>NC_092824.1:91375006-92660006 GCF_023375885.2 Dermacentor andersoni | reverse complement strand
ACACCACAATTTTTTCTACGCGCACCCCTTCATGCCACCCCATTAATACTGAGTTACAATGACGGCCCAATTCCGCGAGGACGATAAGGTATATAAAGTACGGAAATTGTAAACGAGACCATATTGAGCTGAATTATGCGAATCTACACGGCGTCCATTAGTGCGCAGCATAGTGCGACCGCGAACGGAGCCATTGTTTCAAACGAGTCACTTCTATGCCTTACGAGAAAACAACCGTAGTTGCGTTGACTATCTCTGTGGCTATTTTATAGTCACCTCTATCAAATCTCCGAGAAGTTCGAAAGGCTTGCAGGAAAAACGATACGCATCGTTCTCGGAGTGATTCTTTTATCTCAACTGCTCCGCGAGAAAAATAATAAGCTCGACACTAAGCTTTTGCGTTCATCGACGAAGAGATGATGTGCGATGCACTCTCGCGCTGGCCAACGCCATCGGAAGCGCAGCTCCTACGTGCGACGGTTTAGCGTTCGCCCATCACGTGGCAGGGAGAGAAGCCGCGAAACGCTTTGTCTAGTTTAGCTGCTGCGATGAAGTGTTTAAGCTTGGGAAGAGAAAACGAAGGCCTAACTACACGTGCCCGTGTCGGCGCGGGAAAGCTCGTGCCCACACGCGCTTTGCGTTTGCCGCACCTTGCGCGTAATGGCGCTTTGAAGCTACGAGGCACGCGTCAGGGCAGGACCAATCGGCTCACTATTTTCGCCCTGGCAGACATCGTTTAGCATTTTTGTGAGGCAGCCAAAGCACCGATATTTGCCCGTAGAAAATATCTGGGCTTTGCCGCGCTTCGACGCGTAAGATCTGTCCTGCACCATCTGCTGACGTCAGCATGAGGCGCGTGGGCGCTCCGGCAAGCGTACGTGTAGTTAGGCTTTAACGTAGATGAAAAAGCGCGTCCTTTTTCAGAAGCGCCCTCGCTTGCGCACGGGTATCCTCCATAGCTTTCCCTTCATTGCCACGTCACAGCACTACAGCAACAGGGGCGTTTGATTTGCTTAAGGATTAATCAATGTCAGAGTATGCGTCACGGCTGATAAAAAGGATGAACCCTGTTAATGTAGAGTTACAACGAAGCGCAAATTTTATCCAGCTGAGTTGTTGAAGCAGAGGGTAGAAAGTACAAGGTTGCTCCAAATAAGTCGCGAAGCTTCGGGCGAAAAGCGGTTCAAAACAAATTGTCACCGACATGAGCAAGGGTGGTTATGGAAGCAGCGATTGAAGCGCGACTGTGTTTGGAGGGAATTTTATCATTATCAATAAATACATCTTTCAGCGCCCATAGTAAGAGCCGCTATCACTTGCAATGCAATGCAGCTGTGGCAGTACGGAGAAAGGCGCGCTCGTAAAAGTTCACCTGTTACAATACGCCCTCCTCACACGTTGTGCTGTTTTGCTTGTCGATGTTTGTCTGAATTTGATGACGCGGGTAGCTTCATCGTGTCTTCACCTTAATTAAATTATAGGGTTTTATGTGCCAAAAACACTTTCTGATTATGAGGCACGCCGTAGTGTAGGACTCCGGAAATTTTGACCAGCTGGGGTTCTTTAACGCGCACCTAAATCTAAGTACACGGGTGTTTTCGCATTTCGCCCCCATCGAAATGCGGCCGCCGTGGCCGGGATTCGGTCCCGCGACCTCGGGCTCAGCAGCCCAACACCATAGCCACTGAGCAACCACGGCGGGTGTGTCTTCACTTGTTCAGTCAAAAGTAGTGAGTTACGACCGCCAAATAATTGTTTACCTTAGTTGTTTTCGTGCGACTGCGCTGACCGACGGGCTTGGCGTCTGATGATAGGACCAACACTCTACACCTAAAGCTTTCGTCGGCCTCCAAAGAAAGTATGTTCTGTGCAGGGGCACGATTTCGACACCCGTACGGATAACCTTTTCCAGCATCGCGTTCCGCGCTCAGAGCTTCACACGCCCATCAAGTAGAATGGCGGGGTTATTGAATATAGAGCTCTAATAGCAGGACACCCAAACAATTCTCACGCCTTCGCGAACAAAATGACGTCACTTCTGCTTTTAACGGACATGGCGTCACATTATGTTTTCTTCTTTCGAAAGTGTTCCCTCGTCACACAGATGGCGCTAAGCCCCATGAACCGCCAATGAACCGCCATGTTTTGAACGTATGGGCTTCTATGAAAGCTTCGTTACTGGGTATATTTACCTTGGAAAGTACGTGACGGTTGTACGTCTTTAACGGCTTGATTAATGCTTCGCTGAAAATGCACGTTGCAGTTCAGTGTGGTTACTGTTGGCCACCGCACGTTGCAACCTCTTGCTTTTTCTGAAATTAAATACCGCAACGAACAGGAACTGCTTCGCAATTGGCAGTGTGTTCTTCTAGTCGTGGTTATGTTTCCTATACGCTCGGCCATGACGAAGCCGCTTACGCTCAGGATCTTCTGTACAAATAAGATCATCTACATCTGCATTGTGCAAACGGAGCCATTCTTCGAAGCGTCAGCTCTATGCCTTATATGACACAACAACCGTAGTTGCACTAACCGTCTTTGTGGCTGTATTACAGTCGCGTCTGTCAAATCTCCGAGAACTGCAAAAGATTTGCAAAAAGAAGGAGGAGCATCGTTCTCGGAGTAAGTCTTTTAGCTGAATCACTCCTCTACAAACGTCATAAGCGTAATACGAAACTTTTTTGCGCATCAATGAAGAGATGATGTGTGTGTGCACTCTCGACACTGCGAACGCAACCAGAAGTGCAGCTCCCACGTTTCGCGTTTGCCCAGACGTGGAAGGGAGAAGCCGCAAAAGAAAGGTCAACTTCAGCACTCTGTGGTGTGTTTTGTCTAACTGAGCTGTTGTCATGAAGTGTTTGCTTTCACTTCCCGAATTTAAACTAACGCGGATGAAAATGTGGCAAATTATTTCAGAAGCGCCCGCACTTGTGCACGCTTATCATCCATTGCTTTCTCTTCATTGCAAAAAAAAAAAAAAGGACGTTGAACGCGAGTGTAGCCTATTACTTGTTTAAAAGTGACGATTTTTCTTGCGAACCTATTCGCCGGGTTTCCTGACCGTTGGTGCATCGGCCTGGCTGTTCTCTTGCCGAATAGGCCAACCAAATGCAGAGGAGTACACGTGCCGCTGGGTTTCTTGCACCACCACCAGATGGGGCTCGCATCCGCGCATACGCGGATGCACAGGAAGCAAGCCCAAGAAGGAAGAAGCATGTGCTTGCTTCGGTAAAGCTAGGGAAACGATGGAGCATGTTTTACTTTAATGTGGAGATAACTGCTCACCGGTCCATTTAGGAATCACTGGACTCCTTGGAGCCCTTGAGTTCAGCGCGAGCAGGGGAACGTAAACATGTCCGGCAGTAGCGATTAATAAGATGCAATTGGAAGATTGGTGGAAGAAAAGTAGGGAAACGACCAACAACGGAGGCGTACAAGAAAAACGCCCAAAATAGGGGTTCAGAAATTTTGGTTACGGGAATTCATGGTGGGTTTTCTTTTCCTTTACTTTTTCCTTTTTTTAATATAGGTAGGACGTTAGGCATTAAAATAACAAGAGCTTGGTGGTGCAACCCACCGCCCCGTTCCAAAGGGGACGCTCACAACATCCATCCATCCAGCCACGCACGGTAACTAGAAAGTAAACGCTGCTTGCGGATAGAATGTATTCGAATTGCGCTACGTACGTAAGGCCGTGCTGCCTGTGAAACCATGATGCGTTCAAGGCGTCCATCGTACTTGCTCAGCAACACATCTTAACAAAAGGCTCGGTATGATCTGTGTGGGCTTGTGTGTGTGACTGTGCGTGCGTGGGTTTAATCGTGCGTTGACTCTCTATATGCACTGTCACAAAGCTTCGCTGTATACAGATTGCAATTAGTGATGTGCTGCATTTTTTTAATAGAAATCTTGCAGTAGGTTCGACGAGTGACGTAAGACAGACAGATTCGTTGACAGAGAAGAGGAAAGCTTGCAAACCACAGCGTAAAATTCTACCACGCGGCCTACACTCGAGCATCGGCGAGCATAGACGCAAAAACGGGGGTTGGGAAGGATGAGTGCTCGGGCTTAGCTAGGTAGCAGTGTGATAGAAATTATATGGTTCATAACAGACATAGAGCAGCTCAACAGGATAGGGACCAAGAATAAGCAAGATAGATAAGCAGCGCTAACTTTCAACCAAACGTTTCATTTGATCGCACGCATTATTTATACATAGACAGCGGATCAATAATAAAACCAAGGGGGCAAACGTGTAAAGATACAGTACAGAACCCACACTTGTCCATCACTGTAATCGCGTCGCACCTGGTCATTTCAAGGGGGTGAATCTACAAAGCTATTCTTTCTCAGATAAGGCCAAAGAAGGAAGGCTCACACATTTTTCTTTTAATTTGTCAATTTCATATGCTTCAATGATCTCCCGTGTGATTCTGCCTTGGGCCCTTTTAGAATGGTCGTGTTTTCGTAGAGTGGGACGCAGCCGCAACCTCAGCAGTGCATTTCTGGATGGCCTCACACAGCTATTTAAAGTTGTACTGGTGTTATTTAAGCCTCTGGTTAAGGCACCGGTCGGTTTGACCTATGCACACGCTCTAACATGTCAAAGGTTTACAGCACCCGGGGCTTACCCGGAAGGAGGCAGTGTTATACCGGCAATTATAGACGGGGTCCCTGCTCACCCCGGTGCTAGCTAAACACGTGTGTCCGAGCGTGTACGCGAGTGACGTGTGTAGACTGTGCGCTAAGGAGCGAGCCACCGCGGCTCACATCCTTTGGGACTGTCGTATAAATCCACAAGAAGCCAGCGAGAAAACGACGATCCCGCCGCAGCTAGAGGCTGCAACGAAGATATATGACCAAGATACACAACTCAAGGCCGTCCAGCAGGTCTCGGCAGCTCTAGAGAGGCAGCGACCTCGCGAAACCGAGGAGAAAGGGGGCAGCACCCCGAGGAAGGGGGCGGCGGCCCTCTCGGATCCGCGGAAGTAGCGAGGAACCAAGCCCTCGAGGAGCACAACGCACGAGATTGACGTAGTGGCCGCGTCGCGGTAAAAGCTTGTCCTCCCTGCGTGGAGGGAGCCTAACCGACTCTGCAGGCATTTTCACTAAAGTTGTTCTCTCTCTCTCTCTCTCTATCCGACGCCTTGAATGTAATCCACGAGTTTTTCAAGGTGCTTTATGGCACAGTCGGGCTACTCTCTCGAGTCCGTATTAACCCCTTTTCAAGGTCCCTGCAACAGTTCGGGAGCGGAAAAAACTACGTCCACACCGGAATCCTTTGCTATGCTTCGCAAATTATGCTAGATAGTGTGCATGTATCGAGCTACGGGCGCCTTCTTTGCTCTAGTACTGTTGGTCCGATCACTGAAGCTTGTCCTACTCTTCCTACTCACATTTTGAGCTACGGTGGTCAACCTGCTCAGAGAATAGCCCCGGTAACTGGGACGCTTAGCCTGCAGCCACAAGATTGTTTCAAGCTTATGCTGACAAGACTTCATCGTATCATGGCGCTTTTACCAATTTCGAGTGGGCAGAGGTGAACGGACCTGCATGATTATTTCCTCTCGGTTCGTAGCTTCAGCACACGCTTCTTGACGAGAAATACAAATCTAAGTCTAAAAATCTTGTGAAGTTGTCTTTCAACACTTCTTGCGTCAGCGCCAGATGGGATAATTCAGACGTAAACATGTATAGCGTTTCTGAAACCATCGAGTCCAAATTGTTAGCTTCGGTATAAGTCATAATTAAATAGTTATCTACGAATCTAAACACTGCAGCAACATCCGTGAGATTCAAACGCTCGTCAAGGCCTTAGATCACCCAATCATGGAGCGATGCATGATCTTATACATATGGACTTTTTTTTTTTGCCTCACAGTGTTCCCATTCCACGTAGCATAAGTGGAGTTGATGTTAAAAAAAAAGGAGCTCCAAAATCTGTTCACATTATACCCCAGCAGTATATCGAAATCGACCCGCCGTGGTTGCTCAGTGGCTATGGTGTTAGGCTGCTGAGCACGAGGTCGCGGGATCGAATCCCGGCCATGGCGGCCGCATTTCGATGCAGGCGAAATGCGAAAACACCCGTGTACTTAGATTTAGGTGCACGTTAAAGATCCCCAGGTGGTCGAAATTTCCGGAGTCTTCCACTACGGCGTGCCTCATAATCAGAAAGTGGTTTTGGCACGTAAAAGCCCATAATTAAAATTTTAAAATCTATATTGAAATTAGACCACTGTCATTCTTTCAATGCCTTCGGCTACACATATCATCAATTCGGTGAAATAAGGGAATAATAAAGATATTTTACGTCAATAGAAAATGCTGAAAGGTTTACATTCTGCTTGTCTTCGAAGAAATCTAGCACATCCTACCTGTCAATGATCCATTTGTGTTAAATAAATCGGAACAACTTCAGGTACCTTTGCAAAAGCAATGCTAGCTTTTTCTACCAGGTTTCATTCTTTGAGATGACTTGCAAGGGACAATCCTGTTTATGCTGTTTCGCGGAGAAGAATGGAACAAACAAAGGAAATTAGAAATACTCTTGACTACATCATCGTCGTCGTCGTCATCATCATCATCATCATCATCATCATCATCATCATCAAGAATACTTCTAATTCTATTTCTTTGTTCTTTTTCATCAACCCGGCCAGGCTTTACAGATTAGACCTCTTGCAAAGCTTCTTTTGCTTTAGGCCGGACTTTTTCCAGCAAAATTTCATTGTGGGTATCAAAAACAGAATCAATAGCCTCCGCCGCCTTTGCTTGGTGCGTCGATTTACGCATGACCGCGAAAGCTTCCCCCTTATCTGCCGGTACCAGAGAGAGCGACTTATCCTTCAAACACTTAACTGTCCTAGTTAGCGAAAACTACCCGCCCGGAGAGCGGACTCACATGAGAACGCCGACACCTGTAGATACACACCTGTCGACCTCGCCTTTAGGGACTTGACGTGACACATGCCGAACAATCCCCAAGAGTTCCGGATCGGACTTTCGTGCCTGTTTTTATTATGAATCCAAATTAACTAGCCCGGCAACTTGCCTTAGCAAATTATACGGACTTCAGGCACAGCTTCAGCCGATGAATTCTAGATTAAATCTGAAAGTGTTTGCTTGTTCACCGTAGCTAGGAGACAATACCAATGCCACTCTACTGATATCACAGCCATGCATTACTAATCTGTTATGTCCAAATTGAGTTGTTCTAGTAAATGCAGTTAGCATAAGTAAACCGTGAGCTTATACTAAACGCGACGTACAGTCGCATTCACTATGAGCTACGACATTGGTGCTCGTGGATGAAGGGTTTACAAAACTGCACGGTGGCGCCGACATACGAACCCTGTACTAAGCGCAGATACAAGATGCTGGTGTTTATTAAACCAATGTTTCGTTTGTCGGATCCACCAGGGATTCCTTCGGATTCCTTCGATCTGTTGCGCCGATATTTCAGCCCATATCGAACGCGACTTCACATATTGTTATGATTGCGGAGTTTTACTCTTGATGAACCGTATTGTTTATTTTCTTTCTGAAAGGTTTATTTTTCTGCCGCTTTCTAATACCAAGAAAGTGAACAAAAGATCCCTTTCACAAAATTTAAAAAAAAAAGGTTTTTAATACTACTTCCTCCATGTGCCTTGGTATCAATAGATAAATGAGAGAATTTGCCCGTTGGACGTTTGCGCGAACTGGGAGTGTCTCAAGTAAAAGTTCCTCTTGGTAGTTCACATGGAGAATAGCATTCTCTAAAGAACCAATTGTTTCAGAAAAAAGACCGGACAAAACTCAATCATGGGCCACTTTATCTTAACGGCTCAACATACTGAAATTGCGTGCAGGCTACGCCACGCACTGACTCTATTCTCATTGTATGCAGCTCTAATGAAGTCACTGTGGCAGAAGTCGACAATTGCGAAATTAAAGACCAGTGTGACGTAACGATTCATTTGTCTCCCCGTATCGGTGCTGCCAGCGATCGAAGGCGACTATAGTAATGTATGCTAAGAGTGTGCCGCCCACTGTGGGATTGCGCGCAGGCTACATTGGACGTGGACTCTATTATAGTCCCTTCACGCAGCAACAATAGTCTCTCAGCGGCAGCTCACTGCAGTAGGAGGCTTCAATTGCGCGAAACCACCCGACACAGCTTTCAGAGAAGTTCGGCGAAGCAAGCCATTTGTTAATAACGTCCGCGCTGCCAACAAACGAAGCCTACAATGCACGTCAAAAGCACGTCGCGTCCGCGGATGCGGGAAAGTTGTGACGCAATTGAATCTAACAGCGAAGCCACGGCAGTACCCAGGTGTAGCACTTTCTCCAAGAGACTCGCGTGTAAGCGTTGAGTCACCACAGATTTCCACACGGCGCACCCATAGACGGTGGAGAAAGCGCGGCTACGACGACAAAGTGTTGCAAACATTGAGTGGCAACTAGACAAAGAAATGTCGAAATATCCGAAATCCGGGAGTTAACTAGGCTGCGGTTTCGCAAGTCGTGCGCTCGGATGCTCGAGAAATCAGAAGTGGTGCGAAATTTCACGGCGCCGTTTTGCCACTTGTGCATTCTACATCTAGTTTCAGCGCTCCTGCTATGCGGCTTAACGAGTTGGAGTGTTTCTTCTATTCAGTGTCGTAGCTCGTAGGTCGCAAGATATGAAGCCAGCAATGCGCTTCATTTCATCAGCGCACACTGTGGACCCTTTGCTGCTTCATAAAAAAAATATATTTTTTACGTTATATTGTTTATTAGGCAATTGTGAAATGAACAGTACTTGTTGCAGGGCTATAACACTCTCTTTTTTAGAGATGGTATCGGTCTTCAGTAAGCCGTGATGACTCTTGTATTTTTCTTCTTCTCAAGAACAAACAATCCAGACGGCTGCAGCATACGGTTAGGTTCTCCGGCAGAGTCAGAATATTGAAAAGAGGTGGTTTTGTAAAATAATATTACTTGCGACATACTCAGAAATGGGCAGCTTGAGACGGCATGCTTCCTTAGATTCGAACACATAAAGACGTCTAGGTTCAGCTGAGTCGTGAGAGGTGTAGAAAGAAATCAAGTTTGTTTAAAGGGCAGACGAATATACTCGTCGCCAGGTGGTCGGCGTCCTCAGTCCTGAACGCCGTGGTCCCTCGCCACGCGTCGCACTCCGTCCAAGAGTCCAAGCTGGTCCTCAGGGCACGAGCTAGTAGCACATGCTCCCCACTGCTCCGGGGCACGGGAGTGGGGCATGGGGAGGCAGTGTCATGTGTTCCACGCACTTCCATACCGAATGCTGAAGAGTGTACACCACCGGGAATTTCTTGCAGGCGTAGTCATAGCAAGTCGGATGCATCGCGTGGAACACTATACCGTGCGGAAAATTGTTGGTTTGGAGCCGTCTTCATGCAACAGTGTCGTCTTTCTTCAACTTGGGGTGCGGTGGAGGATACCCCCATCGGCCGGGTCTGTAATGCGCCGCGATCCTGGGCGCTGGGGGAATTGGCTTAAGCAAAGGTTTCATTTGTGTTTGCGAATAACACTGTTCATATTAGGGGAACATTTGCACGTGCGAGCGAGCAGTCTCATTTCAAGAAGTAAACGAAGTGAGGCGTATTCGTTTCTGGAAATAGAGTTTCCCCAAGATCAATTAAGGGGAAAGATTCAGTGGTTTCTTCCTCCTCTTACCTATCCGCACTTAGCAAAAGGTCTCTACAGAGACAGAGGTTGTTGCTACTGGATTGGTTTGGCTATAATCAAATTTATATTTGCGCTGCCCCATTAACAAGGCTCACGCTATCCTTGAAGAAAGCAAGACGACGTCAGCGACTTCTAGTAAACATGAGAACAAGCCAACAACAGTGTTCAGGGTTTAGAATAGTATTCAGGGTTTAGCGTAGAATCAGGGTGTTAACTCCTTGGGCCGTGAACTTAAAAGATATTGGCCTACGCCGATGATCTTGACCTTTTCTGTGCAAACAAACCTAGCATCCATAAAGTCCTATGATTGACTAAACAGTTTGGCGTGGTCTTGTGGTGTCCAGAAAAATTCACCCAACAGCTTGTCTTTAGTTTGGACATGCAAGCCACACAAATACCTTGGTTTTTCTTTACATGCATACAAGCTCCGCGCACATTACTAGCCACAACGGCCACCTGCACTCCAGCGTCTCGCTGATACTTTGCTCCGCACCACCTTTCTGTACTTGGAAGGACAACGGCTTGTAATTTGTTATTGGCTACAGAGATATACGGTACACTAAGTACTGCAGATAATTCACTGCACCAGGACTTATATTCGACATTTTCACAGAATATTTCCTATTTTTGTGTGGTCCTCTGTCGTTGAACTTATGAGGCGAGATAACCTCCTTAGGCCTGTATGTGCTGGTAGGCTTGGTTTAGTGCATGTTTTTGTGCTAGAGATGGTTTGTCGTTCCTTCTTTTTTCGCGAAAGTTTGCATCTAATAATCAGATAATTCTTGCAAGTTAATCTTGTGAATGCTCTACCGAGCCTAAATTTGGCATCAGGATACTTTGCACGCTGCTGCTTATGGAGCTTCAATGTGGAAGTTTATTCTGCTGTGCATTTTCTTTGGTTCATTTTTCTACTAATTATCTTGATACAGTAAAAAAAACACCGGTTGTTCAATTTATTTTCTGTCTGCCTGCCTGCTTGCCTGCCTGTCTGCCTGCCTGCCCGCTTGCTTGTTTGCTTATTTATTTATTTTCAAACGTGTAGGTACATTGGAGTACGTAGTACCAGTTCTATCACGCGGACGAGGTGATGGGAAAGAAAGAAAAAAGAAACGTCGCGGTTCCGAGGCTCGATACTGCTCCCATTCCGTAGAGTAAATACATCAACAGTGGCGGAAACGTCACAATATAACAAATCAAGCAGGCAGTCATACATTGTTCAAAGAAATATTTACTTGCATTAGGACTTGAACATTATTCATAATGTACACGGCCTGTTGCCGCGACAGGGCACAGCGCAGGCGTTGGCTGTGCGATCGGCACTATAACGTTTATAGTGCCTCGAGCGGCCAGTCGCGTGGCAATATTGCGTGCATTTGCGGGCTTCTTTCGCCCTTGGAAAAACACTTTTATGTCGCGCGTATTGAGCAACAGAAAGCTGTATCTGGGAGTTTTTCATGTCGCTCTGCAATTTTCTCATTGACAGTTTTCATGTAATTGTAATATTTGAGAAGTCGACTATTTAAGAGTAATTATCTAAGTAGACGGAATGAAAAAAAATAGTTTGAGTATCTTCACCCGCGGTCAAACATCACCTTTGTTTTGTCCAGCTACATGGCACATGCATATTATTAAGCTCTGGCTCAAGTTAGCTGGGAGACCCTGTGTACTCCCCTTGGGGACACTGTGTCTCTATTATAGGCTGTTTTTGCACTACCTATAGAGGCGCACTGAGCACAGTCACTTAACTAATTAGTAAATAGATCTAGCGCGGTGCTACGCACACCATATACTGAAATTTTCTGAGTGTCACATTATATATTCTGTCAAACGCCTTCGAGAAATCCAAGTAATTTTCTAGCGTAATTTTTTACTTTCAATATTACCAATAACTAATTTTGTCTAGAAGAGCCAGTTTTGTAGGCGACTTCGCCGAAATCTAGACTGCTTGGTGTAATTACCTCTAATTGATCGAAAGGCTCCACCAGGTGCGGAAAAAGAATTACTCTTCCAGAATTGGTCATATAGATACTGTTCAACAGTTACCGAATACATCCTTAGAGCCTGACTTATGCACCACAAGAACACAATAATTTTTTATTTCAAGCGGAACTATACCTAGATTGAAAAAATTGTATAAATAAGTCATTATTGGGCAGTTGTCTTCAATAATGTGAAGAACATGCTCTATTTCTAGACCAAATGCGTCCCGACTCTTGCCCATCTTTATACGCCACAATGCTGAAAGTACCTGAGAATTGCTGCACTCGGAAATAAAGATATTGTATATATGAGGAGTCATAAAATCTAACACTCCAGAGTCATACGTACTATACATTAATGTCGTAAGATAATCATTGAACTTATCTGCCAATTTAATGCCGCTAATTTACACCCTCAATCTTAATGCTATCTGCAGTGTTTTACCGGACGTGGCCTAAAGTGCACTTAATTTGCTCCAGATGATGATGATGAAAACGTTTTATTGACAGGAAAAGGGCAGGGGAGTTAGGGGAAGGGTGGTCAGAGACTTGTTCCGCAATTCTGTTGGCTAAGGCCACCGCCCTGGCTCTTACCACGAAGGTTTGCTGGTCCTCGAGGGTTGAGCTGGACAGGGCCGCTTACCATTCTTTCCACGTTGTCTGTTGTGTAGTGTCTAAGGCACTATTAGCCTGGCAGGTCAATACCATATGGTACAAACCTACTCTAGACGAACCTTTGAACGGTAATACTGTCGAATATGTTAAAATGGTAGGCATTTCTAGCCTTTCTCAGTGTAGCATTCAGTTTTTAATTGTATGATTTAAACAGCGACAAATTATCTGCGTCGACCCTTTGCAAAAATGTTTAATACTAATTATTTTTTAGAGATTATATTAGATACCTGACTTCATCCATGGTTTGCGACGTTTTTTTGGGTTCAGCACAGATTTGTATGGGAAGTTTTCTTTGTAAATTGAAATATATATCCGTGTTTTTGACGCTTACTCTTTACCTGTCACCAATTTACAAAGCCACTACATGCTTAAATGGGTGCGCAAGATGCATCTTTCTCTATGCCCGAAAAGATTTTCCTGTTTATTACACATAAAATGTATATGATGAAATTTAGATACACACAAAAATATTTATGTAATTTTTCTCCTTCTGTAAATTGTAGTGTTTGCAATATACGGAAATGATAGAGTATTGCTTTATCTGTTCTAAATATGCGAGATATTATTTTGCGACGTGCTTAATAGGACTTCGAAGGAAAATTTTGACTTTAATCCGTATGTCGTTCGACATTTTATTGTGCCCAATGAATACGCCTTGCATTTTGATGTTTCTCCATTTGAACTGGTGCAGTTTATGGAAGACACGAACGTTGGACCGCAGTGCTGAGCCCATTGTTTCTATGTAGCTGCAATACCGTTTAATATAACAGTTGTTCTATTCCGTTTTCCCCCACCCCCAGTGTAGGGTAGCAAACCGGGTGCTCTTCTGGGTGACCTCCCTGCCTTTCCTGTCCTTGCTTTCTCTCTCTCTGTTCATCTACAGAAAATCTATGACCAAGCAGAAATTCAGCCGAACTTAAAGCCCGCTCTAATTTATTATTTGAAACTTCTGTTTATTCTTGCTCGATTTCTTGCCGTCTCTAATAAAAAAATACTTGATTATATCGCTTTATTTGTTGGTGCTGCGAAAGCGAAGACACAGATTCGGCATCGTTCTAGAAAAGCGTCCCATTTACTTATCGATCTTCCGAGGATGTAAAAAGACAAGGAACTAGTACAGTGCAATGCTTGAATCTAAATAACTCGAAGCTTCTTGTTTTGATTGTCCTCCTCCTCTGATCTCGTGACTTGTACTCACAATGACAGACTTGCCGAGGCTTGTGTGGATAAAGGTAGTAAATGCAAGATCTAAATTTCACTTTTGGAGAGAGAGAGAGAGAGAGAGAGAGAGAAACAATTTCGCCCCAGATGTTACATGGAAAAAAAAACTGCTCACGCTTCCTCCGAGGCTGCCTAAACCTTAAAGCGGACGAGTTTGGCACAGTGAAATGCTGCAACTCATGTTATGCAGTGCGTGCTTCCGAAAGCAAAAAAAAAAGTGCAGTGATATCGTTCAAGCACATTTTGGAACGCTCAGCACCAGCGTGAGTTAGCCAAACTGCATTAGAAGCTGTTTTCTTCCTGCGTACAAAATCTCCGCCATTTCTAACAGCGACAGGAAATGAGTCGCAAGGACACGTGCCCTGTAAAAGTCCGAAAGTATAGCCAATGATCGGTGAGAAGGGAGCACCAAGAAATTCACCCGCGACAGGGTGTATCAGCTCTATCAGCCCAATTTTTTTTGGCGCGATGAGGGAGATAGGAAGAGCTAGTGCTCATTGGATAATTTCCCGTGAGTGGTTGCGCCATACACGCTTTTCATAGAGTGCGACACGTGTGCTACCACTACTGAGATTGCTAGAAACAGCGGGAGCCATACTCGCATCGCGCGCGCCGCGAATGAAAATCAGCTTGGTGGTGACGACGCCTGGTTAGGCTAAACGCCTGGCCCGCTAGGCCTAACGAAGCGTGCGCACCGTCGTGCTTTTCGTTGGCTCGCTCGGATGACCACGAGAACGACCGCATTAAAAAGCCGTTTTCCCCGAAAAGCGGAGACTGGCCAAGGGGGGGGGGGGGGAAATAAACGGGACCGCGCTGCCAGCCACACCTGCAGTGTCGTAGTGCCAGTGACCGTAAGGAAAGAGCGGGAACAAAGATCGGCGCGCACTCGCCTTGCTGTAGCCAAGAAATGCCGGCTGTTCGAAACCCTTGGCCCGACTAAATTCTCCCGGCCACGCAGTGCGCTTTCGAGACTTCGTGAGCTCCCCAGTAGCTCGCTTTTACCGGCAAAAATCATGGTTTTCTTTAGAACTCTGGCGTCGTTTGAAGACGGTAAAAGAAAAAAAAAATGACCGGGACTTTCGGAGGCCATGAACCAAGCGCGAAGTTAGTTCGAGTTCAGTGCTAGTACGCAACCTAAGTATGGGGAACTAGTTGAGGAGGGACTTCATTAAGAAAAGTTTCGCAGCTTGCAGTGCGCAACTAGTAAGTACGTTGCAAGAACGCTGCAGAAAGCTTTGCGAAGTAAACTCTCATCAGCAGGAAATCCCACCGCCGCGCGTGTTGATGAGTGGCATGGCTCGAGTTTTAAAAAGAGCACAAGTTTATTGCACTGGAGAGAATTCCGCACTAACTGCACGAACTCTGGTTTACAAAAATGTAGGCTTTTTTAACAGAACCCTAAGTGGTCGAAGTTAATCTAGAGTTTCAGCTACGGCGTCCTTCTGTGCAGCAATGCAATTTGAAAATTTTTACTGACTTTTGACACTTTGAATCTGGCGCAGCTTAGTCCATGTGCTGCATGAGGTCGTTAAACGCCAGAACACGATTTGGAAAAATAGCTAAAGCATTCAACCTGCATGCTAGAAAAAAAAAAACAAAAAAACGCGTGATTCTACGGACACATCGCGATGGCGAAATAAAAGTACAGGTTTAGCCCAATTTGCTTTCTCTCCCGTTCCCACACGCCTAAAAAGTAAAATAAAAGTTAACGAAACCTAATTTTAGATTATGTCTATGTAATACGAAGCATCCGTAGTATGGCAGAGAATGGTTCTGATGAATCGTAGTTACAACTGTTCTGCAGCAAGCGCTTAATGATATTGTGTGACTTGCTGCGAACTGGTGTGTAGTGCAGCACATGATCTTGTTTGTTGTTGCCGTATCCAGTGACCCAAGTTAGCTTCAAAGAGTTTCGTTGAAGGATGACACTTACCAAGTGGGACATAGCCAGTGGCACATTCCTAGTGGAGTAAGTCCAGGGGGACATTCTCACTTCCCTTGGGCATTTACCCACATTTATAGACTACACTGTCTTCGCCAGCGGCACACATTTTTAGGCTGCACTGTATCTTGGGTATCGGCCTGCGAAAATGACGATGTGATGACAATGTAGTCGCTAGAAGCCAGAAAGTTGCCAGACAAAACTGGGTTGAACGCGCCAAAAATGCGCAGCTCTAATGAACGCCTTCACTGTATTCTTCCATCTCTTCTTAATGGTTATAGTCTCATTAATTTCGATTTGTTTTCTTGTTCGTGCGAAGAGCTTCATACTGCGTGTTTAAATAACATGGCTTGAGTTTACTTGTGTGTACATATTGCTGTTTCGTGTGTACTTTAGTTATTACTTGATATAGTCATCTGCTTGTTAGTTTTTTTTAATTGTACAAGTTCTAGTACTGCCTCCCTGCTGAACATTAGGTTTGTAGACTTGTCAAGCTGCCCTGGTGTAGCTTTATTCTGCAACCCCTCCATCTGTATTGTAAAATGGGAAAATAAAATTGAAATTGTAATTGAAATTGAACATTCGTGGTAGCAAACGTGCAATGAGGTTCACGAAGACAATGTTTGTTGTGATAACCAAGGAACCAAGTACGCTTTAAAGAGGTTCATTGACGAGCGATGATAGACAATGGCTCATACCCAGTGGCCTCTGGGGCCCATACTTAGTGCCCTTCGGGACAGGCCCAGATTATTAGACTGCAGAATCTTGAGGACCGACCAACACACACAAAAAAGGCCAGATAGTCGTCGGGTAGTAGTTACAGAAAGGTGGGTGGGTTGAATGTGCCATCAGTTCTTTGCATTAAAATGCCTCATAAAGACGACACACCGAACAGCTGGCAGTGCCTACTGGTACGTATTCACATACAGCTCTGTATTGCTGAATTTGCATTTTACACGCGCCACCATCAATCGTACGCAATATGAATACGCGCGTGGCCACAGTGGATCGACACTGAAGCCATGCTACGGTGTACGGTTGCCGCGAATGGATTGCAGTGACTAATGACTCCATGGCGCAGCACAAGCGGCTGAACAAGGCGGTGCTATCGATTGACGGCATACGGAACGTCCTTCTCTCGAGGCTACATCCAGAGCGTACGGTTACGCTCCACGTACACATAATACGGCTATCAGAAATGAGGGAGTCTGTGACTCGGAATATATATGAGGTAGGGTTGACTTGTATAGCGTATTACACATACGTAAAAAAACAGGGAAGTTCAGTCGTTCATCTCAGGACAGTCATCGTTCCAGGTGGTCGATCTATCACGAGCTGACCCCACGACCCGTTCTGAAAAGAGTACCGCGTATCCCACATGTTACGCAACTGTTCATGAATGTGTGGTGCACTAGCCGAACAGCCGTTAATTGAGAGCGTCGAGCCATTCT
Organism: Dermacentor andersoni; assembly: GCF_023375885.2. Lineage (NCBI taxonomy): Eukaryota > Metazoa > Arthropoda > Arachnida > Ixodida > Ixodidae > Dermacentor > Dermacentor andersoni. Next base: position 92,643,045 of record NC_092824.1, on the reverse strand, counting down.
TTTGCAATAAAGTCTTAATGACGCACAGGGCACTTGCATAGATTACACACAATGTTTCTGTAAAGGACGTCACCTCGCTTACTTGCTTGTACTTCCAGTGTGGCGAGGAATGAAATTTCGATATAGATAGCTTTGAAGCGTTCTTGTCCTTCGCCTTCTGTGTGCTAGTATGAGACTAAAATGTGTATAGCCTGGTTTAGAGCGACAGTGAAATTTGTGAATCGTGGGTGGTCTTCACATTGCCACACATTTATGTGTGCTCGAGCTCAGTGCCCATTCTTCAAAAGCGACAAAACATCAAGAAGTATGAAGACGGGTTCTTATAAAACACGCACGGATTTCCTTACTAGCTTTGTGCTACTCTTAAGTGGATGCGAGCTTCTTATTGAATGAAACGTTGCCTAGGTTTCAATTTCCGCAAAATCACTTTCTAAACTAAACACTGCTTAAAAATGAATGTGGTGGTTGTTCAGTCGTCGATTACGTGGTTATAATACCAGCTGAGTGAACTTTACGGCGCAAATAAAATAACTAATGCACAGCTAGTTGTGACCGTGCTTGCAGCAAGGTCGTTTACTGAAATGCTTTCTAAATGAAATATAATTATCTTTATTCTTTTTGCATGCTTCTGTCTTTCTTTCCTTTCTTAAAAGAGCTCCCTATACCATCGTCCTCTCAGGTGACATAGGCGCTAATACCGTAAGGAATGCTGAGGCAGTGGCCAGTCACTTCTTTCCGTTTTGGCGATTCATGATCCCGCAAAACAAATAAAAAACTAAAACAAGATGGAGCCTCTTTCCTAGGCTGATCTCGAGAATTGTGCAGTCTAAAAATGTGACATGGCTGATGGTGAACCATGCAATTTATTCCGAGAGCCACGATGATGATGATAACTGATCCGAAAAAAGTTGGAAGGCGATCTAACCTCTAGTTTACGTCGATGAAACGTTGTGGCTCTAGCGTGGTTTTCACAATAAATTATACGGTTTATATATTCCAATCTCACGCTCAAGTCCCCGCAGGAACACACCGACTACCATCGCCTCCCAACTTTGAGACGCCTTTGTCATTCCTTGATCTGTTCTAGTTCAATCCACGTCCCTAACGTCGCTTCCCTTAGCGGCAGGACGCTGAAGACGCAACGCTATATGGAAACGTGGCGTGTGCCTACTCTTAGCGTATACGTTGAGCTACTCACTATGTAGGGCTATAATTTCTTGCTTTATTCATTCGCTAATCTTTCATTCCTCCATTTCCGCTTACTGTTCCTCCAGTGCGGCGGTAGCAAACGAGAAGCCTTTTCCAGGGAACGTCCCTGCCGTTCCCGTCGCATTTCTCCACCTCTCTCTCTCTCTCTGCGGGCTCTTAGGGAAAATAGGTTGACTTCATAGTCTGGCGCTCACTTTGTGAATACCGTGGACTTATTTTTGCTTATATCTTTTTACGAGAGGCCCGTGGCTTTGTGGCATTAAAGAAGCGCCGCAACCACACTACTGGTCAATCGGTTAAGCAGGGGCGCAGTAATGAAGAGAAAACAAAAATAGCTATAAGTATAGCGTGTAACGTTATCTCCTTTCTGGATGCGGCATTCAGAGCAGCTTCGAGGTTAGAACCAGCTGTACAGCAGCACCACGCATTACGTTGAAGTAGCAGAAGCTTATACATGAGGCAACTCGATAAGCGGGAACCCGCCACACAGAAGTTAACAGCAGTAATTTGCTTCTTGTTCAGATTTTTTACAGCGACAGCTGTAACCTGATTAACATTCCTTAGTTTTTTCGTCGTCAAGATACGGTCTCAAGATACGCTTTCAAGATGCGTCTCATGATCGCTTTCAAGGTGTGGTCCGCGCGCCCGTGCCATATGCAACCGCCACCACTGTATACGTTTGATCACGGTTCATAATGGTTCGATGCGAATGGATAGGGCGCTGAATAGCGATAACGGCTTATCATGATCCGAACATCATCAGCGTGCCCGGCACCGCCGCTTGCAGTACTTTGCTTGCGTTACCAATGCACCTTGCGCCGCCGTCCATATCGTGTCGCCGCAGCGCTGTCGCTTGTACTGACCGGATCAATTTTCATACCACTGATAACGGCACCGGGCTGCGGGGAGATGAGCAAGTGGCACAATACTCACGGATACTTGGACAACTCCAATAGGCATTTGTGGGTGATTTTTTTTTTTTTACCCGCAACCGCTTTCACCGGGTTAGTTCTGATACCAAGTTGTTCGAGACAAGACACTCTACTGTATCAGAAATATTTCGAATATTGCTGCCAATAATGTAAAGAAATAACGATCCCTAATCAGACTGCAGCCCTGACCTGTACAGTGTCCTTTTTCTTTTTCTATAGTATCACCTAGCATCAAAGATTACTCTGGAATGTAGGGCGAGGTGGTGACGTCTGTTCACGGTAACATTAGTACAGCTAGCGGTCAAACTTCACATCAGATTAGATTCGGTTATCGCCGAGTGTGCTTGCCGCTGGCGTTTTCAATTAACGTTACTTAGCAGAGTGCAAGTGTGTTTGTTTCTTTGTTTGTTTACACAGGCACGCCATCATACCCACCTCGTGTACATAAGGTTCTTTGAACGTAAAATCAAAACGCAAAGGGGCGCATAACCACTGGGGCAAGCTTAGGCGAGAAACCAATTAACGGCCTGCCAAATGCAACACTCTCGTGTGCGTGCCGTACACTGGAGAAGGTGAGCTGAACGTTCGAGGTAGCCTGGTACGTGACGGTGCGAAATGGGTCCTCCCGTGCTTTTTGCAACGACATCCCTATCACGAGGCTAACCCTGTGTCTCTATACCGGCGGGTTGCCGGCGGGCGTTGGGCATGCAAAATCCGAGAGGCGTTAATGAGTTCGGAAACTGAATGAACTGCAAGGGCGGCGAACAATGAACTCCCTCTCGTCCCCGAGAATTCCGCTCACCCGCCCACACTTCTTAACCCCGCTTCTCTAACAATGACGCGATGACGCATATCAGGAGCAGCTTGTGGGAAAACGGGCCGCTTGATGCGCATGCTTGGAGCCAAAACAGCTTGCTACGTGTATTGGATTGCCGCTCTTTGAATCTCGTCGCGAGTGAGATTACTCGAGTCGGGCTGGATTCGGGGAGATAACAAATTGGGGCCCGGCACAACGCACCCATTACCGTGGTATGAACTCGGCAGGATTATGCAGTTCACATTCGACCTCCATTTAATCTTTGTCCGAGAGCAGACGCTAATTTCTCCGGACTGAAGACACCATGGACAAATTGGCGAACGCTAACAAGATTGATGCAATGGGGCAGGTAGGTATTTTTTTCGTTAACTAAATCGAATATTTGGCGTCGAACCTTATTAGGTTCTCCATGTTTTCTGCTAACTTGCTTCTGATTGGCTTCGAAACGACCCTCGATTTGAAACATTCGTTTATTGACTATTACAGGCCATTGTAGACAGCTACAAACCGTACCTTAACAACAATGACGAGGACACATCGCGGAAAATAATATTTTGCGGGCTTTTATAAGTACTTAATACGGCTTTAGTCACAAATACTCTGACGTGCTGTTCAAGATCGAATTAAACAAGACGCATCAAGATGAAGCAGTATGAATCTTCATGGAGGTTGACTCTTTACACGTTGAAGCTCTAGCGATAAATGGGATCAGAAAAGAGGACACCAAACGAATTCAAATTCCCTGAGCCTGCTTCTCTAGATCTGTGCCCTCCAATATAATAATCGACGTTGGTCTTAGTTGCGACGAAAACGTAATTTTAAGACTCTAGTATTACTTCTAACAAGTAACGACCAGCTGCGCCAGAAAGATGTCGTGCTAAGTAACATTTATATCACTTAAGAGGCAAAGAGGCAGTTGTAACACAAAATAATAACAAACGGGTGGGTATGCAAATCTGCTTACATGGGTACCACGCACACAGTAACAACAACGAGACGCAGCAGCCTGCGCGAAGCTGCTTGGTCACACTGTTTGCAACGTGCAGCCCTATCTAAGTCGTGATTAGCAGAGGCCGATGATGGAAGCATTTCTCACCGAGGAGAACTTCAAAATTATGACAAATGGACGCAAGCGAAGCGTCGTGTGCACGGATCAGGCTCCTCTCGAAACGCCGGTGCGGGTGGAAAAAGTCATCACGCCGTTTTTCTTTCTTTGAATATTTCTTTTGAACAAAGAAGGACAGCAGGGAGATTTATTACGCGGCTGAAAATGCAGGTCATGCTACGAATTCTCGGGATGTGACAGAAAATGGTCGCGAGGAAACAGGCCTACAGTATTAAGTTGGCTGTCGTTCCAAAACAAGGTTCCGAACTAGAGCACATGAGCTGGTTGGGTGAGAGAAGTGGCTAAATCAGTGAGGGGGAAATGCTAGTACTGGCGGTAGAATGTAGAAAGCTTCACTTTAAGAATACTGAAGGTCAAACAAACTACGCCGGGATCTAGGCTGCAAAAGGAGAGAAAAAAAAAGAGCACGCATCGTATATTTGTTTGCAGATGGGCATAATGACCAGCAAGAAAAAAAAATTGTTGGAACGATTACAAGCACAAACTCAAAAAGCAGCCTTTCTCGTAAAGACGATTTTCTTTGGGCAGGCCTTGATCCCAATTAAAGCTCGCTCCAGGAACCACAAACAGAGATCCAGCAAGAAGCTTGCTCGCACTTATACATGCGTGCGGGACTCTTTTATTAACTAAAAATTATTAACATTATTTTCAGCTTTATGCTTTCAGATTAATTTTTTCTTAATTTCGGAACGGAAGTTGCTGAGCCCAAAAGCAGGCTTCCTTAACCGTGTTGCAACGAGTAAGGGAAGTAAGAGTCTGAGAAGCGGGGGCACTTACGCAAACCTCGACTAACCGAAGCTGCATTTTTCTCTGTTACACCACGTTAGTTTGCTTTGCCCCCTGTATCTCTCTTTAATGGAGCTGGGCGTCGCAAGCCTTAACCCTAAACTTGTGCTTGTTGTTGCCGTCGTGCCATTCACACCCTGACCATGAAAAATCAACTCAAATACGAAAGCACCAGTCGTCTCGAAGGAATGTTTAATAACCGGCGTCAGAGGGGTGAAAGAAACGAGAATGCGAAGTAGAGAGAAATAGAATGATGTAAGCAAGAAAGAAAAAAAAGAGCTACGAAGAAGCCAGCAATGAAAAATTTGTGTCCCCGGGGACCTGAATGTGTCGTGATTGAGATGCGAAAGTGGAAACCTACAAAGAGAAGTCGACCCCGCGGTGGTTTATTCTGAGATCACTTGCACAGACAGGAGCGTACGTAGTACAGCAAACTCAGCAACCACTTAACACGAAGCATTGTTGGGGGAGTTAGTTCATTACACTTACGAAATAATTAAAACTGCTTTAAATATATACGCGGACAAGCCAGACGACAGCACTGCAACCACTTCGCACGGAAGCTCGCTGTTACCGCTCCTCCTTCCTCATTTACTTTCCGTATGACCGTTGTTTTTTTCCTCAGTTTACTCAACACAACACAAGACGCTTTTAATTAGAGAGGACGGGGATTCGAGTCGTTCTCGCTGCATGGGGAGCGGAGTATAAAAATAACAGGATGGGTGTTCCTTGTGAAGCCTTCACAAAGAAGCATGGTAAGAGCGTCACGGAATCTTCAACAAAGAAGCGTACAGGCAGGAAACGTGAGCGAGCCCACTCGACATGTTGATGGTATTCACAAAGCGGTCAAAGCGGGTGAGCAGTGCGTGAGACACGAAAAAAAAAATGTGACAGCCATTGTCGCGGTTAGCTTTAGGGAGGCTATGAGAGAGTTAACGCTGCCTTGGAGCTTCTGCCAGTCCCCAGGACACACAAGTAATCGGCTCCGTGTGCTAGCGTTGTTGTGGTGGTGATTGGTACTGCTGTTTTTGTTACCAAAGTAAGTAAACAGCGGAAGGCAGAAGAAGCTCTGCAGGGGATTGTTTGTGAACAGTTAAGCACGCATCACCCCTCCCCTTTTGCTCATGCCGATTTTCAGTTTGAAGCATAAAAGCAAACTGCCACAGTCAAATCTCAGCATTCCCCAATCCAGTATAGGTGATTCACGCTTGTTTCAGTGCTTCTAATTCCCCGCAGGGGCGTCAACGTCAGGGGGCGTTTGGCGTGTTGTGACACCACGTACCCGACTACACGAGAGTCAGACTCTCCCGTGCCCTTTTCCCGTGCTCGGCTTCGCTGTGTCCGGCAAAAAGGGCATACAGGGTGTTGATACGATGCCGGGAGAGTTGGGACCTTTATGGCTCCCCGGCGAAGGCAACACACCTCTTTTGCCTTGATTTCACGTAGACGGCACTTCCAGATTTGACTCGCTTGAAGGAAATCGGCAGTCGCCTTTTCCTGTCCTCCTCGTCAATGTTTTTGTTTCTCTCTCGCCTTTTCATCTTTCCTGTCTTCTTTTCACTTCCTTTCACTTCCAAATTTCCTGGCGGCAATGGTTCACCATGTGTAATATATCCAGTCTTGGGTACATTAGGTTATAGTGGCGGTGCACAGCTGGCGTCTGCAGGTATTTTCATAACCTCGTAGCGTGCCCTTGTTGGACTAGGTGGTAAGTAGTTACCATCGCTGCCGAATATTCCAGGAATGTCATGGCCAGTGCATTTCCCCCTTCCAGATCGGCCTAACAAGTGAGGGCACACCGAATCAATTTTTGATTGCACTTTTCGAAGCAACTCAGAAACATTCCCACGTTAACATGTGATGCACAATGAAGGAACCACGCCAATAAGAAAACGAATCTCCATTCTTAGTTGCGAGATGCTTCGTAGAAAAAAACTGGAAAACAATACAAGGCCTCAAACATGTCAAGTGGGGACCATCTCCTCGAACTGAAAACCAAAGACCAAGTGGGAAAGCTGGCTGATCTCGCCAGTATCGGCGATATCAAAGTCACAATCTCAACACCCCGTTATCTAAACACAACCATAGGCGTGATATCAGATTTCTTGAACCTGAACGATGAAGAACTTCTTCAAGGTTTCCAAGAGCAAAATGTAATCAAGGTTCAAATAATAACTCTCCGAAGAAATGACGAACAGATCCCAATCAAACGCATCATACTTGCCTTTAGTACCAGTATTGTGCGTAGTGAACTTGATGCAGGGTATGTTAAAATCAACGTGAGACCGTATATCTCAAACCCTAAGCGGTGTTTCAAATGCCAGAGGTTCGGAGATGCATCACAATCATGCAGAGGTAAATCGACATGTGCAAAATGTAGTGCCAATGTTCATGAGTTGGACAACTACCATGCTCCTCCACACAGTACAAAGTGAAAAGGAGTTCATCTTGCGGGTTCACGATCTTGCCCTTGCTGGAAGAAAGAAAAAAAGATAATTGCACTTACGGTGAAATAAAAGATCTTTTATGAAAGAAGAAAAAGTTATCACACTTACCTCAAACAACCTATGCTAGAGCGGCGTTGCCGGGGTCAGCGTCACAATGGTCTCAGGGGTCTGTAGGGATCACAGTGCAAGACCGCGCCGAGCCTAGGCAGAGGTTCAGTTCTCCATTAAGGGGTCCACATTCAAAGCTTAGCTCGTCATCCTTGTCAGAATGGAAAGACACTGAAGTTTTTCTTTTATATTGGTGCTAATTACGTCCGTGATGCTAATATCACATACCATGCGACTTATTCTCGCTTCTTGTCTCGTGAATGCTACTGCCTGTTTCGAGTGAATCACAAATATTGACGGAAATTCAAAGCTCGAGCCTGCCCTGCTTAGTTCAAGTAAACTGGCTCCATTTCCCAAAAGTGTGCTGCACGGGGGCTTTGCCTCAGCATGTCTATATATATGGCGGTGCACCCTTTACAGGTGTTTAGTGAAAAGTGGTTATCTACAGCGAAGCTTATAATGGCGAGGTTCTTGCGGATTTCGTCTCCGTGGACATCGATCAGCAATGTTTCGTGCTTGGGCCGAGCCCAAAGTCCAATACAGCGCTGAGCCTACGCGGCGGTTCAGTTCTACATTAAGGAGCCCACATTCAAAACCTAGCTGGTCATCCTTCACAAAGTGGAAAGGCACTGAATTCTTTTTTATATATTGATGCTAATGTTTACTTACTGTGCCGCCTATTTTCGCTTCTTGTATCGAGAATGCTACTGCCTGTGACATACGAATAAGAAATACTGACGTTAATTCAAAGCTCGAGCCTGCCCTCCTTAGTTCAATTCAAGGAAACTGGCTCCATTTCCCCAAAATGTACTGCACGGCGGCTTTGCCTCAGCATGTCTATATATATGGCGGTGCACCCTTTACAGGTGTTTAGTTCCATGTGGTTATTTTAAAGCGAAGCTGTTTATGGCGAGGTTCGGGCGCATTTCGTCTCCGTAGACATAGACCAACAATTTTCCATACTTTGGCCGATCCGAAAGATTTTGCAATAGGCCAATAGGGCCAAGCCTCGGCGGAGGTGAAGCAGGCGTTAAGAACTCACCATATGTGGGCCAATCCCGAAGATTGTGCGAACTATGCCGAACCGCTGCGGATGTGAAGCATGCTTTAAGCACTCGCCATAAATCCGGCGATCCCAAAATGCAATACCAAGCCGAGCCTAGGCTGAGGATCACTTCGCCATTAAAGGGCGCACTTTCAAAGCGTAGCTGGTCATCCTTCACAGAGTGGAAAGGCACGGAATTTTTTTTTTATATTGGTGCTAATAACGCCTGTGCAGCTAATATCACGTGCTGTGCGACTTATTCTCGCTTCATGTCTCGATAATGCATGTCTCTGCATGTGACATGCGAATCCCAAATATTGACGGAAATTCAAAGCTCCAGGCTGCTCTGCTTACTCCAAGCAAACTCGCTCTATGTCCCAAAAGTGCGCGGTACGGTGGGTTTGCCTCAACGTGTCTATATATACGGCGGTGCACCCTTGACAGGGGTATACTGCAATGTTTTTTTTTGTATTTGAGCTAACTACGCCCGTAGCGCTTATATCACGTACCGTGTGCCTTATTCTCGCTTCAGGTCTCGATAATGCTACTTCCTGTGGAATTCGAATCCCAAGTATTGACGGAAATTCAATTTTCGAGGCTGCCCTGCTTAGTCCAAGCAAACTCGCTTCATTTGCCAAAAGTGTGCTGTACGGCGCCTTTGCGTCAGCGTCTCTATTTATGCGGCGCAACATGTTTTGTAGAAACAGAGTTTTGTAGGAACATATAGGAACAGATTTATATTGGTGTTAATTACGTGCCTACCGCCAGTTCTGACGTACCATGCGGCTTATTCTCGCTTTTTGTCTCGTGAACGCTACTGCCTGTGAGATGCGAATAACAAATTTTGACGGAAATTCAGTGCTCGAGCCTGCCCTGCCTAGTCCACGCAATCGGCGCTCTTGTTGGAAACAGCCTATGCGCAGTATCGCAGTCGAGCTTGTCGGTGTTGGTCGGCTGTTGCCGGCAGCCGAAGGCGGTGACGTCGCGCTAAATTGAAGTACGTGGGGGTGGTTAACATCAGAATCGGTCGCTACAGCACGTTCTTCTTGTGTGCAACAGTTCCTCATACCCACTACGACGGATTCATGATCATGATGATCCTCTTTTATGGCTCGTACCCACTAAGGGGGTCGGGCAACAATTGCGCTACAGGAGGTAGCCGCACAGAATTCTTGTTTGAAGAGGAGAAACGCAGTGTAAAATTAAAAACTAAATGACATACTGGAATAACTACTATGCGAGCGAACGGTGACACAAACTGAAGGCAAATTTTAAAAAGAATTTTTAAAAGCCGCTGTTTAAAGCCGCTGTTTAAAAAGCACTGCACAGCACGAAGGTCACTGCGCCCGCTGCTGCTGCCGCGCATGGTCACGTCAGCGTTTTGACAGCGAGTTTCACGGTCTCCGAATGCGATGTGTTGATGTTTGCCTTTGCGCGATAACACCATGCTTGCTAATTCAATTAGCAAGCGAAAGTTTCCAAATTTATACTCCCAATAAAGCTACTATCCTTACATCGTATAAATGCCTACTACTTTGCTATTGCAATCGATGCTTCGCCTTTCGGGCCGGACTGCGACTTTTCTGAAAGAAAATATAATGTAAACAAAATATTTAAAGAACTCACGGGCCAAAGCCGTGCAACATTAGTGTGAGGAGCGAGGACGTATTCAGGATTAATTTGGGTTTAGGTTGGTAGTATTCAAGCATTCAGGCCTATCCTAAGTGGTAGCATTCAAGCATATCCCTGTCCAACCCAGACATCTGATGATATCATTACAAACATTCGTGCTGATAACATGTAGTTCGAATGTAGAAAAAATAAAGCTGTCGAATGACACCTAACTACCAGGATGTCCTACCTTTGGGATGAAGGAAATGTTTGTGGACTTTCAGAGCCAAGGCAAAAACTGATTATAGTTGATTACTACTTAGCAATTACAGAAGCTGGAAAGAAAGAGGTAAGTTTTGGCTGCTGCCGCGGTAATTCGTGGCCAATTTCTCATAGTGGGCATGCGCCAATAGTTTAAAGGTAAGCAACACATTTCTAGCCTGGATACTGCACGTGCCCGACCCGGCCTGCGGGTCGTACTCGCGCTGGATAATTGTTTACACGGACTCGGGCTTGACTCGGGTCGGGCCTCAGTCGGTCCCAGTTTAGTCCCGGGCATGCTGTTGTCTGTTGGTTTCTTTGTCCGTTGGTTTATGAGAAAGTCGAGGCATGCTGGCCGCGACAAAGCAACAATACGCTGCACAAGTTAGTATACTTTTGCGGCGCTCTTCGATCACTGGGAAAACGGTACCAGTGATCACCGGAGTTCACTATACGCAATGTTTTTCAATACGATTAGGATTCTTTGCATACTTTAGTCACTTGTCTAACAGTCATGGTCATTCCGTTGTAGTCATGTCGCTCTCGTAATACTGTCATGCCATCGTCATCATTCCTGAAACGTCCTCAAATTGTCGTCGTGCCATCATCGCCATCCGCCTTCGCAGTTACACCGGTGTCCTTCCATCATAATTTTGCTGACGTCATGCAATCGTGATTATATGCCTGCTTTATCATGCGCTCGTCGTCACTGCTTCGTCGAAATACGGTCATCGTTATGCATTTGTTCTCATAGCGTTGTCACGGTGCCATCGCGGTTTTTCCGTCGTCGCCATTATAGCTTCGTCATTCGATTATCGTCCTACCTACTCGTCATACAGTCGTCATCCCGCTATTGCAATCACGTGTACACTCCTCGAGATCTCATTGCCTTCATGACGTCATCATCATGCTGTCGTCGTTGTACAGGGTGTCCCAACTATCATGCACAAAGATTTAAACATATGCAAATGTCACGGAGCTGGACGGAACAAGGCAGTGTTGTTTGCCGTCACTTGGAGATACTCAGATTACTTTTTTGCATTCCGCCTAACTACATTAGTCTTAATTATTCAGCTTGTCAAATATTATATTTAGATTAAGAGTGGTAATGAGAAAATTGTATAGCAACATTAAAAACTCCCGATACAAATTTCTGTTGCTTAATACATGCTATACAGAAAAGCGTTTTTCTGAGCGTGAAATAAGGCCGCGAATACACACAAAGTGCCTGGAGCAGTAGGCAGTGGCGCAGCAATTTTCCGTGTAGTCACTATACAACAATAACGTTGAATAGATTAGGACCCAGTTGAATCGTAGGAGACCCGCTGTAAAAAGGATCCCTAGACTGTCTTCCATTGCTCGCAGTATATTTTGTATGGCAGCCAACAGAGGAATCAATGAAAGGAGTTTCAGTACAGCTCATTACATTTTTCAAGAGCAGAAGGCGTGCCTAAAGACAGAGCCGTTTACAACGTTTCAAGCATTAGTCATTGATATGCCGCTTTGCACGGCCATATGCGCGGTAATTTACTGCAAAAACAAAAATGAAATATATTTGAGAGATGTTCTTAGACTATTGAAACAAAGTGGGCTACCACTTTGTTTCTTGAACAAATTCTTGAATATTCAACCACGAATTCATTTGTGTGTCAAAACATAGTTCAGGCATAGTTAAGACAGTATTTCTGCCGTGCGCCGTGCGCTTTTTTGTTACTTCTGCCTTTCATCGCCTTTTGCTGCGCCACAACTCTGGTATTTATAGTTCAGTATTGGTTTAAGTAAGTTTACTATTCTGCCATTATTTATCGCAATATAATGCATCTAAATAAATTTAGGAGGTTACATCTTCATTGTTCTTAGCTAAATAACTTAAGCTTAGCGGATGCTTTTAAACTTCGCAACATTGGTGAGAGGGATGTGAAAGAAAGAACGCCGAAAACTTCGCTTTCTCAGTGCGTTTTTTTTCTGTCATTGTTATTCTGCGTAACAAAGTTATTGGACATGAGCGCTACCCTTGTGGGTCACCAATTCCTGTTTTATGAAAAAGGCTTCTGGTGGCCGTGTATTCTGGTATTCCTGAAAGCCATAGGACAGTGCACATTAATTTACGTTCGCGGTAAGTGTATTGCTTCGGGTTTCATCAGTGTAGAAGGCAATGATTAGACGAGGTTCAAAAGTGACATGAAATGGCTAGTGGTGTGTACGTCAGTGCTTGGCTATGGGTTTGCTATATATTGCCGCACAACTATTTGGAAAGCGTAGTAGCGTCGTTTATGGCACACTTAAAAGCACGAGCATGGTGATCAATGTGCTTTTTTTAAACTGCAACCTTAGCGGAAAATTTAACGCAACGAGATCCGCCTCTTGCAAATAATCTTCAACTTCTTTTCTATATCCTCCTCGCTAATGAATAAAGAGGCGTTGTGCCACACTTGGTGGCAGTTGCCAGCCTTGGCCCCGTTCATTTTCCTCTGTGTTAATTGCATAACCGAATAATGATGTGTGCGGTGTTTGGCGAGAGCTCAACTTAGCATCGTATAGGCTCAAGGGCTCATGTGTAGAACCAGGCCGGGCAAGTTTGGGCTGGGCCTGAATCTTTCGGGCCAGGGCCGGGTACGGTACAGGCTTGAAATCACCGAGCCAAGCTCGGGCAAGCCAGAGCATGATACTTTCAGTTTCGGTGGGGGCCGGGGCCCGCGCAGTGCTCTGTACTGTGCAAATCACTCACGCTTTCAGCCACAGTTCAGCCGCGAATGAAACCATTCTGATTTCTCACTCGTTATCCGAGCAGGCTTATCCCAACACCTAGCATGATCCCGACGCTGCTTTTTTAATCTTGAACATTAAATGCGGCCCAAGCCGGCACAGTGGTCCCTTTTATTCCTCTACTCGCTAGCTTCCTTCAAGGTGCAGGTTCCGGATGAGGCTGCACTCCGGGTAAGAGATGGTGGATGGAGGCGTTGAAAGTTAAATTGAAAGCTGCCGGCAGTCCAGAAAATCCGGATTATCTTGGAGTGGTCGTTGACTCTATTGTGGTTTCTTCGGCGACCTCTGCTGACCCTGTCAGCGAAATCTTTATTTATGGAGACCTTTATAGCGATTCTCAACGTTATCCGGAAAACCTGCATCACGCTTAGTCGTATATATAAAAAAGCAGTGCAGCCTGTCTTTTTGCTACTGCACTATTGTCTTCTGCTTTGTCGCGAAGCACTGCTGCGCGCTTGGAAATCGGCACGCGCGCGTGCATTAGAGGTTGAATGACTAAGCGAAATGAGGACCTGTTGACTCAAAAAGATTTTTCGGGCCCGCAAGGCCATGCCACAAGGAAACAGAAGAACAGAAAGATTAAAGGATGTAGGTTGAAGAAGCTTGGTGCGGCATTTACCTTTTTTTTGGCCATGGCGCGTAATACGCATAGGTCACAACTTTCATCAGCTGCGTTGATGGGAAGAAGCAAAGAGAAAGACGGACGGATGGATGGACGGACGCAAGAAAACGAAATACGTTTTATGAAGACCCGAATGTACAAGATACATCGAACAAACTTTATAACGACCATATGTAAAATACGTTAAAAATATCGCGAGGCATGAACACGAAGCAATTGTGGAGCTAGAAATAGAGACAGAAGAAGGGCAGGAAGATTAATCAAAAGCAAAAATCTGAATGGCTACCCTAGGCGGATGATTGTGGCAAAGAGAACGTGGAAAGATAAGAAGCAAATAAACTGAGGATTGAAGCAAGTGCGCCCAAACGCTGTCCTCCACAGAACAGGATAAGAGTTGTCACTCACAGTGCTAAAGTCGCTTGAGCAGGTTTGCCCTCCGTAAGATTTACAACAAGACATTCGTGGTCTCCAGCTGCGACGGCTCGTGAGGTCAGTATATGAAACTGATCGTGTCAACGACAGACCACTGTAAGGACAAATCATTTTGCAAGCACATTCACTGATTCTCATATCATTCATCAGCACGTTGTGCAAATAGTTGATTATCAACTATTTGTGTCACATTTGAAAACGCTGAGTCACTTTCAGTGACAGAGCCTGATCATAATATAAACCGGTAATAATGCTCAGTCTGAAATGATGGGGATGATGATGACCTTCAATATACGCCAATACGCATCGTAGCACCATATAGTCTTTCTTTTTTCTTTCTTTCTTTCTTTCTTTCTTTCTTTCTTTCTTTCTTTCTTTCTTTCTTTCTTTTCCCTTAAAGCCGCCTGACTGGCGGTCTGTCACGTAACGAGTAGGATTTACATATGCATGCTTATACAAAAACATGAAAATACACAGTAAAAATGCATCAAAACATAATTATATCAATACACATAGATACACATGTAGCCATTCTTTTCTTTTTTTTTATGGCAGGCAATGAATACCAATGACATTTTTGCACGCGCATGGGCAGATGATTCCCGCGATGTGATGGGCAGGCCATTCCAATTTGTAGCTGTTAGAAAAAAGAGAAGAAAGAGGAAGAAAAAAAAAATGACGAAATGACAGCGCGGGTGAGTAACTTGTAAATGGTGTCCTCTGCGTCAGGGAAAGCGTGCAGGTGAAGGCAACATGTATGTTGTGCAGGTAAGTTGGCTGATAAAATTTGCGGAACAGATACAAGATAGCGTTTTGGCTATGGGACGACCGCCCATGTAGATCGGATTGCGTTTTTTAAAGGTGAAACGCTGGCGTCGTGCAAGTAGGAGGAATGAAGCTCTTTGCACGGTTTTGAACAGATTCAAATATTGCTACTGCGTATTTTTGGTGCAGGCTTCAGATTACTGATCCACTCGTACCTGTCCAGCACACGTGATTGTTTTTGTAGGCAAGGAGTTTAACGGGTTCTGGGACGTGTCGGAGATCTCGTTCCGAAAATCCCAGTGTTTTATTTATTTATTTATTTATTTATTTATTTATTTATTTGTTTATTTCAATACCTGCAAGGGCCGAAAGCACTACATAAGGGAATGTTTAACATTATACACGATGAACAAGAACGAAATATTGCGGCTGCTAAAAGTATAAATACCATTCAAATATAGTTTTAAATACAATTAAATCGGAAATTTGGGCAATAGAAGTGGGCTGCTGGATTCAGTCACTGGAGGTACTAGTAATAAACGAATAATAAAAATGTGACCGCCCAAACACTCCGTACAGACGGTGAACCAGCGAAGCTGAAACCTCGGCCTCGGTGTTTATCACTGGGTTAATCCCGATTGTTCATTAAAGTATTTCCCAGTTATTGGTTACGTCTTCGTGTCTCAATGAGGTTGCACACACGTCAAGAACGGAGAGAACGACGTCAGTGACGGTGTGCCCGCAGTCCGCCATGACGCTTACGTTCGGTGTCTCGAGTTTGCGCGGTGGCGTGGTTAGCAGCATCCGCCCGGTATTGCCGTTTGCTGTTCTTCAAAATTAAATTGCTTCAGAATTAAATGTGTCCCTCACGTAAGACAATGCGTGGCTCAATACCCTCTTAAACAATGGCTCACAGCTCCGTAAACACGGCCTCCCCCATCACGGCCTCCCCCATCAGTTTCTGCGCACATCGGACGGACGATTTTTGGTCGCGCTTAGCTATATATAGCTTCGCTTTGTGTTGGTGATCAAATCGGTTCGATATGTAGGATTACTTCGAAAGAAGATCCTACAGGCTTATAGCGGCGTGTAGTGCATGAGATCTCCACTGGTTCCGATAGCGCGTTGTGAGGCTGTCGCGACTCACCCATGTGGCGGTCCTTGGTGAGCGTTTTCCAGATTGGCACCACGTGCAAGGAAGATACGCTTCGGATTATCTTTGACAATGATCGAAGATGGTGTCTGCCACATATTTTCATTCAGATTATTTCCCTGCGGCTTAAAACATGTGAAGCACGTATATGTAAAGTCGAGAACAAAAGTGTAGGGGCCAGAATTTCCACGAAAGAAAGATTTTTCTCCTAAGCCTAGGCATGAATGTTATACGCTAGTCGTATAGCACATGTATATCTGTATTTAATTGACGTCGTGTATTAAGGTGATTACACGTTGCCGGGTCGTGCTAGAAAAAATTGCACTTTTTTTTTTGCTTACGCTTTATCTCTACACTTTCGCTTTCTACTGCACACGTTCAGTTTCTTATGTTCGATGAAGTCTAACAGGGAGCTATGGCGGGGACCATAGATTTAGAGATTGTAATCAGGACGGCGGCTTGGGTGCAGCCCCAGAAGTTGACATGGAGTGATGATTTGATGATGAGCGCAATCCGGTACAGCTGAGCGCCATCAACATGCCTTGAGCATTCCCCGCCATGCAAAGAGCACTTTTTATCCTATATTTCTCCCTTCTTCCCCACAGAAGAAAGCAAATGGGGGCAACTCACAGTGCGATTGGCAACTGAGATTGTCGCTACTGTTATGCTTTTCCGTGAAAAAACGCGTAACTGTTCTTGCAAGTGCGAAGAAATAGTGAAACTTGCTACGAGTATGCAAGCCATCTCAGTGTATGGTGAATACAAAGAATCTGCGTAATGTTGTTTGTAGAGGCTACGAATAGTCAAATCTGTTTGGCTATGCAAACCAACGCAATGTGTGTATGACTAAAGAAACGAATTCCTGTAGAAGGCCAGCTCTCTAGAATCTAAAGAATAGTGCAATCTTCCTTGCTCTACAAGTCAAGGCAATGAATACATGGTCAAAGAAAAGAATCAGTGTAAGAGGCTCTGTAAAAGCCAAAAAATAGTGACATCTGCTTTGAGTGTACAAACGTGTGGAATGCGTGTTCGAGAGCAGGAAGGCGAGAAGTTAGAGAAGGAAGAAAAGAATGCACGATGAATGACTTTCCACAGCACTCAGAAAAGAAAGAAACGAACCCCTCTCCCCCCTAAGCACATTGAAAAAAATGAACACGAGGCACTGTAATTGAATCTTGCAGACGGACACTAGCGGCTGCGGCTAACAGCTTTTTCGTGTTCTGTCCAAAATACATACCATTTCCCGAATTCCTTCTTGAATCAAGCGTCGCAGAACACCATGTCACTAAGAAGGTAGACGCCTTTCATTTCCGTTATTTCTGAAGGAAGTTTCTCTTCCTCGAACTAAGGAGGGGAAGAATGTAAATGATCGTGAAGCAAGGCATTTATGCAAACTAGACATCTTCCAGGGGCACTAATGTATGCGTTCCTTTCACCAGTGAGCCGCAGTTTTCGACTCTCTTTTATCTTTATGAGTAGTATAACGCACGCAGCAATGACTTCGCTACAAAAGAAGGTGAAGTGCTCAGGCGATGAAGTTAGAGGTTCTCTGGCCTAGCATATGTTGACGTGTGTGAAGTCACGGTTTTTGTGAGTACTACTCAGTAGAAAAAAAGCCAGTCCAACACTACATTCTGCCTTGTGGAGTATAAATCTTTGTAAGCCTTAGTGTGAATGCAAACGTTTCGAAAGCATTTTGCACGGTGTCAGTTTGTTTTGAAGGAGGCGTGCCGGCCTAGTTCATTTGCACCATCAGTTGGTGTTAAAGAATAAAGCTGATACCCTGGATGATTATTGGCCAATGTAAGTGTACAGCAGGACGCTTCTAGAACGACCTTGATCGTATATTTAGTGTAAGGATATTTACAAGGTGCTTGATGTTTAAGTGCGTGATCACGTAGAAAACAGAGCCGATAACCTGTACATATCTAGCGGATGTATGGATATCTGTACATATCAGCAGAGTAATATACTGTCGGTCGGACGACTACACAGCGCCCAAGTAGCCAGAGTCACGCAAAAGTCTGGCATCCTTCCCAACTTGTCAGATCCTCTCCATGCGTCTGGTACCCCAAACGGGCCGTTCCATTCAGGCAGAATATCGCGCTGGCTAAAATTAGCGTAGGGTCGCACCCGCAGTGGTCACTGACGCACTCGAGCATGTCAATCTGGTCTTCGACATCCAAGCCATCCGTGCCAGAAAAAGGATCCCGTGTCACGTCTGCGCCAACAAAAAAGAAATGATCCCAGGGGCCTGTGGCTATCGCGCATGCGTCGCTTCGTTGATTGGTCATCGCGGAGTGGGCACGCAGGGCAGGCTTACGCAGCACCTCCACACGCACACGCACGCGCATGCGCACACACACGCGTATGCACGCCCACACGCACCCACGCAAACGCGCATGCACACGCGCGCACGCACGCGCACGCACACATGCACGTTCACGCATGCACACGCACATAGAGAGAGAGAGAGAGAGAGAGAGAGAGAGAGAGAGAGAAGAAACGAAGGTATTTCAGTGCGTCATCCATTGGGACTAGCATCAACACACAGCCCGGTAGAACTTCACCTACTTTACCGCATGGCTTAGCCCTTGGGCAGCAACTGAGACTATAAGGGGGGCACGAAAAAAGGGGGGAAAAGTGAGGAAAGACAACGTAAGAAGGAAAAATGAAAGGTTCGGTGGAAGATTAAAAAAGACTTCACCAGCGGTGATAGGGCAACCATTCGGAACATGGAGTTCAAGAAAGCAACGTCGCAATGGGAAAAGTGAGCCAAGAAGGCCTTCCGCCCTATTTCTTTCGATTTTCTTTTACGCTCGCGGATTTGTGCGTCTAGTCGCAACTCTTGTGGAACAAAAGGCATCTTTCCTTCACGGCTGTACCAAAAAAAAGGAGTCCGACAGGGAGATGGCAGGAAAGACGAACAACCCCAGTAGTGGAGTGGCAGCGTGGTGATTTCAGTCGAGGGTAAGCGCTGCGGAAACCCAATGGTATCGATCAGTGGTAGTGGTTGCACAAACGGTTTCTCTTGCTTCAACAAACGTCGCCGGCGGCAGCGAAATATCGTATAGATACAAATTGAAAAAAAAAAAATGAACCAGATAAAGATCGGACTGGCAGAGTTGAGCACATACGAGTTATAAACTACACGTCACAGAAGTAGCTGTAAGTGTACAGTGTATAATATAATGAACGTCGGTTTCGTTCCTCGCTCTACTTCTTCGGGTGCCCAGCGGCGGGCTCAATTCGATGGTTTCGCCGAACTGCATCTTCGCCTCCATTGACCTCTGGGCTGGAGCCACCCGTCGCGTAAGTGTAAAGCTTTATTCAAGCGTGCTCTTTTTCGCGACACCATTTACTTAACCGAGAGCTCGACTTAAACTAAATAGGAAGAGCCATAAAGTGAGAACTTGGATCGGTCGGTACAGTTCCACACACATACACACAGACAAAAAGAAACGAGTAATAGCGCAAGGCAGAAGGTACAAGGAGGAGACGGACGTCTCCTTCTACTAGCTCCATCCTGTAAACGGATATTGAGCGGGGGCGTTAGCCAATCATGGCAGTTGCCGGCAGGATCGCGCTGTCACGCATCAGTATTCTCCACTTCTGTAGCATGGACAGAGTGGCTGAGAGGTAAAATCATGGGCTAAGTCGTAAGTTGGAAATCCTCGCGGTGCAATATTTTTGAAGTGTTCTCGCAAAGGATTTAGGGTTGCCAGTGACGAATAGCGGCGGACGTCTCCTTAGGCACCCGAGCCCCTCTCACGTGATTCACGCGCTACGAAACACGAACAACGTATACGTATACGAGAATCTCGAAGTTGTTCGATGAAAGAGGGCGCTGAGAGTGGTTTGAGGCGCTACAAAATTTCGTAGATCATCATCATCATCATCATCATCATGATCGTCGTCGTCGTCGTCGTCGTCATCACATGCAGTGATGCGGCCTGCAGTACACTCACGAACCATAATCTCGTTGTAAGAACCTTGAGATCCCAAGTCGAAGTCGAATTCCGGGTGGTCCTTTCAGCCAAGCCACGCCAGGCAGGAACCGCGGCTAGATCCGGGAGGGTCACCTAACGCCACCGAGTACAACAGTTAACCTGTAACCATGTCACTGAGAGTATCTAAAAACGACGTTTATTACTTTCACTATTTAAGTTGTGCCTTCTTGCCGGCTGTTAAATTCTTGCTTCCTTCCATAAATGTTGATAATTACTAACTCAGTGATAAGTAACGCATCCCGGTCAGTTGATGCAGCGGCGCGTTGTCTGCACGTCCTGTTCGCTGTGCCCGGGCTAGTTTCGCATGCTAACAATATCGCACCGCACCGAGTATCCCTGCCTGCCACGATGATCGTACTTATGCCAGATGGTTCTATGGCGAAGAATGTATTTTCTAAAAGCTGTAACGCAGACAAAGAATGCTTTTTTTTATTTACACATCTCAAAACAAAGAAGTAACAATGTTGGCAGCTTTCTTTTCTTTTTTTATGCTTAGGCAAAGCGTACCGACGCCGCATCAGTGGCGTGTATTCTGCCTTCGTAATCAAATCATAAACTCTCTTGTATCAGCTTATTATCCTTCTTTCTTAAATCAGGGAGCCCCCCCCCCCCCCCCCCCCCTCCTTCTACAACACGCATTTGCTCGGGGCACGTTGGAGAAGCCAGCGAGCGGTAATCTATTAGCTGGTAATTACACGCTTTGCGTCTCGACCACATTAAATGCTCCCTAAGCGCTAGGGAAGAGCTGTCCCAACATGACTAATGGAGACAGTCGCCGCGGTTCATTTTTCGTGCCGGCCTGGCCTTACAGAAACAAGTGGGAAACGGAAATGTGCGTACGGTCAAGAAAGAAAACAAAAAAGGAAGAAAGAAGGAAAGAAGAAAAGAAAGCAAGAAAGAGAAAAAGAGGAAAGCAATAAACAAAGAAAGCAACAACGTGAAAGACACCCTGGCATTGAAAACTAAAGACATCGCTTAAATTGCTAGAAAGCAAAAAAACCAATCTCTCAGAAAGAGCAGATTCTAAACTGAATGCAAAAGGAGAATACGGCATTAAAAAGTTCAGTGTAATGAAGTGCAGGGGCCTTTATGCGTAAGAGCTACCGCGAGGCTACTGCTGGAAGGCTGGTGTAGGTTAGTAATTGTTTCAAATATTATCCTGTCTTCTTTAAGTTTTTTTCCCGGCAGCTGGCTTCCTTCGGTGTCTAATGCAATGCTGCAGTTTCGAGCAGCAAACAGTGGTGATTAAGTTTAAACAAGTATAACGATGCTGCAGTCGAAGCAGGAAATGAGATGCCTTCACTGCGGGCCAGCATAAATGATCGCTTTTATAGGCATCGAAGCGCAACCTTGGGGCCGATGATTAATCTTTGATGTAAATGGGCGATCCACGGCCGGTGCTGCAGATAACGACGCAGGAATGTGCGTGTAGCGTAATGCGCGTGCGTACAGCCGCGCTGTTTGCTTAATGAAACTCGTGCTATTTCACAGAAACGAAAAAGGAACTTAAAAAGCAGGTTAGTTTCTAATAGATTACAAGTTTCGGCAAAGTTCTGCGACAAAGGATAGCATACCAGTGTTGGTATTAGAAGAAAGCTCGATATCCACTCTATAAATTTTTCTTTGTTTGCGACATAATCATAGCCACATTATTTCGCATTCATCTTTCAGTTAACCTTAATGTGTAGATATGTGATGTGACCTTCTCTCATTGTTCTAAACCGCGATATTTGCGTTCTTCTCTTGTAATCCTTGTCATGTGAAATGTTTGGTTGGTTCACTTTATTAGAATAGTTGCACTGTGGACTCAGTTTGACAGGGGGATAAGCACACGTAAAAGCGTACACGTAGAAATACACACGCAAACGCACATGCACACGCACACACTTTTCCCATCCGGTGCTCCACGCCAGCCGAACGTGCGAAGTGCAGCAGGGAGAGCAGCGTCTCTCTGGCACGTTCATCGGCCCTACGGTGATTCCGTCTTGTAAAGACGTGACACGAGGTTCGATTGGAAATCGAACCTCGATTGGATACGTACGGGTATCCCTCTTACTTAGCACAGATCGCTATACGGGTGGCAGTAGCCTTGTGAGACATTGGACCTGCGTTTATCGCTTTCATCCCTAACAGTCGATTTCGAAGACAAGCTGAAGTGAAGACGAAAGGACGGACGGACGGACGGACGGACGGACAGGCGGGCGGGCAGGCGAATGGGCGTATGTGTACTTTTCTGATGGTGCGGATGCGGTGCTACGGGGAGATTGCCGTAAAACATACCTCGGCCACTGCAGTATTTCTGTTCAACCATAAATATCTAGAATAATAATAACGATGATGAATATAATTCTGCTTGGACGTACAGTTCTTAACATCTAACTTGTGCTCTCGTTGTGGTGTAAATGTCGATATATTGTACAGTGTTTTTACACATTGGGGGAGGAAGTCATCCATTTAATAATATGCATGGAATGTCCAAACTCGCAGGACAAGTTGAGAGCAGTTTGAAGCGCAGGGAAATGAAAGGCACCGTTGCATACGTCGTTGTACAACACCACTTGTCTGAAATACTTGGCTAACAATGTCTCAACGCCGGAGTTTTTTAGGAAAGCGCTATAGCCTTGTGCTTATAGATACACAATGAGGACTCACGCCACGCCAGTATAAAAACATTCATAATCCTAATGACCATCGTCGTCAGCCTGTTCGTGACCCCTTTCAAGGATGAAGTTATGCAAGCCTTGTGTTGGCTGACGCCGTTTTATGCCTGCAGATTTCCCAATTTCATCGCACCGCCTAGTTATCCGCCGTCCCAGACTACGCTTTTCTTCTTTTGGCACCCATTCTGTAACTCTACTAGAGCAACTGTTCTTCGCCCAACATATTAGACGTCCTGTATAACTCCATAATTTAACCCGCCGTGGTTGCTCAGTGGCTATGGTGTTAGGCTGCTGAGCACGAGGTCGCGGGATCGAATCCCGGCTACGGCGGCCGCATTTCGATGGGGGCGAAATGCGAAAACACCCGTGTACTTAGATTTAGGTGCACGTTAAAGATCCCCAGGTGGTCAAAATTACCGGAGTCCTCTACTACGGCGTGCCTCGTAATCAGAAAGTGGTTTTGGCACGTAAAACCCCATAATTAAAAACTTCATAATTTCCTCGTAATATCTAGTAGAGTATCGGCTACACCCGTTTGACCCTTAATGCGCAACCACTGTGCCCTTGCTGTTACTGTTACGCCTATAGCTTATCGTTTCATCGGGAACTTAACTTCTAAAGCTTATTTGTTAAGCTGCAAGTTAACTGCAAGCTGCAAGCAAAAAAAAGAAGGAAACGCTGGTTTTGTTGAAACCACGTTCGCACAACTCGCAAGTGAAATCTCATTTGAGGACTATGTAGTGTAACAAACAGAATTCAATAACAGTTGCGCAATAGAGTGTCGGCGGATATCCATGAAGGACTGGCGTTGATATTGGCAGCCAGTGCATCTACCATCTTCCGCTTGCTGCCGCTCTACCCAGAAGACAGAGCCGCCGCGTCTTTAATTAAAGTCGTAACTTTAACGAACGCCCTCCGGGCCTTCAGCTGCGGCGAATGTTCTATGCGACGTCGCCGGGCGGAATGATTCGTGCGCCCCGCCGTTCCTTGCGTCTCTTCCGGTTTGTACCCTTTCCTCCCGCGTTTCCCTTTCCTCCACTTCATCTTCCCCAGGGAAGCTTGGTTTAGCGATCGAAAATAGGAGGCGACACCGAGAATACCAGAGCATGGAAAACGACCTCGCTGAGGCGGCTGCGGCGTCCGGAGCGATTAGCGTGATGCAACTGGACGAAGATAAAACGGGACCCACTAAGCCCTGTTACTTTAACGAAGAAACGCTCGTGTCATGTGATCTACTCTCCAGAGCTATAGCATCTGCAGGGTGTCTAGGACAATTTTCTACATGCCGCGAGCACAGAATTCTAGAGGGGCAACATGCAGATTTTTTATTGTTGTCCTTGTAGTATCAGTAAAAATATCGTCAACAACGCCTTAGCGTATGGACGACCATAATTTTGCCCAATATTAGTATGCTTTAGGCGCAGCCCCCAGCCTTTACGCCCTTTGACTGCCATGCAACATTTCATCTTCGAACATTGGTTGTGTTTATTCAAACGCTTTGAATATTCAATTAGTGGTCCTTGTGCCAATAAGCAAAGCAACGTAGAAGACTGAAAATATACCCAGTGATGGAATTCACAGGACTTGTGACGGTGAAGTGTAGTCTCAAATGTTGTTGGGCCAGGAAACGTCAAATACGACTCATACTCACGCATATCCCCCTACGAGGATTTCTCTCACGCACGCGTTCCGTGTATCAAAGGGAATGCCTCCTTTATGGACACACCTATGACTCTCCTGTAGATACCGCGTTGTCTTCACTGCACGGTATTTCGGGACAGAAGGCGCGTGGAGTTACGCCGCTAAATTCGAGCGTCTGTAGACCACGCGTAATCATTGTGACGGGTGCAGACGATCCCTCATTTGATGCTTTCGTCACATATCCGCTTTTAGATTCACGCGAGTGATGGTAGCGGTCTTTGTGTGGGCCAGTGCACCGGTATAATGAGGCTCGCTGTGTGGAAACGACGTGTTATTGTATTAGGCCTGACGTCGCGTCGAAGAGAAGGCCGCCCTGCTTTGTTGACACTTCTTTGCGTGACGCGGTATGCGGTGGAGATGACGACTGAGAATTTATTATTGCGGGCTCCCCCACCCCGCTCTCTTTCGGAACTGAATAGTCAGAAACTGGGCTGTTTTACCCACATGCTTTCTTCTTAACGCCACGGTTCTGGTGCGTGCTAATAAGCAGCACCCCTAGCTTTCATTCTAGCGTAACTTTAAGAAAATTTACTTTTACCCAAATTTATATGAAGTTGGCTTCTCCTCGTGTTTCGATTAGCCGGTTCGAGTGTTTCGGCGCTCTTCCAAGACGAACAAGGTTTCCCTTTCCACCTTCGCCCCCCGCTCAAGGGCGTCACCAGCGTATTGACGTATCCACAGCTTCGCCTTCAGGTACTCAGTATCGAAGATTTAGGAATATAGAGATTTTGAATGCGTGTGCACCGTAAAGACCCCTTGCAGGAGCGAGTTTTTTGGCTTCTGCGACTAGACGTCGACATTACCTTTCGCTACAGCTCGCCTCACACCATCTTCGTATGAAGAGCCCTTCTGCGACGACAGCAGTGATAACAGGTCTCTTGCTTCGGGAGTTTGTTAAAGAAGTCCATTCCGTTCGACGCGTTCGCGCTGATGTTAACGACTTTGAAGGGCTTTTTTTTAACTCTTTCGAAGGGAGGGCAGAAATAGGACGATGTTGAAACGCGCGCGCTACGGCCGCAAGCGAAATGTGAAATGGTGATATGACAACTAAAAACACGGAGAAAAATAAAAGTGGATGTGGATGTCGGAGTCAGACCCATGGGTAGGGGAGCTGGAACGCGCGCACCACGAGAAATTCATGTGACAGACTGGCGTCACACTCCAACGAATCGAACCATATGACTGGCATTCATTCTTATCCAAATACAGCCGGCAGCTTAAAGGTCTCGCCGGCAGGACGGGTAGCGCTGTCCGTGAAGTCGCTGGAGAAGAGAGTAAGGAGGCTTTCTGTAATATATGGTGAGGTTCTTTAAAGGTAACGGCGCTCATCAACCTTGCAAGGAATAAGCCGTAAAGAAGCTTCCCCGAACTTCCACTCTCATTCACTCCTTTCCCATTAGACGGTCGTGGAACTGCGTCCTGCTTCTCTTCTCATCATACACAAATCCTTTTTCCCTTCCTTTTTTTTCCTGCCTGCCTTTATTTTGTTTAAAACAATGTTCTGCGTGTTTCCGATGCCCGTAGTAACTAAGTGGCTCATTTTTACTATGAGACGTTGGGAAAAAGAAGAGGCAGATCAGGTCAAGATGAAATGGAGGAACATAGGGTGAACAGCTCATTGAAAGCTCTTCTAGTCCGACGATCAGCGTGAATCACACTTGTCTAGAGTGGTCAATCGGCTCAATTTTGTAGCCATATATCGAAAAAAAAAAGACAGAATCCTATGCTGCGATCAGACCACGTAGTATCGTGCTGTATGCGCGATCCCTGCGCTATAGGCCCTTTTCAGGGTGATCACGTTGACATCTACATGTTTGATCACGTGGCGACGGGTCCATTGCTTGTCTCAACTGCCTCCGTAGCATCTATGTTTACAATGAACGTGCATGACGGTGGTCCGGCTCAAAAAAAAAAAAAAAAAAGGAAAAGGAAAGTCACAGGCCTGCGAGGCACAACCCGCACAGTCACAGCGTAAGCTGGAGGAGCTTACGTAACCGTAATGCTTTTCTTGAAACGCTGAACGCGAACGCTATGCGCGAAGGCAAGCTTTCTAGTTCTTTTTTCTTTCCCCCATGGCGGGCGCCGCCGCTGCCGAGGATGCGCGGAGGCGAGTGCCATCTGGATGTTCTTGCAAGCAACCGAGCGGAGCGCGCGACTCCTGCTAAGACAGACCTCAAACGGTAGCTGGAAAAGCGGCTGGTGTTTCAGTTTCGGCGTAAAATAATTATGTTTCAAATCACAATCCGACACTATCAACACTATCGTGCCGGTAGGTTGTGTGTAAGTTGTATTTTGCGAATTTTCTGACGCATTTTGCTTTGAGAAATTCAACCATTTCAGTAACGCCTCTGCGCCACACGGAGGGATGCGTGCGTTCGGGATGATTTTCTCGCCCGGACTATGCCGCGGACGCTGGATTTTGTGCGACACGGGGCTTTAACGCTATCGCGTTAAAAGAAAGATGTTCGGAGCAGAGGCAACTTCACTTCCCTTTTCCCCAAGAACAGAATACCACAAACATAAACGAGGGAATACTAGTCTAATAATGCTAACATTCTAATACTATAAAATATAGTAATAATGAGTCCACACAAGAAATATTTAGCGGTGCTTAATCCGGCAGAAAAAAATATTGCGCAGAATATCTACACAGCTGTGGTTTCAGCGTCTAGGCAAGAATGCTTAAAAAGAAGAAACAGCGGCTTGCGCCGATGAAAATTGCAAGGCTTATGCGTGCGTTTATCACGTGATTCGTGGAAGAAAAAGGGGGGAAAACGGAGAGTGCAAGAAGCAGAGAAATGGGTTGGAGATCGAGTGGGCCACGAGACCGCATCATCTTTCGGCATGCGCTTTCTGACGCACTTCAACAATACTTCTGCTTACTTCAGAAAATAAGAAAGGATGTAAAACAGCTTTCAAGGGAACAGGAGAGCAAAGTTTAATTTGAGCCTGAGAGACTGGCTTTTGAAGCTGCAGGAAATAATTGGAAATATTTAAGAAAAAAGAAAAAGCCTAAATTGAAAAAAAAAAGTATAGCGCGTGTACTGGTCATTGCCCTACTTGAGTTAAGAAGAGCAATTTTCGTTATTTATTTCTCTTTTTTGTTCTTCTCAAACCCTTTCCATGCTCTCCATTTTATTATTTCTTAAGTCTATATATTTTCAGGGAGAATTGTTTCTTGCTTCGATTCCCGTCATTTGGTCATTCCACCCGAACCCTTGGGAAGCGGAGGAAACCTTTACCGCTAAATGGTCTACATCTTTTCTCTTTATTTTTTCGTTTTCTTTTTGTCACCCTCTCCGGGCTTTCTTTGCTTCCATCCCCACCCGCTTCGGTGAATGAAAAAAAAAAGAAGGTGTACTAAAGGCTAAGAAAGACGGCGGGAGAGAGTGCCTTTAAAAAATGCACGCCTTTCATCTCGCAGAGTGTACGCAGCGGCTATAGGCAAGCAAAACACGCCGCCCGGTGAAAGGACAGCTTCTGTTAAAGCAGGGGCGAAGGAGCGAGGGGGGAGGGAAGGTAGATGGTGCAGAGGGGTGCACTGCGCTCGCTTGGGACACTACTGAGGGCAGAGCTTTTCTGAGACAAGAGATGACCGGTAAAAAAACAATAACGAAGAACGGAAGAGAGAACACTCCGATAACTTCTGCGCGAAAGCCATGTGCAGCACAAAAGACTGGACTTGGCGAATTGATTAAAGGAAAGAAAACAAACTAAAGGACACCATGATATTGAAGCAGCGCACATAAATCTGACACGTTTACGCACACACAACAAGAACGTACACAGGAGACTGTGTATGTACCTTTTATGTGTGCGTGAACGTGCCAGATGTAAGAACGCTGCTTAATTATCATGGCTCACCAGTTAGCCCATCAGTATCTATTAGGCAAATGACACCAGTTAAAGCATAAAGATTGCCTAGCTGTGGGCCTCAGCTGACGTTACAATTCTTCGAAAAGGTCGTGTCAGTTAGCGAGGCTTGTAGGAAGATTAGTCGGTATTCCATATCCAAGTTAATATCTTATCGATAATATCAGATATCACAGCTCCGCGGCGGGGACTGGGAGCGCCAACCTCCACCTAAATGTTACGCGAACGAGTGTTGAAACACTGAAGACTGTTTACAATGTGCGTTATTTACAAAAAAACAACTGCAGTGCTGGTCAGTTCAGCCGACAGCTCGAGACCAAGGAACAGTTCGTCTTCTTCGTCGGGGCACCCGCGCGCGACATCCCCCAAAAATAAACAAGCAGGCAATATGCATGTAGCAATATCAGATATGGAGCCGGTATCCGATTCACTTGCACTACACAGGTGATTGGAGAGCAGCTTACTCGGACGTGGACGAAAAGCGCACGACGTGAATATGAACCGGTGAAGCTGGCTAATAGTCTCGATGTGCAGAAAAGAACATGAACGCTTCACAAGGTGGTTAGTTCGGAAATATCAGTTCTACTGAAATAAACGAAAGATACAGGACATTCGTGTTTCTTTACTTTCTATTTTCTTGCTGTTTAGGTGGCGCGCGCTGAGAGATTTCTTGATTTGACGTTTGAGCGGAAGAGAGAGATAGAGAGAGAGAGAGAGAGAGAGAGAAGAGGAAAGGCAGGGAGGTTAACCAGATTTGAGTCTCCGGAAATGTCTACTTACGCCGCCGGCACAAGTTTGCTTCCAGTGATCACTGAAACTCGTGAGCCCCTTTGCCTCCCAGTTCCTCAAGATCGTGCAAAAGAGCCCATTAGGTACACGAATTTTATCGGCCTTTGGCTTCCATGTTCGTTGAAGGCGAGGGTGTAACTGTGGTGTTGGGCACTCCAACACTAAACTATACCAAACAGGAGATATAATCACAGGAAGATGGAGCCTTGAATTATTCAACAGTGACCTAAAGGGGGTCGTCGTTAAAATCAACATTTTGACAACGGACTCGCATTCCTCAGGAACACACTTTCGTTATTGGCTGGACGAAGACACAGGTCGTCTTGTGAAAACATTATCTCTAGCGACATGCTTCTTTCTTCCTCTCCTGCTCAATGGTAAAAGCGTGCCATTCTTATTGAAGCGTCCTTTTTTACTAGTTTAATCAACAAGACATCAATAAGCCTTGAACTTAGAGTTGATTGTTGACGCGAGAAATTTGTAAAAGTGATAGAAGACAAAAATACCAGATTTCTCCAACCCCAGATTGACAATTTGACCTGTTCAGTAGCCTCAGAGAATCCAAAGCGAAAGCTTTGGGTAGCCCAAGAGTAGCAGAAAATTAGTGTTTTTTGCGACGTGGTTCCACGCATAATAACTTAAGTACTCGCAAGTTAATACTTATTAGCTTTTTTTTATGGAAAGCAGGGGGCTGTGAGTTCACCAAAAACTTGTGCAAGAGCCACTGATAAGCCCCCCATTCGTCACTAAATAAAGTTTTCTGCTGCCGCAAAAGGCGCATTTGTTACGTTAGGGTAACTCGGCCCAAAGCTTAATTGTGGCTTTATCCAGGAGTTTGGGGGAGGCATTTTAACTACCTGCACACATATGTGGCCACAAGATGTCATGTTTCAATCTTTCTCTCTGCTCGCATTCGCAGCACCAGTTCAAGGAGTGCAACAACGTAGGCAAATTTATCATAAGGCAAATGCGAACTTTATGACAAATGCATTTATTTTTTCTCTAACCATGCTGTAGAGAACAAGATAAAATCCACTGAAATAGATGGAGACTGTACCTCAGAAGCCGGAATATTAACAAACTAGCAATTACAATACCTGGCTATATTGATTTAGCATATCAGGGTACTTAGTGGCTGGCAGCACCCCGGATGACTTGCTACATTTTTGGTGCCGCTGAATTTCGTCACCAACCTGTAAGATTAGGGTAGCGTGTCCGCCCCGCACCTCAGCGTGGCTTATTTAGTGGTTGTACGGGAGATGAGTTGTAAATGTTGGGGGGTTGGTTTTTAGAAAACAAAAACATGTAGCACAAAAGTTGCAGCATAGCCAAAAGGAAATTATTGATTCCAAGTCGGGCGAGAAGCAGCTGTATGTGAATACTAAAAGCCTAATTTGATCACCCTGATCAAAAGTGAAGACTGCCAACGATACAGAGACGACCTAAAAGTCGAGAAAGAAAGCTAGCTAAAGACAAGAACAAGTCAAAGAAAGATAAAGGTGGACAAATAAAGAGAAGTTGAGAGAAAATCCGAGGTAAGCTATCAACACTTCTTGCACGTGTATCACGACAAAGGCCTACCAATTCGCCGCGGCACTAGAGAAACGTGATGCTAACATATAACTTCGTACCGTCTGGTAGAAATTTACAGCAAGAACATGTTCGGTTTGCTCCTAAGCTGCAGCGACATACGGTAGTGCCAAAAGATGACGTAACACAGCCAGGGAGACGAACATACCTGAAGATGAAAACATTCCATTGATTCTGTATTCCACCTAATATGCTTTCATGAATGAAATACCAGCAGTGCAATTGGTATGTGCGTCTGCAGGACCGCGATACGGGAAGCCTATTAGGCAGATGGATTGCGTCAGTCGGCAGCGTTCGAACGTTCGTCGTCACTGCAAGCTTGTTTTGCCACACAATGAGTCTTTATGAGAAGAAGCCCGCTTCACATAGCAATAACTAAGCGTTACACACTGACTCAGCCGCCTGCTGCGGGGGAAAATACCAGCGGCGCGACTTAAGCGTGACGAGGTAGAACACACGCCTGTACGAAGTATCGGTGGAAGGTCGTTGTCTGGAATTTCATTTTGCGTTGAGAGCAGCCGCACGGAGTTATGAAGCCGACGCGGGGTGTTGGGAAGAAAGAAATATTAGCAAGCTAGACAATACCATACTGTCCGTGCGCGGTAGTGCGAGTAATGCGCAGCGCTTCTAGAGAACACATTTGTGTTCCCGAATGATCGGTTGTGTAACAAGTGCGCAGCTACAAGAAATACGAAAATGCTGTCGCGCTTCGAGAAGTATGTGGCGCAGATGAAACGGCACAAAAGCGTACTCAGCCATTTCAGTTTACCTGCGCCATCTCTTTGGATCCGCTCAGCCCTCTGCCGCGTTCATAACTAGATTGCTTAGGTGAAATAAGCGCAAAACGAGCCAACCAATAGAGGTTTACTTTCGACGCCAAGCGGTAAACGGGCTCGTACGAACAGGGCACATAATCCAGTGATGGGCTCCCTTTGTAGCGCGCTTTCGAAAGTAAAGATAGCATGTCTGCCACTAAATTTGAACCTTTTTTTGTCCAGTTTTTCGCAACATCGGTAAATATGGGCAAACTTCTGCTTCATGGTATTGCACAATATCAACGGCAGCGTGCGACATTTCTTTAATGAGCCTTGTGGAAGTATGCGCGCACCACTTGACATCGGAATATTAAGAAAATGTTTGCTTTAAGCCGAGATACCGAAAGTAATAGCGCTGTAATCCAAAGTCAACTCCCCGAAGAGATTATATTGCATTGAGGAAGAGTTTTCTATGCGCTCTGAGCTCGTAGTCATGAATGCTTTACTACCAGTCTATACAACAGGGCGTGCGTTGACAGAACTTCACATCCGTAACAACCGCCTGCTATTGGGCATTGCTGTAGCATTGATTGTCTAACACGCCTGTTATCATCAGTAGAATACGCCAGACATGTATGCTTGACACCTGCGAACACTTTTTTTTTAATGTAGAGCTACCCGTCAGCAAATCCTGCAAACAGGTTTCATTTGTGAACCGTTTCTTAGTATCATGTCCTTTTTATGAAAACCCTGGGAACAAGTTTTTCAGCATGTATACTAATCAACCTACTTAGCTTTCAGAAGAAGCACTAATCGAAGCCGAGAAATTAATAAATTTCTCGAGGCCATCAAGGCTTCACATCAATTATAAAGAAGTGTAAGCACTATTAACGTACTTCGTCGTTTTCATTTGTACATAGCCATCATCATCTTCACTGTTCTTCGACTTCTTCGCGCGCGAGCTGGGGGCGTTGCCTTTCGTGGAATAAACAGCGCTGGACAACTTGATCGGTCTCGGTATTATAAAGTGGTGGAGGTACGTCAAGATCCCGACATCCTCTCGCGTTCCCGTCCTCCCTGGAGCTCCGTTCCGGTCGCCGCCTGCACCCAACTACCCCTACAACAATGGACACTTCCGACCCCGGCCCTTCCGGCGCCTCAAACCCTACCACACAGACGACCCCACCTGCGGCGCCCTCTTGGACTGTGACGAGCCCTCAGCGCGATCCCCCTGTCTTTGCGGGACTCCGCGGTGATGACGTAGACGATTGGATCGACCACTACGACCGCGTGAGTTCTTGTAACAAGTGGAACGACACCCAGAAATTGAGGCACGTCGCCTTCTACTTGACCGGTGTTGCAAAGACGTGGTATTTCAACCACGAATCCGACATCGCGGATTGGTCCACGTTTACCTCGAAGCTGCGGCAAATCTTCGCTTCCTCGTCTGGCCGTGCAGAAGTCGCCAAACAGAAGCTGGGAACGCGCCGCCAACTTCCCCAAGAGTCTTACACCTCATACATAGAGGATGTCTTGGCTCTGTGCCGCCGTGCGAATCCTAGCATGACGGAAGCCGAACGCGTTCGCCACATCTTAAAAGGCATTGGGCCTGTCGCGTTCAACGCCTTAATCGTGCAAAATCCGGCTTCTGTCCAAGACATCACTTCAACGTGTCAACGCCTCGACGAGCTGCAGTCTATTCGTCTTCCACATGACAGCAGCGATCCTCAGGTTGCTCATTCTCCAGATCTACGTGCTCTTATCCGCACCATCATCCGCGAGGAGCTTCAACTACAAGACCTAAAGCGTCCCCCTGCTGCCTGCGCACCAACCCCCACCTTCGACTTGCGCGAGGTCGTAAAGCAGGAGTTGACAGCGATGACTACACCCACGACGCATCTTGCTCCGGTAGCGCGCTCCACCCCTACCTACGCGGATGTTGTTTCGCTACCCACCCCTACCGTGACTTCCGTGCCTACTGGCGTTTCCTATGACCATTTGGCTTCGATGGGAACCAGAGCACTTGCTGCGCCATCGTACCCTCAGTGGCGTCCACCTCGTCCGGTTTGTTTTTACTGTGGCATACGCGGCCATATATCTCGCTTCTGCCGCCGGCGCCAGCAGGATGAAAGGCGAGGCTATGCTGAGCACGAAAGAGACCGCACTCGCCGATCAGACGACTACTATCCCGGACCGCACTCATTCCCTCACCAGCGTTCTCCGTCTCCACCAGCTGCTCCCAATCTGCCTCATAGTTCCCGTTCGGCCAGACGTCGTTCTCCATCCCCTTACCGGCGCTCTACATCACCACTTCGTCCCACTTCCCATTTTGTCGACCAGCACTCGGAAAACTAACTGTTGCAGTTTTTGGAGGGGAAACTGCTTCTTATCGGTCTTCAAAAATTCCTCCTGTTCGCCCGGCCAACATGCTTTCTGTGACTGTCGAAGGTGTTCCCGCATCAGCTCTCATCGATACCGGTGCCGCCGTTTCTGTTCTTCGGAGTGATCTGTGTTCCCGGCTCCGTAAAGTAAAAACGCCTTATCTTGGACCTATTTTGCGTGGCGCTAATAATGCATTCATTCACCCTGACGGACAGTGTACTGCTCGTGTTCTCATCGACGGCATACGCCACCACATCGAGTTTATCATCCTTCCAACGTGTATCCATGAACTTATACTTGGTTGGGACTTCCTACATTCTGCTTCAGCCGTCATTTCATGTAGAGAAGAAGTTGTCCACATCACAGATACACAGCTTGAACCTGTTGCGGACTCTTCACTTTCATGCGTGAACTTGGTCCTCGCTTCAGACTACGTCCTGCGTCCTGGTCACGAAGACGTTGTAGCCGTAACGTCCAGTCAGATCGCCGACGGAGACGCCCTAGTCGCCCCTTCTTCCCGCTGTACTTCTCGCGGAATTCTCATTGCCACCTGTCTCGTCCGGTTTTCACGCGGCCGCGCCCTTCTGTCTGCTTGCAACACGACCCCAGATCCTGTGATGCTGCCCAAAGGGATGACTGTGGCAACCCTCGCCGACACTCAACCAATCTCTCTAGTCACGCTTTGCCCTTCTTCATCGCCAGCACCAACCTCAGGTTTGGATGATTCTTTCCCTCCTCCAGCCGTTCTTGGTTCTGACCTAACAGCCGCGCAGTCCGAAGCCTTAATGGTGGTCTTGGCAAAACACAAAGCCTGTTTCGATAGCTGTTCCTCTGTGTTGAGCCAAACTCCTGCGGCTACACACCGTATCGAAACCGAAGGTTCCGCTATAATACGACGACGCCCCTATCGTGTATCGCCGTCCGAACGAAAGGTCATTGAACAACAGGTCGCTGACATGCTTGCGCGGAAGATAATACGACCTTCATCTAGCCCATGGGCGTCTCCCGTGGTCCTGGTAAAGAAGAAAGATGGCTCAGTTCGCTTTTGCGTGGATTATCGAGCGCTCAATAAGATCACACGCAAGGACGTATATCCAATACCTCGAATTGACGACGCTTTGGACACACTACAAGGGGCGGAGTATTTCTCCAGCATTGATCTTCGATCAGGATATTGGCAAATTCCGATGAACGAGACTGACAAAGAAAAGACCGCATTCGCTACACCGGATGGCCTTTATGAATTTAACGTGATGCCTTTTGGCCTTTGCAATGCTCCTGCCACATTTGAGCGCATGATAGACAACGTACTTCGTGGTCTAAAATGGAAGACATGCCTCTGTTATCTGGACGATATTGTCATCTTTTCGTCTGACTTCAGCCAACATCTTCAACGATTAGACGAAGTTCTCAAGTGCCTTGCGAATGCTGGTCTACAGATCAATACAAAAAAATGCAAATTTGCAACCAAAACAATAAAAGTATTGGGTCACGTCGTCTCAAAAGATGGCATCCAGCCTGACCCCGACAAGATTAGTGCCGTTCTTCAGTTTCCTCGCCCCCAGCAACAGAAAGATCTACGTAGTTTCCTCGGCTTGGCGTCATATTTTCGTAGGTTTATACGCAACTTCGCAGCAATAGCAGCTCCTCTACACAAGCTACTGGTTACCGGTGCCTCTTTCACGTGGACTAGCGACTGCGAGTCGGCTTTTCAAGCTCTTAAGCGGCATCTTACTTCCGGACCAGTGCTTCGCCACTTCGATAATCGTGCCCCCACCATACTCCATACTGACGCAAGCGCACAAGGTATTGGCGCAGTACTTCTGCAACGTAATACAGCATCTAAAGAGCAAGTCATAGCATATGCCAGCCGAACACTTTCTCCAGCTGAGCGGAACTACACCATTACAGAGCAAGAGTGCCTGGCTATCGTTTGGTCGATTCAGAAATTTCGCCCATACCTTTACGGCCGCCACTTCACCATCGTCACCGACCATCATGCTCTGTGTTGGCTGTCACCAATGAAAAACATGTCAGGACGCTTAGGACGCTGGATACTCCGCTTGCAGGAATATGACTTCACTATAATGTACAAGTCTGGAAAACACCATCATGATGCAGACGCATTGTCTCGCTGCCCACTCTCACTCTCTCCAGGTAACGCGCCGTCGTCTTCCCAACCACGTCGTTCCGATGCTACGCCTGCCTCTCACCAACTCTCGATAACATCCCTGGACCAAGTTACGCTTTCATCACGCTCTGATTTCGTCTCGCTTCAGCGGGCCGACTCCTACTGTCGAGCTCTCATGGATCGCCTTAGTGGGTTCGCCGAACCGCCCAACAGCCGCTTGCGACGCCAACTTCGACAATTCCGCCTTCAAGGTGGCGTGCTACACCGCTACATTTACCACCCAACAGGTCACCGGTGGGTCCCAGTTCTACCTCGCTGCCTTCGTTTGCGGGTATTAGAGGCACTTCACGACGATGTATCGGCTGGCCACTTAGGCTTCCACAAGACTTACGACCGCATAAAGACCCGCTGCTTCTGGCCTGGCCTATCCTCAACGGTGGCCAAATACATTGCCTCTTGTGCGTCATGTCAGCACCGCAAACGCTCGACATCCCCTCCTGCCGGTTTACTACAACCTCTCCCTTGCCCGGACGCACCTTTTGAATTTGTTGGCATTGATTTATATGGTCCCTTGCCGTTGACACCCTCCGGTCACCGTTGGATTGTCACTTCGGTCGACCATTTAACAAGATATGCCGAGACTGCCCCTCTGCGATCCGGCACCGCTTCTGAGGTCGCCGACTTTTTCTTGCGCGCCATCGTCTTGCGCCATGGGGCTCCTCGCGTTCTTCTCAGTGACCGTGGCAAGGCGTTCATTTCACAAGTCCTCGAGGAAGTTCTTCGAGCCACTAATACCGTCCACAAATCTACGTCCACTTATCATCCGCAAACCAATGGCCTTACTGAGCGCTTCCACCGTACGCTGTCTGACATGATTTCCATGTACATCCGTCCTGACCACACTGACTGGGATAAAATTCTTCCTTTTGTGACATTCGCATATAACACTGCTATTCAACGAACTACCGGCTACAGCCCTTTCTTCCTTGTGTATGGACGATCTCCTTCCACCATATTCGACAGAGAACTATTTTTCGCACCTTCTTCGCCTAACGCGTCGCTTCCGGAAGATTTCGCTGCCCGAGTTGCACATTGCCGTCAAATCTCCCGGCAAAGCACAGAAGCTACCCAAGCTGAGCGCAAGCGTTACTGCGACAACAAACGCCGTGACCTACGTTTTCACCCTGGAGACCAAGTCCTGCTTTGGACTCCAGTCCGCACCCCAGGCCTCTGTGAGAAGTTCCTTCCACGCTACATTGGCCCATACACCGTTGTGCAGCAAACATCTGCAGTGAACTATCTCGTTCGCCCAGTACACTCCGTCACTGACCGGCGCCGCCGGAATGCTGAAATTGTTCACGTCTCGCGGATGAAGCCCTTCACTCCCCGTTTAGATAATCTCTAATCTGCGGCCAGGCTGGCCGCTTCCATGACGGGGGGAAGTTAGTGTAAGCACTATTAACGTACTTCGTCGTTTTCATTTGTACATAGCCATCATCATCTTCACTGTTCTTCGACTTCTTCGCGCGCGAGCTGGGGGCGTTGTCTTTGGTGGAATAAACAGCGCTGGACAACTTGATCGGTCTCGGTATTATAGAAGTAATATTTTGCCCAGATATCTGCCAGTGATAACCACTCATTTGGCACGTTATAGATACACACGCCTGCTATGCCGAAAAATTCTGACAGCAATAAAGGCGTGCATGGAAAAACGTGGAGGTTAATCAGAGGTAGTTCTGATTGGTTGCACAAGCACAGGGAAATGGGTAGGAGGAGGAAAGATAGAGAAGGCAGGGATGCTAACCAGAAATGTGTAAAAGGAAAAACGAAAAGAGGAGGAGCACAAACGGAGTGAACAGCGTGAACAATCAAGCAGCAGCAGGCAGTTTGTCAGTATGGACTTGGCTCTTGATGCTAAGTGCATAAAAATACCATCAGCTGTCGTCCACCCGACTGCAGAACTCTGCTATATATATATATATAAAAAACCCGAAGTTGGTTTCTCAGAAAAAGAATTTTGCCGTCGAAGAAACTTTCGCGCTGGTTTTAATTCGAACTCGGTACCGACGCCTTTTCGCATAATGCTGCTCCACCACCTGAGCTAACCAGGAGGCTAGAAGGTCGCTTGCACAAGGCTGAGTTAATCGACATATCGAAGCACAGGGACACTGAATGTGGCAGATAAGTTCTTCAGAAGCACGCGAAGAGGATAAAGGTACATCAACGGGAAAATATTCAGTGTCCCCATACATGTAGATGCCTATACGTCTACCCAGCCCTCGGCAGGGTAGCAAATCGAAAACGCATGTACATATGTGCAAGGAAGGTAGGCAGGGACGCTAACCGTATGTGAATAACTTTCGTGCTTAGCAACGCCCCCCTCCCCCCCCCCTCCTCCCTTCCTTCTCATTATATTTTCTTCTCCATCGTGTTCTCTTTGTAG
Source organism: Dermacentor andersoni (assembly GCF_023375885.2). Classification (NCBI taxonomy): domain Eukaryota; kingdom Metazoa; phylum Arthropoda; class Arachnida; order Ixodida; family Ixodidae; genus Dermacentor; species Dermacentor andersoni. Next base: position 92,604,631 of record NC_092824.1, on the reverse strand, counting down.
CGCGTCTCTAGTACACGCAATACGTGGAACTCCCCCTGGCAGAAAAGATAACATCTGAAGTGGGATGCGTAGCTAAAATGCAGCGAAAAAGTGACAGACCGTTCCAAATATAAATTAAAAATTGCAAGGGTTTCGCTTGAGACAGCCGTTTTTCAGTCAACGAATGCTTCACTCAAAACGAGTCGGTATAAAAGATCCAGTCGATGCCGGACAGTCACCGGCAATGTTGAACAAACAACATTTGGCCTTCCTGACGTTTTTGTTTCTCAATCACTTCAGGCACGTCTTAGGACAGCTTTTTCCTTACAAATGCACATAGAACACAGACATACGCTTATGAAGCTACCGCCGGACCAACTTGAATCATAGTTGTTGCATTTGGGAGAGGAAGTCAATTTACAGGGACTGTACCGAGCAAAATTTTATTTAGGGCTTGGAACTTCTTTCTTTACAAATGTACTGTAATCTGCATCAATTTGAGCCTCTGAAGTGGAGAAATTTTATATAGGAATTAACGACATAAGTTAAATTAGTGCAATGTTTACAGGTGCTTTGCACAGGTCCTACTCTAAACTTAATGGTACATTTCAAACCGATGGTATGGTAAAGAAATTCCGTTCTCTTTGAACAAAACACCACAAACATCTGGACACTGTAGCTAGTAAGCAGACAGCGTTTGATACTTGCACTGCCGAGTATATTGCGCTGCTTCGTTCAGAGATGATACCTTGGGAACTAGCTCGAATTGAAACGGCAAATCGGTGCACCTTCGTCCGCTTTAGATCTATTATTAGGCGCAGTTTACAGATTTGTGACGTCAGTTCTTACTGCTGGGTTACGAAACTGTGAACATGATAGTATCGATTTCTCGAATTTTGCAGTTTTCAATTTGTTATATAAAATATCGATGGCCTGTGTAAAAAGCTTGCTTCCTGAACTCACCAGATTTAATATTTTGCTTCTAAATAATGACATACCTAATCAAATTCGGTAAAGTTATTGCCGATAAAAAAAGGATTTCTTCGTTCCCCTGTATTTATATGGAAGCCTCCGAGCTAATGCTTCCTCTTCAGGCTTCTAAGTTTAAATATAGGCTTTTGAAACGTGGTGCAAGCATGCAGATAAAACGTTTTCGACCTGTTCCATGAATACGCAAGGATTCCTACCACTTATTTCCGCCATATGTAAGATATAGGCCAAGAAATAGTACTGTGCCGGGCAGCGAGTTGCACCACTCCATACAATGGAACGTGACTCGGAAAGCCATGAGGGAACGGGCGGCAGCTTTCACAAAGCTCGCCATCCTGTAGCTCTTGGTTTGCGGGGATATGAAGACAGGACGAAGGAAGAAAGTGAGACGACAACGAAGAGTAAAGGCTTTTCCACAGGCAAAGAAAAAGTAAACAAGAGCTGCGAATTTACAGCCGCTGCAGTACCGACAGCTCCTCATGGCGAGAGGGGTCGTCTGTCCGGGTTCCGTCGTCAGGTTTCTCTCCCCTCTGTGCATCGGGGTTCTTGTTACTCCTGCCCTGTTGTCACGCCTTACGCTTAGAAGCGTCTCGCCCCAAATGTGCGAGGGTTCTCTATTTATCTGGCGTGAAAGCAGACGGCGATTGCGGCTGGCAATATATATATATATATATATATATATATATATATATATATATATATATATATATATATATATATATATATCGTAGACCTATAGAGTGATAGACGCGATTTGCGATTCTGCGTACAGAGAAAGTGAATTTCAACGCGCGGGGAATAAACACGACAACGAACTTCCAGCAAAAGTGCATTCCGAGGTGACGTTCTACCAGTTGGGTTTCTGGCCACCGCATTATGGGCTTTGCACTCTCGCGTGTCCAAACGTGCCCGGACTTTACGAAACGACGTTGCGCTTTCGCGCGAATCAACAGCGAAAGACTTGCACGGGTCGTTTCCTAGTTTGCGCATGACCGCTAGTAAGAGTCCCAGTCCCGGATGCCTGGAGCAATTGCGTGCGAGAGAGAAGGAAGGAAAGGGCGAGAACGTTAACCAGATTGCATCTCGTTTGCTGCTCTACGGTCAAGGAGGGAGTAGAAAAGGAAATCTAATGCGGACGATACTTGTGCACGGACTACAGCGTTCGCGCACTCAAAGGCAACCGTAGAGCCCTGTACTTTGTAGAGGAACACTAAAGTAAAAAAAAAGTTGTTTTAGCTGTGTTGCATATCTACCCTTCGAAAAAACCATAGAAAAGCCAGCCTTACAGCGAGAAGGGGCTCGGTTAAACCAGAAAATATGCAAAAACAAAACTTGTGATGACGCCGCCTTACAATTCCCGCCCCACTTGGCCATGACGTAATGGGTTTTGGCAACGTCTGGTCCGGTTTAGTTAACCTTTCATCGGTACGGCAGGGCTGCGTCGTATTTAAATATAGAATATTTAAATATTCTCTTGAGCCGTGACGGCGGTCATACCGAAGAAAGACACACGTACACACACTTTTGTTTTCATCGGCGGCCTTGATGCGCGGCACACTAACATACACACATACATTTTCTTGATTGCTGCACTTTAGTCGGTGGGCTTAGTTCGACCGTGTTCGTATCATTCGCTTAATTCTATACAAAAGCTTATACGTCTCATCACTTGGATAGGCATTTGTTGTCCTTTTCAGTGGTCATCATGACGATAGGTACGCACATACATTCTCGTGTCACCTCGGTCATTAAATGCGTAAGCATTTCTATGCCTACCCTACGAGACATCTGTCCGTCACTTAAGACAATGAATGGCTCATATCCCCGCAAAAAAACAAAGAAAAAATTAGCTAAGTGACCGGACTTTGTGTTTACTTTAGTTCACATATGTGACTGGATTCTGTGTTGCTGTGTTACTGAGTTGACTTTCATATTTAGTGTGGCATTAATCTACTTACGTGACTGGATTTTGTGTTTTTATGATTTGGAGTCGTCTTTCAGTTATAGTGTGACGTTAGTGTACTTATGTTACCGGAATTTGTGTTGTTATGATTTCACTATTTTTGTTACGATTTATTCGTTTTTTTTTTAAATCCCTATGTGAAAAGAAGTAGCCGGCGCCAATTAAAGGCGACAATATCTCCTAAATACCATGTAGTAATAAAAAAATTATCTACGTTATAGTCTATTGACATTGAAAATGGTGCCTATTGAACGCTACTGAAAATGCGTATGGAAGTGATGAGATGTATAAGCTTTTGCTTAGAATGAAGCGAATTTACAACAAATTCGAGAGGTGAGTTTTCGCATACGCAGATTTGTTGACGGGAACGAAAAATCCACAGCATCCTAGCCATAACCAGCTTCGCTGTACAAGAGCCAGAAACTGGACTTAAATAGTTTAGCAAACATTTAATAGTCACAACCACCGAAGTAAGAAAAAAAAAAAACATAGTTGAATTGAGGTCGTCACAGAGACGTAGCGGTGTAAGGGTTTCGGTCCGAAATAAATAAAACAATAGGAGCTTCGATCTTTCTTTTGAATTTTAATAAGCAGCCTGTTACCACGAGATAATAAAAAAAAAACTGGTTTTGAAGTGGCACTGCAACCATCTACACTTAGTGTTTACCTTGTTCACCCACTTAAAAACGGGCACCTAGGCTGTAGTAGTTACCTGTGCGCATAATGATCATGTTCTGAGTCCCTATATATATATATATATATATATATATATATATATATATATATATATATATATATATATATATATATATATGTATATATATATAAGCCTGCGAAGACTTAATTGTAAGAGATGCTTACGGTGGCGCGTAGAGACCATGACTGTTCATGGAAAGAAAGAGATCGCAAACAGGGCTCCCTGCTATTTGAGTTAGCACTCGTCCGGACAAAACTAGGGTGGGAACGTCTCAAGTGTCTTGCAGCGGTTCCTTCTTTAATAAGAACACTTAGCCCATATAGTAATTCCTTTTTTTTTTTTTTCAACTTAGAAACCTGGAAATGCTCGTCTCCTAGCAACCACTGAGTTTATTGAAAGTCGTCATCTTCTGCAGCAGTTGAAATAAGCCTTCTGCGCACGAATTAGGTGAGCATGCATCAAATAATTTCTTAATCTTAATTTCCTAATCTAATCACACTTTCGAACATCCCCCCCCCCCCCCATCTTGCCTTCAAACGTGACGTATTCTGTTATTGTAACAGACGACCGGCTATTTTTCCCAAAGATTTTTCGCGACCCGGCCCAATAATTGCTATTATTTTAGACCGGAAATGACTTGCCGGTCAGACATGCGGTCAGAAATGCCAGAACGCGAACACCTGAAGCCCCGATCTCATTGACATCCCCACCAAAGAGGCGAACAAGGCTAACACGCTGACAAAATTAATCCTGCCTATCTGTTTATCTTGACGCCCTTAGCCAAAGCTTTACATTCACGTCAAATAACAGAATGAAAGAATACCACTCCTCGCAAGCTTTAATATGAGCACACCTTGTTTACGATAGGGGGACTGTCCTGACCAAAAAAAAGAAATAAAGCAAAGCTCACAAGGCTTTATCCAAAGTATAGACCTGCGGTGTGTAGATTGCTCGCGGCATAAAAAAAGAACAAAAAAAAGAAAGAAAAGAATTAAACGTACGTAATACGAAGAGTTTTCTAAAAAGAAAAAAAAAGAACTCATAATAACAGAGAGAAAGGAACCAAAGTATCCTCAAAATTTAATTAATCCGCCCAGTGTCGTCGACAGCGAATGGAGGATTTACGAACAAAGCAGTGTGGTTTCCAAAGGGGGACCGGGAATTGTCGTAATATTCGCAGACTTCGGGGACCCCACCGTATGAAAAATTTAATCCCAGGCCCGATCCACAATGTGCGCGTCTGTTGATGCTTGCGGAGGGTCCCGTTTTTATTTATTTACTCTTTTTATTTAACTGTAGCAGCATGGGATGGCAGGCTACGTCAGAGTCGGCTATCCCAAAATCCCGACTTTGCTACTAATGCGTTTTTTTACTGAGGTAGCCATTATGCGCACTTGATTCCCTTGTTGCGCATTACGTTTTTGTGGATTAAGGGGTGTCATTAAAAATTTTTCGCCTGCTTCACCAAAATTGGCATCGTGCGTCGGACGGCACGGCAGGCTTCGGCACGGAACATCAAGCTCTAGAGAACTGAACGTCTAGATTAGGCACTTGAATTTCATCGTGCTCAAGTGAGATCGACCGCGTCAACAACAAATACACTGCGGCACCGTAATATTCAATATACGATTTAAACATCCCAGAATTGCGCTTCGCAACGCGGAGTCCTCTATGTTGCAATCCAAGCGCAAGTCTGTCATCTCACATCTCCAACACCCTCTGAAGAGACTGGAATTGCTCAGAAAGCTGGAAGAAAGGTTTTGTAACGGCGCATCTTCTAGCCATGGCCCTACAATGGATAGAATGGCACTTCATTTGGGAAATACGAATGAATATCAAAGGTAAAATAAAAAGAACGATTGAGCCGTCACACTTTAAGAGAAAGCGAGCAGTGTTGCAGATTTCCCGAAAAAAGAAATTGTTTCGAAGGGCCCAGTCTGTCCTTTTGAACTTCGTTTCGAAGGCGCGCGCCGAAGATTGATGTGCCCCGCTGATTGCACAACGCCGAAGATGACGGTGACGAGGGAGTTGCATAAAATGGCATTTCGTGTTCTGTTTTTGTTCACGCGTTCCTTTATTCTATTAACCTGATCGGCAGAAAGTATGCGAGGGTGCTGACAAGTTCAAGGGCACCGACTGCAGCCTCTTGAGAACGCTTTTTTTGCGTAGTCTGCAACAAACGTAATTCCGAGCACGTCGGCGGAGAAGGCGTGCCTGAGGACCTCGGCTGGTCAAAATAATCTGGCAACCTAAACTAAGGTGTTCTTCAGTGTTACGCTCGGACGTCAAACCCAATCAACCAATTAATCAAATAATCGATCATTAAGTTATCAACAAATGTTCTAAATTATTTAAATACTCAATTAACAGATTGTTAATCAATCAATCCATTATTCAGCTGGTGAGTTAGGGGTAGAGGTGTTCGCTGCATTGGCTTAAAACTGGTACCGGATTGTGATGAGGGATCGTCACAAAAACTGAAAAATTGGCTTCCTGTACATTCTTGTCACCAGCTACCCTGCGCTGCTGAAATGAGAACAGGGAAATAAAAAGGAACAATGGGAGTAGCGATGAGGAGAGATTGAATAGGTTAACAAAAATGTCTACTCAGAGCCTAAACTTCAAGCCCGTACTCTTTATTAAATGTAATACAAGTCCTGAATGGTCTGAAAACTGGATTTCCGAAACCACCAAAAGTCCATTTAACGTCCTCTGACAACGGTTCGCGGTCGAGACTGCGAAGAGGAGCAGCCAACGTCTGTTAACTTCGTGCTTTTTGTGGACAGTCTGATAGTACATCGTTTACAGATTCAGCCTCAGGACGTAGCTCACAGTCTGGACAGCACGACGTTGTACCGTATTTCCGAGCTAACATTAGCCAAGCTGTTAAAAAATATAAGAAAAGAACGGTGCAAGGTATGGCCGAACAGCGTAGGTCTTAAAATCATATGCTGCGTAATGTTTCTTCAAATCATCTTTATTTTCTTTGAACAATTTGACTAACGTTAGCAGGAGCACTTTGTCTGTCGAATGAATAGACAGACGAGTGAGCCGGTAATGAATATCCTGATGGGCAACGGGGTATGTGAATAAAGGATGCACGCCTGACCCCACAGGCGTCTTTCCCCTCTGCTACGTAGAATTGTGCTGCAGTACTCTGTCTTTTCATGTTAACTCAATTCAAGCAAAAGTCCGAAGAATGAAGACAAGGGGAGCACGTTGAGGAAAAAAAAAAGCTGTTAGGGTGCGTTTTGCCGGAAAAGCCTCACGACGCAGAAGAGAAAATTAAGCGACGAAGAAATACGAATGAACGAACTGGATAAGGCAAGCGAAGAACTAAGCTAGATAAGCACAAATCTAAGCGACCTTTGTGGATCGTGGAACGAAGTTCAACGTTTTGTGAATATGTTTTATTGGCATGTACAACTAGCAATTTTAAGCCCACTCACAGCTGCATTAGAGATGTCAGTATTTATGATGCTATCTCACAGCCTTTATAACATTGTTTTGGCGCTTTTTAGCCCCACTTGACCTTTGCGTCTAATAAAAGTCGTGCATCATCCCAGACCAACAAAAAATTGTAGAAATAAAAATAGCAAAACCAAATAATAATAAAAATAGTCATAGGAAGCAAGAGCACACGGACACACGTGGAGAATGGGGAACGAAGCTGCTTCTACATTCCTCGTCTCCTTAGATAGGGAAAGGGAGCAAAATACAAGACGCGACCGAAGCACGATTGAAAAAGAAGAAATGTCATCTCCGAAAATAAAAGGAAGTGATAAAAAGAGAACACATGTCAGGAAAAAACAAAAAATGGAATGGAACGATGAAAGGCAGACCAAGAAGAAAATAGAGTGGGGAAATTCAAACAAAAGGAAATGCACACTGAATAGCGTTCAAAGCAAAAGGGAAGATAAGGAGAAACAAGGCAGGCGGGAAGGTCTTCCGGATGAGAGATTGGCGCCGACTGACTGCTCACTCGCGGGGGAATCCCCCAATCGGGAAAAGAGGAGGCGAGGGAGCCGAGAGTAGGAAACGGTCTCCCTCAGCGCGGTGCGAGGAGACAGCCGCGGAAGCGTAACGCAGTGCGAAAGCTCTCCCTTTCCCTATAGCCTCTGCTGGTACTCCACAAAGAGAGAGGGAGACATAGATGAGAGAATGAAAGAAGGATTGCTCGCTTAGCACTGGCGATTGCATGTTAGATGGACCCATCTGCGTCCAGGCTGCCTCCTCCTGCCCGCATCGCGCGGGGGGTGTGGGGAGATGTGGGAAAAAGGACCGTCCCTGTCTCCGTCGGGCAAAAACGGCACGGCTGTGGATGACGCCCCTAGTACTGCTACTCGTATCGCTTGCCCAGTACACACACGTACGCCCCCGATTTACCGCGTCATCTTGCACTGAGGGGGCCAGGATTCTTTGCTCGCCGTATCCGTTTCTCTATTCCCTACGATTTCCCCATAGCATCGCTTTATTTTCATTATTTCTCCCGAGGAGCATTTTTCATGTCTTCTTCGGTCTCAGGCTGGCAGTCCGACACGCCCACCGGCCAGCGGCGTTGGCCTGTCCGTTTTCATGGCCGTTCACTATTATTATTATTATTATTATACAAATCATATATAACACTAATTTGTTGACCTCGATATGATTGGAAAGTCGCCATCATTCTTCTGTTCTGAGTTTTGCATTGTATCAAAGTAACCTTCCCACACCGATCCAGTTATTTCCCTTCACATTTTGTTTTTGGCTCGCCTTTTGAACGCGGTAGCGTGAATAGCCACGTGTCACTGAAAATCCGGTGCCGGCATCGTCGGTGGCGGCGTTGTCCGTTAGAGAAAAATCATGTCGAACCACGCCTACCGAACCACGCTGACCCTCCGCGTGACGCATAGGCGTTAATAGACTATGTGAATTTCTCTAAATAAAATCAGTTAGAAAATTCGTAAAGTACGACTTACGCACAACCTACAGATCTGATAGCGTCGGTTTGTAATTTGAATATACGAGAAAACGTAATTCTGTTACACGGAAACTCAAACGCAAACTCATTTTTCTTGCTGCCGTTTGAGGTCTGTCTTAGTAGGAGCGGTGAGCCCCGCTTTGTTACTTGCGACACCATCCAGATGGCGCTCGTCTAGGAGCATCCGTGAGCGCATAGTAGCATAGTAGCAAGAGCTTGGTGGCGCAACCCACCGCCCCGTTCCAAAGGGGACGCTCATAACATCCATCCATCCATCCATCCATCCATCCATCCATCCATCCGCGGAGTAGGTCGTGCCGAAAATCAGATATATCGTCGGGGTTGGAAGTTAACCAGAGCTCGGTGGGACGATTGGCTTTGGAGCCCACGGCAAAACCACAAATGAGGCAGTGCAAGGAGACATGAGTTGGGCCTCGTTTGAAGTCGAAGAAAGCGCAGAACAAATTTAGTTTTGACGAAAGACTCAGGAACATGGATCAAAAGAAATGTGCGGCCAAAGTGTACAAGTACCTGTACCTAATTAGCGTGGACACAGAATGGAGGAAGACGCCAAGAAAGTTGGCAACCAAGTACAGGGTAATTGAAAGTGTAGATAAACAACCAAGAAGAATCAGAAATAAAGTGAGAGAGACAGATGCAGCGAATTGGATGCAAAGAATGGAAACGGAAAATACCATGGATCTTTATAACAAAGAGCAAAAAGAAATTAGAAAGAAAAATTTGTACGATAACACGAAGGAAAGTGCCTTGCTTTTTGAGACCCAAGCTGGTTGCCTAAGGAGAAAAGGAAACATAGCATGGCAAATATTCGCAAATAGATGAGACATGCGTATGCTGCAGAAGAAATTCGGAGACCAATGAGCACCTCCTAATGGAATGCGAAGGGAATCACCCGGCGAGAGTAGTACGCAACGTACACCTTCCAGAGGTGCTTGGATTTAATGTGGACGGAAGTGTCAACCGATCAGCAGTCGAAATAAGCAAGAAATGGTTAGAGTATTCGGGGGGAAAAAGAAAAAGAAAACAGGGAAGAGACTGACACGACCGGATCATGTACCGACACAGGTAGCGGTACAAGGTAGAGAAATTTTGATTAATAAAAAACAGATTAATGTATATAAAAGTATACAAAAGTGATAGGATGGCAAACGTGCAAAATGGTAGAAAGTTGGGCGAGTGGGTAGTGTAACATCATCTTGGATTGGAGCGCAAAGTGACACGGACAGAGACTAGAAGCAGACAAGACGAGAGCAATTGAGAGTTAGGGTTCGTCCTGCCTGCTTCTAGTCTCTGTTCGTGTCACTTCGCGCTACAATCCAAGATCATGAAAAACGTGTATAGCATACCTGATCAAATCAAGCAGGATAGGTGGCTATATCTCCTCTTTTCTCATATATATATATATATATATATATATATATATATATATATATATATATATATGTATATATATATATATATATATATATATATATATATTCAAGCACTCACTGAACTCGCTTAACCCATGTTAACCATTAATATCACACTCACTGTTCTTGCACTGTAATACGTTTGTTACAAACTTATTTTGTTCCTTTCTATTGTAATCATATGCAGCTTTATGTAGCTAATATGTTTCTCTGACAATTAGGCTGTGCACTTGGCTGCTGATTTCATTTGTTAGTGTTGTTAATAGATTGTATGTTACTGATTGTATGCCCCCCTTACTCAATCCCCATGTAGGGGCCTTGTAAGGTATATTACAAATAAATAATATATATATATATATATATATATATATATATATATATATATATATATATATGCGTGTGTGTGTGTGTGTGTGCCAATAAATTAGCATCATCACCATCATCGTGGTAGCGGCGGCGCGCGCCGTGAGGAGGAATAAACAAAAAGAACTAGAAAGCTCGCCTTCGTGTATAGTGTTCGCCGCCAGCATTTCTAGCAAAACATTATGGTTACAAAAGATGCATTTGCCGGGAAGCGTATGTAGCAGCCATGGACATTTGAATGCTATCGCGTTCCACTCTTAAAGGCGATACTTAAGCGTCCACCAAATTTTCTATTAAACGTAAAACAGTCCTTATTCATATTTTTCTTTTATAATCAATGTGCCTGTTTTCTCGTATTATGCCCAGTTCTGTCTTCTGTTATCTTTTCCATCGTTTTTCTTTTCTTCTCATTTTTTTTTACTGATATTCTTGTCATTGCAATTTTCTCGCACAAGACTTTGGGATTGCAGCGACGGATGGCGGCGGACATTGGCGCACATCAAAATAACCTGGGCAGTGGGCCCATAATAACTCACTTTCAAAAAAGCGAGTAAGTTCGAAATAGCTGTAATAATTTCTTTCTGAATACCAAGAACATTTTGTACGATGTACCCTTTCAACGAAGCACTGAGGAGCTCCAATTATACGATCCTTATTCACTGTCCCATCCCCGTGTTACTGTTGGACTCCCTTTTGAAAAAAAAAAAAAAACCGTGCAAAAAACTCTGCAAGCTAGATTCCCCCCCCCCCCCCCCCCCAGCTTATGATATCTATTACAACTGAAGTGCCTCTTTCAGGCTGTTCATTATGAGGTGAAAAGGTTAATTGCTTCCTTATTCTCAAAATTGCCGCATAGCCGATACTGGGTTCTCTACGTGGAGTGAGGTCTTGGGTTCGATTCTTTGCTGTGACAACCGCATTTAGAGTGCAATAAACTGCAAAACAAAGCTGGTGTGCAGGCTTATTTTACCTTTCATTAGAATCGATTGCATTTACGTGCTACAGGCTCTCAAAATCAAACTAACGCCCTACCCACCCGCCCTCACAAGACGGAACCTTTAGCCCAGCTGTTGTTTTGCAGACTTGAATGTAATTGTTTAAATTGCCCCCCGAAGTGCAAAATATTGATGCAAAACGGATCGCAACGTTTAAGACCGGTGCAGAGGATATCTTTGCGCAAATGCCCTAAATCGGAATTATTACTCTCTGAAGTGCTTCAAAACAATGAGGTTTCAGAATTGAAAACAACAACAACAACAACAACAACAACAACAACAACAACAACAACAACAACAACAACAACAACAACAACAACAACAACAACAACAACAACAACAACAACAACAACAACAACACTGCTGTGTATAAGTATTTATATTACTGACTCTGTTATTATGTACCCGCGAATTACCAATGCAGTAGCAGGCACTGAAGCCGTTTTCGATCACTAATTACAAATCACTAATGATCTCGGACCTGACACAAAGTTATTATTACCTGCAGACCCTTGCTACACGCGCTGGTGAACTTAAGTGCAGATAAGGAGCCGCCACTCATAAGGTGTCCCCTCTCCTTATATAAGCTACCTATTTAATGTATCGGAGTGTTTAGCCAATTTATCTCACTTGACGCCTTCAACCGCGTAGTTTTAAGCTGGTCAATTGAAGAGAGAGACAGATGTAGAAGCGGAGAGGAAAGGAATTCAATCTTACTGCTCCTGGTTTGCTGCCCTACACTTGGGGAGGAAAAAAGAGGCATGCTGAGAATTAGGTAAGAATCTATATGAAATTGATGTCCGGTGCAGATGCCAGCGTTCTTTGGGTATTCGAAAGCTCCTTAGAATGCAATGCCAACTCGCGGACTTTCCTAGCATGAAGGCCGCAAGATCGCCAACGAACGAGATCAACATGTCAGACTGACTGTAGAAAGATAGAGAAACCAAAAGAAAGCTGGAAGTCATTGATGACTGAGCTACTTTATCGCGGGTAAAAAAAAACAATAAATTATACACAATGAATGCATTTGCTGGAGAGTCTGTGAAGCGAAGCTTCAGCGAAGTGGTCAAGTAAAAGCTCTTACAGAACTGTAAACGGCGATGCGGTTAACTGTGTTCACTTTCATGCTATGCAACGTGTGATTTCGTGCAACGGTTACATTTATACACCATGAAGGTCACAACTGCTATATTCCTTGAGTGACAGTGCACATGCACGCTAACACAATTAAGGTTCATTTGTGTCAGTCACAATGGCACATAGGCATTCTAACTTGGCCCATGCCCATCATCACCCAAGAACGGGCAAACACCCAGTGGCACATGTGGAAATGGCTAAATCGTTGAAAATCGAGTGATTCGAGGAATCCGTCGGATATGATGCGCACTTCCATTAAGAGCTCGGTATGCTTTAGGCATACTTTATGAGGCATAATATATACTAAGGCGTTAGGAAGTATTATTTTTTTATTAAGCTATACAGATGTGCAGTTAGTCCCACTACTTTGCTGGTACGCGTACAGGGGTCATATAAGCCCATTCGCTGGTACTTGGATTTGGCGCCCATATAAGCTTCGCGTATAAATCCACAAGAAGTATCCGGCGAGGAAACAATGAATGTCATAGCCTGGGGAAAAAGAGAAAGAAACCTTCGCTTAAAAAAATGAAATAATCTAAGAAAAAAAGCGTGATCGCACACAGCCGCGATAAGAATGACATTGCGATTGGGAGGGGGACATGCCAGGCACCGGGCGGTGAGGCCGGACAGGAAGGAAGGGGGTAATTCGGCTGGGGAATTTCCTTTTAATTGGAGAACGTCGTCCCTCGTCTTCTCGGGAACAATAAGTGACATTGACGGTACTAGCGCGATTGCGCTCGCGGGAGACAAGACACGGGGCTTCACCCGACGGACACGACAGGGCGCAATCAGACGGGGATGTAATTTCTCCTTGTTGTTATTTGTTTTCTCCGCAGCGCAGCCGATGTCATAGTACCAAAGATAAAGAAAACGACACGAAAATTATGTGATTAGGGAAAATATATTCGTTGTCCCCAAAACAATAACGTCACTTCTTATTGTCGTTGTGGTTCTTGTTCTGCATCCTGCTCCTTTTTTCTGCTTCTTCTTTCGCTCCCTTTATCCTTATTTCTCTTCTTTTCGTTCAGTTCATTCTTCTTTATCCTGTCTTTCTCTTGTGGTTCTTGTTATTGGAATTTTTTTCTCATGTTGTGGATATTGACCTGCTGTTTGTCATTGTTTTTCTGTTCTTTTCTTGTTCTTTATTATTTCTTCTTTCGTACTTGCTTTGGTGTCTGGGTAATGTTATTCCTGAAAGTGTTCTGCACCTAGGGCGACTTTGCGTTGGGAGAGCGCTCAGACAACCTGTCGTCAAGGATGCCGGTTTGGTTAACGCCAACTAGAAAGAACAATCTAATAACCAGACGAAAGGAGTTGCAATGTAAGCGTAGTGCCTTGTGTGCACCAATATTATTCGAGCAAGCAGCGCCCTTGCCAAGTAGGGAACCATTCATCGGGGAAGTCAAGGGGTGCTGCAGGTAATAGAAAGAGTGAATTTAACAAGATAACTGAGCGTCGAATATTTGCCCTTGCCGCGCAAGACGACCAAGCAGAGACGGTTCCTCTAAATAATGTTCTAACACATAATAAACAAAAAAGAATGTTCTAACAGATAATGTTAACAAACGAATGACAACGATAGCAAATAATGGTAATAACATAGAACTTTTCTACTTCAACTCTGGCGTTGCAGTCAAAAGGAGAAGAATCTTTGCATTAGTAATAGCTGTAACTGACTTTCTTGCGGTTAAGCTCGACAATCGAAGTCTTGTAAAGCAAAAAGCGCCAGATTTGGCGCTTTGGAGAAACTGATGAGGTGCGTCTCGTTTGTTGTCACCCGTATCGGCTCAGGCAACAGCCCAGCCGAAGCCAACAACAACACACGTCGAAAACATGTCGCGTTCAGAGGCAGGAGTGACGCAATTCAGTCCTATCGCGAGGTAGCTGCAATTGCTTGGGTACCTAATGGTTTTCTTCGCCAGCCTTCCATGGATGGCGCAACTTCAGAGCTCGACAAGGCCACAAGGGAACGCCGACAAAAACGCGAGACTCCGCTTGTGTATAGTACAGAAGGTATGTCGCCAACGCGCGGTGTCACTACGTAATTGAATCTTCGAAATCATTGAAATCGGGGCCTTAACAAGACGGTGGTTTTGTAAGTTGGCGCCTCGCATGGCTGAATGTTCAGTGCTACGCTAAGAACCTGGCGCACTCTTCATGTTGTGAGTTGCCGGGTACCAGTTTTGCGTGTCGCTACTACTGCACGTCGTCACTAGGTCTTTCTTGGTCTCAGTGGCTCACTGCTTGCATTGTTCAAAGTTAGAGGCGAGTTCGTTACGCTTTCTTATCGTGGTTACTTGCTATTCCACACCCTCGTTAATTCACGCTTTTTCTTTGTTCTTACAGGGAAGTATGGAATTCAAACAAAAAGGAATGTGTAGAAACCATCGATGATGATTGTCAATGAAGACGATTAGTCGAGCACATTTAGAAAGCTATTCCCTTTATAAGCAGAATGACATGCGTAAACGCACATTTTAGGTTTGCCAACATTTGTACAGTCGTGACGACATAAAACAAATGCCTCTATGGCCTATAGTTTCCCCCCTGTGTTTGAACGGAATGCATCGTCATTTTATTTCCGATAAAATGTTGTAAGACATGGCATTCTAAACTTCCTAAGTGCTTCTTCGCTTTCCTCGCAGATTGCCACTCAGATTTCCTCTTAGATTTCGACCGAACTGTGACCCGGCGAAATTGTTCAAGACATGGTCGCTAAAAGCAGATCATGGGAACAAAATATGCGCTCGAACAAACGGTAAGGAACACTGACTAGCACCTCAGGAACAAAAAGCTCTACAATGGCTAGTAAAGTGACGGTGCAATGAGCAGCAACTTATCTTGTCCTATACGTCGGCACAAGACGCCTTCCAAACCGAATAAACCACTTGGAGCGGACGCACCGCCGTCCCCTCCGCTCCTCTGTCAGCTCGTGTTATTGGCCTTCTCGAAACTTTAATATAAGCGACACAGCTCGCGAAGTCGTCTTCTATTTCCTCCCAGAACCACTTTCCATAGGAACGTACCCTAACGAAATAAGCTTGTACGCACGTGGGACGAGAAGCACCGCTTTATGTTCAGAAGAGCACTGTTGGCTTTCATAGCCAATTTATAGCCGAGACACGAGGCGTAGGCTATGAGAACCACGACTGTCCGCGACAGCTACATCTAAAGTGAAGCTTTTTTTCCTTGCCTCTTTCACGGAGTCTGGCATTCGTAGTTTACCCGCCGTATCTATTTCTTGGCCGCTCAAGTAAACTCCCCAACAAGAGAGCATTTAAGCAATATTAATATAGTTGTAAATATACGCCCATATAGAGAGTTTATTATGCGCTCCTACTGCAAGTACAAGGAAAGAGTCTAAAGACATAAAACGTGCATGCTGACCACCAAAATAATGAGAGCAAACGCGCACATCTGTTCTGCCTAATAAAAAACGCCAACTTCCTGCATGAAGTTTGAACACCTAATGTCGACCTATATCGGGGGCTTATAGAAACGAACGCCGAGCTCCTGATAAAATAGGGCCGGAGTGAGTACGTTCGACTGAGACACAAGTATAGAACCCTTAAGTGTGCTTACATGTATGTGCTAATGTGACAGAATATCAGTAGTGTTTTTTTTAGCTGCACCAAACTTTTTAAAACTGGCTCTAGCAGATAGCACAATTCTAACCATTGAGCTAAATTACTCCATGAGGTGGCCATTCCTTATAAGAGAAGCAAAATGTCTGATTGAAGAATACCACGATTACACTGAATAAAAATTTTTTAATTACTTTACGACGAACGTTTCAAACTACGAATTGTAGCTAGTGAGATTGCAAGGCATATCCAATTGGAACGAATTTTGAGGGCGGCATCTGTTTGGAGACGTGTGCCGTCAAACTTGCGATAAAAATGCGCTATTGTTCCACTTTTTTTTTAATGAAAACGCTGTTTTATACATTGACTCCCAAAAGTAGCTGGGGCGCCAATGCATTTGGTCGGATGCGTAAAAATTATCATTTCGAAATTTGGGTAATCCTCAGAATTCGTTTCAAGTGGATTTGCTTTGCGGACTCATCGGCTACAATACGTGAATTAATATATGTAGCATAAAACAAGAGCATAAACGGTTAATTAGTGTAATTTCGTTATTCCTTAAATTAGTCATTTTGATTACGCGCAGAAGTAATGGCCGTCTGATCGAGTAATTGAGCTGAAAGGACAGATTGTACTACCTGCTGCAGACCATTAAAATTTGGTGCAACCAGAAAAAAAAACAACGAAGAAAACACCTGGTATAGTTTTGCTTGTACACCTTAGCGATCCATAAACATGACTACGGCACGAGATTCCACTACACTGCTTAAGATGAAAGTAATCATAACTACGCGCATCTCCGTTAGTTGTATAACATTGATTGAAACACTTCACGAAACCTTCGCTTCACATAGACTCTAACGTCTGTGCTGGTTCTGCATAAATTTCTTTCCTTCATTCAGCCCTGTATATGCGTTCATTACAGACTATGGATTCTACATACTGCCGCAGATGGTCGCTTTTTAACTGTAGACTGCACGTGCTGGACTCTTCGTTCTTCCACATCAGATTTTCTCTCCATTCATGCCTTCCATAATCTACTCATCACTCTGCATTAAAAAAAGAAAGAAAGCTGATGAATTTAACGTATTAAACAGAGAATATTGTTTGGATGAAAGCGTTGCTTTGGCTAATGGAGCATCTAAACTAATCATTCAGAATAATATGGCAATTTATAGAGTCACTTGTTACGGAAGAACTTTACCCATATGAGTTTAACGAGCCGGTTTCAATTAAACGGTTGACAGAATCCTCGTATCTAATTTTGTGGCTGAGTGAGAATTGTAAACATGTTGCCTAAATAAAAAGAAATACATACGTCTTTAGTAAACTAAAGAGCCACAGTCTAAAAGATGCTTTAGGATTTGTTCTTTTTTTTTTTTGTTAAAAATTTAGAATATTTCATTCAGTTTGATACACTAGGTTCGTAATCAGAGCAATGCGGCGTTTCGTGCGTATTTTAATAAAGACACCTGAAGATAAACGTTCCTCATAAGATGCGCCCTAACGGTGCAATTTTCGAATGCGTTGACAATGCCAGAATAATATGCTCACGGAAATTCCCAAAAGAAACGCGTAGAAAGTATCGACAACTGTGCAAGCAATGCCACTGCTCTGGGCTACACGAACGCTTGGCATCACGGCAACCGCAAAGAAAAAGAAAGTAATAAAATCTGCCTTTGTCGTACAGGTCAACGATCAGCTCGAACCTTTCGAACGTTGGCTGTTGACTACGGAGACTATATTAATTTGTAGTGAAACAAGATATACGTAATTGCACAGGCATCCGAGACAGACCTTATGATCGGTACAGATGTGTTTCTTTAGTAGCACTGACTTTAATGTTGTGTGTACCCGTTATACAGTATGTTTCTATCTCTTGCGGGCTGCTAACTGTTTTATATCTGTCTGATTTATTTCTTTTTCAGATATTATTTTTTTTTTCAGAACCAGAATGATGAAAGAAGTAAGAGAACAGGAAGCTGCGAAAGCTTTACATAGGTAACGTACCTTAGACGCTTACCTTGTTTTTCGAATTTAACCAAGACAGAAAATTTCAAAAGTAAATAATTTTCACAAGCAACAATCCTAAGGAAAATAACTTTTATGTTTTATAGGGAGGTTTTCGTACAATATAACGACGTTACGCGCACATCGGGGGCAAAGCACACCGTAGGAAGCAAGGAACGTAAGCCATGAGTAAATGATAAACGAAGCGTAAGGGGATAAGGCCACGTGGTTATACTGTGGGCGTCCCCATTCACTTTTCCTTACTTACCTGAAATGAACTTACAGTAAAAAAGGAAGTAACGAAACAACCGAGGTAACGAAATAAGAGAAGCGAGGAGACGACGCGAGGAGGAAAGCGGCTAAGCCTCCTAATAACGAACGAGCCAGAGCAACGCGGTAACGATAAGAGGATAAGGGCCGCCTTTATGCGGCATTTTTTGCTTGTCTTTTTTGTTTGTTTGTGTGTTTTGGGTTATTTTGTTATTCCTCTCAACACACGTATCAAGTGCGTTGGTTTTAAGCAAGGCTGGTGGGCTGTGTGACTATACGGAGGAAAAAAAATGGGCTGATGATCACGTGACTGATGATGGTTATGTGAGAGAGCCGGAGGGACACTTTGTGCCTGGGGATAACGAAGATTCAAAATATGTGAATGCGTATACCAGCGCTGCCCAGCTGGCTGCCACCGATCACGACGTACTGCCAGGATGGATGGATGGATGCAAAACTTTAATGAAGGTCCTGAGGTACGCGACTCAGCGCGCTGCGGGCCGCTCCCACGTTAGGACAGTCAGGCCATGCCCGACCGCCGCATCGTGAGCCCTCTGGACAGCCCATAGTTGCGCCCCGGAATCGGGGCTCTTAATAGCGGAGCGCCACTTGTCCTCCTTGATTTGTTCTGTGCCTCGTAACGAGGGGCAACGCCAGAGCATATGGTCTAGGCTAGCGATGGCATTGCAGTGCCTGCAAGAATCAGTGGCATAGGTGTCGGGATAAAGCTTGTTGACAGGATACTGCCAGGCGCACAAAATAAGAAGAAACGAAAATTAGAAATGGGACCTTGCTGAGGCGAACCAAGTTCTTTCGTGCAGTCTGTACAAAATGCCATTTGTTTATTATTTTCTGAAACTGATATTCCAGTTGCACTAATCGCTAGAAGGCCTGCATAAGGACACGTACTTGTACACGCATTAAGACAATACAAATCATTGTAAAGGTATGCTACCTATAAAGCCCTAACAAGGCATGTAAATCCTTTCAGTTGCGACAACAACGACCAAAAAAGTGCCAAATAAAGCCAGACCAACATAGACTGTGTTACGGTATTTGCTGTAAATGACAAAAATGACAAAAGCAAACTTTCGCAAAGACGACATTCAATAAAAACGATGCGGGGTAGCTTGTTGTCCAAACAAGATGGCGCCTGAGCAGAATGCTTGGAAACTCCACTGGGGTGAGGCCGTCTGCGCACAAGAAAACAAAGTCACGCTTTTTGCTTAATGCACCTAATGTAAGCTGTCTTGCTCATGGGCTCGCAAGGGTAAAGTTAAAATACAGCGATAACATGTGCTTTTCATCGCTTTTTCTTGCCGACGCAAAGTGGCATTCAGTAACAGAGACGTTTTCTGATGTGTTCCACTAGATCGGCTCAAAGCCTACTTGAGCCCATAGCCGCTCAAAAACGAATTAGCCAATTGACAATGACATAATGGAGAACGTTAGGGAAAAACTCTTGGTAATTGTTTGCAATATTAAGTAATTCATTTGTTGCGGTGACTGGCGAGTACATACATGTAACCTATTAAACACTAAAATTATGTGAAGGAAGCTGCAGTAAGAAACTAGTGGTGGCCCTTAGATCCCGGTCTGACAAGGGTTGCTAATGGTAAGAGGCTCAACAGTTCGCGACAATACTGATTTTCCTTTGTGCCACACTAATGTCTGCACTCGCTTTATCATAAATTTTTCTTCTTTTCATTTCTTCGTGCCTGTTTTCTTTGCTTCAGCCAAAGCTCACCAAAGATTAAGAGCACTCTTTTCGTGAATGGCGTTTTAATTTTTTGTTGGTGACAATATCAATTCAGGAAAAATCTTCACGAGGAAGGCAGATCCGATTAGACGAATGACGACAGGTGGGGCACACGTAAAAAAACAGTCGAGAATATTTCTTCTACGCGAAACTGAGGCCCAGATAGTGCGTAACTTATGAGGCGGAGCGGAACAAGGATTTAAAGAAAGAAAAAAAAATGTCCCCGCTTATTTGCAGGACCTCCGTAAGAAAGCAAACAAACAAAAAACAATCTGTGTTTCCTTTTCACCCTACATTCTTGGGCGATCGGCCTTTCCATACGTTGACGAGCGCGCATTTCTGGTAGTGTTTTTTTTTTCCTCTCCGAGCCGAGCAGGTGAGTCAAATCCTATAAGCAGTTTAGCGACGAGAATCCGTGCGCGCGCAGAAGCCAAATACGGAAGCCCATCTTTCGCTCTTCTGTTTCGTTTTAGGTGTCTTCCTTTTTTTTCTTTGAATACAGACAAGCGTGTTTGACGTGAGCTGCGTATTACGCCCATGGCGACAGGAGAGAACGTTTCAAATGACAATCACGGATGGGAAAACGCAAAGTGCTGCGAATTTTTTTTTTTTTTTGAGAAGTGAACGATGATTTATTTGTACATTTGCCCTGAGCAATATTTACTGTGGGGCCTCGACGTGCACCGTTAGACCGCTTCCGTCAGGGTAGATAAAAAAAAGAAAAAAAAAATTGAATGGCTTATTATGCTCTTTAAGGTTATTTCTTTTTGTCGGTCTCTTTTTCCTGCTCCATTGCAGTTTCCCTGGCTCTAAGACGCGTTACCTGCGATTCCCATTGTGGAATTTGAATTCAATGAAAACAATTGGCAGATTTCACGACGAGTTTCACGACGCCACTACTGCCATGAAATAATGACGCTAGCATTAGTCTTTGTACATTTGTCACTGAAGAGGGCGAAGCAGTGCCGATATTCTAGAATATATGTTTGCTACTTGCAAAAAGTTACCCTGCGCACACTGTGTACCGCATGTTATCGTTACATGGTTTAAGTAGGTAGGTTTAGCTGCAGGATGAGTTGCAAATGTTGGTAGCATTTGCCTCCTGCTAGTCTTCATATAAGTATAATTTTACCTCAGTAATGTTGCTTCAATATTACGTCGATATTGCGTCAAGGATCTGAGTGACAAAATTATTTGGCTAAAATAATTGAACCTAGCGACAGATGAAAAAAAAATTGAAAATGAATCCAACAACCACTGTTTTATTTAGCTGCACCAATTTAAAAAGAAATCGCCTTTGCACGTAACACAGTTCCAACCCATGAACTAAATTTACTCGATGACGCGGCCATTACTTGTACAAGAAATAAAAATTCTAATAGGCTGAATAAAAAGATTCCCTAACTAACCAATTTAATAATCACTTTACTGCACCTATTGCCAGTTGCGAATTGTAGCCGGGGAGTTCGCAAGCCGTATCTACTTGGAACGAATTCTGAACGTGACAGCAGTTTCGAGAGGCTAATATTTAAGTTGTGTGACGAAATACATCGGTGTTTCAGTTATGACTGAGCTTCAATGCATAAAAGAGCATGTTCATGAAAAATTAAGTGGAACAAAATTGCATTCTACCGCAACCTTGACGGCGCATATCTCAAAATTGATGCCATGCGCAGAATTCGTTGCAAATCGATATGATTTGAAAATTCACTAGCTGCAATATGCAAGTTGCAACATGTGTTGCAAACCATTCAGTAAATAACTTATTTGCGAAATTTCTCAATCACGCATTTGATTGCTCTTCAAAGGAATGTCCACTATTTCATTTATTTATTTCAAGGGTGATAAATGTGTTATTTGGCCCAGGGGGGTTATAAAAATTTGGTGCAGTAAAAAAAAGCACAAATTTTAGGGGCGTAATGTCGCACTTAAGCACAACGTCAAAGAGAGAGAGAAAGGAGATAACCTTAAACGTCGTCAGTAATATGGGGCTAGGTCGCAAATAGCAACAACAACAACAACAACAACAACGAAAAGGGTCCCGCTGCACGTAATACCCATCTCTAAATGTCTGCATGAAAACTGTCATTGCTTCTCTTACCGTTTGGTGTAGCGCATTTGTAAGTTTCTTTCAGTGGCTGCTGAAGCCTGTTGTGTGTCACTTGTGCCTCCGAGATGCGTGACAAGTTATCCTTAGTCTTTGGTTGGGTTCATGCGTATCATCTTGTCTTCAGCCTCTTATGTGTCGTATATATAATCGCCCAAAACAAGCTGGAGAACAAAAGTGCGCCCCTATATTTTGGAAGCAACAGCCATCGTTCGCAAAGGGAGTGCTAGATGGCGTCACATTACCGCGCCACTGCAAACATGCCCTGTGTGAAGGCCAAGTGGCAAGTAGAAAACGCCGCAATTACCGCGGCTTTGTTAAAGCTACGGACCTATTCTCCACGGCATGTAGTGGTGCTGACGGACTCAGTGTCAGCCTTACAACGATTACATCGTGGTTTACCTCGAGAGAAGTTTACTAGGCAATCTTCGGCACTGATTAAAGATATAATGAGCAACGGATGTAACGCAAAATTTTATTGAATCCCGTCGCACGTAGGAATTGACGGGAACAACAAAGCTCACGCTCTTGCACGCCTAACCCTGACGTGTGCCTCAAAAGTGATAGCGCCAAACATGTCGCACTGTCCTGTGTCTCTGTCACGTCCCTGCCTTTTTTGAATTGCGCTAAAGGCTTTGCCATGATGAGTCACACGTACCAACTAGCCCAAGAATCAGCCATGTTTCAGAACTTTAACGATGCAATCGGCAATCACTTATGGGGGATCCACAAGAGTCTACACCAAGCCTGTGTGATCCATGGACTTACTCGCGAAGAGTCGACGCTGGTATACCGCATCAGAACCGACTCCGCGTATATCCGGGCTTGGTTATTCAAGATGTCCGCCCCGTCTTGCCTTCTGTGTCGATATCGGCGACATTGAACATTTCATTTGGCTATACCCGCAGTTCGACACAGAAAGTAAAGCGATGGTCGACAGCCTGCCTGCAAAAAGAGCGGTCTTACTCAGAGGGCCTTCGAAACCGTCGTTTTCCCCGGAGGGCCCGCAGCAATCAGGAAGAGAGTGCAACCACTGCTGATTGCCTTCCTGCGAGACACGGGACTCATCGACACCTGGTGAAACACCCCCGATTTCAATTCACAGGAGGCTCAGGTGGAACAATGGCCGGCTATGTATGTCAGGATAACCCCGCCTGCTTCAACGGCACCACCACCACTACCGCCACAACAAGGCAGGTAGCATCTACACCTTGCTAGCATTAGTTTATCAACGTGAGCACGAAGTTGTAATTGATAAGATAGGGCACGTATGTCACTGGCACCGCGTGCGACACCCATCCTAATTATAGTAAGCTTCGATTTGTTTTGTAGATAGCTTTTAGTTTTTCTGAGATTGAAGATTAATTATAGGTAAGGGATAAATTGGCGTTTGTCTTAATGTTAGTGAAGCAGCAGGGAAAATGAAGGAAGAAAGCTTTCGCTGCCGGCATCAAAAGTGCATTTTCTGAAGTCGAGCCTCTGTGACCGCTTTTAAGTCAGATCGAAAAACACAGAGGGCCGTTGTTTTATCTTTCATGACCACTTTTTCGGCGAAATATGGCCACAAACGAACAACAAATGCTGAATCTATAAACATATAGAAAAAGCTAATTGCCATAGAAACCAAATAGTAGAACCTAGTGGTTTTTCTTCTCTCACGTTCACGTGTCTCCTGTTCGGTTCTTAACGATCTCTCTTCTTTCGTCCCCTTTAGTTTTCTGTTAAAGGTACTGCAGAGGGAATAACAGCAAGATAAATAAAAACAGACTGGTTCTTGCCCTGCACCTTCTTAAACTTCTGTACAGTCGATACAGCTTTCATTCAGCATAATAAATTCTTCCTCGTGGCAAGATAACACGTTACAAAGGAAATACGGCAGGATTATGAGATCGTCAGTGTAGGCGAACCTGTCTTTCTGCCGTCTTATAAGAGGCTAAGATAAGACGTTGCAGAAGTCAGACGGTGATGTAAAAATATCGCCGCCCTCCAAAAAAAAAGAAAGAGTTAAACGACGACCTATTCTTTTCTCGAGTGACGAGCTTTAAGAGAAGCCTAGCTGATAAATGTGGCAAAGCTGAGCTAGAAAAGCGCTAAGAGGCGAAGAGGAGAAAGATAGGGCAAGGGTTTCCGTATTGCCTTGTCTCGCCAAGAGCGGGCTCGGTGTTCTTACTGAACGTATGGACTGAACAAAGGCAATAGCGGTTTTATAAGTACGAGTGGCAAGGCATAAGAAACGACCGCGAGACAGATAAGCGCGCTGAGAGAGTACGGCGCTGCCAACAAAACGCTTCTAAACGCCTCGAAACGCACGAAGAATGCACGCACGTATATGCCAATAGACTTCATCGGTAAAACGACGTGGCATCGAGTACTTTTGCGTTAAGAGAGCTCCAGCCACGGCAGCCACCGGCCTTCCGGCTAAGGGCGCGCGTGTGCGGTAGTGCTCCAAACCGAGCATGCAAATGAGCGCGTCTTCGCCATCGAAACCAAGCACCTCCCGACGCAAACTCTACGTAGTCGACGTTGAGGGGCAATTCGGAAGTGTGGAAAGGCGGAAGCGGAACCGGAAGTATTCGTCCGGAAGACGGGAAGAGAGACACTGGAGGTAGAAGGAAGATCAAGGGGCATTTTGAAGAAGACGATGACGAAGCCTGACGAATATCTGTTCATTTGGCCCTTCGCTTTTCTTTATTTTTGTGGTTATCATGCGCCTTCTAAAGCCTTATCTCAGCCGTGGGGTGAGTAGGAGAAGGTAAGAGGAAGAGGGTGCGGGTTGGTGACGAGATGAAGTTCTCAAGATGAACACTGCTCGGCTTTCACGGCCATTCTTCCCTCGTGCATGCTTCTGCATGTTTCTGCGCAGCATGTGCATGAGACTATAGGACCTGTGCTTTGTGACTGCGCTCATTAGGTGGAACAGTGACAGAAGTTGACTGATCTTGCCTGCTTTGACAGCCCACCGTTGTCAAGAGATGTTATTGTAGGCCCTTGGCATCATGTTAAATCCCCTTTTCAGCGTAGGGTAGCAAAACGGATTAACTGCCCTGTCTTTCCCCTTTCCTGTGTCGCTCTCTCTCTCTCGTTTTTACAGGCCGCGCAGGCCCCGGTTGACGTTGACACTTGGTTGACTACGGAGCATAAAAAAAAAGAAAGATGCCTCTGCGTGTCGTCAATACTGTCTGAGTGATCGAAGCACGTAAGGCACCACTGTAGGCAGGAAATATTATTTTGTTTCTTGTTTATTTTGCTGCAGCTGATTTAAGCCACTTCTTCACCACGAGTCCTATCCAGGTACATGGACATCGGCATGAAGCGCAAATTGCAGTAAACAAGGCAAAAGACGCCACTGTCACATATGGAGGCGAATGTGGAAATGAAAATAAGCCGTTTTATTTTCTTGATTGACTGACCGATCGACCAGTTGAACTGTTGACTGACTAGACTCTTATGAATCGGTGCTGTTTTTGTAGTCATCTTTGTCATTCTCGTCGGTGCTCATGTTTGATTTAGACCTACCTGCCTTTACATTTACAGTTTTACCTACAGGTCGAAGGTGTCGCGATAGCCTTACAGTTCTCCATGCCCTCGTCCTGTGCAGGGAAATAGAATCTGAGCGTAAAAAGTACTTTCACTCTGCGTATCGTCAACGTATTCAACTTCACCCAGCATTTTTTCTTTGTCACGAACCGCTTTTTACCCTCAAAAGAGGTTTTATCTTTTTTTAGATGAAGTTAGAATCTTACAAATAATTTGGCCGGGTCATGTGTATCCCAGCCTCCCCTTTGATGCTGTATAGCTACAACGACATCAGTTTTTGCGGCACGTGCCTATCAGCCCTTCAAGAGCCCTGTGGAGGCAGTAGTGCCTGTATTGATGTTATACTGTTTTTACTATGAGTCATGATCATTATTTTATGTAAAATATGTAAGCATCCCTTTACAGCGACCCGTTCTTAGCCCTCTGTAAAGCCACATTACATCTGCATTTTCAACTCAATTCATTATATAGAAAATTCTTAACATATGTCATGGCGCTCTTTGGCCATAACTCGCCCTTGCGCCATTGAACACCACAAATCATCACTTACAGTTTTACCGCTAAATTTAGCCAGACTATACCGGTGCTTCTTCAGTAAACTTTACCACTCTCGGTGCACCAACGTCGGGCTCCTGCTGCTCGCCTCCATGCCCATATCGAGCTGAAATTTGGCAGGTCTCTCCAGGTCCTCACGTTGACGCCACTCCCCACGAGCCCCTCCCCACGAGCCCCTCCCCACGACACAATTTTCTAGCGCAAATGAACTCGGCGGCTGACGGCATTTGTACTTCAGTCGCGCAGGCAAACCGACCGCCAAGGCAGCCTCGGAAACGCTAAAGACGCTTGCCGGAACTCGGCTAGCCTGAACACTTCACAAAGCCGGAGCAACCGAAGGACAAGAGAGTTTCATTATAGAGTTTTTTTCGAGGGCTTTACTAATGCTAGGTGGCGGAGTGGCGAACGGTATGCATTTGCTCCTCACTCGCCAAATTGGGGTAAACACGCGGCGTGACGAAGAGAGCGCGAGTCGCTTATTTGCACAACTCGGCATAACTTCGGCGTGACAATTAATCCGGCACGTGAATTTGCGCTGGATATGTCTGATGTATACGTTGTCTGATGTATACGATGTAAGTGGAACGGCGATTCCGGTTATGGTGACAGAATGATATCGGTTATTAAGGAACATAACATTGAGAAAACAATACCAGTGCAATACTTTTGAAAACTGCCGCACGCCACACGATCAATTGGAATTGGTACACGCTCCCTTAAGCGCGCACTAAGCTTATCGATGTTTTTTTTGTGGACTGCACTCACTGGCTTGCGGATACCTATAAGGCTGCGCATTATTCTGCGCTGTAGGCGAGGTTAGGTTTAGTGTTTTTGTTTCGCATGGTGGCTCTACAGATATTCTGACAGTTTGCACCTAGAATGTTGCAAGCTATGCTTCATTCATTTGATGTTTTATTTTTTTTCTATGTTGCCGTATTTGTTCTTTTTCTTCGCGCCTATTATGCGGCCCTTCTGCTGCCCAATTTCCCGTATTCACACCAATAAATGCACAACAACAACCGAACAATAAAAAGCCTGCAGCCGCTTTTTTTAGATTGAAGGCGCCTCTCCCTTACACCGCTTTAATCTTTGTCTACGTGCGGAGCTCACAAAAATGTCCTGTGCACTTCTTCTCTTATTCCTCGTTGTCGTGAGTGGTGCCCATGCAAAAAGATGAACGCTTCCCAACTAGCTCAGTTTTCATTTCTAAAGCCCCTTAAGCCACTTTATCTGGGACCAGTCAGGTGAGCGTGAACATAAGGAAAAGCCAGATCAAAAACTTACGGTAACAAGGTAATATCGATAATCAGTTCATCAATCGCTTCACAGCCGCATTCATCCTTCAACAAAAATCCTTAAGATGCAGTTTCAGTGGGTACTTGGAATGCTATCTGCGCAAACCGAACAGAACTGTCACGTCGCAGTGACACATTTGCTCGCCACCAGGCCCTTCAACGCAAGCGTGGCATTAAAACTATACCTAGAGCGGCACGAAAGAGGACCGAACGGTGACATAACACAGAGCACTGCTATGCTGCTGGCAGCCACACAGACGTCTTCGCCGTTCAAGAATCCACGCGCAGTGCACGTAATATCGCTGCGCTTGTACGGTCATGGGGGAGTAAGCAGTTGCTTGCCGGCAACTCAAGAAGTAGTGAGAATGAGTCAATTTCGCATATGACATAGTTTGTGTATCGTATCGTTTTATCACAATGAATTTTAAGGCTCACAGTACACGTGATTAGTCATCACCATTATCTTATTACTTGTAGATTTTACGCACTTTACAGCGACTATTTTTAGGCCCCTTTACAGCCACATCACATCAACTTCATAGAACGCATCACTCCACTGCGGACTCATTAACAGTGGCATGGCGCTCTTTAGCCATAGCTTGCCCTTGTGCCACTAAACATCATTCATTCATTCATTCATTCATTCATTCATTCATTCATTCATTCATTCATTCATTCATTCATTCATTCATTCATTCATTCATTCATTCATTCATTCTTATATTGCCCTTATTGCCTTCCAGTTGCCTGCTTCACACAACATTCAACACCTTCGAAGTGAGGACTGAGCAGTGGTTGTTTGTGTGAGACGGGGGAGGCCGGTTTTTAACAGCAGTGAATCACTTAGTTAAATGTGGTTTAGTGGCGCAAAAAAGCGGCTAATGTTATGCTACCCAAACTCAACGTGTATTAAAATCTAACTAAAAAAAATGTGTACATTTATATTTTGTGTGAGAAGCCAGTGTCAATTAGAAATTTACGCACATCAGGTAATAAGAGTGTCGAATCATCTCCTAAAATTAAAGCAGGGTGTAAAGGCATGTGTAGTTTACATAAATTGAGCAAAAGGTTTCGTCTGCGTACTTCAATATGTGTACATGTCAGGAATACATGCATAACTATTAGTGGTTGTTGGCATTTCTCGCATGTTGGTGCGTCTTCTTTCGTGAGTAAATATTTGGGTGCGAAGTGTGTGCGCCCAATGCGTAATCGTCATAAAACTACTTCAAAGAACCGCTGCTGGTGGTTACATGACTTCCACTCACAAATTACGGGTTTAGTTAGATGTAGCTTGTAGTCTGCACAATGGTCCCATTCGTGTTGCCATTTTGACTTTAAGGCCTTCCTAATCGCGCGGATGCTATCTTTGTATCGAGGTGTTGTGTTTGTTACGGCTTTGTACGCTGCCATCGATGCGCATTTATCAGCTGCTTCATTACCCGGTATCCAAGCATGGCTTGGGACCCAGCAGAAACGAATTAATCTCCCGTATTTGTTAAGCGCCATCATATTTAAAATATCCGCTAGCAAGGGTTCACACTCTGATATGAGGTGTGGAGCCTTTAGTGTACCTAAGGAATCAGTGTGTATGGCTGTGTTTGTCAAGTATAATCTCTTTATTTGTAGCCCATATGGCCACAAAGTTTAGCAGTGTAAACAGAGGCATGATGTGGTAATCGAATACTTGTTTCCCAATTTTCCGTTACGGCCCCCACATCCACGTGTTCTTTTTAGAGCCATCAGTGCAAAATTCCATGTAATCTTGATATTTGTCCTGAAGAGCGCGGAATTCATGTATAATGTGTTCGTGTGGGGTGTATCCTTTCTTTGGATATGCTAGTGTTCTGTTCCCATAACTGTGGGAAATCGTGCCATGTGGGCAATTGCGCCTTTTTGGCAACCTGGAGGACAAATCCAAATTACAAAACATCCACATTGCTTTCAAGAGACCGTAGTGACTAATCGCACATGTGCCACGTAAAAGCGTTCAATGACACTAAATCTCCAGAGAGAAAGCTGCTTGTTACACATCAACACGTCAGATTCTACTCCAAAGACCTTGATTCATTGATCTTTAAAAATGAATTTGGTATTCTCTGTCGCACTGCTTACTACTGTACGGTGTAGTGAATTGAATGGCTTCATGAAGCTGCTCAACGTAGAGACGGCCAGCAGAAAACTCATTCATTTCTGCCGATCGTTAGTGTATTCCGTTTTTGCACTGAACACGTCTTTGTAGGAACAAACACTTCATCTACTAAGCTTTTAGGAGATGATAGTTTAGTTTCCGCGTTTACCTGAACAAGAAAAGACTTTCCCCGGTATACTCAAACAATCATCGACTGGAACTTCTTCCTCCACTCCACAGAGTTTAGCACAGCACCGCGGCTCGACTGATGTAAACACTACGCTTCTTAAGAATTGCCGTCGAGTGTCAATAAACCGCAGTGACCACTTCTGTCGAGAGGTGACGCTTTCATTTACTTTGTTGAGTCGTGATGGAGTGTTGAGTGGAGGGGAGTTCTGGAATACGGAGGCTTCAAGGTTTCAAGACTTCACACGTGTAAACTTTCAGTGTCCAGTAGCAGCTACTATGATAGCACAATAATAAGCTGAACACATAGAGCTGCAGAAAATACTGATAGCAAAAAAGAAACAAAGAAATCTAATTCATAAACAGATGTCCGAGGCACCTTGTGAAAAAAGACGGAATTGCCGTGCTTACGAATGTACTTCGAAGTGGTTGTCCCAGAGACGAATCAATTGGTTTCAAGTTCATCAATAACGTTGTCCCCTCATACAGAAGTAATGCACGTATTGTCGAAACACCACTGAAAGCCAGACGAGGACAACGACGCAACAAATGTGGAAGCAAAAGAAAGGATATGGAATTGTTCGGGGAGGTAGCAAGACTCGGAAGCACCCGCTTTCTTTTTGTTTCTACACCGGGATTCGTAGGGAGAAGACGGGCGGGTCAAGAGGGAGATGCGCTGGAAATTATGCCATGGCTGGAGGACAGGCGTAACCCCCTGGGAACGGTGGCTTATTTTGGAGGGAGTGAGCCAAGTTCGTCTTTCCCGGCGTAACTCAGTGGGATGACTGAATGCGCTTCGTGCTATAGTAAAGAGGCAGATGCTTCTTCGCGAGGATGGCCCGCGCGACCGCTGTCCATGCGCAATGCTATTCGCTTGCCTGACGAAGGGCAGCAGCGTCGCAGTACGCAGAAAGCATTGTGTTCGAGATTATGCCGTGACGACCTGCTAAAACAGCATAACGTCGCCGCACTCTCAGGCCACGCAAGACTTTGCTGCCGCGCTACTTATTTATTTACTTACTTATTCATTCATTGGAACGTCATCTAGACCTCATTGGCAACTACAGAAGGTAGTGGTGGGAAATAAGTGAACGAATATATATCGTTCCAAACGCGAGAAAGTGAAGAGAGAGATACAAAAGAGCAACAAGGTTTCAAAAAGCAACGCAGGAACACATTATAACCGTTATGTCCAGAATACCATATTTTCGTGCGCGATACTTGCACAGTGCCGCAAGCTATGTTCCTCCAGTACTTGAATGAAATAAAAAGAAAATTTTGTACAACCAAATACAGTGATGACAGACACAGACAAAATAGCTTAATAATTATGCGACATAACAGTCCGCAATTGGATAATAGAGACATTGTAAACAACAATCTAAAGATATAGAGCACAAGAACAACAATTAACAAGATAAGGACATAGCTAAAGATCGGCTAACGTTGTTTTTCATGTTGTAAATAGTCGGCGTCCAAAACGCGACGACCAAGGCGTTTTTCCGACTCCTACAGTCCTTGCCGCCACTTGTAGCGCACAAACGTACGACTTTCGAGATTGGCTTCGGTTACTCGAAAGGAGCCGACGTGGGTTGTGCGATTTGGACACCGCCTGTAGCCTTGTCGAACCGAGTGTATTAATGATGAATCTCTTGTGCCAGCGGTGTAAGACAGAGGCGCTGAAAATTGGACAGATTTAGTAATAGCGTATTGCTTATATATCGCTTTCTGACCTGCTTGCCTTTAGCTTAAGATGACGCAGCATTGAGCTGCTCAATTCATTTTTTTCCCTACTATTCGTCGCTGTGCCACATTTTACTGTAATGAGCGAGGTGTCACCGGGGGTGTGTAGCATCTACATCAGAGAGACAGAGAGAGAGAGAGATGCAAATGAGAGAAAGTCAGGGAGGTTAACCAGAGTCAAAGCCTCCGATTTGCTACCCTGCACTAGGGGAAGGGAAAGGGGAAGTAAAGACGGAAAGAACAGCGGGGACAGAAAGAAAGGCGTGAAAAAAAGGACGGGATCATTATAGTCTTTCCAATAGGCCACTGCCACGTAAAAAGGCCAACAAAGCCTTGACCGATTTTCGGTGCGACGACAGTTCATGTCAGCATTCCAATACTGCCCGTTCTGAAAGTGGCCTGTCGTCAAGGCGTGCCAACACGGCCGCTAGCGACAGCCGGTGCGCGCTGTATCGAGGACAGTGGCAAAGTACGCGTTCTATAGTCTCCTCGCCGCCGCAGTGACTACAAGCCGCGCTCTCGCTCATACCGACTCGGAAGGCAAAAGATCTTGTTCAAGCGACACCAAGCCTCAATAAGCAAAGGAACTAAGATATTTCGGCAAACTAACTCTATCCTACGCCTGCTTATTGCCTAATATCGTCCCTACCGCCTGATCCTGTGCTGTACTCGACTGTGTATGGAGGGCATAAAAGAGCATCTGTAAGCCAAAAGGCGAAGCTAACTGCCAGGTAAAAGATAGAACAGATGGGAAAGAAAGGCAGGCAGGCCCACCAGACGCATCGTAAATGAGAGAGGCTGGAACGCATGAGGTGTGATATTGGTCGCCTGCGTCAGCGTTGCTGGAGCAGACAGTGAATAGTAAGCTTTTAGCGGTACTTCTAATCCACATTACTGCCAGGACTAGTAAAGAAGTGATAAGTATCTCGAAGGAACGCTCTTAACGCACAAGCCTGCCGTGTACCGTCTGTAATTAGCTTTCCTAATACTGCGCGACTAAGCAAGCGACATGTTCTTACTGCAGACGTCTACAAAGAATTCGTATATAGAGGCTTCCGTGTGGGTCGTCTGAGTAGCAGCTTAACGAAATACTTCCATTCGGTTAGCTGTGCTAACATCTTTATGTTTTCTCGTAGACGGAAGAAAAAAGCAAGTAAGATAAGTCGTCATCCATGCACTTACGTGCATATCAGTGTGCGTATTACGAATGACCCCCTTATATTTATTTTCACCTCTTTTCGCTGTCGATCCTATGACTGCTGTTACAGCTCAGCTTGAGCTGTCGGCTGTGTCCCTCATATATTTAAGAAATGCGCGCAGTGACCTGCGAAAGACGAATTCGTAGTGGATAGAGATAAAAAAAAAACATGGATGTCAATGCAACAGTCAGTAAAAACTTCCAATTACGCTGTCTCAAATTTCCTAAATAAGTATTCATAGTGTGTGCACTAGGTACTTATGGGGAATGCAAGCGATATTTGCCAATGTGCTCGTGATTAAAGTGCGCCCCAATAAACGTTATCTGTGGGTCCAGCCACCTAGCACAAGACAAAGACAGAACAGGAGTAATGTTCAGGGTACTGTCAAAATGCGTCATAAACTCGAATTCCACATGTGTTGTTGAATTTGGCGTTTCGAGTCTATCAATGATGCCTTAGCCACCCACAGAGCCAATCAGCGATGACAAAAAATGGCAAATTCGACAGTGCCTAGAACTGCGCGCCTGCTCTAGTTCACTGGACTTGCTGTTCAGAATTCTGGGCTGAAGACAAACGCGACATGTTTAGCACGATTCTCCTGATTTTCGCAAATTTATTCGCAGGAAATGAAAGGTGAAACCTGGTAAGGAGATTAATGATGCGGAGAATGCAGGAAGGTTTGAGGTAAGAGCTAACACCCGACTTGCAACCCTAAAAGACGCAGACAAAATCTTAAACGAAAGCGGGAAACTGGGAAAGAGGCATACTATAGTGCAAGATAACTATAAACTGGAACTAGCAGAACGACGCAGTTGCTACACCCCCTCTATAAGATAGGCAGTTCAGAAGACATAAGCTCTCAAAATGTTCTCCATATATATTTCAAGGGCTCAACAGATATAAGGAGAAGTTATCCGAAAGATCGTCTTCTAGTGCCAGAGAACTTGAAAGACATGCCAAAGAAGAGCCTTTTACTTTGTGCCACCGTTCTGGCAGAGCTACAACATTTTCCTCAATACCAAAGCAAACAAGGATGACAGCTTTGAGTTCAGCGCACTCAGTTTGGTTTCATTTCACTTTCCAGTCATTTTCTACGTCAGAAACGTCGAGTTCAAATGTTCTGTTTACTGAAAGCTCCAAAGCAGGAAGGTATGGTTTAAAAGATTATTGAACGTTGGCAAAACTATTTAAGGAGCATACTCAACTGCACTCCAGAAAAAAAATTTCTTTTTGTCCATGCGAGCTTCCATTCGCGAGTTTCGCTCTAACCCGAATTTTAGTGATCACTATGCATGACGCAAAGCCGACATGATCCGAGACAAACCAATGAGCAAACGCGGACAAAGATGGTTGTTACGAGTTCAGCCTTATCCTTACTAAGACTTAAAATAGAATGCACACGATATGCTAAAATTGAGACACCGAACGCAGCTTAGAGATTTTATCGTGCCCAGTATTGCATAATCTTCCCGGAATTGACTCTAAACAAACAATCAAAGTAAAACTATAACTTGTCCAGACAAGTTGGAAGCAACCCGCTTAGCTGTCGCACCATTACAAGGATATGCAGGAAGCCTAACGCAAAAAAAAAAACACGCAACCTAGCGAA
Organism: Dermacentor andersoni; assembly: GCF_023375885.2. NCBI lineage: Eukaryota > Metazoa > Arthropoda > Arachnida > Ixodida > Ixodidae > Dermacentor > Dermacentor andersoni. Next base: position 92,570,132 of record NC_092824.1, on the reverse strand, counting down.
CTGTCTTTTTTTGTACGAATGTTTTCCTGAAACGAAGCCTATGAGTTAAGGGAAAAGCGTTTTCTAGGTTTTACATTTTCTGGTCTATTAGGACGTCGCGAAGAGCTCAACTACCGACCACGTTTCGAAAGGTTTATAGCGCAGGAAAATGATCAGATAAAACGGAGAGAGGCCAATGGGCGAATGAAACGAAGGAGAGGAGTTTACGCCTAGATGAGGCCTACATTCATTTATTATTGCAATCAGTTGAGAATGGTTGGTAATTGCGGGCACTTACTGCACGCACATATTTTAGGAGTTCATTGAGTGTTGGTGTTACTACTGGTGTCGAATTACTGTGTGCAGCCGTTTTAAGCTGCCTGCTTGTATGCTTTCCTGCCTGCCTGTATGTAAGCTGGTGTATGCTTTCCTGCCTGCCTCACACTTGTAGCGTCCGTCAGTGGAAGAGTGTACACGGCCTGCAGTAACTGTAGAGCCTCAAAGAAGACCGGATGTAAGCGCGCTGCCCGAAAGCGTCTTGCAATGAAGCTGTTGCGGTTAATATCAACGGTCAACGCCTAGCTAGAGATCTGGAAGCCGAGGAGGTTTTTTAAGGATTCCTGACGCCCTTGGAGCGCAACCTCGGAAAACCCAATGCGCTTTTTAATACTGTGCTATAGATCGGGCAGAAGATGACTGTAGGGAAACTGAAATTTAGGCTAGTTGTTACTGTATAGTCGTGGTGCAATGGGCGCCATATAGAACTTATAAGAGAAGTTGTCCATCCCCTTCTCTGGTGTGTTCTGCATGGTGCAATTGTTAATGGTGAACTTTCGCAACGCATACAAGTACTCTTCCGTTCGACAGGGTTGTCCGTTAAGTCCTTTACTTTTTGCTTTATTTTTGGAGCCGCTCTGCAGAAAGGTAGTCAATAGTACGGATATCAGGGGGTTTAAGGTACAATTATGTGAAGTACGTGTTCTAGCGCATGCCGATGACGTTGCCCTATTTGCTGCAGATAGGGAGAGTGTTACCTCATTATTAAGAATTACTGAAAAGGGATTGGGAGAAAAGCGGCAGTGAAATCAATAAACAAAAGAGTATTGGTTTCTGGCATGGCCATTGGAATGCCACGCCCGGTGTTCTTGAAAATATCCGGTGGCTCACGGCACTTAGCACTTACCTGGGAGTACCGTTGGATGGGTATCGTGAGAATGAGTCACTCTGGCTCGAAAAAAAAAAAAAATAAGATGAAATGCGTGCGATGGACGAAGCATGGGGTGGCCGTGAATTGTCGATTCTTGCGCGTGCCACTATTTGTAACGTTTTTCTCGCTGCAAAAATTATGTATCTTCTGCAGGCACTGTATTGTACACGTCAGCACATTCGAAAATTTCACCGAACCTTTGCCACATTTATCTGGTGTTCTACGTGGAAGCAAACATCAAGGACAAATTTGTGTCGTCATGTAAAGAAAGGTGGTTGGTCTGTCGGTGTGCCACTTGTTTCTTCAGCAAGTTGTATCACGTTTCCTATTGATAAGGGACGAAAGAGACCCGTTTCTGTATTGTTTTTTTTTCAGACCATGTTAACAGTTTCTATGCTTGATTTTTTTGTTTCTTCAGCCATTGGCCCTCATTACACAATTTCAAGGTTCTTGCGTGAAGTTGTAACGCCCTATCGTTTCATTAGGCCAAGATTTTCACCTGAGTACCTCTCCAATGTAAAAAGAAAGCGTCTTACGAAGGATCTCATTGATAGTGTGTTCCCTGTTCCATTGTATCGGTTAATGTTTCAAGAAGGGCGTGGGCAAGACCTACTTAAGCCGTGATCGCACGCATCCTTCTTTGTTGCCAAAGTCACCTTTTAGAATGTCTGGCGCTTGGGTCACGTGCCAGTGTCTGGCATTCTTCCCTCGTGCTTTGACAAGACTGCACTGTCTTCGGGATCGGCCCAAGTTTTTTGCGATTGCACTATACCTTCCGGATCGGCCCATAGTCTTAGCGAGATCATAATACCCTGGAAGTTGCTAAGTCCGGCCATATAGTATCGCATAAACAAAAAAAAAGCTAATAAAGCAAGATTGCGCTTAGTCTGCACGACAACGATTATAATTGCATTCAGTCAGCACTGGGTCACCGAGAACCTGCATTAACTGAACCGCGAGAACAACAAAAAAAAATGACTGAGTAGAGATAACGTCTGAATTAACACGAAAAAATGTCACGAGACAAAAGTGCGGGACGAGATAAAAAGGCGAATGACGCCAAACGGAAGGGCGAATGTTGCACATCTCGGTGCGATCTGGTCGAACACTGGAAAGCCACATCTGTCGAAACGCAAGCTGCGAAAGAAAGCAAAAAATGTGGCGAAACAACCGGGCATCTAGACGACAAAATAAAAAAGCAATCAAATACAGACCTAACGCTAAGCCAACCAAAGCGAGACGCAAAACACAAAAACAAGCCCGCGTCTCACCGAAGCGGAACGGACAGCGATAGGAGAAAACACGGTGCGGCTACTGGGAGCCGAAGTGCAAGCAGAACAAGAAACAACGTAAACAGTGTGAGTGTAGAAACAAGTTACTCGAGTTGACGACGTAATCGGGACAGGCGGTTCGTGTCGAGTGATAAACGAGCGGGTGAGTGAAAGCGGACGTCCTGGGTCGCATCAAAACAGATGCGCCGTGCTTCTGTTAGCTGCACGTTCTTTTTTAAGAGTAAATAGCTTTCTTTGGCTTTTTAGCCCGACTTCGCGGTGTTCTATGGTTGGTGGTGGTCGAAGTTTCACAAGTGATACAAAGGTGCCCGTGAAAAGGACTGCGTGCTCTCCCGCAACCAAATTGCGCACCGCGTTCACCGTTGATTGCCAAGTGTTGTAACTCTTTGAGACGTCCGTGCTTTCTCGCAGGAGAGCTTCGAAACGTCTGAAGGTTTAGATTCTGGGTAGAGAGCAGGTACAGTTTCGGCTCTGGTAAGTAGTGTTGCCATGATTCTGGTGGCCAATGAAAAATTGAATGCCTTTTGCATATTTGGCTCTCTCTTTGAAGCGTAGTAATAATTAATGTAAAATGACTGAAATATTGTGTGCGAATAAGCTGTGTTTCCTTACATTTTCTCTTTTTGGCGGAATTTCTTCTTTTGTTGTTATCTGATTGCTTCATTCGCAGCGCCAACGGGTGCCGTTTTCGCTGTTATCGCTTCGGCTGCCAATCGCTTCGTCTGCTCCTGGCACTTTCTGCATGCCTGGCATGCCTTGACCGTCTGCTGTACGCTGCAAGATTTTGTTTCTGTATCGGACAGCGTTCCAGCAATATACGGAAAATAGAAGGGCCACAAGGCGTCCTTCGCGGCTTTATGGGCCAGCAGGTGGAAGGACAGCGTGGCCACTTGTTTCTGCTTCCAAGAGAATTAAAGGTAAGCATGCTTTATATGGACGCTCCAGGCGTGTTTCTGCCATGCGCGTCGGTGTCGCCGTGGGGTTTCGTATAAAGCCCGAGGGCGATAGCATTAGTATGCCGTGAACTCCCTGAAGGGGCTGGATCTCCCGCTCCTGAGTTCAGGGACCAAGTGTTAACCTACAACGAGATCCTCAAGCACTATTACTTAGGGCACAGGGCATTCTCCCTGCCACATTCTAAATTAAATAGGCCACAGGCGGTCACAGTAAGGCTTCTGCAGACACGAACGTACCTTAACTCGGTCATCAGGAATAAAATTAATCCGGACTGCGGGGTTTGTCTACTGTAGTAAGTGTGGGGGTTTTCTGGATTTAGAAAACGTGCTTGGGCGCTGCTTGGCGTTGGCCGGTAATGGTTCTCGAGGTGAACAGTGGTAACAGCGGATGCTGCACAGTTAAGTGCTGGCGGACCAACTCAGGGCTGTCCAGAGGGCCCGTGTGCCGGCAGAGGGGCTCGGCCTCTCTGTCCCGACGTGGGAGCGGCCCGCATCAGTCCCAGACTGATCCTTCAGGACCTAAATGAAGTTCTTCATACCATACCATACCATGCCATACCATACCATACCATACCATACCATGCCATACCATACCATACCATACCATACCATACCATGCCATACCATACCATACCATACCATACCATACCATACCATAACGTATGCTATACGTGCGAGTGAAAGGCGCGATGTTCAGTCGGCGATCGCGGCTCAGTCTCGCGCAAGCAGGGGAGGAAAGCGAGGTGGAAGCGCGCCGTCTACCGTCGCGCGCAATGCTACCGAGAGAGGGTAGAGAGGGGGGCGGGTTCTACTCCGGGCGGCCGCGCACACCCGTTTGAAAGACATCTTGGAAGCCATCTGCGGCGGCGACAGAGACCACCGTGCGTTGTTTTTGCAGCTTAGTTAGTTCGCGTTGATTGCGAGACGCAGCACGAAGGCCGATTCCCTTGCTGCTGCTGGCGCGCTACCTTACTCCAGCGTTTTTGCAGCGAGTTTCCACGGTCATCGAGTGTCTACTAATTTGCTATCGCAATCTATGCTTCGCTTTCACGTGAAAATATACATGGCTCACGAGGTAAGGCCCTGCACAATAAATATTTGATGAGGCGAATCGTTTTCAAGACACTTTTTCTAGAATGACAGCACTTGGTAGAGGAGCGCCATCGAACCCGCCCTAAAAATGCATTGTTTTTTCCAATTACTCTCTTAACAAAACTGTATTTTATGTATTGAAGCACCAAAGTAACTGGAAGGACCATGTATTTCGGCCCACAGTTTGGGAGATATCTGAAACTGGTACCATCCTGGAGATTCACTTGAAGTAAGTACGTCTTGCAAGCTCACCCTCTGCAATTCGTGAATTACCTTATGTTAGCTATTTAAATTCGGTTTATTGGAGCAATAGCGACTGAGGCTTTGCTGCGCCAGACACATGGTGTTAGAAAGTCAATGATAGAAACAGTAAAACCGGCATTATTTAAAGTATGTTCAGAAAGCCTACTTCGTCAAAAAATTTCGCTACATCTGTAAAAGGCACAAGTTAACCGTTTCCCAAAGTGCAGTGGTACGTGCATTACGTATAGATTGTTGAAATGTTTCTGTCTTTGTCTTTTGATATATGGGCATGTAATTGGAATGTGTAGTATTGGAAGTGGTTCCTGACATTATTCACATATCGGCTGTGCTTCCTTTGTGAATAGATAATTGGGTGTGATGTGTGTGGGCCCTATTCGGAGCCTGGCTAACATTACCTCAGTGAAGCGTTCTTGGTGATAGCAGATTTTCCATTCACCTAGCACCGCTTTGATGAGATGCACTTTGCTATTATCGTTCAGGTTCCACTGATCCCGCCATTTGTTATTCAGTGCTCTGCAAATAGCTCGAAGCCTTCCTTCCTCGTACAACGAAATTACTACGCATTTGGCTCGGAGGATCTACCCCCTATCACGTTGTAAACTAAATTGACCTCAGGCTCTAACACTAAGGCTTCTACAGACCGAGGCATACCCAAACTCCATACTGTTTCACAGGATATACCCCGAAATTCACACAACAAATGCGTGTGCCCTATGCAATGACTTAGCGAACTTAAATCCCATACTTTGGCTGTGCCCCGCGTTACGCGGCAATGAAAGCAACACTTCTTCACGCTGTGATGCAGTTCTACGCAGCCCCAACTTTCAAGAACAGTTATGGGCGGTCCAATGGGTCCACGACGTGGCGGAGAGGCTTGGGCTCTCTGTGCCGACGTGGGAGCGGCCCGCTGTACGCTAACGCGCGCCGTAAAAGACCACAATCAAGTTCATCCATCCATCCATCTCTCAAGGGTAGGCTTGATTTTATTTTATTTATTTTACATATGGTTTTATGTTTCAATCCTTGTTCGATCCTTGCTATGAAATTTGGAGATCATCAACGTCTAATTAATGCATGAGAGAAGATGGAATTATTCTGTTTATGGAGTTCACTTTCACCACGAACAGAGTTGTACTTAGTATACATCCCTGTGGCACACCATTTTACTGGACGAATATGCGTGATAACGCTGTTCCTAGACGGACTTTAAATGTTCTGCCAGACATAATGTCGGCTAGACAGTTCAGCTTTTTTCCACGGATTCCTGGATTTGCCAGATCTCTTTACATGCCAAATCTCCAAGTAGTGTCGTACGCATTTTCCAGGTCAAAGAAAACTGTAAAGCCGCGTTCTTTATGTAGGAAACCATTCCGTATTTCATATTCTACTAGGACAAGGTGATAATTTGTTGAACAGTTCTTTTTATAACTACATTATGGAATGGCTAGTATATTTTTTGTTTGAAGAGCGAATTTCAGCCTTGTAGTTACAATGCTTTCGTACGATTTTGCTAAACAGCTTATGAGGGCAATGGGCCGGTATCTGATGGGAGATGTAGGCGGCTTTCAGGCTTTCAGGAAAGACACTGCGATTGCATTTTTCCATGATTTGCGTATTATGCCTGTATCCCATATTTTCTTGAAAAATTCTAGTAGAGTTTTGCATAGGCAAGTGAAAGGTGTGAAAGCATGTGAAAGCATTGAATAATGAATGCGGTCAAGCCAACTGCCGCTTTTTGCACGCAGAAACTACCTTGTTTAATTCTTGAAGTATTAGGGGAGAATTGTAGGGTTTATTTGATGTCTCTGTAGTGGGCAACCTCCCTTTCACTGCAGAATGTTCGTATTTTTGGAAATGCATCAGAGTAGTTTGCTGTGCTGAAAACCTGGAGGCTTTTCTTTCGAGGAACCCGTATGGGTTTCCTTTGTAGCAATTGCTACGATTGGGTGGATGTCTAATTTTTCCTTTATTAAATATTAGAAAAGTGCTCACCTAGTATATGGCAGATTCATCTTGTACTGTTGTCTGTATGCCTGGAGTTGTGAGTAAAGGTACTGTATATGTTGAGAAATGTCCCCGGAACTTCCTTAGCTGATCCCACAACTTTTCGGATGTGACTGAATTATTAATTGAGGATACATATTCTTGCCACGATGACGTTTCCGAGTGTATCGGGGCGTCTAGCGCTTTCGCTGTAGCCTCTAATCGATGGCGGTAACCGTTGAGTTTACCTGTCCCCTTTTTGGTGCAGTTACAGGAAGTTTGGCTTTCTTAGCGCGCTTCAGGAAGCTCTGGTCCTTTGGCGTCGACGACCCCGTGGTTTTTGGGTCGACCTCAATGGCCTTCTTCGAGGCGCAGGAGAATCGAGGATTAGGCGTTGAGACATGCGTCTCAGGCCTCGGAGTTTGATAAAGTCTTGGGCCCTGAGACACAGCAGTCTGTGGTCCCGCCTTGGATGCTGATGGAGCAGCACTGGCCGCTGCCACCAAGTGGGCAGATGGAGTTACTACGGGGCCACTGGCTGTGACTGCTGTAGACCCCTCAAACTGACGTGGCGCGCCACACTGGCATAGCTCGCTTGAGGTAAGTGAGAGAGTTTCTCCCTTGCCTCATGGAAAGAGATCCCCTGTTTCACCGTAAGTGCAATTCTTTCTTTGTCTTTACTCTAGAAAGGACAAGATTGCGAATAAGCTGCATGATATCTTTTGCAGTTCGCGCAATGTGGAGCAGCATTACAGTTGTCTGAGCGGTGATCATTGGCACAAAACTTTGCACATGTTGCTTTACCTCTACATGATAGCGACTGATGCTCGAACCTCTGTCACTTGAAGCGCCGTCTCAGGTTCAGCATGTATGGCCTGAAGTTGATCATTACATACCTGGCTTCGAGTGAATTGGGACGAATAGTGGTGCCAAAAGTGAGCATCACATGTTTGATTGGGATTTGTTCGTCGTTTCTCCTGATTGCTATTATCTGGACTTTTATTACGTTTAGCTCTTAGAACTTCTCAACGAGTTCTTCGTTCCTTAAGTTAAGGACGTCTTCTGCTGAGATCACGCCTCTGCTTGTGTTTAGTGATCGGTGTGGTCAGGTCTTGACTTTGATGTCACCAATGCTGGTGACATCGGAGAGCTTTTGCAATTGTTCTTTCTTTTTGAGTTCCAGCATAACGTCTCCTGGAACTTAAGAAGAGATAACGTATGAATGCGCCTGAATTTACTCGGAATGTGAATTCGAAAGATACTTCTGTGCGACCTCTTTTCAGAGGGCGATCTGCAAGGTTTGGGAAAGCTTTCGCCACTATGATTTCAAAATTCGGCGGTGGTGGTAGCCAGCCCCCACCGAGCCCAACAAGGGGACCCTACAAGGTTTAGAAGATACCTGCAGACGCGAGCTATGCACCGCCGCTATAACCTAATATATATATATATGTACCCTTGACTGGATGTACTACACAAGTTAAACCCTCGCCACCAGGAAATTCAGAAATGATGAGAAGCGAATAGGAGACGGGAAAGATGTAAAAGGAAGAGAAAGAACAAGGCTGCAGAGGGGGACAGGGAAAGAGGAGTGCCGATCTACCCCGGATGGGTCAGTACGGGAGTGCCACCTACGTGAAGCGGAGGCCACAGAAGTGTGATGCCTCCGCCGAGAGGTTATAACGGTCCAAACACCCGGCATTGGCTCAACCCCCAGGATACTCTTTTCCCCGGACACGGCAAAGCCACGCACGGCTAGGCGCAGGACGGTCCAACCCTCGAGTGCTCGGGTGCATGGTGTCGCAACACACGAAACGCTTGCTTACGCAGGCGCCCCTGCGGCCAATTCCCTTATGTGCCGTAAAGTGATTAATTAAGAAGTTAATTCGTGAGTGCTTGTTATTTAGTTGTATACATATGTGTTTCCATTTCTTGTGCTAGTAACGTCTGTTTTTTCGTGTAATCCATCTAAAGGACAAGAATTATGCCATCTACCGCAGGCAAACTTTAAAAATTCCGGAAAACCTTAACATGGGTCACCACGTATGCACATGTTCGTATACATTTCCAGTGTATGTTTACTATGAGCTTAAAATCAAACGCGAGCAATATCGAAACTTTTCCAGGGCGTTGTTCCATTTCCAAGTTCGCCGAAATTTGTGACAGTGTCTTAATGCTGACTCCAAAAATAAGTTGCGCTTGTTTTAGATAGCGGCTAAAGAAATATTACACTTCGCACTTCAACGTAGTTGCGCGCAACGAGCGTGCTGGTCAGTTATTTCTCGTTCGCGTTTCAGTTTGCGCTCATGGTACATGGGCGCGTGCCTTCGTGTTTTAAACTTTTTCACGCGCGCCTTTTTTGTTGATGTGCAAATACTGTTTTTTCACTAGAGAAGGCTTGATTGTAATTCGTATGCCATGCGTAGCAGTGGCTGTGACGTTGCGCTGCTCAGGTCGCGGGTTTGACTCCCAAGCCCCACCGGCCACATTTCCATGGAGGCGAAATTCTAATATGCTCCTGTGCCGTGCACTGGGTGCACGTTAAACAAAGAACCCAGGTTGTTGAAATTAACCCAGAGCTCTCCACTACAGCGTGCCTCAAAACTCACGATGCGGTTTGGATAAACTAAACCTCACAATTTATTTCTTTAACTTGATTTATCTACAATGCTAATCTTCCTCCTCAACCGATTGTATTGCCTCCTTTGTCCCCCTCCGCCCCCCCCCTCACCTGCAGTGAATATTAGAGAATATTTTGACATGGACAGGGAAAAAGGTCACAAGAGTTGCTCGATCATCCCGCTGTCAGCCGAGGGTCGATCACTTCCATTAACTCCATCGAACTTGTCCAAGGAAATCCGGCGAGCGGTGTATACAGTTAAGCGCTGCTGTTCAATCCAACTTTGTTAGTGGGTGCATGTCGCTGCCACGCTAATCTGCGTATCACCTCCAAGAGACCGTGAAATCAAGTACAGTGGAATGGAGAAAACGAGATTGGGCCAGTTGATCACCGTTCTTCTTGTATAACAAACCACGCTTTTGATTATTTACTTTTACCGCAGGTTTGCCGAGTCGGTTTAAAGCTGCATAAACGTGTTTAGAGGAAGGAAAGAGTGCGAAAGAGAGGAGACTATATAAAGGTCACGGAGAACTCAACTAAACTAACAACAAAAATGGTCGGTTTAAGGCTGCATAAACGTGTTTGGAGGAAAGGAAGTGTACGAAAGTTAGGAAAGAATAAATCAAGGTCAGGGAGACCTCAACTAAAGTAAGAACAAAAACTGGTTGGAGAGAGGTGAACCGAGTTTATTACAGGCGCTAGTTGAAAAAGGTACAAATAAGAAACGTCAGGACATCAAAGAAACAAAAACGACAACAAAGACTTGCTAGCAACTTGAATAATAAAATAGTAAGGAAACACGTCTTGAAATCTTACTGATACTGATACAGCGAGTTGAAAACAGTTGATCGTTCTGCCTTGGGGCACCATAGTTACTCCAAGAAGTTTGTGGGCTATTTGTGTCCTTGTGTATGGTGTCCTTCCCACACGTACTCAGTGCTTACTCTCTCCCTTTTTTCCTCTTTCTGTTCCCCTTTCCCCCACCCCCAGTGTAGGGTAGCAAACCAGATGCTGTTCTGGTTGACCTCCCTGCCTTTCCTACCCTTGTTGTCTCTCTCTCTTTCTCTTGTGGGCTACAGAAAATATTTTTATTTTGATAGCAATTACGCGAACGCGCCTCGCGCGTTCGCGGCAGCGCAAATGGCGGCGCCACCACCGTCCTGCTGTCACAGAATCCGTGGCGCATGCGCAGAACGTTCCGCAAAAAAAAAAAAAAAGAAAAGCGGCTACGTCAAATGGACGCAAAGTAACGCTCCGCTCCGTCGGCTCTATCGGAGCCAGGGCAATGCCTCCTTTACTAGATGCCTGCCGCGTTGCCCGGTAGCTCGGTTCCGGGATCTCTCCCTTTTCTCTCCTCCGCGAAAAGGCAATGAGCGCCTCTCATGGCGAACGCCTGCAACTTGCAATCACGTGCTGCGGCCTGTGAGATTAACGTGGCATCTGTCACCGTCTCGGAGGCCAGCGATAACGCTCGCTAACAGACATCCGCGCATATAACGCACCGGCGGATGCATTCAGCCGCCGCTGCCACATTCGCCGGAAGTTGAAAAGGCAACGAGCGCCGCCTCACGGAATTTATGCTGAACTAACTTCAACTAAGGGAACCGTCGCTACAATGGTAAAGCGAGCAAGGCGGCGGGCATCTAGTAAAGGAGGCATTGGCCAGGGCAGCGGCATTGTGGCTTCCATTACTCACTAGACGGTTGTGCGCAGACGCGTTAACGTTCTTGCCGAGGAGCTGTGCGCACAGCGTGCCATGGGGAACGCAGTGCTCGGAGCCGGAACGGGCACCTATCTCTCCAGCTAAATCTACCTAATCTTTTATTAAAGATGATTGTATATGGACCGCCAGCGCCGAGAAACGACGACGGGCTTTTCTATTTCTCTCGTCTCGCGCACCAACGATGGACGAGGCCAGCAACCCTGGCACCGGCCTTCTGTATCGCGCGAGAGTTGTGTATCGTTCGAAAGCTGGCAAAGTGTAGTATACAAAAAAAAAATAGAGGTATACCATTTGAAAGCTGGCAAAGTATACCAAGAAAGAAAGAGAGGTACGCCATCTGAAAGCTGGCAAAGTATACCGGGTAAAGAATGCATGCCATTTGAAAGCTGGCAAAGTATACCAAGAAGAAAAAGGTACGCCGTTTGAAAGCTGGCAAAGTATACCAAGAAAGCAAAAAAATATGCCGTTTGAAAAATTGCAAGGTATACCATGAAAAAAAGGTATACCATTTGAAAGCTGGCAAAGTATACCAAGAAAAAAAGGTATACCGTTTGAAAGCTAGCAAAGTATACCAAGAAAAACAGGCATACCGTTTGAAAGCTGGCAAAATATACCAAAAAAAAAAGGCGGCGGTCAGCAAAAAAAAAAAAAAACGGAAGAAACAGATGCAAAAAGGAATTCGGATAAAATGAGCCGTGTTTTTGAGGTCACAACAACAACGTAAGAGGCAGGAACGTGCTTTGAACTGAGGCTAAAGAGGCTTTGGAAAAATAAGGAAGGTTAGAGTGCTTCCACCTAAACAAAGCGTAAAGCCAGAACCACCAGGACGTAAGTGTTAATATGAAGATCGGTTGGTTGATTGACGTATTTATTTTGTAACATAAATTTGTAACATAGCATATCTAATTTCGTAAATATTAATTACGTCAGAGAGTGAATAATTTTTCGATGTAGTACAGTAGTAGTGTGTTAGCAAAATTAGGTGGCATTTTTTATGCCATTCATTACCACTGCTTGTTGACGATCCTTAAAGCGATTTGAAAGTGGCTGGAGCCTACTTCCATGGCAGCCACACTGCGTTTATTTATCAGTAGCCTGTGATCAAAGGTATTGAAAGCTTTTCTTTAAAATCTAATAAGATAATGGTTACTAACTTATTGGCATTCAACGCTGTGCATATTATGTGAGTAAGGGTAGCAAAGACGGGGGGAGGGGGCAGCATAATTTGTTAAGAAACCCTGTTTTTGATGATAGAGCACGATATACTTTGCAATATATTTATGAAAACAGTTGGCAAGAATCTTTTTCGAAACAGTGTTATACTCAAAACGACGATTGGCCTTTAATTAGACGGGTGGGAGCGATCGTCAGTTTTGTACGCCGGAACGACGTTTGCTGTTTTTAAAGAAGATGGGTACATTGCTACTTACACAGAATGGTCGTAGCGGTAAGTACGAAAGAACGAGCAATCTGAGCACCGCTTATGCAAACAATCTAAAACTTACGAAGAGGCGGAGATGATGAGTGTGCATATGTAAACAAGCGGACAAACGCGAACGCGCGTTACCGTGCCGCTTCGGGATTTTCAAAGGGAACCCCATCGAGAGGTAAATGCTTCATCAAAGGCGAACAGCCGTGGCAAAATGGGGATGAGAGGGAGCGCAGGGAGGTCTGGGGAATTCAGGAAAGGCGAGAAGGGACGTGGATGCGGGATAGAAACCTCCGGGGTTGCTTTGTAGCGTGCAGCCATATACTATTGATGCATACGGTTTCCAAGGCAACGCCCATACGCCCCTGCAGGGGCGCAGGAACTTGAGAAATGGAGACCGCTCACTATGTCTTTAACTTCGGTTTTCTTTTCTTGGTCATTCCATGCGAATCGTCCCAAGCCCCCAAATGCGACCATTGCCGATTACCTTGCAAAAATATTGGGCTGGTGGTTGGCTAGCGTACGAATGAGGTTTTGTCAAAGTATTTTTCACGAAAGATGTTTTCTTTGGTGACGTAAGCACTCTTTGAAGTCGTCCCGAAGAAGCAAATCTTGGCTGGAAGTAAATTTTTTTAAAAAACTTAACTGTGAAACTAGGTACAATGACCAATCTGAGATTGCAATATTCTGCTGCCCTGGTTATTTCGCGTGATGTCGTAGGTGGACGCATTTATGAATTTTCCGTGTTTCATCGGCTTAGTAAAGAAAGCAAATAATTGTGTGTTTTTAGAAAACTATCGCCTGAGCAACGTTAACGTTTCAGCCACAACACGAGGTGATCATTTCTAAACTGCAGAAGAGTGCGCATTTGGGCTGGTTGGTTCATGATTACGAGCAATAAAAAAACAGCGCTAAACAACAGGACAAGGAGAGGGACACAGACAACAGCGCTGACTAACAACCAAAGTGTCTTTATTGTTCCAGTCAGCATATATATACTCCACCGCTATCTCAAACCACAGAATCAACACAGAATTGGGCATGGTTGTTAGTCAGCGCTGCTGTCTGTGTCCCTTCACTTGTCCTGTTGTTTAGCGCTGTTTTTTATTGCTCGTAATCATTTCTAAGTTTTAAGAAATCTTTAAACATCCCCTGTAGCACAAGCATAATTCTTGTCATTTAGCTGGATTACTTGAGGGGGCGGACCTTACTAGCACAAGAAACCGAAATATATTCTACAAATTAATCAACAATAATTTAATTTATTACTTTACGGCACATATTGCCATTTATTAATAGCAGCCGGTGAGCCTGAAAGACTTATCCACTTGAAATAAATTTATAGGATGACCTCAGTTTCGATATATTATTTCCCAAATTGTGGGACAGAGTGCATCGGCGTTCCACTTACTTTTATGCTTCAATGCGTAAAAGAGCGTTTTCTTTAAAAAAGTTGAACAGTGCATCCTTACGGCGAGTTTCATAGCCCATGTCTCCAAACTGGCGTCATTCTGGAAATTAATTTGTAGTTATACGCCTTGCACACTGACCGAGTACAATTCCTTGATTGCCGTACACAGTACAGTCATTGAAAAAAATAATTGTTGAATATTTGTTACTTAGTTGAATATGTTTCAATTTCTCAGGCAATTAATGGCCGCCTCTCTGAATAATTCAACTTGGGCTATAATTATGTTATCTGGAACAGGCTATTTTTAAAAATTTTTGTCAAGCTTAAAAGTGATCATCTTGAGTATTTTTGCTATCTTTTATCTTGCTATAGCTTATGCTAAAATAATGTTCCACTATGAAACAAGGCACTTTTTAAGAAAATTGCTTCCGAATTTGGCGAAAAATTCCTTTTTGACGATGTTCAGACGTGAATTAAGTATTAGGGTCCTCCGGATAAGCATGCGTAAGATAATTCATACGCACCAACCTTTAAGCTTGTGACCTAGAAATTTTATTTGGAATAAATTTTCCCTGAGGCGAGAACGAAATAATTTTGAAATGCACAACCGATTTCCCCGGTAGGCACTACTGAGCTCTGTCTTCAGTGCAGGACACGTATGCGCCGCCAGCTATTTTTTTCGGCGCGCATAGACACATGTGGCCATTTGTCAAGTGAACGGGCTGTAGCCTGAAAAGATGTTGATAGTGCTGCAAGTGTTGCTGTGCTGTGCGGTGGCAGTGTGCGGTGGCAGTGTGCGGTGACAGTGAGCGATTGTGATTGCGTGTCTATGCTCCTTTCTTTCCTTATCTCTACTTTGTTACCACTTTACCTCCTCCTCCCCTCTCTCCCCAGCGTAGGGTAGCAAACTGGATCTTTTTCTCTGGTTAACCTTCCTGCCTTTCCCCTTTCCTCTCTCTCTCTGTCAAGTGAACGCGTTCTGGGTCACTTGAGATTAGTATAAATTGTAAACGGACCTGTAAGCGTTACTTACGTGGCCGCTCTATTCAGAAAGAAATTTGGCGTCAGCTGTAGTTTTGTTGAAATTTGCAACGAAACTACAGTGTGAGGTGAGGGGGGTGTACACGTGCCCCCTTTCCCCATGCATATAGAGATGGGCGTTAGCGCTGATTCTTACTTTATTTAAACTACGAACAAACCAGCGCGTTCTTACTGTCACAAAGCAATAACGCTCGTGGTGACATATTGAGAAGCTGAGACCAACCATAGCGTGCTAGAGGCGAATTTTTGTTCTGTTACTGTTCTTTCTCAAAAGGAAACTTTGCAAAAAAAAAAAAAACTTTCACGCGAATATATCCACGGCCAACACGTTTATATGGCAGCAGAAAACTGCGGAACAGCCCATCATTGCCGCAAAACTTTGGCACCCATTGGTTAGACGCGTTGCCACAGGGTGGTGCCACCGCTCCAGCTTCTCACGTCTTCACTTTGCTGTAACCCGGCACGTGCGCCTATGTCTGTACTTCCACTGGTACGTTGAAACTCTCCGTCAAGCTTCACGTGCTGCAGTATAGATACTATGCTTGCATATGCGAATGCGTAGCGCAGGCGTCACGCCACGTGTCCATTTGCGCGGCAACACACCTCATTTGCAGTGGATCACGCCGCTCAACGCTGAACGCGTACCTATACGTCTCCCTCTCGGGAACACCGAAGGCTCCAGCACGCAACACCTCGCGTAGCGCCCTCTTTCGTCGGGCGCGGGGATGCAGGTAAGGAAGGGTTGAGTAATTTAGCGCGGGCTTGCCAGCGCACCCAACCAGCAAGAGGCACGCATAGCGTATACGCACCCGTTTGCGCCCACGCTTGGTGTACGGCTCGGCGTCGAACGCTTCGTTAGGCTTGACGCCCGGCCCGCTAGGCCTAACGGAGCGTGCACGCCGGCGGAGCACATTTGGGGCCTGCCCGCCCGCCAGCGAGGCTGCGGGAGAACCGCATTAAAAACCCCTTTCCTGCGACGAAGAAAGCGGTGCGCGCCGTGGCAGGGGGAATATAAATGCGAGCGACCCTGCCAGCCGCACCTGTGGCGGTGGAGACGGCAATGGAAGCGGCGGGCGATGAACGGGGTTGCACCGTGCACGTCTCGGTGTGAAGCGCGGGAGTCGTTTGAACTGCTCGTTCTTGACACTGTGTCCCGCATCGAGGGACGCCAACGTGTGGAGAGCTATAGCTACTGGCTTGTTTTCAAACGACCGAAGTCGTTTTCTTTGTATCCGTTTCAACGTCTTTAAATGGAGGCGGAGAAAAAATGTTTTCTTGCAGTTCAACGAATGTGATTCAGGCGGAGCACACGTGATCTCTGTGTGAATACACACGAAATACAGAAGCATTATTGGGCCATATTATTTATGATTTCTTTATTTAGTATACACTCAAGGCCAAAAGCATTACGTGTAAGTATTCAGCTATTTCGAATGTTTTTCTTATCACCCATCGCAGTTATTGCTAGATATTCATCATAACGAAGGTTTGATGCTACACCAGCCAACGAGAAATAGCAAGAAGAACAGAAGGTGAAGAAAGAAGGTAACAAATTAAGCAATCCGTAAAAAGACAAATGGGCAAAGACCAAAGGACATCAGCTAGCTTGTTTTGCAGAAGAGAGACATGCTTAACAAAGTTCACTCGGGGCATCTGGGCGACCATCTTACAGCAGTTCTTTGCTAAGTAGTGTTTCGCGAATCAGAACAACGCATGCAAGCGGGAGTGCGTCCGCACGCTATTACAACACTGACAAGGACTTGGTGTTCATCAGCCATGATCTAGGCTGCAGGGGCTCAGAACCTTGGCCAGATCTTTTAATGGAAAGCTGACAAACCTGCATGCGTTGTTCATTTCGCGATACCATGCGATATTAAAGTCGAAAGGTATACTGCTGATTGATACCTTGCAGCAAATACCGTAATTAAAAAAAAAAAGTGAGGAGAGAGAGAGAGAGAAACTTTATTGCAATTGTAAAGATTTGAAGGAGGGGTGGTCGGAGCCTCTCAGTCCAGGGCCCCACTGGCCTCTGCCGCCTGCCTGACCTGGCTAATTAAGGACTTTTGTCCTGCCAGGTCGGAGCGGGCGAGCTGTGCCTCCCACTGCTCCATTCTCCTACTGGTATTTGGCCTATGAGGGTGCTTAGTGCACTCCCAGGTTTGTGTATTAGGGTAGGTATGCCACCGCACCAAGGACAGTTGGCCCTATAACGAGTGGGATACATGGCGTTTAGCAATATTAAATGGGGGAACACCCCGGTCTGTATTTTACGCCAATCGGCGGCCTCTTCCCCGTTAAGTTGTGGGTGGGGCGGCGGGTATTTTCTGCGGACTCCACGTTGATGAGCTTGGCTTGCCGCGCCAGTCTTAACACGCGCTAGCGGCCGTGGTAAGGCGCGAGCGGCGCGTCAGCGACTTGCTGGC
The DNA here is from genome assembly GCF_023375885.2 of Dermacentor andersoni. NCBI lineage: Eukaryota > Metazoa > Arthropoda > Arachnida > Ixodida > Ixodidae > Dermacentor > Dermacentor andersoni. The sequence goes on along the minus strand of NC_092824.1, from coordinate 92,552,715 downwards.
GAAACAGCGTCGCGAACGGCAGAAGTCAGAGCACTGGCATGTGAAGCAGATGACGGGATGTAGGCGATCAGGGTGCTTCCAGAGAAATATCACTGCGGGTTTGTAGGTTTAAGGTAGCGGAAAACGCATTTTCGTATGCCTGCCTTTTAGAAAAGACACCACTTCTACGAGGCAGTCCACATTCATGGCACCAGGTAATATATAAAGCAGAAAACCAGTGCAAATTGCGATGCAAATGTACCCCGTCAACAGCACTCAACAGCGTCAACAGCTAAGACGTGGAGCTCCAGCATTTATTTTCGATATTATTTTGCTGTGCACGTTCACATTGCCGCGTACTTAATTATGTAAATAGGAGAAGAGCACAAAAAACAGATCACTGATGATGTATGAAAAAAAGATTCACCGACGATTACAGTATTAACTAATGCGAAATTTGAGCGCAGCTCTATGCATGTTTTCATTTCGCGATATATCGGCTGGCGCGGGCAATAGGTCTCGTGCGACACGTTCCAAACTGAGTGAAGTGTGGCGCGACTGACTCGGCTAATCGGGAGATCGCGAGAGGCAGCGTGCGGGTGATGCGTGGGCGCGATTCAGAGCAGCCGCCGCAGACAGACCTCCGCTCATGCAGCGCTTTGTTTTGACGTGCTCGTCCCATGCGTTATCGATGGCCTCATCGGTGAACAGACGACGCGCCCTACTCTGGCGCTATCATGGACTGATCGTCACCGCAGAAAGCCATACGCGCCTATAGCCGAGCGGCTGCACCAACTCGTGGCGAGCCGCTGCGGCAGTTACACGACAGCATTAGAATCTGGCCTCTTCTTTGTAGGTGCGAGATTTCGCGTGCTTTTTCCTTCGTCTGCTGACCGGTTGGCGCTTTGGTTGCGTTCTTCGTCATTACTTCTTAACGCGAGTCATGTCTTATGAAGATGATGACGCCGTTTCTACTGATCATAATGATGTTGGCGAACTCTGTTCTCGCAGCTTCCTCAAGTCAAGGAGACTGAGGTTGTGGGTGTCGCCTACGTGTCCTTGTATTCAGGGCCCATCTTGTCGTACAGAATCGGACGTGGCACACTGCCTCCAAAAACCTTTCCATACGTACGTCTCGGTTTAGACTCATCATTGTAAAAATTGGAAACCGTGACAATCGAAACAATCGCGAACGAGACCAAACCGAACAAGCGCGAGTGAGCTCTGACGCGAGCAGACGATAGCACAAAACGAGCGGTCGGGCGGGCTCGCATGGCACCAGTTTCCCGCGATCATGTGTCACTGAAAGCATATAATTATTGTATGAAACTCTATGACTCAAAGGGCCGCCATAGAGAAAGAGCTATACGGTATGGGACCGCTCTCATTGGTCTCCGCCATTCGTGGCTCGCGTCTTTTTTCACCCGCTCCGCGTTTGCTCCTTCATTTTTGGCTGTGCTCGTTCGCTCGGTTACGCCGCCAACGCTGCCGCCGACGCTCGCCGCACTAACGGCCGCCTAAAGGGCTAAATGTAGCACAGTTTTTAGCAGAGCGTTGCTCACTCTTTGCTCCGTTCACATTTCACACCCCCTCCCACCCCCGCTGGCTGCATGAAATGCGTTGATTTCGCTTATTAAAGCGAAAGCTTTGCCGGCGGCGAACTTGCGATTTCGCCGTGGCGGTGCTCCGAGGAGGTACATGACGTCACAACGCGCGCCTCGCCGTGGATATTTCTCTCTCTCTCGCTCCCGAACCACAGGTGTTCCGCCGCTGCGCAGCGCCGCGCCTTTCCGGCGCCGCCGTTTGGTATGACGTCATACCGCGTTTCTCGTCGTTGCGCTCGCCTCCGCTCCTTCGCCAGCTGCGTCGCATGCCTGATAACATGTCGGAGGATTGAAAAGGAGAGCTCGCGTGCGCCGCAACCGCAGTTTAGGCGGCAGTATGGACGGCGACAATTCTGATAAGCAGGAGGAGGCCTGGAATCGACATCGGAACGAGATAAAGAGGAAACGAATCGCCCAGGAAACAGACGAACAGCGCGCCGAACGACTGGCTAAACGCCGCAACATAGCTAGACAACCAGACTAACCTGGACTTGCCATCAAGATTAACCAAGGCTAACCATACTATGCCTTAGCTTTCGCTACGTATATCCTGGCATAGCCGAGCTAAGCCATTACCAATTTTTTTTGGCTGTGCCCGTTCGCTCGGTTAAGCCGCCAACGCGGCTGCCGACGCTCGGCGCACTAACGGCCGCCTAAAGGGCTAAATATAGCACAGTTTTCAGCAGAGCGTTGCTCACTCTTTGCTCCTTTCACATTCCACGCCCTCCTCCCACCCTCACTGGCTGCATGAAATGCGTTGATTTCGCTTATTCAGCAAGCGCCTCTCTGGGACGCCAGCGAAGGGCTCTCATATTGGCTGTAAGATGACAAAGAAGGCAAGTACGCGCACCCTTGCGCTCCGCTCATGCGGTTTCGCTGCGGAACGCGGGCAGCTATCTGCGTCCGCTCGCGTCTCCTACTGCAAGCCGGCCTCCGCTATAGTGTGACAACCAGCTATGACCGCTGGATACATGACAACAGATTCCACAAAACACTGCTTCAATTCATACACAACACAGGCCTCACAGCACACATATAATACACATATACGCTCCAAGAATTATGCCTTAAGGGCAAATCTTTATCGCAATAAAAAAAAAAAAACTGTCTGCGTCCCGCTGCTAGTACGAGCGATGTGCGCGCGCACACTAGTGTTGTTGCTAGCGATCTGCAGAGTGGCTGTGGCCAAGTTCTACTCTGCGACGTAGTTTGAGCGCGCGCACACGTTACGTCACGTTCGCGAGAACAACAACGCCTGGAGTTCTACCGATGGTTCGACGCACTGGCGCAGCCGACATAACCGGACGCGGCCAACGCGTTCCGACGCGCACGGCGTCGAGCGACGCTCACCCGCGTGCCGATAACGTCGGACTATAAGCGCGCCTTAAGAGCTGCACTCTTAAAATGTATGTACAGTCGCGGACAGAATATTATGGACCATGAAATCTAAGAAAAAGCTGAATATATCCGCAACCTCACAACGCAATCTGGTATTTGCATTTTAGACCTCGACTAGAATATGCTGACAACGTTGTCGTGGGCGGTTTTACTGGTTACTGCTACAGGCTGCTCGGGAATTGAACGTTTTCCGAGATCCCGTGGTCCATTTTATTCTGTCCGCGACTGTACATACCATTGGGTATGTATCCACGGTGTCGCTGAGTCTGTACCACTGAGCATGTGCCCCAGGGGCCATCGGGCATTTGCCGCTCTTCAATGAACGTTTTTTTTTTTTTTTTGACGTCAACTTGGGTCACATCAAACCTATTTCTTTTTCTATGCCTGTACAGTGGCATTCACGTAATGCGATTTTTTCTTGCAAATAAGGGTCGTTTGTCGGCTCTGAGAAAGCGCGTTCTTGCCAAATATTACCTTCAGCATCGTGTCTGTATTCTTTGAGGGCTTTGCATCGAAGATATTGAGCTAAGAGGCTTCTGCTGCTACTAAAGTGGTTGACGAAGGCTTTCTGCTTTTCTGTTTAATCATACGATGACGAAGTATTTGTTGTTAAGTCTACAAAGATGGCCAGAGTGACTGTAGTGGTTATGAATGATAACGCATAGGCTTGTGCATGCATTGAGTGGTTCCTGTTACAATGCTTACCCTGTACATTGCTAGAGTCAAGCCCCTCACGCCGCAGGCAGAACAGTGCGATGTTCAAACCGTAGGCAAGGTTCTCTCATGCCGATGCCAACTACAGTCGAGCACGCAATGACTTGTATAACAAAGGAATAAATACGTCCCTGTTCTTGTGTGAGCTGCGTGACCTTTACAATGAGGTGACTTACATAACGAAGGACTTCGGAAGCCCCAAGCACTCCGTTATAAACGTGTTCGACTGTATTACACTTCTTTGACACGACTGGAACGTATACGTCACGCCTCACGTAACACGAGCTAGAGCACTTGCGCGCTCTAGCTTCCATTCGGCGACTAGAACTAATGACTCTCTTCCTTTAGTCATGAGCGGGAGCATGTCAGTTTGTTCTATTCTCGCCTCGTGGCCGCTAAAGCTTTGGGACGCTGTGTTGAACTGCACCCCCGCCTTTCGGAGTCAGCTCTCATGCCGAGTCCTTTCATCGTAGCAGAATGCTACGAAGACGCTGCGAGACATTGTACCGCCTTCGTGTTCGACCCAGGTTGTACCGTTCCTTTCTGGAGTAAAAAAATTCGTGGACAATTACGATACTCCCTGATGCGAAATCTATACGCGTTTTCATTTTGGAGTGCATCATGTAACCGCGCAAACAACAAAGGACAAAGAAGGAAACACACAGGAAACACAGAGGACAGGTCCTGTGTGTTTCCGTTTTTTTTTGTCCTTTGTTGTTTTCGCGGTTACATGATGCATTCCAATATCGGCCACCAACTAGCGCGCCTATTCCTGTTAAACGTGTTTTCATTCTGCGATATATTGGCTGGCGCTGGCTATCTGTCCCGTGCGGGACGTTCCAAATGGAGCGAAGTGTGACACGACGGCCTCGCTAATCGGGAGGTGCATTTTTTTTTTTTTTTGTTCCTTGAGCTGCCTCGCCGATCACCCATGTGTCGGTAAATTCCCGTTCTCTGTCCGTTGTAATTATCTTTAGCTCTGCAATCCTGCGTCATTCCTATTGTCTTCGAAACTAGTCCAATCTTCAGTCATGGTCCATTTTACACAGCATAGCGGGAAGTGAGCCATCATGTGAACACACCGTTGCGTTTGCGTTGGCCGCCGATGCACAGCAAACAGTCATTGCCGAACGCAACTAGAATGGGGAAGCGCGAGGAAGAAAAATACACCCTAAAAGGAAGACCGATGCACTGATGAGACACAAAATTGGCGAGTACGAATCTGAGTGTTAGCTTTCGTAGCCCAAGCTCTGGAGCCGTTACAACTGCAGAGGCGAAGACAGACAATTCCCACGAAACACGACGCTGTTGCGTATGAACGGTTGCTTTATTAATGTTAGAACTACTAGACCATAGCAAATCAACGTCGGAAATGTACATTGCTCAGCGATTGAAACGCGATACTTGGATCACGCGGCTGCCACCGTCTTTTCCCACTCCCCTTTTTTTGGTTACAGGTAAGCTCTAGGTGATCGTCGTAGGACCAAATATAAATATATCAGCAAAGGTTCTCGCTTTCAGTGCACATCACTATGCATCAGCTTGGTGTCCCCAGCGCTTATAGTCGGCGTCAAAAGCGCCGGCGACCGTCCACTTTGAGTATCTCGTTTCAGTTGCTGAGCACACTGTGCGTACTGTTGCCTACGAACCGCGCATATCCAGTCTTTCCGCTGCTCCATCTGGTGAGGCCGCGATGAAAATTGATTGAAGGGAATGGCCTAACCAGGTTCAGTCATGTTTCAGTAACTGTACGTGTCCAGAAAAGCAACGTGTTTGATCAGATTCACTTTCCCGTTGTATTTCGCCAACGAAAAACGGGGAAAAAAATTCAATGCCATTCCACTCTGTGAACCTGGATGGCCAGCGAAGCTGTGCATGAGGGCGCCTTAATGGCGAGCTGTCCATTGCCGCGCGATAAACGCCGTGTGCACATAAATGGAACGCGAGGCGCGTCCAGTCGCTCCTCCACAATGTTGAGCCTCGGAAGATGATGAGGCACCGGGAGGTATACGTACCCATGTATTGTTACCTAATGGGGCACGATACCTTTTACTGACGAATTCTGAGGGCACACAGTGCTTCGCCGTAGCCAAGGCGATCGTGCATTGAACGACGCGCCCCAGTGAAGTAATGGTTGTGAGGTGCCTCGAAAACCAGAAGCGGTCACACACAACACAGGCCACACAAAATTGGTTCCCAACAAACTCCGTCCGAAACGTGGCCGTTGCTACACTGAAACTTTCCAAGTTTGCGGGATCGGGGCCACACGGACGGTTCGCATTTCTTTCTGCCTCGCGGTTCTGGCGGGCGCAACGCTCACAGGACCGCAACCATGGGAGAGAGGAAGGAAAGGAAAGGAGATACGCAAGCGCTTGGGAACGCCGACAAAGAGAGGGCGTTGCGAACTTAGACGCGGCCGATGCGGGTCAAAGTGTATTATCTCTTCTGATCAGGGTAATATCAGATACGGGTTGTATCTGGACCTAACGTATTAAACTTAGTTTTGCAAGTAGGCTGAGTGCTTGAAGCCTGCTTCACCTCCGCCGCCGGTCGGCCCGGTATTGCACTATCTTCGGTATCGCGCCACGTATGGCGAGAAATTCTCGATCTACACTGCCCGATAGACGCAAGCAATTTTTTCCGGAACCTAGCCATATACAACTGTGCTGTAAAACATACGGAACGTATTAAATCAACGTAGCTGGCGGAAGCTCCTGCAAAGCCCGGCCCGGCCGCCAAATGCTACTACATTCGTAGCGTCGCCGCAGGAAGGCGCCACTGGACAAAATTGATCCCGCGCTCGGTGCCTACAGGAACGATTCCTTGGTCATAAACTCATGTTGAAAATGTCTCCCTCGAGTGCAAGTTGCTTCAGTAACCGGCGAAATAAATGAACGTTCTTGAACATACCTCATGTAAGTTTAGCTATTCTGATTCAGTAAATACAATAAGTTATTGGACCAGTCTCGTTTTTTTTTTGTGTCACACCTCGTATGTAAGTTGTGAGTAGTAGAGGTGTTTTTCGGTTCTTTGTAACAGCAGTTGCAACCATTTCCACTAACATCAGAAGAAATCCTTCACTGGCGCAACGTCCCTCGTGTGTCAGCTCTCTTTCGAGTGCGTGTACGTGTAATTCTGTTAGCGCCTACTCTGCATTTCTGCGACGAGATAGCCTCTGCCGAGAGCAAAGAGCAAAATAACCTTGATATTGAGTTTAAAAAAACCTTCTGCCAAGTTTACGTTCCCGTGTTTGACGTCAAGACGGCGGAACACATTGTGTAACCCGCAAGCATATAGAGGAAATTCGTGTACTCAACAGCAAACGGGAAACTCCGCGAACAAACTGACATTTCGCGTTAGATTGATAACACCGTCTCACGCACCACTTTCGTGTCGACGCGCTATATAACGCACCTTAGTTCGGACAGCTAACGTGGACACGGCGATGATTTACCGGCAAAATGTTCACGAATTTTTTTTTTGTAGTTTCTAAACGAAACATGAATGAACCCAACAGTTCACCGCGGGGTTACAATGGACACCAGAGATTGATGGCATTGGTGACGCATCACAAGAGGATCAGTGATACATTACTGTCATTTTTTTTTCAGCATACTGTTTCGTATACGGTTTTATTACCAGAACCCACAAAGTAGTAGGTACAAAACCACATTCATGAAAGCGATTCTTTACAGAATACGTGATGGAAAAGCTTGACTTGGCAGTACAGTAGTAGAGACACGCAAATTTGCGTTCAAGCACCAGCGTGCTCGAAGTTCTTTATGTCCCGGGCGCCGCCCGCGCACAGGGAGCCTGGACGAAGAAAGGCAAGAGGAATGAATGCCATGCGGCGGGCCAGCAAATCAAACTGCCAGATGGGCACATTTGCCGACGCCTCCGTTCGGCCAGTCCTTCTTCTCGCGAATTAGCGCACGCTCACGGGAACGGATGAGGAGGAAGCAGCAACAAAGTAGAGCCGCGCATGTGGGAGTGCTACTCCTGGATACTGAATGCGGTCAGTCCTACAGCCCCGCTAATTCCATTAAACTGGGCTCATTGAATCCTGCAAGATGGGAACGAGGTTAATTCCACATCGAGAACCCCGCACTGACGGCAAATGAAAGTTAACTGCGTGACGACCGTTCCGCTCAGAGGAGGCTCACGGTTCCGCAGTGTTATCACACAAACCGCCAGGGATCGGCGCTCGAAAGAGCGTAGGAATTCCTTGCATCTGTTACGGCTCAACAACAACGTGTGGCGCAATCAGCTTAGGCGGCGCTTCATTTTTCTTCTGCGAGAAAGTTCAAGCTCACGTAAGCGTCAAGTAAAATGCAGCAATTCTGCGAAATATACGACACATGCCTGCGTTCTCTTGTGTTCGCCTTAATCGAGGCGCTCCGTCATAAATATTGTTTGTCGGTTTGCTTATTTCAAACTGTTTATGCTCTCCTTCAGTAGAGCTACTATCATCACAACTTTTCCATTGAAAAAGAATGGCTTTCGCTTTAACGAAGGAAAGATGACATGCATGCTATTTTCACGGAAAAGAGGCATACAACCTGAACCAAACACGATGAATGGGTATGCGCTTAGTGCGAAAAAGGAACCGAAATTTCTTGGTGTTATATTGTATGATAAACTCACGTTTGTGCAACATGTAAAAATATCTAAAAATCAAATGTCTAAACACTGTAAACATCGTTAAAATTATTTCGCACCAGTCGCGGGGAACTGACAAGAAATGCCTGCTCTCGCTCTGTAACAGTCTGATGAAATGTGCACTGATTACGGGAACATCATGTACCAGTCAGCTGCACGTTCTGCTTTAAAAATTCTCGATCCCGTACACAACCTTGGCATGTGGCTAGCCCTACGTGCATACCGTACTAGTCCTGTTGCAAGTTTGCACGTAGAAGTAGACCGACAACGGGAGTATCGTAGCTTTATGTACATACTTAAGCTTAACTCCAACCAAAAATACCCGCGTTGCAAAATGATAGACAACACAGAAGCGCAAGCCCTCTTTGCAAAGCGGCCAATGTTAGCGACGCCATTTCCACTGAAGGCAGTGTGGCTACGTCAAGAAAACAACATATTGCTGTCGGACGTTCACCCGCACAACACTAACGAGTTAGCAGCAACATGGGAGTCTAGCCCGATACAATATGACTTCTGGTTCAAAGAAACAAACAAAAGGCATGGACCACAAGAAGCTTTACGACAACACTTTTGATCACTACAGAGTACTTAAAAGTGCCCAAAATTTTACATTGATGCTTCAAAATTCTGCTGAAAGAACATCATGTGCTGCATTAGGTCCAGATTTTGTAGCCCATTTAAGAATAAACAAACACACAAGTATATTCACTGCTGAAGCTCATTCTATATTCTTGCAGCTAAAAAAATAACAATAAAACGAATCTATCAATCGTTAATATATATACAGACGCCTTAAGTGTGGTCCCGTCGATACATCTAGAAAAATAGAGAAAGAATCCAATGATAAGCACTGTCTTCAGCAGCTCATCTCTAGCCTGCAAAAGAGTGCTACACATTATAATTTGCTCGATACCTGGCCATACTAGTATACCTGGTAATGAAGCGGCAGACGCAAATGCGGCTTTAGCAGCTCTGAGGCCCCATATAGATGTAAGTTACGTGCCATATGAAGATATAAAACCTGTTTTTCGAGGAAAACTGCGTCACACATGGCGAAAAGCTTGGGACAAAGAAAGTAATAACAAACTTCACATAATTCAGCCCTACGTTACAAAACCACCTGTACATCGGCACAGACAGGAGGAAGTAATCGTGTCGAGACTGAGGATAGGACACACATACATGAAACACATTCATTCTTGCTAACCGCTATTGATCCACCAGTCTGCATCAGATGTGGAAGTCAACTCACAGCCATACATGTCCTTATACAGTGTCCTGGCATGGAAGCTTCGCGAAAAAAAAAAATTCCTGAGCTTTACCGCAACAAGTCACCTATGCACCCTGGGTTTTTCCTACCCGCTGAGGCAATGTTCCTCCTCAACCGTTTGTTAAATTATCTTAATCATGTGGACTTTTTGAAGGATATATCTTACGCTTTTAAATTCACCTTCCCTACTCTGTTGAGAACATGAAGCGAACATTCTGGCTTCTATACGTCCTTGCCAGAAAGAAGCTGCTGTGCAGATTGCCGGAAAGTGCTATTTCTATCTCCAAATCCTACACGATCATTCTCAGTTTCCTCAAGAAATGCAAGGCCAGTGTTTCTAATCTTTTAGGCCTTTACAACCACCGCAGCACATCACAGGCATCGCAACCCATTATACCCGCAGTCATGTTTTTAACATTCTACCGCACTACTAAACTGGCGCTCTTTGGCCGTTGTAGGCCTTGCGTCATAAAACGGTATTAATAACTTTTCCTTCAACGAACTTAATTTCCAGCATGCGCGGAAAGCGTCCGATTCTGCAACGTTCTCTCGAGTCCACTGTTAGCCTTTCTTTAAGGTCACGTACGAATGAAGATCATTTTGTTATTCTATACAGTAGAGAGAGAGAGAGAGAGAGAGAGAGAAATTTTATTGTTGATGAGGAGGGCCGACTTCCTCTTAGGATGGAGCTTTTACGTAGTTCAGGGCTCCATTGGCTCGAGCCACTCCGCGTGCCCGCTCGATCAGCCGTCGCTGCTCTTGAAGGTTTAAGCTGGTCCGCGGGTCCAAGTCTGCCAGGAGGAAGGTGAAGGAATAGCGGAGTAGCGCAGAGGGCGTGTGCATTCCCAGTTGCAGTGATATAGTGTGGCCTTTGCTCCACAGTAGGGACAGTATGAGGGACATTGTGCGTGGTTGAAGAGGTGAAAGTAAAAGAGACACCGAAATGAGTCAGTTTGTAGCTGTCGCCACGCGCAGCATCTTCTCGGCTAAGGGAACGTTGTGTCGGTACGTTTTGCAGAAAAGTGAACAGCACAACCTACAGGGGACAATGTAAGATACATATAGTCATATATGAAATGGATCGTTTGTCATCCACTTCAACCTACGAAGCTGCAAAGGAAATTTGTACCGTCATATATAATTATATAGCCAAGTCATTCCAAAATTAAACATTAGTTGACAGCCAGCGCTTGTTTTCGTTATCTTCCAATGTCTCTTGTCGCTTCCACAGTTCATGTTCTTGTAAAAACACTGTGAATAACTCATTCCGATGCGGGCCAACCACTGCGCTAACACAGCACAACTGCCACCAGTCCAGTGTGGCCAATCCTTCTCATGCGTACTAGTCACGTTAAGAGACGACGACGACGACTACGACGACGACGACAAAAAAAAACAACAACAACAACAACAACAACAACGACGACGACGACGACGACGACGACGACGACGACGACAACGACAACGACGACGACGACGACAACGACTGAAACCAACCGTTTGTTGAGTCTTCACGCTCCACTCTAACTGTTGCTCTCTTTAAAATAACGGTAAACGGGAAAGAAATAAGGAATATTTTGAATGGTGCCAGGACACAGCAGAGACAATTGAGGTTGCGAACAAAAAAGCCGACAGCTCAAATGGCGCTCACCGCATTTTCAAAGCCTAGGATAGACGTGTTTCCTTGCCTTTGCTTTGAGCAGCGTGCTGCGTCTGCACTGAGGCAGACAGATAATGATGAGCTATCGCCTAATGCGTCGGTGGCCACCAGGTGAACCGCGGAGTGCATGCTTTAGCGCACGGGCGAGTGATGCGGTGAACGCCATCCGCATTAATAAATAATTCTTTTCATTTCCGTTTTCTTGCATATGAAACATAGAACACCACGCGAAAAGTCATCGGTGGCTGACACAGTCATTTCAGTTGACTCTCCATACGTCCCACCTTTGCATCGCATGTTTGCCAAGCTGAAATATTTTCCGAGAAGTAGGCAGAAAGCGATCTCGGTTGACCGTGGTGGGCACGCTGGCAGCAGGCATCTGCCATTTGTTTGGTTTGTGAGCTTTCGGCTGTCGGATGTGCGTAGATTGTCTGCATCTGACGATCACGCTAGTGCTTCCGACGAGCGAGTTTGTCTTGAAACCAGTCAAGCAGTGACGCAAATTGACAGGTATAGAGAGGCCGTAGGACAACGGGAGGATGAAGAAGGTGGTGGGGTAACGAGTATACACCAAATGAAGAAAAAAAAGAAGAAACGTGCCCGAATACCACGTGATGTGGGGATTACTTTCAGCGGAGCTTCCATCGGTGTCTCCGAAGAAAGATAGTTCCGTTTAGCTACCATTTGCAAATATAGAGCACACGACTTCGTTGGACACATTTTCATGAGGTAACGTCTCGTTCGACAAAACCTGTGGTGCTCCAACATGCGGTTACCACGCACGGTGACGGTGAAATGACTACGATGGAACAAGCACTAAAGCATGACGACATCTGTATGACGAAAAAAAAAATAATCGAGACTACGGTGTGACTGGGATGTTGATGAATGGGATGATGACTGCGACAGAATTACAAGGAAACGGTCACGATGGCAGGACCGCGACGGTACGACGACAGCATAATAACGACCATGACGTGGGGATGATTAAATGAAGAATGAATGATAACGACGGTATGATGACAACGCGGTGATGTCGAAATGACGACGATGGCTTGATGAGGACGATGCGTGGATGACGACGTGTCGACGAAGGAGCGACGTTGCGTCATCTCGACGACGGTATGACCACAAATTCATGACGATGACGGTGTGAGGAGCAGAAGTCCCGGGCTCCACTGCTGGGCCGATAGAGCAGAACATTTATTTCCTAAATTTCCAGTCGGGACATCACCATCATCATCAAATAAGAAAGAGAGGCAAAGAGAAAATTGCAGTGAGGCTAGCCAAAGACGTGCCATCACATGGGCAGTCGAAATATGTATATGATCCCCGGGCATTTAGCCACTGAATAAACAGGAGAATCATACAGAGAGATTCGGACAGAAATTGCATTGAGCGACCAAAAGTAAAAGGTATACTATATTCGCAATATGTACGACTTTAGTTCCCCAATTCTGTATGTCTGGTGCAGTGGTTTCAACGCTTCCATGCATAAGTGATTGAAACTCGTTTTTGTTTATCCATTTGTTTTCTTGAATTGCTTGTTTTCTTGGATTGAACACTTGCGTGCGCATTGTACCTGGAGTCTTGTCGGGCCCGCTACAATGATCCTCTGTGTTCAAGCCCATCGGTGCTACAGCCTTGTTCTTTTGTGCTATGCGTGCGTTTTTTGTCATGTTTCTGATTTCATTTCTTGCAAATTATCGGGCGATCCAAATGTTTTAGAAAAGACCGGCAATAGAAAGATGCCAACAGTTTAAAATATCACGAAACAAATCACGCAAGCACCGAAACTAACTGCAGTGTATAGTTAGGCAGCCTCACTTCGCTCCCCTCACTGCACGAAGCGGGATTAAAACCTGCAGAATGAGTAATGAAAAGCGAAACAGCAGCGCATAAAGTCAGGTACGGAGTGGAAGTAACGAAGAATGTGTTCTGCGCATGCTCCACACGAGTGTAAATCCTCTCCGCCTTTCCAAACTTTGGCGCAATTTCAACATAGACCGGAACGCTCTGCCGGCTGAGAGTACGCTTAGCCCCCCCCCCGCAGCTTTGTTACGCGTGAGTGCGCCAATTTATTGCGCTAGGGGAACGCTGTACAGAGCACGGTCTCGTTGCAGTTGGAAAACTGTGCCGGGAGGATTAAAATCGGTCGTGCAAAGAGCCCCATAAGGACAACGGAAGAGTCGAAATGAATTGCGACTTTCAGCATGCTTCGCTTGTTGCCCCAATCAAGTAACGTCGAATAGCTCGGGAAAAAAAAACAAAGGAAGAAGCCCCGTGTCAAACTTTATGCGCCCGTAAAGAAAAATAGCTATCTGTGAACTGTTTAATAGTGAACTTTGTAAACCGTGTCTAATGTTTTATGTAAATCAGCAGAGCAGGCTCGATGGTGAATGCGCCGGCAAATCAGTTCTGCGGTGAGCGGTGAATAATCTGTGCAATTAAACAAATGATGTTTCCCATACTCATTTCCCGCGAATGCTTGCCCAGCTCCTTGTGCAAATGAAGTGCTCATGTTATCTGCCGACTGATTATCATTAACCCGCAGTTAACAACAGTCTACATATATTGTACATATATGTATAACGTATGCGCTTGAATTTCTGCGTTTTATTTTCAGTCATCATAGGTGTAGTCTCGAAAGCACTCAATAATGTTTGCCCTGTTCTGCCACCTGTCATGGCCTTCCGCATTTGAAACCATGGTAGCGATAGTTACTGGTTGCGGTAGGATTACTACACGTAATTTTATTTCTAATCTCCAGGCTAGAAACAGTTCGCTATGCCCCTTAAGTGAAGAAATTATTGAGTATGAATGAAATAACCCACGGAACTCTCAGTAAGTTTGATCATTTTCATACTTATCGAGCTGCGAGCCAAGTGCTATAATAATAATGAACTTCAGAAACTTCGGGCTCGAATGACGTCGAGCCTGAAGACGTTGCCTACGGGTATATTCTATACGCACAGTTGAGCTAGTCCCTGGGGTGTTAATCTGAGGCCATGCGGAAGGCGAAACATGGTTTCAAGTAGCTTTCAAGATTTAGGCACGAATGCTAAATTGCAATAATTCCACGTAGCCAAAAATAGCGCATGAACTCACGTGTTTTCAATGTTAGTTGAGGCAGAAAAACCTATAATAAAAGCACAACGTGGTGTTATGACCGCATCCGGAGACCAATCACGTGGCAGTAACCGCGCTATCTATAGCTGTCCGTTTTAATGTTGCGCTATATCCGGGATCAGCCCAGCTTGACTCAGGGAGAAGGCGACCAAGTAGGCGTGACAGCCCCGGGAGAGGATATATATATATATATATATATATATATATATATATATATATATATATATATAGTCATATCATGAGAAGCCAACAAACACTGGCACCAAGGACAAGGGGCAATATTTGTGCTTAATAAATGAAATGAAGGAATGATAAGTTAATGGAAATTAAAGTGGATGAAAAAACAACTTGCCGCAGGTGGGAACCGAACCCACAACCTTCGCAATTCGCGTGCGATGCTCTACCATTTGAGCTACCGCGGCGCTGTTTCCCCATCCACTTTCTTGGGTATTTATGTGTACTTAGTAGAGCCCTGGGAGTGCTAGCCAGCGCCACCACTCAGACCATGGCGGCGGACGTGGAACGTCCTTGTTGCCGCAGGCGTCACGAGAACGTGATCTTTTTGGGTGAAGGCAACTGCTCAATAAACCCACATATGCTACCTGAAGGCATCAATGCTGCCGGATTCGAGACTCTCGTTATGTAATAAACGAGAAGAAAGGGGGTTAACTGAGGGGCCCGATTTTTATTAGTCATATCATGAGAAGCCAACAAACACTGGCACCAAGGACAACATAGGGGAAATTCTTGTGCTTAATAAATGAAATGAAGGAATGATACGTTAATGGAAATTAAAGTGGATAAAAAACAACTTGCCGCAGGTGGGAACCGAACCCCACAACCTTCGCATTTCGCGTGCGATGCTCTACCACTTTACCACTTTAGCGCCTTATGCGTCCGCGTCGAGCCCTTATGAACCGTGATCAACCGTACTTCGGTGCCATATGGCTGCATATGGCATGGCCGTTGGGACCGTATATTGAAAGCGATCCGCGATGCCGACAGAGTGTGCCGAGTGCTGATAGCTCCGCTCACTGTGTTATCGCCATTTACTTAGCGTTCAAGCCAGATATGTGAGTCTATCTTGAAAGCGATCGTCTTACGTAACGGACGGACGCACGGACGGTTTTTTCGTTGGATAAGCATGGAAATGCTTACGCATGTAAAAGATCTTCATTAATCGATGTATCATGCAGTTGAAGGCATGCATCTGCTGTACTAAGGTTATTTAGGTAGCGTTTTTTGTTTCACTACGTAATTCCATAGAGAACGGAGCAGGCCACCGGCATATCTGTAGGGGGTAGTACAGATGCGGCTACATATAAGGCTGATTTGTTATACGAGTGCTGTCCCGTCTGTTAGCTGTTCTACGAGACAGTAGCGAAACCTGCAAGGTCTTTCCCAGAAAGCTTCGCTTTAAGACTGAGCTACAACTGAATTGAATAAGTGAGCACCCAGCCGCCACCACTGGGCGTGCTAAGATCCAGCGCGCCAAAACAAGACGAAAAAGAAAATCGATACGACGCTGACTGAAACAGCTTCGTTAAGGGCGCTTGAACACTTCTGTTGTTATGTCTTGCTCACCAAACTACGGCGACTTCGCTATATTCTTTCTTTCCCCCCTCAACATTGGAAAGAAGCGTTCTGCATTTGAAAGCGCTGTTTCACCGTTTGGCTGGTGCTGCTAAATTGATCCCCAAATAGTCATGTATTAAGTCGCTTCTCCTTTAGCGACGAAGAACCAGCCTTTAAATCCTGCTGTAAACCCTGCTATAATGGACAACATATGCCACGATGCGTGAGAGTCGCGAAACCAGAGCCCACAACAGCAGGCGCACAATGCTCGTTCAGCGCCCTGGTCACGAAGCCGCCCTCGGCACGCCACGGCCAAGCGAAAAAGAAATGCCGAAAAGCAATTTGCTGCTCTCCAACAGGTGATTAAGTTCATTGACTTAAGGAGAGAAAGAGCGGAAGAATGATTGAAAGTACACGAATTCGGGAGTAGGGGTTGAAGCGCCGAGCTGAGTGGAGCGCGTTTAATAATCCATGGTCCATCCGCACGGCTTCAGGCCGCCATCCCGAAACCTTTGGCACCAAAAACCGACGTCAAGGCAGGAAGGGCCAGGCCACGGGTTCGAGTGGGGTGCATGAGTTCCTTCGTCCCTTTGTTTCCCAAGTTCGCTCGTCGGAGCGTTTCCCCATTTTCACCGACACCGCCTACTTTGGGGAAGCGATGCACTTCCCAGCATTCTTTTTTCCTTTCCCTTCAGTCTTATAGCTACTCATCGCCCTCTCGGAGAAACCGCTTCGAAGCGCTAAAAGCAAAGAAAAAAAAAACGGTCTCTCCACGGCTACAGCCGTGGCGGCCGCACCACGCAACAGGATTCCCCATCCCTCCAATTTTAGTCCCACAAGCCCGCACACCCTTGCCCCCGTACCCGAAGCACGTTCCGACCCCATTTAACCACCACTATGCTCCTCCCGTCTTTCCCGCGGGCCAAATTTATATTTCAGGAGCAGCTTTGCGCGATCGTTTTCTGAGCGCCGACCTTCCTTCGCCCCTTCTTTCCCCATTTGTCCTCCTTTCAGCAACGTTTTCCATCTATTTCCTTTTCTTTTCCGTTTTCCGAAGGGACGACTTCTACCTCAGCCTTTCTAAGCTTTCCCTTTTTTACATACGGTGCGTTCCCCACTTGATGGCCCGGCCAGCACTCCGTCACGCAACCATTCCGAGACCGTCATCGCTATCCATTTCCTCCCCCTTCAGTCTTTTTGTTTTTTGCTTTACTTTCTACTTTAGCTCTCGTTACTCCTTGCTTTCTACCTGTACTTTTTCAGGTTGCGTCCCATAAGAGTTCTCGCTTTTTCCCTAGGTCCATGCTGCTGCGTCTTGGCAGGCTCTGAGATTACGTACTCCAATTCGGTCGCCACACGGCCCCCCTTACCATTGCGTCACGTGTTTCTGCACTTATCGCTTCCAACGGTTCTTTCCTTGATGCGCCCCCCCCCCCTTTTTTTTCCCTCGATTCTTGTCGTAGACATTAACCTACCTGCGCTTACTCGTACGTTGATTCAATGGTGCAATGCAGCCCTCGAATGTTTACGACTCGGGCCCGCTGGTTGCAACCTCGTGCAACGGGACCTCTTAGCGACAGGTGCTGAGAACAGCCACGCGCTTATTGCGCAGTCGTTCGTTCATTATCGCTGTTTCTTTCTCATTCCTTTATTGATTCATTACCTGTTTCGTTCATTCGTTCTTTCTTTCACCTTTTTTCTTTTGTGGCACGCGTGGGCGAAGTTTGGTCGGTCCGAGTCCTCTCCGCCGCGACGGAACTTCAATGTGACCGTTGCGTTACCGCTGCAAACTAACCAATTAGCGTGCACCTGGTGCAGTCACGCCGGCCCCTGTCAGATTTTGCCGTGATCACGTGCTGCGGGTCTCGTTGGCGTCCTTCTTTTCTTATCGCAGCTATGAAACGAAGCTTCGTATCAGCATGACGGCGTTTATGCAATTCAATCTCTTCCGCTGTTACAGCTAATTCAGGCGTCGTTAGAGCATTTTTTCAGGCCACTGTACTACGTCGTCAGCCTCCCTAAGGCGCCGTTAGAAGGTCAACTTCGTATTTCACAATTTTGACATCTGCTTGGACACGCGATTTTTTTTTATCCACACTGTGAAAGCCGTGATAATGTATTTGTGACCCTAGAAAAGTTCCCAGCTTCGGCGTTATGGCACCTACGGTTAACCTACCTGCCTTTCTCTCATTTCAATCTCTCTCTCTCTCTAGTTCCAAGCAAAATAAATTTTGTCCCGTACCTAACTGTAGGTACATGCTCTTGACGTGGTCAGATATAGGCTACATGCCGCGTGCATTGAGTTCGCTTACGAAGCTTTCTCGCGTGTTTCGAAGCAAAATGCGATCGTCAAACTGCGTTTTAACTGCGTATCGAAATGTAAAGAAGGACAAAGAAACAACGATACAATGGGGTGGAAACAAAACTTAGACCCAATAGAAAAAATTTCATTTGAGAGGCACTTAGTAATAGGATGCGAAGTGAAAATGCGTTTCATGACTACTTTGTGAACAAAGATTCCAATACCTTCTCCAGTTTCTTCGGCAAACCTTCCTTTCGCTCCAACCAACGCACGATCTTCTTTCGCCCAACTACAACTTCTGAAACATGTTCTGTCTTAGGGGAGTGCAAGAATATTCAATGCTGAGATGCTGACGACGTAGAGATAAAGTTCACCAAACGAGTAATATGCGATATCGCACCTGGTTTATCACATATTTATAGCCTTTACATCTCAAACGACATTTTTCCCGCCAGAATGAATGTTGCCAAAGTCATATTAATGTACAAAACATCAGATGAGCTAAACATTCAAAATTACCTCCCAATTTAAATCTTGACCACATTTTCAAAAGTATCGGAAAAAATAATGCTTGACCAACTATCTTCATGTTTTAACAAATAAGAGAATTCCCAAAGCCCAGCACGGCATTCAGAAAGGCAATTCAACGGAACTTACGCCCTTGGATTGGAAAGCTTGTTTACTAAATGACTTTGAAAAGAAGCAGTTAACATTAGGCATATTTTTATATTTCATGCAAGCGTTTGATCGTATCAATCACGATTTATTGACCAGTAAACTAGAAAGATATGGCATTATGGGTTTACGACTTTGGCTGATGAAATCTTGTTTAAGCAGTAGGCAGCAATTCGTAACCATAAAGATGTTTGTTCGGTCGACTCACCTAATATTAACCAGGTTCCATCAAGGAAGTATTCTTAGCCCACTATTATCAAACCTATATGTTAACAACATTGTTCTTATTCACCAGGAATCGAAATTTATTCTCTATACCGATGACGTAAGTGTATTCTTGTGTCCTACTTGCTACTGTAGCATTATGGAAGCAGGGAATGAATTTTTACGAAGTTTGTCTGCTTGAAACTTTCTCAAGGCAAGTTGAAAAAAAACAACAACAAAAGGGGTTGTTCTAATGTATGATAATAATGTTATTGAAGTAGGAAATAACATCAGATTCCTAGGTGTGCACTTGCCAAGTACCTTACAATGAGATCAGCAAGTCAATTATGTAGTTCATAAACTTAGCTGTACTACAGGAATGATAAACCGAAATCGATATATTTTACCGACATGCCTAAAATTGTTAATTTGTCACGCTCTGTTCACTTAGCACTTCATTTATACAGACCTCCTATGGGGAGCCACAGCTAAATAATAAGGAAACAATTTCTTATTGCAAAAAAAGGAAAGAAATACGCACAATTGCAAATGCCCTATATAACAACCACACTGGGAACCTTTTAACTACTACTACTACTACTTTTTATTGCTGCTTTACTTTAATTAATACTTTAATTACATTCCACTCACCCATTCTAAAGGGTATGTGTGTGTGCTTTAGAGGGGCCTATCAGTGTAGATAGGCAATATAAACGGAACTCATTCAAAAAATATATTTTTGCTTAAGGTTTGAACACTCACACTCGCCAAAATTCTACTCAGCCATGCTCCGTCGGATTCATGCTCACCAAAAATCTACTCAGCGAGAGTAACTCGAATGCAGACCCACTAAATTGTACTCAGTCGATCTTATTCATACTCAAGCTCACACTCCTAGGTCTCACTCAGACTTAAATTGACGAGTAAGTATGATTGTGAGGGAGTCGACTCATGGCTGAATTTGCCGACCAATGCCACTCACCGGCAATCACTCGCCCTCATACTCGCCCTCATACTCGCCCTCATACTCTCCCTCATACTCGCCCTCATACTCGCCCTCATACTCGCCCTCATACTCGCCCTCATACTCGCACTCATACTCGCCCTCATACTCGCGTCGCGAGTCACAGGGTCAAATGAGTTACTGGCGCTTACACACGCATTCGCTCGCCGTGACGACAATTATTCGCGTTCGTACTCACAACCTCTCACTGGACGGGACTCACTCCCGTCTCCTAGCCATGTCCGCTCGTACACTTTTTCGCTCTACAAACTCACGTATGCTAGAGTGTGAGTACGAATGATCGTATTCTTGCTAAGCACGCCAACATGTGAACTCCATAGCCGCAGACGAATTTGGACGCAGCTTTGACAAGCGCACTCACTATCAGCCAGATTACAAGCTACACACACCTAACTCTCGTTTCCAAAAAGACATCTTCACGCAATTCACTTCATGTCTCGGCAGCTCCCATTTGCGAAATTCTATTTTTCGCTCAAGAGTCCACTGTTCCCACATTCTCATTCAGGACCACTGTTTCTAGCGGACACCGCACGTGGAAGCACTGTTAAGTTCACAGGAAATCGTCCTAGCATATAGTTTCGGGATCACACGTGACTCGTGTGTACCTAAGTTCAACTCAAACTCGGTGCTCCATTTACTGGGACTCGCTCAGACTCGGGCTCACGCGCAGTTGTACTCGCCTCGGTTCACTCAAAATCACATTCACACAAAGTTGGACGCACCTGGACTTACTTAATGTGAGTCACGCCTTTCGTAATTGGATCGATTCAGTCAGATTGAAACGCGCGCTTACTTGAACTGACGCTGACACTGTAAACACTTGGCACTCACCTAAGGACTCGTCGTAGGATCATGATATCTACGGGTTATTCACGGTGTTTTATTGTTTTATTACGCAGAACCAGGCTGCGCTTGCTCACACTACTTTATACGCCAGGATTTAACCGTACTATCCGGCCCAACGCAGGAAGATACACGGGGGACAATCCTAACAATGCTTCGCACTAATGAAAGCGGATTCGTAATAATTTATTTTGCTGCCCAAGGTTCATAACAGTTGCGAACACTTTAGCTTGCGCGATTAGTCACTAATTCGAATATTGCAACGAGAGCGCACTAAGAGTCCGTTTATTGATTTCAACGAAAGCTTACCACTGACTGGCATGAGTAGAGCTAGAACACCTCAAGCTCTGTAATAAACCAATCTCACTGATCAAATGAAGTCCGGTTTTCTTAAGTTAGCGCAACTTAGAATTAGTTGACGAAACAAGGCAAACCAGAAGAGACAGGGGGCCGGCGCTATTGATATTATAGTCTTGTTTATTTCATTCAGTCCGAGTTGCGCCGATTCAAGGAAACGTCACGGGATAACCAACACACCCAAACCGCACCCTTCGGGAGCCTTTATTTCAAGTCTTACTGCAGAAGCAACGTACTTTCAGATTCAGCCTTGAAGAGCTTCGATAAAGGCTCACAGGTCGGAGGCCACCCCGGCCAGCTAACGGGTATGGTTCGCCGACGAGGCTGATTGATTTTTCTTGTCTTTTTCCTTGGCTTTCACAACTGCGCCTGGAAGATAAGGAGCATGCCGTGCGGGGCGTATATTGTTCAACTTCAACCAGATGCGATGCTTTATACTTCTTTGAAAAATTAAAATACGGACCTTCCTGAATAATGCTCCAGTCGGGATTCAACGAGCATCGCTCGAAGTCAAACCTACGTGTTTCGACTGGTTTTTCACTCTGTGAGATGGCTTACCATCAACAGCACTTTGCAAAGTTGCTTCCAGCGCACTTCTGAACCAAGATTTCACAAAAATGCACTGCACTTTACACTGCGCCTTTCCATCATTCTATTGCCACATCTTTCTTTGGCGCAGGCGTTCAGACATAGTCGTTGCACTAACGCACGCCCCCTCCCCCTCCCCCCGGCTTTTTATGTATCACGTGTCTCGCTCATGAGTTCGTGGCCGCAAAGCCCTGTCACTGAATATTCTCGCAAAGATCAAGTGGATCTTCAGTTCAGAAGACAGACGAAAAAAAAAACTGATTATATAACGACGCTGAGAGAATGGTTCAAAACGAAAGACTAGAGGAAGCACAAGCAAGAGCAGCGGCGGGAGCTTGCACCAAGCAGACTGGAGTCGGGACAGAGAGCGGAGGGAGGAAGACGAAATCCAAGCCGGGCTGAAGGAGGCAAGTGATGTGCGAAGTTCAGCCAAGGCGAACAGCCAACCGCTGCAGCCTCGGGACTTCCGGGCGCCGGGGCAGCCAAGCGTGCTGCAAACGTGGTCGCGCCAAGCCGAGCCACAGCCAACAATAGTGCCGCAGACACACAGTCCTCTGGCTGCAGAGGCAACCTATCCTTCGGCTCATTTTTCTGTGATGTGTCGTTTGTTGTTGTTGTTGCTCGCGCGCACGGAGAAGCAAGCTGCAGGGAATGCACTCTGCAGCTGTCACGCTTCTAACGGCGAGACTGTTGTGACTGAGATGGCGGTGCGGAATGACCGTTACAAACCGAGCGCTTCAAGTGTCGACGACCATTCACTGAGAGAGCCGTTGAAGATATTGCAGTGAGACGGGAAGGGCGAGAGAAGGAAGGAAAGGCAGGCAGGCTAACCAGACGCACGTTTAGTTTGTCACCCTATGCTATGGGAGGCGGATAAGCATGCGAAAACAGAGTAATGGAGGATAGCGGCGCTGAAGCTTTAGCTGCGCGAATCTGTAAAGCTGCACGTCAAATATACAAGCTACTGCCGAGTCTTGTAGACTAAATAAACATTACATTGTTTGATACTGCGTTGCTTCTGTTGAACTTATGTTTGACTCAATTGCCCCCCTTACTCAAGGTTCCTGACGGAATCTGTAAGGAAACCTGAATAAATAAATAAACTTGGGGAACTCCAGTAGCACTCTCGCTGCTTTCTAGGGAACGTTGTTCGCCTTTGAACTTTAATGTGTGGGCAAAGCTTGGAGTCCGTGTGTGGAATAATTACGTGCAGTTTTTGGTAAAAGAAGAAAAAGAAAGAGAAACGCAGACATGTGCGAACTTAGACAATGACAACCCTATTCTAGCGAAGCTGATTCTTTCGAACAGTTCCGATACAAATTTCAATCGCTTGTAATTAAAACGCCTTCAAGAAAGCGGCTTAACATTTCTGTTTTAAACTCTGCAGACGTATAGGGGATACACTGTACGTTCACAAATGAATGTTTGAAGGTATTTTTACGCCTCTTAAAGCGCGAATTTTAGAGCGTTATTTGTGACTGTGGCCCCACATGGCGCGCATAGACGGCGAATAAGGTGCAAGAGTTCTCCGAAGACAAGCAGGAGTCAGAGCGTTGTACGGGTTACTCTAGGCACAGTACAATTGGCATAGGCATAGAATATGAAATATTATTTTTCTCATCACCACAGTGGTGACAGGCTGCGGTGACTGCGCCACCCTATGCAAAACGCGTTCGCGTTCTCTGTAGTCTAAGCTGTTGCCCATACAAAAGGCTTGCTTTATTATGGAGTAGTCTCGATTCAAATCGAAGGCATAAGGTACAATGCAGACGGCTGCGACTGAAGTGCTCCATTCAGATACCGTGAAATAACGTGACAATATGAGCAAGTTTCTTGTATCATCTAACCTGAAAAATAAATTGCTATATGCTGGTGTTCTTCATGGCCTAATCGAGCAGTAGTACTGGTACGTTATTTCATAGTCGATAACCACAAAATGGCTTTTCTGCGAGTGAAGTATGGTCTCAAAACAACAATTGTCTATGGACTTCGCGCCAAATAAAGCTGATGGCAAACGTTGAAGTACGGTCTTCGGTTGTTTCGTCGGTTGTTCGGCGGTTGTTCGCAGTAAACAAAATGCCACTGCAATACGAAGGGCTGCAATTTCTGCAGCCGTCAGTGTTCTGAACTGAGAGCTTTGGAAATTCTTGGTGATGACTTTTCTCGTTGGAATGTGCGTTCAGGTAATCGCTTTACAGTGTATACGAAGGCAACTTCTCACGACTGCGCTAGGTGGTGCTGGTGACATAACATTGTCAGAACAAATAATTTCAGAACACCACCTTTTCAAGTTGCCCCGGCAGAATACTGCGAATACATTGTTGCGATTCCTACCGACGACAAGTCTTCGGAAGTAACTCTAGTACTGCAAAGCTTTCACTATTGTCCTGTGCGGCAAGCAGCTATGATTGTGTGCGTGAGCTTTTCTCTCTCTCTCCCTCTACTTCTTTCCTATTTTTCTACGTCCCTTTGCCCAGCCCCACAGGAGAGCGCAGGAGACCGAATCGTTCTAGTTAACCTCCCGGCCTTTCTTTCTTTTGTCTCACTCTTTAGGTGAATGACAAGGAAAAAGATATAGAAGTACGAATTCTGTCCACAGTGGACGAAAAGAGTGCAAGAAGGGGAAAAGAGTGAAAACGTCTGGCTATTGGCGGAGGACGACCATTCTTCATGTGGCGAAACTGCCATTAGATGTCACCACAGAACCATCATAGGGACGGAGCCTGGTAAGCAGGCGAGATCTCGTGGAAGTGTCAGTGACGAAACGAAAGGTCCGTTACGCCTCTGCACAGGCTGCAGAAATATAATCAGCGCTGAATAAAGGCTAGACACAGAAATAATACACAGGGCGAAACTTGCACTCTCTGGTTCTTAGCGACAGATTTACGCCATAGCACGGTACAGTAGCCTCCCCCCCCCCCCATTTTTTTTTCTTGCCACACTATGTCACGTTTTCGTAAGCGCCGCGAGGATGAAAAAAGGCAGAAGATGAGAAAAGAAACTACGGAGTGAGCAGACAAAACATTGGTTCATCGTTCACCACGCGATGTTCTGGTACTTCGTTATTGCTGCAACGAACCAGAGACCCTTGCCAGTAGTAATGACAAGGTCCGCGAACGATCAATCAAAGGGCTTTCAGTGGTACAGTTTTCTCCGCTTTTTGCGACGCCGATAGGATAGAAACGTCGACTAGCTCGAGAGGCGCCAGGCGGCTGCACGTGACAAAAATAATGAGTCGGGTTTAGCCACCGCTCCAAGCTCTGGTCGCAAGGGCAGGGTTGAGAGGAAGGCGCGTGATATCGTGTGGGGAATGTGTAAGGCCACACGTTTGCTTTACGGCTGAGATCATCTGCGAATTTAATACCCGGAAAGGTGTCTTTAAGAGACAATAAATTATGATGATGATGATGATGATGATGGTGATGATGATGATTAGAGCACGTCATGTGATGCAGTGCAGTTGCGAGCTCTCCTGCAGACTTCTAATCAGTCCTTCGCGCCAAAGCTAATCTTGTTTCTTCCGTAATTTAACGTGCTGTAGCCGGCGGTTGGTGTCTTTAGCTTAGGTTAGAAACAGGCAGATGGAAGCACGGTCCCTGTTGCGTGAGGGTGACGTCCGGAGAAGTTGTAGTTCTGCTTGCAAGACAGTTCGGCCAACGTGAAATATAGAAAAACCCAGCTGTATAAGAAAATAACTTTTGGGAGACAACACCACAAGGAAATTGCAGCAGAAGGCGGAATCAGCAGTCATTTCTTCTGCTGCACACATTGGCACTTAAAAAAGTTTTCGAAAAATGCAATCACGCACAAGTAATTGACGCGTTCTAGTAAGTTATCGAGAACTGCGAAAACCTGCTGGGCATTACGCAACCTTACGAGAATTCCCGTAGCTACGAGTAACGAACTGATCAGATATGCGTTATGCACGTTGCCTCATACAAGGTATGTGCTTCTAAGCCACTATACTAATTTGTCACGGGGAGGGCTGAAGAATTCACTTTACCTGCTCGTATATTCAGTAAGGCAAGCTATGCGAGTCAACCCCGCATAGCCCAGCGCATCTCTGTGATACGCTAAATTCTATAACGTTAAATTCAGATTTAGGCGCGAAAACGTTACCTCACGGCTTTTAGTAGCCTTATTAGAGAGAGAAAGAGAGCGAGAGAGAGTTATGCCTGTAGAGGTTGGCCTAGCAGCAAGTCTGGCATGCTGTTCCAGCTAAGGTGTTGAGGGATGAAGCAAATGGAGTGAGATAAGAACAAAACCAACACACACACACACACACACACACACACACACACACACACACACACACACACACACGCACGCGCACGCGCACGCGCACACGCGCACGCGCACGCACGCACGCACGCACACTAGACACAAAAGAGCTAACACAAAAGTCAGTCACGGTGTCTCATTCCGGCACATACCCCACAGGAATGATTTAAGTGTTGTTCGTATATGTTAGAGCAATATGTGGGTGGTTCGCGAAACCAATTAATAATTTATTAATCATTCTACTGGTAGATTAGCACTCAAAACAATTGCATGTTTTTTGTACGAATGTATGCTTTCTTCATGCCCAACGTGTCTTAATTTTGCATCATGTGAAATGGTGTTTGGGCGTTGTCGAGCGAAAGAAGAAAAGAAGCAAGCCGTAAGAAGTATATAAAAGCGATAGTGAAGCAAAAAATGATGAATAAATAAAAAAAAGAAAGTGAGCCTTAAGGGGCGTGCTCTTATATCTGCCAGGTCGGCGTCTCGAGCCAAAGTTGTTTTCGCCTCGAAGAAGGTAGTGTCGCCCTTCAATGGAACCCGTCAATTAGATTTCAATTCTCTCTCTCACCTCCCCCACTGCCCCCCCTCGGCCCGAAGGGAATAATTAGGAGACCGCTTTTCAGAGGCAATGCATTGTTAATCCCCGAAGTACACCACGAAGATGACGACGGGCGCGCTGAGTAAAGGAGCAGGGACCGCTGCCTTTTACAGTAAACGAAGTTGGGCGAGAAATGAGACGTAACTGTAATAATATAGTTATTGCCGAAGAGTGCCGGATTAAATCATTTAGCGAAGCCAAAGGCAAACTGAAAATGTAGAAGTAGCGCAGGATATATATATATATATATATATATATATATATATATATATATATATATATATATATATCCGTACCTGCCGTGGTGGCTTAGCGGCTATGGTGTTGCTCTGCTAATCGCAGGATCAAATTCAAGCCCCGGCGGCCGCATTTCGATGGGGGCGAAATGCAAGAACGGAACTGTCCCGTGCATTGGGGGGCACGTTAAAGATCCCCCGGTGGTCAAAATTAATCCGGAGTCCCCCACTACGCCATGCCTCAATTAAATCTTGGTTTTGGCACGTTAAACCCCGTAATCCAATCCAATATATAACCGCACATTTCCCGGATACTAGCCTGTTATAGCGCGCTCTTGCTCTTGTCATATGGATATGAATACCATCTTATGGGAATCTATTGTGACTGTCTAATTGCAAACGATTATTACACGCTAGACTCTACGTCCGTTTCTTCCATTTCTTGATTATCGCCACTCATTCTCTCCTACCCTTCCATGAGTGCCCTTTATCTCGGTTTAACCCAGCATCGAGCAATACCCCGGAACTGTGATCTCACTCGTGACTTCTCCACCTTTCTTGCCACGATGTCATTTCTCTCTCTCTCTCTCTCTCTCTCTTTCTCTTGCTCTTGCAAATGCATCACCGGTCTTGATTGCACCACGCGTTAGGAGAAGAGGCTGGTAGGACCTACATAAAATATGATTGATTTATTCATTCATTCATTCCTTTATTGCTTCAGAGCAACACAGCGAAACTGAGAAACACCGTCGTCAACGGCTGCCGATTAATTTTGATATACTGATGCACCCAGTGCTTGACATAGATGAGAATTTTGCGCTTCGCCCCAGTCAGAAATACGGTCACCGCGGCGGGGAGACGAACCTGCGACCTCGTGCTCAGCAGCACAACTTCGTAGCGGATCAGCCATAGCGAAAGATCCTACCTAAAGTTTAAAAAGAAACGCAGGTGCGGAAAGAAAGAAAGAAGAAGAAAGAAGGTGCGGTCGCAGGATCAAATTCAGGCCGCCACGACCTTCTGCGGCCTGCGATCCTGCGACCTTCTGCTTAGCAGAGCAACACCATAGCCGCTAAGCCACCACGGCAGGTACGGATATATATATATATATATATATATATATATATATATATATATATATATATATATATATATATATATATATATATATATATATATATATATATATATATATATATATATATATATAAACGTGGTGGACGCATTTAAACTAGAACAATAACACGATAAGAGAGCAGTGCTATAATGTGGCATGAAATGTAGACTAGCGCATTGGGGCATCCTGGGAATTGCGGATATAACGTAACTGCGTGTCGAAGTGCCCCCTATACAATTATTATTTAGTTACTTGATTAATTATGAAAGTATGAAGTGCACAGCAAACGTTCATCGAAGAAAGTACTGTGAATAGTTACTTATCTAGAACGTAATATTGATATACTATAACAGAGAGCACTGGGTCGACTTTGCCAACAAGGTTTTGCTGGGAAAATTGCTGCGAGCATGAAAAAAACACAAATTAAAACGGTAGTGCTTGTACCAGGACAATGTATACGCACATAAGTGGGACACACTACCAGTTTCGCGTACCTCAGCATCGTTTTCGACCTGTTGCACGATTTTAGAATCAGTAGTTAGGATGGGCAGCTGCGATAGTTGGTTATAGTTCATCCTTGAAAAAGCAGCGCGAAAACAAGACGAGGACGAAGAAGAGAGCAGGAAGGAAGAGCTAACGTCACATGGGAAAGACCAACTTCAAACATGGATCCCGTAAGTGGTGTCGTAAGGTGGAGCGGGGAAAGACAGCGGAGACACGAAATTTCACCTTTCCTTATCTCCTGTTTGCGCTATATATCTGTGGTGTAGAAAAAATTGTCCCTTGTCCATTGAATGTCAACAATGAACTTTGCATAGGGCGGCAAGAATAAGGCACCAGACCAAACCGCATCCGTACGCATATTGCTGGCGTTGGCGGCGGCTTAACAAAGCGGAAATTTCCTGATAGTTATTTTGATAACGCAAACACGCGCT
Organism: Dermacentor andersoni; assembly: GCF_023375885.2. Lineage (NCBI taxonomy): Eukaryota > Metazoa > Arthropoda > Arachnida > Ixodida > Ixodidae > Dermacentor > Dermacentor andersoni. Next base: position 92,523,570 of record NC_092824.1, on the reverse strand, counting down.
TTGCTCAGCACCAATGGAACACAACTCCGCGGTCCTCTTCACAGCTCGTCATGAGTAATTAAGAAACAAGAAAAGTCGAACGCAGAAGAAATTAAACGGTGAAGATTATTTTTATTTTTAACGGATTCTGTGAGGCGCAAGGGGTGCACTTCGGTGAATTGCATTAACTAAACTGAGCTCACTTTGAATGCTGTCCCGATGGGGAGCTATCCCATAGTTCAGAAAGCAAACATAAGAAAAGAACAACGTGAAAGTCTGCAATGTTAACTGAAGTTCAGTTTTCAGGCACGGAGGAAACTCCACGATTGAAGAACGGCAGGCACAGCCAACCTTGCAGCCCAAAGTCCTATCCGCACTCTAAACCGACTTCCGAAACTGGGAGTAAACTGATCAAATACCGCGGCTGATTTACAACCGATTACCGGGGTTCGTCCTCCTCCTTGGCCTGTTTCTGCTGCGATTGTATCTTTTCCTCCTGTGTTTCCTTTTCTTCCCTAAAGCACCCGGCATCGTTTTCAAAGCGTTCCCTTCGCTCCCACCCCCGTCGATGCTTGGCCGCTTTGTCAGTTGCTCACTGCTGCGTCCCTATATTTGTGCGTTAGTTTTTCGCCACAGAAACAAGAACGAAATGGGACGGGGCAACGAACAAAAGGGACAAAGAAAATCCGGCACGTGGCCCTTTAGGGAACACTTTGCCCCCTTTTCTTGTTCCCATTCTCACACGACACCCATCTTCCGCAAGGAAAAACACTCCCCGGTTTGGACAAACACGCTAAAACAAAGCGATGGCACTCTCCGAGATAAGGGTGACACACGGGGAAAGAGCAGGGAAGAAGGGGATAGACCGGGAAAAAAGGCTGGGTAAAGTGTGGGCAGGTTTCAGCGTGCGTGCCGTTCTTTGAAGCCTCACACTTGCATTGCAAATGCCCGTGGCTGAATGAGGGGATTGCGTGGCCGGTGCTTTTGATGGCTTGCTTTCTTTCACTCTTTCAATAAGTAAGCCCCGTTTTCGCGCACTATACTGAAGATAAGTGAGGCCGCCAGGCCCAAATGAGACTCCAGTGAACTGCACCGTTTCGCGGCTGACGCGCTGCCCGGCGAAATGGGGTGAATGCAGAGAACAGCCATTGTTCCAGCTAACTGGAAGGCTTAATCGGTCAGGCCAAATCAGTGTAGGTGAAGTCTGCAACTCGTCTGCAGATGTCTATAATATGATATTGGAGGAAATAAGCAAACGTTTGCATCAGTTTGGTCTACTGCTGGTTTGGTATGTTGAAAAATGTTCCGTTTGTCCTCCTAAGACCCGACGCCTGCTCAAGAATACGTTTTTGAAGCTCTCCCTTATTACCGAATGGCATACTATGAACGTGAAAACATTATTCATTTGAATACGTCAGGTTAATGGAGAATGTAACCGTATCCTTACTATTCTTGTCATAAAAACGAAAACCGTTTTTATTGGCCAGAGGATGTTACGTGGAATTGTTGAGGCTGCATCCTGCATATTTGTGTCGACTCGCAGTAATCGAGAGGTACTTGATGGTTCCTTTTGTTGTCGGTGACAACACAGCGGCATAGACCAAATTGATGGGGAATTTTCACGAGAGCTTACAGCAGTAATGCACCTAAACCACATTCACACAGTTCTGCATTCCTCACAGTTTAAATCGGAGTGGCATATTTTACGCAATGGCAGGTCAGCTAATCCTGGAAAGGAATAAAAGCAATGTACCCAGTTAGGTGCTATGCGACAGAAGAGGTTATAGTTGAAGGTAAAGGCTTACCATGTCGCTTTATAAAGGTGAACAGAGTCACAGTGATGTTTCCTCTGTGTGGTTACTGCACGTTCATTTGCGGTGATGGGCTTGCGAAATGGCTATCGGACAAGCCCGCAAGAAAGCTGATAGTGGCACAATACCTGCGAATATGCTAACACAGGGACGTGGCTCCTAAGAAGCGGTCTAGTCAGGCAGCAGTATGTTGAAAGAACAGGGTGGTCACTGACCTAATCAAATCATATATTGGACGATAGGTGATCTTTCTCACAGCAAGGACACCTGTCGTGGAAAACTTCGCATGACCACCTCAGGATGTGAGTAAATAGTCTTGCATATTTTCTATATAAGCAACCTATAGTCAGGCAACGAGTGGTGGCCCAGTAACTCGAAGTTCGGTGTCTTAGATAAGTCTAGTTCTGTCGTCACAATTCCTTCCTCGTTCACCTTTTTGCTCAGGGCTGGGGGACAGAGGTTCTTAATGAAAATTGGAGAGATTCGCCAGGCCATGTTACTCTAATGAATGCAATCATAAATGTAATGATACAGAAAGGATATACAACGCTCAACACGTACATAAAACACTATACGCTATTAAAAAATCTCGTTGAATCCAATCTTTTTTTTTCAGAAACATTAAGAGCGCCTTCGGAGTGTGGGGCGCGAAAGAGGCACTCGTTTATCGTCTAAGTATATGTTGTAGCTCAACGTGGAAATCCTAAGGTACATTTAGAGAGGTCGTTAAGGTTGTCCTTTGCAGTGCAAGGAGATTAGTGGCAAATTGTCTTTGCTATGTCCTCTAGTACATTGCACATAGGGCACTGTAATAACTGCTGCAAAAGCCACGTCACCGGATACGTACGCTAACTCACGTGGCAGGTTACTCTAACGACGACACACAATTCGGTCGTCGTTTCCCTACGGCATGCAAAACGCCCATTTCCAAGAACGACATGCCTCGTTCGCGGCTAGGCTGCAAGAAGAGAAACTTCGGCCTTTCCTAGAACGCCAACGACGCCGCCGTACGGCGCAATTTCGGACCGTGCTGCTCTCCACCTGACTGCGCAGCCATGCCAGAGCCTTGTTCCCAAAGGCCCTCCCTACCTGCGGATCGCAGAGGTCAGATCGGGAGAATGGGGAGAGGAAAGAGAGGAAGTGGGGGACTACGACGACAACGTCCCCCCGGGAACAACGCAAAGTCTGCTCAAGCTTCCCCCCCCCTTCATCCCGACCCTCCATACGCACATCCCCGCTTCCCCAATCTCATCCCGAATTGCGATGAGGCTCAGCGGTGGCGCGCGGTCCGTCCAATCTAGGTAGAGAAACCTCGCCGAGGAAATGACGCCGCTCCACCGGTCCAATGTCTCTCGGGGGAGCCTAACAAGCAACGGGACAAATGGTTACCTGCTGCCGCGAGCCAGCCGCGACGGACGAGGCGCAGGGCTGCTTCCCGGCGCTACACTATACTTGTGCAGCGCCGGGAATGCGAGCCACAGTACGCATAAATTGGAACCAGTATTCCTCAGTGGGTCACAAATTTGTGGAGTTCCAACTTAAATCTCAACTGCTTTAAGAGTTCTTAAACGTATTACGGAGCAAGTAACGCATCTCCACCCGCGGCGATATTAGACAGCTTTAATCCGAAGTACAGGCGCTGTTGGATGATCGAAGGAAGTGAAGCAAACAAGGCACCCTCTACAGTCGATGGTTACTGTGTCACTGTAAGTGGCTTGACTATATGCAACGGCGAAGTCTCCTTCTTGGTCCCGCGTGTCCTTTGCGGTAACTTCCTAAATCATGATTGACCGACTGGCCTACACCCACATTCTACAAGGCTACACTACTTCAAAAGTAGGTGCTTTTATGTGTTCCTTACCACTTCGTGTTGTCCTTTTCATCGTCCCATGTGTTCATTGCGGTAACTTCCCAAATCACGATTCAACAACTGGCCTACACCGACACTCTTCTAAGTTACATTACTTCAAAAGTAAGCACTTGTATGTGTTCCTTACCGCTTCGTGTTGTCCGTTTCTTCGCCCCGTGTGTTCTTTGCAGTAACTTTCCAAATCCTTCTAATTTACCGTAGCGGGAAAAATCAGACGCGAGTAGTAAGGCACAGGGGACAACGCACACAAGAATACGCTTACTATGGTGTTTTGTGTAGTCTCACATGACTTCTAATGTTCATGTCGTTGGGCCTGTGCTACAACAAATTGGAAGACTGCGAAGTCCCAATAAGGTGAAGTTGAGCTAAGGAAGACGTATTACCGTCCACGCCATTCACCAGTTTTCGCTCGTGACTCCTTGGATTGCGAGACCTGAGGTAAAAACCGGCAGGCAGGGACGCTTTACAAATGGCGGAACCGAGATTGCCTAAACCGCGTGAAACTGGCCGACTGCAGTTTTCCGTGAAGGAAACGGGGAACACTTATTTGGGTGTAGGGGAGGATTGGAATGAGTGTATTTGACCGGCGAAGCTATACACGATGAAAGGATTTGGAGGAAGGAAGTGAAGGGGCCACGGCTGTCGACGGCTGCTGTCCCTTCAGATGAAGCGTGCCCACTTCTCTTTTTTCGGAGCGGCGGTCGAAGAGCCTCACGGGAAAATGGGCACGTGCCGGTTTCGCAATAACGTTCGTCAGAGGCACGTATGCTCTCGTCCTCGCACGCGACTCTCAGAAACCGCGGACGGCGGAATCGGGAACCGGTGCGGCGTATTTCCCGTAATGAGGAGGCCCAGTCCTCGTTCGAGCGAGCCAGCTATCTCGACCGCACGTGCGTTCCCTCTCAAATTGAGCGAAGGAGGTCCAAAGCGTTGCTTGGAGCCACAGCGCGCATAAATTGGAACGCCACTGGAGAGCAGATGGCTGAGGTGCGTAGTCGCTGTCCGTGATATTGGAGACGGGAACGCAGTTTGGGGAGGGGGGGGGGGGACGAAAGCGGGCGCTCACGAAAAGCTCGCGACGTGGTAGTACACGCTGCACTACAGTTGTGTTGCGGTTGGCGGCGGAGGAAGACGACGAGGTAGAAAGGGAGACGGGTGAGGAAGGCGAATTGTCTGCCTCACAAGTGCGCGGAGCAATCTGCGCATGATTGGCCGACATGTGCGTAAGGCTTGTTTTCGAGATCGCACGAGATATGCAAACAAGGCTTAATTGGGGTACAACGCGGGGACAATCGATGCCAGCATCGCCAAAGAAGTGCGATCTACGAGTGACATATGTGGAAATTGCGGAGTATCGTGTAAGCTTGTGTGTGCGTGCGTGTGCGTGTGCGTGTGCGTGTGCGTGTGTGTGTGTGTGTGTGTGCGTGTGTGTGTGTGTGTTTGTGGAAAGAAGGAGACCAGTATGCCTCAGCGGATCACAAATTTGTGGAGTTGCAACTTAAATCCGAACTGCTTTAAGAGTTCTTAAATATATTGCGGAGCAAGTGACGCTGGCTTCTGGTTCCAACCGCGAGTACGTAGATAGGCTGTGTTTTTTTAGCTGCACCAAGTTTTTGAAGATGGCATCTCGCAGATAGCACATTTTTAATCGTTGAGCTAAATTAATCAATGAGGCGGTCACCAATTCTATGCAAAGTCAAAATGTTTAATTGAATAACTGACAGGATTAAAGTAATTAAGTATTTAAATACTTTACGACATATATTAGGATATACGAATTGTAGCTACACACTGAGTTCGCAAGGACGTCCATGCAAGGCATCCGCATTTTCTCGTTTACGTCACGTGTCATGGAATGCCGCGAGCACGTCACAGCCTGCGCGCATCTGACCAAGTGTTCGCGAAGGTTTAAAGGACCCGAGGCGCCGACGCAAGTAAGAAGAGAAACCAATTAAGCGCCTGCCAAACGCAACACGCTCGGCTGACTCGTTCCCTACAGAGAAGGCGCTAACAACGGACTCATCACGGCCGAGCGACTGCGTGCGTACGCAACGCTGTTTTGGGAAAAGGCGAAACCGTTGTCACACTAAACAGCTGGCGCGAACAGGACGAGGAGTCGCCGTGGATCTCGAGGCAGAATGCTTTTGCAAACGCTGCCATTGGTGCAGACGCTACAGCCGCGAGGCAAGGCCAACTCTCCCGTCGTCCGGCCACCACCGAGCGTTTCGCTTCCTTTAGAGCCGAACGCCGTTAATGAGTTCAGGAACTGATTAAAGTGCGAGGACGCTGACAATAGATTCGTCCCCACCTTCTCCAACGACATCAACGTGCCCACCGAAAGGTTCCCGCACTGGGGCTTTTAACAACGTCGTTGCCACAACTTTCGTGACGGCCAGCTATAAAGAATAAAATAATTAGCTAAACAAAAACGTTCAATCGAAACGATTTTGTGGGGGCCGAACGAAAGGCTGCCTGCGCTCACGTGTGTGAAGCGGTCATTGAGTACGCGGCTGCGAACGGCTGCTGCCTGAAGCGCGATGGTTTTGTGGAGGCGTAGCAAACTGAAACCTCGTCCCTGCACATTATATCACGCGCCGGGCTGATTAGTGCCGTGTTTAGGCGACAACTATGGGGTGTGCGAACAGTCATCATTTGGAATGCGAATACAATACTCTTTGCTATTCGATTCGTATTCAATTCGGGACATTTACATTTCAAGTTGTCGAATATTAAGTTCAGCACGAATACTATAAGGGAGAGCAACAGTTTCTGAGAAACATAAGTGGGAAAGGACACACTTCCAAATGCTTACGCTACAGGAGAACCACTCTTGTGGCGCGGACTAACCGTTTCTTTAGCGAACACCTGGAGACCCACCTCAGCGCATTAGCAAATACTCGTCAATAAATACACGTGGCTCGCCTCAAGTTGCCTACGAATGATTTTCTTCATTTTCTTGGCAAAGCAATTATTTGGCCAAGCTGGCCAAACTTGATTTCCTTTTGAACATTGCTGTAACATTGCTCTTCGCTCATTCAAAGAGCACTATACTACGTTCCATACATAGCAGTCAAAGCTGTGGAAGCTACGTAAGAAGTTCGGTGAAGAAACGTGATCGTTCCACGCATGCTTTCCATCCATGCTTCGCTGCGAGCCAACAGCGTTCGCTCACGCGAGCATGCACGTGATGCCCCTCGCGACGGGTTTCAAATAAAAAAACCGTAAAGAACAAGAAAAACACAAAATGATCTTAGACACAGTGCTAGGAGCCGTATACCACAGAAAAAACAGTGGCGGTCAACAAACATCGAACTGTATACAAGTTCGATCGAAGCCACTGCAAAGGAGTCTCTCTCTAGCCTCCACAGCGTTGACTGCTATGTGTGTCGAAACGCAGTATAGATTGTGCTACGTTGTTCTGTTCACGCGCTCTTCCTTTTGTTTGACTACGGCCGTTGTTACGACGCACCAGACACCGTCGCTTTTCCTTTGTTTCCGATTCACGAGTACCTCAGTTGCGATGACTTTCACTTCTTAGTGGTATTAGTGGTATTGTTAGTAATAACGCGAATGAGCGTTTGGCTTGCAAACGGAGTCCACGCAAACATTACATTTCGCCTCGTTTAGAAATTTTTAATATCCGTTGTCGGAAGACAGTTTGCGTCGAATATTCGTATTCGACTAGGAAATTTCCCTATTCGCGCACTCCTGCTGAGAACTTTGTTTATTTATCTAAATGACAATTGTGTGTCGAGACTGATAAAGATACTGACTGACCGCAGGGCGTTGGCTGCACGCTGCTGGGTGACGTACGCAGAACGTCGCCTCAAGAAGCGCGGCGTTGCACTCGCTGCAGCTTCTCGAATTCGTTTGCGCGCTCTCTGATAGCCGAAATTCATCGCGCCGCAGTTTCGAGGGTAATCGAAATTTTTTGTCTACATTCAAAAGGTTGACGTGGCTTGTACGGAGAGCTCGCTTCAATTTCTCGATTACGATGTGCCTGCTGAAACGAAGCACTTGAAAGATAATCTGCGTTTTTTTTTAATAATTAACGACTAATTACCACGTGTCACCCGTCGCCACGTGGTCGCCGACATTGACGACATGTATCCGAAGGATCCGTGCTGTTAATTAAAAACTGATATTTTTAAAGATTACTTTGTCTTCGTAGGAACACACTGTGTGTGTGCGTGTGTGTGTATTTGTTTGTTTGTTTGTTTGTTTGAGTAAATAGCGTGTTTAACCGCTGCGGCCTCTTGAAGGCAATTTGAGTGCTCGCTTCACATTTCCCGAGGCGGTTTGTGTTGAAAAACGAAAGACGGCAAGAAAATCGGGTAAAGGGCCAGGCAGCCGCCGAGGCATGACGAAGCGTGCGGTTGCAAGCATAAAAAATGGCCGTAATTAAGGGAGATGGGGAAAACAAGCAACACCGAGAGGAGACAAGGTGACCCGTAGGAGTCAGGCGTTGCTTCGCGAACAACTCAGACTTGTTTTCTGATTCCCGGGGCCAGATTTTAATTTGGAGCAAACCATGCGCACAGAATCGGAAACGTTCTCGCGACTTACCCGCATGCACAAACAAAGTGAACGCGCACTGTTCGAAGGTTTGGGCTTTTAGTTCTCGCTTGCATTCCGAAAGTTCAGCCTGTTTTGCACACCGCTCCTAACGAGACAGACGACGACAGCCAGAGAACTCACTTCAAGCATGACCAGGAGCGAAACGGAAGCTGGGGTTAGGTACAAGTTCTTTTTTTCTCCTTTTTGTTTTCGGTATTGTCGCGACATCGTAGTGAAGTGTTACTTGGGCCGAATGCGAGACGATGAAAATAAAATGGCGACGAAGTTCCGTTTTGAAGCGCGCTTCTATAGTTTTTCCGAGTTTCCTGAACGTCGGCTCGTAGCTCCCTACCTGAATGTTTCATCGTAAGCCTGAACGGATTCCATTTGCGCTGTTGTCTTTGAACTTCAAGTCGCGCGTCACCAAGAGAAAAAACAATGCCGCCCCAGTGTGTCGTGACCCGTCACGTCGGAATTTTAATAACGACCGGAACTGCTTGAGACTTCTAAAAATTCAACGCCGCATAAAAAGCAAAAAGAAACAAAAAGCGCATAAGCAAGGCTACAAGAACGACGTTATTCTCGACACTTCTTTGAGTTGTGATTAAAATGAGAAAGCCAAAGAAACGTGCTAGTGAAAAGATGATTGCTGCTTAGGACATGGTTTCTGCAAGTCAGCAGCTGTAATTAGGCTTCAAGTGCGGACATACTGTCAGCACTTGTAAGGGCATCTGTGCATGCTTTCCTGAAGTGATCTCGGCTTTGTGGCGTTTCTTCGTTTGATAATGCCGATACATTATGGTGCTTTGTTATATCTTACTTAAGCAGAACGATGAGGATTTCTAGCACGATAATAGATTAAGCTTGCCCTAGGGCGTGTAAAATAAGTTTAAGTTGAAAATCACGTCTGCCGAGTTTCAAAGCTCGAACATTCAATGCGTACCAGCACCTTGAACACGCCACTAACCCTATCATCACCGCGTTCCCTGTTCTTGGTCGAAATGACGAACCAGGATCTTGAACACGTCGTCTGTTGTTGAACGAGCGCACAACGATGCGACAGAACGCGAGGGAAGGCCACGGGAAGCACGGGAACCACTATGCACACCCCATTGATTGCTCGCAGATTCGAAAGGAAAGAAGGAAGACGTTTCAACAACCACTCAGCAAGACATCCCCGCGGGTGCTGTTGTTGTTTCAAAAAAAGTGCTGAAACGCTTCGCACCACTTCAGTCACGCGCTGACCGCGCGATGTGGGGTTACGCGCAGTCTGAGATGTGCTGAACGAGCCTGCTCTTTTGTTGTTATTGTTATTGTTGTCGTCGTTGTTGTCGTTGTCATTGCTGCTGCTGTTGTTGTTGTCATGACTAAATAGAGATAGTCTTAGACGTTGATCACACCAAAATATTGGGCTGATTTCTCTTCACTAGACAGCAAACGTAAATGCATATCGCAAGTTGTAGAACGACACCAAGGACAGCCAAAATAAACAAATGTGTTGACAGACACAGCCAATACACAAAACGTAAATTGCAATATACAAAGAAACACACATAACGTATTTATTTATTTATTTATTTATTTATTTATTTATTTATTTATTTATTTATTTCAGGCCTTCTCAAGGCCCGAAGGCCACATAGAGAGAAATAAGGGATAACTGTAGAAATATATGCAGTACTTATTAATGAGAACATGATGTAAAGCAGTGATGAAGTTATTAAAGCGACGAATGCAGAAAAATGTTTCCAGTCAACACTTCTTTTACAGTTAGAACATTTCGTGAAACTTTAAAATGACTACCAAGTGCAATATTCAACGAGAAAAAATACAAAGTATTCAAGGGCTCATGCTAAACCTCGCCATCAATGTAGATAAAGATCACAAAAATGATGACATGTAAAAAAAAAGAGACAGTGTAAATGCTTCGCCCGAAGGGCGAAGCATTTACACTAACATTTTTATCTAAGCAACCACCGTATCGAATTTGATGAGCTTTGTTGCACTTAAAAGAGAAAAAGTTACACTTGTCACGGTATAGCCCGCGGGTTTCCGATTTAACCCTTCATTTTTTGAACTCTCAAGTTATTCACTTATGTGGGAATGCAAAACACTGAAGACATACCGGGATATGTACCGGGCTTAGGAGCTAACATAGTTCCAGAACTTGGTTCGACCGTGGTCTAAAGTCGGAGGTGCTTCCGTAAATATGGAGAGTCGCGTGAGATTTCGTAGTGAACCATACTTAGCTGCCTTACCCACTTCCTGAAATAGGCCTAGAGCCACCATTTAAATTTAGTTTTTTTTTCTCTCTCTCTCTCTCTATCTCTCTTTAACTCAGCAATAAAGAAAGGTATCAGTATTCTGTAAACTGTACCTAATGATAATTTAAATCGGACAGAAGTGATACTATACACACCGCTATAGCGAAATACATGTGCACCAATATAACTTCTGAAAGAGCGAAACAAGGAGAGAAAGATTTTTTTTTTGTTCGTTTACGATAGAATGCATGCCCATCTGGCTCCAAAGAGGAGGACCAGACGGATAAGTACAATATCTTTTTTTAGGAACCATTCACAATGATTGTCATTGTAGGTAAGCGAATAACCGAATGCACATCAAAAGCTTTCGCTTAAAGGATTGGTACGCTTGAAGGTGTAAATCTGTGGCAGTGAAAGATATTCAGGTAACGTTCGTCATTTAATTGCGAAATTCCGCATCGAATAGAATCGTCATCCAGCACATTTGTATAGCGGTATCGATAGGTGTGCTTACAAATCTAAAACCGATTCGGCGTATGTGTGGTGGCTCGAGCGGCGTGAGCAACGGCGTAGTAAGCGACTTCCACACTGCCATGTCTAATCCTTCAAACGCTCCAATAATCTCTGGGTATCTGTTCCTTGCTACGTCCTCGTTCAGTCGCGCTTATACACTCTATCATGGATTCTAACCAACTAGTCCGCCAACGTGTTTTATCCCCAATAAATCTCGCGCGACAGCGCGTACATATCAAAGAGTTGTAATAGTGTGGCGGTGACGATTACTCCCCTCAACTATACATTTGAATAAGGGCACCCGACTGTTGCCTCGGTGCCTTTGTATCAGTGGTGAAACTGCAACCACCACCAAGCTCTCACCGACCGTGAAGACGGGGCGAGGGAGCCAAAGGGAGCTATTCACTCTGAAAGGCGACCCCGAGCACTTCAGTAATAGCAACTTGCACTTCTGAAATGGGATGCAGAAAAACGCGGAGAACACGACGTTACGAGCAAATGATGGTGAGTGTTTACTTCGGTGTAAAGGCTAGGGGGCCCATGCCCCTCTAAATCATGAACTGCCAAAAAGCTATTGGTTAGGGCGGTAAAGAAATCGCGTGTGGATTGCTGAGAAACGCGAAAGAGGCAAACACGTTCAGAACGTACCATACAATGGAAAGAAATAAGCGGAGTCGGGTGGCTAGCGTTGCGAGGACGTAGGAAATGAAAATGTCGGTGAATGATGAGCAAGTACTGGCATTCAGACATCCAACGCGAATGTGTCCAAGGGAAGGAATCTCTGGAAGAAAAAGAATGGAAAACGCAGAAAGAGGTGGAGCGGCCGGCTCTTTTATGGAAGCAGTGCGTCCAAACTCTCTCAAAGAGTTTTGACGAATAAAACGGACTTGAGGCACAATGCAGTCCCAGGAAGAAAACGCGGCACTACTACCAAAGGAATTGCGAAAGAAAAACACTTCGATCTCTACGCAATATCTCGGTCGTGCAGCACGAAATTCCGCTTTCTATAGTACAGGGTGTTTCAGCGAATACTTAAAAAAAAATTTTAAGACTGCCTGTGGCAGATAGGACAGTCCTAATCCATGACCTGGTCTACTCGAAGAGTCGGACACGCACAGCAAATTGAAATGCATAACCGACTAATTAACAAAGCTTAACTAATGAAGTTCTAACTGCTTACCTTATGGTGCATATTTTGCAGTTAAAAAAATTATAGCGGGTGAGACTGCAAGGCATATCCACTTGAAAAGTATTGTGCGGATGACACTATTTAAGAGATACGCGCCGTAAAACTAGCGGTAAAAATGCACTGTCGTTCCATTTATTTTCTTAACAAGACGTCGTTTTGTTAAGTCTTGCACGTTGTTAATCTTGCACGTCTCTGTACAGCCGCAAAGCGGTCATCATGGCGCCGGCAGGGCCGTGGTGCGCATGCTCTCTGAAGATGACGAGATCGATCTGATAAGCTTGGCAGTTATTTTCGCAAAAGCACCGTAGCGCAATCGGGTGTCGATAAGACAAACGCGGCGTTGTGCTTACCATATGAACAAGCCGCTGAGGAGCGAAGGTAACTAGAAAAAAAAGTTATGGCGTGGTCACAAAACTCCGCAGTTGGTTACATAAGAAATGCCGTTATGGAGGGCTTCGGGGGTGTTGGCAAATAAAGCTTCATATTGAGACACAATAAACTCGGCACCACGTACTCCTAGACGCAAGTCGTCCTTTTATTTCAACTATTGTTTTTTTATTTGTTCTCACTTTTGGTTTATGACCGGATCGTCTGGATGCAAGTTGTCGCTGTTTGTTTCTCTCGTTTCTTTTTCGAATCAGCAATGCGAACACCTTTGCCACTTTACATATTATTGCATCGCGATACTCGAAGACGCGCGCCAAACTACGGTTAAAATAAATGGACTACGTGCGCTTTACGATCGCCAGCTCATCCGTAAAAAGAGCGTGCGACCGTTTAAACAAAGAAATCGGTACGACGGGACCACTTCCGATGTAAAATCCCGGAGAAAAATATATAGAAGAACAGAACACGAAAGGACAGTAAAAAAGAATATTTTAAATACAAGCATCCAGAGATATACAAGCCAAATTAAAATCAAGAAGTAAAAGAACGGGTGAAGGAGGCAGCGGAGGAGGAGGGATGAGCTGCTCCGTCCGAACACGTTTCCGAACCGATGGATGATGCGGCCGTAAAAGAACAGTGCCTCCTTTACTAGATGCCTGCTGGGTGCCTCGTCATGCCTTTTCCATTTTGCCTTCTCCCACTCTTGTCAGGGAACGTCGATTGAAGCCGGGACTTGCAACCTAGATCACACGCTGTTGCCTCCGAGATTAGTGTTACATCTTCTAACGTCATGGAGTCAACGACCTCCGAATGCCGATGACATCTCTCCAATGATGTTCTCGCGCATTCACGTAAACGAAATAAAATTGGGACGCGAAACATTGCCTCGTAAAAAACTACTTTATCTTGCCCACCACGCCGAAAGCAGTAATGGTTGAAAGGGATCCCGAATGGTTACGTTTAGGTCATGGTACCATGTTCTGCTATCTATATTATTTCTCTTTCTTTTTTATTTTGGTGGAGCAATCTCTAGTCGCTTGCATCGTGTTTTCTGTGCGAGAGTATACCTCAAGGTATGCTTTCCTGGCTGTCTTTTTTTACCTTAATAGTTCAGGTGATTAAGTGGACACCTGAAGTAAAAATGTTGTGTAATGAGGCCTTCCGCTATACTCGCACCATGCTTATGTACAAAAAAGTTAGGAAGCACTCCTAGCTACGCATTCTTCAAAAAAAAAAAATAATAATAAGAGCGCAAGCTTGGATATTTCAAATTCTATGTTTAAACGAGTAAGCAAGTATGCAATTTGGTTATTGTAAAACCTTGGTTTGTGAAAAAAAAAATCTGGAACAAGAAAAGCGGCATTTCTTGTTTTGTTTACTTGATTTATGTGTCTATTCATGAGACACTGCAAGAGTTCTCAAGCTTTCTCTCTCCCGTTTGTCGACGCAGAATTAGAAGTAGTCTGCCAAATCAAACGAGCATCGACTCTGTATGCAACACCCCTCAGAAATCGTTCGGAGATGACAGGAACATGGTGACATGTGGGCTTGTTTATCCTTCTTTGATGATCGCTGTTCACCGGCTAACAATTGCTAGTCGGTAAACGTTGAACAGTGAATGAACCGGTGAACGGTGAACGCAAGACGCGCCTGCGTGATTTGGAGCTTACACAACTATAACGTTCGTGTACGTCCTCGCCGAATCTTGTATTATCAGATTGCACGCGTGACCCGAATTGTGTAGTAGTTTCTAGAAACACGCAAGCACCAGCGATTACACTCGAACCTTACGACGGAGTGATACATAAAAGCCGACGCGCTTGACCCGATGATGAGATTTCGATGATCAGCGACTCTGTTCGCCGCTATCGTTTTGCTTTGAGCGTAGCTGCTTCTTGTGGCTGCAGGCTCGCCTAATAAAGAGTTGGCTTCTTAATTCGTAGTTTTGCTGCTGTATTATTCACTGTCCCTATTACTTGACAATGTAAACCTTTAGTTTTTGAAAGAAAACAATATTAAGCTGCCGAGTGTAACCTTATAGCTGACGCTTGTCATTCTTTTACTTGATTTTACTGCTCTTGCTTCTCCTCTCCCCCGCCTAAAACACGTAATCATTCGCGTTTTTTTTCTTAACTGAACAACAAAGCGAAAGATTATCAGAAAGAACGCGCTACCGGGAACGACCGGATAGCCCAACTTTTGAGAAGTAGAACCATCACCGCGGCCTAGATTTCAGGAATACATTTTTCATCATTTGAAAACGCAATGTAAACGACGCAAAAACGTCGCTAGAAGTACATCGCTATGCCTGTAAAAACTACGACTTCGAGCTTCGGATTTGGAGCCCGAAGACTGAACGTTGAAGCGTTCCATTTTACAAAAGATTTCGAGTGCCCTCGCTGACGAGAAGATAATAGATCTTGACTGGTACTGAAGGAAGAGGAAATAAAATATTTTCATTTTGAATCTGAAAAAAACGAAAACGAGTACACAGTGAGGAGCAGATGTTCCCTTCTGTTTTTTTTTTTCTGATTTCTTTTCTGGTATACCCGCTTTATAAGTGAACACCGCGCGCTTCCCAGCAGCTAAGAAAGAAAAACCAAGCGTACGGCATGTACAGAGTTAAGAATAACCTCGTGAAATGTTTCGAAGAGGTGACATTAACATTTGTATATATAATCTTAACCACGCGTATACAACAGTCAGGGAAGCCAAGGAAAGCGTAGGGGAAGCCACTTCTAGTTTTATTTGAAATGTAGAAATGATAAAGGGAAGTGAAACGAATTGCCGCCACTTGGAGCCGAACCTAAAACCTTCGCATTACGCGTGCGATGCACTACCAATTGATTCTACGGCAGCTACTGCTCCAATGTCCACTACAATCCTGGGCATTTACGTATGTGTGTTTGTAACCCTGGGAGCGTTAGCCAGCGCCACTCAGCCGTCGTGGCAGCATTCTTTTTTGACCGATGGCGCCACGTAGTACGGGAACTGTGAGAAGGCAGCTGACCAATAAACCCTAGTATGCTATCTGAAGGCATTAGTATACGCTGTAGTGGTTGTATATATGTATATCTGTACACGCAAAGGGTGGCCCAATTATCATGCACCAATATTTAAAAATGTGCAAATGCTAAGTAACTGGACAGAACCAAGGGAATGCTGGCTGCCGTCGCTTGGACATACTCAGATTTAGTTTCTTTCTTCTTTTTGCATTCTGCCTGATTGCATAATTACTGTTAATTAATTACCTTAAAAATTGTATAGTTCGATTCGAGCGCGCTACAGTAAATAAATAGTAAAGGTGCTGTAAAAATAGTAAAAGCAGCGGTAAAGTGTAATAGTCAACTGTGGTGATCCCGGAGATGGCGTGATGAAAACTCTGCCGATCCCGGAAACCGTGCAATACGCAATCGCGTGGATCGCGTTGGTCACGTGGTAGGAATTTCAGTTTCTGGCTAATTTGCCAGGTTGGCACGTAATAAGTGCAATACAAAACGCTTCGCAGAAGTTGAACAACATTAAAGCATTTAATTAAACCTTCCACGAAAGCTTTGCTTCATATAGATACCAAAATGCACGTTGGATCTGCATATATTTTTCAATGTGATTCTAAAATGTGCCGTCTTTTTTTTTACATTACGATAGAATTCAAACAACTATGTTTCCTACAAAAAACTAGGCCACGTGTCTTCTAGAACACTATCAGATAATTTTATTGTGTTGTACAATTCGGTCCTAAAGTTTCGTCACGGCCCTGCACCAAGCTGGAAAGCTTTACGGCTTCCTACAATGTGCTATACCATGTTAGTGTCAGTCATTCGCGATGCGACTAGATGATGCGGGCGACATGTTGACCGGTGACACCGGTCGCGGTTCGCACGAACCGTGCTAATCAAGCTTGTCGACGCTCTATGTTGCAATCCTCACAAAAAAATTGCTACTATAAATGCTCAGAGGACGTCTGTTTCATCAGACGGAACGCTTAGCGATGGGGCTACGTTTGACGCAGGAAAGTTCCGCCTAGCTCTGTCACGTTGGTGCTTTCAGCCAATGAGAGACGGCGTGGCCGCCATGTGAAGCAATCGGAGCTAAGAAGGCGCATTTGACAACATGGCGAAATTTGTCATTGTTCAGAACGAATAGCACCCCTTGTCGCCGCGGACACTTGTCAGTCTAACCTTTTTTTGAACTTTCCAGTCTTACGTAAATCTTCGAAAAGTAAAAAAAAAAAAAAATAATACTGTCTTGTTACTTAACCAAGCCAAAAGTTAATTGATCTATCGTAACTCACAGGGGTTCCTTGGTCACAATGCAGTAGACACAAGGACGTCGTTAATTCAGATACACAGCACGTGACGTTACGATCGGATATAAGCTTGGGGCCACATGCCATCCGTCCGGTTCATGGTATAGGGTTGTCGACTGTATCGGTGAAGGTTTGAGTAACAGCTTTTTTGTTACGTCTGCTTCTTCGACGATTAGCGATGCGTTCGTTGTCACAGTCGACTCTCTCTGTCTCTCTCTCTCTGCAGCATGCGGCGATCCGGAAAGAAATCGACACCGCGATCAAGTCGAAATCCCCGACTATTCGTCGCTCGCAGAGATGTTTCCCGACCGCACTCGAGCGCAAAGAGGGTAAGAGCAATCCACGTTCGTTTCCTATTTATTCCTTCCTGCTGAAACCCATCGCGTTACGTGCCTGTCAGAGCCCGGTGCCCGAGGCTTTCCATCCACGGACGTATATATTTGCCCCACCCACATTGCCCAGACGTGATTCGCATCGTGGATTTCGCGCATTCTTGTTTTCTATCTATTCACATTCCATCGGTGGCCTAGGGAAGCTTTCGGTGGCCTAGGGAAGCCGAAGCTTTCCCCCACGCATTCCTCCGGTTCCTCCCAGGAAGCAAAGTTCGACTTCAAAGAAGCTAACCTATCCTAATACTTTCGGGAAAAGAAGCAAAAAGTGACGTGTTGGCGGTGTCTTGAACGAATTTCCACTTGTCTTCCACCAACAGATTCGGGTGCGAAACGGCTTTAAATCGGTGTGCTCATCCAAGAAATGGGTCGAAGAAAAGGCTGCCTGTGCGTTATAGAGCTCTCTGTAAGCTAGGAAGGATTTATTTGTATTTGGCATAAGCATTGGCCATAACTCAAAGGAAGAAATTGACTTCGTCAGTGCATGCAGAGCATATGGATGGGCGCAGGACAGCAAGAACAAAAAGAAAGAAAGAAAGAGATATGGTTTTCGCTGTAGTTCAGCTCTTTGCGTGCGCGAACACATAAAAAACGCAGTGTAGCTTACATTAAGTGCACATAAAAAAGCATAACTATGTTTTCGCTGGCGCAACTGACGTTCCCGTCGAGCTACTATGTATGCTGCGCTACCGCCATCTTTCTAGGACAACAACCTGCATTTTTTTCTTTCAGTAGGTGCTGTCTTCGTGAAGCTCTCTTTTGCCAGCTTCGCCAGAATTAGGAGACTTGCGATGACCGCTGTCCACGTAGCTCTCTGTTTAGACGTCTACGGCGAGTATTGGAACAGAGCATGATAAAGGGAAGCGACAAACGGACGCTCTCGCCGCCTTAATAGTTTATTCCGAAAGTTACTGGGAAGAACTCTAGAGGTGAGATCGTTTCGCTTTACCTTGGAAACGATGCTTAATACAAGGATTTCTCTGACGTCCGTACATGTCTCTTCAGCCTTTCTTACAGCGCGCTATACTTTTACGCGTTATATTTCAAAATTTTGAAGCGATCATGGCTTTCTAAGCGCGGCAAGACTATAATAAGATTCTGCGCACGCACTTGCAGTGTCAGCCCGAATCGCTGCACTCATGACTCAATATTTTGTTGAAAACGATCCAATCCCTAAGCCACAACGCCGTTTAAAGCCGTAGGAAAAAAGTAAAAGGCAAACCCATATTTATCATTATTCGCATGCTACTGGCTGAACCGAGGCACTTGCAGCTTCCATGGCTACTAGAGTAAGGGGTCGCTGTAGTAACATTTGCTGAAAAGTCTAGGGTCACCGCCAATAAAGTTCCTCCTCCTCCGCTCTCCTGATAGCACACCACTGTTATATATATATACACGCGAGCCACCGGACAAATGACCCAGGGACGGCAGGGAACCAACCACTCGACATTCTTTCCCACATTCTTTCCTCTTCCGCCTGCAGTTTCCCTCACCACGCATGCGTCCCTTTGGCTTGGCTTATCTCTCTCAACAAGCCCCCCTCCCAACAGGACCAGCAGCTTGCCTCAGTGGCCGCTGTGCTAGTAGAGCACACAAATATCCGAGTTCTAGGTACTCGGAGAGCACTGTGAAGCCAACAAGAGCAGTTGCAACTTACAAGCAGGCAGACAGCATAGGGACTTCACACGCGAACTGATGCTAAGACTAGCGACAGTAACACATAAGGAAGGAAGCAAGAATAAAGGAGCAGAGAATGAAAGAAAAGAAAGAGAGAAAGAAAAACAAAGTCGCCTACAGAGAAGTGAATAGGCTGCCGATAAAAGTAGCAGAGTGTGCATAAATAAACGAATGGAACAAAATTTGACCGTGAGCGTGGTTTGAACCAGTTGCGTTTAGCTACAGAGAAGTGAAATAGTTGGCGACAAGAACTGAAGAAGCAGACAACGCAACGGCAGCAAAAGTGGCCGCAGCCGAGTGTAGGCAGTAGCCGAGTGTAAAGAAAGAAGTGTAGAGAAAAAAATTACCGAACCGCCGCGGTTCCTTAGAGGCTATGGTGTTGCACTGCTGAATACGAGGTCGCGGGTGCGATGTCCCACCGCGGCGGCCTGCATTTCAATGGTGGCGAATTGCAAAAAAAAAGGTTGTTTACTTAGATTTAGGTGCACGTTGAAAAACTACAGGTGGTGAAAATTGATTGGGAGTCCCCCCCCCCCCCCCCCCCCCCCCTTACGGTGTACGTCATAATTGTAACGATGTTTTGCCATGGAAAACATCAGAAGTTCACTTGTTTAAATTTGACCAGGGCGTTCATTCAGGGTGTGCGTTTACAAGCGAAGACATTTGCAGTGCAGATGAAAGCAAACTTCATTCGATTATCGCTGATTCACAGATGTGTGGGATCGTCCAATGTGTTTTTGTCGCCAGAATGACTCTGATGACGACCATCATGCAGATAGTCTCTTTTAATTTTCTCTGCATCCTGTGAACTGCATGATTACACCAAAATTCCACTGCATTTTTCGGCTGTAATTACGAGCGACTAAAGTCGTCTAAACAAGACGAGGAATACGTTGGGACCGCGAGAAGGGTCGAATAGATTTTTTTAGACAAAAAACGCTATTGCTCCGGAAAGCGGGGTATACCTTGCGACTGACGGTCAACTCAGCTTGAAGAGGGTGCTCGTCCACGAGTAAAAGTTTAATTAAAAGACGGGGAAAGGTACCTTCATATTAAGTTGATATGAGCCGGGTTGAAACTCCCCCTCGCCACGTGCCTCCGTTTTTCTCCCTTTCATCTTCACTCGCATTTTCCTGTCTTATCATTTTTTTTTTTATAATCTTTGCATTTTACACGCTGCGCCTGTTTTCGCAGTAATTGCTCCGGTCGACGCGAGATTACATTCACGAATATCAATAAACACAGCCGCAACCGGAACTCGAACTTACAGCGGGATTGTGGCGAGGGTGAAAATGCGAGTCGCCGTTGAGACCAGAAAGCAAGGGGGAAAAAAGAAGCGTAAGAAAAGGTACACAGCAAGAGCTCTGGCGCAAATAAACTGAAAGTGACCTGATATGAAATCTGACTTATATGGAAGCAGCAGGAAATTAATTGGAAAAGTGATACACGCTGACCGGAAGTAGGATATGGCGGAAGCGAAATACTCCGCTGTTATTAAAACCAGGTCGGGGTCCAAGAATATCTGAATAAGGTAATCTAAACACGTAGCGAAACTTAAGAAAAAATCAGAAATTGAACCTTATGTGTAAAACTGAAGCGACCCCGATGAAACGCGCTTTCTTGATTTCCTGGATCTACGCTGCTCGGAGCGCAACCGAAAACTGCCGCAGTCTTATAAGTGTGGTATGAGTTTAATTAAACGTTCGGACCTACTCGAACGCTCATCAGGTGAGAGGGTGAGAGGAAGATCCTATATGGTGGGACAGAATGAATGAATGAATGAATGAATGAATGAATGAATGAATGAATGAATGAATCAATCAATCAATCAATCAATCAATCAATCAATCAATCAATCAATCAATCAATCAATCAATCAATCAATCAATCAATCAATCAATCAATCGATGAAGTGCCAAGAAAACAATCACAAGCCCACATGATACAGAGGTGGCACAAGCAGGCACAATTCGTCAGGATGCAACGAGGAAATAACATTTTAGCAACAAGGGACACAAGATACAACATCAAACATTGGGAGAGGAAAGATATACAACATATTTGCACACAAGAAAAATGTAATTGTATCTTAGAAGACGATGTTATTCGATACTGTTATTAAAATGTCACGTTGCGCAGCATACGTCAGAACGGAGAGGGTAATACTTTACGTGACATCCGTAAACTCTCAGAGGCCAACGAGAAAACGAGAGAGAGTCATATATCAGGTGATTCAGTTTGCAGTAAGCCACATATTAATATGTAGTTTGTTGTTTATTTGCTATAAAGGAAATTTATGGAAACTAATATCTCAGCAACTTACGGTTGGCAAATGACATTGTCCTGTATATTAACGGTGGGAATGAATTGCAACGAATTATTTAGGACCTCTGCTGAGAAAGTGTACGAGTAGGGTTGAAGATCTATATGCATAAGGCAAATGTAATATCTTCAATAGTCCGGCAGGAGAACAGGAATTGGTGATTGGCAGGCAGCCTTCAGAATCTGTGCAAGAGCTTGTTTATCTAGGTCAATTGCTCACAGGGGGCCCTGATCACGAGAAGGAAACTTACAGAAGAATAAAAATGGGTTCAAGCTCACATGGTAGACATTCCCAAATCATGGCCGCCAACTTACCGCTGTCCTTAAACATATAAGCGTGCAATAATTATATTATGCTAGTACTAACATACGGGGCAGCAACTTGGAGGTTAACAAAGAAGCTTGATGAGACGCCTAATAGTTAGAGCTTTGTGCTGCTATGCTGGGAGGCAAAGGTTCTATCCGACGGTCGGCCACGTTTTTACAGCATTGCAGGTGCTATTCACTCACTATGGAGGTATTACACAAAACTCGAAGTGTGTTTAGCGTACTTGAACGGCGTCACAGTGTGCACAATGTCCCAGCCTAAGAGATACGAAGTGCTCAAAGGTCACTTTGATAAATGAGTGTGTGCAAGGACGGTCGTGAGACAGGTGGGCAAAGCTGTCCACATTCCAGAAATTGTCATTTTAAGTATGCTCGTGCAGACATGGTGAGTAACCGGTGCTAAGTTCTGGGCCTATATATTTCGCTAACTTCATATTTCTATGGAATTCTAACCTTCAGTGAATTGTCAGCGAAGTTCTATAAGCTTGTCATTATTTTTTGACCCACAGTATGCGACTTCTTGCGCTAGGACGGAAGCGGCAGATAAGAAAGAAGCGCGGAATAGAATCAATCGTGCCGGGTTCTGAGAATTGTGTCGCGGTAGAACGGAATTGTGCGGGGAACGTCGAGGGGGCTCGGCCTGTACGATTCCTTCGCGCGACAATTAGCGCTCGTCACGGCTAATTGCTGGCCTACACGAGCGGCTCGTTTCCGAATTCTGAGAAGGTGTTTGAACGACAGGCGCAACGACGACGAGGCCAACGCGTAGGTCGCCAATCAACCACGCTTTCTTTCGCCGCCCACTGCTCGATCGCCGAGATGTCGCGCAGCTGAATCGAAGCGACGCGCGAGGAAGCAGTGTTGGCCTACATTTCCGAAAGCACACACTATGTGGACAGACAGGCCGTGTAGCCAGGACAGATAATAAGGGAGGCCGTTCGTGGGCTCGCCACTCATCCTTTCATCCGTCTTCTCCTGTACCCCACGCTCGTATAGGGACAGCCGGAGAGTGGTTGTTTGGGGAGGTCGACATGGGGTATTGTTCCGGGCACGGCGACCCAGTTGGCCGGTGTAAGACGCATATAACAGTTTAACCTAGTTGCAATGGCCCCGTTGTTGCGCTGGAAATGAAAGTTTGTGTGTTTTGGGTGTGTGAGTGTGTTGTGTGTGTGTGTAAGCGTGTGTGTGTCTGCAAGCCTGTGAAGTGGAGAAGTGGTCTCTGAAAGCATCAATCCGATTATCTGGAGCGAGTTCCCAGCGGGATGCCGCCATAGCGTCAGACAAGCACGGGTTTACTATGCTTACGCGCGCGAAGCACCCGTCTCTGAAACTCTTGAAAGATGAATCGGGCACGCGCAATTCTGTTTCGTTTATTCGGCTCTGCAGGCAATCATCAATGTATTGAAATTTTGCGAGACGACGGAAGAGTGAGAGCTAGTGTTTGCGTGTATAAGTGGAACGAACGACAGCAAGCCGACGAAAAATAATATGACTGTGGAAATGGATCGTATACGATATCAGAACGAAATGGCGTGAAGTTGAGCTAGTGGTTTCTAAAGTTACCGAAAGGCGGACACTTTGGACGAGCACATAAGTCCGCAGGTAGGCTGCTATCAAGTGGGCTTTATTTTGCTGACTTATAATGCAAGACTCATACGCATGCACCCCAAAAACGGAGACACCGGATTAAAAGACATACAAAGGACTGAGGTCCTAACTTATTTTTGCGAACAGTACGTGACAACAGAAACGACGCCGATCGCCACCTTGTGGTGTCTGCTACTGCGTGATTCTTATTCTAAAGAATTAGATCTCGTAAGAAATAGAAAAAAAAGTACTTGCAACACATTTATTCTCCCTTTGCTGCAATGTTCGAATAAATATGCTCACAGCTCCCGCTACCGGGCGGTCGCACTTGGTTGCAGGTGGCTTCAAGTCTGCGCTGAAAGAGCAAAGCGCGACGAAAGGAGAACACATGTTCTTGACACGTACTGACGCATGTGAATGAATGAATGAATGAATGAATGAATGAATGAATGAAAACATTAAATTGAAAGCACGAGTTGTACAAGAAAGGATAGACGCGCGCTTAAAGTGCGTCGAACTTCAAAGCCGCTTCACGGGAGCGCATGCGTGCGCTGCTGTGAAACAACTTCATACCCAACAGTACGCGTGCGTGCGGGCGCGCAGCATCTCGCAGCGTTTCGTCACACAGCTAAGTGTGTGCGCAGTCACATCCGATGAAGGCAGGGTACGAGCACCGAACAAACACCGCGGACGGGCTCTCACTTGCTTCCGGCGCCTTGCACGGGGAGGTTTTAGCGCGACTCCCTGAAAGCATTCGCATGTACCTGGCACACGTGAGTCGGATGACATCTTATATGCCGGCTTCTGGGAGAGACAGGTTCCCCCGGTGTGTCCTCCTGCAACCCAAGCCGCGTACACTGCAAGGTGCGCACGCCATATTTCCTCCGGCCTCATCCCTGCCATTCACGCACCTTTTAGAGACCCACCTCCCAAGCTATATGTAGGAGTCGCGGGAAACCCGCGTTTGGGATCCGTGCGAGCTGAGCTGATAGGCCTCTCGAGTGACACGCCAGTCGCGCTAAAGGAACATCGCCGGCCGTGAGCTTAATCGAATTGGAGCGAAATGTCGAACGAGCGGTTGACAGTTATCGGGAACGAGAGTTGCCTGCCTGGTTGTAAGCGGGGAGAATTCGGGAACCCGGGGCCTCAGTGATTTGTTAGCAACAGCCATTTCAAACATCATTTAACAATGGAGTGCAAAATGCGGTAGTGCACGAGAAAATAAACCTGAGAAAAGCAAAGGCTTGGGCAAGCTTGCAATTCATAACGAAATGAGCTGAGCATGCAATATGGGCACTCAGAAGGAAAGACACACACACGGTGTTGGCTTCCAAAAACATCCATAGAACAGCTTTGTCGGGTTGCTCCCCGACAAGGTTCTAGACGCACAGCGCCTTGTGTGTCTACTTTTCTGTATTATTGCCTCCTGCGCTCTGCTCGTTTTCTCTTGAAGTAAACAGGGCAAGAGAATTTGTTCGTGCCGAGTCATGTTTCACGATTGCGCACGAATGAGTTAGGCTCCCACCTGCAGCAGGTTAACTTTCAAATACTTTCCATTACGGTATTCAGACTATTTCTGCATTTAAGTTACTTACAATTAATTTCGCCTACGCTCTCCCTGCCTTCGTTGTGCGTATTCTGCGTATACAGAAAAGCCTCGTTATAACTAAGTTGAAAAGCGAGACAGAATTACTTCCTTATATACATTATTGCATGTACTGCATTGTCATTCTCTAAACTGATTTCAAGGGGAATTTCACATGCACATTGTTATATACACTATTTTGTTGTGTTTCATTTCCATATGACGAGGTTTGACTAGGCTCTACTGAGGACGATGAGTAAAATTTGTTATGCTCGCAAGTAAACATTTTGTCCAGCTTCATTTCCCTTGAGACGCAGTTTTGCCCAAAATAAAGCTTGTCATTTAACATTAACAGCGGTCTCCACGTGTCGAAAAGTTATATTCCTTAGGTAAAACGAGCGCCGCCTGTCTACTATGTTATCTGCCGGCCTGAAACGCTTATTCATCGAACCACTATTTCTACGAGCATTAACTAATGTAACGAGAATAAAACGCGCCGAATAGTGTGTACGCACAAGGGAACGCTCTCTTGGATTCGTTAATATGCGGAAGTAACGCCTTGAAATGACGAGTTACGTATCCGATCGGCAGTGGGCGGTGAAGCCAAGCACGCATATTGAAAGGCGGCGCACACCCATTAAGTCGACAACACTAAGTTAAAGTTAGAAGTGGCCTTATGTAAACTAAAAAAAAAAGAACCACACTCAGCAGTACGGAGCCAATCAGTGAGTTAATTAGCTGCGCTGCAATGCACCCGTTCACGTATCTTACCCGCGCTTTCTGGAACATTCCTCCATTCAACACTCCTCCTCGGCTTAAGACAGTGGATGGCGTCGTCACCCTTCGAGAGAAGTGAACGTTGGTCTTCACTGACGCACCACGACAATCCCTTGACAATCATGGCACCTTGTTCAATCGAGGGATGGTGCTGTGCTAAACACAATGGGGTGGAGGAAGAACTTCGAGTCGACGATGCTGTAGAATGCGGGGGCCAGTTAACTCCAGTCACGAATCGAAGGAATGTTTACGTAAAGCGATTCTTCCTAGGCTTTGACTGTGAAGATACAAGGAGCCGCGATGCTACAGGAATATCGCAGTATCTAGCTCAGAACGACCCACTGCAGTAAAACAAGAAAGCAACAATAAATAAATAAAAACGTATTGCTGTACAATGCGGGGGGGGGGGGGGGGGGGGGTGCTCTTTCATAGCAGCTGCAGAACCTATGGTGAAAAAGAGATAGCGAACGCGATGTTCATAAATCCTCCGGCGAGAGGCATTGTTTATTGCAAGCGCAAGGAAAGAAAGAACGGGGTCATAGAAACGAGGGAAAAAAAATTTAAGAGAAATAGGTGCTGCACCGGGCCATCAAATGTGGCTCGCATCAACGCGCACCAGGGAACGCGATCACTTCGCTTTCACATCGTCTTTGACCCGTAACAGAACGAGAACGCTTGCCCGTGAAAAGGAAAAGCGGGGGGGGGGGGGGGGGGAGAAAGAAAAGAAATGGAAGAAGAAGACGATAAAAAAACTGCGCTAACACCGATTCCCGGGAAATCCCAGCCCCGGGTCCAATAAAGCAACCCCGCGCGGCGTGATCGAAGGCGAAAAAGCAGGAAGTTTAAATAAGAAGTTGAGACAGTTGCCTTGTTTCGATTTACTTTTGGCTTGATTTTCGCAACGGCTCTGCGAGGCCTCACGTTCCTTCACTGAGAAAACTGAGCTTTTCCTTGGTGAACGTAAAGAATAATAATAATAAAAAAAGGAAGTTGATTCAGAAGGAAGAGATGACAAAAAAAAACAAAGGTAGACTTAGCCAAGCACGGTCGTTTCAATTCGGGCCAAACCCGCTCTGGAGTCCGGACGATATCGACCGAAGGGTTGGTGGCAGCACAAACAATTTTCCTCCCTTAGACAACCCTAGCTCCAGCACCAAGGCATCTGAAAAGAAAAAAAAACACACACAATGCGAACGCGATAAAAATGAAAGAGTCGGCAGCAAATACATAAGAGTGCGCAAGGTCGGGTGAGTTTAGAAGTAAAGTTGAAGAAAACGTAGCAGTAAACTAATAAAAGAATACTCGCTACCTCTTCTTTCTCCAACGCAATCAGCGGAACGAGAGCCTCGTAGTATCCACGGTCAGCGGTTGCCACGGCAGTTGCCGCAGCCTCACGCTCGCTTTCCTTTCTCTTTTTTCTTTTCTTTTTTTTCTTGCTCTATTCAAAAGGCGAGAAGCGACGGTTAATTCGCGAGTGCCCGCGAATGGACTGCTTGCTACTGCCTCGAAGTAGAAGCAATAAGCGACGGCCGCTGTACAAGAGCTGAAGAGCTGAGAAGGGGACTATTCCTCTCGCTTCACTTGCTAATGGCTACAAGATAATTGTTTCCGCTTGAGTTCTAATAATTTAATAATCACATACTACTATTTTTTTCATATTGTCGCCTTACCTTTCTCCCTCTCGTTTTGTTCCGCTTACCCCCTACCACAACGTTGAGTGGTACGCTATACGACAGTTCAGGCTGACCACTCGGGGCTTTTTTATCACGATTTATTTATTTATTTATTTATTTATTTATTTATTTATTTATTTATTTATTTATTTATTTATTTATTTATTTATTTATTTATTTATTTATTTATTTATTTATCAGAGTAAATTACATGGCTCAATGCATGCTGCATGGAGGATGTGAAACAAGAAGACTGGCATTCTCGAGCGATCACTTTCGGGTGATACGATCGATCTCACGAGATTTCGCGTGACTCGGCACCGGACTTGTCGAAGTATGTAACGGCCAACGGCTTTCCTGGCACTGGCCTTGAAAACGATGCCTTTGCTTATTTCTATCTGTAAAGTTGGCTTTGCTTCATTGGGCTCTCCCTACGAAACTTTGCCTCATTGAGCTCTCCCTAAGAAATAGGTTTGCCAACCAATCAAGCAGTAGGTTCATAGCACACCCTGCTGGGTGCCCGATACGGTTAAGCCATCGTTTAGTGTAGGGTTCACGTGTTCCTCTCCTATTTGCCTTTTCTCAATTCTTTCTTCGCTCCAAGGAGCCTGTCTTCCTCGTCTTGCTTCCGATTATCCGATCTTCGTGTCTGAACATATTTTTGACATATCTATCATTTGAATCGCCAAAAAACGACACCCCGAATCCTTTTTTTGGGGCGTAAACTAGTGCTAATGTCTAAGCTTGATTCCTGCTCCCCACTTTTCCCCTCTCTCCCATTTTCGACACATATTCGGGAGCAGAGCAGAAAAGCGTGCCGAAATTTGGCTCGGGAAGGACGGCGGCAATCTTCCCCGGCACTCGCACAAGCGGTTCAGGGCAAATGGAATTCGGGACCACGCTAGTCCCTGAGAGTTAAAGCCCTGGTTCGGCGTCTGGCGTTCGCCAATGAGGACAGCCAGTGTTCGTGTTCCCCTCTTTACGTCGCTTCTTCCCATTTTCCCCTCCCCATTTCGTTTGTTTGTTCGTTAATGACGTCATATTCACTCTTCCTTTTCTGCAAAATAAGACTTCCTTTCCTTCGGCAGCTACGCCTAGCGTGAAATTATGGACATCGCCTTCAATTCAATCAGAAAATTGAAAAATGAAAGGCGTTAGTTTTTCTATGTCGTCTTCTTTCTGTTTTTTTTTTCAACTTTGTTCGATAAGATGATGGGGCCGATAAACTGCGTCGGCTGCGCCTCTTATCTTAATTCATTCATGGGCTGCAAGAAAAGATTACACTGCAATATTTTGATGGCCACCATAACGGGCCTTCTTCGAACGTACGTGCCGTGGATAGAATGCCAATAACACTATACGGGGGTGAAACCTTGGGTGCACGTCCGTGAGAGAGGTCGCAGCACAGTGCGGAATATGCGCATTTATATAATCCTCGTCCTCCAAGAAACTCTAATAATTAAAGCATTAAATCCTATTATGGTAACAATGATCATGCAAAAAACAAAGAAACATTGTACTTCGTAGAGGTAATTGGTATTTTCAACATCTTCACGCATTCTTGTCCGCCATTTATTGCCTCGGCTGCCACGAGATTTTTTTTCAGAATACCGCGAGACTTAGAGCAGCAGTGCGCCTTGTCAAGGGCGCTTGGTTGGCTGCTGCACCGTTCTTACAACCAAAGAAGATTTTCTCTCTGTGTCTGAATTATCTCTCTCTCTCATTCTCTCTCCCTCTCTCCCTGTCGAAATCGATGGAGCAGGCGATGGAGCACACAATCCCAAGTACCTTATTGCTGCAGCGCTTGCACTACATAATCCGCAGACGACTGCACAAGATGGCAGAAGCTGACCATTCAGGGACGAGCGTAAAATAAGACAAATGACAATAGGGAAATGAGAAAGAAAAGTCCAGACGGGAAGGTGCGAACACACAAAGGGGAGAGCACTTCTTCAAAGGGAGTGCTCCAATGTTGTCTTCTTTCATCCTAATGGCGCCCCAACTTCAAAGAAAGCGATGGCCTGACCAGTCGTAATAAGGTTTACTCGTCTTGCGGGTGCAGCGCATATGTGCATTCGCCGCAGTAAGGGTCTTACGCGAGAAGGAAAGGCCGAAGCCAAAATAAGCAAGCAAGTAGCCAAGATGGTAGGCGCGAGGGAGCTAAAAGGCCCGCCCAGGACCTCTAGGTGCTGAAACCTTAGAAACCCCCGACACGAAGGAAGCCCAATAAAAGAGAGGAACTGGAAAAAAAGGAAGGAGCCCGAGGAGGTGCCTAAAAGGTGTTCCGCGGTGTAACAGAGCCACTACACCCGCATCCTAACATGACTGGCCGCTTTTAGTGTTCATTCCTTTCTGAAGCTGCTTAGGCCACGCTGCGGTGCGCCATTAGAGTGGGGAGCGCTAAGGGAGTTAACGGATTGTCCGGCCGAGCGGCCGGAAAGCGGAAATGGCCGCACGAGAAAGATGGCAAAGCCATAGCCGAAGTGTTGCGCGTCCGGTCATATAGCCAGAAGTCTTTCCGCTGTGACAACGGAAGTGATACCGGCGTGAAACCGAAACCGTCCATGTAAGGTAAAAACGATAAGTAACCCGCATATGTGAATGTAACCGCTGCACTGCAAAGAATAGGAATAAAACTACCAGTGAAGACACGGACGAATGGACGAACCAGATGCGTGATTGATTATTATTATTATTATTATTATTATTATTATTATTATTATTATTATTATTATTATTATTATTATTATTATTTGTTTTGAAGACATATACACAACTAACAGGAAAGGGAAAGCGAGGAGCAGACT
The DNA here is from genome assembly GCF_023375885.2 of Dermacentor andersoni. Lineage (NCBI taxonomy): Eukaryota > Metazoa > Arthropoda > Arachnida > Ixodida > Ixodidae > Dermacentor > Dermacentor andersoni. The sequence goes on along the minus strand of NC_092824.1, from coordinate 92,493,547 downwards.
GGCAACTACCACCGGAAGGGGCACAACGCGTGCCTACTCTTCTGAAGGGAGGTGACAGAAACAGAGAAATGGCAGATAGGAAGGAGGGGAGGAAAGAGGAAATGAAGAGCAACAGGACAAATATAAAGACTAAAGTAGAACACAGTACACTACGCACGTTGTTCTGCCGAGTTTCGACCCTGCAGCCGGAATTAAAGTGACGCCGCGTCGAACAGCTTCCACAATTATCAGTCACATCCATGGCTAGTTCGCTATGCGGCTAATTGTGCGCTCCACGATGAGACGCCAATACAGCTGCACGCAATCACGGTTTCACCGGTAGTCGGTTCACAATATACACTACAAGGTGTTTGAACCCGCCGTCTACCATCTTCGAAGAAAGAAGCGTTGGAACACAGTACAGATCACACACAGTAGGGCCGGTCACTGAAGGTCACGCTACTACAGAATGTTGAATGTTCACGCTACAAACGTGAACCTAAGTTAGTTAACTCTAGAAAGGTTAATAGTGCGCGATGTGCCTGATCACGTTTAGATGCACAACCACCGGGGTATAAACATTCCTCTGTCGCACACCGCAGGCCAAGGAGATGATAGTTTCTCACTAGTGTAATGCGCTGCGCACTGAAAGCGGGACACTCAAATATAAGGTGCTGAAGTGTCTCGTAGCAGCCACAAGACGTACACAATGGACTTGCCACACGCCCTTGTCTGTATCAACGTTCGTGCACGTTCACGCAACAAACCCTCAGCTTGAGCAGTTGTGCTCTAGCGCGAAGAGGCAAGCCTCGACCGCTGTTAAGAATGGCGAGCTGCAAGGAAAAATTGCCACCCAATTACGACTAGGGGGACAAGGCGCGCATCCCCCACTCTCCGTCACTGCAGCTAGACTGCGTTCGAAGAAGCGGGCTTTGTGCTGAAAACCGCCTCCATCCACGAGCCCCATCTCCGTTGTGATGAAACGGGTTCGACGGACGAACTATTGTGCCCGAGGTCCCCAGCGCGAACCTGATTTTGCTAGGCATGAGCAAGCCGCGGCGCGACAACGAGCTACCCCGAATGTCTCCGAGCTTCCCGGAACGACTCCCCTCTGTCGTCGGCTCCAGTCATTCGCACCTGTGTGTTTGCGTGTGTGTAGGCGTAAACGATACTGCGGAACGACTCCCCTCTGTCGTCGGCTCCAGTCCTTCGCACCTGTGTGTTTGCGTGTGTGTGTGCGTAAACCGGTCTGCTGGGCAGCGGCGAATTTACAATGAGAAAACGAACGCTCGCGTCACCTTGTCGCCGGAGGCGGCTAGTTTTGCGATGACGAAACGAACATTCGCTGCCTTGCATCGCCGGAGGACCGAGTGTTTAAAAACGGCTGTTGGGCGGAGGCTCGACACACTTCTATCGTGCAGTCAGGTTGGACTGACACACTTTTCTCTTGAGCAGTCATGTTGGACTGACACTCTTTTTCTTAAGCAGTCATGTTAGACTCATTTAATTTCTGTAAATAAACCCATTTTCCTCGTTCTCGATGAGAAGCAGTTCTTCCCTTCATCAACGTCCTCAGCGTGTTTAAGTTGGACGACGGCATGGGCCAGCTACCTTCGAATTCATGCCGGACTACAATCTTGGCAACGGATCTCGAGCGATGGGATTGAGCCCCCAATCCTGACACCGCGAACACGGGGCAGGATTGTCGCGCATCTAAAAAGAACACATGATAGCGAAAAAGTCAGCCCCTATGGAAGGCCACCATACTGTGACTACTTCGGATTCTCTGACCTGCACCAAGTGCTCAGCTGTGTACCTTATTCGTTGGCATGCCAGAATTAAGCGTCTTTTCAAAGCTACGGGCTCAATTTCGTGACTTCTAAGGGGCAAGAAGGAACAGAACTTCAGTTGAATGTTACAAGAGCCCACCAGGTCTCACATGCGGAAATATTACATTTAGGCCGATATTCCGTCATTGTTTAAAACAGGAAGACTGTCCCGGCTTCCGCGATCGATGCCCTAATGCAATCGTAGTGTTATGGCGTCCTGGCGAGTTCGTGCAGCAGAACACTTTCAGTTATGGTTCGTAGTGCGCGTGGAACGTTTGTGCAGAATTTTCATAAAGCGGGAAGGCAGTGTTGCCCACTCATTCATCGCAAATACTTGCTTTTGCAAAATCTGAGGAAGACGCTGATAACCCCGTTAACACACCGAGCAAAAATAAATAAATAAATAAATAACTAACTAACTAACTAAATAAATAAATAAATAAATACGCACAACGAGTACATCTCGATTATTCGTTCCCTGAATATTCGCAGAAAGCAGCGATTGAAATAAATACCCAGAAATAACTGCCAAAATGTTCACAACACAAACTGGAACAGGTGACGAGACATTTGCATGAACGCCAGGCCATCTTCTTTTGGGAAAAAAAAAGTCGTTTTGTTATTTGCCTAGCTGCCTGTTTTCACTGCACCGGAAAACGGGCACATTCTAGGACGCCGCCGAAGCGAACAAGAGACCCCAAATGCTACAGGAGGGAGAAACGGCGACAGAACTATCTCTCTAATGACGTCAGCAATCGTCTCCGACGTCCTTGACACAGTTAACGGAAGCTGAACGTCGCGAGGAAACAAACACGAGCTTCTCCACGGCACTGCGGAAATGAACGGCGTAGCGCGACGGGGGAGGAATGCCGAAAACAGCCATTTATACCAATGCACTCGTATGTAGCAGACGTCATGGGACATGTTAAGGTGGGCAACAACAGACGACCAACAGAAGGGAATAACTCGGCTGGGACAGACGACATTCGGAACGTAAACAAGAGACGCACTACAGTGCACGGTGGATCGGCAGGCAAACGGGAAAGTCGGTCAAAAAGAAAAAAAAAAGAAGCAAAATGTTGTGGATGGGCAGTTGAAAAGGAACGCAGACATCCCTTCAGAATGGATCCCAAGCTGCGAAGCAGCTAAGACCAACGTCGGGATATCATATCTCGAGTGAACGAAACGAGGTGGTGATAACGCGGATAAGATGTGACAGCGGCGTCGTGATCGCCAGCGACACTGGTTCGGAGACGACACGCCGCGAGAGAGGCCTTCGCGATAAATAAAGACGGATTTTCGGCCGCTGCGAATCGCTGTAAGATTAAACGGGCCGACGCGGGACGACGGCGAGAGAGTGCGAGGGGGGGGGGGGGGGGGGGCGAACGAAGGCCTAACGCTGCTTGTAGAGATGTCGCACCGGAGACGGGGGATGGCAGGAAATGAAGAGGAAACGTCTGCAGAGCGAGAGGAATGCACTGACCGGCTTGATGTGCATGTGGGAGAGGAAGAGGGATTCGAAGAGGGTGATGTCGCGGAAGCACGTTTGTGGGGCGCTGTTGCTCGGTAGGCACTTGGAGACACATTGGAGGAAAATGTCAGAGTGCAACGTACAAGAAAAAAAAAAAAAAACACGCTGTTCAAGGACAGTCAAGGGCTGGCGTTTTCTTGGTCTGTTTTTTATTGTCCCTGTATTTCAACACAAGCGAAATCTTCGAAGTATGACCGATGATATGTAATGTATATCTGTTTGTCTGTTTTTTTTCCTGCGACATACGAGAGGATTGGCGCAGCACGAGAGCGATATTTTCTAATTTACGCACAAGTAGGCCTGTCGTTACTGTTACTTGTGCGGGCGTTCCGGGTCAACCTCACGAAACATGAATGTTACAGTGGTGTAGTGGTGCGACCAGTAAAATATGAGCTCTTGCACGTTCATCGTTATCCGAGCTCATAGCCGGAGTATGTATTGAATGAGAGACTTATAAATATAGACAGAATAATTGGGTGAGAGACAGACATAGCTTGATTGATGGACACGTAGTGTCATCAGGTGACCACTGATCATCGTTGGAATAGAAAGAGTTACAGACGGTTTAGCTGCGCCAACCACGAAGTGTCGTGCGAAAGCGCACTTTCTTCAACCAAATTAGGCACTTTATTGCACCAAGTTAGGTGTCGCTAGGCCCTTGATTGATCGGATGCTAATTGCATCCTTTCCGGTCACGATGTCGTTAAATTGCTGTTTTCTTGCACACGAGATACACATAGTCAGCACACTGGATTGCCTAATGCATCCAGGGTTACTCGGCGGGCACAGGAAGAGGAGGATTGCAGACTTGCACAACGGTCCTTGCTGTTTAAGTTTGCAATCATCCTCCTCCTCCTCCTCCTCCTGGTCCGCTTAGGAATCGTCCACGGCTTTGATGTCTCCGACGAGATTAGCATTTTGGAAGACGAGATCTATGCAATTCGTCCACGGCGTTTAGGTCGTGTTGCAGCGTGTTTACAAAGTGTGGATGTTTGTAGGGATCATTTTGAGGGAACCCCTCGGTCATGACGTGGATGGCCGCAGTCTCAGACGCCTACAGGAGCAATCCACGCAGTGACGACAGTCAATCTGTTTGGCAGACGCACGGTGCGAGTTTCACCGCAGCGTTGAGAACTTAGGTGGAACGGAGTCTAAAACCGGTCTTGTCATAGACGGCAACTTCCACACACTTGTCGGTCGGAACTCAGCGAGCGCCAGTAACGTAGAGGAATCCCCCCTGAATGTGGAGTGGCTCGTCGGGCTGCATGCCATAAAAAATTGAAATTATCGGGTTTTACGTGCCAAAACCATTTTCTGATTATGAGGCACGCCGTAGTGGGGGACTCCGGAAATTTCGACAACTCGGGGTTCTTTAACGTGCACCTAAATCTAAGTACACGGATGTTTTCGCATTTCGCCCCCATCGAAATCCGGCCGCCGTGGCCGGGATTCGATCCCGCGACCTCGTGCTTGGCAGCCGGCTGCATGCCAGTTTCGGTCAATGAAAGTACGTGCACGTTCATTACCAACGGATCGACACCGATGTCGAAGACGTGAGTTCCGAGCGACGTGACGTGGACGAGAGCCAGGACAAACTCGCCGTCAAGGTCGCGTACATGGGGGCCGTGACGCAGTACGAGTCCTTCTTGTGCCATAGTCTGTCACACACACAACACGCAAAGCCAAACGGGCTGTCGATGAAGTCCCGCTTGAAGATGGCCGTTGCAGCCGTTGCCAAGGACAGACGTTCCTCGACCATGCGATGCTGCCATGCAACGTTCGCGGCTAGTCGGGCTTGTCGTTGTTCATCGGTGTCGGCAGAGCACGTGGTAAGCTTCTGCAATCTGTCGTTATCCTATCGCTTCTGTCGTTCCTCGGCAGTTTCAGTGGCACGTTTCAACGCCATGAATTCTTTTCTTCGTATCTGCTGTTGTTGACCTCAGTGGTTGTGGTGCGTGCCCAAAGTGGTGGATTTGCCATTAATAAGGTGTTTAAATTAGGTGTACAAAAACAAGGGAATCAACAATTTGAACGTTGGAACACAGAAAGTAAAATTTTTGAGAGGAACAAAAAGCAATCAGAAGAAAACCATAGATAAAAAATTATAATAGCTAAATAAATCAATGAGAGAAAAGTACGGTGGGGAAGGGGACAATCAGTCAAGCATATGGTAATCGATTAGATTCAGTCAGCGAATTTTAGATCGCAAAGCAAACATTTCTGTGGCTGAATCCAATAATAAAGACTCCAAAAGATAGGATCACAGGCACAGATAAATTTAGGTCAATATCGCGAAGTGGGATTTCCAGTAATCTTTTTCTTATTACAGCAAAACGCCTACAATACAAAAATAAATTATCTATTTTCTCCACTCAGTCACAAAATTAGCATAATTTTGAGGGGACCAGGCGAAACGTAGCTATACGGCAGCGCAGTCTCGTGATGGACACTTCAATTTTTCGTGTTTGGCAAAAATTTCTGCTAGAGGCATAGAAAACGTCGGCAATCCACAGAGTTAGTTATTCCTAAGCCTGACGCTCCCTGCATAATGGCACTCCTGCAAAACTTTGCAGCAGTGATATGAGTAGTCAAAGTGTGAGTGTTAGGCCTTGGCTAGAGGACCTGCAATGTAATTTATAATTTGTGCTTTGTGGTCAGGCACCCAAATTAAACCCGCACTTCTCAAGTATCCAGGTAAGAATAAATGAAACGGCGTCATTACGTGAGAGTCAGGAGAAGCAGTAAGGAATGAGCACAGTGATAACGAATCATTGTCTATCACGGCTAATGTTATTGATGGGCCTAATTTGCGTAGCGCCAGCACCACTGCCATGAAAATTCGGCCAAAAAATGTGGGCATAAGATCAAACAGCTGAAAAGAAAATGTACAATAAAGAATTGGAAAACTACACCAAATCGTTTAAATTTGTACTGCATTTACCAACGAAAAGCTGGGCTCGTTCATGGAAAAACGCATAAGCACAAATTGTGTGCTTGTGCCTTATGCGCGGTGAAGCCGCGCATAAGTAAGACAGTTTAACGATTAGTTATACAGGCGTTAACGTACTACGTTAATAAAGGCTACCGTATACTACCCCTCTATTTTAGTGCAAGGAATATACCTTTTTCAGGAAACCTATTAGTTTTGAACCTCTGTAGTGAAACTTTTTATTCGCACTGGAATGAACTAGACAGAATTTATTTATTTCAAAATGTGTCTTTTTTTTACAGCCCTGTTCTGAAACAAAGATATCTGATAGCATTTATGACTGTTTATTCGCGTATGCTTGTTTTAAACGAAAAGAAGCAGTATATTTGGGCCGTTTCTTGCAGAGGGTGTCTCGCTAGATCAAGGGTCAAATCACACACAGCGGCCGCAAGGAACCAACCGGGCCGACTTCATATCCACCGCGCGACGACGTCCCCTCCGTGGACTGCGTACGCCTCAATTCCTATTACCCGCGCTGTTCTGGAATCGTCGGCATTCCGTAAGTCAACGTACCCTTCGCCGGGCTGTTAGTCAATCGCAACTTCGGCCCACGCTTGATCGCTGATGCGAGGAAACTCGAATACCAAGGATCATTTTTACCCCCGAACTTCTTCGATCGGCGGAGCATCTCGCTTCGCTGCAGACAAGGGTGCGTGCCCAGTGATGGGAATGATCTCTTCCTAAGCGTGCTCAATGTACAGAGTTCCCAGGGTTTCGCAACCGACTCTGTGCTTCGCTGCGTTTCAGGTGTAATTGCCCGCCGTTCGGCCGACGCAACACGACTCGGGAAGCCCATCATCGATTGTCACGCGCGTAGCTCTCAGCGCTGCGGTCGGATTCGGCACACGTGCGGGTGCGTCGAACCGGAGATCTTGTGTGCACAACCGCGGTGGCGGACACGGCTGAAGAGGGCGCTGCGTTACGCAGTCGAAAGCGCGTTACACGCGTGTGCATTGCTTAACCCAGTGGTGCAACGTCGTCGCGGACGCTTGGAGACTAGAAAAGGAGAAGCATCGTTGCGTGATCGGAGACACGCCATTTTCCCATTCATTTAACTTCGATTCAGTGCGATTTCTCTGTTTAATGTTTCGCCTTACGCGAAGCTGGGCATCCTCGCAGCCCTAATCAATTGCTGCTATAAGCTTTTCTACAACCAACTTGGGTTTTGTTCTCCGGGAGGTGTGTGTACTGGCACCCACTCCGTCGTCTGTTAGTCGTTACGTGGCTCGACGTAGCAGGATAGCAGACGACCGAGCCAGCAAGACAGAGTGCCAAAACGTCACTCCCACGTGACCATCCTCTGTGACAGGACCCACACTCCTCTCTTGAAACGGGCGTGCTGTGGACAATTTGGTGTTTAAGGCTTTGCTGCTGCGTCAGTGGGTCGCGCAGTAGAACCACACGCATTTTCTCTCCCCTTGCTTCCCGTTTGAGGATAACGGGGGGGGGCTTCGCGTCCCCATCTCTATCACCGTGTTTCTCACTACGCGTGCGATGTTTTCTTTTTCTCTTTAACGGTGTCGTGAGCAAACGGCACGAGATCGACCGCATCGTGTCGGCCACCCACCTGTCAAGCAAAAGCGATGCTGATTGGTGTTTCGTGCATCATCGCCAGGACCAACTTGGGAGGCAGCACGGTGGCCGGCCGTAGTAGCCAGACCATCAAGGCGAGTGAGCAAGGTGAGCAAGGTGAGCAAGGTGAGCAAGGTGAGCAAGGTGAGCAAGGTTAAACAGATACTCTGAAAATTCTTTGGACAGGTAACTTTTAGGACGCGATTAACAGCCCTTGCATTCAAGGGCTCTCTTGAAGCTCTAGTGTTACTGTTATGTTTTGTTGTATTATGTTTTTAACGAAACCCAATTGCCATAGCCCACATCACTGACTAGCCAGTCTCATTTTTTACTACCTATATATTCTACGCCATTTACAGCGACAGGCTTTAGGCCCTTTTACAGCCATGTCACATCTACCTGAAGGACTTCCTTGTCCACGCCATCTGCAATTGATGGATAACGTTTCCATTTGTCATGGCGCTCTTTGGCCATACCTGGCCCTTGCGCCGTGAAACACCACACATCATCATCATGTATTGAACACGTGACTTATTGCATCTTAATATTTTATTTGCATCTGACTCTAGAATGGTAATTGCATAAAAATGATTCCACACCCACTAAACTCGAGTAAATCAACGTTTCTCATAACACTCAGCAATCAAGCTGGAAGAATACGCTATTATAAATAAAAAAGGTATAATTAGCTCAGCCTCAATTATGCTACCTGATTAACCTTATCGCTACAAAAAAATGCAAACTGGGTCAATTGGAATTTATCCACTGGAGAATTGCACGAGGAACACGTTATGAATAATATAGCAGACGTGCGTTGCCTCACAATTGAAAGTTCAATGAAAAATAGCACGAAAGCGTCTGCGTTGATCATAGTACGCGCACGCATTCCAGGCTGCTTTCCAATGAAACTTTTGTTATCACGGATGACTCGGATTCGCTGATAAATTGGCTACATTTTGCATTTTGACAGCAGTGAAATCTGTCTTTTCGTTTACTTCATTGCCATGTAATCACTGCAAAGTACTTTTCTACATCTACCCAATATGGCGTCCCTCGCATTGCTCGAGCGGCTTTGGATCGGCTTTGGCTTTGGCAAGGTCTTCTGACTCTCTGTGTCTCGCTGCCTGCCTTGCGGACCAAGTGTATTGCAGCACTGGCGGCCCGATGTCTTGCTACTTGCCCTACGGACCAACTGGATGTCAGTTCTGGCGGCCTGCTGTCTTCCTGCCCGACATGGAGATATTGTGGCTAGCTGTTCTAGCAACCTGGTATGTTCTTGCCCGCTCTACAGACGTGATGGCCACTTTATTAGAATCCTGTTGATTCTGGTCGTGACTTCACCCCCCACCTTCGCTTCCTCCGCATATTACGCAAATGGGACAACAGCTTATAGCAGTGCGCGTAATGAATGAATGCAACGAAATATTTCAATTTATTATCGAGAATCTAGAGAAGCCACGACTTGCTGTATTTCATTGGTTCGCATTCGTATGCCTGCACCCTGAGCTCCTTGCTGGAAACGCTGAGGCCTTTGTTTTCCCAAGTGGACATTTGTCCTTCCTCAGACAAGCTTTCGCAGCCTTACTGGAGTTTTTCGAATTCAATCACATATATGCAACTATAAGCCGTGTTTCTCTTCAAGTACTTCTTACCTCTTGACGGCCCTTACGCTCGACTCCTTCCCCCCCTTGTCTCTCACTTCCTTCATTCCCAACTTCCTTTCCCCGTACAGTACTGATCAGGTGACCTCCTAGTGAGAGACGGTTACAGTTCTGCACTTACGTCTTCAAATTTCCTTGTTTCAAACTAACATACCTGACGCTCACTAGACTCACTACTCACTAGACGCTGGTCGGCGACTACTTCACGAAGGCCACGAAGCAGCAGCGCCTGCCAAGATAGATAGATAGATAGATAAACTTTATTAAAATAATAATAGAAAAAAGACAGCTAATGGTCGGGGCCCTTAGTCCAGGGCTCCGCTGGCTCTTGCCATCTTCTGTTGGAAATCGCACCGCTGGCACGAGTTGTTGGGGTCTCGGTGCTGACGCCCGTTATTGCCAATGGGTCGCAAGCCCCAAGGGTAGCGTTGGCCTGGCGGCCTGGGGCACTGGAAGCATCCGAAGGTCCCGGCAAAGCATGAGAAGACTGGTAACAGAACAACTTGTTTATTCTAACATAGCAAAAGAGCGGCCGGTCAGGTCGACCGAAGTGGAGAGACGGGAGAGCACGTAACTCAACAGTACAAATCGGAGCCTCTCTCTTGGCGTCCGGGGGCAGCTGCTCTTATACTCCCGGCGTCGCGGTCCAAAAGGGAAGGAGGGAAGGTCACGGGATGAAGGTCACGGGACGGCGCAGCAGGAGCCCACGACGGCGCGAACTGTCGGGCCGAGAGACCTGCTGAACCGAGAGTAGTGACGCATTGCCAACCCTCACCCACACGACGGCGCGAACAGTTGAGCCGAGAGACCTCCAGGCTCCTCATTCGGGGAACTCCGCTCCCCGGCTGCCGCGCTTTGACAAGCGAGGGCACACACACACACACGCACACACGAAGACACGTGGCACTGAAACACGCCTGGACACGCTTGGCGGGTAGGCGTCGCGGCGGCGTCGGACGGGCCAAAATGTCCGCCGCTTTGAACAAAGCCCCGGCGTCCGTTGCATCCGCGCCGGCATTACCGCGCGTTGTAGGCGAAACGTAACAGACCGCCCCGCCGGGGGAAGGAGATCCCGATGGTCAGGGGACTGCATCCGCTGTCCGGAGGGATGTCGCTCGATGATGCTCATAACCGAAGTTGGGCGTCCCTGGGCGTTTCTTGAGCGCAGCGCACAGAGAAGGCCTCGTTCTCACGTTCAGGTGCACACAGGACACTGCAAAGTGACTTCGGGAGAGTTGACATTTTTGTTCTCGTTTCCGGCAAGCGTTAGAACCACGCCAAAAGTCAACCGCTCAGTCAGCAAGCACGGCACAACCCTCACTAAGCCCTGCCAGGCTCTTTCCCCTTTTATACTGCTGCCTAGTTCCTTACAGTAGTTTAGCAGCACTCAGAACGCGTCCACAAATCGGAAAAATTGCACTAAAAAGCACATCATCACTTTGAAACACTACACAAAAGCAATAAGTTAAAAAAAATCCTGCCTCAGGAAGAAAAACATCAGTAACAAGCAATTTTGAGGCTGATTCCCACGTTAGGGGCTTCGACTTAAGCCATCGGCGTTACCGTTGAGACTCCCCTTTTTGTAACGCACCTCAAAGGAATATTGTTGCAAAGCGAGGCTCCAGCGCAGGAGGCGGCCATTTTTGGGAGAGATGGTCTGCAGCCATTGGAGAGGGCAGTGATCCGTTTCAATGATAAACCTCGAGCCAGCTAGGTAACATGACAATTTCTGAACGGCCCACACGATACACGCACACTCTTTCTCGGTGGCGCTATACGCCTGCTCACGACTCGTCAGCTTACGACTAGCATACAGGACGGGGTGTTCTACTTCTCCATTTTCCCGTTGGCACAGTACAACGCCCATGCCTCGCTCACTAGCATCACACTGAACAACGAACCCTTTTGTGTAGTCGGGCGATCGTAGCACAGGTTGGCTTGTTAGGGCGCTCTTTAGGGCGCTAAAAGCTCTTTCCTTTGTCTCGTCCCAGACGACTGTTTGCGGCTCTGTCTTTCTTAGAGCATCCGTCAAGGGAGCCGCGATATCAGAGTACCTGGGAATGTACCTCTGATAATAGCCGGCGACACCTAAGAACGACCGAATATCGGTCTTCGTGCGCGGTTGCGGGAAGTCTCGCACAGCGGCCACTTTTATTTCAGAGGGGCGGCGACGACCCCGACCAATCACGTGTCCGAGGTAGACAACCTCGGCCTGTGCTAACTGGCACTTGGGAGCCTTGACTGTCAAGCCCGCATCGCGCAGGCGGGTTAGCACTGCCCGCAAGTGCGCCATATGTTCCGGCCAGGATGCGGAGAATATCGCTACGTCGTCTAGATACGGTAAAGCGAATTCTTGCTGTCCCCGCAACACTTTATCCATGAGGCTTGAAAAGCAGTATGGCGCGTTCTTCAAACCAAAACTCAAAACTTTAGGACGGAATGTCCCCATTGGTGAAATGAACGCCGCATACCTACTAGCCTCTTCTGTAAGTGGAACCTGCCAATAACCCCTGACAAGATCTAGGGTGGAAATAAACTGAGCGCTACTCACTCTCTCAAGGCGCTCCTCGATGTTAGGGATCGGATAAATTTGATCCTTAGTGATGGAATTAAGCCTGCGGTAGTCGACGCAAGGACGAGGTTCCTTGCCCGGTACCTCAACTAAAATCAAAGGGGAGGTATAATCACTCTCACCCGCTTCAATAACACCGAGCTGTAGCATTTTCTTTACCTCAGCCTCCATAATATCGCTCTGGCGGGGTGACACCCGGTACGCCTTGGATCGTACTGGCTCTGGGGAGGTAAGTTCTATGTCATGAGTAAGGACAGAAGTCCTACCAGGCCTCTCAGAGAACAGACCTTGAAACTCTTGTAAGAGCTGGTGTAGTTCGGTTTTCTGCTCAGGCGACAGCGATGCTTTACTTATTAAGTCACTAATGACTTGATCGGTGTCTTTCCTGTTCGTCACTGAGCCTAGTCCCGGAAGCTCGACCGGAAGCTCTTCTAACTTTCCCGCATCGGGAATTTCCTCTCCAGTATCTGGTGCCTTTAACGCTACAGGCTCAATTTTATCCCGTTCGGGCGTGCTCTGAATACCAGCTTGCTGCGCCTCTGACCCTTTCTCATCGTTCAACAACGTCGGCCCCGCAACTACCGCCTTTGCAGCGAGCTCCCGAACCTTCGATCTGGTTAAGGCCTGAACGCTAGCCTCACCAAACAAAAGCCCCTTCTCGCGCAGGAGGTGATCGGACCTGTTTGAAAATAAGTACGGGTACTGGGGGGGCAGCATAGATGACACTGCGGCCTCCGTCTCAAGTGCTCCGAAAGGTCCTTCAATAAGCACTTTTGCTACCGGCAGACACACGCTATGAGCTTCCACTGCTTGCTTGATCCATGCGCACTCGCCCGTGAACATATCGGGTTCTACGTAAGAGGGGTGAACTACATCCATCGTGGCTGCGGTATCGCGAAGCACTCGGCACTCTTTCCCGTTCACGAGAAGGTCTCGCATGTAAGGCTCGAGAAGCTTGATGTTCTCGTCAGTGCTGCCTAATGAAAAAAACACGACTTTTGGTTTTGTTTCTGGGCACTGCGCCGAAAAGTGACCCGGCTTCTGGCACGTATAACACAGGCGCGCTTGCCTCGCCTCGAACCGCTTTCTGCGTTCGGCTTCGGTTGCCGCCGTCTCCTTACGTTCGGTCGGACTGCTTTCACTCGCATCCGAACTACGTGTGTCCCCCTTTGCTCTCATGGGCGTGAACTTTGGCCTCTCAAACTTGGAGCCAAATTCACCCTTTTGACCGTCCTTAGCTCCACGAGCCCGACGCGTCACAAACTCCTCGGCTAACTCAGCGGCTCTAGCCACCGTACTAACGTCTGGCCTATCCAAGACCCAGTACCGCACGTTCTCAGGTAACCGACTATAAAACTGTTCTAGCCCGAAACACTGCAGAACTTTCTCGTGGTCACCAAACGCTTTCTCTTCTTTGAGCCACTCCTGCATGTTTGACATAAGCCTGTACGCAAACTCTGTATATGACTCACTTCTGCCTTTCTCATTTTCCCGAAACTTCCGACGGAACGCCTCCGCTGACAGCCGGTACTTTTTTAGCAGACTCGATTTCACTTTGTCGAAATCCTCTGCCTCCTCTCTCTCCAAGCGAGCGACTACGTCGGCCGCCTCGCCGGGTAGCAAAGTGAGCAAGCGCTGTGGCCACGTTTCCCGAGAGAACCCCTGCTTCTCGCACGTTCGCTCAAAGTTAACCAGGAACAAACCAATGTCCTCTCCAAGCTTAAACGGCCGCATCAGGTCAGTCATTTTGAACAATACTCGTTCTCCTGCACCGTGTGCCTGACTTCCATTACGAGCGCGTTCCATCTCTACCTCGAGACGCTTCATTTCCAAAGCGTGTTCGCGCTCTTCTTTTTCTTTCTGTTCTTTTCGTTCACGCTCATCTTTCTCTTTCTGTTCTTTAAGTTCAAGCTCCCTCTCCTCAATGGTCTCAAGGCATTCCGACAGTTCGTCATCCTCAGCTTCTAACTCAAGAATAGCCCTTAGCAGTTCTGGTTTTCTGAGTTTGTCTGAGACATCCAGACCCAACTCTCTCGCAAGCTCCAACAATTTCGGTTTGCGCAACGACTTCAAATCCATGGCTGCTCTGAATGCTGCTTTCTCTACTGCCTACTATTGTCTTGCTGCAAACTAACCCGGTAGCAACGACAACCACAATTACCAGCTCTGTTTCTAACTCTAACAAAAGCCTGGCAAAACTCAGAAGAAGAAAGTCCCGCACTCACCAAACCTCGCAGCCAAGACTTCAGCGCAGTCGTTCCGCTGCAGGCAACCAGTCATCACACAGGGCTCGTTGCGCTGCTCCCGGATGGTCGTTGTGCTGCTCAGCATACAGTCAACCGCATCTCTTCGCTGCTGGCCTCCGTTGTCGCGATCTCACCGCTGGCAACCAGATGTTGGAATCGTACCGCTGGCACGAGTTGTTGGGGTCTCGGTGCTGACGCCCGTTATTGCCAATGGGTCGCAAGCCCCAAGGGTAGCGTTGGCCTGGCGGCCTGGGGCACTGGAAGCATCCGAAGGTCCCGGCAAAGCATGAGAAGACTGGTAACAGAACAACTTGTTTATTCTAACATAGCAAAAGAGCGGCCGGTCAGGTCGACCGAAGTGGAGAGACGGGAGAGCACGTAACTCAACAGTACAAATCGGAGCCTCTCTCTTGGCGTCCGGGGGCAGCTGCTCTTATACTCCCGGCGTCGCGGTCCAAAAGGGAAGGAGGGAAGGTCACGGGATGAAGGTCACGGGACGGCGCAGCAGGAGCCCACGACGGCGCGAACTGTCGGGCCGAGAGACCTGCTGAACCGAGAGTAGTGACGCATTGCCAACCCTCACCCACACGACGGCGCGAACAGTTGAGCCGAGAGACCTCCAGGCTCCTCATTCGGGGAACTCCGCTCCCCGGCTGCCGCGCTTTGACAAGCGAGGGCACACACACACACACGCACACACGAAGACACGTGGCACTGAAACACGCCTGGACACGCTTGGCGGGTAGGCGTCGCGGCGGCGTCGGACGGGCCAAAATGTCCGCCGCTTTGAACAAAGCCCCGGCGTCCGTTGCATCCGCGCCGGCATTACCGCGCGTTGTAGGCGAAACGTAACACTTCTCAGCTCTCTGTATCAGCTTGAGCTGGTCGTCGAGGGCCGAGCTGGACAGCAGTGCCTCCCATTGCTCCCTCGTGCCTGCCAAGACCCAGATCCACGTCAAGGGCTCCAGCCGAGGTACTGTACCAAGACACCACGGCCGACGAACGTGGAAAAATCTGTGGACAGCGCTGGGGGATGAAAAAGAAGTCAGACGGCGTCCAAGGCGCTAGTCGCCTCACTGGCTCGTAGTGACACAAACTTGATTTTAAAGAAACGACTGAAGAAACAACACTCACTCAAATTGTACTGGTATAGAGTGTCCTTCAAGCACTGTGGTTTCATTTAACAGGACAACTAAAGAAAAACACGGAGTAAAATTGTACTGGTAAAGTATTCATCCAGCCCGTTAATATTATTTATTTAGTGGATGAAGAACGATTACTACAGTAGATGAACTAGAGGCCCAGCTTCCTTTCTTTATACAGCTTTGGAAACCTCTCCAATTTCACTATTTCCCGTCTTTGGACATTTATTTTTTCTTGTCCCGACATTTGCGAAAGTTATCAGTAGAAGTGACTGGCTGCGTTAGGAAGAAATGCAACCCAGTTGCCTATTGATAAACAAATATCCGCAAGCAGGCACTCTCGAACGCACGAAGCAACATTGAGCTACTACGGTATCTACACGGAAGCATTTCCACCAGTGTTTACTGTTTGAATCTTTCCCTTCTTAGGAACCTCCACTCACTTTAATACGAAACTTTAAGGTATTCGACAAAAAAGCAATATCGAAAAAATTCTCACTTTGCCACTTTCTAGCATTCGTACATAATTGCGAGAGAAAAGGGGAAGTCACTATAGGGAGTCATTATAGCCCTACAGTCTCAATCGCACTTGTAAGAGTGGTCAAGTGGCGGCCAGCGTCCGTACTAAGTACCTTGACATAGCTGCAAGGTTCCACTTATGTTTTTCCTATAGCGTATGGACCAAGCATGCGAATTGAGCATGGGCAGCCTAATTTCGGCGTTGGCCTGTATTTACATTGTTTTTTTCTGGGGGGGGGGGGGAGGGGGGCGGGCTAAACGATGGCCAAATAGACAGGTTGACCATTTTCACAGTACAGATTGAACACTTTCAGAGGTTCAGAATGTACATCGAAATCGTCACTAAGGCTTATGGATATACGCCCTTGCTAAGAAAGTAGTATCACGGAAACGAAAGCCGCCATTTCAAGGCAAGACTAAAAACAAAGTAAGTACAAGATCCCCCAAAAATAGCGACGGAGACCCGAGCAAGCGCGACGCAGACTGCAACCTCTGTAGAAAGGTAAGACAAATTATACGAGCCTCCACGATCTCCAAGAAACTGCCGAATCATGGAGAAAGGTAGGAAAAAAAGCTACGACGTCTCTATACGGCCAATATTCATGAAATTTTGCGGCTGGGATCTGGTACTCAAGATATCATGCGCAAGATGCTCAACGAGGCCAGGCCGAATGTTTCAACGGATATCATTTATTTATTTATTTATTTATTTATTTATTTAATTAATTATTTATTTATTCAAAATACTCACAGGCTCCGAATAGGAGTATTGTGTGAGGGGGCATGTACAGAAAATGAAGGATACAAAAAAGCAGCTCATACATCATTATACAATGGCTAACAGTTTCACAGGACGCATTTTAATTCTTGGATACCGGACAACGAAAGGGCGCCTCCACCATGGTGTCACTTAAACGAGCGAACGTAATTGGCTGGCGCATATACCGGGTGTTTTCCGTAACTTGAACCAAGTATTTTAAATAAATGTTAAACTACAGCTGATTAAAACCAACAACACCTGATTTGCCGTCATGTGGCGCTCTTTAGAGTATTTTAAACTGTTGACGATTACATTGGTAAAATACAGGTTAGCAATGAGGCAATTAAAGCTGCAAACATGGGCATAGAATAATGGCATTTTGGGAGAACTTCAGAATGGTTTCAGAATAGGTAGGCGTCTGGATAACTTATGCTTACTCAGTGCATTGAAATATGAATTGAAAGGAGACAGTTATCATCATCATCATCATCATCATCATCATTTTTATGTCCCCTGTAGGACGAAGGTCTGCAGTGATCTCCAATTACCCCTGTCCTGCGCAAACCTATTACAACTATCGCCCGCGATTTTCCTAATTTCATCGTCCCACCTCGTCTTGTGCCGTCCTCGACTGCGCTTCCCTTTTCTTGGTACCCAATCGGTAACCCGAATGGTCCAACGGTTATTTAACCGTTATATATGGCCTTTTTTCACATTGCAGGAGATTAGACAGGACAACTTAGACCGCAAAATTCTGTGGGATATTCTGGAAGGCTTAGGCGACGATTTTCTACACCTTTTCAGATGAACTTACCTAGAAAATACCGTTTGTGTTGAATGTGAAAGGATGAGGATGAGGAGAAAGCTTATATCAACAAGGAACTGAAGCACGTTGCCCTGCGAGAACGCTCGTGTACTTAGATTTCGGTGCGCGTTAAATAATCCCAGTGGGCCCAAATTATTCTGGACTTCCCGCGCAGCAACGTGCCCAATAATGACATCGCTGTTCTGACACGTAAAACTCCGAAATTTATTTCTTTTTCTTTTGCAAGCCTGAACTGTTAGTAAAGGCGTACACAAACCGGAAAAATGGGCCGTTTGTTTCCAGGAGGTCGCCTTCCCAGGAGCGCTGATTGAACCCTTGTTGAAAACGATCCCAGTGCAGGTGCTCCACAAAAGAAGAAAGAACATGAGAGACAAAGCACTAAAGTCTGTTAGAGCGAGGACCACATGAGGTTCCGAGGGGCGCGGTGCTTTGTTAGTCTCAACCGTTTGATGCAACAGACAACGAAGCCAGATTAAGCCTAAGGGAAGGTTATTGTTGCGTCTAATTGAAATGTAGCAGCAAAAGTTGAGTCACTATTAGAATATTCGAAAGAGGATGGAGGTGAAAGCCCGCGCGTTCACGATACATCATTAAATTACTTGACATTCGCGTTCGGAGGCGTTGTTACTTCCTATTGTCTTCTCCCACCAAAGGTGTGGGCTCCAATGCCCTAATTAACGATATCTTGTTTTTGCCTTAACACCATAGGTCGGGGATTCGACTCCCACCAATGCTCGTGGGTTCAGCCATCAATGGTGCCATCACCAATTTTGGTTACATTGAATTTTGATCTCACAAAAGGTCCAGGGTTCGACTCCCATCAAAGGCTGTGGGTTCGAGTGCCTTAACACCAAAGGTCGTGGGTTCGAGTGCTCTAGTTAAATTTATCTTAACTTGACACCCAGTAACACCCAACGTCGTTGGTTTGACACCCACCAATGATCGTGGGCTCAATTCCCAGCAATGGTCGTGGGTTTGGCTCCCATTAATTTTGGTGCCAATAAATTTCGGTGCCATAACACGAGACGGTTAATTTTTCGACAACGCTGGACATGGGATTTTTCGACCCACAGCAACTTAAGGCTTTCGCCATAATGAGATAATGGAAGTGAGAATGGACAAATAGACAACTCGCCGTAGGGCTTTCGCATTACGTCTTTCGCATTACGCATGCGGTAGTTTATCGATTGAGATAACGCGGCGAGCATCCTCTCGTCCACTTTCTTTGGGTTTTTCTATGGGTGTACAGGGTTGGGCCCCGGGAGTGTTACCCGGCGCCTCTCACGGCCAAGGCAACACGTCCGCGAGCATATTTATTCCGAGAGTGCAGCTATTTATACACTTCACCGACAGCCCTTGATGTGCAGGCTTCTCTCAGCTTCAGAAACCTAAGTCTTGCTCACACATTCGGAACCTAGCCTAAATATGAGTGCAGCTTTTGCGACTTCAAGCGAGAATTTATGCTTCTGACTCGCGACAGCGCATGCAGTCGAAACACGTTCGCAAGATTTGCCCAAGTGCTCACCAATCTGCATGAGGCCCAATGCTGCTTAATACAGGCGTTGTGTGTGCGTGTGCTTACAGTTTCGTTTGAAACTGCCTCATTCCCTCGACACAGGTCCGAGGAGCCCCAGCGTTCCACCAGGCGAGCTCAGTCACTCCTCTTTCAAGGAACACTACAAGTGGGGATGTCAACACGTTCATGGCTTTCACCAATCACGTAAGTAAAACCGTATGCTTCGTACATCTGTACTAAATTGTGTCACGTACACAGCACGAAAAATTGAATGTCGCGGAATCGGCTTTTTCCTGGCTCGAAATACGACTCAAAACATTATTGGTGTCTGCTTCCAGCAGCACATAATTGCCCCTGTGCGCAGTAGGCTGTATGATTTCAAGATCCTTCATGGGAAAACTGTTGAATGTAGGTATATTTAAAGACATTTTCACCCCTCATATTCAATAATTGAGAGCCGCGCCTGGGTATAACAGATACTAAATACAGTAGGCTTCTATTAAAGCTAACTCGAAGGAACCTTGACTATCTGCTCGCCGAATGAAAAGTTCGTCTGAAAAGAAAGGATCTGTATACTGGTAAGCGCAGTTTCAAGACGCGCCAAAAGGAGGACACAGAAGCACAGTACAAGGATCTGAATAGCAGAACGCCAAGCCACACAAACCAACAAATGAAACTGTGCCAGAAGCAAAAGGTAGATATAAAAAAGAAAGTCAGTTGTTAAATTTTTATGACGTGAGACATTGTTTTAAGAGCACTTAGGCTATTTAGTAACTGTTGCTTGCCGGCATCTGGCAAACCTGCGCGCTGTCACAAAAGCTCTAATCTTACTTAGCTTGCAAAAGGTTTGCTCAGTTTTGTTCAGATCTTCGCGACCTCGGGCCACACCTAAGCGTCATTTCTGCATGCATGCTTGCACTACATCTACCGATACTACTTTTTAATATCATAATTCATTATCGTGAAGCGCAGGTCGTAACACCTGCTCACCGGATTTCCTGATAGTTTATCAGTACTTCCCGCCTTCTCTTTTCCCAGTGTAGTGTACAAATTGGAGAACGGCCTTTAGCACTACGCCGAATGAATGAATGAATGAATGAATGAATGAATGAATGAATGAATGAATGAATGAATGAATGAATGCAACGAAATACCTCACTTTATTATCGAGACTCTCTAAAGAAGGCCCGACTTGCTGGATTTCGTTAGTTCGCATACGTATGCTTGCAGTTCAACCAGACGCTGGTTGGCGACCACTTCACGAAGACCACGAAGTAGCAGTTCCCACCGAGGCCCAACTCCGCGCCGAGTGGTACAGCCGAAGTCCTGCAACAAGACACCATGGCCGAGGAACGTCGGGAAATCTGTGGACAGCGCTCGGGGAGGAGAGAGAAGGCAGACAGCGAACAAGGCTATAGTCGCCTCGCTGACACGTAGTGACACAATCTTGAATCCATAGCAACAAATAAAGAGATAGCAGTTACTCAAGTTGTACTTGTGTGGACTGTCCTTCAAGCACTGTGATTTCATTTAGAAGGACAAATAAAGAGAAGCAAATTGTACTGGTACAGTGTTGTTCCAGCCCGTTGATTTTATTTAATTAGTGGCTGAAGGAGGATTCTTTAAGCGGAGGAACAGAAGGGCCAGCTTCCTTTCTTCATTTGTACACTGTTGTAAACTTCACAAATATTACTATTCTCCCGTCTTTGGGCCTTCTATTTCTTGTCTTTGTCTTGTCCACAGATTTACGAAAGTTGTCAGTACAAGTCTCTAGCTGCATTAGGAAGCAATATAATACAGCAGCTTATCAATAAACAAATATCCCCAAGCAGGCACTCTTAAACCCATGAAGCAACACTGAGCTACTAACGAATCTCCAGGGAAGCATTTCTGCCAGTGCTTACTGTTTGAATCTTTCCTTGCTAAGGAACCTCCACTTAGTTCAGAATACACTTTAAAGTATTCCAAAAAATAACAACAGTGCGAAAATTATCACTTTGCCACTTGCCAACACTGGTACATAATTGCGAGAGAAAGGGGAGAGGAAGGAAGAACAAGAAGCAGAGTCACTATGATACTACAATCTGAATCGCACTTGTACAGAGTGGTGAAGTTGCCGGCATCGTCCGCAGTTACTACCATGAGGTGGCTGCAAGGTTTCACTTATGTTCATCCTATAGCGCATGGACCAAGCATGCGAATTGTCCATGCGTAGCCTCGTTGGGGCGTTGGCCTGTGCTTTTTCTTTTTGGTAAACGACGGCCAAATAGACCAATTGACCACTCTACACAAGTGTGGTTCAGAGTCTACTTCAAAATCATCACTAAGACTTATGAGCATACGACCTAACTAACAAAGATGTATCGCGGAAATGAAAGCCATCATTTCAATATAACACTAAAAGCAAGGTAAGTACAAGATCGCCCAAAAATAGCGACGGACACCCGAGCAAGCCCGACGCAGACTGCAACCTCGGTAGAACGGTAAGACAAATTAGGCAAGTCTCCATGACCTTCCAGAAACTGTCGAACCACGGAGCAAGGTAAGAAGAAAAAAATCAGCTATGGCATCTCTATACGACAAACACTCATGACATTTTAGGGTTGTGCCCTGATACTCAGAATATCATGCACAAGATGCTCAAAGAGGCCACGCCGAATGTTAGAAAGGATTTTAGCAGTTTAATAACAGATAACAAAATGATGCCTCCGCCATGACGTCATATAAATGAGCGGGCGTTTTTGCTTGGCGCATATACACAAGTTGGGCAGCAGTGTCCTTTGCCACTACAGTATTTCTATGTCACCTTGTGATAGAGCGTCACCAAACAATGTCAAAAGGTGGTAGTGAAAAAGTTAAAAGAATGGCTCTGGAAAAAGAAAGTTCCACGTTAGGCAAGCGGTAGCTTTTAGCCCCTTAGAGCGTTCCAGAGAGCGTGACACAGGAGTCGCTATAAGAGCTACCACGAGCCATGAAGTTTCATATAAAACTCACTACAGGGGAATCTAGAGCTGGTGTATCGTCATCGAAGGTTGACTCGCGGAGATTCGCCTTTCTCCCATGTCTTTCTCGCTTTTTTTTTTGTTTTTGTAAAGGTGGAGAGTCAGAGGTAATTGATACTCCTGTGTCTGTCCCCACATCCCGAAGGAGCCACACTGTCCTTTAGGAATAAATGTTTGTTCCAAATTGGCTTGGGAAGTTTGAAATATGGGGGTCTAGGAAAAGGAGGCGTAGCCGTTCTTAACAGTATATCGAAGCATTCTGATAAAAGAAAAAAAGTTCTTCGCGCGAACTACTGCGCCGATTGTAATTTTGTAAGGCCTTCACGCACTTCCAATGGTTTCACTTCCACCTCGATACAACACCTACTCACGAAATGAAGGAAATTTGTTCAGAAATTATTGTTTTGGTAACTTGGTCGCTTAATCAAACGCAACATCATTGATATGAGCCTATTGGCGATCCTAGGTAAGAATTCAGGCCGTGGTCGAGTGGTTTCGACGAACGTTGATCCTGCTCAGATAAGGTGAAAGCGAGCTCACTAGTTCGATTCCGGCGCTTTAGTTCTTTTATTATTAACTTTTTTATGTAGTTCCGTTCATATTTAATTAATGGCCACGCAGGGCAATAGATGTACCATTACTTTCAGGTCAATGATTGCGTAAAGAAGCTACAAAGCCATGCACCAATTCGCCATTTTATACGACTGCTTGAATTTTCACGAAAGTAACGCTCACGATTGTCCTTCCCTTGAACGCACTGGACCATTAGGGTAACAAAATCTGAAGCCCCTCAGTGCGCATGCAGTTCCATTCTTTTAAACTTGGCGCCAATGTTCCTTCTGTCTTTCTTTCTCATGCTCCCGCCGGACGTGTTCCTATTTTCTCTTTCCTATTGGACTACACTGGTCACGTGACGTAGCACCCCCTTTACGCCCGATTTACGGCAGATAGCACGACGAATCATGCCCACGCATTGTAAAGCTGCGCAGCGCCCTCGACCGGAGAGGCGATTTAAAAAAAAAGAAAAAGAAGGTTGCGGTGACACGTGACGTAAAGTGTAGTCCAATAGGAAGGATGCGAACGGGAGGGCGAGCCCCGAGGAAAGGAGAAAGACGGGGAGCAGGTTTGAAGGCGCGAAGTTTTAAACGGTAACGCTATTTAGAAAGTGCGAGGCTTATCTTTCGCGAAATCAAGCCCAAAAATTTTTTCCCACGGTCTGTGCTGTAGTGAAGCCGACTACTTGCAGTATCTTGTCTTGCAGTGAAGCCGATGCGTAATATTAAATGTACGTACTTGCATTGTCTATCAACATACAAAAATGAAATAAAAGAGAGGGAGAGCGGGAAATTACCGCAGACCGCGATAATTATCCACCGTAGGGCTGGCGACACAGGACAACTGTCACCAGAGTGGGTGATAGAGGTGTGAAATAACGGCGATACGGAGACAAGCAGAGGTATCTACATATTCATTAGGAGGCTTACCTTTCGACGAATCTGGCCTAAATTTTTTTCCGAAGTCTGTGCTGTACTGAGGACGACTCCTTGCGGTGTCTTGTCTTGCAGTGAGGTCAGTGTGGGGTATAAAGTGTACGTAGTTGTTTTTTTTTATTAAAGTATAAAAATAAAATAAAAGGGAGGAAGAGCAGGAAATTACTGCAGGCCATGCTGTAACCATCTACCTTGAGGCTACCGACACCTGAACAACTGTCACCAGAGTGGGTCATAGAGGGGTGAAATAATTTGGATGTAGAGAATAGCAGAGAGGACGTACTTATTCATTGCGAGGCTTTGCTTTAAGCAAACTGGTTTAGCTGTATTTCCCATGGTATGTGCTGTGGTGAAGCCCACTGCTTGCAGTGTCTCGCTTGCAGTGCAGCCGGTGCGTAGTCCCGGCGAGCAGCACAACTCTACGCATAGCGTTGGCGATTCTCGTGCTTTTTCTACGTATGGTGCGTGTTTGCCTCTTCTTTCCGCCAATTCTCGTTCTCACGCTGACATCGATAGCAAGGCAGGTAACGGAAGTGGCTAATATTCAAAATGCGCAGAAGTGCGCGTGCATTGCTTTCCTATCTCTATCCATAATCGAACTGGCTTTCCACACACACACGCACGCACGCACGCACACACACACACACACACGCACACACGCACACACGTACGCACGCACGCACACACACACACACACACACACACACACACGCACACACGCACACACGCACGCACGCACGCACGCACGCACGCACGCACACACACACACACACACACACACACACACACACACACACACACACACACACACACACACGCGCGCGCGCGCACACCCACACGCACACACACACACACACACACACAGACAGACAGACAGACAGACAGACAGACAGACAGACAGACAGACAGACACACAGACAGACACACAGACAGACAGACAGACAGACAGACAGACAGACAGACAGACAGACACGGGTACTTTATTCTACCCCTATTACATCACTTCCAACTTCATATGTTGAGCCCAAGACAGCTGCCACGGGGCTAACCTCCATTAACTGTCACCTCTGTGATAAGTCAGCTTCAACTTGAC
Organism: Dermacentor andersoni; assembly: GCF_023375885.2. Lineage (NCBI taxonomy): Eukaryota > Metazoa > Arthropoda > Arachnida > Ixodida > Ixodidae > Dermacentor > Dermacentor andersoni. The sequence continues at coordinate 92,468,820 of NC_092824.1, read as the reverse complement.
AACAGAATACTTACCCGTGTGCGTGCCCAGCAAGCCCAGCAAGCCCAGCAACGAGAACATCAACGAGCACGCCAACGAGCATGGGGTGAGCGCCCGCCGGCTACCTCCCACCGACGTTGTTTCGAAAAGCGAGGACTTGCTTCTCGCCATCCCACGCCGAATCCAACAGCACCCTGACCCGCGTATAACACGGGTCAGGGTGCTACGGGTGGTATTGCAACAGTTCGCGTGCTGGGTGAGTGTAGACTAAAGGTGAAGTTCCGTCGTTCAGGCGGAATAGGTGCATCTCGGGCAAACATTCCTGCCTGTAGTATTCAATAAGTCAATATAATGAAGCCGGCCTTTGAAGAAACCCCTTTTCTGATAGGAATGCTGCAGGGAGCTTGCGAACTGCAGTGAATCCGCTTTCACCTCGCCGCAGCAATTAGTCAAGAAACGACGATAAAGTTGTGAGTTCTTTATTGCGCATCACTTTATTTGAGAAGGTACACAAGGTATGTGTGATTCCGTAGCCAAAGGCTAGTAGGACTACAAGAATACATTTGAAAAATATAAGTACAATAATACAGCGAATACAGAAATAGGAGTTAATTACGAGGAGATACAAAAACATGTCCCAGGAAAACGAAAAAAAAATAACGAAAAGAAAATAAGGAGGAAAAAAAAAGATGCGTTACAGCGAGAAAGAAGCAGTTCTTTGTGAAGAAGGGAAAGATTGTCGCTATCTTCTGCAGTCTTGATGGAGCACGGCTCAGTCCAGATGTCGCAGTGAGGCTCTTGGGCTGATGAATAGAATAGCAGCATACAACACTTGAAAATAAGCCCAAGTCTGCAAGGTAAAAAATAATTGCAGAGGAATTCACAAAATCAAAACTTAGAAATCCATCACTTGGGAAGCAGAAAACATTAGGCAATAATAATTCTTTTTCGTTTGCCTTAACAAGTTTTGTGAGATCCTAATTTTATGTGGTATGTTATTCCATACTTTAATTACAACAAACAGTAGGTGGCGTTTGTCATTGATACATTTTATTCGCGGTACATTTAAAGTATCGAAGGTTTGCGTCCTAGTGAGACGTTGTGGAGTGTAAACAAAACATTAAATGACTTGCTGTGTGTTATAACGCTATTAGCTCAAGTGGACCCGCCGTAGTCGCTCAGTGGCTATGGTGTTAGGCTGCTGAGCACGAGGTCGCGGGATCGAATCCCGGCCACGGCGGCCGCATTTCGATGGGGGCGAAATGCGAGAACACCCGTGTACTTAGATTTAGGTGCACGTTAAAGAACCCCAGGTGGTCGAAATTTCCGGAGTCCTCCACTACGGCGTGCCTCATAATCAGAAAGTGGTTTTGGCACGTAAAACCCCATAATTTTTTTTTTAAACTCAAGTGGCTCACCTCAATTCCCATAAAGAATCAAAAGGCAAAATTTAACTTGGAAAACCGGGGCTTACTTGCTTCCTAACATGGCGAGAAAATGTTAGAATGCATATTGCTCGTCCTTGAATTCGTCGCACTGTTGTTACAAAATTGCAGTTTTCGTAATGTGATCTCTGGATCAAACACCTGCTGGTGGTTCAGCGTAAGTGTTCCAATTGTAGCCGAGCGGTTTCGACTAGCGTTGATCAAGCTATCTGATAAGGTGAAGACGAGGTTACTGGTTCGATTCCAGTGGGCGCGTATTTATTGTAGATATGTTTGATAGAAGTACACGTTTTTTTTTTTTTTTACTTCAGGCTACGGGTGTGCCGCGCTAGGTTCAGACCATGACCTTGGGAAACGGGTAAACATCATTGGCCCATTTCCTATCTTTTAACTAGCGTTCGCAGTAAGAACCTACAAGTGTTACTGAGAGCAACCACTTTATTAGCTATTCAATGCACTTTGTTAGCCCTTTCAAACAAGTTTTGAGTGATATTGCATCCCGCCGGCAGACAATTCGTTTGAGCCTCTTTCATAAGCTATACCATCACCCCATGCTACGCGATTACCTCATTTCGTCCCCCAGATACGTGTCAAATCGCACTGACCACCGTCACAAAGTTGGCATTAAAACCTGTAACACTAAAACTGCCTTTCAGTCTTGCCTCGTACAGCACGTGAATGGAACCGCCCTTCCGCAGATATCGTCGACATAATTGATAACCAGCATTTTCGTTCTGCGCTAGCTAACATTGTATAACGGGAGGATGATAATACTTGTTCTTTAATATGCATTGCATTTATTTATGTATTTCTGTTTTGTAACCACTCCCCTCTTTAATGCCTTTGGCCCTGAGGGTTCAATAAATGAAATGAAATGAAATAAAGAATAAAACAATGCGCGTTGGCGCGATGAATGAACCCAGCGCTAAGGTGACTCGAAGACGTGCACTATGACCCCTATTACTCGCCCACCTAATCAGCCATTGCTAGCAGCGAGATAAGCTCAAGATGTCATCATAGGGAAATAAATTCGACAAGAGGGCACACTTGGCTAAAACTGGCAACAGGAAATACGTCACACTAGTAATAATGCCGTCCATTAGCTGTCGCGAGCATCGGAGAAAAGAATGTGAAATGAAGTTAACAGAAATTGCTCTATCTTCTTTTATTCTTTCCTGCTAGAACTAAAAAGCTTTGCGCACAAATGAAGTTATTCTTAGAGGCTTATTTTTCTTGCGTTACCTAGCAAGAAGCTAACGGCACGCCAAACGAGCCAGATGCTAGAGTCAGACACGTCACCGAAGTGGGCGAGGCCGGCATCGCATGTGAAGTTCACCTGTACGGTGGCCTGTCCCTTTTTTTTTTTAGGTGTAGCATGTTTTGTTGAGCTAATGTTGGGTTAACGATTCGTACTGGGACATGCTTGCGACACTATTTTGTATGGGTCCTAACATTACTGTCACTTATTTCTGTAGCTTTTGGGCAAGCTCGCCGAACTGGGCTTTGTGACAAAGCGAAAAGCAGCTCGGCCGTGTGATGACGCAGTTAGTTTCACGTCTACTGAATCTTACTGGGAGATGTTCGCGACGCTTTCTCCGACCCCCAACATTATTGTAATTTCATTACTTTTTGGGATAATTCTGAGGCACGCTCGCCGCTCCTGGCGTCGTGACGCAGTTAGCGAAAAGCTGCTCGGCCGTGGTGACAAAGCTAGTTTGGCGTGTACTGAACCTTAGTGGGACAAGTTTGCGACGTTTTTTATGGCCCCGAAACAACATATACCTTCTTTCGGTGCTCACGCTTATCGAAAACGCGACGAGCGGATTGCCTAGAGTGATAAAACGGGTGTGGGTTGCTTGCGTCGGCAGAACGCGCAAAAGATAACGCCGAGCAGGTAAAAAAAGAAAATACAGGAACTTGTAACTCGAAAATTCTGTTTTCTGAATGACTGAAAAAAGAGCATTGCACCCACGCATTTGTCTTCGGTACAAGTAGAAGGCATTCTGCGGCCGTCTAGCATGGTCTGACTGGAAGCTTTTGCTGTGGCCACCTCTGTGTAAGTAGCATCCCATCACGTCGGCCGAGTTTAAGTACTTTTGGAAACGCGCAGTCGCCCGTGTACTTGTGTTCTTAAAATGCAGGAAGTAAGGCCCAGGAAAGAGGGAATGCTTGTAAATCGGGTGCTTTCGTTATATGTTATGTACGGTACTGTTTGGAATGAGTCGAGGTATTTTCTACACCATGTATGTAAAAGCGAATTGCTCTCGTTTGCACTGCCGTCGATCCCCCCCCCCCCCCCCCTTTCGCTCGTTTCGCCTCTGCACGCATTATTCCTGTAAGGTGTTCATACCAAAATGACACGTGCTTGTAATTTACTTTTTTTCAGCTGACGTCATCCGGTGGAGCTTCGTACGGGAACTACTGCTGCTTACGTGGTGCCGCAACGTCTGATGAATGCACAAAAGGCCTGGAACGAGCATCGAGCGTATATATGGAGCAAAATAAACATTTACTCTCTTCACAAGGCATCTTGCGTCTACTTTATGAAATTTCACGTCGCGAAGATTCCATACAGGCTTGTAAAGATCGCCCGCATACATTTTTACTTAATAACAAATCGACTATGCACAGACCGCGCACGGTTGAACAGTATAAGCAAAAAAAAAAAAAAAAAAAGTACCGCGCCGTACAGCGCCGCCGGCGTGACGCGCACGAGCTAGCGTTCAAAACGCGCGCGCCCAAAACCGAAACCGGAAATGTGGTTCAGGTATTAATGTCGGCGGCTTGGTGCGTTGCCATTAATTCAGCCGCTAGGCTCTACGGGAGTGTCCGCTCTCGTTGAATTTCTTTCTATATGGTGTCATTCTCTGCTAAGTGGATTTACCGGGCTACCCAGAACCATTTGCATTACGGAAGAAAGGGCTTCGGCATGGTGACTGTGAAGCTAGAAACGAGCACAAAAGAAAAAAAAATAGACAGAAAAATGATCCTCGTTTCACCAAGTGGACCCGTACTTCGCATTAGCGAAGTACGGGTTCACTTGGTGTAATCTGTAACTTTTTTTCCAAGCGCAGATACCGAAGCGAACAAGCGCCTCTCCGAGCACTGAGTTACGTAGGGCGCTGAAGCCATCAGCTCCGGGCGGCGCTACCTGTGCCGATGACGTCACCCACAGCGCCGATCACCCATGCTTATCTAGGTCATCAGTCATCCGCCGTGACAGCTGCTCCGCTGGCCTGATTCGTGGCGCTGTGCCAACTTTTATCACTTCAGCTTCATACACCCACATCACGGATCAGCAAATCTGGGGCTTATACGTTCACGCGTAAAAAGAGAGAAAAGGTTCGAGCCAGCTCGCGCTATCACTGCTTTATGTCGCCAATGGAGCAGCAAACATTCGCATTCGCACTACACCTGTGCCCAGTAATTGAGTTAATGGAATCAAAAAGTCAGTGGTTTCTGCCAGCATTTTTTTACGATTGCTTTCAAACACACACGCGTACCGCCACTTGCGATAGGCTGCCCAGGCTAACGCGCACGCGTACCACATCTTTCTAAAAAAATTGCTTGCCCTCTGTTCTTGGGCATATGTGTGCTCGATGTAGAAACAGCGCAACATGCTGTGTTTCCTTTAGCGTACTGGGAGCTTTTTACAGAATTCCTTTCGCCATCACCCTTGAAGCTACTCTTGAACGTTACCGGTCAGTGGATAGCAGCCAAACCGTACGCGCTACGCATGAGAGCAGGAAATAAAGAGAGTGCGTATTGAAACGCTCGGTTGCTATCTTTGCGCCCAACTAGCTGAATTCGGCACTTTATGAGGTGGCCAGGACAGCAGGTTCCATGTCGACAGCTCAGGATAGTCTTTACGAGTGAACGTTTTCGTCAAGCAAGCGGCTGATGCTGAGCACGAAGTCGCAGGTTCGACTGCCAACTGCGCGGGACGCATTCCGTTTGGGGCCTTAGCGAAAGCACATGAATCTGTGGTTTGGGTCGACCTCGGGTGGTCTGAATCAATTGACATCGTTGCTAGAGAGTTTCTTATGTGATACTGTTGCTCGCATTACTGCTTTAAGCGCGTATTTGTAATGTCGTGGTGCTATATTGACTTGTATGTGATAAAACAACCTTGTTCTAACTGCATGTTAATTATTATATGTTGTATGTTGCAACGGTCTGTTGTGTTCAAGAACGAAGAAGTCGCCTCAACCGTGCTCGTGTTCCAACATCTCCTTGTATCACGTAAATTTAAAAAAATATATATAAAAAATCGCGAGCCTCCCTTCTATTTACTCCTTGCGGCGTAGCAACACCCAAGCCAACCGTTAACTGTCACCAAAAAGCCGAAATGAGCGCGGCTTTTTTTATCCGCCTCGGTACGGCTGGGGCTAAGCCGTTCCATAGGGACCACAAGGTACTGGGTTCGAATCTGGACGGCATCGGGGGCACTGGATTCAGAATGCAAGAAGGCGTACCTGGCGTTACGAGAATGGTAAACAGCTATGGTAAACATGTTGTGGAAATCCATCCACTACGAAAACTTTGATAGGCAGATTGCAGCTGTTCCTGGAGATCACATTTTTAAACAAAAAAGATAGCGCCCGTACATATCAGCAATGCTAAAGGCGCTTTGGGCGTTTGGTTTCATGGCGCCACGCAAACGTTCTTGGCTGGTGTCTCGCAAGATCTTGGTTCAAGCCCTAGCAAAAGCTACGAACTGCTCTTTTTTTTTCTTCTAATTTCATAGGATGTATCAGATTAAAAATGTTATATTATTGAAAGTCCATTTTTAGTACATAGAGTACACACTGATTGTCGGACGTACCCTAACGATCTGTACTAAAAGGGGCGGTAAAGGCCAGCGGTAAATAAGTTAAAACGAAGAAAGTTTACTTAAAACTTTCATTTATTTACTTTTGTGGTGTTAGGTTGATCATTAGACGAGGAAATGAAGTTCGAAGTTCACCTATATTTTTGTTTTGTTCTGTCTTTCATATTTGGCGCCACCGGGCTGTTCATCAGTGTGACGTCATGGATTTCAACGTACCGTTTTGCTATTTCGGCCGTTCTGACCCAACAAGACGGTATTAAAACTTGCTGGGTTCCCTATCTGGCTCTTATGGAATGCGATGTATTCCGTAATTACCGATGAGAACATTAACTAAGCCGCGAGCACATGCCATTAAAGAGTAGTGACGTCACGACGAGTTTGCGCGTGCTCCAAAACCGTCTTTTGTCTTCCCGTCCTTTCTAGCTTGGCAGGCTACATTCCTAGCACAGACCGTGTTTCTTTCTTTTTTTTTTCTTTTTATTGCTGAAAGGTAATTTATTAACAAAAGCTCAGATTGTTTGTGCGGGATGTGGCGTTATTGGTACGGCCTCGGGGGCACGTTTGCGAGCATTTATGTTAGCTTTGTTTGCTTCTGCATCATAATTATAGTAATTTATACGATTAACCTAATCACGACAACAGAAAAGTACGCAGGAAAGCTATTGCCAATAAAAAAAAAACAACGATAGGCGCATCAGTGGCATTAGCGCAGTGGTTAGAGCGCTACGCTGCTGTGCAAAAGGTCGCGGGTTCGATCCCCACAGCACAGGCTGCATCCGATGGGGCCGGAACGCAGGAAGGCTGGTATGTTCCACGCATTGTACGCACCTCGAAGAACATTTCATGCACGTGGACGGCGGTAAAAATTAATCTGGTGACCTCCGCCACGGCGTGCATTATAACGACAAGGTGTCTTGGCGTGTAAAATTCTCGGTATTATTGTGAACATTTCTTTTTCTTCTTTTTTTTTTAGTAAGCTAGCCGGAAGTTGGGTTTGCTTTACAACTTCCGTCGGCTCACTTTGCAAATGGCGTTCAAACAGTGAAGGGCGTCGGTCTTCACTCATGCCTTCAGGGATATAATATCTTTTTTTTGTGTCTGGGTCTGTGGGTGTTTTAACGGTGTTTTACGAGAAGACGACTCGGTAGCTTCAGCGCAAGACGAAACGACCTTCAGAAAAGCGGCAGCTTCTAGCTGGCGTTTGTGGAAAGGCCTAAGCACTACCGGCCAACGACGGAACAAAGGGCGGAACAAAGACGTCGACGGCGAGTACCATTTCAATCTTCCTTCCTTCATTTTTGCGGCGTCTCACTTCTTATAATGCGGTTGCTAAGCTTTGTCAGTTGTTAATATACTCGACGCGGGAATAAGAACCAGATGCATTCGGCGTCTCAGATTTGGGCTGTTGTGTCGTTGCCAACATTCGTAAATTTCATTAATCTTTGAGTTAACTTTTGAGGACTACTCAAATGAGTGCGGAGTGAAATGAATGCTAGAAAGACAGTGCGTTTGTAAAAAATAAAAGTGCTCAGTGCATTTGTCGATAAAATATTGTTCGCTGCCTCATTTCCGTGTGATTCGGCGACGTCTGTCTCAGATTCGTAGTAATAAAAAAGAATGAAGAAAAACGGAGTTCCTGAGAAAACAATTATTACTCGGCACGCTTCATAGAAGCAGTGGAAATTCTAATTCACGCAATAGCTATTGATACAAAAACTACAGTTTGATACAAAGCAATGGAGGCATATTCCATGGGGAGAATAACTTGCTCATTTAGCTCAGCGAGCACAACTAGTGAAGCTGCATTTCAGTAATAAAGATTTCTTTCACAATGCCTGGTGTAATTGCAGAGCTGATATCAGCTACGAGTGAAAGTGCTATCCTCTGGCAGAAATTCTGTTCCTCGCACCAGCTTCGAGAATCGGAATGGGCAGGCAAATGCTTTGGTATTGCAGTGAGTGCGTTTCCCGCAGCCAACGTAAATTAACGTAAATTAGGATAGAAACAGGAACAGCGCAACACAGGACAAGCGAGTAAAGAGCACAGGACACAGAGCTCTGTCCTGTGCTCTTTACTCGCTCGTCCTGTATTTCGCTGTTCCTGTTCTTATTCTGAACATGAACCAACCAGCCCCTTTGAACACACAGCTAACGTTAATTACACTTTAAGCACTGCCTTACTTTTACTGTGAAATTTTAACTTCCCCTTAGTCATTTAAAGAAGCAGTCATATATTGAGCAAAATAAATTTTCTCAATTAGTTGCTACTCCCTAAAAACGCATTATATACAAGCAATATCTTGCCGTTTACTTACCCTATAATGCACGGTTGCATATTAAGGGAAATAAAGCAACTAGTTCGCCTTTTTTGGCCATGGAGAGTACATTGGTACATAAAGAAAGGCCGATTAAAATGTTTCAGCAAAAGCTTTAGTATAGTAATAATTTATTTATTAATGATTGTTTTATACTATCAACGGCTGAAACCTCCCCCCAGCGAGTTAAAGACGCTAGTATAGGCTAAGAATTAGGTTCGTTTCCGTTCATTTAGTTTTTGAGCTCTGAAACTCAGTCTACTATAAGGAATGCGTTGGACATTACACGGTTAACTAACGCTTATTTTTACGAGATAATAATTACACAGTCAAGTCTCGTGAGCTATGGTACGCACGAGCGCAAACTTGGGCGAAGCATTGACACGATTGATAAGAAGAGTTCACCACGCGAATTGCGTCAGCAAAGTATAAGCTTGACTTTGACACACAAGTGAGGCACGTGAGCGTGCCTTTCTTTTAAGGCGAAAGCCTGAAGTGGCTCATAACACCAGTGGTCTGGAACACGCTACTGACGGTTCAGAAAATCACGTGAGCTCGCCTCGCGTAGGCAGGCGCTCGTGCCCCTATTCGTCACCTTCTTTCACAGCTAGCTGCGATGCCGCTCCTCATGCCAAAAAAAAAGCTAAATTAATTAAGATAGAGATAATTCAGGCGCTCGAACCCACGACCTTTGGTGGGAGAAAACAAGTGATAAGAAGTAACACCGCATCCAAATGAGAAAGTCAAGTGATTTTGTGAATTTCTCTTGAGCGCGATGGCTTTTGCCTTCACCCTCTTTGGCGTATGCTAAAGAGACTGTCAATTAAAAAAAAAGAATACTTTTGTCAACTCAATGCACGGAAACGCTGTAGGTTCGAGCGCAGTCGTGATATGACGCTGACACAAAGAATCACGTAACCATGATTAATCTCCTTGTGTTCGAGAAAGTTCGAGAACTTATAGTAGCCACTCACTTAGCGCGATGGGGCAGCGAAAATCGCGAGCGACTAGGTATTGTGGAGGCAAGAAAAATGGCTCCTTTCAAACACCTAACGTTCCAGTGTGAACTATAGGTCATAAAAGACGGCATTGCAGTAACGTTATAGAGAACGACCTTTCTCAAGGCCAACCAGCCAGCAAGTGCTTCCACGGAAACGTCGTGAAAGGCGCAACCCGGAGGAGATGCCTTTTTATTCTTCGAGGATGCCTCTTACAAGGTGGAAGAAATATGGTGCTTCGAGAAATCTACTCGAATAGGGTGCAATTGTCAGACGAACCTTACGCTTAGCAACGTTGGTGTAGTTGATGGGTGGTCCTGAATATGTATACAGACCCGTCCATTTACGTGTAGAGCGCGCGAGCTGCTCGCTGGGGTAAAACGAACACTCTGTTCAAGCGTTCCCAGTCGGGAAGAGAAACGAGCGCAAACTTAGATATGTGCGGCCGCGCTTTAACCTGGGCGCACAATATCAAAACCAGCAGCACAGGCTCCAGCAAGACGAAAAAACACAGTGACATTACTGCTAAAGTTATATTTTACCAGCATAGCAAAGCGCATGTCTTTTTCGTTCATCCTAAGATGCCGGCAATCTTTGTAAAGGTGAGCGATCCACATATATTCCGAGCGCGGTATATTACAGAGAACATAGACGGCAGGCAGCGCTGACCGCGTTGTGTCGCGTCCATCTGTATGGTATAGCAACATTCATGATCACCTAAGAAGTGTCAACAGTAGCACCTAACTTCATCAGCTCTTGCGGCAAAAGTAGGGCGTCCTATGTGCGACATTAAAAACTTTCGTGCCAGAACTTCAGTAGCCGTCGTCCAGCTCAAGCGTCTTCGTTGGCTTCCCAGCCTGTAAACCGGGAAGACAAAAATGACAATGAGCGTGCACAGTTTTCGTAAGAGCCGTTCGTTTTAATCCATTATGCGTCGGAAATCCCAAATAAGGACGTTGTTATATATTGAACTAAATATACACTGCAACTACATACTGCAATATACAAACAAGGCCTCTGTTTTTAGTTCTGCTGGTAATGACAAGGAAAAGCGCACGCTAAAGAACCACAGGTGGCAAAAGATTGTTTCCCTCTCCCTTTATCTTTCTATCGCAATTTCCTTCTCAAAACGGCATGTTGGGCGACTTGGTAGGCTACCATCGTCCAAATCAGCGTCGTTTTTAATATTTTTTTTAACTCTCTTTGATTTCGGCAACGTTGTGGGACTGGGACGTTGCCTTCGCCGCAGTAGCGGGCGAGGTACCCAGCGCTGATATCGCAGCTTGCTTCGACCTTGGCTGCCATTTTGCCATATCTCGGCGCATGCGGTTGCGTGCGAGAGTGCTCACCTGATTTCATGTACATGTTTAGCTCCTGGCGTCAAGCCGGAATTCGCGGCGCATTTTTGAAGGGACCACATAGTAACTTAAAGAATGCTGGCCACGATGGCTACTCATTTTTGTAGGGCATTACCGTGGCTTGTGGTTTGCACAGTGCGGAGACGGACGGACGGTCGGATCAAGCTACGTTTCCTCGCCGATGAGGTGAGACCAATTTTCGCAACTGTTTTGAAATAATTACTCCCAATCAACATATCACGTAGCGCCTATGCTAAGTGCCTTCACTTCTTTTGCTTTAAAACGCCTTTTTCTTGCCCACTAAGTAGGCTTATCAACCACCAGACTAAATCGATACAGCTGCCAGTCCAGTGCAGCATATCACTGAATTTGATGTCGACGCGTTAAAAATATACACTCGTTCCTGTCGCGTTTTCTGATTGCGGCCATTTCCTCGTCCTTCAACGTTGCCTTCGCCCCAGTAGTAGGCGATGTTGCCTGCACTAGTATGGCAGTTTGCTTTAGCGTTGGCTGCTTTTTTCCATTCGTCGGTGCATGTGATCGAGCGCAAGAAGCTTTACCTCTTTTCGTGAATAACATTAGCTTGTGCCGTTAGGCCGCAACTTTTTGGAAGGTACCACAAGTTCGCTGGAAGAATGCTGGCTGCTTGTGCTTCTGGGACTTCCCCGCGGCTCATGGTTCAAACAACGCGGGGACGGACAGGCGGGCCAAGTTCGGCTTCCCAGGTGGCAAGGTGAGCGCAATCCTTTCAATTGCTTTGAAGTCAGGTAATTACGCGCAATGAACTTTTTGTGTAGCAAATAAGAGGTGCGTACCTTTCGTTGATATTTGCCGTAAAACGTTGCTTTTTTTTTCCTGTTCGCGAAGTAGGTGCATCGATTGTAAAGCAACTGCATTAGAGCATCTACTTCAGTGCAGTACATCGCCTAATTTAACGTCGGCGAGTTTAAAGTATGACATGTTCGCTTCATGTTCCGAAACGCAATTCAAAATTTTCTCAAGGCGCATTCAAGGACAATTGCAGGCAGCTTTAGGTTTCCCTACGTTTTCTTTTTTTGCTGGTTTCTGCCGTGGCACCGTCGACGGAAAATATGCCGAGTGAGGTGGATGCAGGAACGATACAGATGTGCAGAAAGAAAAAAAGATATGCAAATACTAGGCACATGCTGGAGTCTGTTCGAAGCAAATATTTATAAATAAATGCCATACAACTAACGGCGATGAGTACAGTTATTTAATTTCATGCTATGCACCGAGACAAGTTATGCAATGTTTATGCACAACCTTCACCTGGGACAATTTTTATAATTGTACACTACACCGTTCAGAAACTATTATGAAATTCAAACACCCAGTCAGATGGATGACAGTGTGACACATTAGCGTACCGATGTCACGAGGACGAAGGCTTGTCGAGGGAAGAGTGCTGCTGACAGGTGAACGCACAGAGAACTAGCACGCATGTGTAGTCACCCGTATTAGAGGCAGCTGTGATCTTGAAAGAAACCGTTTTGCGTAGTCGGTCACAGACGGCCATCTAGACTCCGTTGTTGCGGCTACATGCTTATGTCCCTGAGTGTTTTTGAAGAGTGATTTTATCATTGTGGGAAAGAGTTGCATTGGTGTTCGTCAGCGCACTAGCTTAAAATTGGGAACAATCCAGTTTACGTTGTCAATGCTGGATTCGAAGTGAATCCAAGGTATTGCATAGCACTTTGTTTTCGCCCGTGCCTGTTTTCTTTGAGGACAATCCTTCAAAATTTTCTTTTATGCGGTATGCGCTTTCTGTTAGTATCTTTCGACAACTCTCTTTTCACTTCTCATGTCATTGTTTAGGAGTTATGAATCCTGAGGATTTGTGTTACATCCTATTAGAAACCTCTTAATATTTTGGCATGTCACTCATCGGTCATATGCTGAGCACGACAAGATTACGACGCAACGACGTTGACATGACGACGTGAAGACTGTCGTCGGTTACACGACTACTTAATTACTGCGGTTCGAAAAAGTTGCAGTGTGGGGCGTAGAATGTTTATGGTTGCTACATTTAAGCGAACAGCTCTCTTTGCCTCTTGCTCCTGTTTTCGTGGATGAACGATGGTCTGTGGTGGGATGGGACAAGAAGGCTCGTTGGGTCGTCCATTAATTAGTTTATAAGTTCGCTCTTTCAGTTAATTAGATGCCTAGTCCACTCAGTAGTTCGTTGGTTATATTGCTATTCGTTATATTGACGGCCATCACTGATGGTTTATGTACAACTTCTTCCTCCCAAGGCGCTTAATTAGTGATGCCACCGACGTCGTAGTTATCATATTGCCGTCGTTTCGTAATCTCGTGATTGTCGGGGCTCAGCCTTTCGGCATCGTCACCTGCGTGTCATTGTCGCTATGCCATCCTCGTTTCCGCATCTCATTGTACTCGTTAATGTGTTGTCTTCGTCGCACCCCTGTAGCTATGATGCCATCGCCGTCGAGTCGGCGTCATAGTCAAGCGTCATCGCAGTCATCACCACCTTTGCGGCCGTGTCATACTTTTGCCGCAGTCGCCTACGTGACATCACTGGAGTGTTCATACTATCGCTGTTACCATGACGTCCTTAACATTTTTTTGTGGTTCAACGTCGCTTTCATTCTTAGTGGCGGTCGTTGTACCATTGCCTTTTTATCTCTCGCAAACTCACGCACTCACACAACTGTTCGCTTTCACAAAGTAGAGGATGAATAATTTGGTAACATGGCCAGGGCTTGAGATGCGACATTAGTTGACAGGCAGGCGGCTACAGCACAGTGGAGGATAGCGTAACCATAACGTTCTACACGTTGTATATTCCAACTCTTGAGATGAGACTAAGAAATACTGAGCACCTCGCTCACGCACAATGCAGTTTGCATATTTGTTCTCTCTATCCAACTGGACATTGTTCCTCCCTAAAACATTTTATGTACAAGCAATGTTTCGCCTTTTATGCAACCATGTAATGCCTGAGCATTGTTTCACATCATGGAAAATCAAACAACTTGTTTCCATTTATTTCTGGCCATGGAGAGTACACGTGCGAACAAACGTATTTGGAACACAGGACCTGTGGTCGAACTTCATTCCAATGCTCTCTGGCAGTCTCATGGGAAAGCATGAAACTTCAATACGCAGACCGGCAGGCCGGCGATAACAGTGCCATCCCAATGTCCTTTAGCAGCTATGAGGCTACTGGAGGTCGTTGGGCATTTGCAGCGCAGTCGGCCGCAGCTTCAATTTTTCAAGTACATTTGTCCGCACATGTGCAATTGTGTAAAATAACATTGCACTCAAAATGCTGTTCTAGCAAAAGCCCAATTCGCGTAGAATTATTTGTCAGTAATTTGTTTTTGAACTTCCTCGAGCTGCAACCTCGCTCCAATGTGTTAAAAACCTTTTGAAGTAATAAATACGGTACTATAGGCCATGAGTCAAGTTTCTCTTGCTTAAAATAAAATTTTGAACTCTGAAACTCGGCATAGCATAAAGGATTCATTGGGCATTGAAACGTCTCAGGCTCATCTTCTCTAGAGAACGAATACGGACAGGTTTCGGCAGCACCGTCACACGCACGAGTACACACTTGTGTGGTAACATAGGAGCGATTGATAAGACGGCCTAACCGCAAGAATCATGTCCGGCAGACATAAAAGTGACTGCGGTCAGCTGACACGCAAGAGAGACCCGAGATGGTATTTCTGTTTGCTTGTTTTATATATACAGTTGAAAAAACGGAGAAGCACACTTACGAAAATTGCATTTTTAATGTTTTAACGTTTCGGCCGTGGCACGGCCTTCTGTTTTTATTCTAACGAAGGCCGTGCCACGGCCGTAACGTTAAAACATTCAAAATGCAATTTTCGTAAGTGTGCTCCTTCGTTTCTTCAACTACCTATGCACCGGACCTACAGAACCTTTCCTTGAATTATACATACGTACATACATACATACATACATACATACATACATACATACATACATACATACATACATACATACATACATACATACATACATACATACATACATACATACATACATACATACATACATACATACATACATACATACATACATACATACATACATACATACATACATACATACATACATACATACATACATACATAATCTGTGTGTGTTAACCCTAGCTCGGAAGCGCAATAGGTTGAAACACGCTCTCCAGACGATGGCGCTGATGGAGGGTGTCGTTGTCTTCTATAGAAAGTTCGAGAGCTATATAGTAACCACGCCCTAAGCACGAGGGGGCCCGCGAAAATTGTCAGCGACTCGGTATTGTGGCGGCAGGAAAATTTGCTCGTTGTGGACACCTAACGTCCCTGTGTGAATTGTAGGTCAGAAACGAAAAACACGGCACCGCCAAAACACTTGCAGAGAACGATTTTTCTCAAGAGCAACGAGCAGGCAATTGCATCCATGGCGGCGACGTCGTGAAATATTTTAATTCTGCTCGGTGTATTTTTATTGTATCAACATAAGTGCTTGTCGGCCTAGTTAGTGCTTGATAAAATACATGTTTTTTTTTGTCTGAAGTTAAAACACGAGTCCTTTTCTTTTAACTTGCGGCAAGAAAACCTGTCTTTGGGGTATATCAACCGTTAGAGAAATGCGCAGAGCTGCCAGTTCGGCGCAGCCGGCCACTGATTTTGATGTTAATGAACGGAAAATATAACTGGTTCGTTCCTTATTCCGAAACGCAATTCAAACTTGATGAAAGCGCATTGAAGGGCTTTTAAATGCAGTTTTACATTTGCCGACGTTTCACTCAGTTCTTGTTCTTTTCTGTCGTGGCACGATCGGTTGGAAAAATCACTAATCATTGATACGCTAAGAACAATAAATTATGCAGGACGAAAAATTGTTTGTCGATCAAGCGCAGATGTCGAAAGTTCTTTGAAGTGACGCTCTATAAGTACATGTTCGCATAGGTCGTTACTTATATTACATTTCATTATATATAATGCTTCGACTACAAAACTAGTTGGATCCTATGCGACGAGTAATTTCATGAATATTTATGCACCTGTCACAAACTTCACCTTATACAATTTTTTATTTGCTTAGTACACGTTTCGAAGCTACTTTGAAATGCAAACAGCAGATCAGGTGGATACAGTCTGAGATGCCTGTGTAGTGACATCACGAGCACGAAAGCGGTGTGTGCAGCTTGTTCAGGGGAGAATGCTGATGACAGGTGTGTGCACAGAAAGGTAGGACACATTTCTAATCACGGGAAATCTGGACAGAGTGAGACACATGTAACCTGGACAAGGTACAGATCAGTAGCTTTGCGTGTATAGTGACAGAGGGCCATGTGTTCACGCTTGTTGCAGCTACGTGCCCTGCTGCTTGTTTCACAGTAGCCGAAGAGTGCTTTTATCATTATGGGAAAGAAGAGTTTCTTGGGAGTTCGTCAACGCACTAGGCTAAAATATTAAAGAATTGAGATTGTGTTAACTGTGGGTCGCAGTTATCTGTGTCACATTCCTTTATAAACCTATAATAATAGTAATAATAATAAAAATTGGCTCTCCCGTAATGGAGAGTAGATGTAAGCATGAAAGTGCAACTGGCAAAGCACATTGGTTGGAGGTGATACTAGCCACAATCTTAAAATGGGTGTAGCGCATCTTCGAAACGGTACGCCCGACCACGCCACACCACGCCATACTGTAAACTAGTCCATATGGACGCTGCCAGCTCGAAAAAAAAAAAACCAGCTGAAGGAGGCGCCACGACCAGCGAAAGATGCCAGGGAGAGCGAGCACACTGCGCAGCTAGAAGAAAAGCCCGCTAAAGGAGGCACGGCCTAACGTCTCGGCAAATGCCGATTCCTGCTCCGTGATCTCAACGCAAGAGGTCACTTGTTGCGCCGTTAGTGAGCAATGGGCTAGCCTCACGGAGCATTCGCTTGCCAAGGCAAGCTGCGTAACGTAATGCTTTCTACTAACTGTTTTCCTTCTTCCGTGAAGGCAAAACAGCGCCACATAGCAGCTCGGCGAGCGCAGTAGGTACATAACAAATTCCATTTCCCCAGAATTGCAGTGCACGGTGTCCTGTATCTGCCTTTTCAAAGCCGCCTATTGGAAATGACAAATAGAGCTTCAGCACATTAGAAGTTACAGTTTGAGTGATATTGTGAACTAACACCAAGAACAACACATAATTAGTATATTTTTGTAAATTAAAAATAATGAGACACCTACCCTTAATTCCTTAATTAATTACTTCTATCCACCTTGCGGGTTTCCGCAGAACTACTACGTCCAATTTTTGTAACTTCTTTGGGAGTAACTAGCGTATGCAATGTGGTCCTGTAGAAAGGAAGGGGGGGGGGGGGGGGATCTCGTTTTCTCGCCACTTGCCCGCATGTTTTTGTATGAGCGCCCGGATAATGGCTCTGGCTTTTGGCTCAAGGTCTCTTGAAGGTCGCCGACAACGGCAGTTAAAGCCTTTCATGCTTAATAATAATAATAGTAATATTCATAATAAATAATTAACAGCGATAGCGACATGCTGTGCATGATAGCAAGATTACGTAACGTCGACATGACGACGTGACGATGGCTAAGTTATTGGTGGCATGACTACTTAAATGCTGCGGCAGGAAAAAGTTGCAACGCTAAATTTCTGCAGCGTGTGCGTTGTCACTTGGGATGATGCTTAAGGATGATGCGCGTGCTGTGGAATGTTTGTGGGTGCGCCTTCTAGCGAATAGCATTTTTTGCCTCTTTCCCCCATTTTCGTGGATAGTCGGGGTTCGGACTCGGCAGCGAAAACGTTCATTTGTTGAATCGTTCGCTAGTTTGCTCATTCAGTCTATTAGTTCGTTCGTTCAGTCGTTCGTTAGCTCGTTGTTAGCTCGGTAATTAGTTGGTCCAATGGTTCTTTCGCTTATTCAGGCTTTTCGCTTACATTTGAAACATTCTGCGGTGATTTCGGCACAGCACTTGAGCTGCAATGCCCCGACGTTACAGTCATCATCAAATCGCTGTCATATAAAGTCCTGAACACTCTCAAGTTCCGGCGATTGCCCCAGAGGGCGAAAAATTAACCGCGGAGCGTTCCAGCCTGAAGCGCTTAAATGGAGCTACCATAATTTGGTCGTATACTTTAATGGGTACTTTTTTCTGCTAGGCAGGCTCAACTCGTGTGAATATTTGGTCTATAAATGTACATATAAAAACCGACAAACACACTTAACGTGTCATTTCTTTACAAAATAAGTGGTTCATTGATTTTACTGGAGTTTTTTTTTATTAAAGTCACTGTTTTATTACTTGAGTAAAGATCTTGAGACTTCCGTGAGGTGCGATAAACAGCAGCTCATTGGTACAGATTGCAGGCCGGGCCGTCTAACTATTCAAATTGTACGGTGGTAATATTCGCTAACGGTGTGGTCGTTTCCTTCGAGCAGCCTCCCATAGGTTCGTTCTAAAGCAGTTTTCTTTTGATAAGAACAATATCTCAGTCAGTTAACGCGTCCAACATTCTATAGCCACCACTAAGCAAAAGTGTTTAAAGACGGTGAGTGTTATCAGCTGCGGTGTTTGACTGGCATCACAGCTGCACGACTTACATCGTTATTGATCTGGCGCGTCTGGCCGCATAATGACGTGTTGCTTGAAAAATAAAACGAGCTAGCTAGAGCGAAAAATCATCGCTGGAACCGAGCACAGTCTACTTGGAGACTACCCACGAAAGTGGATCAACCTTGGAACCTTTGGCAGCGCGTACCGGTAAGTAAAACACCATTGCTTTGCATTGCTGAATTTGAAATAGGAATTTTCTTGCATGCGAGGCGGATAAAACGAATTCTGATAGTAACTTTATTATGGTGGTCGCTCTTCAAAGGCGTATAAAACGACTCTTTTGTTTTGCCGCATTGCTAAAATTTCTAGCACGGAGTACAGCATAAGTATAAATAGTTTTGGCTGTTTCTGCATAAATGCTGCACCGCAATAAATTCACTGCACATTAGTTGTAAATGTACTGCTGTTGATAGTTCGATTCAGTGCATTTGAGACGTAATAAAGTGGCACTGTTTATTACATGTACCTGGCAGAAACAATTGGTATGTAATCGAGTCTTGACTGTATAGAAGCACAGCCGACACAAGTGAAATAAATGCACACGCATAACAGTCTTGTGTGTCTGTGTGCTCTCTTCTGTCATGGAGCGTTCTCGTGCACCATTCTTAGCCAGACATGAATCACAAACTCACCCACACTTACACAATAGTAATTGAAACGTTTTCTTCCGACTCTAGCCTTCAAGACGCTGCTCATAATTTTTCACTTCTTTGGACTTCATTGTCCCTGAACGTACAAGTTAACAGTGAATGTGTCACCATTGAAAGCAACTAGGACCAGAATACTCCCAAGGTATGTTTCTGAACACTTAGAACCATGATTTGTTCATTCCTCTGAAAAACTTTTCTTTCATCATTATTTGCTTGCATGTTTTTCATGGCTTCAACATTTCTATTTCCAGGAAGACTGACAAAAGAGAGATGATTGGTGCGCAAGCTGCCTACGTCAAACCATAAGAACCATAACCATAAGACGGCGGTCATCATAATGACAACACGTCTTCTTGAACTATGTGGCTCACCATGAAATGTTTGAAAGTTTACCAGATAGAGGTGTCGGAGCCCTATCAGGAAAGCAAGTCTACAGTTTTGTATCATAGGGAGCGGGTATGCTAAAATTCGACATACAAGCTTACTTGCTTTTAAGGTCGTTAGATGACAAAAGAAGTAACACGTTGAATCCCAACTTGTTTCTTTCATGGTAATCAGAACGATGACAAGTAGAACAGAACAAGATAGCAAGCTCATGCTTGCTAATGCACAAATTCTGTCATCTGCTCTTTGCAAATCAGCTTGGCGGACAATGCCACCAACTATCAGATGCTTCAGCAAAATTTTAAACTGCGTGAGGAAGACAGGGGAACAGAAACATAGACGCACCCCCACTTTAAAATTCCCGCAGTTTAAAACATTGTTGAATTGGTGAAGCGACTTGCCCAATAACATGCGTTATTTGAGTATTACATGCTCCCTTAGAATGATAATTTAGAATGATAAAAGCGCTCATTGCATTTCTGTGGAAATTAAACTTCATGAGGACTGAATCTCTGGCCGTTCCTCTTGCATGGTTCATGAGCAGTTAGCATGAAATAAATAACTAGCATAGCCCTGCACAGTCAAGGTCAGAGATGATAGAAAAGGCAAGCTCACACAACCGGCTTACTTCACATTTTACAAACATCACAAATCACTATGCAATATTTTTCTTTCTCTTCAAACAGCTGAAAAACTTGAGCACAGTGTGATCCCACAAAGTTTTAAAAATATGCCCAGATAATAGTAAGTTTGGCTTAACATTTTAGCCAATCAACAGTGAACGAGCAACGGAAGCCTCAGTGTGGGAACTTCGTCATGGCCATCCCAAATATGTGTGCTTGTTGAAACGTTGGCTCCAGGCTGAGGCTTCCCTTGCTCACCTCTGTTACACAACTGAAATGTTCATCTCCTTGCAAACTCTTTGCCATATTTGCATACATAAACCGAGTTTTTCGTTTTACAACATCAAACCGTAAATTCAATTTTTGTAGGATCTGTGAGCATGGCTTGCTTATATGTTTGTTTAGTCTCCTTGTTAAGTCACACAATCTTTGCAAATCGTATCATGTCACACAAACTCATCACACAAAGCACTATTGTCTCCATAACGTTCGTTGCGAGTACTCCATTTGTGCCAAAGCTTTTAATGCTGCCCCTAAACACTAAATGTGCTGCTGAAATATGAAAATCAGATTACATGCGCTGGAAAATTTAGCATGTTATTTTTTTATCATCGTACACTACATGCCTATAGCCAATATATTATAAAAAGAATAGGAAATTGCAGCGCGAGCTTGCTGACACTTCCTTTGCCGACCGCATTTTGTCTCTTTTCTTTAATCTAGCTGAAATCATAGAACGCAGACTATACACGCGTAGTGTGAAGCACACCAAGCAGCTCTGTACGCACCTAAAGTGCAAGGATAGCCCAGCATGAATATCGTTATCTAAAGCTTCGTTCTACCTGCTCTAAGCGGCACGCCGAACACGATGGGAAAGTTTCGCTCAATTTCAGCTTTCAATTCCATTAAATAAATGGCTATTTGTGTTTCGATATGTTGCAAACTCAGCGGCTGACAAATGAGAGGTCCATCTGACCTGCGCGAAAATTGTGAGCTTGTACTGCTTCATTCACCATTGACAATAAACAATGTAAGCTTTACTTGTTTGAAGTCCTTTCTTTTGCCAGTTGAGACGTCTCGGTAACTTGGCGATATATTAAAGATAACTGTGACCATGTTGGAGTACCATACACGCCAATACCGACCCGAGAGCGGTAATAAAACGTCCAAAATCAGTGAACGCGCAGTGCGACCAGCCCCACCAGTCACTACAGCAGCGGTCACATTATTCACAATCTAATGATAATGATATTGGTTTTCATTTTTCCTGCACCATCTCTCGGTCGCATACTTAAGTTCACGACGCTGCTGCTGCCCTTTCTTCTGTTGTAATGTGGAAGGTACAGTTTCCCTTCCCCAAGTGTTATTGGTGTTCTCCTGTCATAGGGCCGTCATTTTGTAATCTTGTGGTTGCCCTGCTCAACATGCCGGTATCTTCATCTACTTGTCAGTGTCGCCAAGTCACCGTCGTCGTTTCCGTAGCTTTTACGTGGTTTTGTGCTGTCTTCGTTACACCGCTGAAGTGGTTATGTCATCGACGTCATGCTGCGGTCACAGTGAAGCGCCATCACCATGTCTGGCGTGTCGTCGTCTTGCAGCGGTCGTCTTCGTGACATCCTCGCAGTGTTCGGGATATCGCTGTCCCCGTGACGTCCTCGCTATTTGTGTCGTGACAACACCATTGTCATCGTTTACAATGAGTGGTCTTCATGAAACCTTTGCCACCTCAATTTGTGTTTCTTTCTCACACGCGCGCACACGGACATGCACACACAAATTATTTGCCTTACACTTAGAGGTTGAATCCTCTGGTAACACGGCGTGGAGGTTCACCTCAGGTTCACCACAGTGGAGACTAGCGTAACACCCACGTAAAAACCCTCAACAATGTAGTAGGACCAACCTTTATATGCGCAATTCACAGGTTGTAATACGTGTACTTTCTTTCCCTACCTACCCGTGTCTGGCGTTCCTGCTGCTACTGGGTCGGTCGGCAATTTGACGGATATATATGTAACATATCTGAAGGAAACAGACGTCCTAATGAATAAGCGCATTATAATAAACTCCTGTAGTGCACTTGATTTTCTTCGAATTAGCCATTCGGTATGTCTCACTGGTTGTGTGCCGATTCTTGGCCAATCCTGCAGCACGGTTATGTGCCACTACGACACCAGAGTTGCAGAATCCTAAACGTATCTAGACATGTCTTACTTTTCTGTGCGTACACCTGTCATCGCCATTCTTGCATCGGCAAGCATAAATCGCCTTTTTACACGTGACATCGCAGCGTATATTTCTAATGCTGTATAGCCGCCTGATTTGTGGTTGGAAATTGGTCATAGCTGGTGGACGGTGTAGTCTACAGACATAAAACACTGCACGAGATTGAAATTGTGACCATTGTGATGGATAAACGTATACAGTGTATGAGATTAAACGCTGCACAGGATAAAAGTAAGCACAATTTCATGCATCGACGTTTGATGTATAGCATTTATCAGCATGATTCACTTAAGCTTCGCACAACATAGATTACAAAAAGTGCACCGGATCTGCATAATTTCACCGTCTGTCGTGCATCAGACGTTTCGGAGTGTGAATTTAGGCCGACTGGTTCGTTGAGGTTGTACAACAGAGTGAAAATTCAGGAAACGAAATTGTACTTTTTTGTACTTTCCTACTTTTCGTCTACCGTGTTTTGTTTATTCATAAGCCATTGACATCCTACACCGTTCTGAGAAAAAACATAAAATGCTAGTGAAAACGGGTTCAATTGATGCTGTTCATCTCGCTACTCGAGGAAGCACGTTATGTTACCTAATTCACGGCTCATTGTTCATACGATGAGCGTAGCCAAGCAATCGCAGTTGCGAAATTGGGACAGTCGAATGAGTAAGATTGTTACTGGAACGAAATAAGAGTCAGTGTTTTCACCTCCTGGAATAACTTAAAGAAGTTTTGTGGTATAGATTTGAGCGATTTAGAGGATGCATTACAACAATCCTGATGGTCATGCAACACTGGGTTCTCTATTGGTCGAAATGTTATCAGTACACCATCATTCTAAATTTGTTGAATAAGGACGCTACGACTTTGCTAGCTCGTAATATAATACAAATACTCTGACGGCGCAAAAAAGATAGGGCCAATACGTACAAACCACGCGAGCAAACGTAGCGTAATATTCGGACAAATCATTGAAAAACAAGAACAAAATTATGTGATCATTCTGGGATACTTTAACTAGTTGTGAGCTGGAGAAACTTACTCCACTCTCACGCACAACAATCTAACAATATATCTCCTCCTTCAAGAGTATTTGTCGCTTTTTTAGCTCTTGCCCAAACTCACTCCGTCCTTTCATCATAGCATTAGTCGCCGAAGGTGACCTTGAGAGAGGGAAGTAATAAATATACGAAGACAAATCTCAAGAAGAAAGAAATATAATATAGCAGTCATCATCACCGCCAACGTGTTTATGTTCTATCAGCCATATTCTGTAACCCGTGACTTGCGCCAGCTGATTCCATCTTACGTTCGCAAACTTCCTTACACCACTAATTCTCTCCCCTAAAAGACACATGGCGGTTAAATTTAAAATGCGTTAGCATCCCATGGGTTCGGTTATGCTGTCACGTCAGGAACCACGGTATCACGGAGTGTGTCGCCTAGGCCCTTCTGTAGAACCTACAATTTCGCTCCTTGTTCCTCCGTTTTGATTTTCCCCCCTCATTACGCATAGTAAATTATCTTCTCCTTTATTAGATTGATTCATTCGTGTTTGTTTAGCGCTATGTTCGTGCGCTTCACTCGCGTTTGCCTGTGTTTCTTTTACTGCCCATCAGCATATTAATATTTTGCCAGAAAACACCACGGCCCTAGCTTTGCATTTGAGCTGGCGTTTGCTGTATATGGGACTACGTAGGTGAAGAGCTATGATCGATGCGCGGACAGCTAGAGGTTATGGAGCAATATCTTGGGTCATCACTGCTCAAGCGATCATTTTCAGAGGCGATCACACCGGATGTGCGCGAGTAGAGATCTGGGCGATATCTGTTCCTAGCTCGCTATGTGGTGGTGTATGAAAGAAAGTAAAGGTTCCGTGCCCTCATCTTTCTCACCGTGCTTCGCACATAGGCATAAGATGTCCTTTCTTTTTTTGTCTCATCGGTGCCGAGAACCAACCGCACGAGATCGACATGGTCGTGTCCTGCGCGCATCTGTGGGGCGAAGACGACGTTGGCCTTTCGTGTGTCATCACCGGGCAAAGAGTGTGGGCAACACTGTGACCTACTCTACGAGCCAGGCCGGCAAGGTGATCTTTCCAACGTTTATTGCTCTGCCAATTGCCTATGAAACAGTTTCGCGCACTAAAATCAAGTATGGCAATGCTTCTTGTAATCCTTAGCAATGAAATGTTAAGAAGACGCCATAAATGTTTATTTCCTAATTTTCTATTTCAGAAATTAATCATATAAATGTTTGCATCTAGCGATGCCCCAATTATTTTACATGACTAATGATATCTTTACCAAAAATTACCAACAGGGTTAGCTGGAACTTATTTAATGAAGGTACGCACGAAGAACTCGGTACAAAAAAAAAGAAAATGTGTGCAGCTTGACAAGTGAAAGTTAATCGGAAAATAGCGTGAAATCATCCGCTTAGTTCCCATCGTGTATGTGGCCACTGCTGTCGAAAAAATATTCAGTTATGAGCAAATGATCGCCTTGTGTTGCTGCTTTAATGGGTACATTTGCCACTCCAGAATTCCAGCAGTGAAATCTGTCTTCTCTACGTACTACGCTTAATTACCTGCTATAGTGAGCCTTTTCGCGAAACATTTTGCTCTAGACAAAACAGACTGAGCTGTCGGCGGCACGCAGCACGTTGCCTCAGCGAAAGCGCACAAATACGAAACCATTACTGGTTCTGCCCGGCTAATGCAAATTGTGGCACGATAGAGGAAAGACGTGTGTGGAAGTTGGCTGCAAAAAAAAAAGTGAATCGCATATTAAGGAATGGACTCAATCTGTGTGCCGCTGCTACGTAAGAACTGCCTGCGTTACAGGCCCTTCGCTATGCAAGGCTTTTATCTCCCCCTCCCCTCTTTCCCCAGCGTAGGGTAGCAAACCGGATCTGCCTCTCCCTGCCTTTCCTCTGTCTCTCTCTTTCTCGAGGAAAAAAATCGCTCATCTGCCAGCGCTGTATCGCGGACCTCCAAAGAGAGGACTTCAATCCCGGAACGTCGGTAATTAATAGTGTGCGCCGCTTGTTACAAAAGGAAATAAAGCCACTTTGTGGTATTCTACGTTTGTCGCATGCTATCTACACACATCCCTACTCTACTCCCTACACACACATCCCTACCCCTACTCGCACGTAAACTCACGCCCATTCTACCGCTAAGGTATGAAGTATAAGAGAATGGGCGCACACTTGAATCATAGCGCCGATGCAGGATTGACGGCGCCTAGACCGACAACGCACGAATGTTGGAAGCTGGACGTTTCCTGATGGTCGACAGAGTAAGCAAGTGACCAGCGATAGTAGGTCTGTTCTGCAAAAAAGCTATCATAAAGCAGAGACAATTTACTTTCGAAGCCTTGTGCGCAACAACAACAAATCTTTCGCAACGGAGCACACACGAAAGCCCTTAGGCTGAAAATAAACATTTGGATAGTGACTGCTCCGATTCATAAGCGGAAAGTTTTAACACCTTGGAATACATTTCCAGCCTCGCAATACAAGCACGGCATACGCAGCTCGCGCTGTTTGGGGCAAGGCGTAATGAGCTCTCAAAGCACTTGCATGTCCTCTAAGGCTGCGCCTAAAACGACATCCCTTTCAGTCACGAATTACGATCGACTGTCGATAAATTTGTGAAATTTACAGACTGGCGTGCCACAGTGCTGGGCACTCGATCGAAAGCAAGTCAAGGTGAGATGAAAATGGCTTTGCATTTTATAGGGACCCATCGCAATTACATAGTAATTCAATATTAATTTATTGCGCAGTGAGTCATGCTACGTTTCTTCATTAACAGTATTGAATCACCCGCTCGTATTACATGCACAGGTTAATTAGTGGGTGCAAGCAATACAAGGAAAAAATCTTTCGCAATTACTACCGAAACGCCCCACTTCAAACGTCCTGTAAAAAAACGGTAGTGCCTTCACCAAAGCGATCGTCTGAAAGAATACCGTGTACTTTAGCAAAGAATGCAAAGAATCCAGGCTTCTTCCTGATTGATGATAATGCAAGCTTATTCGGTTTAACGCTGCCCCCCCCCCCCCCCCCCACGGCTTGTCAATGGCCATTTAATAAAAGGAAGCTGAACACTTCAAACGGGAAAACAAGAATTAAGAGTAAATGACTGACTTATTTTCGGCCAGAGTCATTTTAAATTAACGACTCAGAAATTATTGAGCCCACAGACTCAATACTGAGTATTCTAAAATGTAACTGCACAACGCAAAGCCTTAGCACGACAATATTGCAGTTCTGTGCACTCTAGTGTGCTACGATTGTACCTTCTTATTATTGCGCTTAGCACTGTTTCGAAACTTCACCCGGCTTCCGATATCTTCGTATGTGCATTTGTTTATCCTTATCAAATCTGTTCCATGCCAGTTTGGGTTATCGGTCTGCTGTCCGGAAGGAGCAGGGTTAAGAAACAACCTTCGGATAAACATGGGTAAACTAGCTATGTGATGGTATGTGCCGCCCCTCAATGAATTTCGTTGCTGCCACTCTGGGTCACTTTGTATGGACCGCTCGCCAGTGATCCTCTTTTACACCAAGGTTGGTCACCATTAACCGCAGTATACAGCGGTCAATCACTAATCCACTAATCACTAGTCACTAATCCACTGTAGTGGATTCGTAACTTTGGTGTTGCGCTGCTAAGCCCGGAGGTACTGGATTAAATCCCGGCCACGGTGGCCGCATTTTGGTGTGGCCAATATTCAGAAACGGCAGTGTACCATGCACTGCGTGTACTAGGAAGAACCCAAGATGGTCAAAATAATTCCGGAGTCCTCCACTACGGCGTGGTTCATACTCATGTGGTTTTGGCACGCAAGAGGCTAGAATTTACATTTTTTCACGTAGTAAGCACGCGCTGCCCTTCAGTAAATATTCTTGATACTAACTTGAGTAACTGCATGGGTATGTGCCACTAGGTAGGCGCCGCATTTCAATAAACCTCTTTTACAGGGCTGTTCTATAGCGGCACGGCGTCTTGCTGCCTGCCCTGCGGACATGATGGCCAGGCCTTCCAGCACGATGATGTCTGACAGCCCGCCTTGAGAACCTGGTGGCCAACTGTTCTAGAAGCCTGGTGTCTTGATCCCCGCCCTGTCGAACTGGTAGACAGCTGACATAGCGACCTGCTAACTCGATGCCCACCCTGTTGGTCTGGTCTCCAGCTGTTTTAGCAGCAAGGCGCCTTCATGGTCCTCCCTGTGGAGCTGGCGGCCAACTGATCTACCGACGTGGTATCTGTATGCCCGCCGGGCTGGTCTGGTGCTCCGCTGTTTGTTTATTAATTTATTTACGAACTGATTTAGCAGCCTGGTGTCTTGACGCCAGCGTTGCGGATCTGGTGACTATCTGATTTTCGATGTGGTATTTCTGTGCCTGCAGTGCTGATCTGGTGGCCAGCTGATTTTGTGACCTGGTAACTTGGTGCCCGCCCTGGGGGCAGGTGGTCAACTGTTCTTGTAGCCTGGTGTCCTTACCTAGAACCATGAAGATACCAGGTGATCTGGCGACGTGGTATCTCTAAGCCCATACTGTTGACCTGGTGGCCAGCTGTCCTAGCAGCTTGGTGTATTGACACCCATCCTGTGGATCTGGTGGCCAGCTGATCTACCTATGTTATATCTCTATGCAGACCTTGGTGCCCAGCTCTTACAGCAGCCTGGTGTTCCTGATACCCGTCCTGCGAAGTTGGTGCCCAGCAGTCCTAGGGGTCTGGTGTCTTGATCCCCGTCCTGTGGTTCAGGTGGCAAGCTGATCTAGCGACCTAGTACCTGGCTGCCCTCCCTGCTGACCTGGCGGCCAGCTATTCAGCTGCGCGATGTCTTGCTGCGCACAGTGTAGACTTGGTGGCCAACTGTTTCTTGTCGTCTCCTAGGCTGCTGATCAGAAGATCATGCGCATGTTCAGGAATCACAGGTGGCAAAAGGTTTTTTTTTTCTGTCACAATTGCTCCACGAACAAGACAAGTCGGGCAAGCTGTTGTTTAACATACACAAGTTCAGCGTCTGTGTTCATTCTCCTCGCGCTGTTTGATTTCTGCCATTACTTTGCATTTAAATATTGTGCTCGTTGCAATAACGGGTGATGTAGCTGGAATCGATATCGCGGGTTGATTTCGGGTTGGCTGCCACTTTACCATTAACCGTGCATGTGGTTGCGTGAAAGAGTGCTCACATTCCTTCGTGGATAGTTTTATCCTGTAACGTGCGAACGCAACTCGCGCCGCTTTTTTGAAGAAACAACGCATTGTATCGATCAATGCTCGCTGCTTCTTTATGCAGGACACCTACGTGGTTTTTGGTTCAAACAACGCGGGGACGGACGGCCGGGCCAAGTTCTGCTTCCTAGCGGACGAGGTAAGCACAATCCTTGCGACTGTTTTGAATTAATTATGCTGAAATCTTGGTGTAGCAGCCACGCGAGGTGCCGTCCGCTGCTGTTTTGCTGTAAGAGGAAGCTTCAACTGGGGTGCTCCTATCTAAATAGGTGTAAAAGGAGAATTCGTTTTTCTCGGCAACCACTGCACCAAATTTGACGAGGTGTGTTGCATTTGAAAGAAAAATTTAAAATGTAGTGACTGTCTGTTTCGAATTTTTCATTAATATCGTCAATTTTTATTAAAATTGGCAGAAATCAAAAATTTTCAGAAAACGAAACGATCAAGTTTACAACTCTAACTCAGCAAGTAAAAATGACATCACAATTCTGTGAATCCATCTGATATATCATCTAAAGCGGACAAGATTGATCTGTTATACATGAATAAAAGAACTTTAGTAATGTCTGTGTCATTGATTGATAAACTTCGTATGCGTCTATCTTTTCGAACTTTCCAATTGCTGAAAATTCTTTTCACAAAGTTCAGGTCTAAATTGAAATTCCGCTTCCAACAGTCACTATAATTTAACTTTCTCACTCAAATGCAACCAATTTCATTAAACTCGGTCTAAGGGTTATCTCAGAAAAGCATTTCTGTGTTTTACATGTATTTCAATAGGCCGCGTCGGAGTTGGCCCCGAGCTAAAGCTTTCTCGTAAGCGCTTCCTCTTTAATGCTTATGAAGTTGGCGTATCTGTGATTAAACAAATGTACTACAGCTGCCAGTTTAAAGCAGCACATACCAGGATTTTATGTCTTGTAGTTGAAAGAAATAATTTTTTAGTTCCATATATTGAAATACAATTCAAAGCTTCCTGATACAGTTTCCAAGCCATACTACAGGGTTTACCTAGGCTGACGTATCAGCTCAAATTTGGTCGTTTTTGTCGTGGCATCATCAGTGGAGAATAATGCTCGTCCGACAGGCATGTTATAATGTTATAAGAGTTTTTTAAAATAAATGACATACAGCTAATCACGATGCGCACAGCTGTTCGATTTCATCCTATGCAATGATAAATTCATGCAATGTTTATGCACAACCTTCGCGCTGTACATTATTTTCTTTAGAATATTGTGCTAGATCGTTCAGAATTATTCCAAGATGCAAATACCAGATCAGACGTATGCACAGTGTGAGACGCCTGTGTAGTGATGTGACGAGGACGAAGGCGATGTGTGACGCTTTTTAATTTCCTTTTTTTTTTTAAATTTTTTTTTCGTTTTCCTCTCTATCATCTTTCCAACCCCTATCCCCCATCCCCAGTGTAGGGTAGCAAACGGGAGACTCATATCTGGTTAACCTCCCTGCCTTTCCTCTTCATTCTCTCTCTCTCTCTCTCTTGTCTAGGGAAGAATGCTGATGACAGGCGTGTGAACAGCGAGGCAGGACGCATTTATAATTTCATGTGTCAGGGACATATCCGGGGAATTTGTAATCATGAAACAGCGCGGTTCGGCAAGCGTAGGCGGTCATTCAGGGTCATGTGCCCTCTACTGTGACGTATACGTGCTTAACTCCGTGTGTGTCTTAGAAGAGCGATCGTATCATTATGGGAAAGAATTTCTTCAGAATTGGTCAAGGCACCTTGTTAAAGAGAGAAAAAATAGCGTTACCCTGGCGCATGGTCCATTATTAGTAAGAGAGTTGTATCGTATAACCTTCTTTTTACCGGTAGCATGTTCTTTGTGTGTGTGTGTGTGTGTGTGTGTGTTTCTTTGTGCTTTCGTGTGTGTGTTCTTTTGTGTCTTTGTGTGTTTTTTCTGTGTTTTTGTGTGTGTGCTTTCTTTTGTGTTTTTGGGTGTTTTTTGTGTCTTTGTGTGTATGTGTTCCTGTGTTTTTGTGTTTTCGTGTTTTTGTGTGTGTTTTCGTGTCTGTGTGTTTTTGTGTGTTTTTGTGTTGTGTGTTTTTGTGTGCTTGTGTGTGTGTGTTTCTGTGTTTTTTTTTTTTGTGTGTGTGTGTGTGTATGTGTTTGTGTGTGCGCGTGCGTGTGTGCGTGCGTGCGTGTGTGTGTGCGCGTGTGTTCCTTGAAATTGTTGCTTGCCTGCAACATGCACTTTAAATTATGTGTTCACTTCTGTTTGCAGTTTTCGGGAACTCCGTTCTCGCTTCTATTGTCCCGTCAATGCTTGGGAGTTCATCGTGGACTCCAGTAATTTTGTTACATGTTAACCTTTATCCGCATATCCGGGTTCGAGTCCCGTACCAGGACGAATTTTTCTTCAACTATGAGGCTTTTTCTTTCGAGGAACCCGTATGGGTTTCCTTTGTAGCAATTGCTACGGACTGGTGGATGTCTGATTTTCCCTTTATTCATGTTAACCTGTAAATATGCTAACAATATTCAACGACGTCGACATTCTAAGGACTATAAGGTTACGAGAGAATGACGCTGAAGTGACGACGTGATGATGAATGTGTGGTCGCTGGCGTGACTGCTTACGTGCCGTGGCAGGGAATGTTTACATCTCTAAACATGCCCTGCGTATGCGTCGCCATTGACGGTGACACTTAAGCGGCGGCGGCGGCGAAAGCAGCGGCGCACACTTTAGAATGTTTATGCTGCAGACTTCTAAGCAAATACCTTTTTTTGCCTCTTTCGCCCGTTTTTGTGGTGAATCGGTGAGCAACGGTCGCCGGTAGTACTTGGAAAGGAAACCTTCCTTAGTATGTTTGTTCGTTCGTGTGTTAGTTCTTGGTTAATTCGCTCTTTGGTTGGTTTGTTCTCCCGTTCAGTCCTTCGTTAGTTGGCTCGTTCAGTCGCTCGTTCAGTTCGCGCGTTCTTCCTACCGGAAGTTAGTTTGCCCTTTTGTTTGTTCGCTCGTACGGCAATCATCATAGGTGTTAACTGGAATTTTATTTTACTGAGACAGCACTTACGTAATAACGCCACTGACGCCATCATATAGTCGTCCTATATTACTGTCGTTTTGTAATCTTGCGATCTTCGTTCTCAACATGTCGGTGTCATCATCTACGTGTCACTGTATCCATGACGTCATTGTTCTCTTTTCCTTATCTCACTGTCCTCGTTATTGTACTGTCTTCTTTACACCCCTGTAGTTGCGTCATCGCCGTCTTATTGGCGCCGGAGTCAAGCTTGGCCGCATTCGTCACTTTGGCGGCCATGTCGTCGTTTTCCTGCGGTCGTATTCGCGACATCGTCGTAGTGTTCGTGTTACATCTGGCACCATGACACGCTCGTCATTTTTGTCGTGAATCAACCTTGAGTAGTCGTCGTCGTGCCGTTGTCTTCTCATTGTCTCCTTTAGACGCACTAACACATACCCGCGAACGGACAAGCGCATACAGAGGCGCACGGGCACACAGTATTTTTTTTTTTTTTTGCCTGGAAATGGCGGTGAAGCATCTCATAGCACGGTGTGTTGGTCTTATTTGGGTGTGAGATGATTAGGCAAGCAAATATCTACACACACAGCGGCAAACAGCGTAACCACAACGTAAACTATATACACGGTGTGATAGGAGCAGCTTTAAAAGCACACGGAACTGCTAGCTCAAATGTTAAGGTTCGTGTACACTTCAGAGGGAAGCTTGCTATATATATATATATATATATATATATATATATATATATATATATATATATATGGGCTGCACCGTTCTGAACAAAATCATCCGCTGATAGGCAGCGTAAACATCTAGCCTCTGCTCTCTTCGCCTTGCTACTCCAAAAATCACGTTATCGAACTCAACTCTTCTGCCCATGTACTTACAATGAACTTATATTTGCTTTCTCGCAAATTTAAAGCTGCGGAAGAAAACATTTACGACTTAAGCTCATTGGTATATAGCACAGATGTACGCAGAGTGCATTAATGGTTTAATAGAAGCGAAGCCCGCAAACATAGCACATAAATCTGAAATAAAATAAATATGATGCTCTATGTCATCCTTTCCAGGGTACCAATCAGTTCTTGCGATAGCGCAACGAATGCCATGTTCGCGCATTACAAATAACCAACGGACGGAGCTGTAATATAATGCCCCCATTGGGGTTTTTGAGGGAAAATAAATGTCTTTTTCTCGAGGATTTGTCGCTTAATTTGGTCAGTTATTGCCCAAGCTGACCGCGGTTGTTCGCCTGGCTAAGCGTTGCACCACGTTGCATCTAGCAGCGAAAGGGACCGTGAAGAAGTTAGGCAATGAGAATGAAGCGAACCACTATGGAAAGCATAAAGCAGTCATCACAATCACTATCAGCGTATTCATTGCATCTCCCAGCAATTTACAATAACCCTTGTCTTGCGTCAGCTGATTCCATCTTTTGCTTGTCAATTTACTAATATTATAACAACACCTAATTTCCTGCCGTCCTCCACTGCCCTTCTCTTCCCTTTGCACTCATTGTGTAAGCGTAACGCTATTAAAGCACTGGTTATCTGTCCTACACATTACATGGCACACCCAACTCCATCTTTTCCACTTAATATGAACTATAATATCGGCTACCTCTGAATTCTTTACAATCGACATCGCTGTCCTCCTGTCTCTGAACGTGACATCTAAGATTTCTCTTCTAAGATTTCTTTATTATTCTCTAAGTCTCTGGTCCTTACATTAGTACCCATAGAAAGCAATGATTTTACTTATTTCAAGGATAGCAGTAAGCTGCCCATCGTTATTTAGTAATACGTACCGTTTGCGATCCAACGAATTTTATTTTTCTTTCAATCTCCTTTCCTTCTTCATGATAGCTTTTGACTGGTTTGCCTTGTTAAGTGTTATTCTAGAGTCTTACAACCGATCGCGGATTCCGTTCTCTGGCTAGGCAATTTAACATTACCTTAGTCTTCAGTATATTGACTTTCAAACTTACTCTTTCAATCCGTTGGCACAGTCACACCATAGCAGTCATAGTTTACCTTTAACACAAATTTTCATAATAGTAAAAAAATATTACATACACGTGAGAATGTCGCTATCAAAAAGCTGAGAGTATATAACCGAGAACTGAACCTTGTAGCAAAACTCTACATACACCGCAGTCCTTACGTGGCATGGGAGGAAAATGAAATCTATGACATTCAGCAATTATCCGGCAGACATTACGTAGGGAAAGCTGCACGCTGTGTTAAGGAAAAGTCGAATGAGCATAAGCGAATTGTCAGGAGAAAATATTTTTTGCGTCAAACTTTCAGGCACAAGGTTATTGCCGAAAATTCAAGGAAACTCAAATATTGCTCATTCCTAAAGATTAACTATGGCTAAGGGGATACTCGAGGTAGAAGAAAATATAAGGAGGTTGGGTTTGTCATATGTTATCATTGCATGACAATGGTTCTTGTCTCGTGCCAGGAATTGTGTATCGTGGAGTGGAGGACCTAGGCCATTCTGCACAACATATAATTTCGCGCTTCATTGCTCCGCTTTGATTTGTCGTTGTGATGAGACGTATTTATGGTCGAGTTTCACAGAATGCTTCATTTCATGGGTGTTGACGCTATGTTCGTGTGCTTCGTTTGGGTTTGCATATTTTTTCTTTTGCTGTCCCTGATTTACTCTCCGTCAGTTTAATATTGTTTTGCTAGAGAACACCACGGCCCATGACTTCGCGTTTCAGCTGGCATTGCCGTATTTCTTGATCCAGCAGAACCTCACAGGCCCTGTGGCAGTGCATAAAGCAAGGGGGGGGGGGGGGGGGGGGGTGGAATTTCAAATGGTTAAGATATGAAAAGTACGAATTTCTAACAGGAACAGTACTATTACCGCCCATTTCGCTTTACCTTTACATAATTTGCACTAAGTCGCTTTCAACGGGCACTTTACCCGATGATTGGAAAATTTCCCATGTTCCGGTTCATAAGGGTGGCTCAAAAAAGGATGTAACAAATTACCGGCCCATTTCATTACCATCAATATCATGTCAACTTTTTGAACATATCCTATTTAAGCACATATTGACCCATCTTACAGATAATAATGTTCTGATAAATGAGCAGCACGGTTTTCGCAAAGGATTTTCTTGTACCACGCAACTTGTAGAGTTTTTTCATGAGTTGGCTTCCAATGTTGACGAGGGTGGGCAAACAGATTGCGTCTCCATAGATTTTAGAAAGGCCTTCGACACCGTGTCGCACTCCGTTCTCCTCGTCAAACTGCACATTCTAAATTTTGACGAGAATGTACTAACTTGGATAACCAATTACTTGTTCGACAGGCGTCGATGCGTGCTTTTAAATGGGAGGTGTTCATCCTATGTTGGTGTATCGTCAGGCATGCCACAAGGCTCCGTCCTTGGACCGCTCTTATTCCTTATTTTTATTGATAATATTTCTGGGGGTATTTCATCGCGCATGCGTTTATTTGCCGACGATTGTGTTTTATATCGGCAGATTAGGAACGCAAGTGACGGCGTTTCTTTGCAGGACGATTTGGATCGTATTACAAGGTGGGGCCAGAAGTGGCAAATGACGTTGAATCCAAAAAAGTGTGTGCACAGGCGTGTTTCTAAAAAAAGAAACAAATTGAAACAGCTTACAGGCTAAATACGTATGTGATTATACTGAACCAACATGCAAATATCTTGGTGTTGTTTTATCGCATGATTGCTCATGGAATCCCAATATTGATTATGTTGTTGGTAAAGCAGCAAGCGCTCTTAACTTTATCCAACGGAACCTAAGATGGGCACCCCAGAATTTAAAGAACACGGCCTACCTCACCTGTATTAGGCCGATCTTGGAGTACGCATGCCCTTTATGAGGCCCGATGCAGGCCAGGTCTATAGATAAACGTGAAAAAAAAAATCAGAATAGAGCTGCGCTGTTTGTTTTAGGGCGGTACAAGCGGACAGACAGCTGTACCGCTATGAAAACGGAATTGGGTTGGGAATCGATTTCTTTGCGCAGAAAAACACCGCGATTGAAGTTTTTTTGTATTTTTCACGGTAACACTGGAATTGCTTGTAATAACTACTTTTATCAACCCAATTACATATCCAGTAGAAATGATCACCGACACAAAGTGAAGGAGTACCATGCAAGGACAACAATTCTTTGTGATGACTATCAGAGATTGGAACCGGCTGCAAGAGACGCAAGTGTGCTGTATAGATGAAGAAGCGTTTTATTTAAGTCTGTAACCCCCTGCTGTAACGCCTTCCTGGCAAAGCGGGGCACTCACTAAATAAATAAATAAATAAATAAATAAATAAATAAATAAATAAATAAAAAGATTGCCGTATTATGGAATATTCAAGGGACTACGGGACCACATATGGGACTACGTAGGTGAACAACTGTCATCGAGGCGCGGACTGCCACTAGTTCGGTATCGACATCTGTGGTGATGACTTCTGGGGCGATCAGACCGGATCTGTGCGAGTACACGGCCGAAAGCGTTTCTGGCTCTGTGCCAGGCGAGCCATCTGATGTTGTAGAGAAGGTCAAGACAGTGGGCGAACTGTGGGGCTAGTTTCGGTATTGACAATAAAGCGTCGTCATGACACTAGTAGCCAAACGAAAATTCAGTAACGTTTGCATATGTGGCTCTATCTTTTCAAGCTACGTAAGAATAAAGTGATGCAGTTATCTTCGGCTTCGGTTGCTACCCTGCTCGTCTGCTTCTGCCGCTTTCTATGCAGGTGTACGTTTTTTCGTGTGCTCTGCCGTTAACATTTTTCTTTCGGTGCCATCGAACGTTCCGACAAATTCGAAAAAAACCAAAGAAAGGGCACAAGGCATGCTGCGCGGCTGTGTGGTGTAGCAACTCGGGGAGGAACAGCAGGGCGAAGTTTTTCCGTTTCCCTGTGAACGACAGGTAAGCACCATTTTTCTGAAGTCGTTATGAAGAAACAAGCGATATCCTTATCAAAACAGCTATAGGACGAAAGGAAAACGAAAACGTTTTCAAGTAATTGCGTTTTTTTTTTTTTTTATTGGCGTGGCGCATTTTTATGAGGTGTTGTAAGTGAAGCTACTTGGTGACAGTTTCACATGGGCCGATTGATGCTAGCTGACGCGCATACGGAACTTCCACTTCGGTATATGTTGGCGGTGGCTTTTCATTTATTACAGGAGTAGAAAATTTGCGATTTATATTTGGCGAAAGCATTTGAAAGCTTGTTGCACAAACTGGTTACGCTGGAGAGCATTCCGGTGACTAGCTTTTTGTGGCGACATTACCCCCTTTGAATGTTAATGAACACGGCAGAAGGAAAGAATATCAATTACTTAGCAGTCACCGTTCGGATTTTGAATTACAAGGCGTTCGAATTAATTACGGGACCGCCGAGTTGCGCTTCCCACTTTCAAACTGTGCCTAGAAGGACATAATTTTTTCGTTCCTTCTTCGTACTCTCAACTTTGGTTTCATATTTAGGTGTTCCTTAATCATGACCATGCGGTATTTCGCCCATTTTTCAGATGTGACATTTGGGGAAATTACGCTAAATAGGGTGACCTGGCGGGGTTGGCATGCGTGTAGATGTACAACGGCTACTGCCTCTGCTTGGACGAGATCAGAGAAAGTGACTGCGCCAAGCTGGCCAAAACAGGACTTGTGGTCGGCTGTGGGCGAATGGTGGAGTGGAAGTGCGGTCCCTGGTCGATGAAGGTAAGGAAAAATAAGTTATTAGTCGCTGCGAGTCTGCGCTTCTGCAGTTCCTTATTTCCGTACAGAAACTACTTGACATGGCGCGGCGCGGGTGTCATTAGCACGGCGAGCGCTGTCTCGTGCACGTCTTTTGCAACGGGGTCTGGTGCCGTGTGACGTCACGCAGGGGAAATTTGCTCCGCGTGCGCTAATAAACCGCGTGCCTGTCCGTTTATCGTTTGCTCGTCAGCAATGCACGATGTTCCCGATTATAGGCTAAACTAAAAAGCCGAAGGATTTTTACGGACGATGGGTGAATTCCCGTTCGTAAAAAGTCGCGCCGTCTTTGGCGCTACAGCATACGATAGGGCGCAGCCATTTCTTGCCACGCGCTGCCGTGTTCTCCAGGAGTTTGGTTTGCCGCTTTGTGGCAGAAATTCTTCTGGAGCGACAATTTTAATGCTCGGTTGCCCAGCAACTTTAGGCTGTGTTTTATTCTAGGTTTTATTCGAGTAAGTTATTGCTCTTTCCTTAAACCTTGATGCACGGTGGGTAATTGGGACACCCTGTATATATTTATGATCTCTGCATGCAACTGACGATGTTTCCATCCCTAATAAATGTTGTAGATTATTAGAATTATTATTATGTTTTTTGTCATGAGTCGTTAGCTTTGCTTAGTCGAAAGAGAAGCAATTCATGCAACCAGAATGCAAGCAGAAGCCATCACACACCATTGATAAGAGACTGCTGAAGGGGTCACTAAAATTTATAGGTTTTTCTTCATAGTCAAAAAAGCACGCAAAACAATTTGAAGCCTGGTGAACATGCAGCAACATATTCATTCTCTAGGGATAGGCTATGCATACCTTTAGAAATAATCTTTAATTGCCTACTTCTATCCCTTTCAAAAATATAATAAACTTTGTCCTGCGCGTATATTTAAACATACTGTGTATGTACATGATGTTTCCAGTGGAAATTTGAAACAATGTTAAAGTGAAAATATGGATGAGGCAGCCGCCGCTAGTGCTTCTAATGCGCGTGTCCTCTTATTGTCAGGATTTGCAGAAATAAAGCGAAAATATGAATTAAAAGCCGTGCACGTCCGCACCAACAATGATGCAGTAAGCTTCAGAACCTTCTCACCAGTAAAATTTCAAGTGAGAAGGTCTAGGAAAGTCAAAACAAATTTCAAATGATGTCGACGGCAAAGCTCTGGTAAGGGCACTTTAGATATGTGTGTGTGAGGGGGGGGGGATAGGGGGGCGGCATTCGGCATCGCCTGGTGGAGGCTCTGCCCCCACCGGAAAACTACAGAGGGGGCTCGAGCCCCGGAGCCTCCCCTCCCCCCCCCCCCCCCCCCTGTAGTCGGCGCGTATGTACTACTTTACGAAAATAGTTCTGTTTTGTTACGTGCATTAGAAATTTGTTAATGTTAATCAACACGCTCTCGTATTTTAATAAATGCAAAGTGATATCATATGGTATGCATTTGTCTCCAAAGGATTTTGCTTTCCAATACAGCATGACACTCTAGAATACACAGGACGCTGCGCTTGTCCTGTGTGCCTGTGTGCAATGTTCTCTTACAAAGCGTGCGATTTCGGCGAAAATTTATCAACTAGCCGATGAAGGTGTTCTAATGAGGTATCTGTCTTTACAGGTTCTGCATCACCGCAGCAAGGCAAAACCGGATAATATATTCACCAGAGATCGCAGGCGTCATCAACCGACTGAGAAATTATACACAAAGATATCGCAAGTGCGCTAAGATAAAGAGCTGCCGAAATATTACCACGGGAGGATTCCCCCTTATGATTGAGCACTAGAGAAGCTGATGCATCATGTGAGCACAGAGATCTGCCAACTCTTGCCGAGCCAAGTGGCATTCCAATATCGCAAGAGGAAGGGAAGAGCACGGAGGAATGTCTTCTAGAGCACGTTGTGTAGCCGCGCAATTGTGCGGTGTTACCAGTGTACTGAATTTAAGCTAAACAGCAGTCTGGTATGTGAAATCTTTTGCTCCAGTAAGTGTTCCCTGTATCTGCTGCAGCATCTTTGCTATGCGTGGCTTTTGCTGCGCATAAATGACATAAATCTGTATCTCAAAAGTACATCGTGAGAGAAAGTCCGGTGCAAAACAAGCTCCAGAAGCTTGAAAATTAGAAATCATTTTCCGATATTTTATTATTTTTGTAATTCCGATAGTTCTTAGTGCCGTCTTCTGATCACCTTATCTTTACAAAATATTTCGACATACTTAAATGTTTGCATAAAAATCGTGCAGCTTATTCTTTGTGCAGACAGTCGTTGCTTCCCCACTTGCACCCTCCTCTTTAAAGCTTACTACATAGCTATCATATATGGTTCTTGAGATACTAGAATCTTCCTGAGATTACTTCAATAAAGTTGGGCAAGTGCTCTTTTCGGCGAAGAAAGCAAAGAAAGCATGCTGTGCCATAAAGGTGTGTTTAGACAAGTTGAAATGTTTTCACCTCCTTAGTGTGTGGACACCAAAATTCTCATGATGGATGACCTCCAGCCAATAATTAAACTCGTAACATGGTTCTGAAACATGTCTCATGCTTAACACAGTCGCTCTGGGAAAAAAAGTGCGCAATGTACGTTCAGCGTATCAGAGCCAGATCCTGAAAGCGATTCAAAGGAAAATTGTCCTGAGCAGGTTGCCCTGATGCATTGAAGGTAGCCGATTTGAGTTACCTTTAAAAATATTTCTTCATGTCCCGAAGCTACGCGTTCAATAATACATTTGTGCATCTCTCTGTTCTTGCAGAAACTCATCTGACGATCAACCGACAACTGATACACGTTTCTCCTGTATTTACTGTTTCTCGACCAAACAAACAAAAGAAAGCTCGTTGCTATTTGTTGCTACTGTTTTGGAAATATACCTTTCATACCTAGATGATGATAGAGCAGACGAAGTGCATTAAAAGTTTTAAGAAGTGTTTGTAGTATGCTCGTGCGGAATTTCTTAATGATACCTTGTTCGCATTGTTCGATATGAATGAAGCTCCGGCGGTCTCATATGTTGTATCGTGAAACACCACCAAACACGAACTATCACCTTTTTCAATATAGTTTGCAAAATATTTATCGGCACATTAGCGCAAGTACAGCTGCAGAAAATTTACTACATATAGAATGTTTCTTGAACTAGCAAGTATACCCGTTGTATGGAATTAAAAAGGAAGCTGTTTATACTAGTATGCAAAAAAATGTGGTTCTGCTGCTCTTGATAATGTTTCTGTTACTAACAAGTAACTGTTTCGACAACAATTGCTTTGGTAGAGATGCATTTTGCACACAAAGTAAACATGGCATCTGTAATAATTTACTGTCTGTGAAATATTGTAGGAACTATTATGTATTATCGTAGTACAGAATGCGCCCGTTTGTACTGAATAATGTGATACTCAGCTGTATATTGTGTTGTGTGTAGAATGCCTTGCTGTGCGATAGGTTAACAAAAACAGTGAATAAATCACATTTTTCTGCCTATTTATCAGTTGTCGAAACTGAATAGCCGCACATCGTGTCGTGCTGGCTCGCCATTCTTGAGCAGACGAAAATACATTTTTACACAGATGCGTTGCACACGTTTCGCAGATGATGCAGGCTTAACAGGAAGCTGTCTTGAGAGATCTTGAGTCTCTCATCGTCCAAACCGTGGCGCGCACTCTAAATCGCTACGAAGGCAATATGCCGTCCATGTATGCCAAGTGCCTTAATCATGCTTTGAGCCGCACATAAAAAGGGCGCCGGCTGTGCCACTTCTTTCATTATGAACAAGGCTCCCGTGGGGGAGCCGAAGCGTAAATGTATATTTTGAACCAGTTTGGTCGGTGTTTGGACCTCTTCCTTCTAAGTCCACATGTTGTGTGTACTACAAGAAAATTAGAAGCAGAAGGGTGTTGAGAACAAAGTCTGGGAGAGGAAAATAATCTGAAAAAAAAATGCTAACGGTGTTCGTTGCTGATGGCGCCTGCAGAGAAAGTCGTGCACTCGTCGAGAGAATAGCAGATGACATGTGGGATGGGGTTTCCCCTCGCACATCAACAAAACCATTGCCATGGCAACATGCTTGATTTTTTTTTTCGCTCAGAGTATGGCCTACTAAGCACGAGGGGAGAAATTGGCGCTCATAACGCAATTCTGGTTTAGCTGGGGGCTATACCAGCTTGATACACTTGTACCAGCTTGTACCAGCTTGGTACATGACCGGGGTAGTGGGAGAAGTATGGGAGAGGCCGTTGCCCTGCAGTGGGCGTAACCAGGCTGATGATGATGATGATACCAGCTTACACGGTCATGGTCAAGGTTTCGTGTTCTCACCTCTTTCAACGCGCTTCTCGCATCATCATCATCATCATCATCATCATCATCAGCCTGTTTTATGTCCACTGCAGGACAAAGGCCTCTCCCTGCGATCTCCAATTACCCCTGTCCTGCGCCAACCGATTCTAACCAGCGCCCGCGAATTTCCTAATTTCATCGCTCCACCTAGTCTTCTGGCGTCGTCGACTGCGTTTCCTTTCTCTTGGTACGAATACTGTAACCATAAGGGTCCAACGGTTATCTAACCGGCACATTACATGACCTGCTCAGCTCCATAGTTTTCTCCTAATGTCAATTAGAATATCGCCTAAACCCATTTGCTCTCTAATGCAAACCGCCATCTTTTTCTCTTAACGTTATGCCTAGCAATCTTCGTTCCATCGATATATTTGCGCGGTCTATCGACTTTTTCAATATAGTTTGCTAAATATTTATCGGCGCCTTAGCGCGAGGACAGCTGCAGAAAATTTACTAGGTATAAAATGTTTTTTTTTTTCGAACTAGCAAGTATACCCGCTGTAAGAAATAAAAAGAAAGTTGTTTATATTAGTATGCGAAAATGTGCTTATGCTGCTCTTGACAATCTTTCTGCTAATCCCAAATAACTCTTTCGACAAAAGTTGCTTCGGTAGAGTTACATATGCAATGACTTTTTTTTTTCTTTTGCATCGGTTCCGAGAACCAACAGCACGAGGTCGACGCGGTCGTGTCGTGCAAGCATCTCTCGGGCAAAGACGACGCTAGGCTTTCCTGCGTCATCACCACGTCATGTGTGGGAGGCAGCACTATACGATCTGGCCAGAAAGGTGAGCGCATCGAAAACATGATGTCCTGCATCGAAATCTTTCCATTGCCTTTCGCTGTGCCAGTTTCCCATAATACAGTTTCACGCCAACTAATTTCGAGTAGGCCGATGCTTCTGCAATTCTTATCAACGAAGTATGAGCAAGACGCTACTAATGGCTTTTTCTGTATTTTCTTATATTAAGAAGTAATAAGAAAGAAATTAACTAGCGCAGTCCACAATTCCACCTGAACAAGATTGCAAGCTGGGTGAACGGGCGCTTCTCCTGTGCAGCAGCGCACCAAGAACAGGGAAAGGAGAAAGTGCCAGACGTGCGGCTTCCTGACAAATGAAAGTTAAATGGAATATAGCGTGCAACGCATCTGCGTCGTTCATAGCAAGTGGCTCTGTTGTTTAATAAACTTTCAGTTATGCGCCAATTATCGTTT
Organism: Dermacentor andersoni; assembly: GCF_023375885.2. Classification (NCBI taxonomy): domain Eukaryota; kingdom Metazoa; phylum Arthropoda; class Arachnida; order Ixodida; family Ixodidae; genus Dermacentor; species Dermacentor andersoni. The sequence goes on along the minus strand of NC_092824.1, from coordinate 92,425,809 downwards.
TTTTCTCACTGTAGTGTGCCTGCAGTTTGAATGGCTGCCTTTATCACTCAAGAATTCCAGCAGTGAAATAAGTCTTGTCTATGTACTTCGCATTCACATAGTATGTCTGGTAAAAATGAGTCCGTATCTATCCACCGTGGTGTCCCTTGCAATCCGCGAGTTGCTTTACGTAAAACGAAACACGTAACGATTTTCCATTCTTGTTCCTGGTTGCTGCTAACGCAAACCCATTCCGCGTAAATGTGCATTCCGTTCTTGCCATTGGGCATTATACTCAATGAAGCCGCACATTTTGAATCCAGAATAGAAGTAAGGAGTACATGACTGGGGTGAATTGGGGCCCAGAGCCTTTTACATTTAACGACTCGGAAGTCATTGAGCCCACCGACTCAATAGTCAATACTCATAGTATTCTAAAAGATAACGACCCAACGCAAAGCCTTAACACGACAGTAGTACATTTGCGCTCTTGCTTGTTACAATTATCCCTTATAGTTATTGCGGCTAGCATTCTTTCAGTTCAACAAGTTTGCGGTATGTCTGTCTGTTGGTTTGTTTATCCGTATCTAACCTGTTCCATGCCAACTAGGGTTACGGCGTAGTCTAATGGGTCTAACATCTGGCTGCTATGCTGAGGGACCAACTTGGTTCAGTGCCTACGTGAGGGTATGCGGCGCACCTCAATGACCTTATCCCGTGCCATTCTGCCTCACTGTGAACCCCAGGTTTCCCAAATTTTTGGAGTCTCCCACTATAGCGTGCCTCATAATCAGATCGTGGCTTCGGTATGTAAAACCGCATAATTTTTTTTTTTTGGGGGGGGGAGGGGTGTATGCGTCGCCCATCAGTGAATCTCTTTTACCCAACTTTGGTCACTGGATATGGGCCATCACTCGCTGTGATGGCGTAGGGGCTTTGGCGTTGCACTCTCTCTCTCTCTCTCCTCCTCATCTTTCATCGCCCCATCCCGCGCTCATGTGTAGGGTAGCAAACCGGTTGAGCTAAACTGGTTCGCCTCCCTGCCTTTCCTTCTCCACTTTTTCCTTCCTTGACGTTGCACTGCTATGCTTGAAGGTGCAGGCTGAAACACGGGCAGCGGCGGCCATATTTCGAGGGGACCGTAATGCAAAGATTTCCCGTGCACCGTGCGTTGGCTACACGCTAAAGAACTACAGGTGGTCAAAATTAATCCGTAGTCCCCCACTACTGCGTGCCTCATGATCATATCGTTGTTTTGGCACGTAAAAGCCCAGGATTTAATTTGTTTTATGTGCCGTTGCGTACCTACTGCCCTTCAGTCACTATCCTAGAATACAACTTTCCTAACTGTTTGTGTGCTACTGCGCATGCGCCGCATTGCAATGAACCTTTTCCCCCCCATCTTGAGTCGTTGGGCTGTTCTACAGCGGTCAGGTGTCTTGCTGCCTGCCCTGCAGACCTGGTGGCCAGGCCTCCTAATACGATGACATCTGGCTGCCCGCCCTGCTGACCTGGTGGCCAGCTGTTTGAGCAGCCTGGTGTCTTGATGCCCACCTCATGGATCTAGTGACCAGCTGATATAGCTAGCTCGAAGCGCGATGCCCGGCCTTCTGACCTGGTACCAGATGTTCTTGTGGCCTCCACGGCTGCCGATCAAAAGGTCGCGAGTGCGTTAAGGAATCACAGGTGCCAAAGTTTTTTCTATTACAAGTTCTTTATCGAAAAAAGAAAACAAGTTGGGCGAATGGTTTAGCATACGCAAATTCAGCGTCTGTGTTAACTGTGTTAACGTGATAGCACAGCTACTACCGCGCTCACGCACTACAAAAACCAACCGGGAAACTTGTAATGTAAAGCGCCAATTAGGATATTTGGGGGAAAATAAATGACATCTGCTTTCTTCTCTTGTATTTGCCGCTTAATTTTGTAAGTTATTACCCAAGCTTACAACGTTTATTCCTGTGGTTACCTATTGCACCTCCTTACGTCTGTCAGTGAACATGACCGTAAAAATTTAAACAAAAAGGAAGCTAACATCAAAGGAAAAAATATAAAGCATTCATCATCATCATCATCAACAACAACCACAACAAGAACAACCTATTTATGTCAAATCCGAGCAATTTCCAATAACCCTTGTCTTGCACCAGCTGATTCTATCTTATGCCTGCCAAATTCCTAATTTTATAACACCACTTAGCCTGCGGTCCTCGATAGCACTTCTAAACCACCGATTGTCTGCCCTATGCATTACATAGCACACCCAGCTTCATCTTTTCCTCTTAATGTGAACTAGAATAACGGCTACCCCTAACAATCCACTTCGCCGTCTTCTTGCCCCTGAACAAGAGGTCGAACATTTTTCTGCTTAAGGTTCTTTATTGATCCCAAGGTTTCTGCTCAATAATTATCACCCGCATAAAACAATGTACGCAGTTCAAAGATACCGCTAAGCTGCCGATCATGATTTCTTAATGCGTGCCGTATGCGTTCCAGCAAATTTTATTTTCCTGTAAATTTTTTTCCCATGTTCACGGCTGCTTTTGACTGATTGGCCTTCATATACATTTTCTTTCATCGATTCTTGAAGCTGACTACCAATCGCGAATTCTCATTCTGTTGCTATGCAATTTAACTTCATCTTGGTCTCTTGATTATTAATATTCAAGCTAACTCTTCTATTCTTTCGACGAGCATGGTTTTACCGTAGAGATCATAGCTTACGTTATACACCAAATCTCATATAGCAAAAAAAAAAAAAAATGCGCAGCACAATGATACAAATGTGGTGACTTCGGTACCGAAAATATAGTAGGGCTTGATTCTTCTACCAAAGCTCATCTCAATCACCGCACTGCTTACGTTGCACGGGCATGGCTACAATTTATTACATCTGGAAACCAGTCGTCAGAGATAACGTAGGCAAAACAGCTCGCTGCGTTAAGTAAAGGTAGAATGGGCGTGACAAAATGTTATCAGACGTACAATAATGGGGGAAAGGAAAAATAAAGTAAAATGTTGCATATTCCCAGGAATAACTTCAGACGAGAGAGATCAGCTAAGAAACATACGGCGGTTGCGTATGTCATGCGTTGGTAGCGCTTGGCACCGCTTGTACTGAAACGTGGAAAATCACGGTATGTTGGAGTGGATATCATATACTTTTCTGCACGACCTACAATTGCGGCTCTTTCGGTTTCCTTATCCTCTCCGATGAGACACTATTTATCCTCTCATTTTCCAGATTGATACATTTGTTGGGAGCTGGCGCTATGTCCGTGTGCTTAGCATGCGCTTGCCTGTTTTCTTTTTCTTTTGCTGTTCATCATTTACTGCCCATCAGCCTATCAATTTCCTGCCATGAAACACCACGGGACGTACAGCTTGCGTTCCTGTATATGGGACTTCATATACCACCACGCTCCATGAGTGAGCGTGACGGGGAAAATTTGAGGAATCAAAAACAAAGCTAACCTCAAGAAAAAAATAAAGCCGTCATCATCATCACCAGCAGCCTGTTTATGTCAAATCCCAGCAATTACCAATAACCTTTCGTCTTGCACCAGCTGATTCTATCTTACGCCTGCCAAATTCTTAATTTTTATACCATACCAATACCTAACTACCTGCCGTCCTCGGAAGCAGTTCCAAACCAGCGGTTAACTCCCATACGCATTACATGGTCTGCCCACCTCCTTTATTTCTTCTTAATCTCAACAAGAATAACGGCTAGCTCTGACAAACCACTCCGCTGTATCCTACTTCCTACCGTGTCGAGTGTTTGCAGCTTAATATTGTTGCGGATTGCCCAAACTTACCGCGTTTGTTCGTCTACTTGCCTGTTGCATTTCAATGCCTCTACGAGTGAGCATGAGGGTGAAAATTTGAGGAATAAAAAACAAAGCTAACCTAAAGGGAAAAATCAAGCCGTCATCATAATCACTAGTAACCTGTAAGTGTCATTTCCCAGCAATTTCCAGTAACCTTTTGTCTTTTACAAGCTGATTCAATCTTACGCCAGCCATCTTCCTAATTTGCATACCATACAATACCTAATTGCCTGCTATCCTTGGAAGAACTTCCTGTCCAGCAGTTAACTGCCCTACTCATTACACGGCCTGCCCAGCGCTATCCTTACCTCATAATCTCAACTACAATAACGGCTAGCTTTAATAAACCTTTAATAAACCACTTCACTGTCTCCTATTTCCTATCGTGTCGAGTATTTGTTGCTCAATATTGTAGTTTATTGCCCAAACTTAACGTGTTTGTTCATCTGCTTGCCTATTGTTTCGTTCCGTATATCAGAGATCCTGACCGTAAAAAGTTAAGCAAAGAAAAACAAAGCAAACTCAAGGGGAAAATAAAGCAGTCATCATAACCACCAGCAGACTGTTTATGTCATCTCTGTACAATTTCCAATAACCTTTCGTCTTGCCCCATCTGATTCTACCTCACGCCTGCCCACTTCATAATTTTCATACCATACCATACCTAATCACCTGCTATCCTTGGATACACTTCCAAATCAGCGGTTAACTGCCCTACGCATTACATGGCCGGCCCAGCTCCATCTTTTCCTCTTAATATCAACTAGAATAACGGCTAGCTCTAACAAACCACTCCGCTTTCTCATAGCTCCTATCGTCTCAAGTATTTGTTGCTTAATTTTGTAGTTTATTGCCCAAACTTACCGTGTTCGTTCGTCTGCTTGCCTATACCATTTCATTGCAGTATATCAGAGATCCTGACCGTAAAAAGTTAAGCGAAGAAAAACATACCTAACCTCAAGAGGAAAATAAAGCAGTCATCATAATCACCAGCAGTATATTTATATCATCTCTGTGCAATTTCCGATAACCTTTCGTCTTGCGCCATCTGATTCTATATTAGGCCTGCTAACTTCCTGATTTTCGAGCCATACCATACCTAATTGCCTGCCGTCCTCGAAAGCACTTCCAAACCAGCGGTTAACTGCCCTATGCATTACATGCCCTGCCCAGCTCCACCTTTTCCTCTCGATGTCAACTAGAATAACGGCTAGCTCTAACAAACCACTCCGCTTTCTCATAGCTCCTATCGTCTCAAGTATTTGATGCTTAATTTTGTAGTTCATTGCCCGAAATTACCGTGTTTCTTCGTCTGCTTGCTTATTGCGTTTCTTTGTGTGTATCAGAGATGCTGAGCGTAAAAAGTTAAGCAAAGAAAAACATAGCTAAACCCAAGGGGAAAACAAAGCAATCATCATAATCACCAGCAGACTGTTTATGTCATCTCTGTGCAATTTCCAATCACCTTTCGTCTTGCCCCATCTGATTCTACCTCACGCCTGCCCACTTCCTAATTTTCATACTATACCATACCTAATTACCTGCCATCCTTTGATACGATACACTTCCTATTCAGCGGTCAACTGTCTTACGCATTAAATGGCCTGCCCGTGATCAATCTTTTCCTCTTAATGTCACTAGAATAACGGCTAGCTCTAACAAACCACTCCGCTTTCTCATAGCTCCTATCGTCTCAAGTATTTGTTGGTTAATATTGTAGTTTATTGCCCAAACTTACCGTGTTTGTTCGTCTGTTTGCCTAGTGCGTTTCATTGCGTATATCAGAGATCCTGACCGTAAAAAGTTAAGCAAAGAAAAACATACCTAACCTCAAGGGGAAAATAAAGCAGTCATCATAATCACCAGCAGTATATTTTTATCATCTCTGTGCAATTTCCGATAACTTTTCGTCTTGCGCCATCTGATTCTATATTAGGCCTGCTAACTTCCTAATTTTCGAACTATACCATACCTAATTGCCTGCCGTCCTCGAAAGCACTTCTTAACCAGCGGTTAACTGCCCTGTGCATTACATGCCCTGCCCAGCTCCACCTTTTCCTCTCGATGTCAACTAGAATAACGGCTAGCTCTAACAAACCACTCGGCTTTCTCATAGCTCCTATCGTCTCAAGTATTTGTTGCTTAATTTTGTAGTTTATTTCCCGAACTTACCGTGTTTGTTCGTCTGCTTGCCTATTGCGTTTCATTGCGTATAGCAGAGACCCTGACCGTAAAAAGTTAAGCAAAGGAAAACATACCTAACTTCAAGGGGAAAATAAAGCAATCATCATAATCACCAGCAGTATGATTATATCATCTCCGTGCAATTTCCAATCCCCTTTCGTCTTGCCCCATCTGATTCTACCTCACGCCTGACCACTTCATAATTTTCATACCATACCTTACCTAATTACCTGCCATCCTTGGATACACTTCCTATTCAGCGGTTAACTGCTCTACGCATTGCATGGCCTGCCTGTGCTTAATCTTTTCCTCTTAATATCAACTAGAATAACGGCTAGCTCTAACAAACCACTCCGCTTTCTCATAGCTCCTATCGACTCAAGTATTTGTTGCTTAATTTTGTAGTTTATTTCCCGAACTTACCATGTTTGTTCGTCTGCTTGCCTATTCCATTTCATTGCGTATATCAGAGATCCTGACCGTAGAAGTTAAGCAAAGAAAAACATATCTAACTTCAAGGGGAAAATAAAGCAATCATCATAATCACCAGCAGTATGATTATATCATCTCTGTGCAATTTCCAATAACCTTTCGTCTTGCCCCATCTGATTCGACCTCACGCCTGCCCACTTCATAATTTTCATACCATACCATACCTAATTACCTGCCATCCTTGGATACACTTCCAATTCAGCGGTTAACTGCCCTACGCATTACATGGCTTCCCCAGCTCCACGTTTCCCTCTTAATATCAACTAGAATAACGGCTAGCTCTAACAAACCACTCCGCTTTCTCATAGCTCCTATCGTCTCAAGTATTTGTTGGTTAATATTGTAGTTTATTGCCCAAACTTACCGTGTTTGTTCGTCTGTTTGCCTATTGCGTTTCATTGCGTATATCAGAGACCCTGACCGTAAAAAGTTAAGCAAAGGAAAACATAGCTTAACTCAAGGGGCAAATAAAGCAGTCATCATAATTACCAGCAGACTGTTTATGTCATCTCTGTGCAATTTCCAATAACCTTTCGCCTTGCCCCATCTGATTCTACCTCACGCCTGACCACTTCATAATTTTCATACCATACCTTACCTAATTACCTGCCATCCTTGGATACACTTCCTATTCAGCGGTTAACTGCTCTACGCATTACATGGCCTGCCTGTGCTTAATCTTTTCCTCTTAATATCAACTAGAATAACGGCTAGCTCTAACAAACCACTCCGCTTTCTCATAGCTCCTATCGACTCAAGTATTTGTTGCTTAATTTTGTAGTTTATTGCCCAAACTTACCGTGTTTGTTCGTCTGTTTGCCTAGTGCGTTTCATTGCGTATATCAGAGATCCTGACCGTAAAAAGTTAAGCAAAGAAAAACATACCTAACTTCAAGGGGAAAATAAAGCAATCATCATAATCACCAGCATTATGATTATATCATCTCCGTGCTACTTCCAATCCCCTTTCGTCTTGCCCCATCTGATTCTATCTTAGGCCTGCTAACTTCCTAATTTTCGAACCATACCATACCTAATTGCCTGCCGTCCTCGAAAGCACTTCTTAACCAGCGGTTAACTGCCCTGTGCATTACATGCCCTGCCCAGCTCCACCTTTTCCTCTCGATGTCAACTAGAATAACGGCTAGCTCTAACAAACCACTCGGCTTTCTCATAGCTCCTATCGTCTCAAGTATTTGTTGCTTAATTTTGTAGTTTATTTCCCGAACTTACCGTGTTTGTTCGTCTGCTTGCCTATTGCGTTTCATTGCGTATATCAGAGACCCTGACCGTAAAAAGTTAAGCAAAGGAAAACATACCTAACTTCAAGGGGAAAATAAAGCAATCATCATAATCACCAGCATTATGATTATATCATCTCCGTGCTACTTCCAATCCCCTTTCGTCTTGCCCCATCTGATTCTATCTTACGCCTGCGCGCTTCATAATTTTGATACCATGCCATCCGTAATTACCTGCCATCCTTGGATACACTTCCTATTCAGCGGTTAACTGCCCTACGCATTACATGGCCGGCCCAGCTCCATCTTTTCCTCTTAATATCAACTAGAATAACGGCTAGCTTTAACAAAACACTCCGCTGTCATATAGCTCCTATCGTCTCAAGTATTTGTTGCTTAATTTTGTAGATTATTGCCCAAACTTACCGTGTTTGTTCGTCTGTTTGCATAATGCATTTGACTGGGTATATTAGAGATACTAACCATAAAAAGTTAGGCAAGGAAAAACATAGCTAAACTCAAGGGGCAAATAAAGCAGTCATCATAATTACCAGCAGACTGTTTATGTCATCTCTGTGCAATTTCCAATAACCCTTCGTCTTGCGCCATCTGATTATAACTTACGCCTGCCCACTGCCTAATTTTGATACCATACCATACCTAAATATCTGCCATCCTTGGATACACTTCCAATTCAGCGGTTAACTGCCCTACGCATTATATGGCCTGCCTAACTCCATCTTTTCCTCTTAATGTCAACTAGAAGAAGGGCTAGCTCCAACAAACCACTTCGCTGTCTCCTATCTCATGTCGTCTCGAGTTTTGTAGCTTAATTTTCTTGATTATTGCTCAAACTTAGCGCGTTTGTTCGTCAGCTTGCCTATTGTGTTTCATTGCGCATATCAGGGACTGTGACCGTAAAATGTTAAGCAATGAAATACAAAGCTAACCTCAAGGGGAAAATAAAGCAGTCATCATCATCACCAGCAGTATGGTTATCTCATCGCCAAGAAATTTCGACTAATATTTTGTCTTACATTAGGTGATTCTATCTTACGCCTGCGAAATTCATAATTTTTATACGGTACCTAACTGCCTGCAGTCCTCGGAAGCACTTCCAAACCAGCCGTCAACTGTCTTACGCATTACATGGCCTGCCCAGTTTCATCTTTTGCTCCTAATGTCAACTATTATAACTGTTAGGTCTAACAAAGCACTCCGCTGTCTCATAGCTCCTGTAGTCTTGAGTATTTGTTTCTTAATTTTGGAGGGTAATGCCCAGGCGTACCGCGTTTGTTCGTCTGTTTGCCTATTGCATTTTATTGCGTATATCAGGGACCACGACCATTAAAAGTTAAGCGCTGAAAAACAAAGCTAACCTCAACATACGGCGGTTGGGTTTGTCATGCGTTGGTAGCGCATGACACCGCTTGTGCTGACATGTGGGAAATCACAGTATCATGGAGCGGATGGCCTATACCTTTCTGCACAACCTATAATTGCGGCTCTTTCGGTTTCCCCATCCCCTCTTATGAGAAATAGTATTTATCCTTTCATTTTCCAGATTGATTCCTTTGTTTGGAGTTGGCGCTAAGTCCGTGTTCTTCGCGTGCGCTTGCCTGTCTTTTTTTTCTTCTGCTGTTCATCATTTACTTCCCATCAGCCCATCAATGTCCTGCTATAAAACACCACGGCCCGTACAGCTGGCGTTGCTGTATATATGCCTACGTAGGTGAATAACCATCATCGAGGCGGGAACATCCAGTGGTTAGAAATCGTCATCTGGGACGATCACTTCTAGGGCGATCACTTTCGGAGGCGATCACACCGGATGTGTGGACGCATAGGACCGAAAGCGTTTCTGGCTCTGTGTGCAAGCTCGCTTTCTTATGGTGTACAGAATAGGTCAAGGTTTCGTGTCCTCACCTCTTTCAGCGTGCTTCTCACATACGTGTGCGTTGTCTTCTTTTTCATTGGTGCCGTAAACGAACGACGCGAGATCGACATGTTCGTGTCCTGCACTCATCTGTCGGTCGAAGAACATGCTGGCTTTTCGTGCGTCATCACCAGGTCAAGCGGGAGACAGCAGCACGGGGACGGACTGCACGAGTCAAACCGGCAAGGTGAGCGCATCGAAGAAGTGACGTTTACCTTCGTAATCTTTCCGTTTGTGTTTCGCTCTGGTAAAAGTATTGACATGTAAAACGATTACTCGCACACTTAAGTCGAGTACGCCAATACCTCGAGTACTCCCGTACAGGTCGTTTCAATCTGAAAATGAACGCCTACTCAGATTTAAAGAATTGGTTGTTCTAGAGGTGTCAAGTTTCAACAACAACCAAAAAACGAATGGAAAGAAAGTATTAAACTAATTTAGCTGTTCTTTTCTTGCATATCATTTTTCTTCCTTAGTAGCACGTGTAGGACAACCTTCACTCCAGAGTGTTCCAGAGAGGGGAGCTGAACCTTTCCCCCCGGGTGGCCCGAATCCCCCCTCCCCCCCACCTACATACACACGCACACACACCTAAAGTGTGATTACCAGAGCTTTGTCACCCACATCATTTGAGGTTTCTTTTGACTTCGACTTTCTCACTTGAAATTTTACTGGGGTTAATAGCTCGCTGTATCATTGTTGGCGCGGACGTGCACGACTTTTAATTCATACTTTCGCTTTATTTCTGCCAATCCTGACAGTAGGAGGACAAACGCATTACAAGCACTAGCGGCGGCTGCCTCATCCGTACTTCGTCATTTCAACATTGTTATAAATTTGCACTGTAAACACCATGCACATATACAATGTATTTCAATATGCACACAAGACAAAGATCATTTTGTTTTTGAAAGAACTGGAGGTATGATATGTTATAATATTATTCTGGAGGTAGCCAATTAAAAATTATTTCTAAAGGTATGGATAGCCTATGCCTAGAAAATGAATATGTTGCTGTATGTTCACCACGCTTCAAATTGCTTTGCGTACTTTTCTGACCATGAGAAAAAAAATACCTATACACTTCAGTGACCCCTTCGGCAGAGTCTTTTATCAATGGCGTGTGAAATGCACGTGAATGTTGTGTCTCAGTATTGCTTCTCTTTCGAGTAAGCAATGATAACGACTTATGAAAAAACATTTATAATAGTTTACAATACTTATTAGGGATGGAAACATCGTCAGTTGGCATGCAAAGGTCATAAATATATGCAGGGTGTCCCCATTAACTATCGTGCATCAAGATTTTAAAAAAGAGCAATGCGTTACTCGAAGGAAACCTAGTGCATATTGTTTACAGAACAGTGGAGTAGCTGCCAGTTATTTTTTCGTTACTGAGATTTACTTCGGTACTTGTAGTTATCTAACTCGAGACGTACTATCTTGATTATGAAAGTATTAATGAGCCATTTGAAGGCACAGCCAAGGGACATCTAACCGCAGTATATTCAGCGACGTACTAATTGCGTAATAATTTCTTCAGGAACAGGCTCCCTCAGAGTTATCCAGAACGAATTAAAGGAAATTAAGAAAAACATCGTGATCGAGCTAGTGCCTTATCTGCCGCGCCCCGGCCGAAGTAACACGTCGCGTTTGGTGTCAGTTGGAAACAAGCTGTGACTTTTGTTGTCTTAGCGTAGATAATGTGCACAGATGTTTTCTTTTTCGCCACAAGACCTATCCCCACAAAAGCGAATTGACAAGGTCAGTGCAAAGGATGAAAGGTGCGATTTGTTTCGTCCCAGTCGCCATGTCTTCATTTAATGAGCAGAAGTTAGAATTACATACAACTAGGGGGATGAGGACTTACGGAGTCGCCATCTGTCGGAAGCGCCGCCTTCGCGTAGTCTGAGGGATAACGCAGCGTGCTCCGCATAACTTTGGCTATCGGCGCGAAATAAAGATACTACGTGGGAGCCCTCCTGGGCATTTTCGCAACTACTCTCGAAATGACAGAAGTATTTTACATTTTAAATAATAATCTTGGACAAGCAGAAAGCATATAATGGTTTACAGACGCTATCTCTTTACCTACTACATGCAGTAAGCTGGGACATCGCGCGCGGTCGCCGCAATCCATTCCCCCGAACCGTTTTCTTGCGTGAATGGTAGGCAATCGCTGAGAAAAAACTGTGAAATATGCTCTTATAGTGAGCTGTCTGTGTAACCAAATGGAACAAAGCAGAATGAAGCTTTAATGCAGCGATCGCACGGGTTCGCGGTGGCCGACTGCGCGTCTGCATGCATGTCCGCGCACAATGTTTCGGTTTCGCTGCGAGCACGTTTTCGCACCTTGCCATGAGCTTTATGCCGCGGTATATGAGGATTTGACAGTACGCAAGCCGCCATTGTTACATGGACACTATCAGAGCGGTTCAAAAATAATTTCGTTATAGCTATAGGCTTCGATGCCTACGGCGACTTGCGATGTGCCATCATGACGACTGTGTCTTTTATTTTTATTTTCTTCTAAAATCTTGCAAGCTTCAATATAATTGTTTCTCAAGTTGCGTGCCACTGTATGTTTATCGGTCTTCTAAGCGAGCAATTACCAGCTGCTTCTTTTTCTTAATCCAGTACAATATTTATTGTCTGGTGCTACATAAGCATGAGCATATGTCATGCCTTTCTTTAACTTGCTTTTTACCGTTCCCTTTTCATTCTAGTGAACTTTCTTTCTCACTTTATTTATTATTATCATAATAGGTGTTACAGTGCATACGCAAAAAACTGTTGGACCCAATAGACGCAGGCTAGTGGATGGGTCCGGATATGCAAAGTATAATAGATATTCGGTGCAAGCATAGGGGGATAATACAGGATGTGAATGCAACACATTAGCACATTAAAACAGAAAAAAAAGAATTTTTTTACGGCATGCATAAAAATTATCACCAGTTACACAAATTATCAAGCCGCTAACAACAGAATGCCAAGCAAAAGTACAGGCACAAAATCAGTGGTTTATAGCTAATTAATGGTGCTTTGCCGAAATTTTGTCTTAATTTTGTCTTAACTCTAACAAATTCAAGTAGTCTTTTGCCATGTACATTAGGTACAGGAGGCAGGTTGAAATAACCAGCGGCAGTACTTCTGGTAGCACGAGACGATGAAAGAAATCTGGACACAGGGAGATGATGATTACGTTTCACAACATTGTTTACGTAGCTAGTGCTCAGTGGCTGTGGTGTTGGGCTGCTAAGCACGAGGTCGCGGGATCGAATCCCGGCCACGGCGGCCGCATTTCGATGGGGGCGAAATGCGAAAACACCCGTGTGCTTAGATTTAGGTGCACGTTAAAGAACACCAGGTGGTCCGAATTTCCGGAGTCCTCCACTAAGGCGTGCCTCATAATCAGAAAGTGGTTTTGGCACGTAAAACCCCATAATTTAATTTTGTTTACGTACCTAGCTGTTTTATGGTCACGCATAAGATCGAATGACGATATGTTTAGTTGATTTAGTTGATGACATCAAGGACAACATAGGGGAAATTACTAGTTCCCACCTGCGGCGAGTTGGTTTTTCATCCACTTTAATTTCCATTAATTTATCGATTCTTTATTTCATTTATTAAGCACAAGTAATTTCCCCTAGGTTGTTCTTGGTGTCAGTGTTTGTTGGCTTCTTATGATATGACTAATAAAAATCGGGCCCCTCAGTTAACCCCCTTTCTTCTCAGCCAGATAATAAGTTTGATATAGATATGAGAGGAAGGAATAGCCACGAAACCTACTGTTAGTGCTCCTTCAATACCTTTATCAAGGTGATGCGCTGTGTCTTCGGGTTTGCGACAGGCAGTGCAGTTGCTTTTAATCAGCTTATTTCAAAGCGCTGCTATAGGATGCGGGTGGGAGTGCGCTCACGTGATATTTTTCAAACTTCGTGCGGTTTTTACCAGTAGGAAAAAATTGTACCCAATTAGTACGTCGCCATCGCAGTTAGATGCCATTTTGGAGTGCCTACATATGCCTCATCGACACTTTGAAAATTAGGACAGTACTTCTCGAGTAAAATAATTAATTGCCACGACCGAATTCAATCTCAATAACGATAGAATTGCTGGCGGTTACAAAACTGTACTGGAAACAATATGCACTAGGTCTTCTTCGACTAACGCAACTGCTCCTTATTTAAGTCATGGTGCATGATAGTTGGGGCACCCTGTATAAATCACTCAGTAACCGAAATGAAGCCAAGCCGGATTCACTCGAAATCAGAATCAACCGCAGTCATGCGCAGCATCTCTTATGTCCGGACTTACAGATGAAAGAAGAAGAGAGAGAGATAGGGTGCAGTTGCGCCGGAAAGGCGAAGCAGTATTAGTGATAGCCAAGTATGCGACAGTTGCACGAACTAAGACTGAACCACCGAGAGGACTCAGGCTGTGAAATTGAACGGTCTCCTACTATGAGGCATTCCATATACTCGCATAACGGCAACGGCGTCACTTCAGCGCTCAATTCTTCGAGGTCACACGAAATTTCTTCTCGTGCAAGAACGATATATATATATATATATATATATATATATATATATATATATATATATATATATATATATATATATATATATATATATAATATGTACTCGTCATCTTAGTGCTGACGCACCTGTGTAGCAGCCAAATATATTTCTCACACAAAAGAATTTTTGACAAATTTTTATAGATTTCGATACAAGATCATGCAAATCGTTGAGGAAGGTAGGTTTTACGGAAAAGTTAACGAGGGTTTTCATAAAGATCAGAGAGCGGGAGACCATAGAAAGATTGTGATAATGAAAGCGCGCACTCACATCCACAGGGCCATCATTTGTTCGAAGAATCTCGACCCGGGTCCTCCGGACAATACGCCCCGGGACGTCTGCAGGGCCGGATCACCTCGACCCATTTCTCAACTCACTGGCTGCACTCGAACAACGCCTCTATTGACCAGTTGCACGGCGTTACCAGGTCCACTGCAGTGTGGAAGGTATAGTGTAATATTCTTTATGCATCCTTATTTTACTTTAGCCTCTTTAATGTGTCTTGTCCATTCTTCCCGCTTTCCTCCACCCCCCCCCCCTTTTTTTTGTGCTAGACTGCTATCTTCCGAACTCATCGATGAGTCCTCAGTATGCGAATAAACTGCCTATGTGCTCCTATTGCTTTATTTGTGCTTTTAATCAACTGCAAGTCGAAAGGTGCACTCTATTCGCTCAAGTCTAGTAGCGTCGTGAATACATTGGTATGTGAAGAACCATTTCATATCAATGGTGAAAACGGAAGTTCCTCATTCGAGATCTATTGTAAAAATATTCTACATTCAATTAGTTTTGCTTCTGACACTATTCGATTCGTATTTCGTTTTGAATATTACTGCTCACCCCCCACTGAAAGAGTCAAATACAAGCAAAATAGTGAGGAACGAGAACGGTGGTGGGTGTTAAGATTGTCCCGAAAATATAGCAGGCGCCCATCGTGCTCATTCATAGCTGGTGCAATGGCTGCCTGTGATCTGGTGCGCTCTTAGCTTTCTGTGATGCTACTTTTCAGAGGCATATATTTTAATAGCCGGAAACAACTTATGCTCACGTTGTTGTCGAAGGGGCTATAGAAATCCGGACAAGAAAAGTCGATGTAGGAGAAGTACGGGAGCGCTTCACGTCGCTTGCCGTGGTAGACAATGCGACCCGTCGATATGACGGCCACTGAAAAAAGAAAGAGAAACTAGTCACATATTACTTGACTTTTTCCTTTAGTCAATTGATTAGATGCGAACTATGAAAGCACTTAGTATCCATCCAAATATTCATGGCTGCTCGCGTCACTCAACTACACTTCGCAATTAGTACTAGTTGTAATACTGCAGGCAATCTACATATACTGTTTCCCTTGCATGTGCTGCAAGACAAGTCTAAAATTACATTTGCGGGGAAACTGCTCGTCGGTAAACCTGACATAGTAAGCAAAAGTTATAGTAACATTGAGGGAAGGCTTCATATTCACAAGATGTCTGGTGCATCGAAACAACAAGAGCAGATCGAGTCACTATTCATACTAGGGTATTCGCCGCTCTGAGGGAGATTGTTTCACAGACAGAAAAGTCTAATGACATGGAGTCTTTTGATAAATTCGTCCAACTGTATTTAATTGTTTTAATCGTAGCCGCAGCCTTACCTGTGCAGGTCATGGAGTCAACTTTCTTTGCCCATTCGCCAACACAGTTCGCAGTATATCACATGTTTCGTACTGGTTGTGCTATGGAGCGCTAATGATGATTGCACAAGTTTAGGATACTCATGAGAAGCACAAACCTAAAGGTGAAGCTTTTCCGCACCAGCTTTTATATAGACACACATTGCACCGTTTGTCAGTCAATATAGTGCCGTAGTGGTAATTCCTTGCTCACTGAAATAAATGAATAAGGGAATGAAGAAGACGAAATTACTGATGACTGCAGCAAATGTTTGGCGCAGTCAATGAATCAATGAGCTCAGGAATACACGTAGGCTGTGATTCTCACTGTGGCTTTGGTATCACTCTCAGGTCTTCCTGGCTGCTGGAGCAGCGCGGTGAACAGCATCCGCTGCCGCACGCTCAAGCCAGGCCACAGGTGCCGGTTGTGAGCAACGCATACGACGCAGCGCTCCAGCTTTGCCTGGGACATGAGCAGTCCGTGATGTCTCCGCGCAGCCGGCTACTCGACTTTGGATGTCGGTTGGCCAGGATGTCCAGCAGGGTGGAACCTTCTTGCTCTGCCTGTTGAAGTGCAAAGCTATATTGTTTAAGTGGCTCGGCCGCTCATATGCTCAGATACGTCCGTTTTGCTACATTTGGACATCATTTTATGTCAACGATGCGCCGTTTCCACAATATTTCAAGCTAATAATGAACCATCTGTGGCTGTTAATGTCCACGCAAACAAATGCACCGCTTTGGTTATTCTGACGCGCAACGCTGTGCTCTAAGACTTATTGAATATGCGAAATGTCGAAATAATGTGTAAGACGGGTACATAAAGCGAGATTTCAGTGCGGAAATCAGCGACAACAGACTCCAAGGCCGCCGCGTTGGCAGGTGGAACTCACCGCGCCTTTGACTGTCGCAATGTTGGCACAATAGCGTGCTTAGTCTTGCTCATCCAGTATTCGGTGAGGGCGACATGGCTTTCAGGTGCGACATTTCTCCCCGAAGGAGCCAATCGTGCATAACCAACATGGGCCAGAGTGCACAAATCAAAGGGTGAAAGCTCCGGCACCCTTCCAAATAGTTTCCAGCGGCATGCAACAAGGGGGGAAAGTGAAAAAGGCGGATTAGTTAAGAAAGCATGCTGTAAACCACTTTTGTAAGCTGGACATTTTCGGAATAATCCTCAGCTTCTAAATTATTCACCTTCATCATGATTATCATCATCATCATTATCATCATCATCATCAGCCTGTTTTGTGTTCACTACAGGACGAAGGCCTGTCCCCGCGATCTCCTATTACCCCTGTCCTGCGCCAACCCATGATAACTTGCGCCTGCGAATTTCCTCCTTTCATCACCCCACCCAGTCTTCTGCCGTCCTCGATTGCGTTTCCCTTAGCACCCGTTGTGTAACCCAAATGGCCAACCGGTTATCTAACCTGCGCATAACATGACCTGCCCAGCTCTATTTTTTTTCTTTTAATGTCGCAGAATATCGGCTATCCCTGTTTGCTCTCTGATCCACACCACTCGTCTTGTTAACTTTATGCCTGCCATTCTTCGTTCCATCGCTTTTTGTGCGGTATTTGTTTTCAAACTTCGTTGTCAGTCTCCAAGTTTCTGCCCCATATGTTAGCACCGGTAGTATGCACTGATTTTACAACTTTCTATTTAATGATAATGCTTAGCTTTCACACAGGATCCTACAATGTCTGCATGTGCTCCAACCCATTTTTATTCTGCTGTAAATTTCCTTCCCATTACCAGGGTCCCCTGTGAGTAATTCACCTAGGTAAACGTACTCCTTCACAGACTCTAGAGGCTGACTGGCGATCCTAAACTCCTGTTCCCTTGCCGGACTATTAATCATCTTTGTATTCAGCATATTAGTATTATACCAGCACTTATAGCACTCTCTGTTAAGGTCTTCAATCATTTGTTGCAACACGTCCCCAGTGTTTCTGAACAGGGAAATATCATCTGCAAATCGAAGTTTGCTGAGATATTCGCCGGGGATCCTCCCTCTTAAGCATTCTTCCAATACTTCCAAGCACGCAGTGAATTATATTTGAGAGGCTGTCTCTTTGTCTGACCCCTTTCTTTATAGGTGCCTTCCTACTTTTCTTGTGGAGAATTAAGGTAGCTGTAGAATGTCTGTATATATTTTGCAGTATGTTTACGTAAGCGTCTTGTACAGGGTTGTTCTTTTGAAAGGGAACACGCTGAGCGCGTGGCCCGTGCTTAGAGCACCAGCAAGTGGCAGCAAGGAGAATCACGTCGGCTTGTGGCGTCATCTATTCGTGGCCAGAATAACCAGGCATGGCCGATAGTCAAGCGCCTGCCAGAAATAGCTGGAACGCCTCCCCCCCCCCCCCCCTCACCCCTCGCATGACTGTTGCGCAATGAGCGGGGCCTGCAGCACAATGTCTGCTGCCAGTAAACCGCGTTGGGTACTCAAGTGCACTGGAAATGTGGAAGCGACAAACCTACGCCCGGTAGTTATTAGCAATTCCCGGCGTACCTCTATTAAAGCGTAAGCCTTCTAGGACTACTTCCATCGGAATCTGTCCGTCTGTAGCGCGTGACACGATGCACCGCGTGTATAGGTATACGTGAGCCCCTATGGAGGTGTATATGAGAATGCCTTGCGACTACGTATGGCTACTGAGATTTATGATTATGACTATATATAGTAAGCACAGAGAGGTGTAAGTGTATTTAAGGTTAATAAAGACTACTAGGATTACTTACGATAAAATTATTTAAGCATGACGGCGATTAATTGAAGGTAATTAGGAATAGCGAGGTTAAATAATATCTATGATAAGTTACTAGACTAATCAAGATACAGTAAGGTTAAACCAACGGAGCCTAGTCAAGAATAATTAAGGGTAGCTTGAGATTAGTTAGACCTATTTAAGTAATCTGAATTATTAATTACAGATGCAGACATCTCCATCATAACAAAGGCAAATTAATTGAGCAAATGTCATCATAAACAGCATGAATAATTGCTTAAAGAAGTAATTACGTTTGCTTACCTAAGCTAAAGTTTCACTTGAGTGACCCTCCCAAACCGCACCGAATCAGATGAGGTTCGTTCACGCTATGAGTTGAATGAGAAGCCAGAGCTCCATACTACAAAAAAAGTACCCGGAAACTATACTGGAGTTGTCAAAGTGTCCATAAGCCTACCCCCAAATTTCAAGTTGCCCCACCCCCAATTTAATTTGTACCACCCTTACTATAGGATTCCCCATGCATTTTCTATGAACCCGATGCATATCTATGGTCACTGTCGCTAATCAATTTTTTTTTTCAATTCGTTATCGCTTTTAAAGCTACCAATCTACATTTACGCTACTATAATGATTAAGTGTCGTAACTTCGTGCACTACGCATTTTTGTACAGATAAAAGGCATTGCACTTTTCACATGGCGGACAGATCTTGTTGCGGTACTCGCCATAGAATGCTTACGGATTAAAACGTGCCGGGAGTGCTTATTAACCAGCGGGCATATGCTCGTCCTTCCGCGTTTCCAGTGTGCTAGCGTGTCGAGAACGGTTTGCTAGCAGCGAACCCTACGTTGCAGACGCTACGTCTGTTGCGCATCCACCTGGCTGATAGGCAAGCAGCCGCTTGCCTATCAGCCGTGTCTGATTATTCTGGCCGCCAATAGATGGTGCTACAAGCGGACGTGCTTCCCCTTGCTGCCTGTTGCTGGCGCTCTAAGCAGCCTCCGCAGAGCACAGGCCACGCGCTCGGGTGTTTCCCTTCATAAAGGACCACCCTGTACTCCTTGATCACGTTTCTCCTCTATGACTACTGGTATCTCTACTGAATCACATGCCTTTTCCTAATCTATGATATGAATGAGTCATAGAGAGAGGCTGATTGAACTTTGCGGATTTTTCGATTACCTGATTGATAACATGGATGTGATCCATAGTAGAGAATCCCTTCGTAAAACCTGCCTGTTCCCTGGAACTAAAGTCCAGTGTTGCCCTTATTTTATTGGAGGTTTTCTTGGTGAATTCTTTATATAATACTGGAAGTAACCTAACGGGTCTATAATTTTACAATTCTGTAACGTCTCGTTTTTGTGGATTAGTTTAATGTTGGTATCCTTCCAGTTGTCTGGGACCCTTGAAGACGATAGACAGTTCGTATAAAGGGCCGCAAGCTTTTCAAGCATTATGTCTCCTCCATCTTTGGTTAAATCTATTGTTGATTCTTCCTCTTCTGCCCCTTTTCCCGGTTTCATGTCTTGCAAGGCTTTTCTTACTTCATTGCTAGTTGTAGAAGGAGCCTCTGTACCCCGTTCATTACTACTACGAATGCAGGTATCGTGGCGCCTTTGGACGGTACATGGCAGTATAGAATTTTTCCGCTGCTCTTATTATACTTTCGAGATTGCTGATATTACCCTGCCTATCGTTCAGTGCATACATCTTGATTTCACCTATGCCAAGATTACTTCTCACTGATTTCATGCTGCGTCAATTTTTCACTGCTTCCTCAGTCTCTCTCACGTTATAATTTCGATTATCCCTTATTTTCTCCTTGTTGCTCAGTTTTGACAGTTCCCAGAATTCTGTCTGATCTCTTGAGTTGGACACTTTCATTCTTTGTCCCTTCTTTATCAGGTACTTTATTACTTGGGAGAGTTTACCTACAGGTTGCCTTGATGCCTTACCTCCCACTTCAATTGCTGCTTCTGAAGCCAGCCTAGTTACTGTTTCATTCATTCCCTCTATGTCATCTTCACTTCTCTATTTTAAGGCTGCATATTTGTTTGCAAGTACCAGGTTGAACTTATCTGCTTTTACCCTTGCTGCGTCTAGGTTGGCCTGTTTCTTCTTGAACAATTTTTCTCTCTTTAAATTGAAGTGAATCCTAGACGTCACTAACCTACGATCGCTGCACTTTACCCTACCTAACACTTCTAGATCCTGCAATATGCTGGGATCGGCAGAAATCTGTATGAAATCAATTTCATTTCTTGTTTCACCATTAGCGCTTTTCCAGCTCCACTTTTTGCTCCTACGCTTCCTGCAGAAGGTGTTTATTATTCGCAGCTTTTTCCTTTCCGCGAATTATATCAACATCTCTCCTCGAGCATTCCTAAAATTGACTTTTTTCCCCACCTTTGCATTGAAGTCGCCCATTACTACAGTATACTTTTCACATCACAAATTCAACAACTTCATAAAACTGATCTATTTCATCATCATCATGGCCGGAGTTTCGAGCATAAGCTTGTACTACCTTCAATCTATACCTCTGATTAAGTTTGATTACGACTACTGCTACCCTCTCATTACTGCTGTAGAATTCGTCAATGTTGCCTGCTATGTCCTTATGGATTAGGAATCCTACTCCACTCTGCTTCTTATCTCGACGTCCCCTATAGTAGAAGACGGGACCATTTCTTAGCCTCACCAGTTCTTGTGAGCTGATTAAGGCCAATGATATCCGAAACAATGCCGGATAGTTTCTCAAGGAGCCCTGCTAAGCTAGCTTACCTCGGGAGAGCTCGGGTGTTATATATTGCCAGTGTCAGTTTCCATTGGCGGAATAATTTGCTGGTACTAAACTTCCCAAAGCACAAATCGGGGCAGCATAAGTAGGTACTAAATAGGTAGCACAAATAAGTTAATAAATTGTGCTATAGTTTAGATCTTGCGGTCAGCGCTCCGTAAGCGGCGCTAGCAACCAGGGTACGTAAATTTCGTCTTGCCGCTTTCCGTATCACCGGATCTGTCCAACAATGTGCAAATTCCTGAAAACTGAGTAAAACACGCGACAAACATTTGTTTCTGCCTGAAGGAGTTACCAGCCCTGTCTCTCTCTCTCTCTTTTTTACATTTCTAGAGAAGGGTCCTCACCGGAAGTGGCGAATATGGCGAGGATGTCCTCACCGCGAACTTGGAACGGCATTCCCTCGATCGGGAGCAACTTGGTGCGAGACCGCCGAACAGTCGCAGACCCAGGCTGGAGAGGTTCGGCTCGAACGTCAGGTCTCGAACCTGCGTCAGAGTGGCCACATTTATCGTCACAGCAACGAGGCAATCGGTACCATTGCTGGAAATTGCGACAGACGCGTCGTTACTCGCACACACAAAAATAAAAGACTCAAAACAGCGCTGGCCGCAAGGCCAGAAGAGGACGACGATGGCGGCGTGTAGCGCCGATGACCGGCAAGACGACTCATGCTTCACGTACCACGAGTCCAACCAATAAGTATTTGCTGGGTAGTATATCTTGGGTAGCCTAAGGAGAGTTCGGTGCGCGTCATCGAAATATAGCACCGATAACTTACCCATGTATCTTACCGAATCATCTTACCGAATCATCTTACCGAATCATCTTACCGAATTAACCTACCGAATTATCTTACCGAATTATCTTACCGAATTATCTTACCAAATTATCTTACCGAATTATCTTACCGAATTATCTTACCGAGTTACCGAGTGCGTAAAGGCAGAGGAAAGACAAGGAGTTTAATGTTGGGAGCAATTAATAGTTCAAAGAACTGAAAACCCCGTACGCTCGCGAAATTTGGCTATGTTGACAGCAGCGTATGCCATTCGCGTACTGTGTGTGTGTTTTCTTTTTTTTCACATAGCCACGAAGGGGGTTCACGACCCTTTTAACCTTGTAATGACCAGAGACCTTGATACTGCGCCGTTTCAGAATTCGAAATTCAAATTTGCTCAAGCACAAGTAGAGATGTTAATTGGCTGGATTCTATCAGGTGTCACTTGTGCATAGCCTGGAAATCTAATATGTCCTCCATGGCGAGAAATCGGGAAAATTTGCATTTTCCTTCATGTAGACTTATGTGTGGGCATTACAGGGTTAAATACTCCCCTATATATAATTTCGGTGTTTTTGGGTGCTTCGAACAGCAAACTCTGCAAGGTAAGTATTCAGAAACTTCAGCATTCAGCGGCCTCGTAAACGGACCACGAAGCCTGAAGTGGCAGATGACTTGCACAGCTATTCGCAGCGCATCTTGAAGACATACCACAGGTTAAGTACGTTGAAGAAAATCTCGGGATGGCTTGTGACGCACCTCTCAAGTGGTGCCTACGTATTTATCGTGTAGACGGAATAGGTACGCGTGCCATTGGCATTTCGCTTAAGCTAAGCAATCTGCGTATGAGAATTAAGAGCCACTTCTAAGTCTCATGTGCTTTCGTGTAGTTTTATCGCTAACTTTTCTCTCGTGCTACGCACTCATTTTCTATTAGAACAAACCGCTCTGCGCTTGTGCTTATCCGAAGGCTTCCTTAAAGCTCTTCCAAATAATGTTCCTGTAGAATCGAAATTTCGTACTCTTGTATCTACCGCCTTTCGGCTCTTACAAATGTTCGTGAGAGTTTACGAGTAACCGCTAAGCCGCGCTGAAACCGTCTTTCCCCGCCAGCGTTCATTTGAGTTGTGCAATTGCGATATGCTTCCGATTCCCGGTGGCTGTTCTATTCGAGGTTTCCTTTTTTTTTTTGTGCGGTGCAAAATTTCTTCCACAACGCACTCTGTGACTTGTGCGCACACGTACACTAGAAAGCTCAAAATTAGCCCAATCACAGAGCCTCATCTTCATTTCTGTGTGGTCTTTGACGCTCCCAGAGAAATGCTTTGCATCGTGCAAGAACGCTTACGAGCTTGGAAATAAACTTCCCGTGAATTAACGCCCTCGGTGTCTAGTCTCGCTTTGTTTTCTTCATGGTGTCAACATCACATGCCAGTGATTCGTTCACCACCTACAAAATAGCACATTCGTACTTGCATTGGCGTGTAGATTTGTTCTGTTACCATCGGGCAGAACGTCACCAAGCATTCGGCGCAGGCAACGAGATAAATTCCTTTTATGAGCAGGCCCAGGTCCCCTTTGACAGATGAACTGAACAGCAGCACGTCGCAGCGCTACCAAACCGGGTCAAGGATTGAAGTATAATGGAAGCCTGTATAACTGTTCGGCGCCGTTCGAGTGCCGGCACAGCTACGTTACGCCACTGCAATGTGGACGCAAAGTCTAGCGCCGCCGCGAAGCCTTTGTGACTGGCGACGTCCTGTGCGCATGAGGGTGGCCAGCGGAGCACGTCTTATGTCGTCGGCAGAATGAACGCAGAGAGCGTAGGCAGCAATAGCGGCCCAGCTGGCCAAGCTACTGGTCGACAAATGAACAGCGTTTGATGTGCCGTTCCGGTAGTCGAGCGGCTTGAGTGTTGATCTCGTATCCTTCAGGACGGCAGTTCGAATCCCGGTGCCTGCATCGCTGAAAAAAAAAAAGGCAGCGATGCGGATGCGATCCGGGGCTCGAAGTGCCATCCATGAAGGTTCGAGGTGGACCGATAAGGCTGGGTCTCGGACCCCAGGGGACCTCCTGCATCGTTGTACCGGCGTACGCATGGCCAGTGCGCGGATTGAAGGCGGTGCGGACGTCGGCACAACGACACAGGTGACCCCCTGGGATCTATGTCGCCGTGCAGCTGGCTGGCGGAACTGGGAGTTCCGGCACCCAGCTGTGCTCTCGGCCGCCGGAATGTGGCGGATAAGAGGGAGTTTTGTGTCATGGTGCACATCATTTCCTCTCGCTATCCCCCGGGTATCCTAAGAGGGTGGATACCTGTTGCTTTTGGGGGAAGTGCGGAGGGCACCCCACGGAGAACGGCGACCCCAAGCAAAAGAGGGGACGTAACACCCCCACAGAAAACCCACCTGAAAAAGACCCGAACCCCCCTCCCGAGACTCAGCCCTCACCCCCAAGCGCCCCCTTTTTTGCCGCGCGAGCTCTATAGAGGTCCGCCCCTCTAAGAGGTCGCGCGGCAAAAGCAGGGCCGACCTCTATAGAGGTCAGCCTTCGCGCGGCAAAAAGGGGGGGGGCGCTGTTCGGGAGGGCCGGGTCTCGGGGGTTCAGGTCTCTTACAGTTTTCTCTAGGGGTGTTGCGTCTCCGTGGGGTGCGCTCCGCACTTCCCACAAAAGCAGCAGGTATCCACCCTCTTAGGATACCCGGGGGATAGCGAGAGGAAATGATGTGCACCATGACACAAAACTCCCCCTTATCCGCCACATTCCGGCGGCCGAGAGTACAGCTGGGTGCCGGAACGGCCAGAGGCCATCTGCGTCCTAGTGCCGACATGCGCACCGCCTACAATCCGCGCATCGGCCATACGTACACCGGTACTAGGATGCAGGTGGCCTTCTGTGGTCCGGGACCCAGCATCGCGTCCACCTCGACCCTTCACGGACGACACTTCGAGCCACGGCATCCGCATCGCTGTCTTTTTTTTTTTTTCAACGATGCAGGCACCGCGGTTTGAACTGCCGTCCTCACGATAGCTCGAGTCTCGACACCCGCATCGCTGTACTTTTTTTTTTTTAACAGCGATGCAGGCACCGGGAATCGAACCACCGTCTTGAAGGATACGAGTTGAACACTCAAGCCACTCGGCTACCGGAACGGCACGCCGATTGGTGTTTTTTTGTCGACCAGTAGCCTGGCCAGCTAGGCAGTTATCGCGGCCTACGCTCTCTCAGTTCATTCTGCCGACGACATAAGACGTGCTCCGCAGGCCACGCTCATGCGCACAGGACGCCGCCAGTCACAATGGCGGAGTCATTACGGGACTGTAATGACTCCCCGGCATTAAACGCGTTTCAATTATATTTGAATCCTCCACCGAGTTTGGTAGTGCTGGGATGTGCGGTGATAACACGATGTTCAGTTGCTTCGTGAGAGACACACCTGGGTCGTCTCGTGAAAGTAATTCATTAAACTGCTCTCTCTGGTTTATTCGTGACATTCTGCCGCTTCTGAATGTTAAAAAAAAAACACAGCACATTCCTATTTAGGTTGCTGTGTAGACATGCGATACCACGCATGAGGGAAAATGAAGCGAGACTATACGCACGCGGTGTTCGTTCATTCACATGTTTATTTCCAAGCTCGTGAGCATTCTTACATGAGGCGAAGCATTTCTCTGGGCGTGTCAAACACCATGTACAAATAAAATCAAGGCCCTGCCCAGAGCGGTATCTTCCTCAGCTTTTCGTTCGCGCTTCCTACATGTTCACACTTCTCGTAATGACTCAAAACTGCGGTGTGGCAGCAATTTCGCATCAGGAAAAAAAAAAATATGACATACTACCAGCGAGCACCAATCGGCAGTATATTGAAAGCACGCACGCCAAAATCAGTGAGACAGGGAAATGAGTTTCAACGGTAGCGGCGAGTCCTGAAAAACTGTGAAATGCACGAGAGAGAGAGAGAGAGAGAGAGAGAGAGAGAGAGAGAGAGAGAGAGAGAGAGAGAGAGAGAGAGAGAGAGAGAGAGAGAGAGAGAGAGAGAGAGAGAGAGAGAGAGAGAGAGAGAGAGAGAGAGAGAGAGAGAGACTCTTGACTCGAGGCAGAACATTTGGAACAGCTTTAGGGAAGCCTTAGGAGAAAGTACAGCTCAGAGCTGTTTGTAGGGGAAAGGGCGACGCACCCAAAAAAAAAGGACATGAAAAAACAGCGAGAAAATACACCCACTATTGAAGTGGTATTCATCCTTACACAGCGATTGGTTAGGCGCTTGGGAAGCCTGGATACCTTTCCAGGCTTCACAACACACAGGCGCCAGTTCAGAGGCGTGTCATACGTCATCGCGAGATTTTAGTCTACTCAACCTGTGGTGCGCCGCGAAGAATGTCGCAGAATTCACCTGTCACTTCAGGCTTCGCTGTCCGTTTGCGAGGCCGCTAGTTTCAAATACTTCGCCATTTGCCGTGAAAGCATCCAACACCACCGACACAAACATTACTATAGAGTGCTTAACCGTGTAATGCCCAGACTTCTACATAATTAGCCAGGAAGGTAGAAATTCGATTCTTGAGCTTTTCACAGCTGATCTTCGTCTCCAGCCAATGTAGCTACTTCTGTATCACGTGCACAAATTTGAATTTCGAAGTCTCAACCGGCGCAGTCTATGGACGGTGCGTCATTCATTACAGTTAAAAGGGTCCCGAACCACCTTGATGGCTTGTTGAGAAAACCACATTACGCGAAAAGCATACGTTGCTGCGAATATCTCCACCAAATTATGCCGTAGTGCGTGGTTTTTCGTTCTTTGAGGTATTCATGCCATCCACCAACATTCTACCACTTGGGTTTCCTCTGACTTTACCAACTGGATAATTTCATAAGCCTCCGCGCTATCGATGCTCTATTTCGTTCAACCGCCCGCACACTCACCTTTGGCTACCCAGGACCTACCCAGCAAATACTTATTAGTTGGACTCGTGGTACGCGAAGCGTGAGTCGTCCTGCACGTCATCGGCGTTACACGCCGCCATTGTCGTCGTCTTCTGGCCTTTTGGCCAGCGCTGTCTCGTGTGCGTTTGGTTTATTTTTGTGTGTGCGTAACCACGCGTTTGTCGGAATATTCAGCAATGGTGCGAATGGCCACGTCGTCGTGACGGTAAATGGGGCCGCTCTGACAAAGGTTCGAGACCTGACGTTCGAGCTGAACGTCGCCAGCCTGGCTCAGTGGCTGTTCGGATGTCTCGCACCAAGTCGCTCCAAATCGAGGGACTGTCCTTCCCAAGTCCGTGGTGGGGAGATCCTCGGCGTCATCGACACTTCCGGTGAGCACGCTGCTCCTGAAATGTGAAAAAAAAAAAGGTTGAGACGGTTCGCAACTCCTTCCGGCCGAAATGAATGCATGCCGCGTGTTTTCCAAAGTAATCAGGAATTAGCATACTGATCGATAGAAAGTCGGTGCCAAGGAAAGATGAAATTAACGCACCCTGGTTCCTAGCACCGCTTCGAAAGCGCCGACCACATCATCTCAACTGTAGTATCATTTATTTAGTTATTTATTTATTTATTTATCTTTTTTATTTATTCATTTACAGTACCTCACAGGCTCCTTACCGGAGTAATACGTAAGAGGGGTTTACATAGCAATTGAGAAGACATGGTGACTTCTAAAGAAAAAAAATTGTAAGATCAATAAGTGGTAAAAAGGAATGGGACAGTCAAAATGCAACGCATCACACATGCGCAAAAGTCATTGGAATACGCCTTAAACTGTCTACGGGAGAACACTCATAATCACAAGGCTCATCATCAATGAAGGACACAAATCACACAGTTCATTTAAACTAGACAACTAGACATAATCTAAACCGTCGAACGGCGCAACGTTCTCGCGCGAGAGCGTCCGGTCGGCGTTCGGTGACAAGTTCGCCGCACAACCCACGTGCTCCATGCGGGACAGTTCTGCCCAGAAAATACATGCCATTTATGGCTCGTCTCATCATTAGCAAACAAGTCTGAATATTTCAAATATGGACCTGCGAATGGAATACTGCTGCTTTGTGAAAGCGGCCAAAGTTTGCCAATAACATGAGTCCAAGTAATGAATCGGCACAGCATGCGAATTCTGACACAGAAAGCAGCGCTTATCTCCTCCGATTGCAAGGCACTCCTCAAGCTACCTTAATGAAATGTTTCGTATGCAGTATAGAAATTGCATACTGTTGACACGAAGGCCTATTTTTTTCGCAAATTGGCTATATTTCCTGTTCGAATCCCTGTACCGTCAGCATAAACAGAAACATGACCAGAAAATTAACCAATTGGAATGCCTGTTAACCTAACTGCATGGAATCTGATTGCTATGTAGCCAGTTTTTAAGCATGTAGTAGTAGTGACCAGTGTTCCTTTGGAGTCTTAAATAAAAGCACACTTACAAATGCAGGTGAACTCAGCAACGGTACAATATGTTAGCATAGTTTACGTTTGAATTTACGCTGATGCTGCCTCCAATTCTGGTTTGTGAAGTTCAGCACTAGCAAATTATTCCAAGGCTCAGGAAAAGACTGAAATTAGCCAGCTCACAAAAGTAGTTTTCGTTACTAATCCGACTCTCACTTTGCTGTGCTGCCATCTCTCGCATGTCGCTGGCAACGCTACGGAAGGGTGCCGCGGGCTTTCGTACGTGTAACTTGTGCAGCTGCGCCCACGTTCTGTGTGCGTCGGTTATGCGTCTCGTGCATCTAGATTGGCTTCTCCGGTGAAGCATGTCGTAGCTGGAAGCCATGTCGCACTCTCCGACTACTTCGACGTGCAAGCCCGAGCGCGATGTCTGCGCTCCAGTGCGGCCGTTAAATGCGCGACGAGTTTCGTCTGCAGACGCGGCTGCCATGGAGTTTGTTGTTGCAGATTCCAGCTCCTGGAACTTGTTTTTGGCGCTTTTAAACATTCTTTAGACATCCGGCATGTTCAATTAGAGCGCAGCCTTGCGCGTTGGATTAACCAAAGTGGTGCATTTTCTTCACGTCAACAGCCACAGATGTTTAATTGGGCAATAATTGTGGATCGCTATTTGTGGTAATTGTCGATCGTTAATATTGGGAAAAACGGCGCGTCGCAGACTTAAAATAATGTCAAAACGTAGTAAAACATACAGGTCTACCCATGCGAGCGGCCGATCAACTTAAACAATATATATTGCCACTTTAACATGCAGAGCAAGGAGGTTAGACCCTGTTAGACACCTTGGGCAACTGACATCCCAGTTGGAGTAGCAGGCTGCGGGGAGACATGGGAATGTTCTTGCCACTGCCAACGCTGGAGTAGTGTACCGACTACGTTGCTGGAAAATGGCACCTGTGGCCTGACATGAACCGGCGGCAATGTATCTTGTTCACCTTGCTGCTCCAAGAGCCCGGTGAACCTGGGGGTGATACCAAGGTCAGAGTGAGAATCAAGGTCTAGGTGTCTTCCTGAGCTCACTGATTCATTGACCTCGTTAGACAGTTACAACCACGATACAGCGCAGTCAGCAGTGATTTCCGTGCCCTTCATTACTTAATTTATTTCAATAAACCACCAATTACGACTACCGTACTACACTGACTCAGGGCAACATAGGCCCATATAAAAGATACTGCAAAATAGTTTCACATTTAGGTCTGCCTTTCACATGGATATCCTAAACTTCTGCAATCGTCATTACTGTCCTATATGACACCCAGTATGAAACAAGTGAACACCTTGACCCTACAATTCTAGGCGAGAGGCGTGACGCATGTGGCCAGTCTTCGCAATCAACCTATCAGCTGTACTCCATAAGACATGACTCCATGCGAGACAATCCCACAAGCTCTCGGCAGAACTGTCAGCGCTAATGCACATTCAATGGCATTCAATGGCACGACTAGTTCTCGTCTACATTCGCCGCTAATAGCACTTGCCACAGCCATACGCTTTGCGTCTCAAGTCTAGGCGCACTGTTGTCTACTGATGATACTTGCTTTTGATATAACACACTTCAGTTATGTTTACGTTGTTCACGTAGCCACTTTTCCTTTGTTAATGTGTGTGTGGTTTCGTCGGAACAGCCCGTTTCTGTCTTGGACATCCTAGACAGCTTCTTGTTCACTGAGTATGTCCGACAGGGCACGCATCGTCATCATAACCACCCATCCACCTCCCTATGAGATCTTCCCCATGATGACACGCGGTAGATCGCCGGCGGCAGTATAGAGCCGTGTAGACTTTCTACAATGTGCGTTATTGGGAGAAGGCGGTACTATACTGTCAACTGCGTTGGCGAATGGGCAAAGAAAGTTTACTGCATCACACGCACTGATAAAGCCGCGGCTACGATTAAAGCAATTAAATCGAATTGGATCACTTTTATTGAAAGACTGCATGTCATAAGACCTTTCTGTCCGCGAGTTAATGTCTCTCAGGGCCGCGAATACTCCTGTTTGGATAGTAAATGATTGGATCTGCTATTGTAGCCTAAAACACAAGTACTTGTTTTACCTTGTACAAAAAAGGTCTCTCTCGTGGGGAAGCAGCTCTGCGCAAAAAAGAAAAAAAATTATTAGAGCAACCCAAAACTACTGAATGCAAGGACTTCCTGTTTATTGGTATATACTGCACAGAATATCAAAGAAAGAAAGTGATCTTCCTGGCACTGCCAATACAAATCTGCTTTCACTTTTGGAAGATGAATAAACCGGATTTTATTCATGGTCCTCTGTCTTCACAGTATTTGCAAGACCAGAATCCAATAACACCATGTTCACCTAACACCCACTGTGTGCGCACATTTCATGGAAAGTGCAGGGTAGCATTGCAATGCTTCACATCCCATAGACCCAACCACCAGAATAAGTAAGGTTGCTTGATTTTATGTATATATGCTTGAAGAGCGAAAGATGAACTACATTTTCAAACAACCTCTTCGAGCGAAATTTAATATTGCGCATTAGCAAAACACGGCTAATGTGGTTTTAAAAAATTACTCGCAGTTGACGTGCAAGCAAGGAAGTGCACGATAAAACAAAAACGTTTATGCACCATTTACAGTAATGCCCTTTTTGTTTTACGTACGTACTGGCCGTCTGTAAGCACACCAGCAACTTTGGTACTAACGAGTCATAGCGAGCATTCAATCTCTCTGGGCACCAGGATTGGTTTAAGTACGAAGTCTTCCCTTAACGTCACAACAACTTTACTATGTCAGGTTTGTCTACCAGCAAAGTTTCTTCCTAGGTGTAATTTTAGAATTGTCTCGCAGCACATGCTGAGCAAACAGTATACATAAATTGCGTGCAGTATTACAACTAGTACTGGTTGTGAACTGCAGTTCAGTAACACGAGCAGCCATGCATATTTGCTTGATTACTGAGTGATTTGACAGTTTTCATCTAGCCAAGTGACTAAATAAAGACGCCAAGTTATACATCACTATGTTACATTTCTTCTTCCAGTGGCCGTCATATCTACGGGTCGCATGGTGTAGCCTGGCAAGCAATGTGGACTGCTCCTGTACTTCTTCATCGACTTTCTTTGTCTGGCTTGCAATCCACTCCTGCAAATCCACTTACAGTGAACAACACACAAAATAACGAATATTGCTTGTGAATGAAGGAACGCAATACAAACCTGTAGAATGTTTGCACAGCACTGTTCTACCTCTCTAACAATCTGTAACAGGATGTGCTTATCATTGCCTCTGGAAATTCACATATACCGACACTAATTTAAGAGAAGAATACAAGAATTTATGAGAATTGCTTGTCGACGGAAAAACGGAATATAGATTGAAAGAATGTTAGCACAGCCTTGTTCTCACTTTTCTAAATAGGAGTAACAGGATGCAATACCCCTGCAAATGCACATGTACTGGCACCCATTTACCCGAAGAATACACAAATTTCCGACAATTGAATGAACATACCCTATGAACATATCGCTATCCTTGCCTTTGCACATGTAGTGACACTTACTTAAGCGATGAGCGCACTAAGTAATGAAAATGCCTGTGAAGAAAAAAAAAAGCCTATAACCCCTTAGAATGTCTCGTCAGCCCGTTCTCACTTCTCTAAAAAACTGTTACTAGATGAACATATCACTAACCCTGGAGATGTGCATATAGTGACACTGAGCTAGGCGATGAATACACGAATTAACGAAAATAGCTTGTCGAGGAAAAAAAAACATGAGCCTATAGATCATATGCAGGCTCGAAGAGCCTTGTTCTCCTTTATTTAAAAATATTTACTGTGTGCGCATATCACTTCTACAACTGAACATTTAGCGACCTTCATTACACAGAGAAATACACGAATTTTTGAAAATTACTTTTCCCCGAAAGAACATCAGATTTTAGCATGTTAGAATGGCCGAACAGCCGAATGTCTGAACAGCCCTGTTCTCACTCCTCTAAAAAGCCGTCACTGGACGAACATATCACTACCTCTATAAATGCGCATATACTGACACTAATATAACCGAAAAATACACAATTTCGGAAAATTACTTTTTAGAATAGAATAATCCCATAGCCCCTTAGAAGTTACGCCCCGCCCCGCTCCGCCTTGCCTAAAAACTGTCACTGGACGCACAAATAACTACCTCAGCAAATGCGTATATTCTGATACTAATAGAGCCAAAAAATAGAAGAAATTGCGAAAAAAAAATTTTGTGGAAAAGCATAATCACATAGCCCCTTCGAAAATCCACCCAGCCCTGTTCTCCGTTTTCTGAAAAGCTATTACTGGACGCACATATCACTGCCTTTGCGATTGCGCAAGAACTGACACTAATACAACCGAAAAATACACCAATTTCAGAAGTTCTTTTGTGGAAAAGCATAATCACATAGCCCCTTATACTATCCGCCCAACCCTGTTCTCACTTCTCTAAAAAAGTTCTTAATGGACCGACATATCACTGCCTTTGCGATTGCGAAAAAAGTGACCCTAATATACAGAAAAATAAAAGAATTTCTGAAATTCTTTTGTGGATAAGCATAATCCCATTGCCACTTATACTCTCCACCCAGCCCTGTTTTCCCTTCTCTAAAAAATCTGTTACTGGACGCACATATCGCTGTCTTTGCGAATGCGCAAGAACTGACACTAATATCACAAAAAATACAAGAATTTCCAAAATTATTCTGTGGGAAAGCATAATCCACTCGCCCCTTATACTCTCCGCCCAGCCCTGTTCTCTATTCTATAAAATAGCTGTTACTGGACGCACATATCCCAACCTCTGCAAACGTGCATATACTGAAAATAATTTTCCCGGAAATGCACGAATTTGCTAAAATTTCCTTTTGTGGAAAAGGATATTCTCATGGTCCCCTCGAATGTGCGCCTAGCCCTGTTCTCACTTCTCTACAAAAGCTGTTACCTTACGCACACATCACTACAAGTGTAAATGCGCATATACCGACGTACATTTAACCAGAAAATAGACGAATTTCCGAAAAATGTTTATGCAGAAGCATAACCCCATAGCCCCTTAGAATGTACGCTTGTAAAATCAATTTCTGGACGCACACTTCACTACATGTTAAAATGCGCATAAAATGACAATGATTTAATCGGCAAATACCCGAATTTCAAAATTGTTTTTTATGGAAAAGCATAATCCCATAGCCGCCCAGCAATGTTCTCTTTTTTCTAAATACGTGTCATTGGGCGCGCATATCACTACCAGTGCGAATGCACATATACTGACGCTAATTTAGCC
Organism: Dermacentor andersoni; assembly: GCF_023375885.2. Taxonomy (NCBI): domain Eukaryota; kingdom Metazoa; phylum Arthropoda; class Arachnida; order Ixodida; family Ixodidae; genus Dermacentor; species Dermacentor andersoni. The sequence continues at coordinate 92,391,859 of NC_092824.1, read as the reverse complement.
GGAAGGTACACGAATTTGCGAGAACACCGTTCTGTGGAAAAGCATAATCCCATAGCGCCTTACATAACCCCTTAGAATGTCCGTCAAGCCCTGTCCTCCCTTGTCTAAATACTTGTTATTGGACGCGCATATCACTACCTCTGCCAATGCGCATGTACTGGCACTAGCCCTTTAGATAGCCCCACAGGATGTCCGCCCTGCCCTGTTCTCCCTTCTCTAAATACCCGTTTTTGAACGCACATATCACTACCCTCTGCGAATGCGCATATACTGAAATTTAAAGCGAAAGTACAGGAATTTGCTAAATTTTCTTGATGTAAGAAAGCATAATCCCATAGCACCTTACAATATCCGCCCAGCCCAGCTTTACCGTCTCTAAGAAGCTGTTACTGGATGCACATATCAGCACCTCTGGAAATGCGCCTATCCTGAAACTAATTTAACCAGGAAATACACAAATTTCAGAAATTTGGTTTTATGAAAAAGCATAATCCTATAGCCTCATACATAGCCCCTCAAGGTATCCGTCCAGCCCTGTTCTCCCTTTTCTAAATACTTGTTATTGGATGCACATATCACTACCTCTGCAAATGCGCATATACATACTAATTTGACCGGCAGTTACGCGAATTTCTTGTTGTGGAAAAGCGTAATCCCATAGCCCCTCAGAATGTCCGGCCAGCCCTGATCTGCCTTCTCTAAAAAGCTGTCACTGGACTACCTGTGAAAATGCGCATACACCGACTCTAACCGGAAGATTCACTAATTTCGGGAAAAAAAATTTTTCTCCAAAAGTACAATCCCATAGCCCGTAACATAGCACCTTAGGATGTCCGCGGAGCCCTGTTGCCCCTTCTCTAAATACCTGTTATTTGACGCACATATCATTACCTCTGCGAAAGCCCACATACTGACACTAATTTGACCTGAACATACAGGAATTTGCGAAAACATCTTGTTGTGGAAAAGCATAAGCCCATAGCCTTTTAGAATGTCCGCCCGTCCATGCTCTACCTTCTCTAAGAACCTGTTATTGAACGCATCAAGCAGTGCATCTGCAAATACGCATATACTGACACTAAATTAACCGGAATACACAGGAATTTTCGAGAAGACGTTTTTTTAAAGCATAACCCTGTAGCCCGTTGCATAGCCTCTTAGAATTTCTGCTTAGCCACGTTCTCCCTTCAAGAAAAAGCTGTTACTGGACGCACCCATGGCTACCTCTCCTAATGCGCATATAGTTACAATACTTTACCGGCCAAATACATCAATTTCCGAACGTTTTTTTTTTTTTTTAGAAAACCGTATCCCATAGCCCCTTACACAGCCCCGTAGTATATCCGTCCAGCCCTGTTCTCCCTTTTCTATATTCTTGTTATTGGACGCACATATCCCTATGTCTGCGAACGCGCATATACTGACACTAACTTGACCTGAGCATACACGAATTTGCGAAAATTTCTTGTTGTGGAAAAGCATACTCCCGTAGACCCTTAGAATGTCCGCCCAGCCGTGCTCTACCTTCGCTAAGAAGCTGTTACTGGACGCACATATAACTACCTAAGCGAATGCGCATATACTGATGCTAAGTTAACCGGAAGGTACCTTACATAATCGGAAGGTACCGTACCTTACCTTACACTTTTACATGAAACATACCGTTTCATGTAAAAGTAGAATTCCATAGCCCCATAGCCCCCTGGTACACGAATTTGCGAGAATATGTTTGTGTGGAAAATCCACAATCCCATAGACCCTTACATAACCCCTAAGGTTGTCCGCCAAGCCCCTTTCTCTCTTCTACAAAAATGTCACTGGACCCAAATATTACTACATCCGCGAATGCGCATCTACTGATACTAACTTGACCGCCAGATACAGGAATATGCGAAAAATTCTTGTGGAAAAGTATAATTCCATAGCCCCTCGCATAGCCTTTTAGCATGTGAGCCCAGTCCTGTTCTCACTTCTCTAAGAAGACGTTACTGGACGAACATATCACTACCTCTTCAAACGCGCATATACTGAAACAAATTAACCCGAAAATGCGCGAACTTCCGAAATGTTTTCTTTGTGGAAATGCCTATTCTCATGGCCCCTTTGAATGTCCTCCCAGCCCTATTCACGCGTCTCTGAAAAAACTCTTAATTTACGCAAATATTGCTACCTGTGCAAATGCGCACGTAGTGACGTTAATTTAACCAGAAAATACACCAGTTTCTGAAAAAATTTTTTTTGATAAGACCAGCTCTGGGCCGTCCGGCAAGCCAAAGATGCCGCTCGAGTCCAAGAACTTCGAGCCGTCACCTGAGGCCACCACATCAAGAACTGCCGGACTATTCTTTACTAAAGTTTCTTCTTCTTCTTCTTGATAAGCCCATTCCCATAACCCATTAGAATGTCCGCTTAGCCATGTTTGCCCTTCAGTAAAAGCTGTTTTTGTACGCACATATCAATAACTCTGAAAATGGGCATATACTTACACTAATTGAACCGGAAGATGCACTTATTTGCGAGAATACCTCTTAATTGGAAAACAATCCCATAGCCCTTTACATTGCCTCTTAGGATGTGCGCCCAGGTCTAAAAAGCTGTTACTGGACGCAAGTATAACTCCCACGGCAAATGCGCTTATATAGTGAAACTAACCAGAAAATTCACGAATGTGCGAATATTTCCTTTTGTGGATAAGCCTTCTACCATGGCCGCTAAGAATGTGCGACCAGCCTGTTCTCACTTCTCTTAAAAAGCTCTTACTTTACGCGTATTTCACTACCTGTGCAAATATGCATATACGGACAATAATTTGACCGGAAAATACACGAACTCTCGAAAACTTTTTTTATGGAAAAGCACAATGCTATAGCCCTTAGAATGTCCGCATATCCCTGTTCTCCGTTTTCTTAAAACATGTTTCTGGACGCACATATCACTACCTCTGCAAACGCACCTATACTGACACTAGTTTGACCACAAATTTAACGAATTTGCGACAACATGTTTTTGTGGGGAAAAAAAATCCCCTAGCCCTTGACATTGCCTCTTAGGACATCCGCCCAGCCCTCCGCTCTCTTGTCTAGAAAGTTGTTACTGGTCGCGCATATCACTCCCACGGCAAATGCGGGTGATCTGACACTAATATAAATGGAAAATACACGAATTTGCGAGAATATCCTTTCATGAAAAAGTAGAATCCCATAGCACCTTACATTGGCCCTTAGGATATCCGCCCAGTCCTCCGCTCCCTTCTCTAGAAAGCTGTTACTGGGCGCACATCTCACTCCCATGGCAAATGCGGATGAACTATCACTAATATAAAAGGAAAATAGACGAATTTCCGAGAATATCGTTTCATGTAAAAGTAGAATTCCATAGCCCCTTACATTGCCCCTTAAGATATCCGCCCAACTATTCGCTCACTCCTCTAGAAAGGTGTTACTGGACGCACATATCACTCCCACAGCAAATGCGGATGAACTGACATAAATATAAACGGAAAATACACGAATCAGCGAGAATATCCTTTCCTGGAAAAGCAGAATCCCATAGCCATTTACATATTCCCTTGAGATATCCGCCCAGCCCTACCCTCCTTTCTTTAGAAAGGTGTTACTGGGCGCACACATCACTCCCACGGCAAATGCGGGTGAACTGACACTAATATAAACGAAACATACACGAATTTCCGAGAATATCCTTTCATGAAAAAGTAGAATCCCATAGCCCCTTACATAGTCCCGTAAGATATCCGCCCAACCCTACTCTCCCTTCTCTAGAAAGTTGTTACTGGACGCACATATCACTCCCACGGCAAATGCGGATAAACTCAGTCTACTATGAACGGAAAATACACGAATTTGCAAGAATATCCTTTCATGGAAAAGCAGAATCCTATACCCCCTTACATAGTCCCTTAATATATCCGCCCAACCCTACTCTTCCTTCAATAAAAAGCTGTTACTGGTCGCACATATCACTCCCATGGAAAATACGGATAAACTGACTCTAATATAAACGGAAAATACACGAATCTGCAAGAATATCCTTTCCTGGTAAAGCAAAATCCCATAGCCCATTACATTGTCCCTTAAGAAATACGCCCACCCTACTCTTCCTTCTCTAAAAAGCTGTTACTGGCCGCACATATCACTCCCACGGCAAATACAGATAAACTGACTCTAATATTAACGAAAAATACACGAATTTGCTAGAATATCCTTCCATGGAAGAGCAGAATCCCATAGCCCCCTCACATAGTCCCTTAAGATATCCGCCCAACCCTACTCTCCCTTCTCTAGAAAGCTGTTACTGGACGCACATATCACTCCCAGGGCAAATACGCATAAACTGACTCTAATATAAACGGAAAATACACGAATTTGCAAGAATATCCTTTCATGGAAAAGCAGAATCCCATAGCCCCTTACATTACGCCCTAAGATATCCACCCATCCGTCCGCTCCCTCCTCTATAAAGGTGTTACTGGGCGCACATATAACTCCCACAGCAAATGCGGATAAACTGACTCTAATATTCACGGAAAATACACGAATTTGCAAGAATATCCTTTCATGGGAAAGCAGAATCCCATAGCCCCTTACACTGCGCCCTAAGATATCCGCCCAACCCTACTCTCCCTTCTCTAGAAAGCTGTTACTGGACGCACATATCACTCCCAGGGCAAATGCGCATAAACTGACTCTAATATAAACGGAAAATACACGAATTTGCAAGAATATCCTTTCATGGAAAAGCAGAATCCCATAGCCCCTTACATTGCGCCCTAAGATATCCACCCATCCGTCCGCTCCCTCCTCTAGAAAGGTGTTACTGGGCGCACATATAACTCCCACCGCAAATGCGGATAAACTGACTCTAATATTCACGGAAAATACACGAATTTGCAAGAATATCCTTTCATGGGAAAGCAGAATCCCATAGCCCTTTACACTGCGCCCTAAGATATCCGCCCAACCCTACTCTCCCTTCTCTAGAAAGCTGTTACTGGACGCACATATCACTCCCAGGGCAAATGCGCATAAACTGACTCTAATATAAACGGAAAATACACGAATTTGCGAGAATATCCTTTCATGGAAAAGCAGAATCCCATAGCCCCCTCACATACTCCCTTAAGATATCCGCCCAACCCTACTCTCCCTTCTCTAGAAAGCTGTTACTGGACGCACATATCACTCCCAGGGCAAATGCGCATAAACTGACTCTAATATAAACGGAAAATACACGAATTTGCAAGAATATCCTTTCATGGAAAAGCAGAATCCCATAGCCCCCTCACATACTCCCTTAAGATATCCGCCCAACCCTACTCTCCCTTCTCTAGGAAGCTGTTACTGGGCGCACATATCACACCCACAGCAAATGCGGATGAACTGACTCTAATATTAACGGAAAATACACGAATTTGCTAGAATATCCTTTCATGGAAAAGCAGAATCACATAGCCCCTTACATAGTCCCTTAAGATATCTGCCCAACCCTACTCTCCCTTCTCTAAAAAGCTGTTACTGGTCGCACATATTACTCCCACGGCAAATGCGGATAAACTGTGTCTAATATAAATAAAAAATACACGAATTTGCATGAATATCCTTTCATGGAAAAGCAGAATCCCATAGCCCCTTACTAAGATATCCGCCCATCCGTCCGCTCCCTCCTCTAGAAAGGTGTTACTGGGCGCACATATCACTCCCACAGTAAATGCGGATGATCTGACAGAAATATAAACGGAAAATACACGAATTTGCAAGAATATAATTTTATAGAAAAGTACAATCCCATAGCCCCTTACATTGCCCCCTAAGATAACACTGTCCCCAGCCGTCCGCTCCCTCCTCTAGAAAGGTGTTACTGGGCGCCCATATCACTCCCACGGCAAATGCGGATGAACTGACTCTAATATAAACGGAAAATACACTAATTTGTAAGAATATCATTTCATGGAAAAGTACTATCCCATAGCCCCTTACATAGTCCCTTAAGATATACGCCGAACCCTACTCTCCCTTCTCTAGAAAGCTGGTACTCGACGCACATATCACTCCCACGGCAAATGTGGATAAATTGACTAATATAAACGGAAAATACAGGAATTTGCTAGAATATCCTTTCATAGAAAAGAAGAATCCCATTGCCCTTTACATAGTCCCTTAAGATATCTGCCCAACCCTACTCTCCCTTCTCCAAAAAGCTGTTACTGGTCGCACATATTACTCCCACGGCAAATGCCCATAAACTGAGTCTAATATAAATGGAAAATACACGAATTTGTAAGAATATCCTTTCATGGAAAAGCAGAATACCATAGCTCCCTCACATAGTCCCTTAAGATATCCGCCCAACCCTACTCTCCGTTCTCTAGAAAGCTGTTTCTGGACGCACATATCACTCCCACGGCAAATACGGAAAAAGTGACTAATATAAACGGAAAATACACAAATTTGCGAGAATATCCTTTCATGGAAAAGCAGTATCCCATAGCCCCCTCACATAGTCCCTTAAGATATCCGCTCAACCCTACTCTCCCTTCTCTAGAAAGCTGTTACTAGACGCATAGATCACTCCCGCGGCAAATGCGGATAAACTGTCTCCTATATAAACAGAAAATACACGAATTTGTAAGAATATCCTTTCATGGAAACGTAGTATCCCATAGCCCCTTACATTGTCCCTTAAGATATCCGCCCAACCCTATTCTCCCTTCTCTAGAAAGGGTTTACTGGACGCACATATCACTCCCACGGCAAATGCGGATAAACTGACTCTTATATAAATGGAAAATACACGAATTTGTAAGAATATCCCTTCATGGAAAAGTAGTATCCGATAGCCCCTTACATTGTCCCTTAAGATATCCGCCTAACTCTACTCTCCCTTCTCTAAAAAGCTGGTACTGAACGCACATATCACTCCCACGGCAAGTGTGGATAAACTGACTAATATAAACGGAAAATACACGAATTTGCAAGAATATCCTTTCACGGAAAAGCAGAATCCCATAGCCCCTTACATAGTCCCTTAAGATATCCGCCCTAAACCTACTCTCCCTTCTCTAGAAAGCTGTTACTGGACGCACATATCACTCCCAGGGCAAACGCGCTTAAACTGACTCTAATATTAACGGAAAATACACGAATTTGCTAGAATATCCTTTCATGGAAAAGCAGAATCCCACAGCCGCTTACATAGTCCCTTAAGATATCCGCCCAAGCCTACTCTCCCTTCTCTAGAAAGCTGTTGCCGGACGCACATATCACTCCCACGGCAAATGCGGATAAACTGACTCTAATATAAACGGAAAATACACGAATTTGCAAGAATATCCTTTCATGGAAAAGCAGAATCCCATAGCCCCTTACTAAGATATCCACCCATCCGTCCGCTCCCTCTTCTAGAAAGGTGTTACTGGGCGCACATATCACTTCCACAGCAAATGCGGATAAACTGACTCTAATATAAACGGAAAATACACGAATTTGCAAGAATATCCTTTCATGGAAAAGCAGAATCCCATAGCCCCTTACTAAGATATCCGCCCATCCGTCCGCTCCCTCCTCTAGAAAGGTGTTACTGTTGCGCACATATCACACCCACAGCAAATGCGGATGAACTGACAGTAATATAAACGCAAAATATACAAATTTCCGAGAATATCCTTTCATGGAAAAGCAGAATCACATAGCGCCTTACATAGTCACCTAAGATATCCGCCCAACCCTACTCTCCCTTCTCTAAAAAGCTGTTACTGGTCGCACATATCACTCCCACGGCAAATGCGGATAAACTGACTCTTATGTAAACGGAAAATACACGAATTTGTAAGAATATCCTTTCATGGAAAAGTAGTATCCCATAGCCCCTTACAGTGTCCTTTAAGATATCCGCCCAACCCTACTCTCCCTTCTTTAAAAAGCTGTTACTGGTCGCACATATCACTCCCACGGCAAATGCGGATAAACTGACTCTTATATAAACGGAAAATACACGAATTTCAAGAATATTCTTTCATGGAAAAGTACTATCCCATAGCCCCTTACATAGTCCCTTAAGATATCCGCCCAACCCTACTCTCCCTTCTCTAGAAAGCTGTTACTGGACGCACATATCACTCCCACAGCAAATGCAGGTAAACTGATTCTAATATAAACGGAAAATACACCAATTTGCAAGAATATCCTTTCATGGAAAAGCGGAATCCCATAGCCCCTTACTAAGATATCCGCCCATCCGTCCGCTCCGTCCTCTAGAAAGGTGTTACTGGGCGCACATATCACTCCCACAGCAAATGCGGATGATCTGACACAAATATAAACGGAAAATACACGAATTTGCGAGAATATCCTTTTATAGAAAAGTACAATCCCATAGCCCCTTACATAGTCACCTAAGATATCCGCCCAACCCTGCTCTCCCTTCTCTAAACAGCTGTTACTGGTCGCACATATCACTCCCACTTCAAATTCGGATAAACTGACTCTTATATAAACGGAACATACACTAATTTGTGAGAATATCCTTTCATGGAAAAGTAGTATCCCATAGCCCCTTACACTGTCCTTTAACATATCCGCCCAACCCTACTCTCCCTTCTCTAGAAAGGGTTTACTTTACGCACATATCACTCCCACGGCAAATGCGGACAAACTGAGTCTAATATAAACGGAAAATACACGAATTTGCAAGAATATTCTTTCATGGCAAAGCAGGATCCCATAGCCCCTTACATAGTCACCTAGGATATCCGCCCAACCCTACTCTCCTTTCTCTAAAAAGCTGTTACTGGTCGCACATATCACTCCCACGGCAAATGCGGATAAACTGACTCCTATATAAACGGAAAATACACGAATTTGTAAGAATATCCTTTCATGGAAAAGTAGTATCCCATAGCCCCTTACATAGTCCCTTAAGATATACGCCGAACCCTACTCTCCCTTCTCTAGAAAGCTGTTACTGGACGCACATATCACTCCCACGGCAAATGCGGATAAACTGACTCTTATATAAACGGAAAATACACGAATTTGTAAGAATATTCTTTCATGGAAAAGTAGTATCCCATAGCCCCTTACAGTGTCATTTAACATATCCGCCCAACCCTACTCTCCCTTCTCTAGAAAGGGTTTACTGGACGCACATATCACTCCCACGGCAAATGCGGATAAACTGAGTCTAATATGAACGAAAAATAAACGAATTTGCAAGAATATTCTTTCATGGCAAAGCAGGATCCCATAGCCCCTTACATAGTCCCTTAAGATATCCGCCCAACCCTACTCTCCCTTCTCTAGAAAGCTGTTGCTGGACGCAGATATCACTCCCACAGCAAATGCGGGTAAACTGATTCTAATATAAACGGAAAATACACGAATTTGAAAGAATATCCTTTCATGGAAAAGCAGAATCCCATAGCCCCTTACATAGTCCCTTAAGATATCCGCCCAAGCCTACTCTCCCTTCTCTAGAAAGTTGTTACTGGACGCACATATCACTCCCACGACAAATGCGGATAATCTGACTCTAATATAAACGCAAAATACACGAATTTGCAAGAATATCCTTTCATGGAAAAGTAGAATCCCATAGCCCCTTACCTTGTCCCTTAAGATATCCGCCCAAGTCTACTCTCCCTTCTCTAGAAAGCCGTTACTGGACGCACATATCACTCCCACGGCAAATGCGGATAATCTGACTCTAATATAAACGGAAAATACACGAATTTGCAAGAATATCCTTTCATGGAAAAGCAGAATCCCATAGCCCCTTACTAAGATATCCGCCCATCCGTCCGCTCCCTCCTCTAGAAAGGTGTTACTGGGCGCACATATCACTCCCACAGCAAATGCGGATGATCTGACACAAATATAAACGGAAAATACACGAATTTGCGAGAATATCCTTTTATAGAAAAGTACAATCCCATAGCCCCTTACATTGCCCCCTAAGATATCCACCCATCCGTCCGCTCCCTCCTCTAGAAAGGTGTTACTGGGCGCACATATCACTCCCACAGCAAATGCGGATGATCTGACACAAATATAAACGGAAAATACACGAATTTGCGAGAATATCCTTTTATATAAAAGTACAATCCCATAGCCCCTTACATAGTCACCTAAGATATCCGCCCAACCCTGCTCTCCCTTCTCTAAACAGCTGTTACTGGTCGCACATATCACTCCCACTTCAAATTCGGATAAACTGACCCTTATATAAACGGAACATACACTAATTTGTGAGAATATCCTTTCATGGAAAAGTAGTATCCCATAGCCCCTTACACTGTCCTTTAACATATCCGCCCAACCCTACTCTCCCTTCTCTAGAAATGGTTTACTTTACGCACATATCACTCCCACGGCAAATGCGGATAAACTGAGTCTAATATAAACGGAAAATACACGAATTTGCAAGAATATTCTTTCATGGCAAAGCAGGATCCCTTAGCCCCTTACATAGTCCCTTAAGATATCCGCCCAATCCTACTCTCCCTTCTCTAGAAAGCTGTTACTGGACGCACATATCACTCCGACAGCAAATGCGGGTAAACTGATTCTAATATAAACGGAAAATACATGAATTTACAAGAATATCCTTTCATTCAAAAGCAGAATCCCATAGCCCCTTACATAGTCCCTTAAGATATCCGCCCAACCCTACTCTCCTTTCTCTAGAAAGCTGTTACTGGACGCACATGTCACTACCTCTGCAAACGAGCATTTACTGAAACTAAGTTAACCTGAAAATACACGAATTTTTTTCTTTTTGTGGAAAAGCGTATTCTTCTGGCGCCTTTTAATGTCCGCCTTGCTATGTTCTCGCTTCTCTAAAGAAGCTCTTACTTACGCACATATCACTACTTCTGCAAATGCGCATATACTGACGTTGACCTACCCGAAAAGTGCAGAAATTTTCAAAAAAAAATTTTAAGGAGAAGCACGCTCCGGAAGTCCCACAGATTGCCCGCTTAGTCCTGCTTTCGCTTCTCTAGCTGTTTCTATGCGCAGGTATCACTACCTGTGCAAATGCGCATATACTTACAATACATTAACAGGAAAATACACGAATTTCCGAAAAAAATATTTATGGAGAAGGAGAATCCAATAGGCCCTTATATAGCTCCTTAGTATGTCCGCTTAGCCCAGTTCTCACTTCTCTGAGATGCTGAAACTGGACTCACATATTACTGCCCTTGGAAATGCACTATAGTGGCACTAATTTAGGTGGATACACGAATTTCCGAAATTTCTATTTTTTTTAAAGTAAGCATGTAGCCCGTTAGGATAGCACGTGGCCATTGTTAAAGATCACATAGAAGCGAAGCGAAAGTTCAGAGTACGAAGAAGCGATGAAACTATTTCTGTCCTAGACAGGTTCAAAGCTAAAGTCTGCCTCTGTCCTCGTGCATGTAATTCGAACTTTTTGTTGCACTTCAAAACGCTAACGATAACTGCTATCAACTATTTTTCTTATTTGCTTCTGCTAAGTTCATGAGCACTACCTCAAAAACATGTGCCGCGCCAAGCCAAAAAGATAGTCACTATGGAGCAACCGCAGAATAACTTTCATTTCGTCCTGTAGCTGTTTGGTAAGAATAGTGACTCTTTATTTACAACGATTGCAGAAAAAGATGTACTTACCTCTCGTCCTCTGTGAAATGAAGAGATTTCGCCCTTGTGTTGCACACAGCCGCGCAGTTCGCCTTTTGTCCTGTCCCTAGTTTTTCCGACGTTGCCGTAACGTGCGCGTGCAGAGAAAGAAAATGCATAACTGCAGATCATACAAAAAAGCACGCACGTGCAAAGAAAGCAACAGAAGCATTCTTATAGAGTGGCAGCCGAAGTAAGAAGAATGAGAGCACCACTCTTTTGCCCAACAAATGACGCGACTAAATAAAGATATAGGTCGGCGAAAGAGAAACCAGCTTAAAACGCACTTTATTTTAGCATATAACTGTATCAGTTTTCTTAATTACTTCGTAGGTTGAAGACAAAGTCGCATGTGCCAAAGATACTGAAGTTTCCTGTGGCTACCAGTGTCACGCCGGCGCTTTATTGCCGATACCGAAACTATCCCCACTGTCCACCCACTGGATGAGCTAAACGCAAACTCCATTGAAGGAAAAAAAATATAGCGCCTAGCAGAGGACGTGTGAGCGCTCCTTTCACTTCTTGCGCACAAAGGGAAGCGACTATCGCCGCGCATGCGCACAGCGATTCTGAGGGACCGCTAGACTCGGCTGACAGCGCATACTCAAAGCCACACGCTTCCGTGACCCTTTGGTGAACTATGTGAAGCACAGTGCTTATGTTTAGTTGAAGTAGAGAGCGTGTCGTGCTTGACGAATGCTAATTTTTTCGTCTCTGTAGCCTAATTTCGACACATGTGGAAAGGCACTAATCGAGGCGTTCCAGAGCGCCATAGTGCCGCAATTCGCTTTTACCATAGTACCAAGAAGACTGCACAAGACACGAACTCCAAATACGGCTAGATTAGTTCAACTGTTAAGTCCAGTGCGTGACAAAACTTTCGTTTTCCTAGTTTTTAGAAAAGAATGAATACGAATTGCTGAACCTTCGTTTTCTTTTTCCTTACTTTCATTTGTCAAAGCAAGTTTTCAGTTGGTTTGTTCGGCGTCCTAGGTAAACTAGACAAGGCAATTTTTCCAGGTTTTGTTAAAAGGAGGTAAATGTTATGGCTAATGCATGCGTAAATATTAAAATACGTTGGTTTACTGCAGCGTTTGGAATAAATTACGTAAAAGAACTTTTGACAGCAGAGTAAAATTTTGCACGCTGCCGATGCATAAATACAAATGTCACCAAGATCAAAGTCAGAAACAATAGTCGGGCTAGCATGTAAAACTGGCGTTTGAAGTTAAATACGTGGGGATCAAAAATAACTTTTGGAAAAAAATATTTACAAAATGTTTCCATATGTCACGCTCTCGTTTTTAATTGCGTTTAGTAATGCCCGGGAAGAACTGCGCCACGCAATGTCCCTATTCATCACAAATCATGGGTACCTTACGTACAATGCAAACCGAAATATTAATGCTACTGGTTTAATTTGAAACCTTAGAAAAATTATTCAGTCCTCCTCTTTGCGGTGTTTTTGATCCGTCATAAGACGTTCGTCCGCTGTCCTCCGTAATAATGAGGGTGGCCTATCTTTCTGCTTCATGAAAGTAAAAGCGAGGTAATGGGTAATGTGCAGACAGTTATAAGTTGGTATGTTTATTGTGAGTTTTACGATAAATTATATATGCAAGCACTCCGGAGTGGTACGAGTATTTTGCGAGTGCGCAGAATTTAGCCTGTTTCGCTGGTCAAAGAACAAACGCCATCGAGATCAAATTCAGCGAAGATGGGGGAAGGCTCTGGCAAATGTTTTTGCGAAGATAGATGCGTCTGAAGTAACTACTGCCCCTGCCAAAAACGTTTAGTGTGTGCTTAAAAGTGGCACAAGGTCGTTATCACAAATTCTCAGTAACCTGAGATAAGTATCTTAAACAAAGTTTATGTTTATTCTGAACGGAGGACAGGTTCCCTTGATTCTGTGCTAAGCCCATCGAAATGCTGAGCACGACAGCCACAAGTGCACAAGACGATGGCGATATGACAACCATGTGATAGTAGCTATGACGTCGTTGGCGTGACTACTTAGGCTGTTTGGCAGGAAAGAAACTGTGCGGAAACCGTCGACTATGATTGCCAATGCAAGCCAATAGCCCAAACAAATAAACGAATGAACGAGCAAACCAACCATCGAAAGAAGGAACACACTAACCAACGACCGAACGAGCGGTTCAACGGCCAAATATACGAACGACTGAAAGAGTTAAAGAAAGTACGAACTAATGAATTGAACTACAAAAATCTTTCAAGAACGAAGGATTGGAACTAACTACATAGCAAACGAACAAAATGAACTAACAAACAACTTAACAAACGAAAAAACGATCATTTCCCTTGTAGAGTCCTGCCACTGACCATTCACCACAAACTAACCACGAAAACTTGAAGAGGCAAGAAAATTATTCGCTTAGAAGCTGTAACCATAAACATTTGATAGCGCCCGGTGCTGCTGCCGTCTCCACCGCTGTTTAAGCATCATCGTCAATGACAACGCACGCACGATACACGTTGAGTTGCTACTTCTTCCTGTCGCATAAGTGTTCATGTCCCCGACGACATAGCCGCCATCACGTCGTCATATCAACATTGTTGCGTCGTAATCTTGTCGTTGTGCTCAGAATGTCGCTGGCGCTGGTTATCATTACTAGTAGTAGTAATAGTTGTGGTATTATTATTCATTATTAAAAGAATGCAACAAAATCACTACGCTCCACTTCAACTTTTAAAGAATTACGTGGCACGAGAAGCGGAAACAAATTTCAGAAGTTAACGTAAGGCAAAATATCTATACTGCACACGAAGACAAGTTTCAAAAACAGGTACGGGCAGAGAAAGAATGGCATACTGTCCACTGGTCTTACTAATAATTCAGCATAGGTAATGCAAACACGATCGTTCCTCATTTTGCCCAAGGGCGCCTACCTACGCAGAATTCCTCCCCATAATGGTAAGGTCGTTCTTCAAACATTCTCAGAGACATAAGCACCCAGCGGCAACAACAGCGCGTAAATGGCCCTGTGTTACCGCCTACGCGAAGCTGCCGAACCACGCTTTATCAAGATTACAACTGCCTCGAATATGTACCGCATACGTGTGATGAGGAATATGTCCTACTTCTCTGTCCACACACGCGTCAGAAGCACTCCTCCCTCGACAAGCATCCCATGTTGCCTTTGTCCTACGCCTTCGTCCTTCGTCCTGCCTACGCAGATGTGTCACACAGTGCATCCTCCGGAATTTGTAGTTCTATTTCTAACACCGTCTGAAAGCTGAAATTCAGAAATGTAAAAATTGTACGAGGTCAAGGTTGTGCAATAACGGTGCATCAATTCACTCGTTGCATAGTATGAGAAACAATTCTGCACATTAGCGTTAATGGTACATGGTTTTAAAAGTAAAAGCTTCGCTTCTAATTTTTCGTTCTGCAAAACCTGGTTCTTCGGGTATAGCGATTCCAATTTTTTTTTTCCAGCTGGTGGTGCCGCAACAGAAATCAACAACAAGGTGAAACGCAAGCAAACAGGAAGCTGTCAGGAATTAAGTAATCTCCGAATACATTACCAGCAAGTTTAATTCCGTTCTGCCAAAAAACAAGCCAGCAGGTTATTTTTTCAACGTGTTAACATCAAATTCAGCGACGTGCTGCACTGAAAAGCAGCTGTAGTACACTTGTCCAACCACTGATGCGCCGACATAACAGGCACAAAAAAGAAAGTGGTTACACCATGAAGCAGCGGAAAGCACGTTGAGTATGGGTTATACCCAAAAACTGACAGAGCGTAATTACTTCAAAATACTTGCTGACTGTTTTGCTGGCTTTGCCTGGCAAAGCCTGTCTGGCTGGCCTGCCTGGCTACTTTGCCTGGCTGTCCGTCCCTGCATTGCTTGAACCAAGAGCCATAGGTATAAACTAGCAGATAGTATCCCTTCCGTCATTTGCTGTGTCTTTAGAAAAGCAGCGTTAGTTTCATTCGGATGGTATAATCTAAAGCTATTAACGAAAGCAGATAACCACCCTTGCGTGCAAAATCAGGCACACTCGACAATGGAAAATGGTAGCCTAGGCGAAAGCAAACCGCAATATTAGTGTTTTCTACACCGCCAGTTATGGCACCGAAGGCGACGTTTAAATGCAAGAAAATGGACTAAATCAAAGAAAGGAACTAAGTCATCACACATGCTCATTTGAATACTAACGCGTTAACTCGCCGTGTTTATGAAGAAATTGTGATAGAAAGAAGCAGAATTTTGCCTCCTGTGACTTTGTGCCATGGTCGCGAACTTCTAATCAGCAGCACACCAGGCCGCTATAACTGCTGCCCACCAGGTCGGCAGGCAAGGCAGCAAGACACCAGACCGCCAGAACTGCCATACACTTGGTGGGCACGTTAGGCAGCAAGATACTAGGCCGTTTGAACACCTGGCCACCATGACTGCAGGCTAAACACAGAGTCACCAAGCCTCTAACACAACTGACACTGGTAACACTGGTATAAAGTCTGTAGTGCGGACAGGAACATACCAGATCTCTAGGACAGCTAGCCACAAGGTCTGCAGGCCACGTAGCAAGGCAACAGGCTGCTGGAAGATCGTGCCACAAGGTGTGCAGAGCGGCCAGCTTGATGCCAAGCCAGTAGACCAGCTGGCCAGTCTGCAGTACGGCAGTCTGCAGTACGGGCAGCAAGACGCTAGGCTGTTAGAATTGGCCACCAGGTCCACAGGCCGGGCTGCAACATGCCAGGACGATAAAACAGTTGGCCACAGGATCCACAGCATGACTAACAATACACTAGATCTCAAGAAAATATGCGGTCACCAAGCCTCAATAGGGGATAGCAAGACACCAGGACAATTGAAGAACTGGCCACCAGGTCCGCAAGGCGGGGACCAAGACAACGGGCCGCTAGAACAGACTAGTGATCTTAGTTGGTGCGAAAAAGGTTTATTCAAGGGTGGCGGATACCTATAGTGGCAAAGACGTAAACTAAATCAAGATGGCGTAAAAGAAGCTCATTGAATAGTTGCACATACCGTCACAAACTCAGCGAGACAAGCAGGCTTCAAAGTTCGTAATAATCTCTGTACCTTCGGCACAGCAACGCTATGCTCTACACATTATTGGCGTGAAACAGCTCTATGGGGATTAAAAAACTAACATAAGAACAAACGTATCGCAACCTGGGCGAATTTCCCAAAGAATGCAAGCCGCACTAATGCGGTATTACAATTGCAACACGCTCCAGTACATATAACTGCGATATTCTTGTTGTAGGCTTAGTACTGTGCTGTTATCATTTAGAATACTATCAGTACTGCGTTTCAGTCGGTGGGCTCTAACTTCGGAGTCGGTAACTTAAAAGTTAAGTTAGTCCAATCTCACCACGAACACGCAGTCTAATATTGTCGTTTAAAAAAGTCACCGACGATTGCGATACTACCTAATACGAAATTTGAGCGCAGCTCTATACGTGTATTCATTTCGAGATATTTCGGCCTGAGCGGACAGTCTCGTGCGGCACGTTCCAAATTGAGCGAAGTGTGGCGCGACTTCCTTGCTAAACATGAGCTGACGAGAGGCAGCGCGTGGTTCACGCGTGGGGTCGATTCATAGCAGCCGCCGCAGGCAGATCTCCACTCATGCAGCGCTTTGTTTCCATATATGATATCGGTGGCCGCGTCCACCGCATTCCAGACGACGGGGCGCTACTCTGGCGCCATCTTGTTGTGGTCGCCGCGGCAGAGCCCGCCTTGCACAGCACTACACATTCATTCTCACGCTTTTGCCATACCCTCTTCCTCCGCTTTCCTCCTCGCGCTCTATTTGCTATAGCCATCTCTCATCCCCCTTGGATTCCAAGTTCGCTCTTTCATCCTTCATTGTGCTCGTTCGCTCGGTTGCGCTGAGGGACGCCGACACTGAACGCAGGAATGGGAACCTAGGAACTTCGCTTGAATTAAAATATCCTTATATTTTAGCGGCCAGTGGCAAGTACGGGCAGCTGATCTACGCCGAATGGGCTTGCGTCGCTATAAATCAGCAAGAAACCTGGAAAAGCGCGCTGTGGTTTCTTTTGCTGGAGCTTTAAATTAGGGGTTTCTATATTACCAGGTGTCTCTGGGATTCTTAGGGACGTCAACGTAGAAAGCTCCGGTATAATTAGTACCAGCAATTATAGGACACCAAAGCGAAGTACATCGACAAGACATATTTCGCTGTTGGGATGCTGGAGTGAAAAACGTAGTCATCGCAGCAGCGCACACGAATCATGCCTGATAAATGAAAGTTTGTTGGAAAGTAGCGTCAAATGCATACTCTGAACACAAATACTCTATCGTTATTTTGCTATGATACTACAGTTGCTGGCAACTCACGACTACTATTCGCACCGTGTTCTCCATACGATGATATACTGGATAGTTTCGAACTTCACAAATTGAATTTTCTTTTTGCCATAAAATCAGCCAGGTGGGATCAGGGTGTCTGCTTTAAATATGGATGCTTATTATAGCGTCTTGTTTACGCTTGATTGCTAAGCGTTATAAGAAACGTTGCCGTACTCAATCTTATAGTGCGTGTAACTGTCTTTTACGCAATTTCATTTGCAGAGCGAAAAGAAGATGAGCTCACCTTGGCTGGCTCTTAAATTAGGCCACCGTACTGCCTCCGACTCGGGACCTTGTGACGACGCACGAAAGGCCAAAGTGGTCCTTGCCCCACCAGGTCGGTCTCGTGACGTTCGTTCGAGTTACCGTTGAAAAAAGAAAGACATCGCACGTGTATTCGAGGAGCACTGAAACAAATGTGGGCACACGAAAACCTTGGGGTTATGTTATGAACAACGTCCAACGCCATCATGATCTCACACAAAATTTAAATCAACAGTCCTGAGTACTCCCGCATAGCGCTACTCACTATGGCATCTAACGCATCTTACTGGGGAGAGAAAGACATGGGCACTACTACTGGCGTTTGCAACCTGCCATGACTCAGTCAGATGCAATCTAGCAAAAAAAAAAAAAAACGACAGGATAACAAGCCCAGTTTGTGCTTGCAATCGGTAGTAGGCTCTTATTTTTTTCGTTTGCTTCAACATGCAAAAGCACGGGCCTTACTTTGCGTCTCTATATCTCTTACGGATATAGTTTCACGTTCGCGAGACTCGGCACAGGACTCATTGAAGTACACGGCCGACGGCGTTCTGGACACCGCGCAAAAGTAACGACCTTGGCACAGTACCACAAACACTCTCCGCCATATATATATATATATATATATATATATATATATATATATATATATATATATATATAATGTATAAGAACAGGTGAACGCAAGCAAAGCACATGAACACAGCAACAACTCCCAACAAATGATCATTCTTGAAAAGGCGCGGTTAAATATAATGCCTGATCGGAGCGAAAAATTCCAAAGCTAGGAACAAAGTGCAAAATACTAGGTTATACAGAAGAGCCTTGGAGATGATACCGCAAAGGCCATGATACCGCAAGTGTCATTATACGGCCGTTCATGACGGAAGACAGACCCATGCGACGCTAACACATTACAAACCCAACGGCTATAGTCTTACCTCAAGCATCTATCTCGCCTAACCTGATTACATATAAGTAGGTTGTGCATTTCTTTGAGAGTTCTGCGATGACTGTATGCCTGGAAGCCGGACGACAACTTCATACTATTCTCACATTTCGCTCATGCTCATTCGACCTTTGCTTAACGCAGCTTGCAGATGTGCCTACGTGATGTCTGATGGAAGACTGCAGAATATTAGATTTCACCTTCCGCCGAAGGCATGTCAAGAATGCAGTTCTTGTCATGAGCTTAGCTAGAAGGATCAATTCTTGGTTATAACCTTACCAGATTAGTTGTGCCGAAATTACAAAGCCTGTATCATTGCTCTGTGCAATATTTTTTTTTTGATTATGGGAATTCATAACTAAGGTAAACTACGGCGGCTGTGATATGAATGAGCCAACAAAGTCAAAGTAAGGTTGAATAATATTATACATAAGACAAAGGTAATGTTCAATAGCCAAGCTATGGTGTCTGATCATGGCAAGGGAGTTTACAGGAAAAAGACAGAGAGAGAGAGAAAATGATAAATGAAAGGTAGGGAGGTTAACCAGGACTGAGCCCGGTTGACTACCCTACACTGGGGAAAGGGAAAGGGGGACGGAAAGATTTAAAAAAAGAAAGAGAGAAAGTCCACTGGAGATATCAGTCGGTCACTCAGTCCGGATCACAGACGCTGACTCAATCCGGTCGCTTTCAAATATCGCAGCAGCGCTTTTGTGGCCTTTTGTAGCTGCGATATGCGAGGCCATGATCCCAAGATCTTGTTCAAGGTGAACGGCTTTCCATCTAGCTGATTGAGAGCTGTGCAGAGGTAATACCGTACGTATTACGGTACCATGACCAGCAGCCCACCCCTCCCACCCCTTGTCGCTATCCTTGAACAATGCACAATCATTGCATTCTTCGGGTACAAATATATGCGGCATGCACTTGCAGATTAACAAATAACCATAAGAAAGTGTTAGAACTAACGTTCAGAGCTAGGTAGGCAGCGAAATGTATTAGAGAGTATACAGGGGGAGCCAATATTCTAATCAACGTTAAGAGTAAAATATTGAGCTGGGTAGGCCATGTAATGCGTAGGGCAGATAACGGGAAGAGCTTTAAGGTTACAAAATACGTGCCAAGTGAAGAGAAGCTCAAGGACGGCAGGCAATTATTTGGTGTGATAAAATTAGAACGTTGACAGGCTTAAGATTCAATCAGCTGGCGCCAGTCAAGGGTTATGGGAATTGCGGGGAGAGAACAAAAGTATACTGATTGGGGTGACTGCTACATTTCTTTTCGTTGGGGTTGGCCTCCTATTCTTTACAAAGCTTTCTTGATGTTCGAATTTGGCGACAGATGCTATGAGATGCATTGCGTAACCAGATGAGCTGACGAGGTCAGTTTGGGCGATAACCAGTAAAAGTGACAAATACTTGAGAAGAAAGGAGACATATCGGTTAGTTTTGTCATGCTTGAGCATGGAATTAGTTGCTCTGTCACAAAAAGAGGTATGGTATATCGGAATGGGTAACATAAAATTATATTTCTCCGATACTTGAATTGTGTTGTCACAAGATTGCACTTGGATTACGTGCTTCGCTTATATTCGTAAATTTTTGCATTATCCGTATCCCTATTTAATTACCAACAAGCTGAAGTAAAAGCTTTCATCAAGGAGCTCTAAGGTGACGGAACGTTCACAAAATTTCAGTAGGAGTGCTCAGCATTGGATAGCTCCAAGATAAATGTACGTCCTGTCAACCGCTCAAGTGCAATAAATGTTCCTTGTTTGATTATCCCAAAAAAAACGAAAGGCACACTTGCGCACGTGCTTTATTCCCCCAATACATTTCTATACGTGCGGCTGTCTCATTGTCGTGACTGCTCTGGCTTCGCTTCACTCGCTGTAAGAACAAGGAGTCAAGAATGAAGCAGGATATAAGGTAGTTTCCTGGATTAGTATCCAATAATTTCCAATCAAAGCAATACTTGACTTCAGTCAACTAAGAGAACAGGCTGCGTTCAAGAAGGGATACTCTACAATGGATCACATGCATGTCATCAATGAGGTAATCGAGAAATCCGCAGAGTACAATCAACCTCTCTATATGGCTTTCATATATTATGAAAAAGCATTCGATTCAGTAGAGATACCAGCAGTCATAGAGACATAACGTAATCAAGGAGTACAGGAGGCATTCCTGAATATCATAGAAAATGTATACAAAGATTCCACAGCTATCTTGACTATCTACAAGTAGAACGATACCTATAAAGAAAGAGGTTAGGCAAAGCGACACAATCTCTGCAATGCTATCACCGCATGCTTGGACGAAATATTCTAGCTATTACACTGGCAAGGATTAGGAGTGAGTATCCAAGGCGATTATCTCAGCAGCCTTCAGTTTGTAGATGACATTCTCCTGTTCAGCAACACTGGGGACGAGTTTCAACAAATGATTGAGGACCTTAACAGAGAGAGGTTAAAAGTGGGGTTGAAGGTTGATATGCAGAAGACAAAGATAATGATCAATAGCCTGGCAAGGGAACAAGGGCTCAGGATCGCCAGTCAGCCACTTGAGTCTGCGAAGAAGTACGTTTACCTAGGTCAATTATTCATAGGGTACTCTGATCACGAGAAGGAAACTTACAGAAGAATAAAAATGAGTTGGAGCGCGTACCACGGCACACATTGTCAGATACTGACTGGAAGCTTACCATTATCATTGAAAGGAAAGGTCTACAATCAGTGCATATTTTATTGGTGCTAACATATCGGGCAGAAACTAGGAGCTTGGCAATGAAGGTCGAAAACAAGTTAAGGACCGTGCAAAGAGCGATGTAACGAAGAATGTTAGGCGTAACGTTAATAGACAGGAAGAGAGCGGTGGGCATCAGAGAGCAAACAGGAATAGCCGACATCCTAATTAACATTAAGAGAAAAAATGGAGCTGGGCAGGCCAAATAATTCGTAGTTTATATAACCGGTGAACCATTATGGTTACAGAATGAGTGCCAAGACAAGAGAAGTGCAGTCGAGGACGGCAGAAGACTAGGTGGGGAGATGAAATTAGGAAATTTGCAGGCGCAAGTTGGAATCGGCTGGCGCAGCACAGGGGTATTTGGGGTTCGCAGGGAGAGGCCTTCGTCCTCCAGTGGACATAGAAATATGGTAATGAAGATGGTGATGAACGTAGTTTCTGGAGTCGCAAAGCAAAGAGTAGAGAAGAAATGCTTGCGCTGCATATCATCAGATGGGGCTGTCCAAAATGGTGCAGCGTACACGTAACTGACTTATCAATAACCATCAAGGCATAAAAAAAAGTAATTTAGAACATCTTTCTGGGTGAATTGGTGCATGCATATGTTATTAAGAGTTGCGGAAACAAAAAAGACGAACACGCGAAGGAACGAAGTCGGCGGAAAAAAAGCGCTCAAGATGCAAAATCTAAATGGATGGTTCCGAGTATGATTGTTTTCTACATGTCACGCTGTTGGACAAGCAGCAACGTACCATTTGTCCCCAATTATCGCTTCGAAATGTCTCATGCGTGTCACCTGAAAGCAAAATTATAAGCATACTGCGCATACATTGGAATTTATATCGATCGAAGCGTGTAATAGAATCCTGTAGAACTAACGGCTTTGCGTACCATTCTGTTTACTTTCATCCTGCGCGCCGTGTAATACCATAAAATATTTACGTTTATCCGCCACAGAGGTTACATTTCTAAGCCGTTCCCGAGCTATGTAAAACTCAAACGCTAAATTAGGCAGATACACAGTGTCAGACACCTATACAGTGATGCCACGAGGACATAGATGAATTATATCGCTTGTCGACCGAAGAATGGCAATGAGATACATTAAGTATTGTGTGCCTCTTATATAGCAGTGGCACATGCCCATACTGGAGCCAAGAATTGGCTCACAGCCTGTGGGACCTACGAAATGTCTAATTCAAAGAAAACCAATTCAACATAACGCGCTCATTCGTTAGGACCCGTCTGCATACTTCTGAGATACGTGCAGAATTATGTGTTAAGGCTATACGTAGAATTTTATTTTGATTACACCAAAGTGGTGTGCACTGACAGTACTTTGCTGGTCAGCATCGAGGAGTTACGACCGTTTCCTGCTACTTGCACGTGAAACACACAACCTCCGTATACATATACCCACAAATATATCTGCCAAAGTATCGACTGACCGAGAAGTCGCAGCCACGCCTATCCCGGGAGCGTAGGCGAAGAAAACTTGGCTTTAAACAGACACGTATCTAACTAGTTACGCAACCTGTCGAGCAAATATTAACGCTGCCTCTGGTACGCTATTTAGGTGACCTACATCGTAGGTATGCCATACTTCACTGTGCGGGTAGCCGCATGCCTATCCATCTCGCACCCTAATTAATACCACTTCAAATTGTTAACAGATGCTTAAAGGGGAAACATTTTAAGTGTGCGTATCTGTGAAAAACAGAGAGAAAGAGGAAATTGGAAGACGTTGGTACGATGACGACCACACAACTTGGACGATGAAAACGCCCTTTGAAGCACGATAAAGAAGGACGAGGACGTCACGGTGACAACGAAAACATGGGCACAACGATCACGCCGCGAAGACGACCACGACAGAAAGACGACACGGCCGCAGCTGTGATTAACGCGACAAAGCTTGACTAGGACACCAACATGACCGCAATGATATGAGTGCTATTGTGGTCTGACGAAGATAGCAAAATGACGACGATGAGATATCGAAATTATGACGACGACGGCGACGACATGGAGACAATTGAATGACGGCGACACCGACATGCTAAGCACAACAACCACAAGCTTAGAAGACGATGGCGAAATGACTATGTGATAGTTACTATCACATCGGTGACCTGGCTACTTAATTGCTGCGACAGGAAAAAAGTAGCAAATATAAACATGTACAGCACATTCGTCGTCATTGACGATGACGCTTAAGCAGTGGTGCAGGTGACAGCTGCAAGCGACCGCTCGAGAACGTTAAAGCTTAAACTTTAGCGTCTAGCATAAGAATCACGAGTAATTTCTCTAAAAATTCCACATGCATCAGGAAAGCAATGAATGCTAGAGCATACTAATCAAATGAGGCCGTTCATGTATATTACGAAACACTAGGGATAGCGAACTGACACTTGGAGTACACTTTAGTCAACACAGAAAATCGAGAAATTATAATCGTTAGCAGTAACGTGTTGCGAGCGATTAAGTAGAAAACATTCGATTCATTTTGGAACGTCACTACCAGCATTCAAGTGGCTTATTTTGCGAATTAAAATAATGTGACACTTTAAAGAATGCTTTCGAAAAATAAAAAAGGCGTTCAGCGTGTCACGAACGATGAAAATACGACAAATTTTATCATTAAGAGATTCCACTTGAGTCTTGCATTAGTATTGTCTGAAGCCATGCTGTACAAATAAAAAAAAGCGTATCAAAAATATCGATTAGATTTTCAATACAGTGTATTCTAACAGCTTGCACTGTATTCTAACAAATTTCGGTTACCAAATTTCTGGAGGGGGACAACCTTCCCTAGCTTCCGTTTATCGGGTACAGCGCCTGTATCGAGTGACTGTTCAAAAATTTAGCTAGTATAACAGAGCTGTAGTGGAAGTGTTTTCACTTCGTGTTAATATTGTCGAAGCCAGGTGAAAAACCGCAATAGAGTGTCGATAGGGTTAGCAACACCTGATATATCGACTGTCGTAGCAAAAATAATTGGATAATCATAGTTACGTCAATTAGGAAGTCCCTTATTAAGAGTTCCAGCAAAGTTTTGACAAGTACTTCGTTAAAGTGAGTTGAGGGATCACTTTTGGCAAATGGCTTAGCATAAGAATCGCCTAATAAGGTAAAGTTATCAGAAAGGGGCCTAATTACTTTCCAATATTTTAATGCTAGATTTAAGAATGCATGGGAGAGTAACAGTGATAAAATTACGTTTTGGATATTTTAACGCTTCAATGTAGTCGTTAGAAGCCGCCTTGTATACCTTTCAACGATAAAGACTCGAGGACAGCTGGACTGAGTGGTATATGAGTTCTCTTTTTTTGAAGAAGTTTCATATACGTGCCATTTCAGGGTGCTTGCGAGTTCGAAATCATGGTACGGCTCGAAACATATTTGATCATTAGTTCATTTACATTATCGGCAAAGGTGTCCCTATTAACTTGAAGAGAACGGTCGTGAAAAAACGCACAAAACTGATTACTGATCGTGTCGAAGTTCCCGTTTTTATTGTTGGGAATCTTTTTTTCTTTTTATTGTTGTTGTTTTTGTAAGGCTCGCACTAATGCTGAAGTAAATAACCGAATGGTCACTAAAAAGCAGAAGGAAAGTAATCTTTGAAAAGAGGTTAGATTCAGTGCTATGTAGATAGTGTTCCAGACATTACAGGAATCTCTAGTCGGTTGCGTTACCACTTGCCAAAATGAAGAAACGAAAGGTAAATCTAAAAAATTATTTGGCCTATGAGATCAAAATGGTAGTGATGTAGCAGGTTGAGTGTTTCATTTAATGTTTCTCGATAACACGGGAGAGAGACGACAATAAAGGGAGACCAAGCGTCAGTCGCTGAAGACAAAAAAATGAAATTGGTTCAGCACGCTTCTGATGTTGGTAAAGGTACATACATGAGGCTGTGAAGACTGTTCACTTCACCTCTCGCTGCTCTGTCAAATTACCTGCAGGTACTACGGTTCCCTCGCGTTGGTCATGTGGCTTTTGTTCTGAAACGCGCTTAGATTATGGCGTTTATGGCGTGATTTTCGCAGAACAAAGGGATGGGGGAAAAAATGCCAAACACGAGCGATCGTGTTTGTCCTTCCGGTAACCATTGTGTTCTTTGATTTCGGCACTACAGTGCTTAGGCACTGCAAAAATCCCGCCATGAACATAGCACTTGTTGTTTGCGAGCAGTTTGTCATATCTAAGCTCTATTGCAGGCGTCAAGAGGATTGGTCAAGAAATCGCACACACTCAGTGGCCCATACTATAACGGCTGCTTCAAAGGAAGTCACGTGCACTAAAGAACCAATCGATTATGATGTCCTAATTTATTAGGATGTCTGCTCTTCATAGATACATATGAGAATGATATAGCATGGTTTTATGTAGATATTTACTTTTTTATATTACTCAGAACAGGTGCGCACTGGCACTACTTTGCCGGTCAGTACACGAGACTTAAACACGCCCGTTTTCTGTTATACTTGGACTCACTCATATAAAACCTTCGCATACAGATGTCCACAAATATATGCGCTAATGTACCGATCAAACCAGAAGCAGCAGCCACGCAAACCCGGGAGAGTAGGCCAAGAAACCTTCGCTTTAAAATACACATATATGTAATAATAGACAGCGAATACAAAAGCTGCTGTTACTCCACTTTTTAGGTGGCTTACGTTATGGTGACGCTATCCTCCACTATGTAACTAGCCACCTGGCTGCCTGCGTGCCTATCTGGCATCCTTAATTGCTCTGCACCGTGTTACCAGATGCTTCATTATCTTTGTAATTGCGTGCGAGAGATAGAGAGAGAGAGAGAGAGAGAGAGAGAGAGATACAATGAGAAGACTTCAAGGATGAAAACGGTATTGAAGCACGGCAAGAAATGAACACAGTCATGGTGCCAACGACAACACGAATACTGTGACGACGTCCCGAAGACGAGCACGGCGAAACGACGACACAGCCGCTGTGCTGATGAGTGCGACGACGCTTGGCTGAGGCAACATCATGAGGGCGACGAAACCGGGAACCAACGACAAGGGTTTGGCGACAAAGACACGTAGAGGACGACGACATCGACATGCTGAGTACGACAGCCACAAGTTCACAAGACGACCGCGACATGACGACTACGTGATGGTGGCGTCGGTGGAGCGAATACTTAGGTTCTGTGGCAGGAAAAAAATCTGCAGAAAGCGCCGACGATTATTGCAATGCAAGCCAATCATCATCATCATCATCATGAGCCTGTTTTATGTCCGCTGCAGGACGAAGGCCTCACATGTCATCTCTAATTACCCTATCCTGCGCCTACCGATTACAACCAACGCCTGCGAATTTCCGAATTTCATCGCTCCACCTAGTCTTCTGCCGTCCTCGACTGCGTTTCCCTTCTCTTTTTCTCTTGATGTCAATTAGAATATCGTCTATACCCATTTGCTCTCTGATCCAAGCCGCTCTCTTCCCGTCACTTGACATTACGCCTAGCAATCTTCGCTCCATCGCTCTTTGTGCGGTCCCTAACTTGTTCTCAAGCTTCTTTTTCAGTCTCAAAGTCTCTGCCCCATATGTCAGCACTGGTAAAATGTACTGATTGTACACCTTCCTTTTCAATGATAATGGTAAGCTTCCTTTCAGGAGCTGGCAATGTCTGCCGTATGCGATCCAACCCATTTTTATTCTATGAATTTCCTTCTCATGATCAGGGTTCCCTGTGATTAATTGACCTAGGTAAACGTACTCCTTCACAGACTCTAGATGCTAACTGGCGATCCTGAACTCTTGTTCCTTTCCCCGGCTATTCATTATTATCTTTGCCCCTTTTGCATATTAATCTTGAACCCCACTCTTACACTCTCTCTGTTAAGATCCCCAGTAACTCGTTGTAACTCGTCTGCATTGCTGCTGAATTTAACAATGTCATCGGCAAACCGAAGGTTGCTCAGATATTCGCCGTCGATCCTTACCGCTGAGCCTTCCCGGTTTAATAGCTTGAATACTTCTTCCAAGTACGCAGTGAATCGCATTGGACAGATGGTGTTTCCCTGTCTGACCCCTTTCCTTATAGTTATCTTCCTGCTTTTTTTGTGTAGAATAAAAGGTAGCTGTAGAACCTCTGTAGATATTGTCCAAGGTATTTGCGTAAGCGTTCTGTACTTCTTGATTAGGTAATGCCTCTATGATTGCTGGTATTTCTACGGAATCAAATGCCTTTTCGTAATATATGAAAGCAATATAGAGAGGTTGATTGTACTCTGCAGATTTCTCGATAACCTGAATAATGACATGGATGTGATCCATTGTAGAGTATCCCTTCCTGAAGCCAGCCTGTTCCCTTGGTTGACTGAAGTCCCGTGTTGCCCTTGTTGTATTGGAGATTATTTTCGTAAATATTTGATGTAATACTGGTAGCAAGGTAATGGGCCTGTAATTTTTCAGTTCTTTAACGTCTCCCTCTTCCGATAGCCAATAGCCCAAACAAACTAACGAAAGAAAGAACAAACTAACCAACGAGAGAAGGCACACACTAACCACTGAGCGAACGAATGATTCAACGATCCAATATACGAAGAAAAGAAACAGCGCACTGAAAAAATTACTAACTAATGAATTCAACTACGAAACTACTTAACGAATGAACGAATTGAAGTAACAAACAAATTAACGAACGATGAACGAACGAATGCACGAACGTTTTCCTTGTCCTAACACTGACCATTCAGCACAGACTAACCAAAAAATTTGCAGAACAGGAAAAAAAAAGCTACTTACTTAGAAGAAAAGCGAAAAAAGGGGTGAGTTAATTGCTATGGAAGCATGGCTGAATTCTCTTTTTATGACGTTTGATGGCGTTCGAAGACGTGGGACCAGACTAAGTTATATTACCGTTGCAATAAACTTTCAGTTGAAAATAGTACCGTGTCCTGTCTTTTCTTGTGCCTTATCTTGTGACCCAGTAGTTTGCGCTTTGAATTTAGTCATATTTACTTCAAAGTTCCAAGCGTAAGCATTTTACAGCGCGGCCTGCTGCTGTCGCCGCGGGTGCCATTTAATAAGCGTCATCGTCAATAACAACGCACGCGCGATACATGTTGAGTTGCTACTCTTTCCTGCCACATCAGTCAAGTCATTATGTCACCGACATGACTGTTGCAATCTTGTCGTTGTTCTCGGAATGTCGTGGGCTCTGAATATTATTAGTAGTAGCAGTAATAGTTGTAGCGTTATTATATATTGTTAAAAGGCAACAAAATCACTGGTGTACGCTTTACCTCTTAAGGAATGACGTGGCAAGAGAAGTGAAAAAGTTCAGATGTGAACATAGGGCACAATATCTATACGGCACACGAACACAAGTTTCGAAGACCATCCCAACAAAATACAGGTACTGGACGAAACACAATGGTATACTATGCAGTAGTCTCACTAATTATTCAGCGTGGGCCACGGAAACGCGATTGTTTCTCATGTCACCCAGATGCGCTGACCTGCGGTGAAGAAATTCTTTCCCATATCGGTTAGGTCGCTCTTCAAATATTATCAGAGGCATAAGCACTCAGCTGCAACAACAGGTCTTAAATTGCCATGTGTGACCGTCTAGGAAGAGCTGTCGAACCGCGCTTTATCAAGGTTACAACTGCCTCGAATGAGGCAGTTGATGATGATGACGGGTGATGAGGAATATGTCTTACTCTTCTGTCCACACACCTGTCATCTGCACTCTTCCCTCGACAAGCATGACATGTTGCCTTCGTCCTTGCAACATCGCTACGCAGATGTCCCACAGAGCACCCGCCTAATTTTGTGGCTTCATTGCTGAAAACCTTCTGAAAGTCGCAGTTCAGAAATATAAAAAAAAATGTACGAGGTGAAGGCTGTACGTAAACAGTGCATCAATTTACGGGTTGCGTTGTATGAAATAAACAATTCTACACATCACTGTAAGTGGTATATAGCATTTAAAAAAGCTAAGCCTCAAATATATTCGAAGATGTGTGATTTGGTCTTGGCGTATCACGGTTCAGAATTTTTTCTGCTGATGGTTCCATGACAAAAATCAACAAGAAAACAAAGTGAAACGTCGACAAACAAATAGCTGCCTGTAGTGATTTCCGAATATACTATCAGCAAGTTTTTAATTACATTCTACAAAAATGGATCAGCCTGTTATCTTTTCAATGCTTCGACATCAAATTCAGCGACGTGCTGCACTGAAAAGCAGCTGTAGTACACTTATATTACCGTTGACGCGCCTACTTAACGGGAACGAATAAGAAAGCGTTTACAACTTGAAGCAGTGAAAAGCACATCGCGTATAAGTTCTATCGCAAAAATTGACAGAGCATGCTTCAAAGTACTGGCAAGGATTATGCTCACCTCATCTGCCGCGAAGTGAAACTGTGCCTGGCTGACCATCCCTGCATCGCTTGAACCAAAAGCCACAGGCATAAACTAACAGTCAGGATCCTTTCAGCAACTTTGTGGTGTCTTCAAAAAGGAACGTGAATTTAGTTCAGACGGTATAAGCTATAGCTATTCACGTAAGCATATGAGCACTCTTGCGTGCAACATCAGGCACAGTCAACAATGGAAAAATGGTAGCTCAGGCGAAAGCAAGCCGCGATATCGGTGCTGCGCACAACGCCTGTTATGGCTACGAAGGCGACGTAAATCACAAATCAAACGAACAAAGTCAGCACACACACTAATTTCGAAAATGCTAACTTGCCAGCTAGCCCAACAAGCCGTTTTTAAGAAGGAACTGATAGAATTTTTAAAAAATTTGTGTTCTGTGGTCTTATACCGCGCGGCCTATCCTTTGAGGAGCATCATACCAGTTCGCTAGAACATCTGGCCACCACATCGGCCGGGCAAGCACCAAGATACCAGACCACCAGAACTGCCGTCCACAGGGTCCCTAGGTCAGGCCGCAAGACACCGGGACGCCCGAGCTCCCTTCCACTTGTTCCGCAGGGCAAGCAGAAACACACCAGGACACCAGAACTTCCACCCAATTGGTCCGCAAGGCAGGAAGCAAGACACCAGGCCGTTAGAAAACCTCGCAACCACGTAAACAAGCTGGGTAGAGAATCAACAGGACTCTCATGCAACTAGCCATCACGTCTATGTAGTGGGCAGGAACATACCAGGTCGCTGCAACAGATGGCCACGAGATGCGCAGGTCGGGCAGCAAGGCAGCAGGCCGCTAGAAGATCTTGCCACCACCTGCGCAGAGCGGCCAGCATGTAACAAGGTTGCTAGAACAGCTGGGCACCTTGTGCACAGGGCAGACAATTTACCAGGCCTCTAGAACAGCTGGCCGCCAGTTCTGAAGTGCGGCAAGCAAAGCGCCAGGCTGCTATAAGAGCTGGCCACTCAGCGCGAATAACAATGCACCAGGCCGCAAGATAACAGGTGGTGACCAGGTCTGCAGGGCGGGCAGCAAGACAGCAAGTCGATTGAAGAACTGCCCACCAGGTCTACAAGGCCGGCAGAAACATAAAAGTACGTAATAACTGCTGGCCACCAGTAACAAAGGGTGTGGACCAAGACACGGAGCCGTTAGGAGCAGCGAGTCAGCCCAGTTGTGGTGAAATAGGTTCCTTAATGAGTGGCGCCTACCATCGCACACTCAGCGACACAAGTTCACCTGAAGGTAACCTGTTCCCTCAACACAGCAGGATGACGATATACACATTAAATCTTGGACTAGCCCATAACCCAGATTGGCGTGAAAGAGTTTAAATACGGATTTAGAAAGGAACAGACAAAAAACATACCGAGAAGTGGGACGCCTGAGCTCCTTTCAACTTGGTAGGTACGCGGGGCAAGTAGAAAGACACCAGAACTGCTATCGACTTGGTACGCAGGGCAAGCAGCAAGACACCAGGCCGCCAGAACTGCCATAGACTTGCTCCGCAGGGCAAGCAGTTGCACACCGGGATGCCAGAACTGCCATCCAATTGGTCCGCAAGGCAGGAAGCAAGACAGAGCAGCTTCAACACAGTAGTCTGACCCTATACGCATTAGATCTTGCACTACACCATGACCCAGATTGGCGCGAAAGAGGTTAAATACGGATTTAAAAAGCAAAAGACAAACAAACATACTGAAAAGTGGGATAAACTTCCAAGGAATGCTAAACGCAGTATTCGGAAGTCACAATCGTCACTCGATTGAACAGAACAATAATAACACATTTATATTATAATGTTATCACTATTGAGTCTCTGAGCTCAAAAACTTCCGACTCGTTGAATGAAAAATAATGTGGTTCCTACTTAGTCAAGTCTCTCTATTGTAGTCTCGTCTGAAAATGGGCGGCTTAATTACACAGTGTCCAATGGCCATTATATAAACACGGGCAGCAAGCATGGGCAACAACTTTACGCCGATAGTCCTGCGTCACCATCGGGAAGAAGCATGGAAAACCGCAATGTGCTTCCTTCTGTTGCAGCTTTAAATTACGCGGTATAATATGTATTACAATGACACTACGGAAATATGAAGGATGCCATAGTAGGTAGCTGCGGCCGATATTTTTCAGCGATTATATGGCGAGAAAGCGAAGTACGTCGAGAAGATAGATTTTAATGCTGGGATGCTTGTGTAAAATGCAGCCATTGAAGCAGAGCACTCGAATCATCCGTGATAAGCGAAATCAGCCTCAAATGCTCGTGCATACTGTGTACAACGCAAATGCTTTCGCGCTATATTTCATTGAAGTGTCATTTGTGCGTCAACGCACGCCTACTTTATTCGTAACGGGTTCCTCTTGCGATCCTCAAGTGGGGAAGTTCCAATTCAACCAATTTGCATTTTTTGTAGAGATAACATTACTCAAGTAGCATAACTGTGGCTACGATAACTATATCTTCGTACTTATAATAGCACACTCTTCACGCTTGATTGCTAATCGTTATAAGAAACGTTGACGCACTCAAGTTTAGTGCGCGTGAATTTTTTTTTTTTTGCATAATTACCGTTACAAAGCGAGAGACAATGGAAATGTTAACACGCAATAAGTAGCTTCTTCAATGCACTCACCGTGCTCGCCTGGCTGCTGTAGTCGGCCACCGTGCTGCCTCTCAAGCTGGCCCTGGTGACCATGCACGAAAGGCCAGCATCGTCTTTGCTTGACAGATGGGTGCCCAACAGGACGAGATCGTTCCTTCACGGCACCGTTGAAAAAGAAAAAAAAAACATATCGCACACGTATGTCAGAAACATAGTGAGAGAGATGGAGACGCGAAGCCTTGGGGTTCTATTCTGGACGCCGACAAGCGCCGGCGTGGTTTATGGAACATTGCAATTTATCAACTGTGTTGAGTACTCCAAGTTGTAAAACTCATTAGGACATCCGTCGCTGTTTTGAGCAGGAGAGAAAGACATCGACACGTCTATTACCACATCCCTCACGTATGATTGCATAAGCTGCAATATATTAAATGAAATGACCGGACAACCAGTCCCGCTTGTGCCCACCATCGGCAGTATGTCTTTACTAAAGCAAAAGCCTTAAGTGGCTGGTTGGAACGGCTCATGGCCGCAATAAAGCGACGCCTAGTTCCGTGAGGCAAAATATCATCAGGAATGGCTCATGCCACCGTGAGCAAGCAAACATGCAATGGCTGAATATTAATGAAGGAACGAAAGAAAGAACGAAAGAAAGAACGAATGAAAGAAGGAAAGAAAGAACGAAAGAATGTCTGGGTAGTGCATTAGGTGCTGGCATATGTCGCTGAGGTCGACACACAGCATTACACGTGTACTTCACACTGCGGCTTGTTATGTCATGCAAGACGTCTGACCCGATCGTATAACGTAATGCACTACCACGTGTGCAGCGGGCTTTCCCTCTTCACGTGTTACAGGCATGTAACACGCTGCCTAATTTTTGTTCAGTTTTGCCCGTTTTACAGAAGTAGTCGGGTATTCTGGAGATAGTTTCGCAAAATTTCGTAAAACTCGGCCCTGGACTCAATGAAGTATAAGGCTGACAGCCCTCTGCTACTATACTATTACTTAACTGAGCGAAAAATGTTAAACGCAGGAACAAAGTCCAAAATAGGTTGTGTAGTAGGGCCAAGTTAATGATTCCACAAAGGCCCTTTGTTACCCCATTCCTGATGCGAGACAACCGAAGCCGTGCGATGCTAACACAAGACAAATACAATCACAGGAGTGTTTGCTCTGTTATATCTCTCGTCTTATTTGATTATTATGAATGGCCAAGAGGCTACTTTCTTTGAACTTTCGGCGATGACTGTATGCCTGGAAGCCGGACGCCAGCATCATATTCCACTGACATTTGGCGCATGCTCATTCGAACTTCCCTTAAGGCAGCGTGCGGATTTGCGTACGTGATGCCTGTTGAAGAATTGTCGAAAGTAAGATTTCACCTTCCGCCCATGCCATGTCAGGAATGCGGTGCTTCTAAAGAGTTTTGCAAGAAGGATCAATTCTTGGTTATAACCTTACCAAATTAGCTGTGTCGAAATTATAGCGCTTATATAACTGCCCTGTACATTCTTTCTTTTTCAATTACCGGAATTCTTAAGTAAATTATGACTACTATGGTATGACCGAGCCGCCAGAGCGTAAGAGTATAGCTTAAGATTAATATGCATAACATTAAAGTAATGTTCTATAGCTTAGCTATGATGGCTGATCACGGCAAGCAATATTATAGGCAAATAAAATCTGTTGGGTCCTACACGGTGCGCATTATCAAATCATGATCGGCAGCTTACCGCTAATCCTTGGATTTAAAACACGCACGTATCTAATTGCGCAACCTGCGGAATGTGAATATCAAACTTGCTAATAAATATTTAGGCGCCTTACCATGTGATTACGCTATCTGTCACTGTGCGAGCAGCGGCCTACTACTGTGTGCGTGTGTGTGCGTGTGCGCGTGTGAGCGTGTGTGCGCGTGTTTGCGCGTGTGTGCGCGTGTGTGCGCGTGCGTGCGTGCGTGCGCGTGTGCGCGTGTGCGTGTGCGCGTGTGCGCGTGCGCGTGTGCGCGTGTGCGCGTGCGCGTGTGCGCGTGCGCGTGTGCGCGTGTGCGCGTGTGCGCGTGCGTGCGTGGGGGGTGTCAGAGAGAGAGGGGGAGAGAATGAGAAGACAGTCGCACGACAAGGACCTGCGATAATGTCACTAAGACGACCACCATAGAACGACGACACGGCCACAATAGTGATGATGGCCATGAAGTTTTACAGGACACGAACATGACTACGATGACACAACCACCATAGTCGTCCGACAAAGACAAAAATAACGGTAACACTGAAATACGGAAACGACGACAATGAAATACGGAAACGACAACGATGGCACGGAGACAATGACACTAGATGACACCAACGTGCATGCTGAGCATGACAACCATTAGGTTAGAAGACGAAGGTGATATGACGACAATGTGATAATGATTGTGACGACTGTGGCATAACTACTTAAGTGCTGCGGCAAGAAAAAATTTAGCAGAAATCACCGACGATGATTGGCCATGTAAGCCTTGGCCAGGTTGTCCGCCCTTGCGTTGATTGAACCAAAAGCCATGGGATGGGCCTACATAGACGAGCCGCCAGCCTTGATCCATTCACTTCGTGATGTTTTCAGAAAAAGGGGTGTGAGTTGGGTTTGCACGTTACAGGCTAAAGGGATTCACAAAAGTCGTTGAGAACTCTTTCTCACAACCACATGCACGGTCAATGACAAAATGACAGCCAACGCGAAAGAAACCCGCGATATTAATTCAGCCTACATCATCCGTTATTAAAGCGAAGACACTCTTTAAATACAAAGAAACGGCCGAAATCAAACAAGGTGAAAAGAACGAAGTTTGCACAAATGATGATTTTGCACATGTTAACCAACAACTTCTACTTAAATTCAAGTTCACACAAGTTCTTAACAAGTTCTACTTAAATTGAAGACGACGCAACGAGCTATGGAAAGAACAATGATAGGCGTAACGCTAAGGGACAAGAAAAGAGCAGATTGGGTGAGGGAACAAACGCGAGGTAATGACATCTTAGTTGAAATCAAGAAAAAGAAATGGGCATGGGCAGGACATGAAATGAGGAGGGAAGATAACCGATGGTCATTAAGGGTTACGGACTGCATTCCAAGGGAAGGGAAGCGCAGCAGGGGGCGGCAGAAAGTTAGGTGGGCGGATGAGATTAAGAAGTTTGCAGGGACAACAGGGCCGCAATCAGTACCTGACCGGGGTAGTTAGAGAAGTATGGGAGAGGACTTTGCCCTGCAGTGGGCGTAACCAGGCTGATGATGATGATGAACCAACAACTCCGCCAACTTGTCTTTTAGGTAAAAGCTTATAGAGAAGAAACATTTGCCGCCTGCGATTCCTTAACGCATGCACGATCTTCTGATCAGCCGCCGAAGAAGCCACGAGAACAGCTGGCCACCAGATCCACAGCACACGGAGGTGGACATCAAGACACCAGGCTGCTAAAACAGCTGGCGACCAGGTCCTTGGGGAAACCAGCAAGACAACGGGCCCCTAGAACAGCCCAGTGACCCAAGTTAGCGTGAAACGTTGACTGAAACGTGGTGGATACCCCAGCGGTACATATCCCTGAAGTTACGCAATTTGGCGTCAAGAACACTTACTGAAGGGTAGTACGCACCCAATGTCACACAAAAATTTAATTCTGGGTTTTTACGTGCCAAAACCACATTCCGATTATGAGGCACACCGTAGTGCGACACTCTCTAATAACTGACCACCTGGGGTTCTTTAACGGACACCCAACTGAGGGTACGCGGGCGTTATTGCACGTCGCCCACATCGAAATGCGGCCGCCGCGGACGGGATTTCATCCAGCGACCTCGTTCATAGCTGCGCAAAACCAAAGCAAAGCCACCAAGGTGGGTTTGTGACCGGAATTGCCTTTCCATCCACATCGCTACAATCGCCGACCCTGCAGAATTCAAATCCTCCAATGAAGAAATCACGTGCGCCAACGATAACACGTAGGATCACCTGCTACCTGTCATTATGTTACTTTATTCATTGTGCGCTGTACTGACTAACTTTCTTTGCATTTTGATCTGTATTCCCCTATTTTTCTTCACTGTAGTTACGTGATTGTGTTCGCTGTACACAGCCCTCATGTAATGCCTGTCATGGGGCCCTTGAGATTAAATAAACAAATTACTTATTTAATGAATTATTTAATTAGTTAATAAAATTGTTTCTCTATGGCCCATAGACTGGACAAGTTGGATATCAGTCAGGCCGGACAGAAGACATCTTTAGTATCAGAATCGGTTGTTTTTTCCCTGAAATTGCCACTCCTCAGCACAGAGTTTACCGTTAGAACAAACGTATCAAATTAGGCAGTTAATGTATATCATGAACAATAAGGGACTGAGAACCGACGCTTTGGGCATACCTGAGTCAACAGAGCACACCGAGAAATGATAACCATTAAAGTAACGTATTTCGAGTGATGAAGTAGAAAACATTCCATCTATTTTAAAAGATAATCGCAAATATTCAAGTGGCTTATTTTGTGAAATAAAGGCGTGTGATACTATTTATTGCTTCTTAGAAATCGAAAAAAAAAAAAGGTATTCAGCGTATATGTACGATTAACGATCAAAATTCCGCACATTTTATGAGTAAAAGGTATGAATTGAGCCTTGCATTGTTAAATCTTGAACCGATGCTGTGCAACTGAACAAGAACAAAGACTTGCCAAACAATTGACAAGGTTTCTCACTACACTCTTCTAAAAGCTTGCAACATGTACTTCTAAGAGAAATGTGGCGGTAGTTGGTAAATTTTGTTTACCAGATGATTCGGGGAAGAGGACCACTTTCCCTACCTGCAGTTTATCAGGAAAAACGTCTGTACCGGCTGACCAATCAAAAGTTCTGGTCGGTATAATGCGAATGTAGGTGAAAGTGTTCTTGAAGAAGTTGGTGTTTATGTATTCAAGCAATGTGACGAATGGTAATCGAGTTTGTAGACAAGTTTAGCAATACCAGATTTGTTAACTGTCACAATAAATGTTACTGAATATTCAAAGTTACGTAAATTAGGAATTATTTTAAGAGTTCCCGATAAGGTTTTGTAAAAGGCTTTCTCAAGGTGAGTTTCGGAATAACTTTTGGAATATGGCTAAGCAGAAAAGTCCCCTAACAAGGTGATCACAAAGATGCTTCATTACTTTACAATGCTTTAATACTTGATTTAGGAATGGATAAGAGAGTAGCAGTAAGAAAATTTACAGTTGCAGTAAAACTAGATTTGAACCGTTGAATTCATTCGTTCGAAGACGCGTTAGAAGACGCCTTCTATGCCTTCCAACGACGAACATTGGAGGACAAGTTGGCTTAGCGGCAAATGTGCTTTTTTTTTTCGTGTTATACCTGTGACACACATGTGAGATGGAAATTATTGTACGGCTGGGAATATCTCTGATCCTTAGTCCATTTACATTGTCGGTAAAGGTGTACCAATTAATTTGAGTTTAGTGAGAATAAAATTATTTTCACGCAATTGCCGCTGCAGAGCGAGGTGGAATGGAAATATTAACACGCAATAAGTCACGTCTTCAATGCACTCACCTTCCTGGTATGGCTACTACAGTCGGCCACCATGCTGCCTCCCAAGCGGGTCCACGTGACGATGCACGAAAGGCCAGTATCGTCTTTGCTTGACGGATGGGTGTCCGAGATGACGAGGTCGATCTCGTGCCATTCGTTCACGGCGCCGTTGAAAAAGAAAAAAAAAACATCCCACGCGTGTGTGAGAAGCACGGAAATAGAGATGTGGACGCGAAGCCTTGTAGTTCTATTCTGGACCCCGTCAAACGCCGCCGTGATCTATCGAAAATTGAAATTTATCAACAGTCTCGAGTACTGCAAGAAGTATTACTCATAGTATACAATGCATTTGGATATGAATGCATTGAGAATAGAATGTCAGTTGCCGAAGACTTTTCCGCCGCCACTCGCCATGCTAGAAGAAAGCTGGTTGAATTCGCCAAAGGTTTACCCGGGTCACCGAACTTCCAGCTGCGGCACAACAAGCTCATTGTCCACAATAAACGCTACGTGTACGACGCAGCCGGCGGCAGCATTAAAGAGCTAAACCCGCCCGTTTCTGGTGATTCAACTAACAGTGTATCGCGACCTTCAGCGCCAAACTTGACTGGTGAAACATCATCATAGGTAAGCGCGAGGGGACGTGGTGGTTTGTTGCCGGCACCCAGTGTGTCTGTACTTTTGGCAAATGTCAGAAGCGTACTTATTAAGCGTGAGTCACTTGAATCAGTTGTTGACACGTGTAATTCATCTATCATTGCGCTCACTGAAACCTGGCTTCACCCAAACACTACTGACAACGAAATATTTCATGACGCACCTAGCTTCAGCATTTATCGCTGTGACCGTGAATCACGTGTAGGAGGCGGTGTTATGTTGGCTATTTCGCGAGATATTCCGTCTTCCTATATTCCTGTTCAAACTAACCTAGAAATTGTATGGGCGCACGCTTACGTCTGCCATAAAAGCTTTGTGTTTGGGGTTTGCTATCGTCTACCCAACAATTGCTCAAATTTTGCTGCCCATTTACATGATGCCATTGATACTGTTATTGCACGTCATCCTAACGCTTTCATTTTTCTCCTGGGAGACTTCAACTTTCCCAACATTTCCTGGTCTACTGAGCCCCCGGCTTTGAAACCGTTTTCATCAGAAAGCTTTGACTTTATTAATCTTTGCTCGGTATTTTCTCTTTATCAGCTTGTCTCCCAACCTACTAGGCTATCGCACAATACGGCAAATACGCTTGACCTTATACTAACGAACTGTCCTGATATGGTCTCTGATTTATCGTATCTGCCAGGTATTAGCGATCATTTAACGCTCTGTTTTGAAGTAAAATATTGTCAGCCAATAAACCGGAGAGTCAAAAAGTCCCTTCGTAATTACAGTAAAGCCAACTTTGAAGCTATTAATAACGAACTGTCTACGTTTCTCAACGTTTTCTTAGATGATTTTGAAAGCCGTACTACCGAAACTAACTGGAATATGTTTACAAGAAAAGTACATGAACTAATCGACAAGCACGTACCTATGCGCACTATTTCTTCGCATACAACAGCACTTTGGTATAACTCGAATTTAAAACGACTTCGTAACAAAAAAAAGCGGCTCTATCGCTCTGCCAAGCATTCTCCCTCCGAGCAGCGATGGGATGCATATGTGAACGCGAATAATGCTTGTCACCGCACTGAAATGTTCTCGTAATAATTTCCTACAAAATACTCTGCCAGCTATGCTCAGTAATGACCCAAAAAAGTTTTGGCGAACGATTCACCCCGACCGTAATAGCGAAATCACGTTACTCGACTCTTCTGGTGATGCGATTCCAGTTGCCGACTGCTCTGTGGTATTAAATGATGCATTTTGCCGTAATTTTGTTATAGCCTCGTCTACAACACTTCCCAACGTGCAGCGTTTTGACTCTCTAACAATGGATCCAGTAATTATACAACCCCTTGGCATCGAAAAAAATATCGAATCATTGAAAGTGTCCTCAAGCCCAGGAATTGACCTTATCAATGCGAAATTCTTAAAGAGTACCAAAATATATTCTAGTATTATGCTATCCAAAATATTCCAACAGTCACTTGATGAATCCACACTGCCATCCGACTGGAAAGTCGGCAAGGTGGTTCCAGTTCATAAATCTGGAAGTAAAAATTCACCCCTAAACTATCGCCCGATTTCACTAACTAGTATCCCGTGTAAAATCCTCGAACATGTTCTTTACACAAACATTGTTAATTTCCTTGATGCCAACTCGTTCTTTTAGAAGGCTCAACATGGTTTCCGCCGATCTCTTTCCTGCGAAACACAGTTAGCTTCCTTTACACACAAGCTACATACAATTCTCGATCGTCGTTCTATAGCTGACTGTGTCTTCCTAGATTTCGCAAAAGCCTTTGAAAAAGTTTGCCACAGTTTACTTCTCTTTAAATTAAGCAAATTGAACATTGATAGGAAACTTCTCTCCTGGATCGAATATTTTCTAACCGGACGCTCACAATTCGTGTCTGCTAACACTTATAATTCCCCGTTGAAGCCAGTTCATTCTGGCGTGCCCCAAGGCTCAGTGCTCGGCCCTCTCCTGTTTCTCATTTATATTAATGACTTGCCGCAATGCGTGACCTCTAACATTCACTTATTCGCCGACGATTGCGTAGTCTTCCGAGAAATTATTGACCAAAATGATGTTACGATCCTTCAAAACGATATCAACTGTATATCTA
Source organism: Dermacentor andersoni (assembly GCF_023375885.2). Lineage (NCBI taxonomy): Eukaryota > Metazoa > Arthropoda > Arachnida > Ixodida > Ixodidae > Dermacentor > Dermacentor andersoni. The sequence continues at coordinate 92,350,527 of NC_092824.1, read as the reverse complement.
ACTGGTGTAAAGTCTGGCTGATGGAACTCAACACTACAAAATGTAAGGTATTACGCATCTCCCGTACAACTTCTTGCCCCATTTCCTACTTGCTCGAGAATTCCGCTCTCGAATTCGTAACATCCTATTGCTACTTGGGTGTGCACATAACTTCCTCTCTTTCCTGGTCTCCTCATATTAGCAAAATAATTAGCAATGCAAACCGCTCGTTAGGTTACCTCCGGCGCAATTTTTCATCTGCTCCTGTTTCTTTAAAACTCCTCCTTTACAAATCTTTAGTCCGAAGTAAACTCGAATATGCCTCTTCAATCTGGGACCCCAGCACTGCTATATTAACCTCTGCCCTCGAGCTTGTCCAAAATAACTCTGTCCGCTTCATTCTAGGAAACTACAGTCGTACGGCCAGTATCACTTTAATGAAAGAGTCCCTACAGCTTGCGTCACTCGCCTGCCGCCGCAAGTTTTCCCGCCTATGTCTCTTCCACAAGATATAATACAGTCCCGCCCTACACAACGACCTTATTCTTCCTCCATCATACATTTCCCCTCGTTTCGATCATGCACAAAAGGTGGGAATAATGTCGTGCTTAACTCAAACATGTTATCAATCATTTGTACCCCGCACCTCACAGGACTGGAACCACCTTCCTGGAGCAGTCACGTCCACTGTTCAATATTCCAAATTTAATAATGTTTTAAACACAAGTGTATTGCAATGTAACTAACCAACTATGTAATTATATTTGTTATCGGTCAATTGCTTGAATTTTTGTTGCTTCACGTTTCAGCTAACATTGTATTACCAGAAGAAAAACCTGTATAGTGTCTTTTTTTATGTTCCACTCCCCTCTGTAATGCCTCTGGCCCTGAGGGTAATACTAATAAATAAATAAATTTCTGTGTGGGAGGGAAACACATCGACACTTCTATTGGTGTTTCCCTCGCCTATGATTGCGTCAGGTCCAAATAAATCAAACGGCAGGACAACTATACCCGCTTGTGCCCGCTATTAGAAGTATGCCTTTATTTTTATGTTTTCGACGTTTCGTAAACATAGGCGGATATTCTGCGGCTATCATTCACGGAGATAGTTTCTCTTGCGCGAGATATTGAGAGATTCGGCACCGGACTCAATGATAGCGAGCTCGGCGCATCGCCAGAAACACTCTAGGTTGCATACAACAAAAAAAGAGAGACAAACGCATGCAAAGCACACAAACAAAGCGCAACCTCCCAACAAATGAATCATTCGTGCAAAGGAGAACATAAGTACTGCGTCTTATCTGAGGGAGAAAGCCAAACCACAGGGCACCACAGTAGATTGTGCAGAAGAGCCTAGGCCATGATTCCGCTATTCCTGACGGTAGACAACGGAAGACCTGCTGACCTGCTGACCTGCAAACCCAACCGCCATAGTCTTTTACCTCAATTATCTCTCTCATCTTATTTGATTATGAATATGCAACATACGAGTTTCCTTCAACTTATGGCGAGGGCTGTATGTCTGGAAGATTGACGCCAACAGCATATTCTCTGCCATTTGGATTCTGCTCATTCGAGCTCTGCTTAACGCAGCGTGCAGATTTGTCTTCGTGATGCCTAATGACTGACTGCCGACTGTCAGAATTCACCTTCCGTTCATGTCACATCAGCACTGCGGTGCTTGTAATGAGTTTTGCTAGAAGGTTGAATTGTTGGTTATAACCCTACCACAGTATTGGTGCCTTAATTATAACGTGCGCATCCTTACATTGTAAATCATTTTTCGATCATGGAAATTCGTAAGTAACGTAAATGCAACTGTTATTATATGACTGAGTCGACAGAGTTTACAAGTAACATTGGAGAATAATATGCATAACATTTAGGTAATGTTTCATATCCTAGCTAAGGTGACTGATCATGGCAAGCAAATTAACAGGAAAATGAAATCGGTTCGCCATCATACTTCACTTTTATTTCTTTAAAGACCCCTCACTGGGGTATTACATAAGTGGCGGGGTTTACAAATGTTGTTTATTCTAATTAGTGGCCACATGAGTTCCATGAACAATATTAGTATTAAGCTTATCAGTAAACGTCGATGAACAAGTGAGTTCGGCTACGTGACGGGGCAGGTCGTTCCAGTCGGTTGATGATCGGCAAACTAAAGATGCAGAGAAGGTTGTAGTATTGCTGCGTGGATGGGTTACTAGCAAGGCATGCCCTATACGCAGGGAACGGCGATGGGGTGGGGTCATAGTTTTATATTAGTATAACTAGAGTGAAATCTGGCGCTGCGATTGTTCAACCATGATGGGAATGAAGGGAAGTACAGGCTTCGGATTGGCATTCTGTTGACTGGCAAACTAATATACAAGTATATTTTGGCACTTTTGGTTTCGCTCTAAGCGCAACTGCTATAACCTGCAATGGGACAGTGCAACGGAAAGCTCCCTGCCTTTGTTCTGTTGCTCGAAGTGGCGATAGCGCGCTGGGCCAGCGGATGGAACGATGTTTGTGTCGCGGTGTGGGGTCTGACGAGAAAGCGACGGCCTCGTAAACGTTGAAAGAACATGTTTTGACCGCTTGGACCTTGGTTTGTTAAGTGTGTCAAGTTGGCGCTGTAGCGTTACGTCCTTTACGAATCTTCAGAATAATAAAAAGAAGGCACTACTGGTGCAAGACAGACAGTTGTACTTCTAGTGGCTTGACAATCAAATGTTATTGAGGGCTTCATTACGCATTGCTCGTTTATGTGCTCTTTGAAATGCGTGTTTTAGGACTTTGAGAACACAAACTTACTTGTGGTAGGAAATGTTGCTGCTTCCAGGCTGTAGTCTAGTGTCGCAAAGTGGGTAAGTGCAAAGCCACGCCGTAACAATTCGGAAGCGGTACGTCAACATAGAATAACATGAAGCATACTTGTAGGAGGCCTCAAGCATCCCTGCTAGCAGTGCAGCAGACGTGCTTAAAAGTACTTGAAGACGTTCAGCAATCGTGACAGACGACGCAGCCTTTCGAAAGAGCGAGAGAGTTCGCAACTGCCTGTCGTCTGCGAGAAACGTCCCGCGTTCGCAGCGAGCAGCTGTCGTAGCAGACGACACTTGTAGCATTGCTCTCGAAGGCGCAACACTTTCTCACAATAAAAAATTTTTATTTCCATAAATACTTGAGTATTGTTATATAAGTACATGTACGGTTGTTATTGCTGTTGTAAAAAATAAATAAATAATTATTCTCCGGCGTTATATAGGGAATAGAATTGCACAAGAATGCATACCCTGGTGTGGCCTAGTGTAAACCACAGTAAACTGTGCTTCAATCTCAAAGTCACACAAAGTTTATGTAACGTGTTGTGTGTAAGACATTTCAGAAATAAAATTAGATTCTACGCGATAATATTTAAGCACAGCTTCGTTTACTGCGCCGCAAACAAACGCTGCTAGTCTAAAGATCGAAGTCAATCCGAAGCATGTACTTCCCATCATTCCCATGTAGGTTGAGGCAACGCTCATGAGAGCCCCCGTGGGCACTATAGTGCTATAGTGCCACATTTCCCTCTAGGGTAATTATTTAGAAACTCTATGGGTGAGGCCAACACATATGGTGCATGATGAAGCGAGCTGTGATAAAACTTATGAAAAAGGATTAACGAATCATGCGACGCTGGGATGATAGCGTGTTTAAGGCGGACCGTGCTTTTCGTAGTGATACGCTGGTGTTATAAGAATACGAAGAATGAATGAATCTTGCCGCACGATTCTGAATTCTTTCCAGTGCATTGATAAGGCAAGTTTGATGTGGTGACGGATGGGGGATGCGTATTCAAGTTTCGGACGTGGGAGCGTCTTGAATGCTAGTAGTATAACGTGATGCGGTGCAGGACGCAGATGACGTTTTAGGAATCCCAATATTTGGTTACGCGGACGCAGTAACGCGCGTTACATGAGGAGAGCAGTCTAAGTCGTATGAAAGGGTGACGCCGAAGTATTTAAATCTGTCCATTATTTTCTAATAGTATTAGTAATATTATACGGTGAGTATAATGCTGATGGGTGCGAGTGAAGCACATTACATTTATTGGGGTTAAGGGTCATTAACCAGTCGTCGCAACAGTCTTGCGCTTTGTTAAGGTCATTTCGTTATGTACTGTGGTCAGAGTCGTTAGCAATTAGGCGTTAGATGACACAATTGTCAGCGAACACACGGATTTCAGAGGAAACATGAAGAGGAACGTTGTTAATATAAATAAGAAAACGTAGGGGCCTAGAACGCTACCTTGTGGGACGCCAGATGTTACAGGGAGGGGCGCGGAAGTGTAATTATTGACATGCACTGACTGATCGGTTAGTGAGAAATTCAATAACCCAGACATCGATTTGGGTGTTAGCATCGAGATTAATTTGTAAGTCATGGACGAACATAGCAAGTTGCGTTTCGCACGACACATCTTTAAAGAAACCATGTTGGCATGGATGAAAGACGTTGTTAGTGTCAAGGAAGTGCATAATTTGCGTAAAAATGAAGTTCATTATCTTGCAGGGTACGCTGGTTAGGGCAATCGGTCGGTAGTTAAGGGGTGAGTTTTTATTACCTGACTTGTAGATTGGAACAACCTTCCCTTTCTTCTAGGCGACGGGGATGCTACAGGAGGATAAAGGCTGTGAAAGGATTAATCTGATGTACGCTGCGCAGATGTGTTTAGTATTTTTTAACAATTCAGTTGATGCCATCCGCCCCTGATGACGATGAGTGTTTTAGCCATTCAATTATTGCCGTTATGCCATGTTCAGTGAATTCGATGGGTGACATAACAGAATGTACAGGTAAAGGTGGCATAGGCAACGGAGTATCAGGTTCAGTGATGAATACCGATGAAAACGCGTGGTTAAGTGCATCGGCACACTCTTGTTCGGAGATTACTATATTGTTATGGCGGGCGACAATGATGGCATCTAGTGGCTTGGGGTTTATAAATTGGCAGGATTTCTGGGGGTTACTGCTTAGTACACGAGGCCACATGTCATGGAAAAAGGAGTGCTTTTCGCGGCGTATAGCTGAGAGATAAGCTTTCTCTGCCTCGTAATATTTGTCCCAGGGCACAACACAATAGTTTTGCTTTGCCGAACGAAAATATCGATTTTTCTTGTTTTCTAAAGTTTATTTTTTTTGTTAACCAAGGTTTATTGCTGTTAATTTATACTGAAATAATTGGAGTGCGGTTAATAGCAAGGTCAGTGATTTTTGCGGAAGATCAGCCAATTTGCTTGAAGTGTGCGGTTGTGGAATTCAGAGCTAAAAATTGGGTAGAAGGACTTAAATTCGTTGTTAACGGGCCTCGTAGTTGCCTTTGTCATATTAGCGTATTATTTTATTCCATGATTCTCGTCTTGGGAAGGTAAAGTTAACGACAGTGTGGATTACGTTAAGGTCGATAATTTCCCGGAGATAAGATATCAAAGATCGGCTAGAGGGATTGTTAGCTAGGAGATCTAAAATCCTGGCCGAGTCCTTCACTACGCGTGTTGGTTCTAAAACTAGCTGGGTTAAGTTGAAATTAAAACAGACTTCGAGGAAATCATTTTCAGTTCTACTATGTGACGAAGCTGGATAGCTATCCTAATTGATATTAGGGAAATTAAAGTATCCGAAGAGCAAAATCTGAGCGTTAGTGTATTTTTCCTTAGTACATCTAGGACGCAGTTGAGCTTGCCAGTAAAGCTAGTGTCTGTTCGCAAAAGGGGGGGGGGGGGGGGTGTTAGCAAACGCCATGTAAAATAGTTAGCGGGGTCGCACGAAAGAGTAGCCATAATATTTCAAGGTCACTTGGGTTGTGAACAACGGAGCAGGGTATAACCGGGTAGCTCATCCATGACCTCCTCGTCGGATAGGTCAGCGGTTAGCTAGGTTTCAGTAAGTGTCACCAAGTTACATCCAGATGATAAAACCAGATACGATACAACGTCACATTTGGAAAGGAAGCAACGTATGTTAGAATAGATTGCTGAAATAGTAGTGTCAGGGCAGGTTTTCGTTATCGAACGCTATGTTAAATGATGGTGATGTAGCGATTGCTATTAGAATACAGTACGATTTCATAATACAGTACGTATTACGAAATCACAATTGGCAGCTTGCCACTTAACTTGTAGAGTGTACAATAATTGTATTATAGGGGTACCAATATATGCAGCATACACTTGCGGACTAAGAAATAACATTTAGAGGAAAAATGTAATGAGTAACGGTCAGAGGCAGGAAGATAGCGATGTGGACTAGAGAGCAAACAGGGGTGGCCGATATTCCAGTTGACATTAAGGAGAAAAGATGTAGCTGAGCAGGCCGTGTAATGCAGAGAGCCGATAAAAGGAGGCGCATTAGAGTTTCATAATGGGTGCCGAGGAAAATGAAGAGCAATCGAGGACTGCAAAGAATTGGCTGGTACAAGGTTGGCAGGCATAGGATTGAATCATCAGGCGCACGTTAAGGGTTATGAAAATCGCCGGAAGAGGACATAAGTAGGCTCATGGGGAATACGGCTGCATTTTTTCCCTTGGGGCTGACTGTGAGCTGCAATGGGTAACCAGATGAATCGAGTTGGTCGGTTTAGGCAATAAATAACTAAAGCGACAAATACTCGAGCAGGCGATATACCGGTTGGTTTAGCCGTGCGCGAGCACGGCACGGCTCTTGCATAAGGAGTTATAGTATCTCGGAAGGGATAACATAGCATTATATTTCCCCTATTATTGAGTTTATCTGTCAGAAGACGGCGCTTTTTTGGCTTGATTCCCTTGTATCCGTCCATTGTTGCTTAACTCTGTATCAGTACTGTATTACCGATGAGTCGAAGCCGTAACGTTTTCAACAACAGCTTTGAAGTGATAGGACCGCAATCAAGTTGCGGGTAATAGAGCCCAGTATTGTATGACATCAAGAAATTTGTCGATCATATAAACCGCTCTAACGAAAAAATCATTTCTTGTTTCATTATCCCAAAAAGTGAAAGCCACATTTTCACTCGTGCTATTTTGACCTGATACACTTCTACGCGTAGGCCCTGTCACTGGTGCGACTGCTGTCGCACCAGTGAGCAGAACGAACACACTAAGTTAATGAGCAGAACGTAGACACTAACCGAGCATGGTGCGAAAAACGTCCATTGAGAAGCGGCGCGTACCATCCCATAAACATTACCCAAGTTTGTCTGAAGAATGGTATCAAACCCTGTTCCCACAGTACGGCAGCCCGTTCTACTTATTAGACCACGGTCTACACAGTGAACCAAGTCGGCGTGGAACAGTTTAGGTTCGGATAATCAAACCAGTAACCAGGCAACGAAACCGCAAACTGAGTGAAGTTCATAAGGAATAGCAACTTCAATAATTAGAACCCACACAGCGAATGTCCGCGCTCATCAAGAGAGATGCCTTCGTGTTTGCCTGCGGCCGCGTTATAACGTGCTTTTTAATTCAGATGGTCAGCGAATGTTCACAGCAGTTTATGCGACTAATAAAACGACTAACCTTCCTAGAGTACGGTGTGTGTGAAATCGTTTTACAGGGAATTGGAAGAGCGAAAGGCAATGGAAAGATTACGACGCAACACGTCAAGTCTTTGATGCGCTCACCTTGCTGGCCTGACTCGCACAGCCGGCCACCGTGCTGGCTCCCACGCCTGACCCGGTGATGACGCACGAAAGGCCAGCATCGCCTTTGCCCGACAGATGCGTGCACGACACGAGCATGCCGATCTCGGGCCGTTCGTTCTCGGCACCAATGAAAAAGAAAAAAAACACATCGCACGCGTATGTGAGAAACACGGTGAAAGCTTATGACGACAAGAAACCTTTAACTATTCTGTACAGCACCAGACAGCAATCTTAGCACAAGGCGAGAAACGCTTTCCGCCATATACTCCGTATACTGTCACAGACCCAGCGTGATTGCCTGCGAGTCATCGCCCTAGACGCTGCTCCCGAACCACTGGCCGTGCGCGCATAAATGATAGTTTTTCTCTATTATTCATGTAACCTAAAGGTCCTTTTACAGACATTACAAAGGGGGTTGGAAAAAAAGCAATGAATGAACAGTATGCATAGCCCCGCAAGTAATACAAGACTGAAATGCAAGGTAAAAGTACAGTTCGTCAAACCCCGATTAAGTATCAGTAACATTAACGTTTATTAACAAACGCAAGGTAATTGTTCTTTGCCATACTGATAAGATCGTTGTTCAAAGGCACTCACGCACGTAAGCACGCAGCAGCAACAGCGGAGGGCACAGGTGGGTGCACTGTTGGAGTGTAGATGCGAGAGCTTGGCTCATGCTCAACGCAGCGTCAGGCACAGGAAGCGGTGAAAACCCAGCGCACGCGCGAAACGGCCCATTCCGCACGTCGTCTGCTTCCGCATCACCCCTTCGCTTCGCCAGTGCGCCGCGTTCGCCCTCACCTCTCGAGCCGCGGTTGCGATGAACCTGACGAAGGATAAAAGTTGCGCTCGACTTGCCAGCAGTCTGGACGGTAAGGGCATGAAAATAATCGAGCTTTCAGAACAGTCTCTGCGACGCCAAGCCACGTTTTATTGTAGGAAGCTTCGCGTTCGAACGTTATCGCGCGACAGAATCGAAACGCCTTCGTTTCGTGGATGGAGCATGGCACATGACTCAGCGAAACGAGTTGCACTTGTTTCTTTTCGGCACCGCTGTGCACGGCATGTTTCAGTGATGTCTGCCTACGTCGTGCTCAGTCTGTCGAGTTGCTCGAAGATAGGTAACGCCGTACACAGCTAGCATTTTTTTAATCAGACACGTTATACCTTGCTCTACCGAAACGCAAGTGAGGTATAGGCGCTAACGTATACAAGCAAACTGAGAATTTGCGGTAGCCGACGATGTTCTAAACATTGCCGTCTGCGGAATGCTCACTCCAGACGCAGCATAGCGACGTCGTCTGGCTTCTCCAAAAATACTGTATGAAACATCGCTCTGCTGCTGCTGCTGCTTATTCGCATTCTACACCACTGCAGTCGAAGTGAGTATTTTTGTGCTTTCTGTGTGTCACGCGTCGCAGTACACGAAGTGTTTATCCGTTAAGCACTGAGCCGCGTAAAGTCTTGACGGGATCGCAGTGCAGGGCGACTTCGTGCAAGAAAAGCGAAGGGGCATTTCGGTAGCAGACGACGCGCGGCATGTACTGATTTTGCGTCATTTCCCGCATGGTTTTCGCCGCTTTCCTGTGCAGGGCGCTGCGCGGAACATTAGCAACGCGCTCGCGTATTCCCTTTAAATGTAGACCCACCTGTACAGTCGCCATCTTTTTGGGCGCGAACATGGGAGCAAGTTGCTTTCCGCACTACGAACGCAGTTATCCGGTGTTTCAGCATATTCGTGCCCTTGTGCGGCATGTTCCTTTCAAGAACATCGTCACCAGAGCGCACATTTGTAGTTTGCTAGCTGTTTTTCCCTCGGCGGTGACCGAGTTATGACTAAACAAAATTGGTATGCTTCCAGTTGAAATTGTGTATTCCTACTCCTTAGAATTAACCTAACGCTAAGCTCCCTGTCTTTTTGTCTATTCCTGCTTCCTCCCTAATTACCAGAAAATCGTTACCCCGTTATTTTTTTTCTTTTCTCCGGGATTCCTTTAGTCACACAATGCAGAAAAAAGCAACGACACACGAACATCCAAACTTTTATTTTGCGCACTTTTCAAGAAATGTTGAAACACTTTGAGAAGCGACAGATGTAAATTGCATTTATTTGTTGCTTGTTTTCTTTATAGTATTTTCTCATCTCCTTCCTCAGCAACAACTTCTGCCTTTCCAGACGGTATCGAAGAGTACAGGGCAATCACAAGGTTACTTGCTCTAAGATTCTCGCACTCTTGGCAAACAGCTACCCACAACTCGTCCAGAGTCGCCGAAGAAACCGGCTGTCGCAACATGGCTGCTCTTATGCGCCCCCAGATATTTTCCAGATGTTCTCGTCGGCGCCCTTGGCCGGCCAGGAGTGCAGTTCGACTACCAGTTTCTAGGTGCTCTTTCACAATCATCGCAGTGTGCACCGGTGCATGGTTATGCTGGAGCACAAAATCAGCATCGGGGAAAGCGGTGTGGGCGTAAGGGAGGAGGCTGTCGTCCAAGATTTCGCTACAGTAGAGCTGCGAAGTAAGAGCGCCCTCGATGGGGGGTGCAGGTCCGAGACCGTGCCTCGAACACCGCGCCCCACACGTCCACGCAGGTGCGTCGGCTCGTGGCGACTACCTGCACATTGGCTGGCTCGTAACTGCATGGAAAGCATATCAAATTTAGGCCTTCACACAAGATAAAGACCGGTCGGAAAAAAGAATTCTTACCGTGTCCCTCTTGCTTGCCGCACTCGCACGCGTTGGTTTGGACGTGTTGAAAAAGTTGACTCGTCCGAGAAGATTACTCGACCCCAGTCATCGGAAGTCCACGAGGCGTACGCTTCGGCAAGTTGCACACAGAACGCCTCGTTCAAAGCTTGTGAAGACAGGACTTGGCGCAGCCACAGAACTTCGATGTCCAACGTTCCAGAAACGTCTCCGTATAGTAACAACCGAAGCGTCCACATCCAGCAGATGCCGAACTTCTCTCGCGGACTGAAACAGTTTCTCCGTGATTGCAACTACCACAAGCGTGTCCTCTTCGTCCGTCGTTGTACTTGGTCGACGCCTATCTGGGGCAGCAGAAATGCGGCCTGTGCACCAGGATGCAGATGGAGCGCTGAGAATAGCCCGCTGAGCGAAGGTTTGACTATGTCCCAGCTATCTTCGAAACAGCAGCTTACTGTTATAATACGCCCACAAATATTACACGCATGCGTGGCAACAACCTAGCTGCAGAACAAATGGTTTTGGGAATGTCGGCAAAAGGTAACAGTTTAATGCTTATTCATACATCGTGCGGAACGTAATTGCAAGTTCAACATTGTTACCTCTCTTTAAGCTTACGCCTCCTTCATTGCGGTACGCGGGCAGTAGACGACACGGACTTGCTTGCGTGACGCAATGACGCATGGCTTATGCGGTGCGCTTTTCGGCGCCCAAGTGCGCTAGCAGTACGGGAAACCACGCGCTCCCATGTTCACGCTCAAAAAGCTCGCGACTGCACATGGTCGCCTGTGACGGTCTAAGCGGAGCTGCTGGACCGCGCTATCTTTCAAGATTACTACTACATCGAATATGCTCCGAATACGTTTGAATACAAATGCATCCGACTTCTCAATGCACACACCAGTGATCAGTACTCTTCCCTCGACAAGCATCACGGACGGCATTCATCCTCGTGACATCGCTTCGCAGATGGGTCACACTGCGCATCCACCCAATTCGGCGTTGCATTTAGGAATAGCTTCTGAATGGTGTAGAGCACGAGTGTAAAAATTGCACGAATTGAAAGTTGTGCACAAACATTGTATGAATTTACTCATTGCATAGGGTGGCATTAAACTGTACGCGTCGCCGTTAGTGGTATAAGCTTCAGCTAGATTCTAACGTGTGCCTTGGATGTGCAAAAAAAAATTATTTTTCTCCGCAGTTTTTGGTTCACGGCGTATCCCTGGTTGGGCGAGTTTTCCACCGATGGCGCGGGCACAGAAACATGACAAAACGTAAAGATACTGGAAATAGTCCTTAAATGCTCTTTTAGGAAGTTTTGAATTGCGTTTCCGAATGTATAACGAAGAGGTTATGTTTTCATTGCGCCAACATCGAATTCGGCGCCGTTCTGCACTTAACTGGCAGCTGTAATGCACTTTTCTAAAGGTTGGTACGCGTAGATTTCGCGAACAGGGAAAGGAACGCGTTTGACAGCGAAGCGGTACATGCCGCATAGCTACTGCCAAATAAGTTCATTCAGCGTGATTACTTCACATCTAATCAATAGAAAGGATTGTGCTCACCTTGTCTCTTGGGAAGCGGAACTTGGCCCGGCTGTTCGTCCCCCCATTGTTCGAACCATGAGCCACGGGGAAGCCCTCTGCATGCACGAGTAGCCAGCATACTATCAGTCAAATTGTGGCATCTTCGAAAATCTGGCCTAATGGCACAAGCTAAAGTTATTCACGAAAGCAGGTGAATGCTTTTGCGCTCAATGACAAGTACCAACGAATGGCAAAATGGCAGCCAACGTTAAAACAAGCCGCGTTATCAGTGCCGACTAACTCGCCTGCTACTGCAGCAAAAGCAACGTTTAAGTACGAGGATACGGCCGAAGTTATACAGTGTGATAGGAACCAATTAATTTTTTTCAGCGCATCGACGTGAAATTAAGTAGCGTGCTGCACTGGACTGGCAACTGTATTGCTTTTGTCTAACGGTTGATACGCCCACTTCACGAGCAGGCAGAAGAAAATAAAAGAGTGAGTGCAAGGCACTTAGCATAGCAGCCACGCGAAATGTTGCTGGTGCGGAATTATTTCAAAACTATTGCAAGAATCGACCTCACCTCTCGTTGCTGTGAAACGTAGCTTGACCCGGCTGTCCGTCCTCGCGATGTTCGAACCACGAGCAACGGGAATATCCTACAAAAATGAACAGCCAGCAATCTTTCGGTTACGCCGTGGTCCTTCGAGAAATAGCGGCGTTAATTGCAGCTTGACGCCACAAGCTAAAGGTATTCACGAAATCATGTGTGGACCCTTACCGGCAACCACACCCACCTACGTACGGCAAAATGGCAGCACAGGTCAAAGCAAGCTGCGATATCAGTGCAGGCTAGATCGCTTGCTATCGCGACGGAGCCAACGTTCAAATGCTGAGAACGGGTCGAAATCAAATGGCGCGAAATAAACGGTAACAAAGACACCGATTCGGACGACGTTAGCCTACCAACTCGGCCAACTTGCCGTTCTGATGCAGAGATTCCCATAGAAATAAAGACACAGAGGGGAACAAACGTTTGCCGGCTGCGATTATTTAGCTTTCGCACGACATCGAGAGCACCAGTAAAACGAGAAACGTAGGCCTTATCCGATTTTTTGCAGTACGTACAATCGTCATCTTTGGGAAAGGGAACACGAGAGTGAGTCGCAAATAGCCTCGGGGATCACATGCTACGCGGCGCCACGGCGAGGTGCGAAGTTCAAAACCCTAGGAAGACGCCGTGTCGTATTTAGATTGCACCCTCGTACGTTGGTGATAATTAATGGCTAGTTATGCTTTTATTTCGGCAGTTCCTGTCTAATTCTTTATGACCGTGCTCATAATAAGGTGTTATATTTTTCAATGTTATATTTACAAGTTGAACCTCACCCGAACATCACTATGCATCTTTTTTTTTTGTGTGTGTTTTTGCTGTTGATAATGGGAGACATAAGGTGACTGTTTGGACATGTTTGTAGGACATGAATGCAACACATTGTGCACAAGACGAGGACGAAGAAGAGGCTGGGACAAACGAGCGCATACTTACAACAGTGTTTTATTTTGAAGCAAGTAACCACACATGTAGCAAAATTTGTGACACATCACGTGTGCGCCGCCCGCATAAAATACCTTTCTCTACGCTAGAAGGATAGCTCCTTGCTGGAAAGGGCAAGGGATGATTTTAACACACAGGTGTCACCACACCTGTCAATCAATTCCGCTTCGATGATTTCTCGGGTCAATTGATTACGATTTTTGCTGACAATTGTGCACGCGCTATATACCGGTTTACAGGTGACCGTATTTGTGGTGTCTGCGTGATTACGCGTACGATTTCTACAGTGGAAATTCTACCATTCATTTCTATCACAGTGCAGTGATGCTCCCTGTCCTGTCATTAAGGCATCGCCCGCTCTGACCAACATAGTTACACCCACAATTCAAAGGCAGATTATAACCTATTCCTTCTGCACAGTCAACGAACTCTGATGTCTCCTTTTGCAAGCAGGCTCTTTGGGGCACACGCACTGGTCAATCTGCACAAAGACTGCAGTTTATTGGGAGCGGAAAAAAACACTTTTACATTGACCCGCTGGCCAATCCTTTTCGGTCGATGCGATATGCCATGGATATACGGAATAACCGCGACTGTCATTGTAAAGCGTGGAAGAGTGAGAGGCATTAGTTATCTGTGGTGGCATGCACTTCAACAGGGCTTTAGCAACGCTAACGAGGACATGTGTGGGGCACGCCGTGCCTGTGAGGCGAAGTGCCTGATCAGAGAAGCTGTCGGCCATGAGCTATCGGCAAGACTTGCTTAAAGAATTGGGCAGGCAAGTCTTGCCCAGAACTCACGGTCCCCCTCATCCACCTCTATTTGTCAATATCCACTTTTGAGGTCAAAGGAGGAGAAAAACTGCACATCGGAGCCCATCTAACCGTTCATCGATTCGTGGAAGGGGGTAAACGCTGTTCAGTTTATGGTAGTCGACACAGAATCGAAGTGTGTTATATTTTTCTTAACGAGCGCTACGGGAGATGCCCACGGACGGTCGGAAGGCTGAATATCGTCACCTCAAAGCATCTCCTCTACTTGCTTCTTGATGATCTGCCTTTCTTTTGGTGAAACTCGATACGGGCGCTGGCCTACCGGTCTCTTGGCGTCCTCTGTTATAATTCTGTGCTTTACTACAGACGCATGTCTTACCTTCGTGGAAGTGGAGGAGCAGTCAGCAAAATCCTTTATCCGGAGATATATCTGTTTCTTTTGGGCTTGCGGGTGTCTCTGGTTGACGGTAACTGATTTGCCGACACTGCAGGTTCCTGACAGAGCAGTTGACGTTGCGGTTAGGTTATCAAATACCTTTGTTCAAAACGAGCCCTATGTTTCCATCCGCTATACCTTCGCGGTCGCAGAATGTTTCATTCTCCCCAAGAACCATTGCACTGCAACGTGGCGGCACAGTTACATCATCATCAACGACGCGACATGCAGCAAGACGTCGCTCCTCCGATTCCTCCAAACGTATAGTTCATTCTTGAAAGAATGACTCACTGGACCTACGTAGGTTGATTATGGCGCGATTAGCTTTTAGAAAATCCATTCCTAGTATAAGTTCCCTTGAACATTCTGGCAGCACGACAAAGTCATAAACGCAAGTGAAGCCTCTTATATTAAGTCTTTCGGTGCATCTGCCAAGGGGCGTAATAACATGATCGCCCACCATGCGTATCTGCGGTACGGTCCACTGCATCACAACCTTTTTTTTTCAGTTTCTTCGCCATTTATTAGCTTATTACCGAATAAAGTTCCAACCAGTCTTCGACGTCTTCGAAGAAGTCGCCATGGAATGTTGGCGGCTTGCGAGATTGGCTCACGAGCAGTTGTGCCTGTCTTACATGGCTAGTCATAGCGACGCCGTCCGCTGTCTGAGTTCGCCTTGGCGTGAAGAGAAGAGGGCCGAATTTACGCGAGTAGCCTAGAAGAGGGCGGCTGGCCCGCTGGTGCACAGGTGTCCGTTCCACGGGATCGAATCGCTGGTGGTCTGGGCAACGCTGACATGCGTTCTTGGGGCATCAGCTCATACCCCGCACCTCGGATCCACCGGAAATGTAGCGACCTTGAGGAACGCAGGTTAATGACAACTATACTTAAGGGCGAACCTGTGCCCGCAGCTCAAGGTCACTACAGCCGTGAAAACGGCCGTCAGTCACGTTCCAAGTTGGCGTCGAACTGACTTCTACTCTCCCCTAGTGTGATCCCTAGTGCACGTGGCGAATGCGAGCCGGCATCAACTGGCTGCTCGTGCCACGATGGTCGCTGCCTGTCGTTACTTAACTACACCACGGTACGGCGCACACAGCGTGCAATATGAAGAGTGACGGGCGCTCTACTTGAATGTGACGGAGTTGCCGTGGTAATATGATGTAGGAAAAATAAAAATAAAAGCGCAGAAGCCTCATAGTAATGAACTGTTCATAAACGAGCAAACTGCATGTTTAAGATGTAACAACGAAGTCATATTTTATGTGCACGATGTGGGCCTATTGCACCTGCATCTATTACCCTGTTTCTTTCAGTTCGCTTCTACGAGCACCAAACGAGCTGTGAGAGTACGAGCAGCGCATCTCCAGCGAGAGGATTGGTGCAGTCACACGACCGAGAGAAAGGCGCTGCAGGTCGCGCGAGCCATGACATCGGCAAGTCCAGAGCAAACACTGATGCTGAAGAGTTTGTCAACACGAGTGGCTGATAAGCGAGTTGCTATCTCCAGGATCAGAATGTGCACTGTTTTCACGTGCGATCCCTGGCTTCAGCGGCCAAATAATATCGCAAAAGTCTTGCGTAAACATGCACAGCTTGTTTTTTTTTTTTTTTTTTTACTTTTCAAGAGGGATTGAGTGATAGTGGTCGGAGGGTCTTAGAGAGCGCGGAGATTGCGCTGAAAGGGACTGTCGTTTCGATGGCGTAATCTTCAACTAATAAGTTTATCAGCTCATCGAGCAAGCGTCTACTGCTTAAGTTATATCTCGTGTAAGGGAATAACAATACAGATGAAAGAGAACGTCAGTGAGGGCGACCAGAACAAGAAATCTGGTTTGCTACCCTACACTGGACGAAGGGGGAGGTGGAAAGATATGAAGTAGAGAGAGAGAGAGAGAGAAAGAGAGAGAGATATAAAGACAGGGAGAACACGATCACAGCCGGTCACAATAACCGCACACTATCAGACCGCGGGATCCCGTGCAGCGCAATGAACACAAGATCAGGCTCAATCCGTTCGAGCAAGTCTGTTGACCTTAATAACTGCGTAAGGAATTCTCAGGATAGTTATGTGAACGAAACTTACGTCATTTGCGTTGGAGAGCGAATGACGTCATATTCTGTTGCTCTCTCTTAATAATTGTGAACACATACGAAATAGGCGCATGACAGACCAAGATTCCAAGA
The DNA here is from genome assembly GCF_023375885.2 of Dermacentor andersoni. Classification (NCBI taxonomy): domain Eukaryota; kingdom Metazoa; phylum Arthropoda; class Arachnida; order Ixodida; family Ixodidae; genus Dermacentor; species Dermacentor andersoni. The sequence continues at coordinate 92,333,705 of NC_092824.1, read as the reverse complement.
CGTGGTGAGAAAGCTAACGCCTACGCACACTTACCGCCTCCCCATTTTACACACAAACACACAGACACACGCACACGCGCACAGACACACGCACATACCATTGTGAAGAGAGCAAAGCGTCAGCGCTAGCTGTCATTTTGTACTAGCTAAAGAAAAAAATAAGAGAAGAATAGATGTGGAAAAGAATAAAAAAATTATCTAAAACTTCATTTTGCCTACCAGACAGAAACTTTTGATCCTGCACTGGCTACAAAACAGACCTGCATAAGATCAGGTTGCGCTTTCATCTAATATGCCACTATTTCCGAATTATACATCTGATTAACATTCCCATCATACTTCACGCACTTCCCGATATCTTGCTCTTAGTTTCTTTCTTTTTTTCTTTTTTTTTTCGATATCTTGTTCCTTAGTGAAATGGCGCAGACCGCTCTGGGAGATCGGCCATGAATGGGGAGGTGAAAAACTTATCAATTTCTTTTTGAAGAAAGAAGGTGAAATGAAATATTTACCTCGTAAATGTGAAATAATATGTCTACTCTTACAGATATGAATGATCAAATATATAAATATTACAGTAAACATTACGTGAGCACATTAAGTATAAAGAACAATTTTAGCATGTAAGTCTTTTGGTCTCGCGCGGAAAGGCGCAGAGGGCTTCACAAACGTTCCTGTGGCTGTAACCCAGTACGGTGGCCCCAGAGGAAAGAATTATCGCAAGTCAAATTCAAGCGAAGGTTATGGAAGGGTTATTTTCCTGTTAATAATGAACCGGCGACGTGTCAAACAGAAATGTGACAGAAATTCACTCTCATTGCGCAAAGGACACAATGTTGATATAGCCAAACCAGACTTGTGGAGGTAAAATTTCTTCCCGAGTGAGTTTGTAGTGAGAACAGGGCGGAATCACTGCTCACGGTACTCCGGCTCCGCACTTCTCGCGTAAGGAGAGTAGGAGGAGCGTACGACTCATAAAATGTTTTGGCTGCACTGTTTTCAGGATCGGTCCACGAAAGAGGCCGGAAACACCCGCTAAGAAAAAGCAGGGGGCAACTCGATTAGAAAAATATTGTCTCTAAAAGCAGGAAAGTGTCCGATAGAGCCTACAGGTCGTTACAGGCATACGTAACTGTACAATACAGGTATATCGTGTTTTAACGATTAAAATCTAGTAGCGATAGCGGAATTCAAGACTTTTAATCTTCATCGCAACTGGCATCATTATCAATGCTATTTCTGGTACACGTACTCAAATACGATAAAAAAATTTGATGGGAGGATGGCCGCTAGCGGTGTCTCAGTCGGTAAAAGCGACGCACGAGCAATGCGTGGCATGTTGGTTCGAATCTCTCCGGCAGCATTTTATCCTTTAGTCTATTTGCGTTTCCCTTTACCTTATTACTTCCACATTTCAGATGAACACAAGTACTCTCTCCTATGCTTCCTCGTGCTTCATTGTTTCTTCCCATGGTTGTGACTAACAAATCACCGAGCCATCCGGATGAACCCACTCTTCTCGCTCTGAGACCGGTCAGGTGTTGCTTACGTGCTTGCTTAATATGTTTATTTATCTCTTCGGATAGCGACCATCCCTCGCAATCAGACGAAAGGGCAATTGGGGTGGGTTTTAAGGGTTGCAGTTTCTTTTAATTTTTTTTATAGTGACAGCAAGCTAAGCCGCTCATGCTTACATACAGAACATACACGCTCTCGAAAATCTTTTTTGGGTGGGCCGGTTCATGTCAACGGGCCTGCCTACGCTGACCTAAGTCACCTATGTTCTGGACCTGCCGTCTCGGACTACAACATAGTCGACGCGAAACAGCCAATATGCCGCCAGCTAAACTGAAACCCACAGAGCTACAGGTAAGGTAAAGGTGCTGTGAAGCGCTGAAGTTCTAAGTTGTTCATTGAGAATAGCGAACATACTCGCACAAGGAGAACTGAGGGAGAACACAGAATTAACGGCACTCGCCCTATGTTATAGAACCTTCCTTTGTTTTACCTAAATCGTTCTCGTTCTTTCACGCGTTGCTTACAGAATGCAAGGTATTCTTTCAAGGTTGATTATTTTTGTCAGCATCTGTTATCATTCATTTACTTGAAAATGATGAATTCTTTACATGAGAAAAACGAAGGCTAAGTTTGCCGTTCTCTTTTCACCTTTGCACGGAAAACTTCAGCACCTGTAACGTCATTGCCACTCCATGGATTTCAATTACTATGTCTGTACCTGGGCCATGTTTCGCCCAAGGAAACCTTTTGAAACCATTGCCGGGGTGGAGTGCTTGGTTAATCTAGATTTCAATACGGTGATCAAGCAGCTAGGCACGAAAAGACGCAGCCGAAAACGATGATGTCGCGGCGTGCTCACACGGGAACTTCAAAGCAGGCGCGTCGGAACGTCTTTCGTCTTAGGCTTTGTTTGGATTAAGTAAGCCTCCTAGGGAATGAAAATGGGTGCTTTGCTGTTACATGAGCATAACTTAATTGCACAGCTTAGCCTAACACTTCTCGTTGTTGCCCCATTAGGTGCTGCCGAAAATTGGAAAACCCATCGCAGAAACGAGGCGGAATGATAAGTGGAACGATAGATTTTATTTCTATTATTTCATTTCTTTATATAAACTTATTTTATCAACATTCCTAACAATATTCTCATTGTACTTCTAAATTATAGTTCTTTAGTCCCACATTGTATTGTTCAGATCTAGTTTTGCTTTAATTCTAACCATACGGAAAACCGCCTGCTTCTAGGCCAATCCCCCATAGTGGGTATGCGCCAGTGTTTGGGAAACGAAACGGAACGAAACAGACTTTTTTTTGTTTTTTTCCTATTATGTTAATTTCTCTTGGCGATAAAGCGATGATGGCACCTACGGCAAATTATTTTTATAGTTTCTTTTTTAAAGCATTCTAGGTCCGATTTCCTTCTATTTATATCTTTCTTCTACAGGATTTTATTATCTATTTGTGTTAACTTACGAAACGCTAATTCACCGTCTTTTTCACGTTCATCTTAACCATCATACTTAAGGCTATCTCCCCATTGTGCGTATGCGACAGGGACAAGGCTTAGCAAGTCTCCGGGCAGGGTAAAGAGTGAACTTTCCAGTGTCGCTCAAGTGTAAGTCATCAGGATAGAAACTTCTCTTTTCAGTATCTATTTAGCAGAACAATGTAATTACTTTTTCTTAACGCTACGCATGACAAGCTAAAGGACGTCCAACAAGGCCACTTATCAAATGACTCTGGCAAGGCCAATGCCTACTTATAGTAGGTGCAACAAGGATGTTAAGTTGAACGAGCTTTTTAACAGCGACTGACCACGTGAAATAAACGTGTAAAAAATACGCCAGGAGGAAACCACAGCGCCTGTTTCACGCAGATAGCACTTTGTCAACGAGAGCAGCTCGCGTTTGCGTCACGAACGCGACCATTGCTACGCTGTTGACACGCGTTGTGATCCTTACTGCAGCACAGCATTTCTTGTTTAATCCCAGACGCGGACCAGATTTCTGCTGGCACAGTACTTTTTTTTCTTTCACGAGCAGCATTTCCGAGGGTGTCCTTCAGTATTTGTCCTCGTTCTCACACTCGTCCTCGATAGAGCGTCGGTGTCAGACAAAGAGCTTTAGACAGCAGCACTACTCGATTTCAGCTGTGACGTCATGAAAGTAGGCTGGCAGATCTATACATTCGTACAAGAGCCGCGGGAGACGCCTCTGGTTGCCATTTTTGTTACAAAGCACCGTAACTTGCTGCTGTACTGTCGATGACTGGGAGAATGACCATGATGGTGAATGCACAAGCGTAGGTGCACCTTCTATAGACGCGACGTGTACTCATCTTCTAGTCCCTTTTCTCCCTTCCCCAATGCAAGGTGACGAACCTGGCTCAGCCTGCCAGCTCAGAAAGCTTTCCTGCATTTCCCTTATCATTTATCTTGCCTCGTTCACCTTGAACAAGATCTTGGGATCATGGCCTCGCATATCACAGCTACAAAAGGCCACAAAAGCGCTGCTGCGATATTTGAAAGCGACCGGATTGAGTCAGCGTCTGTGATTCGGACTGAGTGACCGACTGATATCTCCAGTGGACTTTCTCTCTTTTTTTTTTTTAATCTTTCCGTCCCCCTTTCCCTTTCCCCAGTGTAGGGTAGCCAACCGGGCTCAGTCCTGGTTAACCTCCCTACCTTTCATTTATCATTTTCTCTCTCTCTCGATTTGCAGCAGATGGAGCCATGACACCCCGTTTCACTGTGTCATTGGTCTCGTATATGTCGCCAGCGATGCGTCCGACCAGCTTCCACGTGGTCTGCTTGACGTTTGGGCGCCCAATCCGTGGATGGCCGACGTCGCGGACGTGCTCGAGCTCTATAATGGCGGCATCCTTCAGCGTTTTGACGAGTAGACGGCGCATGTTGACAGTACCCGCCGTACTAGAAGCTGAAACTTCCGCAAGGTAGGCGGTGTACCGTCGAGAAGTTGCAAGCTCGGCAACCTTGAAGAAAGTTTCCTCTTTCTAAGAGGCTAAAGCTCGACTTGAAGTGTTGGCACGCATTCTGTTTTTAAATCAGCTTCTCATTCCTCAAGTTTACCGCTAGCAGGGATTCGAAGATTTATCTCCCTACCAACCATGAACGAACGGATCGGGAACTTTTAAAACTTGTTTAGAATGTTTCACGGTGGTTTATTCAGCCTGTTCAACAAGCAGCCTCAAAGCACAGTTGGAGATGTATGACCAGGCTCTCTGAGTTGCATCTGGAAGTGTTTCTTCCTCGCAGTCAAAAACTTCTTGTTGAGAGTGCTTCTCTTTGAGAGCATATGCTTATGAAAGTTACATTGAATTCTTGGTTCGTGTATCTAATCTGACCCAGTTCACTTCGTAAAGTGGGAATATTTTTTCTTGTTGAAAGTATGTATGAACTACTTTGTGGAAGGTGTAAATGCCCACCATCAAAATTCGGAAATCTGGAGGTGTCTTCCCTAGCATTGGCAGTTTGGTTGTCATTGTAATTGATACTATATAGCTACTTATAAAAAAAACTGTTCACTATATTCTGCCCCGTTCCTCGCTCATATTTCTCTAAACGGATCTTTAGCAGGATGCTCACGTACATTTAGCGGATTCAAGCGGATAGTTACATTTGTAAGCGAAAATGTTTGCAAGAAAAATTCGTACTCCTGGGCAGAATCGTCTCCTATGAAAAGCTTAACTACCCGTCACGGTAGCTTGGTGGCTATGGCATTGCTCTTCAGTGCTCGAGTGTTCGGTCCAGAAAGCAGCTGCCGCACTTCAATGGGGCGAAATGCAAAAGAAAAATGCTCGTGTACTTAGATTTTGGTGCACGTTAAATAATCCCAGGTGGCCAAAATTAGTCCGGAACGGCGTACCCGACAATCAGATCCTGGTTTTGGCACGTGAAAATCCCTAATTTACTTTTTCAATAACCTTAACTACTAGTGAAAGTGTACACGAACCGCAAGGGCGCCTGTTAGTTTCCAGAAGGTCTCCTTCCCAGGCGCGCTGATAGAACCCATCCTGAAGACAATACCAGCGCAGGTACGTCGCAAAATAAGAATGAACATGTGAGATAGAACACTAAAATCTGTTAGAGTGACAATTATAAGAAGATCCAAGGGGCTCCGTGTTTAGTAAGTCACAACCATTCAATGTAATGCACAATGAAGCCAGATAAAGCGTGAGAGGATGTTATTGTTACACCTAACTGTACTGTTACAGCGAAAGTTAAGTCACTTTAGCATATGCGAAATAGAATGGAGGCGAAAGTCCGCGTGTTCACGAGACATTCATTAAATTACTTGACATTCGCGTTCGGAGGCGTTTTTACCTCTTATTGTTTTGTTCTCTCACCAAATTAACTCCGCCTTAATTAACATCAAAGTTCGACCAATGGTCGTAGGTTCCAACCATCAGTAATTTCAGCATCAATTTTGGTGTCATTGAATTTTAGTCCCACCAAATGTCGAGGGTTCGACTCCCACCAAAGGCCGTGAGTTCCAGTGCCCTAGGTAACTCATCTTGCTTGACTGTGCCTTATTATTTTGCTGTAATTAACGTCCAAGGCCGTTGTTTCGACACCCGCAAATGGCCGTCGGTTCGACTCCCACCAATGCTTGTGGGTTCGACTCCCATTAAGTTTGGTGTCGACAAATTTTGGTGCAATAACGCCAGACGGTCAATTTTTCAATAGCGTCTGACATCGGATTTTTCGACCCATGAGCCGTAGCTAGCTCGCTGTAGGTGGGAGTCGATCTCACCTCTTTCCACTTACGCATGCGGTACTTTAACTTTCTTTGGGTTTTTGTATGCCTGTGCAGGGTTGGGCTCCAGGAGTGTTACCCTTGGCTTCTCACAGCCAAGGTAGCACTTCCGGGAGCAGATTTATTTCGATAGTACACTTCAGCAACAGCCCTTGACTTGCACGCTTCTGTCACTTTCAGGAACATAAAGCTCTTGCTCACACAATCGAAACTTAGTCTAGAAATGTCTGCAGGCTTTGCAACTTCACGCAACAATTTATGCTTCTTACTCACGACAGCGCATGCAGTCGAAACACGTTCGCAAGATATGCCCAAGTGCTCACCAATCTGCAACGAGCCCAATGCTGCTTAATCCCAGCGTTGTGTATGTGTGTGTTTATGGTTTCATTTGACACTGCCTAGCTCCCTCAACACAGATACGAGGGGGCCAGCGTTCCACCAGTTGTGCTCAGTCACGCCTCTTTCAAGCCACAGTACAAGTGCTGATGTCAACACGTTCCTGGCTTTCACCAGTCACGTAAGTAGAACCGTATGCCTCGTACCTCTCTACTAAATTGTGTAACGTACACAGCAAGAAAAATTGCCTGTCACGGAATCGTCTTCTTACTGGCTCGAAGTGCCGCCCAAGACATCATTGGTGTTTCATACCAGCGGCCATAGTGGCCCCTGTGCACAGTAGGCTTTTCAATTCAGAGACCCTTTATTGGAACACAGTTGACCGTCGGTCTGTTGATTTGATGTTTTTAGCCCTCAGATTGGTAAATTAAGTAAGCGCCGCGCCTGGATAAGCTAAATATTAAATACAGTAGGATCCCGTTAAAACTAAATCGAAGGAACAGTGGATAGCTGCTCGCCATGTGGAAAGTTCGCCTTAACAGAAAGGATCTAAATAACAGAACTCATTATTCCTGGAACACCCCACAAATCCACAAATGAAACTGCGCCTAAAGGAAAAGGCACATGTAAAAAAGAAAATCACTTGTTAACATTTCATGATGCTAGTCATTGCTTTAAAAACACTTAGGCTATGCATTCACTGTTACTTGCCCGCATTTGGCCAACCTGTGCTCTGTCACTGAAGTTGAAATTTTACTTCGCTTGCAAAAAGTTTCTTCATTCTCCTCATGTTGCTAAAAAAATGCACCAAAGGATCCAGGCCGTTATCTGCAACATAATATGACAGCACAACTGGACGGTGTCCTGACCACAATTGTTTGAATGCAGGGGCACATCGAGGACCGTTTTAATCACCGTTTTCGGTGACAGCCCTGCGGGTTTCCACCTGCTCGTCGACATTTGAGTAGCTGTTTGCGTCTACAGAATCACAATTTACTTTTTAGGTAGCTAGCATCACTCATCAAGTGTGCCGATAAGGGCCTCTTGTTAGAGCAAGTAGCAGGTATCAGGGACTAGTGCGGAAGTTCGATTTAACCGAATTAACGTTTCGTTTTGAGCAGATTTCTTTCACATTGGGCCTAACTGAAACCAACCAACCGTGCCGTGTTCCTCATACCCGAAAGTTTGCCTTAAACTAGACCGTCTTAACGCCAGTTTACTGTAAAAGAAAATGGTAGGGGTTAGCAAGTAAGCGGGGGTAGAAATCGCCGAATGTGTCTCAAAAATAATAAAGGCGTTGACACATGGCTCCTACGCGCTCGAGATCTTCGTGGTGTCGGCCCACACTTAAGTTTCATTTCGGCATGCATACTTGTACTACATCTACCGCCACTCAATCTTAAAATCATAATTAATTATCGTAAAGCGTAGGTCGTAACAGATGCACACTGGATTGCGTGATATTTGATCGTGACTCAACCTTCCCCCTCTGCTTCCACCGCGTGTTGTGCAAATAGGAGAACAGCCTTTAGCAGTACGCCGAATGAATGAATGAATGAATGAATGAATGAATGAAACGAAATGTTTCAATTTATTATCGAGACTCTAGAGAAGCCACGACTTGCTTGGTGGTGTTAGTTCGCATTCGTATGCTTGCACCTTGACAACCCTGAGGCCTTTCTTTTTTCAAGTGGATACTTGTCCTTCCTCGAGCGAGCTCTCGTAGCCTTACCTGAGCTTTTCAAATGCCATAACCTATTTAGGCGACGACAAAACCGCGTTTCCGCTTCAACTGCTTGTACCTATCGACGGCCTTTACGCTCGACACCTTCCCCCTTTTCTATCACTTCTTGCATTCCCAACATCCCCTCCCTGTGCAGTACTATTGGGATGACCACCTAGTAAGAGGCAGTCACAGCTCTGTACTGATGTCTTCAAAAATTTCCTTTTTCAAACTCACATACTATAGCTAGACGCTGATCGGCGACTACTTGACGAAGGACACGAAGCAGCAGCTCCCACCGAGATCCAGGCCCGCATCAAGGGTTCCAGCCGAGGTCCTGTACCAAGACATCATGGCCGAGAAACGTCAGAAAATTTGTGGACAGCGCTAAGCGAGGAAAAAGAAGGCAAACAGCATACGAGGCGCCAGTCGCCTCAGTGGCACGTAGTGACAGAAAGTTGATTTTAAAGAAACAAAGAGGAAAGGCTAATTCCAATTGTACTGGTATAGAGTGTCCTTCAAGCACTGATTTCATTCAGGAGAACCAGTACAGAGAAACACTGACTCAAATTGTACTAGTAGAGTGCTCTTCCATACCATTGATATTATTTAATTAGGGGATGAAGGATGATTACTACAGCGGATGAACTGAAGGGCCAGCTTCTTTTTTCATACATATACAGAATCTAGGAAAGTTCCCGAATTTCACTATTTTCTCGTCACTGGGCCTTTTATTTGTTTGTTTTTTCTTGTCCAGAGATTTACGAAAATTGTCAGTACAAGTCTCTGGCTCCTTTAGGAAGAAATGTTATCCAGTTGCTTGTCGATAAACAAGTACCTTCAAGCAGGCACTCTAAACCCATGAAGCCACCTTGAGCTACTGACGGATCTCCAGGGGAGCAGTTCCACCAGTGTTTACTGTTTGAATCTAAGACTAAAGCTTAAGGTAACACACACGCACACGCACGCACACGCACGCACACACGCACACACACAAACACACACACAGTGAGAAAATGCTCACTTTGCCACTTGCCAGTACGCACACGTAATTGCAAGAATAAAGGGTAAGTCACTATAGGGAGTCACTATAGAACTACAGTCTGAATCGCACTTGTACAGAGTGGTCGAGTGGCCTCCAGCGTCAGCAGTAGTTACTGTTACGTAATTGCAAAGTTCCACTTATGTTCATCCTATAGCGCATGGCCCTAGCATGCGAATCGACCATGTGTGGCCTCATTGTGGCGTCTGCCTGTGTTTTCATTTTTCTGTTTTATAAACGACCACCAAACAGACCGATTCGCCACTTTAGACAAGTGTTGTTCAGAGTGTACATCAAAATCGACACAAAAACTTACGAACACACCTCCTTATTAAGAACTAAGTAACAAGAAAACGAAAGCCGCCATTTCAGGGCGAAACTAAAAACAAGGTAAGTACAAGATCGCCCAAAAAGAGTGACGGACACCCGAGCAAACGCGACTCTTACTGCAACCTCTGTAGAAAGGTAAGACAAATTAGACGAGCCTCCACGATCTTCCAGAAACTGTCGAACCACGGAGAAAGGTAAGAAAAAAAAGCTACGGCGTCTCTATACGGCAAACATTCATCACATTTTATGGCTGGGACCTGGTACTCGAGATTATCGTGCACAAGAGGCTCAAGGAGTCCAGGCCTAATCTTTCTGAGGATATCACCTGTTGGAAACAGGACAACGAAAAGGCGCCTCCACCATGACGTCACTTAAACGAGCGAACGTAATTGGCGGGGCATATACAGGGAGTTTCGCGTAACTTGAACCAAGCGTTCTAAAGAAGTGCTAACCACAGCTAAATGAAACTACAATATATGGTTTGCTATCATGTGGCGCTCTTTAGAGCATCTTTTTATATTACGTGTAACTTCCTAATTAAGTAGGATAAATTATGGAAAATCTTCATTATTCACTTTAGGCAGAGTGCGTGTCGTAGCGTTGTAGAGGGGATTCAGGAACGAAAGATCCAATTTTTTTGTGGCTGCGTAAACGCTGCGTGATGATTCTTTTCGGCGTTTTAAGAAAGCTCGCGAAATATAAAATAGTCACGTGACTGAGCGCGTGCGCTATCCTATTTGAGCGCTCTCAACCGTGCGTCGAACCTATCGCTTATCAGGGACGACGGCGCTTGCTTTCCGTGTGCCACCGCCAAAGATGCAGACGTGCTGTGAAGGCGATAGCCACAGGCGCTCACCTTCGCCATGGTCCGCGCGCGCGGTTCTTTTGCGCGAAGTGCGGTTGGGAGCGCTGCATACGATAGCGCATGACCGAAGTCACGTGGTATTACGTCATATTTCGCGGGCTTTCTCTAAACGCAGAAGAGAATTATCACGCAGCACTTACGCCGCCACACGAATTTGGATCGGTCGTTTCTGAATGCCCTTTACAGCGGAGCAAACCGCACTTGGCCCTCGAGTGAATATGAAAATAAAATTGCACAATTCACATTAGTTAACAAACTAATCAACCGGAATACAAAAATATTCTATAGAGCACCACATGAAGGCAAACTATATGCTTTTGGTTTCATACAGCTGCGGCTAACCACTTTCTTTTTTAAATACTTCGTTCAAGTTACGTGGAACACCCTGCATGCAAGTAGGGCAGTAGTGTCCTTGCCGCTATAGTCATAGTATGTCACTTTGTGATAAAGCGTCACAAAACAATTTGAAAGGCCGGCCATGAAAATGTAAACGAATGGCTTTAGAAAAAGAAAGAAAGCGTGACACGGGCGTCGGTATAAGAGCTTCGATTAACCATAAAGTTTCCTACAAAGCCCACTGTAGCGAAGTCTAGAACTGGTGCCGCTGGTGTGTCGTCATCGAAGGTTGACTTGCGGAGATTAGCTACCTTACGTCATATTCCCTCCCTCTTTCTTCCGCTTTATTTTTGTTCTTTAAACGGGGAGCGCCAGAGGTAATTGATACTCCTGTGTCTGTCCCCACATCCCGGATGAGCCGCACTGTTTTTTACGAATAACGATTTGTTACAAATTGGCTGACGAAGTTTGAAATATGAAGGGTCTAGGAAAAGGGGGGCATCGGTATTTACAAACATTGTGAGCAACAAAAAAAAAAGGCGACTTTCGAGCGAGCTACTGCGCCGATTGCAATGTTTTAAGGATTTCAGACACTTCAAATGGCTTAGCTGCAACAGCTACTCATGAAATGAACGAAAACTTGTTCGAAAACGTTCGGTAGAAGCACTTAAGACTGCTTACGTGAGAATGCATAAGCATCGTAGCGGTGTTGAGGAAACGTTTTCGCTCAGGTATTCATCGGTACATCGTCGTCCACCTTGTAAACTTGCATGGCCTTCCCTTTTGAGTCCCCCTGCTTCGTCTTCTGCCCGTGCTTCCATGGGCGACCGCGTTTCACAGATGCCGTTGAGGTAGACGCTTCGGAGTGCATGCCAGTAGACACAGCACCGATAAAATCTGTATCGCAAGTGACGCGCGGGAGGCAGTGGCGTGACGTATGTAATGACGCACACATTAGGCGCACCTACGTTTTACACACGCTTGAATTGACGTCGAGAGTTCATTGCCGCATCGCCGATGAAATCCGAAGAGCAAGTGACTCGTGAGATGCAGTAACGGAGACATTGACGTGACGTGTGCAATGACGTACGAGTCAGTCACAACTTTAAGCACAACTTTAGTCAGCCATGCCCGTGAGTGTGTAGTTGTGTCCACTTTGTAATATACCGTCAGTTTTGTTTTCCATGTAATAAAGAAAAAAAAAGAACCACCATGGTGTCGGGAAAGCGCTCTCGTCTCGCATCCCGGAGGCCCGGGTTCGATTCCCGCGCGAAACGCACAAAATTTCCTTTTCAGTTCTATCGCTTCACTTTGTTCACAGAAAGCTACCTGACAAATTTGACGCCGCCCCGAACATTTTTGACATGTTCTTACTCTTTGCGCCATCGGCCATTTTTGGTACCATCTTACGGTCATGCCGCCAAGGACAAAACCGGATTATCGCGTAATGCACCATATAATGTTTTAGAATTAATATTGTTCTTGTGGTAACTTGGTCGCAACATCAAACGCAATACTATCGATATGAGCCTGTTGGTGAGGCCACGTATCAATTCAGGTCTCAGACGAGTGAATTCGACGAACGTTGATCATACTGTCAGATAAGATGATTTTGGCCCTTTGGTCTTCTACGGTTACCTCATTTATCTAGTTACGCTCATATTTATTTAATGGCTACACAGGGCAATAGCTGTAACAAAAGTTCCGGGCCAATGATTGCGTCACGAAGCTCCAAAATCATGCAAAGCCTCACCATTTCACAGGAACGCTCATATCTTAACGAAAATAACGCTCACAATTTTCATTCTGTTCAAAGTACTGTAGCAAAATTGAATAACTGTTATCACTAAGTGTGTCTGCAAGCGGACAAATATCTACGCCAAGTGTTAGTTCGGGTTATAGCCTAAAAAATCAAGGCATGAAGATTAAAACGTGTATTCACGTGAAATATTTGCGGATCGTAGCATTACGACTGACGTCACAATAATGTCAATGACATGGAAGAGCACGGATAGTCCTCACCACAGTGTGTATCATAAAGGCGGCGTAAAAATGTTCGTGTCATTTATGCGAAAAGTACGCTTCGGTACTTTGGCTGCACCAAAATGCAAAGCGCCGCAAGAAGTAGGCTTCACCACAGCACAGACCATGGGAAAATTATTTCAGGACGATTTGGGCCCATCTGAAGCCCCTCAGTGCGTACGCAGTTCCATTCTTTTAAACTTGGCGCCAATGTTCCTTCTGTCTTTCTTTTTCATGCTCTCGCCGCACGTGTTCCTATTCTGCTCCTTCCTATTGGACTACAACGGTCACGTGACGTAGCACCCCCTCTACGCCCGATTTACGGCGGTAGTACGATGAACCATGTCCACGCGTTGTAAAGCTGCGCAGCGCCCATGACCGGAGAGGTGATTAAAAAAAAAAGAAGTTGCGGCGACACGTGACGTAGTGTAGTCCAATAGGAATGAGGCGAACGAGAGTGCGAGCCCTGAGGAAAGGAGAAAGACGGGGAGAAAGTTTGACGGCGCGAAGCTTTAAACGGTAGCGCCACTTATACAGTGCGAGGCTTATCTTTCGCGAAATCAAGCCTCAAATTTTTTTCCCACGGTCTGTGCTGTAGTGAAGCCGACTACTTGCAATGTCTTGTTTTGCAGTGAAGCCAATGCATAGCATAAAATGTACGTATTTGTATTGTTTATAAGCATAAAAATAAAATCATAAGGAGGGAGAGTGTGAAATTACTGCAGACCACGCTGTACTCCTCTACCGTACGGCTGCTGACACTTGAAAGACCGTCACTAGAGTGCGCGAAAGAGCGGTGAAATGACTGGTGTATAGGTTATAGCACATATCGTATACTTATTCTTGGTCAGGCGCACCTTTCGACAAAACCGGGCTACATTTTTATTGCGAAAGCAATACTGCTCGCACTTTCGGCGCATCGGTGGTCGTGGCGCCTCCTTACGCAGCTGCGCGTCACGTGACCGTGTGACGTCACGCCAGACCGAGAGACGGGGCCCCAGCTCGCGGCATCGATGGTGGAGGCGAAGCCTTGCGTGCCGCTGCTGCGGCGCTACCGAGAGAGGGCGCTCGCTGGTGTGACGTCACGCTAGGAAGATAAATGGGGCTACAGCTCGGCTCCTCGCAGTGGTCGGTGCGCTGCCTTGCGCTATGTCGGATGATGTATAGCCATAAGTTTAACAAAGGCCAACCATGTCCACACCATCAGCCGAACCAAGGCGCAGCCAAGGGTATTGCTTTCGCAATCTTCCAGACTTAACCAAGCTAAGCCTTCAGCCAATTTTATTCCACGGTTTTCCCTGTAGTGAAGCCAACAACTTGTCCTGTTTTTCAGTGAAGCCAAAGGGTATTATATGATGTACGCATTCGCATTGTTTATCAAACTACAAAAATAAAAGACAAGGAGCTCGAACGGGAAATTATTGCCGACCACCCTGTAATTATGTACCGCCGGCCTACTGACAGCTAAATGACTGTCGCCAGAGTGGGTGATAGAGCCGGGGAATGGCTGGGATATAGAGGATAGCAGAGATCATAGATATATTGATTGCCACGCTTACCTTTCAACAAAGCCAGGCTAAATTTTTTCAGCACGGTCTTTGCTGTAGTGAAGATGACCCCTTGCAGTGTCTTGTTTTGCATTGAAGCCAATGCAAAGTATAAAATGTACCTATTTGTATTGTTTATTAAAAAATATATATTAAAGGCAGGGAGAGCGACAAATTACTGCAGACCACGCTGTAATCTATCGTAGCGCTGCTGACTCCTGAATAACTGTCCCCAGAGTGGGTGACAGAGCACTGAAATTACTGCTGTACAGAGGATAGCAGAGATTATATACATTGTAATTGCGAGGCTTACCTTTCGACAAAGCAGGGCTAAAGTTTTCTTCCCACAGTTCTTCCTGCAGTGAAGCCAACTACTTGCAGTGTCTTGAATCGCAGTAAAGCCAATGCGTAGTACATAATTTATTTGTAATGTTTATTAAAATATAGAAATAAAGGCAGGGAGAGCGGACAAGGCTGTAATCCTCTACCGCAGGGCTGCTGACACCTGAATGATTGTCGCCAGCGTTGGTGATAGAGCAGTGAAGCGGCTGGTATAAAAAGGATAGCAGAGAGGGCATTCAAGGCGAGGCTTATCTTTTCACCAAACTGATCTATTCTTCCCATGGTATGCGCTGTGGTGAGGCCCCCCTCTTGCAGTGTCCTGTCTTGCAGTGCAGCCGATGCGTAGTCCCGGTGAGCAGCACTACTCTGCGCATTGCGTTCACGATTCTCATGCATTCACGTCTACGTATGTTGCGTGTTTGCCTCTTCTTTCAGCCACTTCTCGTTGTCACGCTGACATTGATACCAAGGCAGGCAATAGAAGTGGCTAATATTTGAAATTTATCAGAAGTGCACAAGCACTGTTCTGCTTTGGCGATCCATTACGGAACTCGCTTTTCTGATTCAGACACAACACACTAATGAACCTCCATGACATCATTGCTCACTTCATCTGTTGAGCCCAAGACAGCTGTCACGGGGCAATGCACCCTGAAGTACGATACGTAGAATTCCGCGGCCCGTTTTGTCAACAGACCACGCATAGCACCGATACGACAGTACCTTCTGAATGTGGCCATTTTACTATGGGCGCAGCGCTAACATCCAATAATTGCTCTCCTGTGTGATGCGTTGTTTCAACTTGACAACAAAATACTTACCCGTGTGCGTGTTAAGCGAACCCAGCAGTGAGAACACCATCGAGCTAGAGGCAAGCGCCCACCAGCTGCCTCCCACCGACGTTCTTGCGAACAGAGATACTGCTCACCATTTGACGCCAACTCGAATGACAGCACTCAGACAAGTGTATCGAACGCAGAGTGAAGTTGCCCGCGAGCACAGCATGGAATAATTCGCGGCAAGAACGGCTGGAATCGCTACAGTTTGCGTGTTGATTTAGTCTGAACTCGAGGTGAATTTCAGTCATTGAGC
This sequence comes from Dermacentor andersoni, assembly GCF_023375885.2. Lineage (NCBI taxonomy): Eukaryota > Metazoa > Arthropoda > Arachnida > Ixodida > Ixodidae > Dermacentor > Dermacentor andersoni. The sequence goes on along the minus strand of NC_092824.1, from coordinate 92,317,780 downwards.
CACTATATGGATGTATTTCGTGCAATGATTCATGCCTGCAGTTTTCAGTGAGTGAATACAAAAGACCCTACCTTTGGACGAATTCCTCTTCGGATAGGAATGCTGCAGGGAGTTTGCGAACTTCAGTGAATCTGCTTTCACCTCACTCCAGCAGCTAGTCAAGAAACGACGATAAAGTTCTTATTTCTTTATTGCGTATCACTTTATTTGATAAGGTACACAACATATGCGTGGTCCCAGAGCCAAAGACTAGTACGGGTACAAAAATGCATTTTGGAAAATTGTCAGTCCAACGAGGCAGCGAGTAGAGAAGTAGTAGTTAATTACAATGAGATATCAAGACATGTCACAGAATAGAAAAAGAAAGAAGGAGAATAACGTTACGTTACCGAGAGAAAAAGAGAGAGGGTGAAAAAGAAGTGGTTCTTTATGAAGAAGGGAGAGGTTGGCACCGTCTTCTGCAGCCTTTGACGGAGCACGGCTCAGCACAGATGTCGCGGTGAGGCTCGTCAGCTGAAAAATTTAATAGAATGACAGCATATAACACTTGAAAATAAGTACCAGTCTATAAGGTAAAAAAGAATTACAAAAGAATTGACAGAGTCAAAAGACAAAAACCCACCACTACATTAAGCAGAAAACATCAGTTAAAAATAACAGTTTTTTCAGTTATGTTAACAATTTCTGTGAAATACTAAGTTGATGTGCTATGCTATTCTATAGTTCCAACAAACACTAGTGGACGCTTGCCATATATACATTTTATTGGCGGGAGGTTTAAAATATCAAACCTTCTTAACTAGTTAGACGTTGTGGAGTTCACAGTAAAGAAACATGATATGACTCGCTGTTTGTTATAACGTTATTAACGCCAGTGGCTTACCACAACTCGCGTAAAAATGGAAAGTTAAAATTTAACTGGAAAACAGGCGTTTACTTAGTTCGTAACATGGAGAGAAAAAGTTAGAATGCATAGTGCTCGTCCTTGCACTCGCCGCACTGTTGTTTCAAAATTGCTGTTTTCAATACGGGGTCTCCAGATCAAGCTCACCATGCCTACTGGTGCTTCGTAGTAATTGTTCCTGCTGTAGCCGAGTGGTTTCGGCGAGCGTTGATGAAACTATCTGATAAGGTCAAGGCGAGGTCACTGGTTCGATTCCAGCACGTTGCGTTTTTATCGTAGGTGTATGTTCGATACATTACGCGTATTTATTTATTTACTTTTACTGCCGGTAACGGGCATACCGGGCTAGACTTAGACCATGACTACAGGAAACGGGCAAACATGATTGGCCCATTTCCTAGCCCGTAAGTGTCGTTCGCAGTGGGAAAGAGAGAGAGAGAAAGGAAGAAGGAAAGGCAGGGAGGTTAACCAGACTGAGTCCCGTTTGCTACCCTACACGTGGGGAGGGGAATGGGGAGTGAAAGTCCTACAAGTGTTACTGCGAGCAACCACTTTATCAGCTATTGAATGCGCTTGATCTGTCCGCTCACGCGCACATTTTGACTGATATTCATTAAATAAAAACTAGAAGAATGCACTTTGACGTGGCGAATCAAGCCAGTGCTAACGACACTCGAGGCCGTGCGCTATAGTACTACACGCCCACCTAATCAGCAGTCTCTAGCCGCGAGATAAGCTCAAGGCGTCACTTTCGACTGAGTGCGTCAACGGAGCTGCGCAGAATGATGCGCAGTACGAAAGGGCTTCGACATAGTGGGAGGCTAGGGACGAGCACAAAATTTAAAAAATATATATGGTGAGAAAAACGATCCTCGTTCCACGAAGTGAACCCTTATTTCGTGTAAGCCTACTTTCTGTCATTTGTTTCCAAGCGCCGATACAGAACTGATTGCGCGTCGTTTTGAGCGCAGAGTTATGTCAGGCGCTTAAGCCATCCGCTCCAAGCGGCGCTACCTGTGCGATTTGGCACCGCGGTAGACAGAAGCTTAGAACCAGCACGTGCCATCATTACGGTATGCCACCAATGAGGAGCACCAGGCGTTTGCATTCGCACAACTGTTGTGTGCAGTAATTGAGTTAATGTAATCACAAACCGAGTGTTGTCTGCCAGTTTTTTTTTTCTTTTTGTCTTTCCTTTTTGAGGATTGCTTTCAAACACACACGCGTACCGCCGCGTATGGTAGGATGCGCAGACTAGTGCGCATGCGTACCACATTCTTCTAAAAAGAAAAAAAAAAGGCCTGCCCACCGTTCGTGTGCATATGTGTGCTCAGTGTATGAATTGCGCAAGATTCCATGTTTATTTTAACTTTCTAAGTTTTTAGAAAATTCCTTTCGCCATTATCCTGGAAGCACTCTCGAATGTTGTTGGTCAGTGGATAGCAGCAAACCCGTACCCGCTACACATGAAAGCAGGGGAAAAAGTGAGTGCGGATTGAAACGCTCGGTTACGATCTTGCGCGCAAATGCTTGAAGACGGCACATCATCGGGTGACCAGAACAGCAGGTTCCACGCCAACAAATAACTCCCCCAGCTCAGGATGGCCTTCACGAGCAAACATTTTCTTCAGTCAAGCGGCTGCCGCTGAGCGCGAGGTCACAGGTTTGATTCCCAACTGCGAGGGCCGAATTCCGTAAGGGTGACTTTATGAAAGCACACGTATCCGTGTTTTGGGCCTACCTCAGGTGGTCTAAATTATTTGACATCGTTGCTTTAGAGTTTCTCGTTTGATACTGTTGCTCACACTATACTTTTAAGCATGTGATTGTAATGTCGTGGTGTTATTTTCACTTGTATGTGATAACGCAAGCTTGTTGCAACTGCACGTTAATTTGTATGTGTTGTATGTTGAAACTGTGTACTGTATTCAAGAGTGAAGAAGTCGCCTCCGTTGTACTTGTGCGCCAACATCTACTTCGATCACGTGAATGAAAAAAAAAATTCAAAAAATTGCGAGCCTCCCTACTAAGCACTCCTTGCGGCGTACCAGCGCCCAAACTAAACGTTAACTGTCCCCAAGAACAGCCTAAATGAGCGCGGCTTCCTTATCCACCTCGGTACAGCTGTGGCTAAGCCGTTCCGTTGCGGACCACAAGGTACCGGGTTCGAATCTGGGCCGCATTGGGGCACTGGGTTCTGAATGCAAGAAGTGTACCTGGCTGTGCGAGTATCGTAAACATGTTGCGCAAATCCATCCACATTTAAACCTTTGAAAGCCAGATTACGGCTGTGTCTGGAGATCACTTTTTTTTTTTTAACAAAAATGAGCAATGAGCAATGCTATATGAGCAATGCTAAAGTCGTCATCCGCGTTCGCTTTCATGGCGCCGCGCGAACGTTACTCGGTGGAATTTCGCAGGACCGTGGTTTGAGCCCTAGCAAAACCTTCGAGCTTCTCTATTTTTTTTTTCTATGGTGTTGCGCTGCTGAGCACGAGGTCGTGGGATCGAATCCCGGCCACGGCGGCCGCATTTCGATGAGGGCGAAATGCGAAAACACCCGTGTACTTAATTTAGGTGCACGTTAAAAAACCCCAGGTGGTCGAAATTTCCGGAGTCCTCCACTACGGCGTGCCTCATAATCAGAAAGTGGTTTTGGCACGTAAAACCCCATAATTAAATTATTAATTTTTTTTCCGTACATAGAGTACAGACTGTCTCTCGGACGTGCCGTAACGATCTGTGTTTAATGGCACGCTAATGGTCAGAGCTAAATGAGCTTAAACGAACAAACCGTTCATAAAAACTATATTTTATTTACTTTCGCGGTCTTAGGTCGATCACTAGAAGAGAAAATGAAGTTCGAAGTTCATTTATTTAGTTTCTTTGTTGTGAAATTTCGTTCATCAGTGTGCCGTCATGGATAACAAAATATCGTTTTGCTATTTCGGTCGCTGCATGGGGCGCATTAAAAGGTCTGAAAACTTGCCGAGTTCGCTCTTTGGCTCTTTTGGGATGCGATATAGTCCATAATTACCGATGAAAACATTAATTAAGGCCCGAGCACATGCCATTAAAAAGTGATGACGTCACGGCGGGTTGGAACGTGCACCACAACCATTTTTTTTTTATCTTCGCGTCCTTTCTGGCTTAGCAGGCTACATTCCTAGCACAGACGGCGTTACTCTTTATTTACCACTGTTCTAGCGCCCCTGCTGCGACTCTCTTTATTTATTACGGGAAGGTAATTTACTAACAAAGCTCAGATTGTTTGGGCGGGACGTGGGGTTAATAGTACGGCCTCGGGGCGCGTTTGGTTTGCGAGAATTTGTGTTAGCTTTGTTTGATTCTGCGCCATAATGACAGTAATTGATACGGTTAACTTAATCACCCAGACAGAAAAGTGGTCAGGAAAGCTATTCCCAACAAATGAAGTGCAAGAAGCAACAGGGGCGTTAGCACAATGGTTAAGGCGATGCGCTGCTGTGCGGAAGGTCGCGGGTTCGATCCTGGCTGCGCAGGCTGCATTCCGAAGGGGGCGGAAAGCTGGTGTGTACCACGCATTGCACGCACCTCGAAGAACATTGCATGCACGTCGACGGTGGTGAAAATTAACCTGGATGCCTCCGGTACGCCGTGGATTATAACACGTTGGTGTTTTGGCGCGTGAAATTCGCGAAATTATTGTTCACTAATTCATTTTTTTTTTTTTTTTGAGTAAGCTTGCCGGAAGTTGGGTTTTCCTGACAACTTCCGTCCACTCAGTTTGCAAATGGCGTTCGAACGGTGAAGGGCGTCGGTCCACAACCTTGCTTTATTGACGTAAACACTTTATGTGTGTGCGTTTTAACAGTGTTTTACGAGAAGGCAAATCGGCAGCATCAGCGCAAGACGAAACCAGCTTTAGAAAAGCTGAGGGATTCGAGCCGGCGTTTGTGTAAGGACCTAAGCACCACCGCCCATGGGCGGAACAAAGACGTCGACGGCGAGTACCATTCCAGTCTTTCTTCGTTTTCTTTTGTGGCGTCTCACTTCTTATAATGCAGTTGCTAAGCTTTGACAGTTGTCAATCTACTCGACGTAGCAATATGAGCCAGATTCATTCGGCGCCATCCAGTTTTGGGTGTTGTGTGGTCGCAAATATTCATAAATTTGATGGAATGTACTGCGTATGTCTACTAAGTTAGTAGGAGGAATACTCAAACGATTGTGGAGTGAAACGAAGGTGAGAAAGACAGCACGTTTGTAAAAAAAATAAAGCTACTTAGTGTCTTTGTCGATAAAATATTCTTCGCTGCCTTATTTCCGTGTTATTCGGCGACGCCTGCCTCAGATTTGTGATAATAAAAAATGAAAAAAGGGGGTTCTTTTGAAAATAATTATTACTTCGCACACTTCATAGAAGTGGCGGAAATTCCAGTTTAAGCATTAACTGTTGATAAAAAAACGACAGTTTGATACAAAGCAATGGAAGGCTATTTCATGCGTAGAATAACTTGTCGGAAGTCAGCGCTGTGTACGTCTTCTATCGCAGTCCTTGTCCTTCGCGGTGTACGTTATTTTTAATCATGAATTACCAACTAGCTCAAGCAACCACCCTAGAGAAACTAAATTTCACTGATAAAGATCTCTTTGAAAATGCCTGGTTTAATTGCAGAGTTGATTAGCTATAGGACTGAAAGCGCTGTCCTCTGCCAGAAATTATGCGGCCGCGCCAACTTCCAGAATAGGAATGTGGCGGGAAATGCTTTGCTGTTGCAGGGAATGCATTGCCGCAGCCAGCGTAAATACACACTACGAAAAAGTTGCTGGGGCAGCAGTGCATGTCGTCGCATATGTGAAAGTTCGCTTTTCGCGAAAGACTACAAGACACAATGCTTCTAATAAACGGCTACAGTTTAAGCACTGGCTTACTGTTATTGTGAAATTACAATTTCCCCTTACAGTCACTTAAGCAGCAATTATTTATTGGGTAATTTAACTTTTGTAAATTAGTTGTTAGTCCATAAAACAAAAAACGTATTGCATATAAGTAATATCTTGAAGTTTAATTAAACCCATAATGCCCAAACGCAGTTACTTATTAAGGGAAATAAAAGCGACTTGCTCGCCATATTTCTGGCCATGGAGAGTACATTTTTCAAAAAAAATGCCGAATAAATTAATTTAGTAAAAGCTCTAGTAATGATTTATTCAGTGATTATTGTTTAACGCTAACCCGGCTGAGACCTCGCTCCAGCGTATTAAAGACGCTAGTATATACTAAGAGTTAGGTTCATTTGCTTCAATTTAATTTTTGAGCTCTGAAACTCAGCGCCTAGTATAAGGGATGCGTTACGCATTACAGGGCTAAGGCTTACCTTAACGAGATAGCAACTACGCAGTGAGATACCACACGCATGAGCACACAACTGTACCGCACATTCGCACGATCGATAAGAAGAGTTAACTGCTCGAATTGCGTGAGACAGATATAACGTTGACTGCGGCTGACACATAACTGAGGCCCGCGAGCGTGCCTTTCTCTCAAGCCGAAAGCCTTAGAGAGAGAGAGAGGTTTGCTACCCTACGCTAGGGAGAGAGGGGAGGGGGAGGTAAAGTGGTAACAAAGCCTTAAGTGGCTCATAACCCCGATGGTCTGAAATACGCGGCGGGCGGTAGAGAAATCGTGGGAGCTCGCCTCGCACAGACACGCGCTCGTACCCTGGTCGTGTGCTCGTCTCTGGCTCCGATGCTGCATCATGCAGAGTTATTAATCATCATCATCATCAGCCTACCTTTTGTCCATTGCAGGACGAAGGCCTCTCCCTGAGATATAATAATTCAGGCACTCGAAACCATGGCCTTTGGTGTTAAGGTGAAGTTACTAAAGGAATAGTCATTTAGGGTAGCGACAATTCAGGCACTTGAACGCATGACCTTTCGTGGGAGAAAACGAGTAATAAGTGACAACGCATTCGAACGAAAATGTGAAGCAATTTAGTGATTAAAAATACTGGGCCCACTGTTAAAGCTTTATTTACTAGCATATAAGGGCGCGTGTTTTATGTCATTCACGTCATTATGCCCGCAGCCATTGTAGAGGAGAGTGAGCCGCATATATTGCCAGTATAGCATCTTACAGAAAGCATATAAGGCAGGCAGCTCTGTCGGTGCTGTCTCGCTTCTAGCTGTGTTCCACTTTCCGTGGTATAGCAACATGCGGGTCCACATAAAAGGCATTAACAACATGGCTTTCACTCCTGCGGCAAAAGTATGTCGTCATATGAGAACAATAAAAGCTTTCACGCCAGACCTTCAGTCGCCGTCGTCCAACTGTAACGTCTTCGTTGGCTTCCCGGCCTTTTAACCACACTGACTTAAACATGGCAAGACGCGTGCAAACTTTTCTTAAGAGCCGGTTTCTGGAATCAATTATGCTTTGGGAATCCTAAATAAGGACGTTGTTATATATTGAACTAAATATATACTGCAACTACGTACTGCAATATACAAACAAGGCTTCCGTTTTTAGTTCTGCTGGTAATGACAAGGTGAAGCGCACGCTAAAGGACCACAGGCGGCAAAAGATTTTTTTACTCTCACCTTATCTTTCTATCGCATTTTTTTTTCTCAAATCGGCAAGTTCGGTGAATTGGTAGGCTTCCATCTTCCAAGTCAGCGGGATCTGTTTTTTTTTTTTTTTTTCAGTTTTTAGCTCTTTGATTTCGCAAGTTTGTGGGACTGGGACGTTGCCTTCGCTGCAATACCGGGTGAGGTAGCCAGCGCCGATATCGCAGCTTGCTTTGACCTTGGCTGCCATTTTGCCATATCTCGGCGCATGTGGTTGTGTGCAAGTGCTCACCTGATTTCGTTTACATCTTTAGCTTCTCGCGTCAAGCCGGAATTTACGCCGCTTTTTTGAAGGGACCACATAGTAACTTAAAGAATGCTGGCCACGCTGGCTGCTCATTTTTGTAGGACATTAACCTGGCTTGCGGTTCGAACAACGCGGGGATGGCCGGCCGGATCAACCTACGTTTCCTAGCCGATGAGGTGAGACCAATTCTTGCAACTGTTTTCAATTAACTGCGCACAATAAACATATCGCGTAGCACCTATGCCAAGTGCCTTCCGCTCCTTTTGCTGTAAAACGCTTTCTTTTTCCTGCTCGTGAAGTAGGCTTATCAACCATTGGACGAAATCCACACAGGTTCCAGTCCAGTGTAGCATTTGCCTGAATTTGATGTCGACGTGTTCAAAATATAAATTCGTTCCAATCGAGTTTTCTTATTGCGGCCGTTTCCTCGTGCTTCAACGCTGGCTTCGCCACAGTATCAGGCGATGTAGCCTGTACTAATATCGCGGCTTGCTTTCGCGTTAGCTGCCAGTTTTCTATTCGTCGGTGCATGTGGTTCAGCGCAAGAGGGTTTACTTGTTTTCGTGAATAATATTAGCTTGTGCCGTCAGGTTGCAACTTTTTCGAAGGCGCCACAAGTTCGCTGAAAGAATGCTGGCTGCTCGTGCTTCCGGGACTTCCCCGCGGCTCATGGTTCGAAAAACGTGGGAACGGACAGGCGGTCAAAGTTCGGCTTCACAGGTGAGAAGGTCAATGCAATCCTTTCCATTGCTTTCAAGTGAAGTAATTACGCTCATATATATTTCGTGTAGCAGCTCTGCGATGTGTGCCTTTCTTTGATTTTTGCTGACACTCTTTTTCCCTGCTCGCGAAGTAGGTGCATCAAGAAAAAAACAAGTGTATTATAGCGGTTACTTCAGTGCAGCACGTTGCCCAATTTAATGAGGGCGCGTTTAAAATATGACTTGTTCGTTTCATATTCAGAAACGCAATTCACAATTTATTCAAGGTGCATTCAAGGACAGCTTTACGTTTCCCTACTTTACGTTTCCCGTTTTTGTCATCGTTATTTGCTAGTTTCTGCCATGGCACTATCGGCAGAAAACATGAGGGGGCAGTGTGTCATGCCAAGAACGATAAAATTCTGCCGAAAGAAAAATGTTATGCAGGTCCAATGCACATGCTGGAATCCGTTTGAAGCAAAGCTTCATGTATAAATGCCACACAACTAACGGCGATGCTAAAAATTGTTTAATTTTATCCGATGCAACGAGTAAACTTATGCGATGTTTATGGCAAACGTTCACGTGGGGGAATTTTTATAATTCTGAACTACACTATTCAGAAACTATTACGAAATCCGAAAACCCCATCAGGCGGATACAGTCTGAGATGCCTCTGTAGTGACGTCACGAGGACGGAGGCGATGTGTGATGCTTATTGATGGAAGAATACTGATTACAGGTGTATGCACAGGAAGGTAGGACGCATCCGTAATCACGGGAAATCTGGACACACTGAGGCACCTGTAATCTGAAGAAGGTGCAGTTCGGCAGCTTTGTGTGTATAGTCATGGAGGGTCATGTACCCTCGGTTGTTGTTGCTACGTGCCTTGCTGCTTGTACGACAGTATCCAACGAGCAGTTTTATCATTGTGGGAAAGAAAAGTTTCTTCGGCGTTCGTCATCGCAATAGGCTAAAATTTTCAACAGTCGAGATAGTGTTGCCTATGCTGCAATATTAGTGAGACTAGTGTATAGTATTGAATATTGCTTCTGCCCGTGCCTGCGGCTTTTGTGGACGATCCTTGAAGATATGTACCTTCTCTCTTTTGTTAACTTCTCTTGGTGACTTTCGGCCTAGTGAAGTTATATTTTAAAAGGTAAATGCGGGTTCAGTTATCTGTGCTATTATTTAAAAACCTTTATTAATAGGGGTAATAATAATTAATCAGCGATAGCGATAAGCTGTACACGACAAAGATTACGACACAATGACGTTGACATGACAAGACGATGGCTGTGTCATTGGTGGTATGACTACCTAACTGCTGTGGAAGGAAAAAGTTGCAACTCTAAATTTCTACAGCGCGTGCATCGTCATTGATCATGATACCTAAACAGCAGCGCAGGCGTGCGCGCTGTGAAATGTTTGCTGTTGCTTCTAGCGAATAGATTTTTGTTTGCCTGTATCACCCATTGTCGTGGATGGTCAGTGGTCGCTGTTAGGGCTCGGCGAAGAAAGCGCTCGTTCATTCGTTGATTCGCTCGCTACTTTGGTCATTCAGTCGTTCATTAGTTCATTCAGTAGTTCGTTAGTTCGTTCATTAGTTCGTTTTTTTCTTCGCTAGTTCGTTGGTTAGTTCTCTTTCAGTGGTTCATTAGTTGAACCATTGGATCTTTCGCTCAGTCAGGCTTTTCTCTTATATTGGAACTATTATGTGTTAGTTTCTTCAAAGTACTTAATCACGAACTGAGGTAATAGTCACCACCACACCGTCGTCCTATCAGGCCCAGCACACTCTGAAGCTCCAGTGATCAACCAAGAGAGAAAAAAATAAACCTAGGAGTGTTCCAGTATGAAGTGGCTAGATGGAGCTACTGTAATTTGGTCGTATACTTCAATTGGTATTTCTTCGGTTAGGCGTGCCCAACGCGGCTCAATATTTGATCTATAAATGTACCTATACAATCCAACAAGCACAGTTAACATTTAATTTTTTACAAAAGTAGGCCATTGACGTTAATGGAGTTCTGCTATTAAAATTTGTGCTTTATTATTTGCATAAATGTTTGAGATCTCACTAACGCCCAATGAGCAACAATTCAATGGTATCGATTGCAATGCGCGTCGTTTATCGATTCAAATTGTACTGCGGTAACATTTTCGAAAGGGCTGGTCGTTTCGTTCGAGCAGTAGCACGCGGGCTCGTTCTAAAATAGCTTTGTTTCGATAAGAACAATATCGCAGTAAACTTACGCGTCCAACATTCGATAGCCGCCACTAAGCGAAAGTGTTTAAAAACGGTGAATATTATCAGCTGCGATGTTTCAAAGGCGTAACGGCTGGAGGACTTCCATCGTTATTGATCTGGCGCGTATGGCCGCATAATGACATGTTGCTTGAAAAAAAAACGCACTACCTAAAGCGAAAGTTCATCGCTGGAACCGAGCACAGTCTGCTTGGAGTCTACCCATGAAAGCGGATTACCCTGCAGCCTTTGGTCACATGCACCGGTGAGTAAAAAATCAGTGCTTCGCATTTTCAACTTTGAATTTTCTTTGTGTGCAAGGCGGATGACACATGTTTCGTCAGTAATTTCTTATTATGGTGGTTGCTCTTCAAAGGCCATTCAAACGAGGCTCTTTTCGTTTTGCCACATTGCTAAAATTCATAATACGGAGTACAGCATAAATAATACATAGTTTTGGTTTTTCTCTGCATAAATGATGCACCGCAACAAATCCGCTGGTAGTTAGGGGCCAATATACTTCCGGCGAAAGAGTTCGATTTATTGCATTTGAGAGACAAAAAAATATTGCTAGTATCTGGTATAAACAACTGTCATATAATCGATGTTTGAGTATACATAAGCACAACCGACACAACGACGCAATTTAGAGAAATACACAAGCCAAACAGTGTCGTGTGTCTGTCTGCTATTTTCTGTCATGGAATGTTTTTGTGCACTGTTCTTAGTCAGACATGAATCAGAAACTCACCCACATTTCCAATATAATAATTGAGGTTCTTTTTTCTTTTAACTCCAGCCTCCAAGACGCTGCTCATATGTTTTCACCCCTTTGTATTACATTGCCTCTGGACGCACAGTTCAACCGAGAATGTGTCAACACTGGAAGTAATATCAAGGGCCAGAATCCTCACAAGGTACGTTTCTGAACACTTCAACTAGAACCGTGATTTGTTCATTTATTGGACAAACTTTTGTTTCACCATTTCTTGCTTGCATGTTTGTCATGACTTCATCATTTCTCTTTTCAGGAAGATGGACAAAAGAGAGATTACTGGTGTCCAAGCTGCCAACGCCAAGCCATAAGAAGCTCAACGGTCACCATAATGACAACAGGTCACCTTGAACTAGGTCCCTCACCATGAAAAGTTTGCAAATTTGCCAGATAGAGGGGTGTGAGCCCTGACAGGAAAGCAAGAGTCTAGTTTTGTGTCGTACCGAGCGGGAATGCTAAATTTTGACGTACAAGTTACTTGATTTTAAGGTCGTTTTATGACAAACGGAGAAGTAACACGCTGAGTCCCAACTTGTTCTTTTCTGGTCATCATAACCATAACAACACCAACAGAACAAGATTAAAAGCTCGTACTTCATAATGCACAAACTCTGTCATCTACTCTTTGCAAATCAGCTTGGCGGGCGATAGCACCATAACATGCACCCTTACAACAATAATTTGTTACATGAAAATGCAAATAAATTAAAAACGATCAAAACCGTCTATAAAATTTTGAGACAACGACACTTCATTGTAACAATCTCTGGAAGTCACTCTTACATTGCTCCGGAAGAGTTAGCATGAAATCAATACCTAGGCTATCAGTAACCAATAATAACCAGTAATAACCAGTAATAAAAGAGATGCTACGAAATGCAAACTCAAACTACTGGCCTGCTCCACAAATTAAAAACATGGCAGACCAATAAAAACAATTCCTCTCTTCAAACAGCAGATGAAAAACCTGAGCACAATGTTATCCCCTAAAAGTTCTTGAATTATACTCGCTGAATAGTAAATTTGGCTTAATATGCAGCTTATCAGTGGACGAGCAAGGGAAGCCTCAGTGTGGGAAGTTCCCTTCGTCACGACCATCACAAATATGTCTACTTGTTCAAGCGTCAGCGCCAGGCTGGGGCTTCCCTACCGCACCTGTGTTAGTCGGTTGAAGCTTTCATCTCCTTGCAAGCTTTTTCCGTTGTACGAATAAACAGTCTTGTTGGTCAACATAAAACCTTTATTTTCCTTTTCGAAGGATGCATTATCATTTACTATGCTTGCTTATAGTCTACTTGGTTTATTCACTCAATCTTTGCAGACATCCTTGTGATCACTGTTGTCTCCATAACGTTCCTTACTTTCCCATGAATACTCCACTTGTGCCGACACCTTTACTGCCGCACCTGAACACTAAATGTTCTGCGGATATATCAAGATCAGAAAATATGCTCTGGAAATGTTACCATAAAGTCTTTTCTGTTACTTTGTTTTTTACTACACTATGTGCTTCTTGCCGATCTGTTATGAAAAGACTGGGACATTGCAATGCGAGTTTGCTGGCACTTCATCTTTGCCGATCACTTTTTGTTTTTTTTTTTACTCTAGCTGAAATCGTAGAACGCAGACAATATGCGTAAAGTTTGAAACATGCCAAGCAGTACGAGGATAGCCCAGCACAAATGTAGTTGTCTGAAGCTCTGTTCGACCTGATTTAAGCGCCGTGTCTAACACGATGAGAAAAATTCGCGCGATTTCAGCTTTCCATTGTAATAAATAGGTGGCTGTCTGTACTTGTGCATGTTGCAAAATAAGTGACTGACAGCATGAAGTCCAACTGATCTTTGCGAAAATTGTGATCATGTAATGCTTCATTCACTATTGACAATAAACAATACAAGCTTACTTGTTTGAAGACTTTTTTTGCCAGTTGAGGCCTCTCGACCATCTGGCAACATAATAAAGATATCTTTTGCCATATTGTGACCACGGTCAGTAAGCACCTATCGCGGGGCGCCATAAAGTAAGATGATGTCGTGCAAGAGAGTGTGCGAGGTCAGTGGCGCAATTGGTCGGGGAGAGCGCGTGGGATGTCGTATCGGGTGGCGTAATCAGTTGCAACTGCTACCCATTTGTTGCCAGAGGATGATGTGGTAAAGGTGCCGAGGAGATCTAATCTGACACGGAAGAATGGTTCCACAAGGACTGTGATGTGATATATATATATATATATATATATATATATATATATATATATATATATATATATATATATATATATATATATATATATATATATATATAATACCACCGAAGAACACAGACGTCCTCATTAATTAGCACATTATAATAAAGTGGTTCTTTAGTACACTTGACTTTCCTTGAATTGGCCATTCAGTATGTTCCACTGCGTGTGTCAGTGGGATACCAGAGACACAGAATCTTAAACGTATCTGGACATTTCATACTTTTCGTTATATACACCTGTCATCGCCATTCTTGCATCGACAAGCATCATAAGTCGCCTTCCTTCGCGTGACATCGCCGCGTAGATTTCTACTACGGAGTAGCCGCCTGATTTGGCATTTGAGTCTAGTCATAGCTTTTGAACGATATAGTCTATAAACGTAAAATATTGCACGAGATTGCAATTGCGACCATGCTGTTCGGTGGATATAAAGTATATGGAATTAAAGGCTACACAGGTTGAAAGAGCAGTTTGATGCATCGCCATTTGATGGATAGCATTTATTTACACCCATAACTTAAGCTTCGCTTCACATAAATTTCAAAAAGTCCATCGGATCCGCATGTTTTCTTCGTATGTCATGCATCAAGCATTTCAGAGTGTGAATTTCGGCCGACTGGTTCATTGTAGGTTCATTGCAATTCAGGAAACAAAGTTCGACTTCAAGACATTGATTAATCTTTTTTGTATTTCTCTACTTTTCCTCTGCAGTGTTTTGTTTATTTATGAGGCAATGACATTTATTCTGCACCGTTATGAGCAAAACCATCAACTCCCAGTCAAAACATGTTTAAATCCTGTTGTTTATCTTGCAAATTGACACCATTACTCGTCATTCTTACGATGAGTGTAGCCAAGCCTTCGCAGTTTCGAAATTTGGACAACCGAAAGCGTAAAAATGTGAAAGAGGAATAAAACAAGAATGTGCTTGTGTTTCTCACTTTTTGTGATATTGTAACGCAGGAATGTTCTTGTATACATTCGAGCGACATAGATGATGCGTTACAGTTTACCTGACAGTAATGCAACACTAGACTCTCTATTGGTCATATTTATCAGTACGTCACCATTCTAAACTTGCTGGATACAAACGTTGCGACTTTGCTAGTTGGTAAAGTAATAGAAATACTGTGACAGTGCAAAAATGGGCAAATATGTATAAGCGAAGCGCGCGAACATAGCACAATTTTCAGGCAAATAAATAAAAAAAGAAGCGATATAAGCCTGTATCATCATTCTGGGACACCTTAACTAGTTGTGCGCTAGAGCAACTTCCTCCACGCTCACGTACGACAAAACCGATCATCAAATCTCCTTTATTCACGAGTCTTTTCGCTTGTGTTAGTTCTTGCTCAAACTGACCCCATCGTTTGGACTGCTTACCCATTGCATCTCATAGCGTAAGTCGCCAAAGGCGACCTTAATAATGGAAGCAATATATATAGGAAGCCAATCAGCAGGAAGAAAGTTATAGCTGTCATCATCCTTATCAATATCATCATCAGCGTATGTCGTTCTGCTAGCGCATTCCAACAATCCTTGTCTTGCGCCATCTGATTACATGTAACGTTTGCAAACTTTCTTGCACCACTAATTCCCTGCCATAATAGACATATGGCGCTTGAGTTTGTCATACGTTAGTATCGCGTGGGTTCGGTTATACTGTCCCCTCAGTAACGGCGGTACTACGGAATGGATAGCCTAAGCCCTTCTTTACAACCTACAATCTCCCTTCTTATGGAGAATTTAGTCGTTATCCTCGCCTGTTTCATAATTATTCATTTGGCCGGAGTTGGCGTTACGTTCGTGTGTTTCACTATCGCTTAGCTGTGTTTCCTCTACTGTCCATCATTGTCTCCAGCAGCATATTAACGTCTTGCCAGAAAACATCATGGCCCGCACATTCGCATTTAAGCTGGCCTTGCTGTATATGATTTTACGTAGTTGAATAACTATCATCGAGCCGCGGACAGCCAGGAGTACGGAAGCAACGTCTGGGGTGATCACTTCTCGAGTGATTACAATACCTCTCGCGCAATAAGCTGGAACTTTTACAAGAAATATTTTATGCTTACTATGTCAAACGGTTTCGAGAAATGTATAAATATTCTTAAAATAAAATATGTTTTCTATTATAAGAATAAGCTCTTTTTGTTTGAGCAATGCAACTTCGGTAGAATATATTTCTCTAAAACCAAACTGATTACTCGTTATTAAATCATAATTTTCAAAAAAAAATTTATAAAGCGCATAGATAATTTGCCCTAATCCCTTGGAAAGCAATCGGTGAAATGTATATGGGCCTATAATTACTGGGAAGTTAGTTAGCACCTCCTTTATGAAGAATGACGACATCCGCTTTGTTTCATCTGTGATGGAAAAATACCGGTACAGAGAGACAAATTATAAATATACGTTAGAATTGGACAAATAACATAATGCAGGTTCGCATTTGCTGACTTTCACATGCCTACCACCTCATCGGCTACCACCTCATCGGCTACCACCTGATCGGCTACCACCTCATCGCAGTCACACTCAATAAGACCCATGCTATCATGTGTCTGATGTTTCACGTAATCAAGAACAGTAGGGTCATGTTCACTTTCAACAAGAAAGGTGAAATAGTCGTTAAACTTGTCAGTTAAACCACTACCAGTATAGTTGACACAGTCACTTGTTAGACAAACAGGTGAATAAGATCGTTCAGAGCTTAAGAGCATGTTTATTCTAATCCAGAGGGTCTTCTGGTCACTAATCCCTTCGGATTAGGGTAAGTGATATTGGCTCTTAATTTCCTTAATGTAACGTTTATTTGTTGAGGAATTGTTTTGAAAACTATGAAATAAAGGGAGCCATGGCTCAGCAATAACTACTGGCATAGCTTGTTCTTAGAAATAATCTTAAGTATGCAGGACGTTGTCCGTAGCTTACGAGCTTCCTTTGGTTTACATTGAAGTATGATGCTGTACAGAACAGACGGTCAAGCTTTCGCGTCCTCATCTCTTTCACCATGTCTCTAACATAGGCATGCGATGTCCTTTCTTTTTTGCTTTCATTGGTGCCGAAAACGAACCGCACGAGATGGACACGGTCGTGTCCTGCACGCATCTGTCGGGCAAATACGATGCTGGCCTTTCGTTCGTCACCATCGAGTCATGCGTCATCGCCGAGTCATGCGTCAGTGCAACACGGTGGCCAACAGTACGAGTCAGGCTGGCAAGGTGAGCGCTTCGAAAATGTGACGTATTGCGTCGTAATCTTTCCATTGCTTTTCGCTTTGCCAATTGCTTTTAAAACAATTTCACACACACTATAATCCAGTATGCCAATGCTTCGTGTATTTCTTAGCAATGAAGTGTGAACATCATCATCATCATCAGCTTACGTTATGTCCACTGTGGGACGAAGGCTTCTCCCTGCGATCGCCAATTACCCCTGTCCTGCGCGAACAGATTCCAAATAGCGCCTACGACAAAATCGCATAAATGTTTATTTCGTAATTCTTTATATAAAAATTAAGCAAGTAAAAATTGGTAACTAGCGATGCCACAGTTAGTCTACAGGACAGATGCTATTACTACCAAAGATTGCAGACGTGCAGCTCATCCAGTGAAGCAGTGCATCAAGACCACGGAACGAAGAACGTAGCAGACGTGCGCAGCCTAATAACCGAAAGTTCATCTGAAAATAGCCTGAAAGCATCTGCACGCTTCACAGCTTGTATGTGGCGCTGCTTCCCGATTAACTTTCACTTATCGGCAAACGATCACCTTGTCTTCCTGTTTCGGGCGCGTCGCTTCAATAGCTACTTTTATCACTCCAGAATCCCCGCAGTGAAATTCGTCTTCTCCACGTAAACCGTTTTCCTATGGTATAATCACTTGTGAAAATTAGTCCATATCTACGCACTGTGGCGTCTCTCATAATCTCCGAGTTCTTTTCGTGTAATATAATGTAATTTAAAGCAGCAGCACAAGGAAACACAATGCATGTTTCCAGGCTCCTTCCTGATCGGCGGTAACTCACGCTCGTTCGGCCTAAAGCTGCCACCAGTACTTGCCATTGGGCATTATACTCAGTGAATACGCACATTTCAAAAAGAATTAAGAGTACAAGATTACGGTGATCTGGGGCCCAAAGTAGTATTCAGTACGGCGCGAAAATCATTGAGCCCACCGTCTCACTACTGATAGTATATTAAAGATGACGGCACAACGAAACGCCTTAACGCGAGAATCTTCCAGATAGCTGCGCTCTACTTGTCTGAAATTGTACCTCCTAAATATTGTGGTTAGCGTTCCTTGGGAACTTAACCCAGTTTTGGATATGTTTGTTTCTCTGTTGGTTTGTTTATCCGTATCTAACCTGTTTTACACCACCTTGGGTCACGGTATTCCGTGGGTAGGACAAATCGGTGTTGAGGGTATATGGTTCGAAACCAACCTTCGCACCAACGTGTGTGACTGGCTATGTGATGGCATGTGCCGCTCTTGAATGATAATCTTTCACGCTATTCTGAGTCACCGTGTATCTGCCGCTCATCGTTGAACCTCTTTTACATCAACCTTGGTTACTGGTTATGTGCCATTAATCGCCCTGGTGGCATACCATGGATTTAGCGTTGCGCTGCTAAGTCTGAGGGCGTGGGATAAAATCCTGACAGCGGCGACCGCATTCAATTACCTTGATGCCAACTTGGCAACTGAAGGGGCATAGAGTTTCTAAATAAATACTCTAGAGAGAAATTTGGCGCTAGTGTCTACGGGGCTTCTCCTGAGCGTTGCCTCAACCTACATGGGAATGATGGGAAGTACAGGCTTCGGATTGACTTCGATCTTTAGACTAGCGGTGTTTGCTTGCGGCGCAGTAAACGAAGCTATACTTAAATATTATAGCGTAAAATCTCATTTTATTTCTGCGGTGTCTTATATAATGCGCAATACGTTACATAAACTTTGTATGACTTCGAATCGAAGCACGATACACTATGGTTTTCACCAGGACACACCAGGGTGTGCATTATTGTGCAATTCTGTTCCCGATTTATGCGCAGGAGAATAATTATTTATTTATTCTTACAACGGCAATAACAACCGTGCATGTACTTATAGAAAAACACTCACCAAGTACTTATGGAAATAAAAATTTTGTATTGTGAGAAGGTGTTGCGCCCTTGAAAGGAAGGCTACAAGTGTCGTCTGCTACGACGTCTGCTCGCTGTGAACGCGAGACTTTTCTCGCAGACGACAGGCGCTTGCGAACTCTCTCACTCTTTCGAAAGGCTGCGTCGGCTGTCACAATTGCTGAGCGTCTTCAATTACTTAAATCATATCTTCTGCACTGCTAGCAGGGATGCTTGAGGCCTCCTACGAGTATGCTTCATTTTATTTTATGTTGACGTACCGCTTCCGAAGCGTTACGGCGTGGCTTTGCACTTACCCATTTTGCGACATTAGACTACAGCCAGGAAGCAGCAACCTTTCCTACCACAAGTAAGTTTGTGTTCTCAGTCCTAAAACACAGATTTCAACGAGCATATCAACGAGTAATTTGTAATGAAGCCCTCAAGCAAACTTGATTGTCAAGCCACTAGAAGTTTAACTGTCTATGACTTGTATCAGTTCTTTGCTATTCTGAAGTTTCATAAAGCACGTAACGCCACAGCGCCAAGCTAACACACTTAAACCAAAGTCCAAACGGTCAAAACATGTTCTTTCAACGTTTACTATGCCGTCGCTTTCTCGTCAGGGCTTCGACACCACCCCACGACACGAATCGTCCCACTGCAGGTTATAGCAATTTCGCTTGGAGCGAAACCAAAACTACCAAAAAAATACTTGTAGACTAGTTTGCCAGTCAACAGAATGCCAATCCGTAGCCTGTACTTCCCATCATTCCCATGATGGTTGAACGATCACAGCGCCAGATTTCCTAGTTATACTAATATGAAAGAAACTATGTGCTGGGGTATCTGCGACTTGGAAGTCGAGGAAGTCGCTGCATTTCAGTAGACGTATGTCACGCCTGCTTGTGTCACTTAGCTGTTTCAATGGCGCGGTGTCTTGCTACCTGCCCTACAGACATGGTGGCCAGGCCTTCTAGCATGATGGTGTCTGACAGCCCACATCACGGACCTGGTGGCCAACTCTTCTAGCAGGCTGATGTCTTGATCCCCACCCAGTCCATCTGGTAGCCAGCTGATATGGCGGCCTGGTAACTCCCTTCCCGACCTCATGACGTGGTGGTCAACTGCTCTAGGAGCCACGTGACTTGGTGTCCGCCCTGTGGATATGGTGGCCAGCTGGTCTAGCGACCTGATAACTAGATTCCCGCACTTAGGACTAGGTGGTCAACTGTTCTAGAAGCTTGTTGTCTTGATGCCCAGCCTGTAAGTATAATTGTCAGCTGATCTAGAGGCATGATATCTCGGTGCCCGCTCTGCTTACCAGTTGGCCAGCTATTCTAGGTGTATTATTTCTTGCTGGCGCCCCCTGCATACCTGGTGGCCAGCTGTTGTTGTCTCCTAGGCTGGTGATCAGAAGATCACGTGTATACTAAAGAATAGCAGGTGCCAAAAGAATTTGTCTATCATAATTTCATTATAAAAAAGAATACAACTTGGGCGAGTTTAACGCACGCAACTTCAGCGTTTGTTATCTTTGTCCTTTTCGAGCTTTTGATTTGTGCCATTACTTTGTATTTAAAGATTGTATCCGCCTCAATAACGGGCGATGTATGCTGTATCGACATCGCGGGTAGCATTTGTGTTGGCTGCCTTTTTGCCACGAGCTGTAGATGTGGTTGCGCGAAATAGTGCTTCCATGTTTTGGTGAATAGTTTTAGCCTTTAACGCGCCAACACAACTAAACCGCTTTTTTGAAGATACCTCGAATTGTATCGATCAATGATCGCTGCTCTTTTATGCATGACATCCCCGTGGCTATTGGTTCATACAACGCGGGGACGGAGAGCCGGACCAAATTGCGCTTCCTATAAGACAAGGTAAGCAAAATCCTTGCGAGTGTTTTGAATTATGCTCTGATAAATTTTGGTGTTTGGGCCACGCGAAGTGCCATCCGCTGGTTTTTCAGTAAGCGCTTTCTTTTTTCGAGCTCGAAAAGAAAGCCGTATCTGTGGTTAGACAAATCTACTACAGCTGCCTCTTCAGTGCAGCCCGTACCTGAATTTGTTGTCGTGTAAATAAAAGAAATAACCTGCAGGCGTCATATTCCCAAACGCACTTCAAAACTTCCTGATAGTATCCAGGAAAAACTGCAAGCAGGTGGACATTTGCTGATGTTTAACCTACTTTTTTATCGTTTCTGTCGTGGCATCATCAGCAAAGAAATATGCTGATACGACGCACATGTTCTATTTCAAGTAAGACGTTTCTTAATAAATGTTTTACAGCTAACACAATTGCTAGATTTCACCTTATGCATTGATAAATCCATGCAATATTTATAGACAGCCTTATACTTGTACAACGTTTAGGCTTGTGCACTACACCGTTCAGAATCGCTCCGAAATGCAAACAGCAAATCAGGTGGATGCACAGTGTGAGGCGTTTGTGTAGCGATGTGAACATGATGTGAACTCGACTGAATGATGTGAACAGGGTGAAGGACACGTGTGATGCTTGTACAGGAAATAATGCCATTGACAGGTGTGTGCACAGAGAACTAGAACCTGTGCTTACCAGTGCTGCTATTGTGTTACCACTTTGTTTGTTTGTGTACCTCTAGGATAGGTTTCACATTCCCTTTACGTGTGTTCGCCCGTCATTGAAATGTATAGTCTCTGCGTTTCCTTTGACATGCTAATTCTGCCGACTATGCTAATTGTACACCTGTTTTTTCTCTCTATACTGCCCACTCATGTATGCGCCGCATACTTCGTGTTTCCATTATGTAACCCCCCCCCCCCCCCCCCCCTAGTGCAATGCCTGGATGGGCGAAGTGTAGGCATACTAATAAATAAATAAATATTTGCAATCACATGTATACGGGACACATACGGGGAAATGGCAATTTTGAGAAAGCGCTGTTCGGCAGCTTTGCGCAAGGGGTCATTCAGGGCCATGTGCAATCTTCTTTCACGCACAGGGCACATAGCCATTGACCAGATTTGTCTGCAACATGTATTTTCGCTTTCTTTGTTCCCTTTTGTTTCCAGCTTTCGGGAACTCCACTTTCGCTTTAGTTGTCCCGTCAAATTTTAGATGTGTATATTATTACATATTAACCTCTCAATGTATTATTATGTATCACCCTATGTAATACCCTCCCTGGAGGGCTTTTAGGGTTATTGTGAAATAAATAAATAAAATATTAACAATAATCAACGACAGCTACATTCTACGGACAACAATAGTGCGAGAGAACGACATTGACGTGACGACGTGACGATGAATGTGTGGTCGGTGGCGTGACTGCCTAAGTGCTGCGGCATGAAATGGTTACAAGTGTAAACATGCACTACGGGTGCGGCGCCATTGACTGTTTCCATTGACTGTTTCCATTGACTGTTTCCATTGACTGCTTCCATTGACTGCTTCCACTGACTGCTTCCATTGACTGCTTTCGCCGCCACCGCTGCTCATGCAGCAGCGCACGCTCTAGAAGGCTTATGCTTGTAAACTTCTAAACGAATAATTTTTTGGCCTCTTTCGCCCGTTTTGGGAGTTGGTCGATGAGCAAGGGTCAGTGGTGAGACTCGGCACGCAAACCGTTCATTCGTTTGTTCGTTCGTTCCTTCATTACTCAGTTCTTCGTTAATTCGTTCTTCGTTTCGTTCGTTCACTCGTTCAGTCACTCGCTAATTGGCTCGTTTATTATTTGTTTAGTCAACGGTTGGCGCTTTCCTCCGTTCGTTATTTAGTTTGTCCGTTTCTTCTCTCGTTCGTTCGTTCATTTGGCAATTATTATGGATAGTATATGCACATATTTTTTCTCTGCAACATCACTTAAGTGGTCATTCCACCGCCGTCATAGTCACCATCGTATGGTCGTCATATTACTGTCGCTTTGTAATCTTGTGTTTGTCGTACTCCGCATGTCGGTGTGATCGTTTACTTGTCACTGTCCCGTTGAAGTCATTGTTGTCGCTTTGGTATCGCACTGGTTTCCTTAGTGTGCCGTCGTCTTCACACCCCTGTAGTTATGTCATCGCCGTCTTGTCGGTGTCACAGTTAACCTTCTTCGCATTAGTCACAGTTGCGGACATGTCGTCGTTTTGCCGCGGTCGCTTTCCATCATAGTGTTCGTGTCCTAGCTGACACCATTACGTCCTCGTCATTTCTGTCGTGCTTCAACCTTGAATAGTCATCGTACATTGACTTCTCAGTGTCTCTCTTTCGCACTCACTTACGCATGCCTCTCAACGGACTCGCCCGGACACGCTCACAGAATGTTTTGCACGGCAAAGGAGATAAAAGATCATGTAAAACCGTGCAGGAGCTATCACATGGGTGCGAGATAATCAGGCAAGCAGATATCTACACACAGTGGCAACTAGCGTAACCATAACGTAAACTATATGCACAGCGTAATAGAAGCAGCTTCAAAAGCGCACGCTTCTTCTTGCTCAAATTTTAAAATATGTGTATAATGTAATATGAAGCTAAGTTCCCAGCTAACTTTAGCTGGATTATAAGATATGCAAATGCCACGTAGTTGGACAGAATAAAGGTAATGCTTCGACTGGGCCCACGAATGGCCAGTCGCGCGACAGTATTGTGTGTTCGCAGGGTTCTTTCACGCTATGTTAAACGCTTCTATGTAGGATGTATTGAGGAACAGAAAGCTGTACCAGAAGTTTAGCCTGTCGCGCTACAATTTTCTCATTGGCACTTTTCATCTAGTTATGTTATTTGAAAGGTTGATTAATTAAAAATAATTATCTAATTAGGTCGAATGAAAAAAGTTTGACTATCTCAAAGCAATGGCAAACATTACCTCTGTTCTGTCCAGGTTAAAGATAATGCATTTAACTCTGGTTAAGGTTAGTTGGGACACCGCGCATGTGTGTGCGTGTGCGTGTGTGCGTGTGTGCGTGTGTGCGTGTGTGCGTGTGTGCGTGTGTGCGTGTGTGCGTGTGTGCGCGTGTGCGCGTGTGCGCGTGTGTGCGCGTGTGCGCGTGTGTGCGTGTGTGTGTGTGTGCGTGCGTGCGTGCGTGCGTGCGTGTGTGTGTGTGCGCGTGCGTGCGTGTGTGCGTGCGCGCGTGCGTGCGTGCTCGTGTGTGTGCTCGTGTGCGCGTGTGTGCGTGCATGTGTGTGTGTGTGCGTGTGTGTGTGACATGGACCGGCAAAGTAGTGCCGGTGCGCACCGGTGTTCTACGTAATAAACGTTACATATACCCCTACAGGAAACATCAACATGTAATATCTACACATAAGTATCCCTGAAGAAGACAGACATCCTAATAAATTAGCACAGTCTCATAGATTGACTCTACAATGCACTTGTCTGACTATCCTGTCGGTATGTTCAACAAATAATGTACACTCCAAAATGTACACAAGCATGTGTCATGTTTCTCTGTGCGTACACCTGTCATCGCCATTCTTGCATCGACAAGCATAAGTTGCCTTTGCCCTCGTCACATCGCTGGGTAGACGTCTTAGGCTGTGTATCCACCTTATTCATTGTTTGAATTTCACAACAGGTTGTGAACGGTGCAGTATAGAAATACAGATAAAGGTTCCATGAGTATAAGGTCTTGATCTTTGTGCTGAATAAATGTAAACGTTTTATGGGTTTACGCACTGAACAGGACGAAAGTAAACACATTTGTACGAATCGTCGTTAGTTGGATAGCTTTTGATTGTACCATTTACTTCGCATAAATTGCAACATATGCCGAGGATCTGCATAATTTCGTTTTCGTGTGGCATGCATCAGATATTTCGACGGCACAACTTGATCCAACTTATACATTGCGGGATGTACCGCAGCGTGACGATATGGGAAACAAAATTCTACTCGGGATGATTTATTAACATCGCGTATCTCATTGCGTTTCATATGCGGATATGCGGTATTGGTTCTGTGTGAGTCAATTTTATATATATATATATATATATATATATATATATATATATATACACTGCACCGTTTAGAACAAAATAAGAAGTTGATAGGCTACGCAAGCATTTAGCCTCTGCTCTTCACCTTGCTAATCCGGAAGCCACGTAATCCTACTCAAATATTTACTCCTTATGCTTACAACGTACTTGCACTTGCATTCTCGCGAAGATAAAACATCCTACTTACTACTTTGCCTCGTTGGTAATATAACACAATCATACTCATGGTGAAATAATGAACTAATCGAAGCCAAGCCCGCAAGCACAGCTCGATATCCCAACAAAAAAAATGAAGATAGAAGTATAAATGCTATATAACATTCATTACATGGTAACGCATTTTTTTTTTTTTTTTTTTTTTTTGCGATAGCGCAACCAATGTCACGCTCGCGCTGTACAGAAAACAACCAGTATATCAGTAGTGTATTGCCTCATCGGGGTACCTGGGGGAAGATAAATGATATCTCCTTTCTTCTCGAGTAATTGTCGTTTAATTTTGTTTCTTATTGCACAAAATGACCATGTTGGATCGTCTGGTTACGCGTTGTTCCTCATTGCATCTATCAAAGAAGGTCACCGCAAAAAAAGCTAAGCAATGAAAACGAAGCGAACCCCGAACAAAAACGTACATCTGTCATCATAATCATCAGCATGTTTTGTCCTCTCCCAGAAATTTCCAATGACCCTTGCCATGCTCCACCTGATTGCCTTTTATGCCTGACAACTTCGTAACATTATAACAGCGCTTATATTCCTGCCGTCCTCGACTGCATTTCCCTTCCATTGGAACCCATCGTGTAACTCTAATAATGCACCGGTAATCTGCCCTAGGCACTGAATGTTCCACCCTGCTCCAGCTTTTCCTTCTAATGTCAACTGAAATATGGGCTACCCCTGCTGACTTTAATATCCCCATCGCTGTCTTCCTGCCTCTGAACGTTATATTTAACATTTATCTTCTAAATATTAATTGACAGTCTCGAACACTCTGGGTCTCATGTTACTGCCCGCAGAATGCAGTGATTGTATCCATTTCAAAGACAGCTGTAAGCTGCAGATTATGATTTCATAAGGTGTTCCGTATGCGATGCAACCGATTTTATTTCCCTCTGTGTTTCCTTCCCTTGATGAGGATCACCAATGAATGATTTGCCTTGATATGTGTTGTTGTACAAATTGATTAACAATCGGGAATGCTGTTCTCGTGCAAGGCAATTCAATATTACCTTATAGTCCCATGTATACTAATCTTTCCCAATAGCCTTTCATTCCTCGGGCTCAGTCGTACCATAGCACTCACACTTTACCTTTAACGCTAATTCCCATATTAGAGAAAAGAATATTTATACACATCAGAATGTCGGCACCAAATCGCTTGAAGGTTACCACCAAAAACTGATCCTTCTAGCCAAGCTCATCGCATACACAACGGGCCTTAAGCGGAAAGGGTGGAAGGTGAAATCTACGACATTCTACAATCAGAGGGGAGACATTACATAGGGAAAACTGCATGCTTTGTCAAGTAAAGGTCGACTGAGCATAAGCCAAGTGTCAGGAGAATTTTCTCGTGGCGTCCAACTTCCAGCACATGGTTATTGACGAAAGCTCAAGGAAGCTCAAATCTTGTATATTAAAAAAAATTAGCGATTGGGAGAGAGATACTCGAGCCTAGATAAATGTATATGATGGTTCGCTTTGTTATACGTTATCATCGCATGACAACGGTGCATGTCTCATGCCAAGAATAGCGGTATCATGTAGTGGGTGGCCAAGGCCATTCTGCACAACCTGCAATATTGCGCTTCATTGCGCCGTTTTGATTTGTCGCTGTGATGAGACAACATTTATCCTCGAATTTTACAGAATGACTAATTTGTTGGAAGTTGGCGCTATGTCCATGTGCTTAACTTTCCTTTGCCTGTTTTTCCTTCCCTGTCCGTCATTTACTGCCTCTCAGCCTATTAATGTCTTGTCATAAAACCCCACGGACCGTTTAAACTGGCGTTATTGTATCCGGGACTACGTAGATGAATAACTATCACCGAGGCGCTGACCGCCTGTGGTTCGGAAGCAACATCTCGGGCGATCACTTCTCAGACAATCACTTTGGGAAGAGATCACACCGGATCTGTGCGCGTATGCAGCCGAAAGCGTTTCTGGATCTGTGCTAGTCTCGCTATCTCATGGTGTGCAGAAAAGGAGGTCAAGGTTTCGTGTTCTCATCTCTTCCAACCTACTTCTCACATAAGCGTGCGATGTCTTCTCTTTTTCTCTTTTTTCATTGGTGCCGAGAATGAACGAACATCGCGAGATCGGCGTGGCCGTGTCGTGGTACACGCACATAGCGGGCAAGGACGATGCTGGCCTTTCGTGCGTCGTGGGCAGGCAGCAGTATAACTGTGGCCAGACTACACAATCTCGCCAGAAAGGTGAGCGCATCGAAAACCTAATCACCTGCTTCGTACTCTTTCCACGGCCTTTCGTTGCACATTAAAAATGTTTAGGGTTAAGCTTGTTTTCTGGTCGCGCGGGTAACACCCTTACCGTTAGGGCCTTACAAAAATTTACAGAGGCCGTCAACGGAGCTCTAACTAGACGTGCGATGACAAAAGACGTAGTTGAAGACTATCAATTCATTCTGACAGCCTTGGACGCACAGAAATATCCGACAAGAGAATTTCACAGGGAGGGATATCAAACCCTTCTTACTGTATACATCTGGCACCGTTTTGAACAATCTAATCAGCGGACGGGATGCGTAAGCATTTAGTTTCTGCTCTTCACCTTGCTGTCCCACTTACGACGTTATCTTTCCCGATTGTCGACTGCATCTGTTTACAATGTACTTGTACTTACCTTTTCGCAAATATAGAACTGCTGATAAAAATATTTACTTGAGCTCGCTGGTAATGTAGTACGTGTATACTGACAGTGCATAAATGGTCTATTTAAGCGAAGCATGCAAGCACAGCGCGATCTTCTGACAAAATAAATAAAATATAGAACAACCAAAATATGTCATTCATTCCGAGATACAATAACAATTACGAGATAGCACAACTAATGCCAC
Source organism: Dermacentor andersoni (assembly GCF_023375885.2). Taxonomy (NCBI): domain Eukaryota; kingdom Metazoa; phylum Arthropoda; class Arachnida; order Ixodida; family Ixodidae; genus Dermacentor; species Dermacentor andersoni. Next base: position 92,289,885 of record NC_092824.1, on the reverse strand, counting down.
GATCACGCATGACAAAAAAAACCAACCGACAAATTTGTAATCTAACGCATGATCCGCGTCTTCAAAGAAAAATAAATGTCCCTCTTCTCCTTGAGCATTTGCAGGTAGACTTTGTTCGTTATTCTCCAAAGTCACAGGTTTGGCTCGTCTGCTTACCTACTGCACTTCATTGCGTATATCAACGAACGTGACCGTAAAAAGTCAAGTAATGAAAAAATAACTAACATCAAGGGGAAAACGTAAGTCATTATCATCACCAGCAGTTTCCCAACATGAAACCTACTAGCATTTTCCAATAACCTTTGTCTTCCGCCAGCTCATTTTATCTCATGCCTTCCAAATTCCTATTTTTATCGCACCACTTAATTGCCTGCCGTCCTCGATAGCACTTCCATTCCCGTGGCACAAATTGTGTAACTCTAATAAACCAGCGGGTATCTGCCCTACACCTTACATGGCCCGCCCAGCTCCACCTTATCAGCGTAATGTTAACTCGAATAACGGCTAGCCCTCAAATTCACTCCGCAGTCTTGATGTCCCTAAACGAGAAGTCGTACATAGGCACTTTGTTGATCCCAAGGTTTCTGCTCGCTATGTTAGCACCTGCATAAAACAATGATTGTACACAATTCAAAGGCACCGGTAAGCTGCCAGTCATAATTTCATATTGCGTGCCGTATGCGTTTATATTATTGTAAATGGTCTTCCCTAATCACGGCCGCATTTCACTGATTGGCTTTGATAAACATGTTCTGTCACCGATTCCTGAGACTGACTACCGAATGGCCAATCCGCTGCTAGGCAACTTAACGTTACTCTAGCCTTCTTTATATTAACATTCAACTTATTCTTGCATGTTGTCGGCTCGGTCTTACCATAGAGGTCATACCTTACGAGTAACACGACAGCTTATAATCGCAAAAAGTTGTACAGCGCATTCGGCATGTTCCACTGGGTGTCTGCCAACTCTTGGCCAATCCTGCGGAATGGTTATATGCCAAGATAGGATATACATGTGGTATTGAATATACATGCCGTAATTTCGAAACCAATATTCAGGTAAGCTTGTAACAAACCATTGATCTTTCTAGCTGAACTCATCTCAAGCACCGCAGTCTTCACGAGGTATGGGCTTAGATGCAGTCTATGGCATTAGACAATCAGTCATCAGACATGACGCAGGCAAAACTGCATGCTGCGTTAAGCAAGGGTGCAATTAACCTGAGCCAAATCTTATAATATAGTGTTGGCGTACAGTTTTCGGGCTTACCGGAATCTTCTAAAGATAAAAGAAACTGAAATGTTGCATATAAATGCGCATAAATTCACACGAAAGAGATGAGGTAAAAAACATATGGCGGATACGTTTGTAATGCGTTAGTAGCGCACGGCACTCCTTGTGCTGTCATTTGAAGAATTACGGTATCGTGGAGTGGATGGCCCAGGGCCTTCTGCACAACCTACAATTGCGGTTCTTTCGTTTAGCTTCTCCCCTCTGATGATACACAGTATCTACCCTTGCCTTTTCCATAATGATGGATATGTTGGAAATTGGCGCTATGTTCGTGTGCTTCGCTTGCGTTTGCCTCTTTTGCTTTTACTGTCAATCATTTACGGCCCATGAGGTTATCAATGTCTTGCCAAAAAACACCATGGCCCGTACCTTTGCGTTTCAACTGGCGTTGCTGTGTATGGGACTACGTAGGTGAATAACTATCATCGAGGCGCGGACGACCAGTGGTTCGGAATCAACGTGTTGGGCAATTGCTTCTCGGGTGATCACTTTCGGAGGAGATTACGCGGGATCTGTACGAGTGTATGGCTGAAAACCTTTCTGGCTACGTGCCAAGCTGGCTACCTGATGGTGTACAGAATAGGTAAGGTTTCTCGTACTCACCCAATTCATCGTGCGTCTCACATGCGTGCCCGTTGTCTTCTTTCACTGGTTCCGGACGAACGGCCCGAAATCGACTTGGTCGTACCGTGCACCCATCTGGCGGGCAAAGACAATGCTGGCCTTTCGTGCGTCATCACCAGGTCAAAGCGGAGGAGGCAGCACGGGAGCCGGCTGCACGAGTCAATCAAGCAAGGTGAGCGCAACGAAGAAGTGAATTGTTGCACCGTAACTTTTCCACTGCCTTTCGCACTGACAAATTATTCGCCTATGAAACGATTTCACGCGCTTCAAACTTGAGTACGCCAATGCTTGTAATTCTTAGCAATGGTGTGGGAACAACACGCTACAAAATATTATTTCAGTATTTTCTTATATTAAGGAATAATTATAAAAAAGATCTCACTAATGCGGCCCACAATCCGAACACAATGATGTTATTGTCGTTTAATTTTGTTATTGCCCAACATCACTCAACAGAATGAAAGTAAACATATTTGTACGCATCGTTGTCAGTTGGACAGCTTTTGATTGTACCCTTTACTTAAGCTTCACATCGTATAAATTGCAACATATGCCGAGGATCCGCATAATTTTGTTTTCGTGTGGCATGCGTCACATATTTCGACGGCATAACTTGATCCAACTTGGACAGCGCAGGATGTACGGCAGTGTGACGATAAGGGAAACGAAATTCTACCCTAGACCATTTATGGACATTTCGTACTTCACTATGTTTCCCATGTCGTGTTGGTTCTGTATGAGTCAGTGGTATATATGCTGCACCGTTTTGGACAAAATCGCAAGCGGATGCACAACGCTACCATTGCTCTTTGCCTTGCTGCTCCAGAAACCACGTGATCCTATCTAATTCTTTACTATTAGTCCTTCCAATATACTTGCACTTGCCTCTCGCGAATATAAAACATCCATATCAATACATGTACAATTTGGGCTCGTTGGTAACATAACACAGTTAGACTCATAGTGAATAAATGAACTAATCGAAGCGAAGTCCTTAGGCATAGCCCGATCTTCTAAGAAAAGAAATCAAAAATAGGAGAAATATAAGAGCCCCATATCATGCATTCCAGGGTAACATAATTTTTTTTTTTTTTTGCGACAGCGCAACGAATGCCACGCTCGCACATTACAAAATAATCACCGTCCCTTCCCGACCGCGAAGATGGTCCAACAGCGAAGCTATATTGTTTAAACCGTTGCACCATGTAAGACATACTTTGCAAACAGTCTATATTGTAAATCTTTCGTTTCGCCATTCTTTCACCTCACTTTTGCTGTTGCGTGGTTCGCGTGGTGAGCATGCTTTATGAATGCCTTTTTTTTTTTTTGCGGTTCTCCCACATATTTGCGCTGAGGAAGGAACTATGATACTCTCGGAACTCGGAAGCTCTTCCAAACAAGCGTTTAACTGCCCTACGCATGATATGGCGTGCCCAGATTACTCTTTTCCTCTTAATGTCAACTAGAATAACGGCTAGCTCTAACAAACCACTCCGCTGCCTTCATGTCCTATCCTCTCGAGTATTTGTAGCTTAATTTTGTAGGTTATTGCCCAAAGTCACCACGTTTGTTTGTCCACTTGCTTATTTCATTTTATTGCGTATATAAGCGACCGTGAATGTAAAAAGATAATCAATGAAAAACAAAGCTAACCTCAAGGCAAAAATAAAACCGTCATCGACATCACCGGCAGCCTGTTTATGTCGTCTCCCAGAAATTTACAACCACCTTTTGTCTTGCACAAGCTGATTCTATCTTACGCATGCCAATTTCGTAATTTTCAAACCATACCATGGCTAATTGCATGCCATCTTTGGAAGCTTTTCCAAACCAGCGCTTAGCTGCCCTACGCATTAGATCGCCTGCTCAGATCCCTGTTTTCCGCTTAACGTCAACTAGAATAACGCCTAGCTCTAACAAACCACTCCGCTGTCTCCTATGTCCTATCCTCTCGAGTATCCTTAGCGTAATTTTGTAGGTTATTGCCCAAACTCACCACGTTTGTTTGTCCGCTTGTCTATTTCATATTATTGCTTATATCAGGGACCGTGACCATAAAAAGTTAAGCAATGAAAAACAAAGCTAGCCTCAATTGAAAAATAAAGCCATCGTCATCATCACCAGCAGCCTGTTTATGTCATCTCCCAGAAATTTCCAACAACCTTTTCTCTTGCACCAGCTGATTCTATGGTGCGCTTGCCAACTTCCTAATTTTCATACCATGCAATACCGAATTGCCTGCCATCCTCGGAAGCTCTTACAAAGCACCGGTTAACTGCCCTACGCATTAGATGGCCTGCCCAGATCCCTCTTTTCCTCTTAATGTCAACTAGAATAACGGCAAGCTCTAACAAACTACTCCGCTGTCTCCTATGTGCTATCCTTTCGAGTATTTGTAGCTTAATTTTGTTGGTTATTTTCCAAATTCACCGCGTTTGTTCAACTGCTTGCCTATTGCATTTATTTGCGTGTATCAGCGAGCGTGACCGTAAAAAGATAAGCAATGAAAAACCAAGCTAACCTCAAGGGAGAAATAAAACCGCCATCATCATCACCAGCAGCCTGTTTATGTCATCTCCGAGAAATTACCAACAACCTGTCGTCTTGCACCAGCTGACTCTATGGTATGCCATGCCAACTTCCCAATTTTCATACCATGCAACACCCAATTGCCTGCCATCCTCGGAAGCTCTTACAAACCACCGGTTAACTACCCTACGCATTAGATGGCCTGCTCAGATCCCTCTTTACCTCTTAATGTCAACTCGAATAACGGCAAGCTCTAACAAACTACTCCGCTGTCTCCTATGTACTATGCTCTCGAGTATTTGTAGCGTATTTTGTAGGTTATTGCCCAAATTCACCACGTTTGTTCACCTGCTTGCCTATTGCATTTATTTGCGTGTATCAGCGAGCGTGACCGTAAAAAGATAAGCAATGAAAAACCAAGCTAACCTCAACGGAATAAACAAAACCGTCATCATCATCACCAGCAGCCTGTTTATGTCATCTCCCAGAAATTTCCAACAACCTTTTCTCTTGCACTAGCTGATTCTATGGTGCGCCTGCCAACTTCCTAATTTTCATACCATGCAACACCTAATTGCCTGCCATCCTCGGAAGCTCTTACAAACCACCGGTTAACTTCCCTACGCATTAGATGGCCTGCCCAGATCCCTCTTTTCCTCTTAATGTCAACTAGAATAACGGCAAGCTCTAACAAACCACTCCGCTGTCTCCTATGTCCTATCCTTTCGAGTATTTGTAGCTTAATTTTATTGGTTATTTTCCAAATTCACCGCGTTTGTTCCTTTGCTTGCCTATTGCATTTATTTGCGTATATCAGCGAGCGTGACCGTAAAAAGATAAGCAATGAAAAACCAAGCCAATCTCAAAGGAAAAACAAAACCGTCATCATCATCACTAGCAGCCTGTTTATGTCATGTCCCAGAAATTTCGAACAACCTTTTGTCTTGCACCAACTGATTCTATGGTACGCCTGCCAACTTCTCAATTTTCATACCATGCAATACCCAATTGCCTGCCATCCTCGGAAGCTATTACAAACCACCGGTTAACTGCCCTACGCATTAGATGGCCTGCCCAGATCCCTCTTTTCCTCGTAATTTCCACTTGAATAACGGCAAGCTCTAACAAACCACTCCGCTGTCTCCTATGTGCTATCCTTTCGAGTATTTGTAGCTTAATTTTGTTGGTTATTTTCCAAACTTACCGCGTTTGTTCACTTGCTTGCCTATTGCATTTATTTGCGTATATCAGCAAGCGTGACCGTAAAAAGATATGCAATGAAAAACCAAGCTAACCCCAAGGGAAAAACAAAACCGTCATCATCATCACTAGCAGCCTGTTTATGTAATCTCTCAGAAATTTCCAACAACTTTTCTCTTGCACCAGCTGATTCTATGGTACGCCTGCCAACTTCCTAATTTTCATACCATGCAACACCTAATTGCCTGCCATCCTCGGAAGCTATTACAAACCACCGGTTAACTGCCCTACGCATTAGATGGCCTGCCCAGATCCCTCTTTTACTCTTAATGTCAACTAGAATAACGGAAAGCTCTAACAAACCACTCCGCTTTCTCCTATGTGCTATCGTTTCGAGTATTTGTAGCTTAATTTTCTTGGTTATCTTCCAAATTCACCGCGTTTGTTCAGCTCGTTGCCTATTACATTTAATTTCGTATATCAGCGAGCGTGACGGTAAAAATTTAGGCGATCAAAAACAAAGCTACCCTCAAGGAAAAAGTAAAACCGTCATCATCACCAGCAGCCTGTTTATGTCATTTCCCAGAAATTTCCGACAACCTTTTGTCATGCACCAGCTGATTCCATGGTGCACCTGCCAACTTCCTAATTTTCATCCCATGCAATACCTAATTGCCTGCCATCCTCGGAAGCTGTTCCAAACCAGCGGTTAACTGCCCTACGCATTAGATGGTCTGCCCAGATCTCTCTTTTCCTCTTAATGTCAAGTAGAATAACGCCTAGCTCTAACAAACCACTCAGCTGTCTCCTATGTCCTATCCTCTCGAGTACTTGTAGCCTAATGTTATAGGTTATTGCCCAAACTCACCGCGGTTGTTCGTCTGCTAGTCTTTTGCAATTAATTGCGTATAACAGCGGGCGTGAAAGTAAAAAGATAAGCAATGAAAAACAAACCTAACCTCAAGGAAAAAATAACACAATCGTCTTCATCACCGGCAGCCTGTTTATGTCATCTCCAAGACATTTCCAACAACATTTTGTTTTGCACCAACTGATTATATCTTACGCCTGGCAACTTCCTAATTTTCACACCATACCATGCCTAATTGCCTGCCATCCTCGGAAGCTCTTCCAAACCAGTGGTCAACTGTCCTGCGCAGTGCATGGCCTGGCCGCTCCATCCTTCGCTCTTAATGTCAACTTGAATAAGGGCAAGCTCTAACAAATCAATCCGCAGTCTTCTTGTCCCAGAGCGAGAAGTCTAACATTTTTCATCTGACGGTTTTTTGTTCATCCCAATGTTTCTGCTGAATATGTTAGCAGCTGCCGAAAACAATGATTGCAAGCATTTCAAAGATACGAGTAAGCTCCCAGTCGTAATTGCCTAATGCGTGCTGTGTGCGTTCCAGCCGATGTTAATTTATTGCAAATGGTATTTCCCTGATCACGGCGGCCTTTGACTGATTAGCCTAGATATGCGTTTTGTCTCTCCGATTTTCGGCTACTAATCGCGATTGAACTTTCTGCTGCTAGGCAATTCAACATTACTTTGTGCTTCTGATATTAATATTAGACCTTACTCTTGCTTGACGTCGACTGAAACTTACTATAGCGGTCCCACTTTACCATTAACGTGAAATTGTATATTAGAAAAAGGTTGAACGGAACAATGATATACATGTGATAATTACTGCTGCAAAATTATGGTAGGGTCAGTATAACGAAGAATCGATCCTTCTAGCAAAACTAATCTCAAACCCGGCAGTTCATACGGGGCACGGACACATATACAAACTCTCACATTCAACAATCAGTCAGCAGACATGACGTAGGCAAAATTACATGCTGCTTTAAGCAAATGTCCATGAACTTGAACCAATTTTTAGAATATATTGTTGGCGTACAGTTCTCGGGCTTACCGGAATCTCCGAATTATAAAGGAAATTGAAATCTTGCATATTCATGTGAATAAATCCAGACGATGGAGAAGAGGTAAAAGATATACCGCTGATGCGTTTGTCATGCGTTAGTAACGCATGGAGCACTTTGTGCTGTCATGTGGAGAATTACGGTATCATAGAGTGGATGTCCTAGGCCCTTCTGCACAACCTGAAATTGCGGTTATTTCGTTTTGCTTGTTCCCTCTGATGAGGCACATTAATTATACTCGCCTTTTCCAGAATGGTTCATATGTTGGAAGTCGGCGCTTTGTTCGTGTGCCTCTTCTTTTACTGTCCATTAATTACAGACCATGAGCCTATTAATGTCTTGCCACAAACCACCCCAGCCCGTTTTTTGCGTATCAGCTGGCGCTGCTGTATATCGGACTTCGTAGGTGAATAACTATCATCGAGATAGTGGTTCGAAAGCGACATCTGGGGAGTCCACTTCTCCGGTGATAACTTTCGGAGGTGATTCCAGAAGATCTGCGTGAGTGTGTGATCGAAAACCTTCCTGGCTCTGCGCCTAGCTGGGTTCCTGATGTTGTACAGAATAGGTCGTTTCTTCTACTCCCCCTATTCACCGTGCGTCTGACATGCTTGCCCGTTGTCTTCTTTTTCATTGGTGCGGACAACGAACGGCGCGAGATCGACATGTTCGTGTCCTGCATCCATCTGTCGGGCAAAAACGACGCTGGCCTTTCGTGCGTCATCAACGCACCGAGCGGGAGAGGCAGCAGGGGACCCACTGCAGTAGTCAAACCAGCAAGGTAAGCGTATTAAAGGCATGATGTGTTGCGTCTTAATTTTTCCATCGCGTTTCACACTACCAAAGTAATCGCCCACAAGACGATTTCACACACAATAAACTCGAGCACGCCAAAGCTTGTAATTCTTAGCATGGAAGTGTGAACAAGGCGCTATGAAAGTTTATTGCAGTATTTTCTTTTACAAAGAAAAATTCAGAAAATAACTAACTATAATGCAGTACAGAATCCCAACAAAATAAGATTATCACTGCCAAAAATTACGAATTAGATTAACTGCAACTTATTCAGGGAAGCAGTGCATAATAACAGGGAAGGAAGAAAATGGCAGACGTGCGCTTCCTCACAAAGGAAATCGGAAAATGGCATGAAAGCATCTGCGTCGTTCACATCGAGTATGGGGCGCTGCTATCCAATGAACTTTCAGTTATTAACAAGCGATCGCCTTGTCTTGCTGTTCCGTGCGCACCGCGTCAGTGGTTACATTTATCATTGCAGAATCCCAGCAGCGAAATTTCTCTTGTCTACTTACCTCGCTTTCCTGTAGTATAATATGTTGTATAATTGTCGTAACCCCTTTGTATGTTGTCTTAAATGTCCGTTTTTTGGTCAAGTTAGTAGTTAATGCTAGTTCGCTTTGAACGATTCGTCGTATAAACAGGTTGCATATGTTTTTCTCCCCCTGCGCTGGAAATGTTAGAAATATTGGGCATCTTGTTCACGCGCGTTGCAGTGAGTATTCTTTCTGTAAATATTTAGCCTCGTCTATGCCTTGCCAGAATTGCTTCGTAAAACATATAAACTGGCAATGTCTTGCGTTTAGTTAACCATGTAATTCCCAAACATAGCTTCCCTTCAAAAAACGAATGAAACACCTTGTGGGCATGTATTTCTGGCCGTATGGAGTACAGGTGCAAGCAAAAGTAACTAGAACAGGAGACCTGTGGTTGAACTGCATCACAATGCCCTCTAGTAGACTCAAGGGAAAACAATAAATCAGACTACGCATCCTCGCAGGCCGGTGATAATTGTATTTTCATCAAGATGCCCTCTAGCAGCTTTGAGGCTGCGCGAGCGGATTGGGCATTAGAATAGAGTCGGTTTCAGCTCCCATGTTCCAATTACTTTTGAGCGCTCATTTAAACTCGTAAAATATTGCAATGAAATGTTGTTTTAGCAAAAGCTTCATTAGTATAAAATTACTTGTTTGTTCTTAAACTATCCGCAAACGAAGCCTCTATAAGCATATGAAAAACGCCAAGTTTCCCTTGCTTGAAATTTTGAGCTCTGAAACTCTGCGTAGCATGAAGGATGCGTTGTTCAATGCAGCGATGATGCTCATCTGGTCTAGATAACAGATATAGGCAAGTGTAATCAGCACCGCCGCGCACGAACAAACACTCGTGTGTAACAATTACCGCGACTGATAAGACGAAGTAACGGCACGAATCACGTCACGGCAGATATAAAATTGCGACTGCGGACATATATATATATATATATATATAATATGTACATACCGCGTTTGTTTGTTTGCTTGCCTAATGCATTTCATTGCGTATATCAAGGAGCATGCCGGTACAAAGTCAAAGATAAAGCCGGCATCATTATCACCAGCAGCCTGTTTCTGTCATCTCCCAGCAATTTCCAATAACCTTTTGTCCTGCGCCATCTCATTCTATCTTACGCCTGCCAACTTCCTAATTTTAATGCCATCCCATACCTAATTGCCTGCTGTCCTCACAAGCACATCACAACCAGCGGTTAACTTCCCTACGCATTTCATGGCCTGCCCAGCTCCGTCATTTCCTCTTAATCTCAACTTGAATAAGGGCTAGCTCTAACCAACCACTCCGCTGTCTGCTATCGTGTCGAGTATGTGTAGCTTAATTTTGTTGGTGATTGCCCAAAGTTACCAGGTTTGTTCGTCTGCTTCCTATTGCATTACATTGCGTTTATCAGCGAGTGGGACCGTAAAAGGATAAGCAAGAAAAGCATAGCTAAGCTCAAGGGCAAAATAAAGCCGTCATCATCATCACCAGCAGCCTGTTTAAGTCATCTCCCAGCAATTTCCTATAAACTTTTGCCTTGCACCAGTCGATTTTATTTCACGCCTGCCAACTTCCTAACTTTCACACCATTCCATACCTAACTGCCTGCCGTCCTCAGAAGCACATCAATACCATCGGTTAACTGCCCTACCCATTACATGGCCTGCCCAGTTTCATCTTTTCCTCTTAATCTCAACTTGAATAAGGGCTAGCTCTAACCAACCACTCCGCTGTCTGCTATCGTGTCGAGTATCTGTAGCTTAATTTTGTTGGTGATTGCCCAAACTTACCATGTTTGTTCGTCTGCTTGCCTATTGCATTACATTGCGTTTATCAGCGAGTGTAACCGTAAAAGGATAAGCAAGAAGAACATAACTAAGCTCAAGGGGAAAATAAAGCCGTCATCATCATCACCAGCAGCCCGTTTAAGTCATCTCCCAGCAATTTCCAATAACCTTTTATCCTGCGCCCTCTCATTCTATCTTACGCCTGCCAACTTCCTAATTTTAATACCATCGCATACCTAACTGCCTGCCGTCCTCATAAGCACATCCAAACCATCGGTTAACTGCCCTACGCATTACATGGCCTGCCCAGTTGCATCTTTTCCTCTTAATCTCAACTAGAATAACAGCTAGCTCTAACCAACCACTCCGATGTCTGCTATCGTGTCGGGTATTTGTAGCTTAATTTTGTTTGTGATTGCCCAAACTTACCACGTTTGTTCGTCTGCTTGCCTATTGCATTTCATTGCATCTATCAGCGAGCGTGACCTTAAATTGTTAAGCAATTAAAGAAGCTAACCTCAAGGGAAAAATAAAACTGTCATCATCATCATCACCAGCAGCCTGTGTATGTAATCTCCTACAAATTTCCAGTAACCTTTTGCCTTGCACCAGTCGATTCTATTTTACGCCTGCCAACTTCCTAACTTTCACACCGTCCCATACCTAATTCCCGGCCGTCCTAGGAAGGACTTCCAATCCAGCTGTTAACGGCCCTACGATTTACATGGCATGCCCAACTCCATCATTACCTCTTAATCTCTACTAGAATAACGGCTAGCTCTAATAAACTACTCCGCTTTCTCTAATTTCCTGTCCTCTCGAGTACCTGTAGCTTAATTTTGTTTTTGATTGCCCAAACTTACCGCGTTTGTTTGTTTGCTTGCCTAATGCATTTCATTGCGTATATCAGGGAGCGTGATGGTAAAAAGTTAAGGAATGAAAAACAAAGCTAGCCTAGAGGGAAAGATAAAGCAGTCATCATTATCACCAACAGCCTGTTTCTGTCATCTCCCAGCAATTTCCAATAACCTTTTGTCTTGCGCCATCTCATTCTATCTTACGCCTGCCAACTTCCTAATTTTAAAGCCATCCCATAAGTAATTGCCTGCCGTCCTCACAGGCACATCCAAACCAGCGGTTAACTTCCCTACGCATTCCATGGCCTGCCCAGCTCCGTCATTTCCTCTTAATCTCAACTTGAATAAAGGTTAGCTCTAACCAACCACTCCGCTGTCTGCTATCGCGTCGAATATCTGTAGCTTAATTTTGTTGGTGATTGCCCAAACTTACCACGTTTGTTCGTCTGCTTGCCTATTGCATTACATTGCGTTTATCAGCGAGTGTGACCGTAAAAGGATAAGCAAGAAGAACATAGCTAAGCTCAAGGGGAAAATAAAGCCGTCATCATCATCACCAGCAGCCCGTTTAAGTCATCTCCCAGTAATTTCCTATAACCTTTTGCCTTGCACCAGTCGATTCTATTTTACGCCTGCCAACTTCCTCATTTTCATACCATACCATACCTAATTCCCTGCAGTCCTAGGAAGGACTTCCAATCCAGCTGTTAACGGCCCTACGATTTACATGGCCTGCCCAACTCCACCATTACCTCTTAATCTCTACTAGAATAACGGCTAGCTCTAATAAACTACTCCGCTTTCTCTAATTTCCTGTCCTCTCGAGTACCTGTAGCTTAATTTTGTTTTTGATTGCCCAAACTTACCGCGTTTGTTTGTTTGCTTGCCTAATGCATTTCATTGCGTATATCAGGGAGCGTGATGGTAAAAAGTTAAGGAATGAAAAACAAAGCTAGCCTAGAGGGAAAGATAAAGCAGTCATCATTATCACCAACAGCCTGTTTCTGTCATCTCCCAGCAATTTCCAATAACCTTTTGTCTTGCGCCATCTCATTCTATCTTACGCCTGCCAACTTCCTAATTTTAAAGCCATCCCATAACTAATTGCCTGCCGTCCTCACAGGCACATCCAAACCAGCGGTTAACTTCCCTACGCATTCCATGGCCTGCCCAGCTCCGTCATTTCCTCTTAATCTCAACTTGAATAAAGGTTAGCTCTAACCAACCACTCCGCTGTCTGCTATCGCGTCGAATATCTGTAGCTTAATTTTGTTGGTGATTGCCCAAACTTACCACGTTTGTTCGTCTGCTTGCCTATTGCATTACATTGCGTTTATCAGCGAGTGTGACGGTAAAAGGATAAGCAAGAAGAACATAGCTAAGCTCAAGGGGAAAATAAAGCCGTCATCATCATCACCAGCAGCCCGTTTAAGTCATCTCCCAGTAATTTCCTATAACCTTTTGCCTTGCACCAGTCGATTCTATTTTACGCCTGCCAACTTCCTAACTTTCACACCATCCCATACCTAACTGCCTGCCGTCCTCAGAAGCACATCCAAACCATCGGTTAACTGCCCCACGCATTACATGGCCTGCCCAACTCCATCATTACCTCTTAATCTCTACTAGAATAACGGCTAGCTCTAACAAACTACTCCGCTTTCTCTTATTTCCTGCCCTTTCGAGTACCTGTAGCTTAATTTTGTTTTTGATTGCCCTAACTTACCGCGTTTGTTTGTTTCCTTGCCTAATGCATTTCATTGCGTATATCAGGGAGCGTGACGGTAAAAAGTTAAGGAATGAAAAACAAAGGTAGCCTCAAGGAAAAAATAAAGCCGTCATCATTATCACGAGCAGCCTGTTTCTGTCATCTCCCAGCAATTTCCAATAGCCTTTTGTCTTGCGCCATCTCATTCTATCTTACGCCTGCCAACTTCCTAATTTTGATGCCATCCCATAACTAATTGCCTGCCGTCCTCACAAGCACATCCAAACCAGCGGTTAACTTCCCTACGCATTTCATGGCCTGCCCAGCTACGTCATTTCCTCTTAATCTCAACTTGAATAAGGGCTAGCTCTAACCAACCACTCCGCTGTCTGCTATCGTGTCGAGTGTCTGTAGCTTAATTTTGTTGGTGATTGACCAAACTTACCACGTTTGTTCGTCTGCTTGCCTATTGCATTACATTGCGTTTATCAGCGAGTGTGACCGTAAAAGGATAAGCAAGAAGAACATTGCTAAGCTCAAGGGGAAAATAAAGCCGTCATCATCATCACCAGCAGCCCGTTTAAGTCATCTCCCAGTAATTTCCTATAACCTTTTGCCTTGCACCAGTCGATTCTATTTTACACCTGCCCACTTCCTAACTTTCACACCATCCCATACCTAACTGCCTGCCGTCCTCAGAAGCACATCCAAACCATCGTTTAACTGCCCCACGCATTACATGGCCTGCCCAACTCCATCATTACCTCTTAATCTCTTCTAGAATAACGGCTAGCTCTAATAAACTACTCCGCTTTCTCTTATTTCCTGTCCTCTCGGGTAGATATAGCTTAATTTTGTTTTTGATTGCCCAAACTTACCTCGTTTGTTTGTTTGCTTGCCTAATGCATTTCATTGCGTATATCAAGGAGCATGACGGTACAAAGTTAAGGAATGAAAAACAAAGCTAGCCTCAAAGGGAAAATAAAGCCGTCATCATTATCACCAGCAGCCTGTTTCTGTCATCTCCCAGCAATTTCCAGTAACCTTTTGTCTTGCGCCATCTCATTCAATCTTAAGCCTGCCAACTTCCTAATTTTCATGCCATCCCATACCTAATTGCCTGCCGTCCTCACAAGCACATCCATACCAGTGGTCCATACCATACCAGCTCCGTCTTTTCCTCTTAATCTCAACTTGAATAACGGCTACCTATAACCAACCACTCCGCTGTCTGCAATCATGTCGAGTATTTGTAGCCTAATGTTGTTGGTGATTGCCCAAACTTACAGCATTTGTTCGTCTGCTTGCCTATTGCATTACATTGCGTTTATCAGCGAGTGTGACCGTAAAAAGTTAAGCAATGAATAACAAAGCTCACCTCAAGGGAAAAATAAAGGCGTCATTATCATCACCAACAGCCTGTTTGTCATCTCCCAGCAATTTCTAATAACCTTTCGTCTTGCGCCATCTGATTCAAATTATGCCTGTCCACTTCCTAATTTTCATACCATACCATACCTAATTGCCTGCCGTCCTCGGAAGTCCTTCCAAACCATCGGATAATTGTCCTGCGTATCATCTTTTCCTCTTACTGTCAACTAGAATAGCGGCTAGCTCTAACAAACTATTCCGCTGTCTTCCTGTCCCTTACCGAGAGGTCGAACATTTTTCATCTGACGGTTCTTTGTTCATCCCAATGTTTCTGTTCAATATGTTAGCAGCTGGCGAAAACAAACATTGCAAACATTTCGAAGGTACGAGTAAGCTGCCAGTCGTAATTGCTTAATGCGTGTCGGGGGCGTTCCAGCCTATGTTTATTTATTACAAATGGTCTTTCCATGATCTTGGCTGGTTAGCTTCGGTGTGCGTTTTGTTTCACCGATTTTCGGCTGACTGCCAATCGCGAGTGAACATCTTGTTCCTAGGCAATTCAACGTTACTTTATGCTTCTTATGTTAATATTAAACCTTACTCTTGCATGTTGTCGACTCAGACATACCATAGAGGTCCCACCTTGCGAGTAACATGAAATCCTATATAAGGCAAAACTTGAACAGCACCGTGATATGCGTGTGATAATTTCGGGAGCAATAATATGGTAGGGGTATAACGAAGAATCGATCCTTCTAGCGAAACTCATCTCAAGCACCGCAGTCCATACGGGTCATTGGTACTTATGCAATCTATCACATTCAATAATCAATCATCAGACATGACGTAGGCAAAGCTGCGTGCTGCGTTAAGCAAGGGTCCGTGAACTTGAGCCAAATGTTAGAATTTACTGCTGGCGTACAGTTCTCGGGCTTACCGGAATCATCGAAATATAAAAAAAAAAAATTTATTGTGTTTTACGTGCCAAAACCACTTTCTGATAATGAGGCACGCCGTAGTGGAGGACTCCAGAAATTTCGACCACCTGGGTTTCTTTAACGTGCACCTAAATCTAAGTACACAGGTGTTTTCGCATAGGTCGTTTCTTCTACTCACCCTATTCACCGTGCGTCTGACATGCTTGCCCGTTGTCATCTTTTTCACTGGTGCGGACAACGAACGGCGCGAGATCGACATGTTCGTGTCCTGCATCCATCTGTCGGGCAAAAACGACGCTGGCCTTTCGTGCGTCATCAACGGACCGAGCGGGAGAGGCAGCAGGGGACCCACTGCAGTAGTCAAACCAGCAGGGTAAGCGTATTAAAGGCATGACGTGTTGCGTCTTAATTTTTCAATTCCTTTCCACACTGCCGAAGTAATCGCCTACAAGGCGATTTCACGCACAATAAACTCGAGTACGCCAATGCTTGTAATTCTTAGCAAGGAAGTGTGAACAAGGCGCTACGAAATTTTATTGCAGTATTTGCTTATATAAAGGAATTCAGGAAATGAATTTAACTAATGCAGTCCACAATCCCAACTAAATAAGGCTGTCAGTATCGAAAATTGCGAATTAGGTATACTTCAACTTATCCAGGGAAGCAGTGCATAATAACAGGGAAGGAAGAAAATGGCAGACGTGCGCTTCCTGACAAAGGAAATCGAAAAATGTCATGAAAGCATCTACGTCGTTCAGTTCGAGTATGTGACGCTGCTATCCAATTCACTTTCAGTTATCAGCAAGCGATCGCCTCGTTTTGCTGTTTCGTGCTCACCGCGTCAGTGGCTACATTTATCCTTCCAGAATCTCAGCAGTGAAATTTCTCTTGTCTACTTGCCTCGCTTTCCTGTAGTATAATATGTTGTATAATTGTCGTAACCCCTTTGTATGTTGTCGTAAATGTCATTTTCTTGGTCGAGTTATTAGTTAATGTTAGTTCGCTTTGAACGATTCGTCGTGTAAACAGGTTGTATATGTTTTCGTAACCCTGCGCTGGAAATGTTAGAAATATTGGGCATCTTGCTCACGTACATTGCAGCGATTATTCTTTCTGTAAATCTTTAGCGTTTTTTATGCCTTGCCAGAGTTGCTTCCTAAAGCATGTTGTAAACTGGCAATGTCTTGCCGTTTAGTTAACCATGTAATTCCCAAACATAGCTTTCCTTAAAAAAAACGAATGAAACATATTGTGGGCATGTATTTCTGGCCGTATGGAGTACAGGTGCAAGCAAAAGTAACTAGAACAGGATACCTGCGGCTGAACTGCATCACAATGCCCTCTAGTAGACTCAAGGGAAAACAATAAATCAGACTACGCATCCTCGCAGGCCGGTGACCATTGTATTTTCATCAAGATGCCCTCTAGCAGCTTTGAGGCTGCGCGAGCGTATTGGGCATTAGAATAGAGTCGGCCGCAGCTCCCATGTTCGAATTACTTTTGAGCGCTCATTTAAACTCGTAAAAAATTACAACGAAATGTTGTTTTAGCAAGAGCTCCTTTAGTATAGGGTTAATTGTTCTTGAACTATCCGCAAATGAAACCTCTCTACAGCATATGCAAAACGCCTAGTTTCCCTTGCTTGAAGTTTTGAGCTCTGAAAGTTTGCGTAGCATAAAGGATGCGAGGCGTATAAAGAACAGCGGATAGGTGGTTTTCATAGACTGCCCATAGCCGTCGCACCTATTACCTGGTGTATTGTAGGGGCAAAGTTGTTTCAAATCTTTCATGCTGGTTATGCTATATAACACTAATAACGACTGCAAAAGGTTTTGACAGTCATGTGAAAGACAAACCTGAAGGTAACGCTCTTTTGAACTAGCCTTAATATGGACCCATGCTGTAGTCTTTGCCAGGCCATAAGCCTGGCATATGCATTGCCAGACCCCTGTGCTAATCCGTTGTTCATCGAAATAAAGGAATGAACGACACAAAATTACTCCTGATTTCTCTCTAATGTGGCTGTAACTATTTAGCCTGGTGAGTTATTCAATAAACTCAGAAAGACGAGTATATGTCATTCTCACTGTTGCCTTGGCATCATCCCAGGTTGACCTGACTTCTGTAGCAGCGAGGTGAACATCTCCTGCAGCATGCTCATGTCAAGCCACATGTAGCAGCTGCGAGCAACGTACGTGACACAGTGTTCATGCCACTGGCAAGGCTACAGCACACTCTGTTGTCCTCGCGCAGCCGGATGCTCCATTTTGGATGTCGGTTGGCCAGGATGTCCAGCAAGGTTGAACCTTCTTGCTCAGCATTATAAAGTGCAAAAGTATATTGTTTAATTGACTCGGCCGCTGATATTTGCAGATGTTTACGTTTTGCTACATTTTCACATTTAATGTCAGCGATGCACCGTTTCTACATTTGACACTAACAATCAACGACCTGTGGTTGTAGATGTCAATGTAAACAAATGCACCGCTTTGGCTAATCCGACACGCAAGGCTGCGCGCTAAGACTTATTCAATATGCGTGAGGTATAAAATATGTGTAAAAATTATACAAAGCGAGTTTCAACTGCTGAAATCAGCGACAACAAACTCTAAGGCAGCCGCGTCCGCAGACGGAACTCGGCACGCCTTCAACGGCCGCATTGCTGGCACGAGAGAGCGCTCAGGCTTGCTCATCCGGTGGTCGATGATTGCGACGTGGCTTCCAGGTACGACATTGCTACCATGAAGAAGCCAGCCGCGATCGACGAAACGCGTAACCGACGCAGACTCAACATGGGTGCAGCTGCACAAATCGAAGGGCGAAAGCCCCGGCTCCCTTCCAAAGCGTTGCCAGCGGCATGCGACAGAGCGCAGCACAGAAAAGTGAAAAAGTCGGATTAGAAACGAACGCATGCTGTAAACTACTTTTCCTTGGTGAGCTGAACATTTTCGGTCTAATTCTGAGCTTCGGAATAATTTGCTAGTACTGAAACAAGTAAATCACAATTGGGGGCAGCATCAGCGTAATTTCGAACGTGAAAACAATTCTGAAAATATTCGGACATATCGTCCCGTTCCGAAGTTCACCTGCATTTGTTTATGCGATTTGAATTAAGACACCAAAACCTACACTACAGACTATTGCTACATGCTTAAGCAGAGGCTACATAGCAATTATATTCCATGTACCTACCTCACCAGAAATTCAATTCGGTTATTTTCTGATCAGGTTTGTATATATGCTGATGGTACAGTGGTTCAGAATTAAAATCTAGTTAAAGCCCATTGGCTAAACTTAGCCCCTCAAGTTAACAGTACGTAATTGCGGGTCTGCGTACGAAACATCTCCTGCAGCTAGCTTAATGTGAGCCTTGCAATCGGAGCAGATAAGCACTCGTTTCTGTATCGGAATTCATACTCCGCCGATTCATTACTTGGACTCGTGCTTTTGACACACACTGGCTCGCTTCACAAATGAGCAGCGTTCCATTGACAGGTCGCTATATGAAATATTCAGATCTTTGCAATTAATAGGGCGGGCCATAAAATGGCGTATATATTCTGGCTGGAATTGTCCCAAATGTAGCACGTGGGTCGGGCTGTGCTCTTGAAACGGAACGCCAACTAGATGCATGCGCAACAGCACGAGAACGTTGTGGCGTCCAAAAGTTTAGATAATGTCCAGTCGTCTAGTTTATATGAACTCTGTTATGTATTCGCTTGACTAAGAGCATTGGCATTGTATTATTTTTCGTACATAGCCAATATATGTATGTTTCTTTTAGTACTCGTCACCATATTATTTACCGCGTAAAGCCTCATTGCATATTGGCCCGATGAGCAGCCTGTTAGGTACTGTAAGTAAATAAAAAAATAAGTACATAAATAAAGTGGACTTTAATTGGGCTATATGCTGCGTAAGCGGCGCTAGGAAGCAGGGTCTGTAAATTTCGCCCTCCTACTTTTCGTAGCACCAACTTGGCATCGAACAGTATGCGAATTCCTGACAGCTGAGGAAAACGCGCTGCAAGCAATTAATTCTGCCTGAAGGAGTTGCCATCGCTCTCAATTTTTTTTTACGGTTCCAGCGCTGCGTGCACACCGGAAGTGACGATGATGGCGAGGATCTGCCCACCACGGACTTCGGAGAATTTCAAACGATCTGAAGCAACCTGGTGCGCGAGCCACCGAGCAGCCGCTGACCCAGACTGGAGAGATTCAGCTCGAATGTCAGGTCTCGAACTTGCGTCAAAGTGGCCACTTTCACTGTCACGACGACGTGGCCATTCGCACCGTTGCTGAAAAGAACAAGCGCTTGGTTCCGCACACACAAAAATAAAGTCTGAAAACACCGCAGGCCAAAAGGCCAGAAGACGACGACGATGGCGACGTGTAACGCCCATGACGTGCAAGATGCCTTACACTTCACGTACGACGACTCGAACTAAAAAGTGTTTCCGGGGTACGTCCTGGGTAGCTTGAGGTGAGTTACGGGCGGGTCTTCGAAATAGAGCACCGATAGCACGGCGGCTTACCGAGTTATATAGTTGGTAAAGGGGGAGGGGAAGACAAGGAGTGGAATGTTGGTGGAGTGCATGACTAGCTGAAATAACGAAAAACCCACGTACGACTGCAAAATTAGCCGGAGACTTTTGCGGTGGCGTATGTTATTCGCCTACTGTTATTCAATAAGCGAAGAACTTTGTTCAGGATCCTTTTAACCCTGCAATGCATAACGCGCCTTCCGATTGCTGCGCCGTTCGAGACTGAATTTCAAATTTCTGCACGTGAAACAGAAGTAGCGACATACATTCCTAAGCTGTTCACGTGTGAAACTCGGCTGCAATATAACTACTAGCTGCAGTGCTCGTTATATTTGCTGAAGCTATCTTCAGTATAAGTTTGCGCTCCATGGCGAGAAATCAAGTTGTACGTATTTTGTGTAGAACGCTGTTTGGGCATTGCAGGGTTTAATGCGCCAAAATACGTTTGGTGTCTGTGTTGAATGCTCTGAACAGCGAACTCGTCAAAGTACTTGAAAAACTGCACCAGTGGATAACGAAGCCTGAAAGGACACCACACCACTGCAAAATTTGGAGTTCATCTGGGAGGCGTACCGCAGGTTGAGTAGAAGACGTCGGGATAATTTATCACTCGGAACTGGCGCCTGTGTTGTGTAGCAGGCAAACTTACGCGTGACATTAGCATGTTAAGCAATCGCCGTATAAGACTGAAAAAGCTTGTTGAGCATCGGAAGTACTTTCGTGCTGTTCTGTAGTTTTTCCGCGTACTTTTCTCTCGCGTTCCACAATCTTCGCGAACAGCCGTGCTTATTAGCCGGAGGCTTCCGTTAAGCTGTTCCAAACATACCTGTGGAATGGATTTCGTTGTTTCTCGCACAGATACAGCCTTCTGGGTTTTACGATCTCCAGGACTTCGGAATTGCCACTAGAATTTGTGATAGTATTTGTTTTCCCCTGCCAGCGTTACTTTCTATTCCCGGCACCTGTCATTCTAGTAATGAATTCGATGTCATATTTGTGAGAAATTTGCACTTTCGGCGTCATGTGCGCGCATGTATACGGCGTAAATTGAGGTGAGAATGTTCGGTTTTTGATCGTCCCTCAATATTGTTTTTTACAGGGCCGGAGGAATGCTTTTGCTGGTGTACGAATGGTTAAGAGCTTCGAAATAAAGTTACGGTGTGTGGAATTAAGGCCCGTGCGTGTTTGGTCTCTCTTCGCTAGCATTTTCTTTCAGCGTGGACAAGCGTCCGAGTGTCGCCAGTCAATCGACAAGTATTTCTGTCAAAGGGGGACGTGGGTCTTCTCATAAAACGAATTGAACAGCTTGCTATATTGAACCGCTCCTCGCAGTGCTACTAAACCGGGTCAAGGATTCAGATAACTACGGCGTGTTCAGTGACGCCCGATACAGTTCCGCTACGCTGCTGCAAAGTGTACGCAGAGTGTAGCGTAATGTGCACATGAGCACGCGGATAGAGCATGTGGTATGTTGTCGGCAGAACGAACTGTGTGACCAGCTAGGCAACAATAGCGGCCCAGCTGGCCAAGCTACTGGTCGAGAAATAAACAGCGTTTGATGTGCCGTTCCGGTAGTCGAGCGGCTTGAGTGTTGATCTCGTATCCTTCAGGACGGCAGTTCGAATCCCGGTGCCTGCATCGCTGAAAAAAAAGAAGGCAGCGATGCCCGGGCTCAAAGTGCCATCCATGAAGGTTCGAGGTGGACCGTTAAGGCTGGGTCTCGGACCCCAGAGGACCTCCTGCATCGTAGTACCGGCGGACGCATGGCCAGTGCGCGGATTGAAGGCGGTGCGGACGTCGGCACAACGACACAGGTGACCCCCTGGGATCTACGTCGCCGTGCAGCTGGCTGGCGGAACTGGGAGTTCGGCACCCAGCTGTGCTCTCGGCCGCCGGAATGTGGCGGATAAGAGGGAGTTTTGTGTCATGGTGCACACTATTTCCTCTCGCTATCCCCCGGGTATCCTAAGAGGGTGGATACCTGCTGCTTTTGGGGGAAGTGCGGAGGGCACCCCACGGAGAAGGGCGACCACACGCGAAAGAGAGGACACCACGACGCCCAGGGAAAAACGACCTGAGCCACCCCTCCACAGAAAATCGCCGCGCACCCAGCGACCCCCCACCCGACCTTTTGCCAGCTCTATAGAGGTCGGCCCTCCAAGAGCGCCGGAGGGCCGCGCGACCTCTTGGAGGGCCGACCTCTATAGAGCTGGCGCGGCAAAAGGTGGGGGGGAGGGGGGTCGCTGGGTGCGCGGCGATTTTTCTGTGGAGGGGTGGCTCAGGTCGTTTGCAGGTCGGTTTTCCCTGGGCGTCGTGGTGTCCTCTCTTTCGCGTGTGGTCGCCCTTCTCCGTGGGGTGCCCTCCGCACTTCCCCCAAAAGCAGCAGGTATCCACCCTCTTAGGATACCCGGGGGATAGCGAGAGGAAATAGTGTGCACCATGACACAAAACTCCCTCTTATCCGCCACATTCCGGCGGCCGAGAGCACAGCTGGGTGCCGGAACTCCCAGTTCCGCCAGCCAGCTGCACGGCGACGTAGATCCCAGGGGGTCACCTGTGTCGTTGTGCCGACGTCCGCACCGCCTTCAATCCGCGCACTGGCCATGCGTCCGCCGGTACTACGATGCAGGAGGTCCTCTGGGGTCCGAGACCCAGCCTTAACGGTCCACCTCGAACCTTCATGGATGGCACTTTGAGCCCGGGCATCGCTGCCTTTTTTTTTTCAGCGATGCAGGCACCGAGATTCGAACTGCCGTCCTGAAGGATACGAGATCAACACTCAAGCCGCTCGACTACCGGAACGGCACATCAAACGCTGTTTATTTCTCGACCAGTAGCTTGGCCAGCTGGGCCGCTATTGTTGCCTAGCTGGTCACACAGTTCGTTCTGCCGACAACATACCACATGCTCTATCCGCGTGCTCATGTGCACATTACGCTACACTCTGCGTACACTTTGCAGCAGCGTAGCGGAACTGTATCGGGCGTCACTGAACACGCCGTAGTTATCTGAATCCTTGACCCGGTTTAGTAGCACTGCGAGGAGCGGTTCAATATAGCAAGCTGTTCAATTCGTTTTATGAGAAGACCCACGTCCCCCTTTGACAGAAATACTTGTCGATTGACTGGCGACACTCGGACGCTTGTCCACGCTGAAAGAAAATGCTAGCGAAGAGAGACCAAACACGCACGGGCCTTAATTCCACACACCGTAACTTTATTTCGAAGCTCTTAACCATTCGTACACCAGCAAAAGCATTCCTCCGGCCCTGTAAAAAACAATATTGAGGGACGATCAAAAACCGAACATTCTCACCTCAATTTACGCCGTATACATGCGCGCACGTGACGCCGAAAGTGCAAATTTCTCACAAATATGACATCGAATTCATTACTAGAATGACAGGTGCCGGGAATAGAAAGTAACGCTGGCAGGGGAAAACAAATACTATCACAAATTCTAGTGGCAATTCCGAAGTCCTGGAGATCGTAAAACCCAGAAGGCTGTATCTGTGCGAGAAACAACGAAATCCATTCCACAGGTATGTTTGGAACAGCTTAACGGAAGCCTCCGGCTAATAAGCACGGCTGTTCGCGAAGATTGTGGAACGCGAGAGAAAAGTACGCGGAAACACCCTTATTTGATTTTTTTTTTTGTTCGTTTCCGGTTGACTGTTGACATTCTGGCTCTTCTCCGCGCTCAAAGTCATCTACACGGTAATGTATGTACGATTTTATTGTTTGTAGGAAAAAGAAGTCAGAGTGGACACGCACGGCATTAATTCAATGCAACTTTATTTCGAAGCCCTTAAACATACATGAAACAAAGCATTACTCTGGGCGTGTCAAGGAACACGCGTACACGTAAAATGAAGAGGCGGCTCTGCCCATTTGCTGATCCTCAGCTTTTAGTTTATGTAGTCCAAATGTGCACATACGTCTCAGGGACGATGGAAATAAGTTGAAGTAATTTTGCAGTACCAAAAAAAAAAAAAAACCACCAGCTACCGGGAACCGGAAGTACATTACAAGTACGCAAGTCAAAATTAACGTGACAGAGAAATGTTTCAGAACGCCATAGCAGTTACTCGCAAATATTCAAGCACGTTTGCAAGAGCCCGAAGGCAGTAGCTTCTGAAGGAAATCGATTCTACAGAGACAATATTTGGAACAGCTTTAAGAAAGCATTGGGCTAAGCACAAGCACACAACTATTCATTCGGAAATAAAATAAGGCGGAGCACCCGAGAAACGTACGCGATAGCACATCATCGTCAACATCACCAGCCTTTTTGTCCACTGCAGGACGAAAGCCTCTTCCTGCGATCTCCAATCACCCCTGTCCTGCGTCAGCAGATTCCAACTAGCGCCTACGAATTTCCTCATTTCATTGCCCCACCTAGTATTCTGCCGTCCTCGACTGCGCTTTCCTTCTCTTGGCAAACTACGAAACTGCGCGAAAGTACATGCGATATTGAAGTGGCACTTATAAGGAGGCTGCTTAGCCTACGGAAAATGTGTAGCCAGAAAACGTACACGTGTCATTTCCAATCAATACACAGGCGCCAATTGAGGCGCGCGTCATAAGTTAATCCGATATCGTTTTATGTACTGAACCTGTTGTACGTCTCAAAGGCGCCCTGTGGATATTGCAGTAGTAGTAGTGTCGGGCTTCGTTGCCCACTTACAAAGCCACTGGTTATTGAAGTGAACACTTACCTTGCCGTCGAAGGCATCCAAAAACATTGGCACCGACAGAACTGGGGAGTATTTAACGTTGTAATGGCCACTGTTCTACATAAAAAAACTCGCCGAATTTCCTCAGCATTATTTCTCGCCATCCATGGCATATTTGTGCTAAAGAATGGTCTATGACCAGCGGGAATCATTGCTGTCGCTAGTAGTTCGCTTCCTAAGCTATTCAACACTGACACTTGGCTCGGGCGAATATGGCTAAAGAGCGGCAGATTGGGCGAGTTGGTAGTTTCCCATGCTCAAAAAGAACGGCGCCGTTTGAAACGCACAGCTCCGAGTCTCTCCCTTTCTGATGTCCCACGTCAATATTCTAGCGTTTTTTTTTTCTTTAGCAATATGGAATGTGGCTACTTTGTTTTACGTGCACAATTTTCGATTTCGACGTCCAAACTGCGCAGTATATTGAACATGAGTTACGCATTACAGGGTTAAATGGTCCTGAACTACATTGGCGGCTAGCTGTAAACATGCCAGCCAAATTTCGCAGTCATGCGCGACGCATACTTTTCCGTTCTTCGAGCTATTCGTCCCGTCCACACACATTCCACTCCTTCAGCAATGGGGGGTCACGGCACTGGAACACACGGACAAGAGCGAGACACTACGAGCGCCAAATTTCAAGAGAGCGTTTATTTCCATAAAAACAACATAGTCGCAGGTCCGCACACCGAAAACGTCCCAACCACCACCCACGAAAACCGACCGCTTGAAGGAACGCCAATTCACTTGCAGTCAGGGCAAGTGAAGGGCAACTAATGCAGCTATCAGAGGTCCTCGCTATCAAAGCAGCGTCAACTTCTCGCGTAACTTTGCGTTCAAATAAAACAGACCGCTTCGTAAACGAGAGTTTACGCCCGAAATGACCGGACTGCACAGACACATAAGCATCTTAGCATCGATTCAATGTCCGGTTACGTTCTCTTAACGTATCATTCAGGCTGTCCAACGTAAAACTTCCTGCATGATAACGGAAGGCGATAGACACTCTTTACGCATGGCACTAGAGGTAGTAGATTCTTTTTGCAATCTGCGCTTTAACAGACGGACCAGTGGCGCTGCATAAGCTGAGCAATTTCTCCGGAGCAGAAACTACTGCGTCTGCTTTAACCTCTCGTCCAAGTTTCTTTAGTGCGCGTGATAGGTTATGCAAATACGGCACAACGACCTTTTTCGTATTATCACTACTGCTCATGTGCATGCTATTCTGTTTAACGCACTTCCTGCTACTGATACATGGTCAGGGAAACCATAGTTCCATGCACGCTTTTTGCATGTCAAATCTTCTAGAAATTTTATGGGAACATGATTTCCGGAGAGCGTTGTGAAGACAGGTTAGCCATTGTTCTCTTCACTAGCGTAGACGGAGCTGAATGCTACTCCCGCATCTTTCATCCTTCCATGTGTGGTGATTGGGACTATTTCGGTGCGCGGCCCTACAAACGCGGTGGTTTTCTGGAAATAAACGCTCAGTTAAAAGTTAGAGCTGGAAAACACTGATAACAGCTAAACAGGACGATCGCTGTGACCCCAACCTTTGTATATAACCAACTAGTCCAAGGAACCATTGCTTATAAATTTCTCAATTCTTTCCTCGATAATTCGGTAGGCCATCGTGTTATCGGTACTCTATTTCGGCTACCGAAGACCTACCTCGCAAACACTTGTCAGTTCGACTCGTGGTACATTAAGTATGAGTCGTCTTGCACGTCATGGGCGTTACATGTCGCCATCGTCGTCGTCTTCTAGCCTTTTGGCCAGCGGTGTTGTGAGTCTTTATTTTTGTGTGTGCGTAACCAGGCGTTTGTCGGCATACTCGACAATGGAGCCAATGACCACGTCTTCGCGACGATAAGTATGGCCACTCTGAGGCAGGTTCGAGACCTGACGTCCGAGCTGAATCTCTCCAGCCTGAGTAGCGACTGTTCGGTGGTCCGCGCGCTAAGTTGCTCCTTGACGAAGGACTGCCATTCGAAGTCCGCGGTGGGGATATCCTCGCCATCATCGCCACATCCGGTGAGCACGCCGCTGAGGAACTGTAGCAAAAAAAACGAATCACTTGAGAAGCCTGCCAAGTCCTTCAAGCAGAAAGAGATGCATGTCGCGTATTTTACTCAGTTTTCAGGAATTTACATAGTGTTCGATAGAAAGGCTGTGCTACGGGAGGCGCGAGAGCGAAATTAACGGACCCGGGTCATGCAAAGTGGCAGTCAAAATAGAGCACCTCGTAACACTCGAGAAGTAGGTAACACGCCCTAAGATTTCTACGAAAAATTATTATAATCAGAATGCGCATCGTCAAGCAAGTATACAAGTACTATGGTTCATATTAACTAAACAACAAGATAGTGTCGAAATTATCGAACGCCACAACGTCCTCGCACTGCAGCGTGTGCGTCTAGCTGGCGTTCGGTGACAAAACGCAGCTCAACCCTCATGCTCCATGCGGGACAACTCTATAGGCGGAAAAAGTAAGCCATTTCATGGCTCCTCTTATAATTAGCAAACAACCCTGAATATTTCCAATATTCACCTGTGAATTACATACTGCTCCTTTGAGAAGACTGCCAAAGTTTGCCAAAATCACGAGTCCAGGTTACGAATCGGCACAGTATATGAATTCTGATACAGAAACGAGTGCTTATATGCTCTGAATGCAAGGCACAGATCAAGCTATCCGAACGAAAGGTTTCGCGTGCAGTACAGAAATGCCACGCTGTTATTATCATCATCATCAGCCTATTTTCAGCATACTGTAGGACGAAGATAGATGTACCCCATCTCTCGTCGACTTTCGAGTGAGAGAAGCGACCAGTTGCACCATTATTTGCCCTCAGCTCTCCAAGTTCTGTACGAGGTCGTCAACGCCTCGTATACCTAGCCGAGTTCACGGCCGCCTGCGTACGTGAGATTCTGGAACTGCGATGACAGAACGGTTTAGAAATAATTCGACACTGTGTTACCTATCCCGATCAGCAGAACCCATCTGTCGCGGATAGACCAAGGGAGTTTTTAGACCTGTAAGGTTTACGAAATGGACTGCAGAAACTACCGAAGCCTGCGACCCACCGGAGTCTTGTATAGCCATTTGGAAGCCAACCATATATAGTGGAGCGCTCATTTTCGCTCACGCATTATCTGCCTATTAGAACAGACTTGCTTTGGTGGGTATATTGTTTTCACGTTAAAATTAAATTTCACCTGACCCATCCTTCTTCCTTGTGATAGCTTAGTACTTGTCAGAAAGTTCTGTTCAAGCTCAACACTTCTGGAACAACGGGTTCTTTAAACCTAAGTAGGTGTTCCCTTTCACATTGAAATCACCTGTACGAGGTCATATCCCTTTATGTACCAACTAGGTTAACATAGCTTGGAAACGTGCTGGTTATCTTTATAAGCTTGAGTGAAGGTTTTGTTATATCTGTAACCAAGAAAAACAGGATATGCAAGGAAAGGACACTTCATTTTGTTCAATACTTTTTTCGTATATGTATTTCCTAGTAATTTGCATAGTGCAACCTTTGCTCTGACACTTTCTAGGATTTGGACATTGTTCAGTCGCAAATATAACACTGACATTTGCATTATTTGGTCATATCATGTAACAATCCTCACTTTTCGTTCTTTTGGTCCATCATTGGGTGGCATGGCCCCAAGTCTTTGTTATTAGTAGTATCGGCTAATTTCTGACTGACTGAACAAACTTTATTGAAACCAGCAAGAGATGGTGGGTGGGCCTAGGCCTCCCACGTGGGGACGTCGAGGTGTTGCCTCTTCGCCGCCTCGCAGGCCTGCTGGGTCGCCCAGAGTTGGTCGTCAAGGTTGGGGCTACGCAGGGCAGCGTGCCATCTCGACGAGAGGGTCGTGGGGTTAGTGTCGGGGTATTGGTGTGTACAGTCCCAAAGCATGTGTGGAAGTGTGGCTGGCTGTGTCTTGCAAATATGGCACGTGGGATTGGGGTAAATGTCTGGGTAGATCTTGTTATAAAGTTGTAACGAGGGGTAAGTATTGGTTTGTAGCAGGCGGAATGTTGTAGCCTGCGCTCGGGATAGCTTGTTGTGTGGGCCGGGGAAGGTTCTACGCTCTAAGTAGAAGGACTTCACAAGATCATTGTAGCGTGTCAGGCGATCCCTACCGGTGGGGGCAGCCTCCCCTTCTCCCACGCGGTTAACTAGGCCTCGCGCTAGGGAGTGGGTAACCTCGTTGAGGTTGGGGAGGTGCGGGTGGACGGTGCCTACATGAGCCGGGAACCAGACGAGTGTAACCTGATGATCGGTGGAGCGGGGCGCTTGTTGCAAGATGCGCAAGGCTTGGTGTGAAATACGGCTGTTGATATAGTTGATAACGGCGGAGCGGGAGTCAGAGACGATGGTATGGCATGTTGGGTCTAGTGTGGCTAGCGCGATGGCCACTTCTTCAGCTTCCTCAGCGTGTGGGGTTACTAGGCTGATAGCATGGTGGAGAGAGCCTTCACGCGTGGTGACGGCTGCAAAGCGGGTACCGTGGGGATATTCGGCGGCGTCCACGAAACTCACACTGTCGTAGCGAGTAAGGGGTTTGGTGAGAACCGTGGCACGTGCTGTGCGACGTGCGTGGTTGTATTCGGGGTGCATGTTTCTGGGGATAGGATCGGCGTGAATCCAAGCTCGTATGGTGGAGGGGATCTGGTGCTTATGGCTGTGTTGATGGTGGTCGGTGATACCGTGCGAGGTGAGGATATGGCGACCCGTCGCTGTGAGAGTGAGTCTTTCCAGCTGAGAGCGACGTTGGGCCTCGATGAGCTCGTCCAGTGTGTTGTGGACGCCTAATTGAAGGAGGAGGTCAGTGCTGGTGCAACCGGGGAGGCCCAGGGCTTGTTTATAGACACCGCGTAGGAGGATGTTGGTCTTGGTTTGTTCAGCCTTGTACCAGTTTAGATACGCAGCAACGTAGGTGATGTGGCAAACTACGAATGACTGGATTAATGGGAGCAGATTCTCCTCTTTCATACCCCCACGGCGGTTGGAGACCCGCTTCAAAAGTCTCATGGTGTTGGCTGTATTCATCTTGATTTTGGCGAGGGCCATGCCATTCGCTCCGTTCGCCTCTATGAGCAAGCCGAGCACACGGATATTGGTGACGAGGGGTATGGGGCTGCCATCCGTGAGATGAAGCGCAATGTCTTCGTAATGGCGTTTAGCGGTGGAGTATTTTGGACGGCGGCCACGGAGAGTAGGCCTGTAGAGAAGGAGTTTGGACTTCGCAGGGGAGCAGCGAAGCCCCGTGCCTTGGATATAGGTCTCGATTGTTTCAATGGCGGATTGTAGTGCCGTTTCTATTTCGCCGTCACTGCCTTTGTGGGCTAAGTTCTGAGAAAAAAAATAAACTGCGGTGTTTTGGGTCAAGGCTACAATATGATTATGAGGCACACCGTAGTGGGAGACTCCGGATTTATTTTGTCCACCTGGGGTTCTCTATCGTACACCTAAAGCTACGTAAACGAGCGTTTTTGCATTTAACCTCTATCGAAATGTGGTCACTGCCACTGAGATCTATCCGCAACCTCGAAATACATTACCGCATTACCTATCTATCCGCATTACCGTAGTCATTAGCCATAACCACAACTTACTACAGTGGGTGCTGATAAATAAAATTATAAATAGAATCGAAGGAAACAATCATTACATGTTATAGCCTCTGGTGTTCTCCGTTGATTCTTCGTCTTTGCACAGACGGGCACTGACCTAAACTTTCCCATACAACGTGGTACCCTTACTTTGTCGTCTGTTGCTTGCAGTCTTCATTTCCGTGCTTCTGGGAGCCATCTTCTCGAACGTAAGGGAAGAGCTCAACCAGGCGCACGTCTTGGATCGGCTCGGCTTTCACTATGCATTCCTCGGTCTCTGTCTCTGGCCGCTTCTCCGTGGCTGTATCGCAGACGCAGCGAAGACAGTGCTCAAGTCACCTGTCATCATGCTATGTAACAAGTGTGGTATTATCACGAAAAATGTTTTCATCAGGTTATAACTACTGAGCCTCCATTTAGTAGAATGTACATTTGGGTGTTGAACACGGCAGCAGGTGTATACCAGTACTGATATATTGACCGTAAATCTGTAGAATTAAAGGTATCTGGGAAACATGTTTGGTCATGCAAGATTATCTATTTTAATAGGAGCAGACTTAAGGGTCCCCTGTGATAAATATCTTAATTTTAGCACATCAGCCAAATTGTTGCACCGGTGGACAATACTTGCAATACAATTTACAGAGTGATGATAATTCATTGATAAACACCACTTGTTAACTTCATAATTAGTGAAGTTAGGTTGATAATGTTAGTATTGCAATTAGTGAGGTTAGTGAACTTTAGTGCACACGCTCATAATTAAAAATTGAAGCTGAACAGGAACAAAGCAATACTTGAGCAAAAATTATTTGCTTAGCAATGCGTGATGAAATGCATTGGCGCTCCAGTTCACACTGTGAACACTGAACAAGAAGGAATGCTTACAAGATTCAACCAGATAATCAATGCATTTCACCGGAGATATTTCTTAAAACTAGTGCTAACCACGGGAGTTCTTGCTCAACAAAGGTTACTTCTTGACTTCCACTGATTCAATTCGACAACTAGGACATGTATTCTAACATGAATCTTTAACTTTAGTTGTGTCAGTTCGTCAGCTAATACCACTTTGCAATTTGTTTCGCAAGTAGTGCGCACCTCTTGAAATAACAGCCGATGTGACAAAATTGCAATATTCACAAGGAGCGATCATTAATTAACTTGTTTACATTAAAACAGATTAGCAGGAATACTACATTGATATATGTGGCTCTTAGAGAGTAGCATCATGATGGAAAATAAAACAAATTTTGGTAACAACTCCACTTACAATACTTTCCCACGATTCTGATACAAGCTTCAAAAACTGATTCGCATGTCCATCACCTACAAGTGCGGTGGATGAGGCCAATGTAATGAATAAAGGGAAAACAAGATAGTTCGTAGCAATTGCTACAAAGGGAACCCATACAGGTTCCTTTGTAGCAATTGCTACGAACAGGTGGATGTCTGGCTTTCCCTTTATAAATTACTTCTCTCCACCTTGCGGGTTTCCGCAGAACTATACGTCAAACTCTTGCCTTTGCTTCAAGTTGTTGACAAATTCGACTTCGCCCTGCCATCTGCTAGCCGCCTGATTATCTCAGAGGGTAGAGCGGCTGCCCCGGAAAGGTGGTGGTCCCGGGTTCGTGTCCCGGACCAGGACGAATTTTTCTTCAACTGCGAGGCTTATCTTTCGAGGAACACGTATGGGTTTCCTTTGTAGCAATTGCTGCGAACGGGTGGATGGCCAATTTTTCTCTTTATTAATTACTTCTCTCCGCCTTGCGCGTTTCCGCAGAACTATTACGTCAATCAGGCCAATGTCTTTCTCAAACCAGTTTGGCGTGAAAATGTTACGTGTGACGAGATGTCAACGACTGGTTTACGATGGAATTGCATACATCATATGCAAGGCAACATATCGGTTTTTTATCAGATATTACTTTATTAAGTTGTCAAAGGTGGTACAACTGGCTCAAGCTACGTAGCCGGTCCTTTGCGTAACTTCACTTGTATGCCTAATATAGATGCGAGGACAAACGGTACCGTACTGCAACTCCACTATTAGATTTCATAACACAGTTTCCAATCTAAAAATATTTGAGAAATATTCGAAAAATATTAAACTTTTAAAGAGGGACAATTAGAAGACTGAATTGTATAAGAATATATTCAATTTGTTATTCGAAATTTCGGATATTCGCACACCCCTAATACCATGTCCATTTACTCCATGAAAGCAATCCTAATGCCATGTTAAAAGTCGACAGACAATGATTTGCACGTATCTTACCTTTGTGTCTGTCACGGAGATCTCAATTTGCAACAAACACGCGAACAGCTTCATTTAAGCACGACAGACAGCTTCCTGCCTGCTCCGCAACAGTCCTGCAAATGATTTCATGTTAATTAACACTGCATTAACTCTCCCTGGATAAATAATAGGCTAATACACTTTGTTTTCCTGCCACATGCTCCATCAATGTTGATACACGCCTCACATATATTTCATTTCGACAGTTGTGGCCTCCTTAGTGCTGCGCATGCTTTTCGCTTAATTCTTCAGTAACATTGACTGCTCTGTATTTAGGTGAACAATTCACTAAAATTACCTGTGACCCACCTTGGTTGAGAGAGAGGCTCTTTATTAGAAAAACAGAGTCTTGCCAGGGTGTTACCGTGGTTCGGTCCAGCTACGTGGCATTTGCATAGTTTTAAACTAGTAATAAAGCTAGCTGGCACACCATGTCTGTCTGTCTATATTATATATATATGTATATATATATATATATATATCCTCTCCGATCTCCGATGCCTGCAGCCACCTCAGCAGCATGAGCCACACTAAACACGCAAAGGTAGGCAAAGAAACATTCGCTTTAAAATATCCACGTACCTAAACCATTACTCAACCTTTGTATTGCGCCTATAAAAGCTAATCCTATTACAGTATTCGGCTGTATGTACCGCTTAAGCTATCCTACACCGTTCGGGTCTGCACGCCCATCTACATCTCGCACCCGGAAGCGAAGCTCCGGGCCCAGGTACCCGATGATTCAACCCCTTCGCCTATGGCGAATCATTTCTCTGTGTGTGAGTGTACATTCGTGTGAGTGGGAGAAAGGGAGAGAAACACCAAATGAGAAGACAAAGGCACAACCACGACCACACATTGCGAAGACGACGGCGTTGAAGTACGACAAGAATGAAAAGGGCGCTATGATGAGAGTGGTAACCCGAGCACTGCGACGATGTGACGAAGACGATTGTAGTAGGATGACGATGCGGCCGCAGTGGTGGTGACGACTGCGACGAAGGTTGCCTAGGACACCAACATGATCATGACGGCGATGACAAAGACACAACAGTGGTGCGGCGACGACAGCACAATAACGCCGACAATAAAACACGTATACGACGGTGTCATTGCGGCAACAGATGACAATGACATGCTCAGCACGACAACCTCGAGATTACAAAACGGTGGTGATTTGACGACTAAGTGATGCTGACCATGTCGTCGGTGGCAGAACTGCTTACAGTGCTGTGACAGGAAGAAACTGTTTTGAAAACACTGATGATGATGGCCAATGTAAGCGAATAGCCTGAACGAACCAACGAACAAGTAACTGGACGTGCCAACTTCATGGACGACTGAACAAGCGGACTATCTATATAACGAACGAACGAAGGAACCAAAGAACCTACACACCAACAAACCAAGCCAGCAACTGACCAAGCCTAATTATTCCTTGCCCAGTCCAACCACCGACCATCCAAGAAAACGGGCGAAAGAGGCAAGAATGCTATTGGCTTAAGCATAGCGGCCATAAACATTCGACAACGCCTGCTGCAACCTTTTCTGCAACCACCGACGACATAGTCAACGAAATTGACAAGGCAATTGTGTGGTAAACTTGCTGTCGAGCTCAGCATGTCACTGAATGTTTATTATTATTATTATTATTATTATTATTATTATTATTATTATTATTATTATTATTATTATTATTATTATATGTTAATTGAATCGAACAAAATTCCTAGGGTCCACAATCAACTCCTAAAGAACGAGGTCACAGGAGAAGTGAAAACAGCTTCCGAAAGCTACAAACATAAGTGAACACAAGGCAGAACGCCCGTGATGCATACAGAAAACATTTGCAAGGATCGTCCACAGAGAAAGCAGGCGCGGGCAGAAAGAAAGGTTTTCTGTCATACACCAGTCACGCTTATAATGCAACATGGATAACGTAAACGCGATTGTTCTTAATTTTAACCTACTGCACAGACGAAGATCGAACAAATTCTTTAGCATAACGATAAGATCGCTCTGAAATAATACTAAAAGAAAAGCTTGTCGCTGCAACAGCAGCAGAAGGTTCACGGCCCTCTGTGACCGTCTAAT
The DNA here is from genome assembly GCF_023375885.2 of Dermacentor andersoni. Lineage (NCBI taxonomy): Eukaryota > Metazoa > Arthropoda > Arachnida > Ixodida > Ixodidae > Dermacentor > Dermacentor andersoni. Next base: position 92,255,025 of record NC_092824.1, on the reverse strand, counting down.
GGCTCTTTCTTTCCATTGACCCCAATATGTCGCGAATACACTGGCTTCACTAATATTGTAGCATGGCTAGGGGAAACATGCTTTTTTTCTCTAAAAGATAATATCACTATTCAAATACGCTTATGGGCACGAGCTCGCAGCTGCAACACCAGAAGGTGCTATTGGTCGTGTGTGACCGCCTATGCAAAGCTGCCGAACTACGTTTTATGGAGATGACAACTAGTTGCCTCGAATACGCCCCGAATACATGCGACTACAAATGGGTCCCACTTTTTTGCGCGCACAGCTGTCATCAGCATCCTTCGCAATAGACCTTAAGAACGCCGCCTCCCTACCGATGTACAGTGTACGCGGTTCGTTCGCGCTCGTCTCTCTCTCTCTCTCTCTCTCTCTCTCTATATATATATATATATATATATATATATATATATATATATATATATATATATATATATATATCCCTTCCGCTTTCTTTTTTATCTCCCTGCTCCTTCTCCCCATGATGGTTAGCCAACCATAACTACCTCCGGTTAACCTCCATGCCCTTGTTATCTCTCTCTCTCTCTCTCTCCTCGAGAAGCACCGCCTTCACTCTCGTGATATCGCCACTAAGACGTCTCACGCTGTGCATCCGACTTATTTCGTGAGTGCTTCGGAACCGCTTCTGAATGATGCAGTGAACAAGTACAAACATTTATGAGGTGAAAGCATCACTTTTGTGATGGAAAGAATTCGTGAATTTACTCGTTGCATTGGATCCAATTGGTAGCTTGGGTGAAACTTTAAAATTAAGTGCAATACAGCTAAGGGTCATGTGTACATTTAATTATAAAGTATCACTTTAAAATAATTCCCACATGTGCGTTGCATCTCCACACAATTTTTCGTTCTGCACGATTTGTTATTGACGTATCCCTGATTCGTCATTTTATCTACCTATGGTGCCATGACAAAAAAGGTCAAAACTAGGTCAAAACTTTGGAATACGTATAGCTGACTTCAACAGTGCTTGAACACCCCTTCAACAAGTGTTGAATTACGTTTCCGAATAAGGAAAGAAAGCTACATTTTCAACACGCTGACATCATATTCAGTGGTGCGCCTAACTGAACTCGCAGCTGTAATGCATTTGTCCAACCGCTGATACACATGGCAAGCTGCAAAGGATAACGCTTTAGAGGCGCAGACAATCAGCCGAAGGCACATGTCACAAGGAGACTACACGAAGAGTTCGTTGAGCGTAACTACTTAACTTCGAATGCTGCAGCTAGGATGCTGCTCTCCTCCTCTGAGGCGAAGCGGAACTTAGCCCAGCTGTCCATGCCCGCGGTCTTGGAATCATGGGCCACGGGAAAGTCCTACACGAAAGAGCAAGCAAACGTTCTTTCATCCACCTTGTGGCACCTTCGAAAAAAGTTGTGGCCTGACGAGTGAAGACAAAGGCATTTGCGCAAGTAGGTGGGCACACTTGCACGTGATCACATGCACCAACGTAGGGCAAAATGGTAGCCAAGCCGAAAAACAAGCCGCAATATCAGCGCAGGCTACACCACCGTTCAAGTACAAAGTACATGATTATATTGCGGTTAGTGTTAAACAGACGAACGTGAAGGTCAGGACGCGGACGTACGTTGCATTACGTACGTCCGCGTCCTCTCTTTCACGTTCGTCAGTTTAGCACTAAGCGCAATATAATCATGAACGTCCACCACTAGCCCCGTTCATTTCTTTACTAAAAGTACAAAGTAGTTGCCGAAATCAAACAGCGTTGAAAGAACTAAGAGACTGATCTGGAGTGTGTTAGCCTCACAATTCGCCCAATTTACGGTTTCGATAAAGCTATTGTGATAAAGAAATAGAAGCAGTTGGTTGCCACCTGCGATGCTTAAAGGGACACTAAAGTGAAAGATGATTTCTTCTGCATCAGTAAATTACCTTTCTACAACACCAAAAACACCACTCTTACAACGATAAAACGTTTGGTAAGCCAGAAAAAGCGCAAGAACGAAATACAGGTGGCGACGCCTACTTAAGTTCCCGCACCTGGGGGCTGTGACGTCTTGGATTTTGGAGGCATCTTCTAGGGCCTACTAATTATATATAGCGGTACAGATTGACTACATTGTGTTCTAAAGGAACCAGATATTAAACATGGCAAGTTTCCTGAACCTTTACTCCGTCAATGCGGCCGAAATGCGAAAACATACTTTGGAATACCTGACGTCACGCTGACGTACCGGCACGGGGGTTTCGGCGCGAAATTCAAATACTGATAGTTGGACCTTCATTTTCTCATCTAATATTGAAACTATCTTTTTGAAATGACTGCCTGCAGAGTTCTGAAACAATGCTTCATTAATCTAAACTGATTTATTGTTTCCCTTTAGTGTCCCTTTAAGAGCGCGCGTGACCTTGTGATCATCAGCAGAGCGAAAGACCGGCCCCGTTTCTATTTTCAGTACGTACTCGCCTCATCTTATTGATTATAGTATATAAACCACCATGCTTGTTTAAGATAACCGAAGGAGGATCAATTCAAGGAACCGGCGTTTAAACTTTGTACGTGTTTGCCATTTCTGACTGAGTAGCGTACACGCTGAGCAACCAACGACGACGTTCGAGAGACGGCGACTCCGCGGCTGGCATGAATGCCTTTATGAAAACAGTGCTACGTTTCTTTTTGCTGCAGCTTTAAATTGGTGTATAATTTACCGAAGTAACTCGGGGATTATGAAGGATGCCGCAGTCTGTAGATAGGGACATATTTTTTTATGCGATTATAGGCAAGTCAAAGTTGGGATTCCGGAGTGATAAATGTAGCCATTGAGGTAGCGCACGCAAAACAGCAAGGCAAGGCGAACTTTTGCTCATAACTGAATGAGTGTACAGCAGCGCCACATGCTGTGAACGACGCAGATGCATTCGTGCTGCTTACCAATGAACTTTCGCCTGACAGGCAGCGCCCGACTGCTATTATCTTCATACCCTGTTGATTCGCTGCTTCATGGAATACGTTACATTTCACCCAGTTTGAATTTTTCGCTAATTATAACATTAGCCAGGTAGAATAACTGTTGCTACACTAGATAAAAATATTTGATTAAATATTTAAAAATTATAAATGAAAATTCGCGGCGTCGTGCCAAAAATTACAAGAACCATTGGCGTACTTGTTCTTACGGTGCATAAGATTGTTTTATAGGCAATTGTCTCGGCAGAGTGATAGGCAATAGAAAGATTATGACACATGAAGTCACGTCTTCTATTCGCTCACCTTGTTCTCCTTTAATCGTACAGTCGGACGCTGTGCTGTCTCTCATGCTTCCTGGTAATCCCGCACTGAAGGCCAGACTGGTCTTTGCCTGGTAGATAGGTGTACGACGCGACCATGTCGATCTTATACAGTTCGTTCTCGGCACACATGAAAAAAGAAAGGCATTGCGCGTGTATGTGAGAAACACGGTGAAAGATATGAGGAGACGAAACACTGACCTATTCTGTAAACCGTCAGGTAGCAAGCTTGGCACAGAGCCAGAAACTCTGTCGGTCGTATTCCCGCACAGGGCAGGTGTGATTGCCTCCCAATTAATTGCCTGAGATGTGATCTCCGACCCCTACCTAGTCCCATACACATAACGCCAGCTGAAACGCAAAGGCAAGGGCCGGAATGTTGTCTGGCTATACAGAATTAGGATGACGACATTAGTTTGTGCAGAAAGGCCTAGCCCATCCACTCCATGATACCGTAATTCCCTACGTTACAGCACAAGCGGTCCATGCGCGCCTAACGCGCGACAAACCCAACCACCTATGTTTTTTGCCTCACATTTGTGGCATTAGTTTATTATTCTGGTTATGCAAGACTCGAGTTTCTTTTATCGTTTAGCGATAGCTGCAAGCCTGCAGACTGGACGTCTACAGCATATTCTTATATTTAGTCCATGATCATTCGACCTTCTCTGCACCCAGCATGCAGTTTTGTCCACGTGATGTCTGATGTCATATGTCATCGATTGCTTCTTCCGCCCAACGGAAGGACTGAAGTGCTCGACAGGAGTTTTGTTTGAAAGATCAAGTCTTCGTTATTAACACACCAAATTTTTGGTGCTGGAATTGTGTATATCATTGTGAGGTGCAACCTTCTTTAATGCGATTATAGCTTCCGACGCCAACCCAGTGCCCCAAGTTGTCTACCAGCATGGGCCAATAGATGTGTGCTCATGGTTATGATGCCGTAATGGTAATTCCATCGTAATTCCAGTTATTTCATATCACTCTCATTCTTCTGTTGTCGTCATGCATTGTACGGTTGGTCCAATCCGCCAACTTGCCTATTAGCTTGGGCCTTAGGTACGTCCTGGCGGTGGTGATGCCCTTGTGGTTGTATCATCGTCATTCGAGCTTCGTCAGTCGCCTTCCGTCATGCCATCATCTTAACTCCATATTCTGGCTAACGTTGTCATACAAACTTCGTGATCAAGTCGTCGTTACGCCATTGTTATACACTCGTCGCCGTCCGATTGTCCTCATACTTTGCCATACCATTGTTGTCATTGCTTTGTCGTCACAGATTAGTCGCAATACCGTGGTCGTGATTTAGTGACGGTCACTGTACCGTCGATCTGCTTTCGTCACCCCAATCTCGTTATTCCGTCGTCCTCGGGTACTCGTCTTCATCCCATCAGCGCATGCCATTGTCGTCCCACTGTCAATTTACCACTGCCTTGACTTATGCAACGTCATCCCATTGTGGTCCTGCTGTCGTCGTCATATTGCCTCCGTCGTTCCGTCGAAGTCAATCCATCATTCTAACCTCATTATGCTGCCGTCAATCAGTACTGATTAAGACGCCGTTGTGAAGCCATTGTAGTCATTGCATCGTCCTCAAACACCCGTGTCCTCCAGTTGTCCTCATGTTGGTGTCACCACGCTGCCATCATTATACCAACGTCATGACTTATGAATTGTCATCTCATTGTCATCATCCCGTTGTCGTCATACCTCTTTTGTCGTTTCATCGACGCCATTCCTTCTGTGACACTGAATAGTCGTTATTGCATCGACGTCATACAGTAGCCGTCATGCCGCAATGCTCAAGCGTTAATATGGCAAGTGAGTGCCGTGGCTACATGTCAGGATACGGGGTCATGCCACATCTAACCAAAACAACGGAAGTCTGAGACTCACAACTACAGATCTTAAACATGGCTCAAGAAATACGGTGTGTCGCCGCACTGCTCTAATGCTAATCACATTACTATCGACATTCATCATAAGTTGAGTTCTGCCATAATTTTTCATGTTTAAAGAATACACCGACTACAAGCTAAGCCGAAATTCGTGCACCAAGTCATGCGGCTACACAGTGTCAGACATCTACGCAGCGACTACATCAGGACAAAGGGAACTTACGATGCTTCTCGCGGGATGAATGTTGATGGCAGGAGTATGCATAGAGAAGTACGAAATACGTCTAGATATATTAAGGGTTCTCTGGCATGTGTGCCTTAGTCGCACATACTCATTCTGGACGCTTAGCCAAGAAATTGCGCACACCCACTGAGACAAACCTAGTGACTAATTCAAAGACAATCAATTACCATAACGTCAGGTTGTAGAGACTGCGAATACAGTTGTAAAACTGTCCTTCACGAAATACTCTTTAGTCGGCAAACAAATGCCCAAAATATGCAAGTGGCACTAGGAGCACAATGATAGCAGCAAGCACAGTCGGCGATCGTCGAAATTGGCCTTGAGAGCAACATGCGTGGTCCACTTAAACTTGACTCATATACGGTTCCAGCGTAATCGCTGGCGCCTGCAAAAGCTCTGGAATGCACACTTCGCCTCACGCTTGAAATCTAATTACGCAGGCTCGGCTACAACGCATAACACCGAAAGAATCGGCTACAAGAATGGAGAATGTCCTGGTACATGCAGGCGCGTCCTGCGTGGAGCGATAACGTTTAACATACGTTAGCCAGTGAAAAATAGTGACGGGAAAAAGAAACAAGTACATGTTCCCCAGTGGCCCATATCTATTCTGAAGCATAGACAAAGAAACGAAACCCGCCCACGGGCAGATACTTAATGGCTAGACCCAAAAAAATTCCCATACGTTAACTGAGAATATTGTGCTAATACACTGGGAGGTCAGCGTGTTTTAGAGATAAGTATGCGCAGATATTATACGTTAAGATTTTGTGGGAACTAGTTTTTCTATTGCGCCGAACACAGACACGCACTTGCACTAACTTGAGGTTAAGCATACAGGGTTTACATAAGCTCATTTAGTGGTACTTGCAGTCGGCTCAGATTTAACCTTCGCACACACACACATATATATATAATAGATTTAAAAATTAATTTAAATTATGATGTTTTACGTGCCAAAACCACTTTCTGATTATGAGGCGCGCCGTAGTGGAGGGCTCCGGAAATTTCGACCGCCTGGGGTTCTTTAACGTGCACCTAAATCTAAGCACACGGGCGTTTTCGCATTTCGCCCCCATCGAAATGCGGCCGCCGTGGCCGGCATTCGATCCCGCGGCTTCGTGCTCAGCAGCCCAACACCATAGCCACTGAGCAACCATGGCGGGTTATATATAATAGATGTACCGACCAACTTGCAGCAGCAGCCATGCCGAATCCGGAAGGGTAGGCAAAGGTGTCTTAATTACGCAACCTGTGGATTGCGCATATCAAAGTGCCCCCTGCTACCCTGTACAGGTGGTTAACGTGATGTTTACGCTAGCCTCCACCGTGGATATGCAGGCCGACCTATCTCGCACCCTAAGGGGAAGCTTGGGACCTTGTTCCCACAGGATTTATCCTCTAAGTGTGAGGCGAATAACTTTTGTAATGTGTGCTTGCCTAGGAGGGAGAAACACAAACTGTGAAGACAAAGGCTCAACGACGACCACAGGTTGTAATGGAAGACAATAGCATTGAAGTACGACAAAAAATGGTGAGCACGCCATTGATATAGTGAAAGCATGCACACGGCGATGGTGTTACAAGACGACAGTGGCAAGACGAGGACACGGCCGCAACAGTGACGACACCAACAAAGTTTTAATGAGACGGCAATATAAGGTAGATGAGATAATCACCACATTGGTGTGGCAAAGACAGTACAATGACGAGGTCAATGAGTTACAGAAACGACGACAACAGCCGCATGGCGACAGTGACGCGTAGATGAAGATGACACCAACATATGAAATAAACGAGAAGAAAGGGGGTTAACCGAGGGGCCCGATTTTTATTAGTCATATAAGAAGCCAACAAACACTGACGCCAAGGACAACATAAGGGAAATTACTTGTCCTTAATAAATGAAATAAAGAAACGATAGATTAACGGAAATGAAAGTATATGAAAAACCAACTTGCCGCAGGTGGGAACCGAACCCACGGTAGAGTGCCAACACTCCCAGGGTTCTACTAGAACAGATGAATACCCAAGAAAGTGGATGGGGAAACGGCGCCGCGGTAGCTCAATTCGTAGAGCATCGCACGCGAAATGCGAAGGTTGTGGGTTCGGTTCCCACCTGCGGCAAGTTGCTTTTTCACACACTTTCATTTCCAATAATTTATCGTTTCTTTATTTCATTTATTAAGCACAAGCAATTTCCCACCTTCGGCAAGTTGCTTTTTCACACACTTTCATTTCCAATAATTTATCGTTTCTTTATTTCATTTATTAAGCACAAGCAATTTCCCCTATGTTGTCCTTGGTGTCATTGTTTGTTGGCTTCTTATGATACCATCATATGGAGAACGACAGCCACAACATTACAAAATGACCGCAATATTATTACTATGTGGTGATGACTGTGAGGTCGCTGGCATGACTACTTATGTGCTGTCGCAGGAAAACATTGTGCAGAAACAATCGACAATGAGTGCCAAAAAATCGCGAACACGTGAACAACTGAATGAACAAAATAAAGAACGAGTGAACAAACGCAGCAACCATTGACTGAACGAACTACTGAACTAGCGAACGAACGAAGGAAAGCACAAATTAACGAAGCATTTACTAACAAAGAAGCGAACGATAGACCAAATGAACGAACGAACCAACCAACCAACCAGCGAGCGAACCAGCGAGCGAACCAGCGAGCGAACCAGCGAGCGAACCAGCGAGCGAACCAGCGAACGAACCAACGAATCGAAATATCGAATGAACGAACGATCGTTTCCTTGCCGAGTCCGACCGCCGATCAACCATGAAAACCAGCGTAAGAGGCAGAAATCTGTATGCTTGGAAGTTTGCAATCGAACATTCTACCGCACGCGCTTCTCCTTTCGCTGCCTCTTATTCTTAAGCATCATCGTCACTGTCGAAGCACGCGCTGTCCGTGATTAGGTTCAACTTTATCATGCCACAGCAGTTAAGTAGTCACGCCACCGATAACACAATCATCATCACGTCGTTATGTTAACATCATTGTCTCGTAATATATTGACATTAGGTCTATAAGTTTGACGGGACAATAGAAGTGAAAATGTAGTTGCTGGAAGCAGCAAAGAGAAACGAACAAAAAACAGAAGGCACATGTTACAAACAAAGAAAACTTTGAAGGATGATGTGCATACAAACTAAACAGGCCACGAGTAAAACAGAACGTTTTGCAATATACTGAACTCACTGATGATGCGGCACAGGCGGAGGAAACGCGGTTGTTTCTCATTTTAACCCGGTGTGCTACCCCAGTGCCAAAGAATATGTTCCTTCTCACACTGATGCCAACGCTCATGAGGCACTCAGGCGGGTAAGCACGTAGCCGCCCCAGCCGAGGGTACATGGCCGACTGTAACCACACACAATAAGCTGCCAAAACGCGCTTTCTAAAGGTAACAATTTCCCTGAATATTTCCCAAAGACATGTACTAACAAGTGTGCCTTACTTCTCTGTGCTCATATCTGCTATCAGCATTCATCCCTCGACGGGCGTCACACATCGCCTTCGCCTTCGTGACAACTTCACAAAGACGTCTGACACTGTGCTGTCTTGTCGCGCGCGAGGCACAAGAGCTAGGCGAGGGAGGGAAAGGGGGGCGTTCTTCTCCGGCGCCTTCTGCGTACCGTGAGGCCTGTGCGGGCGTCGTATCTTGAAAGCAATCTGCGACGTGGCCAAAGTGCACGCCTGCACAGGCATCATCTTCATCGGCGATGTTTTCAGAGTGCGCGTAGTGCTCGTAACTTCGAATACGCTGGGATTTGGACGTTTGTGCCGCGTTGAAGTGAGAGATGCACGAAGGTCAATTCGCTCGCTGCTGCTGCCGCGATTCCTCATTCCGGCGTCTTGACCGAGTTTCCGCGGACGTCGAGCGCAATGTGCTTATGTTCACCTGTGTGCACATGACATCATGCTTGTTATTTTGTGTAGTACACTAATGTTTGCATGTTTATATGGCCAATAAAACTACTAGCCTTACTTCGTATAGCTATCAACTAATTTGCTATCGCTATCAGTGCTTCACCTTTCTGCACTTCGCGTGGCTGCTACACGGAAAGCTGATTGACTTTAAAATAGTCGAAAGGATTGCGCTCACCTCGTCTGCTAGAAAGCGGAACTTGGCCCGGCTGCCCACCCTGCGTTGTCTGAACCAGAAACCACGGGGTTATCCTACATAAACTGGCAGCCAGCATTAATCCAGTTGCTTGGTGGTGACCTGAAAAAAATGGCTTTAGTTGGGTTTAGACGTTATAGCTAAAGGTATTCACGAAAGCACGTGAGAATCGCTTGCACCGTCAATGACAAGATGGCAGCCAACGCGAAAGCGAACCGCGAAAGCGCTTCAGGCTACATCTCCCGTTTGCAGAGGAGGCAATCTTTAATTTGCACAGTGGCGCAGAAGCACATGGACAAAAAAAGGACAGGACACAGCGCTTCTGCGCACTAGTTATACTGTGTAAATAATGTCCTCCCAACTAGTCCACCAGTCTGTCCTATTCAACAATTTTTAAATACGAAGACATGGCAAAGACCAAACAACGCGAAATGAACGAAGTTAACACAGGCGCTGATTATGCGTATGATAACCAAAAACTCGCCCAACTTCTCTTTTTCATAAAGAAATTGGGACAGAAAAAAAAGTGACATCTGCGATTACATAAGGTACGTGCTATCTTCTGATCAGCAACCGAGGACACCACAAGAACATCTGGCCACCTGCCCAATCTGTGGGCACGAAGCTATCAAGTCGCTACATCAGCTGGCCACCAGACTCACATGGTTGGCATCAAGACTCCAGACTGCTAGAACAGCTGACCAAGTCCGCAGGGAGGGCTGCATGACACCGTCATGCTAGAAGGCCTGGTCACCAGTCCACAGGGCAGGCAGCAGAAACTGGGTCCGTAGAACAGCCCAGGGACCCAAGTTGGCGCGAAGGATATTGACTGGAGGGAAGTGCGCACCCAATGGCACGTAAAAAAAATTAAATAAGGTGCATTTCCGCGCCAAATCCACATTGTGATTATGAGGCACTCGGGATAATTTCGACCACCTGGCGTTGCTTAACGCGCACCCAATGCTCCGTACGCAGGCGTTTTTGCACTTCGCCACCACGTTACATTGACCGCCATGGTCATGATGACGAAAGATGCTATAAAATAGCATCTTTGGTCACAAATGATTCACAAATAGGTTCATAAATGAGCAGAACAGACAAAGTGTCGCAGAATGGCGTAAAAAGTTCATTGAGGAGCGCCACATACCTTAAATAACCAGTGACTCAACTTGTTCCGAAGGTTGGTTTCGAACCCTGCTTCCTCAGTACACCAGCCCTATGTTCCGACCATGACACCACGGAATACTTCGTTACCAAAGCTGCAGTGGAGCAGGTTAGATACGCATATACAAACCATCAAACAGGCAAGCATAACGCAAGCTGCGGGAAGTTCCCAAGGAATGCTAACCAAAGTAACTAAGAAGTACGGTTTTAACGCGCAGTTGTGTGCAGTACTGCACACAACTGTAATATTGCCATGTTAAGGCTTTGAGTTGTGACATTATCCTTTATAGAATACTATCAGTATTCAGTCGGTGGGCTCAATATCTTCCGAGTGTAACTGCAAACGACTATGGGCCCCAATTCATCACACTCATGCACTTCGAATTCGTTCTCGTTTAAAATGCGTTGATTAAATTCATATAATGCCAAATGGCAAGCACGGGTGACAGCTTATGCCGATTTGGCTTGCGTTAGAGAGAAAGAGAAATGATGCATAGAAAGGCAGGGAGGTTAACCAGGGGTAATTCCGGTTGGCTACCCTGCCCGGGAGGAAGGGCTAAGCGGGATAAAAAGAGAAATAAAGTGGTAGGGGTGATAAAGAGAAAGAGTCGAGCAAGAAACAACCACGTACACTATGGAGCTATGGGGACGGCGTTCTTAAATTCTATCGTGAAACCCCGTAGATTGCAGGAACCTTAGTAACGCTAGTAAGGACTTCGGCGCGAATGTTCTTTGGGAGAATTGACCTGAAGCTTTTAGTTCTGATAGTGTACGACTGTCCAATTGGTCGAGCACTTTGCACATCACTTCTCTCTGGGCGCTATATCGCGAGCAAACGCAGTTAACTTCAATTACGAAGTAGCCTGGAAAACTGTATTGTGTTTAATTTTGCCGCGGCTTTAAATCTGTGTATGTTAAGGTAACTGGACGATTATGAGGCACGCCGGAGTGAGTAGATACAACCCATTTTTTTTTCCAGAGATTACACAACAAAGTGATGCGATTAGGCTTGACATATTTCTTTGTTGAGATTTTGCATTCATAAATGTTCCCCCTGAAGCACCGCATACGAAAGAGCAATACAAAACATTCGTTTCCTTATAATTGAAAGTTTGTGGACAGCAGCGCCGCATACATGCTGTGGACGATGCAGATGCTTTCACGCTATTTTTCGATTAAGTTTCACTTGTCAGGATATTATCTTCGCACCCTGTTCTTGATGCTCCTCCTCGTTGGATAAGCTGTGGGTCACCCTTCTCTGAAACTTTCAGTAGTGACAACATTAGACAGGTAGAATTGCGGCTTCGCTTTAATCTTATATAAAATGTGGAATTAAGAATTCATAGCGTCTTGTTCGCACTTCATTCTTCAGAATTACAGGAACCATTGATGTGCCCATGTTTGGTGTGTGTAAAAATTGTTTTGCCGGGCAATTTCCTTGCTAAAGCGAGAAGCAATGGAAAGATTACGGTGCAAGATGTCACGTCTTCGATTTACTCGCCTTGCTCTCCTGAATCGTCCACTCGGCCGCCGTGCTGCCTCCCATGCTTCCTGGTGATCACGAATGAAAGGCCAGCATCGCCTTTGCCCGACATGTGCGTGAAAGAACCGACCATGTCAACCTCGGGCTCTTCGCTCTCGGCACCGATGGAAAGAAAAAGGTATTGCACACGTATGTGAGAAGCACGGCGAAAAAGATGGACAACAACACTGACCTATTCTGCAAACCGTTACAAAGTTAACTTGTCACAGAGCTAGGAACCCTTTTGGCCGCACACCCATACATGTCCGCTGTCATCACCTCCCAAAGTGATCGCCCGAGATTTTACTCCCCAACCACTGGCCGTTCGCGCCTCGTTCATAGTTGTTCACCTACGTAATACCCTATACAGCAACTCATAAGAAGCCAACAAACAAAGGCACCAAGGACAACACAGGGGAAATTACTTCTACAGACTAATCAAAAATAAAGAAATTATAAAATAATGGCATTGAAAGTCGATGAATAAACAACTTGCCGCAGGTGGAGAACAATCCCACGTCTTCGCAATACGCGTGCGATACTCTACCAATTGAGCTCAATTGGTAGAGCATCAGTTGAGCTTTTTCATCCACTTTCAATTCCATTAATTTATAATTTATTTATTTTCAATTAGTCTGTACAAGTAATTTCTACTGCGTTGGTGCCTTTGTTTGTTGGCTTCTTATGATATGCTTAATAAAAAATCGGGCCCCTCGGTTAACCCCCTTTCTTCTCATCCTATACAGCAACGCTATATGAAATGTAAAGGCACGGGCAGTGGTGTTTTCTGGCTAGACATTAATATGTGGAGGACAGTAAATGATGGAGAGTAAAATAACAACAGGCAAACGCAAGCGAAGCACAAGAACATAGCGCCAACTTCCAACGCATGATTCACTCTGGAAAATGTCATGATAGTTATTAGTGCCATCAGGAGAAAAATCAAAACGACAGAACCACAAGACTGTCATTTGCGCTGAAGGGTCAGGCCATTCACTCCGTGATACCGCCGCTCGTGATGTGCAAGTACCCATGAAATGCTAACGCATTTAAAACCAAACCGCCACATGAATTTTTACGGCGGACATAAGCGGCGTTAGGAAGCTTGCGGGCGTAATATGGCATCAGCTGGTGCGAGACAGGGGTATCTCCAAATCGCTGGTAGAGGGCATAAATACGCTAATGGTGATGTCAACTCCAATTCTTTTCCAGGGGATTGCTTTGCAATTTTTCATTGCTTAGCCTTTTTTTTAAGTCACTTTCATCGACAGACACTGTGAGGTGCAATGAATATCCAGACATACCGACAGGGCAGTCGGATAAAGAACAAAAGTGACAAATACTAGTTAAGAAAGGACTTATGCTGGTTGGTTCTGTCGTGCGTTAGCATGGCAAAAGTTGATGATGATGATTTGGGATTTCAATGGCGCAGCAGCCGTGCAGGTTATAATGCCCCAAGCACATGTTTTTCGAATTAGCTTATTTGTTCAATTGTGGTAAAATGGTGTAAATGACCAAGTAATAATATAAGATCATGAAATGTGCTACAGTTCTTGTAGGGTTCCTGTGGCTTTTAAATAGAAGTATCTTCATATGGCACGAGTAGTTCATCGCTCAAAAAGAGAATGGGATGAAAAGGGATTCTTATTTCGTAAAAAAAAATTCTAACATCTTTGTCTCCATTTTTCTAAGCCGGGATATGCTAAAATGTGTAGCACGTTAAAAAATTTACCGCGTTGCGGGCATGTTGGTTGTGGTTTATTATTTATTAGGTAACTATGGGTCAGCCTTGTGTGACCAATTCATGAGCGACATAGGATTACCTCGTGAAATCTTTCTCTGTGGAAACAACCGCGCCATTCTCGTAAAACAGGTTTTATGCAATGAAGCTTGTAACGCTCTTGCTGATCCCACAGTTTCTGCCAGTGTTTTACAAATACTGCTTTTAATGTGCTTTTATAATCTCGCCAAGGTAGGCCAACATCATATAGGTCCAGATCTTTGGTGCCGGCTGCCATAAAATCTGCTCTTTCGTTACCGGGGATTCCGACATAACTAGGAACCCAGCAGAAAATGACGCTTAAAGCTCTCTTGTGACATTTGGTGTATCATTTTCATATTTGCCTCAGTAGATTATTTCTCGATGGCACCCTAGATGCTAGCTTGTGAGCTCAGAGTCACTAAATGTGGCAGATGGGTCATATTCTTTTTTTCAGGATGTCTTCAAGAGCTGATGAAGTGGCATAGAGTTCTGCAGTAAACACAGTAGCCTGACTTGGAAGTCTCATTTGTTCTTCAAATTGATTCGATGTGACTGCAGCACCTACATTATCATTGGCTTTTGATCCATCTGTAAAATATTTCGTGCATCAATTATATTCTGATTCTATTTCAAAATACTCACTTAATGAAGCCTCTTTTCGTCAAGAATGCTGTCTGTCTTTTGTTAACCTGAAGTCGCATTGCACATGCGTCATGTCCCAAGGAGTAAAAGAAGGTTAATCTTGCAAGAATTCTTTTCCTAGCTCGTAGCACAGATCTCCATTGAGTTTTCGATACCTGAAAATAAGGAAGTAATGACTGCCGGTTTCGTGCTAAAATGTGTTAAAAAGCGCGAGGTTGAAAATAGTAGTCTGCAAGGATGCATTGAATAAGGCAATACCCTCACTATGTAAGCGTGGCAAAAGTTATGCTATCGCATAACGAGTTATGGCATTTCAAAATGATGACATACCAATATATTTGCCTCTTTTTTAATGAATTCTTAGATGATTGCGCTATTTTCCCGTGGATTGTCCTTATTTGTCAATTTTTACACTCTTAGAGTAACCGTTTAATATTACCAACTAGCAAAATCGTAGCGTTTTCACCAACAGCTTTAAAAATGCGACGCGGTCATAAAAGTTCGAAAAAGAAATAGAGCCCGCTATTGCACGACCATTAGGATAAGTATAGTGCATTCTCTAAAGAACTCAAATGTACACAACGAACTTATTTCTTTCCTTAACACAAGAGGTGAAAGGCCACATCTAGACAGCTATTTCCTTCCGCTCACACATCTCTACGGATTCGACTGTACCATTTTCGCAACTATGATCGCTTGGCTTCATTCATCGTAACAACAATGGGTCATGAATTTAGTAAGATAACGTGGTTTAACTAGTAGCAAGTTGAACAGCAGAATTCATACATGAGTTCACCAGCAAGTGACGATTTTGCTATGTACAATGCATAATAAATGTCATTCAGTTATGAATAAAAACTACGGCAGATGGAAAGTACGAAAGTACGAAAAGCCGCTCCATGGCTTAGAATCGATTTGTGTTTCCTTCATTGTCACTGTGTTGTACAACCTGCGATTATCCAGTGGGTGCAAATTAGCACGACGAAATCTGTGATGCAAGACAGACAAAAATCCGATGCACTTGTTGCAGTATACGTGAAGCGAATCATACGTGAAATGGGTAAATAAATGTTATAAATCTACCGGCGAAGAAACAACTTGCCGCAGGTGGGAAACGATCCTACGTCTTCGCATTATATAGGACAACATAGGGGAAATTATTGTACTTGTTGATTGAATTAAAGTCGCTCCATTGCGTTACAAGGACAACATGGGGAAATTACTTGTACTTATTGATTGAAATAAATAAATGGTGAATTAATTGAAATGAAAATGGATGAAAAAAACAACTTGCCGCAGGTGGGGAACGATCGCACGCCTCCGCATTACGCGTGCGATCATCATATCAATTGAGCTACCGCAGGCGCCGTTTTCCCGTCAACATTCCGGGGTATTAATGTTTTACTACTAGAATTAACCCTAGCAGTGTTAGCCAGCACCACCACTCACAAACCTCGGCGGTGGAAATATCATCTCAGATGCCTATCGCCCCAGCAGCATCAGTTAAGCTAAACCCGCAAGAGTAGGCGAAGAAAGCTTCGCTTTGAAACGTACACATATCTAAGAAATCCGGAACCTTTTGATTGTGCACATCAAAGATAATCCTACAACACTGTTAGGCTGTACGTGACGTCTAAGCTATCCTACAATCTCAGAGTTTGCATGCTCACCTATCTCGCACCCAAAGGTGAAGCCTCACGCATTGTTACCACATAGTTCAATCTCTTCTCCTAAGGCGAATAACGTATGTGTACATGTGCGTGCCTTTGCGCGCGTGCGTTAGATGCAGAGAGTTAGAGAGAGAGAAACACAATGAAAAGACAAAGACATAACGACGACCACACAATACAATGGAAAACAACGGCGTTGAAGTACGACAAGAATGAAGAGGGCGCGATGAGGTCACGAAGACGCAAGGCGATGACATGCCCGCAGTGGTGGTGAGAACTGCCGCAAAGGTTGAACAGGGCGCCATCATGAGCGTGACGGCGATGACAAAGACGCTAGAGTGGTGTGACATATCACAATAACGAAGACGATAAGACACGGATACGACGATGTCATAGGGACAATAGGTGACATTGACACCGACATGCTGAGCACAACCTCGAGATCACAAAACGATGGTGATATGACAAATATGTGATGTTGATTATAAAATCATTGGCAAAACTACTTAGCTTGCTATGGCAGGAAGATATCGTTTTGAAACCATGGATGGTCAACGTAAGCGAATAGCCTGAACGAACCAACCAACAAATGACTGAGCGAGCGAACTAGTGAACGACTGAACGAGGCATCTAACGAAAGAACGAACCAACCAAAAATCAACCAACCAAGCCTATTTCCACCTACCACCGACCATCCATGAAAACCGGCAAAAAAGGTAAAAAAGCTATTCCCTTAAACACTGAGACCATAAACATTCTGCAGCGAGTGCTTCAACCTTTTCTAGCCGCTACACTCAAGTAGTCATGTCACCGATGACATAGTCAACTTAATTGCGTAGTAGTCTTGCTGTCGAGTTCAGGATGTCGCTGAATGTTTATTATCATTATCATTATCATCATTTTCATTTTCATTTTCATTATTATTATTATTATTATTATTATTATTATTATTATTATTATTATTATTATTATTATTATTATTATTATTATTATTATTATTATTAAAGATAATATCGCTCTTCAAGTACACTTAGAGGCGCACGATTTCGTAGCTGCAAGTAGAGGGTGCACATGGCCGACTGTGACCGCCTAAGCAAAGCTGCCGAAATGCGCTTTCTTGAGATTACAACTAGGTGCTTCGAATGTGCCTGTCATCAGACCTGTGACCTCACACCTGTCATCAGCATTCTTCCCTCGACAATAATCAGGCATCACCTTCATTCTCCTGATATTGCTTCAAAGACGTCTCAAGCTGTGCATCCGACTCATTTGGTGAGTATTTCAGAATAGCTTCTGAACGATGTAGGGAACAAATACGAACATTTTATGAGGTGAAGGTTGGGACTTTTGCTGTGCATAAAAGTTTTTGAAACTCGTTGCACAGCATCCAACTCGTTGCTTAGGCGAAGCTCTAAAATTAAGTGCAATAGATCCAACGATCCCGTGTAGTTAATCATAAAGCTTCACTTCAAATTAATTCCGACATGCACGGTGCATCTTCATATGGCTTTTCGTTTTGCATAATTTGTTATTGGCGTGTCCCTGATGCGTCATTTTTTCCACCGATTGTGCTATGACAAAAAAGATCAAGAACACGCCAAAGCTTTGGCAAACGCAAATGTGCCTCCAATAATTGTTGAACGCACTTTAAAAAAGTTTTGAATTTCGTTTCGTAATAAGAAAAGACATCTTCAACACACTGACAAACTTCATTGGCTTGCTGCCTTGAACTCGCAGCTTCGCGAGCAGGAAAAGGAATGCGCTTTACTGCAAAAAATCAGCCGAATACACAATATCGCATGGAGGCTGCACGAAGAGTTCGTTGAGCACAACTACTTAACTTCGAATGCTGCAGCTAGAATTCTGCTCACCTCGCTCGATGGAAAGCAGAACTTGTCCCGGCTGTCGGTACCCCCATGGTTTGCATCATGAGCCACGGGAAAGTCCTACATGCACGAGCATTCTTTCAGTCACTTCGTGGCATCCTCGAAAAAGTTGTGGCCTGACGGAAGAAGTTATATATATTCGCGCAAGAAGATGGGCGCTCTTAAACGCGATCACATGCACCGACATAGGGCAAAGTGTCAGCCAAGACAAAAACTAGTGCGATACCATTGCTGACTACACCGCCATTCAAGTTCAGAGTAATTACAAAATTCAAGAGCGTGGAACTAATGAAGACAAATGAGGCTGATCTGGACGATGTTAGCCTCCCAACTCGCCCAATTGGCCGTTTTGATAACTTTGTGATAGAGAGGAGGAAATAATCATTTGCCACCAGTGGTTCTTTTGCGTTCGCGTGACCTTGTGATCACTAGAAGAACGAAAGAAAAGTCCCGTTTCTATTTTGCAGTATGTACTCGCCTTATCTTGTTCAATAGAAACTACCGTGCTTGTTTTAGATAACCCACGCAGAATGAATGCAAGAAACCGGCTTTGACGAAAATGTTGCACGCGTATCGCCATTTTTCAGTGAGTTGTGTACAGATCGGAGAGCCAACGACGTTTGAGCGACGGAGACTGAAGGTCTGGCATGAAAGCTTTTAATGTGGCATTATTTTTGTTGCAAAAGTGAATTAGGTTGGGGCTATTAACTTCTTATATGTCCCTGAATCCTGCTGTACCACAGAATATGGAACAGAGAGAAGCGAGACAACATGGACAGCGCTGCTTGTAGCCGCCGAATAAAGAACACCTTATTTTTGGAACTTGTCGGCATCAAATTTGGCGACGAGCTGAGCTGTAAAAGTAGGTATAGTGCGTTTGTCTAACGGCTGATACACCTACTTGCGAGCAGGAAAAAGAAAGCCTTTTACACCTAAAATGAGCGACAGGCACATACCTGCATAGCTGCTACACGTAAAGTTCATTGAGCGCAATTTCCTTAAATATGTCTGAACACGTGCGATTACAAATGTGTCCCACTTCTCTATGCATACACCTGTCCTCAGCATTGTTCCCTTGACAAGCATCACAAATCACCTTCATCCTAGTGGCATCTCTACAAAGACATCTCGCAATGTATATCTGCCTGATTTGGTTTTTGAATTTCAGAATAGCTTCTGATCGTTGTAGTGCCCAATCATAAAAATTGTGAGGGGTGAAGGATGCGCATCAACATTACCTGAATTAGGTCATTGGATGGGTTCCAATCGAACAATTGAGATAACAGGTCACAGCTGGTCACAACAGCTGGTCACAAGATCCACAGGACGGGCATGAAGACATCACCCTGCAATAAGCGCTGACCACCAAGTTAGTAGGACGCACATGGATGTACTAGGTTGTTAGATCAGCTGGCCACCATATCCCTGTGGCGGTCATCATGACATCAGCCTGCTAGAAGAGCTGACCAACAAGCCAGCAGGACGGGCACCGAGATTCCAGGTCGCTAGATCAGCTGCACGCCAGATCCACCAGGGCGAGCATCAAGACACCAGACTCTCATAACAGCTGGCCAACAAGTCAGCAGGGCGGACTGCCAGACACCATCCTGCTAAAAGGCCTGGCCGCCAGGTCCGCAGTCCAAGCAGCAACACAACGGGCAGCTAGAAGATCGCAGTGACCCAAGTTAGCGTGAATAAGATTCATATAGTTGCCGCGCATGTCCATTGGCACATACCGCTGCATTTATCCAAGTTGGCATGACGGATATTGAAGGATAGTACCTATATGATTATGAGGAACGCCATAGTGTAGAACTCCGGATTCATTGTGACCACTTGGGGTTCTTTAACGTGCACGGAATTCGCAGTTCGTGGGCTTGTTTAGCTTTAAAGCATTCGATCGTATTCCTCAGTCTCGGCTCATTTCAATATTATCTTCGCTTGGACTTAACTCACAAACGCTATCTTGTCTTCGAAATTGTTTGACATTTCGTAGGCAGTTAACACTTGTAAATTCTTCTCTTTCTGGTGTGACTTCTCGCGTGCCTCGAGATAGTGTTTTGTGTCCTCGGGTTTTTCTAATTTACATTAATGACTTATCCTCTAACATTTCCTTCTGCATGCGACTACTTGTCGACGATTGCATTTCATATAGAGCTATCAAAATCCTGATGGCCACATCTGCCTTGAAAACAACCTTAGCCTAATCCATTCCTGGTTTTGTAATTCACTAATGACCCTCAGCTCGACAAAGTCCAAAATAGTCTCATTTTCTGGTAAACAGACACATTAAAGCTTTTTCTACTCAATGAACAACTCTCCAATGATTCGGGCGCAATTATATAAGTACTTGGGCTTAAATTTCATGTCTACTCCTGACGTCTGCCCCTCGCCGGAAGAAGTGGTTTGCAGAGGCTGCGGTTCAACCAATCCCAGTGAGGCCCACCGGTGTACGCCCAAGTGTGAACTGTGTGGGGGAGAGCATATCACGGCTGCCAAGGAGTGCCAGCAGCGGTTCCGTACCCCATACGTGGTCCGGCACCGTCGTTTTGAGCGGGCTATGGCGGACATCAAGGCGGAGGATGAAGAGAAGGGAGGCTTCAGGTACGACGACAGCCAGTTCCCGACGTTGGGGAAGACGCTGGAGAGCGAGCAAGGACAAGATCGTGGGCGTCGACGTTCAAGATCAAGATCCAGGAGACCAGGTAGAGCATCTCGCAGCCGCTCCGGTGGCCGGTCTGGGAGCAGATCGGCGTCTAAGGTGCGCTTCGGACGGGACGGACAGTTGGGAACTGAGACTGCGCGTGGCCCCAATGGGACGTCGGGACAGGGTGTGCGCAAGAGTGGTGTGCTGCACGGTCTACAAGGCAAGGGCCCCAGTGGAGCGGCAAGTGGTACTACCTGGACGGAGCACACAAGTGCTCGAACGGAGATGCCTAGTTTGGTAAGGCCAGAGCAAAGCAAGGATGAGGCGAGATTCAAGAGGCTAGAAGAGGAAAACGCAGAGTTGAGAGAAATGGTGAGGCTGCTTCGGGCAGAAATCTCGGCCCTTAAGGGTTTGGCAGGACCTGCACCGGCCGAGAGGGCAATGCCTGAGCCCATAGAGAGCATGGATTTTGCTGATGTAGGTGAGGCTAGTGGGTCGCGCCCCTCAAAGAGGAAGGCGATGACTCATGAGGCGGAGCCCGCGTCGAGGAAGTTGAGATCTGAGGTGAAGGAGATGCTGTCGAGTGTTGTAGATAGTGTTAAGCAGGTCAATGATGGTCTGGCGCAGCTGAATACGCGTCTCACAGAGTCGCTCGGCTCGATTGATGGGAGGTTCAAGGAGCTGCAATGTAGAATAGAGGTGTTCGAAAACAAATCCAGTCTGAGTGCCTCTCCCCTTCTTAGGTCCGGATCTCAGTCGGCTGGTTCCTCGACTGGGAAGTCTCAGGTTCAACAAGATGGCTCGCAGCAAATGCTTCAACATGGCGCGACAAAATGAGGCTTTTTGTGTGTGGCAATGGAACTGTAGGGGGTATGCTCGTAAACGGGCGCCTCTACAGCAGTATATTCGCGCGTGTAAGGGTAGGCCGCAGGCTATTCTACTGCAGGAGACAATGACGGAAGAAGTTTCTCTGACGGGCTACCGAACCGTCTTCGGCGGATCCAAAGCTCGGGGGACCTGCATTCTGTTGGATAGCAAACGGACGCATGTGACCCATGATCTTAAGATACCTTTAAGTTCCCTGGAATATGTCATGATTGAGGTGATTCCTAACCGGGTGAAAAAGAAAAGCGTGTTTATTCTGAACGTGTATAGTGCCCCGAGGGACAGGGTGCAGAGATTCAAGCTGTTTCTGCAGAAGGCTTCTAAGCTTGCCGGGGACCATCCGCTGATCGTGGCTGGGGATTTTAATGCTCCGTATCATGTGTGGGGTTACAAGCATGACACAGTAAAAGGGAGAGACCTTTGGCAGAACGCTGCGGAGTTTGACCTTACGCTGGTCACTGACCCTGCCTTTCCGACACGTATAGGGACGTCGACGTGTAGGGATACTACCCCTGACCTCTGCTTTGTAAAGAACGCAGCCAAGCCTAGTTGGTACAATCTTGCCGAAGACCTAGGCAGTGATCATTATATTAACCAAGTTGTTTTTGAGGTTGAGGGTAGGCGCCCTAGGGCGTTAACGTTTATAGACTGGGATAAGTTTCGGATGATCCGGGAGGAGAGAGGAGAAAGGGGGAAGGAATTTGAAGGCCTGTACCGGCCGTCCCTGGAGGATTGGGTCACCGAGGTGAGGGAGGATGTAAAGGAGGCTACGAAGGAGATCACTACGGATTTGGAGGTGGATAGTGTTGATAGCAGGCTGGCCCATCTGATTGAAGCCAAGCGGTCTATGCTGGATAGGTGGAAGGGGCAGAGGCTTAATCGCAGGCTGCGTAAAAAGATTTCCGAGCTGAATAAGCTGATTGAGGAGCACTGTAAGCTTTTGTCTAGGCAACAGTGAGATGAGGTATGCAACTCGGTGGACGAGCAGGTGCGCAACGGGAGGTCGTGGGGCTTGCTTAAGCATTTGCTGAACGACTCCAATACGAGGGTTAGTCAGGGGCACGTCCTTGCTAGAGCTGTACACGAAGCAGTGGGGTCTGCCTCGGAGGAAGAGCTGGTTGAAAAGCTGGCCAACAAATACCTTCCTGTTGCGGACCCGGATGCTTTTCTGACGGAGCAGGCCTACACGGGAGAGGACAACTTTTCCTTAGATGAGGACTTTTCTGTGGAAGAGGTACGCACGGCTTTGCATAACCTTAAGAGCAAGTCGGCTCCCGGAGCGGACGGGATTTCGAACAAGCTTTTGAAAAATCTGGACGATAGGTCAATCAAGTACCTTACCGGGGAGGTTAACGCTATGTGGAGAGACGGGGTGGTTCCGGAGCAGTGGAAGACAGCTCTCACGGTGCTGATTCCCAAGGCTGGCAAAGTCCCGAGCATCGATAACTTAAGGCCTATTTCGCTCACTTCGTGTGTGGGCAAGGTAGCCGAGCATGCGGTGCTTAATCGGCTTACAAGGTACCTTGAGGAGAACCAGGTCTACCCCCACACTATGATTGGTTTTAGGGCCGGGCTGTCGACTCAAGACGCAATGAAGCTCATCAAGCATCAGGTCATTGATGGAGATGGAAGGGGCGTTAAGGCCATCCTAGGGCTGGACCTGGAGAAGGCTTTTGACAACGTTCGGCACTCTTATATTCTTAAGTCCATTTCGGATCTTGGCCTCGGCGCGCGCTTTCATGACTATGTCAGGTCCTTCCTGTCAGGCAGGAAGGCTACCTTGAAGGTTGCGGAGCTGGAGTCAAAGATGTTCAATCTTGGAGACAGGGGCACTCCTCAAGGGGCCGTCATCTCGCCCACATTGTTCAATCTGGCCATGGTCGGATTGACCAAGAAGCTCTTGGAGATTGAGGGGATTAGGCACACCATGTATGCAGATGACGTGACCATATGGTGTCCCGGTGGTAGTGAGGGCTATATCGAAAGTGTTCTGCAGGAGGCAGTAGATGCAATTGAGAATTATTTGGACCCGACGGGGTTAAGGTGCTCCCCCTCCAAGTCGGAGCTGTTGCTGTACAGTCCCACTAGAAGGGGACGCAAGCCAAGGGGATGGATCCCCGTGGACCAGCTGAGCATTCAGCTTCGTACAAGAAATGGCGATCTCATACCTAGGGTTGATAAGATCAGGGTTCTGGGGATGATTATTGAGTCGAACGGTGCCAACACGCTGACGATCCAGAAGATCATTGCCAAGACAGACAATGCGGTACGCCTAGTGAAGAGGGTGGCCAACAGGCAGACGGGGTTCAAGGAGGATAGTCTCATTAGACTTATGCACGCATTTGTATTGTGTCACTTTACTTATGTGGCGGCAATGCACAAATGGAAACCATCGGAGAAGGAGAAGCTTGACACGCAGATTAGGAAGATCACGAAGAAAGTGTTGGGAGTGCCAATGTGCACCAGCACCGACCGACTTCTCCAGCTGGGAATTCATAATACCTTGGATGAGATAGCTGAGGCTCAGGAGAGGACGCAGATGGTGCGTCTCTCTACGACTAGCACGGGTCGGCAGATTCTGAGAGAGTTAGGTGTTCCTCAGGAGAAGATTTCGCAGCTTCATGTCGGTATTCCCGTGAAGGTCCGTAATCGGTATCACGTCAAGCCTGTTCCCAGGAATATGCATCCGGAGCGAAATGTTGGTAGAAGAAAGGCCAGGGGAGCTTGCCTACTGAGACTCATTCGTGCTGAGAATCAGAAGGTTGGCTTCGTCGATGCTTCTTTTAACGAGGAGAGAAAGGTGTTTACCATAGTTGTCGTGGACAATGAGGGCAGTCTCGTTAACGCTGCTACCGTTCGGACTGATAGGCCAGAGGTCGCGGAGCAAGCGGCTATTGCGCTCGCCTTGGTTGACAGGCGCAGGCCTTTTGTATATAGCGATTCAAAGTCGGCCGTTAGGGCCTTTGAGAAGGGCTCGGTGGCTAAGGTTGCTTTTAAAATTATGCAGACATGTGAGATCTCTCAACATTACTTATGTTGGTTCCCTGCTCACCTTGGGATGATTGAGGGAGCCCCTCCGAATCTCAATGAGTCCGCTCATGAGGCAGCGCGAGATCTTACCCTCCGCTCTGCCCCGCGCAACGGCGTGGCGGTACACCCCGAGAATAGAGACTCCCCTTCCACATACAATGAAATCACGAAGTATTACCTTCTTAATAGCAGGGTTTACAGTTTGCCGCATCCTAAACTAAACAGGGCTCAGGCACTTACATTACGCTTACTACAGACTGGTACTTATCCTTGCCCACGGAGACTGAACATGTTTTATCCAGAGACGTATACAGAGCCTTGTTGCCAAGATTGTGGTGCTTTAGCCTCGCTCGAACACATGCTCTGGTCTTGCGAAAGAATTGAAGACTCGGCGATCAAGGATGCGTCCAGGTGGGAGGCTGCACTTCGCAGCCCGGACCTGGATGAACAATTCTGGGCTGTCCAGCAGGCTCACGATGTGGCCGTGAGGCTTGGCCTTCCGGTCCCAACGTGGGAGCGGCCCGCTTAGTGATTAATTATCACTACTTGCAGGACCACATAAAGTTTTCCTTCCTTCCTTCCTTCCTTCCTAGAAAATCCATAGCATTAGCATATGCGCTAAGACATCCCAAACACTAGGTTAGTTACGTCTAAACCTACGTCACTCACCTGCTAGCACACGCAAATCAGCTTATGTAACCTTGGTCTCTCTGCACCTTGAATCCGCCTCGTCAGCCTGGTCACCTCATCAAGATTACCTAGTTTCAATGTTAGACGCAGTACAAAACAGAACCACCAGATTAATTTCATCCAACTACGACCGGCGCTC
Organism: Dermacentor andersoni; assembly: GCF_023375885.2. NCBI lineage: Eukaryota > Metazoa > Arthropoda > Arachnida > Ixodida > Ixodidae > Dermacentor > Dermacentor andersoni. The sequence goes on along the minus strand of NC_092824.1, from coordinate 92,229,407 downwards.
TAGTGTCACTCAAATTCAAGCATTATGTACCGGTAGAACAACCGCATGTTATGTCTGATGTACCAATACATTCACTGCACAACATAACACGGTTTCGTTCTTGTATCCCCACTACCTATTTCTAGGCATCTTCATAGTCATCTCAGCCTCACGCGAATAATTGGCAGAACCAATTCTTTTAATTCCTCAGCGTCGCCGCAAGCCATTTCCGTCTGGAATGATCTTCCCGAGAGCCTTCTCTCCATCCCTTGACGTGAAAAATTCCGAAAGAATTTGTACACCCACTTCTTGTAAAGTTGTGTGTTCAGTGTTGTATATAATTTTTAGTCATTAACAACGTTCCTTTCTATCTGCTTACGCTTCATGTAATTTTTTTTGTACTTCCTACCCCATCACTCGGTGTTCCGATTAGAACCTGCTATGTATTTCTAACTAAATAAATTGCACCCTATCGAACTGTGGTCGCCGCCGCCAGGATTTGATCCCGCGCCTTCGGTCTTAACAGCGCAACGCCAAGCCACTATGGCACTACAGGGTCTAATGACACACAACTAATGTTTTGCAAAAGAGGTTCATCGATGAGCGCCTCATACGCAGTGACCCAGAATGGTCTGAACTAATTTAGGAGCGGTGCATACCGTCACAAACCAGCGACCTAAGTGGGTACGAAGGTTAGTTTCTAAACTTGCTCTCTCAGCACACCACCCGGATGATCCACCCATTAGACAACACTCTACCCTTTGACCCAAGGGGGAGCGAAACAAGTCAGAGACGGATAAACAAACCAACCGCTAGACAAACATACCGCCAACTGGGTGAAGTTCCCAAGTACTGCAAACCACAATAGATGGAAGACAAAACACACTCAACTGCCCAGAACTGTAATATTCTGCTGTTGAAGACAAGGCTTTGCGTTGTGTCGTTATCTTTAATATGTTTTCAGTATTGAGAAGGTGGGCTCTTATTTTCGGGTCAACTAGAAATGACGCCGTGCCTAAATCAGTCATGCCCTTTAAATCATTGTTGCGCTTTCGTTTGAAAATGTGTGGTTTCAATACGTATATAGCCAATGGCAAGCACGGGTGCCAGTTTCACGCCGAATGAGCTTGCGTTATCGTAAATAACAAAGTCTGGAAAACCGTATTGCATTTCCTTTGGTGCAGCTTTCAATTGGGGTATAATATATTTATACCAAAGCCACTAGGGGATTATGAGGGTCGACGTATTGGGTAGATACTAATTTTTAGCAGAGGTTATACGACAGAAAAGCGAAGTACGCAGGCAATGCAGATTTCACTGCTGCGATTCTCGAGTCGGGAATGCAGCCATTTAGGTAGCACGCTTGAAACAGCAAGACAAGGCGATCTTTTGCTGATAACTTAAAAACTGGACAGCAGCTTTCCATGCTGTGAACGACGCAGATGGTCTGAAGCTGTTTCCCAATGAACTTTCACTTGTAAGGCAGCGCACGTCTCCTATTATCTTTGTAACCTGTTGTTGATGCGCGTTTTGACGAAATATGTACCAGCTCACCCAGTTTGACATTTCTGGGAATGACAGCACTACACAGATTAATTGTGGCTATGGTAGTTATAAATATTTATTTGGTCAATATTCAATAAAAATAATTATTTAAATCTGATAGTGTCTTGTTCACACCTAATTTATAAGAACTGCAAGAACCATTGGCATACTCGAGTTTAGTGTGGGTAAAATTGTTTTATAGGCAATTATCTTGCCAGAACAAGAGGCAATGGAAATATTACGATGTAACAGGTCACGTCATCGATTCGCTCACCTTGCGCGCTTGGCCCGTACTGTCTGCCGCCGTGCTGCCTCCCACGGTGCCTGGTGATCACTAACGAAAGGCCAGCACCGCCGTTGCCCGACATATGCGTGCAAGAACCGACCATCTCCATATCGAGCACTTGGTTCTCGGCACCGGTGGAAAAAAAAGGCATTGCACGCGCATGTAAGAAACGTGGTGAAAGACAAGGGGACACGAAACACTGACTTATTCTGTAAACCGTCAGACAGCAAGCTTAGCCAAGAGCCAGGAACTCTTTCGGCCGTATACCCGGACGGATTCGCTGTGATAGCCTCCGAAAGTGATTGCGAGAGATGTTGCTCCCGAACCATAGGCCGTCGGCGCCTGGATGATAGTTATTTGCCTACGTGGTCCCACATACCGCGACGCCAGCTGAAACGCAAATGCACGGGCCGTGGTATTTTCTGGCTAGAGATTATTAGCTTCATCACAGTAGTTTGTGCAGAAGCACCTAGGCCATCCACTCCGTGATACCGTACTAGTTCCCTGTGTTACAGCACAATCGGTGCCGTGCGCTACAAAAGCATGACAAACACAATCACCGTATGTTTTTCACCTTATCTTACTCGTCTTAGCTTACGATTCTGGATATGCAATAAGTGAGCTTCTTTTATCTTTCTATCTTGCGGCGATTGCTGCAAGCCTGGGAACTAGACGCCGAGAGCATATTCTGACTGTTTCGCCTACGTTATGTCTGATGACTGACTATCGAATGACATCGATTGCAGCTTGCGCCCATGCCGAGTAAGGACTGCGATGCTTGAAATAAGTTTCGCTTGAAGGATGAATCCTTGACTATAGCCCCTCAGATTTTTGTTCAAGGAATTATGGAAGGAAGGGAAAACAAGAAGTGAAAGGCAGAGAGGTTAACCAGATTAGGTGTCCGGTGGGCTATTCTTTTCAGAGGGATAGGGTAAGGGACAGAAAAAATAAGAAAACATGACTAAAAAACAACAGCGCAGCAGTTCGCACACACTATAGTGTGTGTACACTAGTATTTGGTTGCCACACTATAGTGTGGCAACCAAATACTAGTCTGCGCCTTTCAATTTATCTTAATTTATGTATCTGCTCAACAGTGGTAATCACAAAATTGTCGACCGTGAGCAGCAGCAGATGCCAGTCGGAAGATGGCAGTCTTTGCCAGTCAGAAAAAACAGTACGCAATAAGTACGTCGCTGAAAACACTATCGTTAGATGTCATTCGGGGGTGCCTATTGATGCCTCATTGACACACTTTCATAATCACGACAGTACTTCTCGAGTTAGATAATTAACTGCAATTACCGAATTAAATCTCCGTACCGGAAGAATTACTGGGGGCTACTCCACTGTATCGTAAACAATATGTACTAGGATTTCTTGAAGTAACGCAACTGCCATTTTTTAAAGTCTTCGTGCATGATAGTTGGGGCACCCTGTATAATTCACTCAATAACCGAAATTAGTCCAAGCCGGATTCACTCTAAATCAAAATCAACAGAGTCACGCGCAGCAGCACTTATACACGGATTCGCAGCAAAGGAAACGAGAGAGAGAGAGAGAGAGAGGCTGCAGTTATACGCCGGAAAGGCGAAGCAATATTGGTGATAGCGAAGTATACGACAATTACACAAAGGAAGATTACACCACCAAGAGATGCGAGATTCTTTGTGGTGTGAGACGACTCAGGATGCGAAATTCAACTTTCTCCTACTATGAGGTCTCTTAATTCTCATATAAGGCCTTCACTTGAGTGAGCAATTCTTCGAAGTCAAACGAAGTTTCTTCAAGCGCATGTTCTCATTCATTCTCATTTTGACCAGGTGTGTTCACCAGCGCCGAAGAAATTTCTTCCTATTTTGATACGACCACTCATAAGATACGCAGGGCCATAAGCACTTAGCCACAACCGCAGAGGGTGCGTGGCCGCTTGTAACCATACATGTTAATCTGCCAAAACGCGCTTTCTGAAGATTACAATTTCCCTGAATATGTGCCGAATACATGTGATTACAAATGTTTCCTACTTCTGTGTGCACACACTTGCCATAAGCACTGTTCCCTCGACAAGCATCGCGCATCGCCTTCGTCCTTGTAACGTCACTACAAGTACGTCTCCTAATGTGCATCCACCTGATTCGGTGTTTCTATTTCAGAATAACTTCCGAATGGTGCAGAGCTCACACATCAAACAATTGTACGAGATGAAGGTTGCGCATATACATTGTATAACTTTACTCGTTGCATAGGATGAAATCAAATTGTTGTTCGTATCATAGTTAGTTGTATAGCATTTAAGAAAAATCTCGACTTCAAATAAAGTATACCATGTCTGTTGGTTCAGCATTATTCCCCATTGAAGCTGCCACCATCGAAACGATATATGATAAGGGCAACGCTTCAGTAAACGTAAACCTGCGTCCAGTATTCCTTGAATACTCTATCACCAAGTTTTGAATTGTGTTTAGCAATAAGGAACGAGCAGATTAATCTTTCAACTGCACGAACATTGAATATAGGCACTTGCTACACTGAACAGGCAACTGTAGTACGTTTGTCTAATCGCGAATAGGCCAACTTCACGGCACGAAAGAAAAGGCAGTTACAGCGAAATACAGCGGACGGCACTTCGCGTGACTGCTACACATAAAGCTGACTGAGCTTAAATACTTCAATGCAGTCGAAAGGATTGGGCTCACCTCGTCTGCTAGGAAGCGGAACCTCACCCGGCTGTCCATCCCCGCGTTGTTTCAGCCAAAAGCCACGGGTACATCCTACATGAACGAGCAGCCAGCATTGATCCAATTAAAATCAGCGTGGGTTGCATTCAGACGTTATAGGCTAAATTTATTCGCGAAACCTGGGGAGGCCCACATGCACCTTCAATCGCAAAATTGCAGTCAACGCCAACGCAACCCACAATATCGATTCAGTCTGCATATACCGTTATTGTGCCAAATTCAGGAGGAGGAGCAGAAGGAGGAAAAGAACGAACTTGGCCAGGCTGTTCGTCCTCAGTGAATGCAATTTTTAAATACAAAAAAATTGAGAAGCCACTTTACTCTGTGAAGGTGGTTGACCAGCGAAGCTGCTACGGCGGCATAAATTATGTTGGTATGGAGTTTTCTTGGTATGTAACTATACATATAATTATGTATATGTCTTTTATGCGAAATATAAAAAAATACGCAATCATCTGTTGTCTCTTCTCTTTATCCTGTCACGCAAGTGATGATGGCGTTGTGGTCACTGTGAAACACGGCGAATGGCTCTTTTACTACGACGCTCTAAAGACGCATGTGTTGTCGAAGCAGCTGCGACGGAGCGCCGTTTAGACGCAGGTGGCCGTTAAACCGAGCCTCGACGCGACCGACAATATGAGTTGACCGGGCCGCAGTCCAAAGAAGTGCACAAAATAAAACAGGTTTGTTTATAAATTGCGATTTGACATACTTGGTGAAAGAAAATTGGAAGGACTAGAGTTTTATTCCAGTGGACAAACACTGAGCTGTCCGTTACACTCCCGTAGAAGCATATGTATTGACAGCATACAGGAATTCCACAATATTTACGGCTACACTGTGAACTACGTAATCATGAAAAGTAAATGAAACTAGGCGTAATGTTATAGTCGTTCTAGCGGCTTTCGTGCAATTTGTTTCGGGATAGTTTCCATAAAACAAGGGTTACAGCCGTTTTCCTTGACCAGACGCCCTCCGTAGATGCCCATGTATTGACAGCCAACGGGAATTCTGTAACGTTTACAACTTCGCTGTGAACAAACCAATAATGAGAAGTAAATGAAACTCGGCGTAATAATAGAGTCGTCTTATCGGCCAATTTCTGTACGATTTTTTTTCGAGATTCTTGCTATAGATTGAGAGCTATACACAGCATTCACAAGAAAGTTGGTTTTGCCGCAGAGCTTTTTTGTTTGCCGCCACAATTTTTCCGCAAGGTATCCGTAGACAGCTTCACTGTAAAACATGGCAAAACACAAACAGGGCGAAAGAAGCGAATTTAACAAAGACGCTGATTTTACGTGTTTTAACAAACTCGCCCAGCTTGTCTTTTGGATAAAGAAATTCTGATAGAAAAAAAAAACTTACATCAGCGTTTTCTTAACGCACGCGCGATGCTCTGAACACCAGCAGTGGAAGCCGCTAGAATAGCTGGTCACCAAGTCTGCAGGGCGTGCAGCAAGGCACCAGACTGCGAGAATAGTTGTACACCAGGTCAGCAGGGTGGGCATCGAGGTACCAGGTTGATGAATCAGTTGGCCATGAGATCCACAGGGCGGGTATCAAGACACCAGGCTGCTAGAACAGTTGGCTACCAGGTCCACTGGGTGGGTAATAAGTTACCGGCTTTCGAGATCAGCTGGCCACTATATCGACGGGGTCCACAAGACATCACATACAGCTGCCAACAGGCTAACGGAAAGGGCACCCAGATACCTGGTCGATAAATCAGCTGGCCTCCAGATCCCCAGGGCAGGCGTCAAGACACCAGGCGGCAACAACAGCTTGCAGCCAGGTCCATAGGGCTGGCTTCCGGACAGCATAATGCTCGAAGGCCTGGCCGCCAAGTCCGCACACCAAGCAGCAAGATACCGGGCTGCAAGGCCAGCCCAGTTGCCAAATTTTTCGTCAGAGCTTTTGGGTGAAAGGCAGTAGGTACACTGTTAAAAAAAGAAGTCCCGTCTTATAACGGCATGACAACCCTCAAACTCTTGATGACAGGAAGTTCCCTTAACAACGAGTGATACTACTGAAGCCATAGTTACCTATGAACATTACCAATGCCATACCACGAACGAAAACTTTTGAAGTCTTAGTTAGCTACCAACATTGTCAATACCATACCATGGGTAAACGGTTATATAAATTTAAGATCCACGTTCAGGGTCGGAACCGTAACTGGCGCATGAGGGATCGCATCTGTTAGATATCGTGGTTGTAATGACGCCATAATAAATTTGTATGGGTGCTGTGCTGTACAGCAGGTTTAATAAATAATGAAAACGTCATAAAATTATGGAACATGGATATTCAAGGAATCACAACATCAGCGATTGTTATAGATGCTTGTGTGTGTTACTCCTTTCCTTCTGTGTTGTGCAGCATTCCCCAGTGTTGTAGCCATCTGTTAAGCAGTCTAATTAAACTAGAACTCATATAGTCAAGAAGTCATTAGGTAAGAAATATGTTAGCCAGAATAATGAATAAAACCAGCTTTTTGGCTCTTGTATGGGCATCAGAAGCTCAGATTCGGTCGGTGAGCTTTCTTTTCTGTCCATCACCAGCAAATATTTTTTCATGCAGTAATAATCGATACTCCATAAAGGCTACATGAATACTCAGGATAGCCTTTCAAAAAAAACGCAAGGTCAGCTTTCAGTTGTAGTGTACTTGAACATGCATAGCATGTCTTGGGCCATCAGAGGAGCTGAAAATGAAAGGCAGGAAATGCAAGTCAGAACCTGAAGTGAAGCAAACAACAATAAAAAGGAGGGTCAGAGCTCCATTTTTTTCTTAAGGATCGCAATCTCTGCGCAAGCCGCCAGAGCCTTTGAGCAGGCTCTGTTGTTTGTATTCATTTGGTGGTGCGTGCACTCTTCGCATTTGCCAACGAGCTATCTGGAATGAATATGAGATAGGCAGGTTACAAATGTTATCAAGAACACCCGTGCAAAAAAACAATTGCAACAACTACTTTATAATACCAGGTTTATTACGCATCACCTACTAAGCCTTGCATGTAATTTCAGCCCCTACCACTATTGTAACTTATTAAGATGCAAACACATCTCGGGATCCACGCACGATCATCTGTCCAAATCTTCGCACTCATGCTAGGCTATTGCACACTGCAACGAAAATACTTGTAGCCATGATGGTATCTATACGTGAACAGCTCGTGTAACTATGTTTGTAACTGCATTCTTAACAGGCATCATCAGTGATGGACCATTTGAAAACTTTGCTCTTATATATCCAAGAAATAGTGTGATAACTTATCATCTTGAAGCTGTCAAATCTCAGGAAAGAAGTGGTACTTTCAACGTAACCCGATGTAGAAATTAAAAACGGCATGTCTTTCTGATGGAGAAGTCAGAATCAGGTACAATAAAAACCCCAAAGGCACTAGTCCAATAAATCTACGTTGTGTTCATTTTTTTAGTAATAGTATTTACAGGTAATGCTATTTGAGCAATAAGGGTAAGGGAGATTGAGCGCACTAATACATGTCGCTGTAACTTGCGGTTGCAACTTCCAAAATATACTGCTTAGCCTCACATGCTTTCTTCACAGCATCATTACCTGTTTTTTGTGGTTAACATGTAAAAATGACAGGGCATAACAGACAAGGCAATACTATGTAGTCTTATCTTGGAGTGTTACCTTTCAGTGTTACCTTGGCCAGTCTTGGCTAGAGGGAACTTTTGCAGAAAAACAGTTGAAAACTGCGAACGGTAGCACACATTTTACAGCAAGTATGTCAGCTGTATTGCCGTTTGTTCTTAGTGCTGTGTGATAAAAAAAGCAAGGTGATTAAACAACCTGAATTCTATCTATGGGAATACATGGCCGCAATCCATGCTACGTCTGTGGAATTCCCACTATTTGCTTTGTTAAAATAATTTGTGCTTGGCGAAGCACAAAGCCTGTTTCAATAGCTATTCCTCTGTGTTGAGTCAGACTTCTATTGCCACACACCGCAACAAAACCGATAGTTCTACTATAATACGACGCGGCCCCTGTTGTGTATCACCGTTTGGACGAAAGGTCATTGAACAACAGGTTCCTGACATGCTTGCGTGAAATATGGCGTTCATCTAGCTTCTGGGCTTCTCCTGCTAAAAGTATTGTTCCCCTCGCTTTTGCGTCGACTATCGAGCGCTAAATAAAATCACACGCAAGCACGTATATCCCGTAACTCGATTTTACGACGCTTTCGACACGCTACAGGAGACGGAGTACTTCTCCAGCCTTGATTTTCAATCAGGATATTGGCAAATTCTGATGAACGAGACTGACAAATACCGCATTCGCCACACCGGGCGGCCTTTATGAATCTAACGTGACGCCTTTTGGTCTTTGTAACGCCCCAGCCACATTAGTATTCGAGGGTCCCAGACTGAACAAGAATATTTTATTTCTGGTCATACCTTTGTTCAATATGTCACTAGTTTTACTACCAGCGTTACTACTAGAAAGTGGTGCGAGTACCAAGGAGCGACGCAAGTAACCAAGAACGCAGTTAGCTTCCCTGCATATTTTAGTGCGAAAGCACTACTAGCCTATTAACCTGGATTTTACCTCTTTCCGGGTGAAGCCTCTTTCTACAGCCCCACGCAAACTGAAAACAATGTGTAGGACCGACGGCGGTATCTAACCTCGGCCGTCGAGCACAGAAGCCGCGTGCTCTATTAGGCCACGATCCCATGCATACGTCTCTCTTCCAAAGCTATCCGGCTCTTTGAAACGCTCGGTGCGCTCGGCATGATCAACCCCGATGCCATTTCCTCGACTTCCTTCTTTGAGACGGCTCGTGTGTGACGTCACGTAACTGAAACTACTAAACCGTGCTCCCAATATAATGCGCACGCGTGCTGTGTCGCTTAGTCACTCCACCCTTAAGGCTCAACCAGACGTACGCGTTCCAATGCGTCCGCACACGCCGCGCTGACTCGACGTCGCGTGGCGCCCGACGGAGGAAGAGGGCGCGCACCCAAACGATGCACGAGTTGCCGCGCGTAGCCGCGCGTCTCGTCGCGGCGGCGCAGTGTTGCTAGCTTGCCATGTTCAAGGCAGTCTAGCCTTCGATTAACGGCCACGTTAAGCAATGTGTTACATATTAGTCAGTTTTAGTTTAGCGTCAGCAACTATAGCGTACGCTATACGCTATAATATAGCGTACGCTAAGCAGCGCACGTTTTCTACAATTTTAGTTGACCGGCGATATATTCGAATCTCAGAGGCCATATGCCGTTGTTGCGGCTATTTCGCGCCATTAGCGACAGGTGGCGCTGACATCTCGAATGGTTCTTTCGTTAGGCTTCGACTCGTTCGAAACGAGAAGCGATCTCGAAAACACCACGAGGTTATCCATAATACTCTGTCGTCGAAGCGGCCTGAGACTAAGCGAAAGCCGTTTACGCAGTCATTTGCTACGAACGAAGTGCATTTTACAAAAGCAACGCCAAATTCAATTCGAAGCGGGCAGCCGGGACCGCCGCCATGTTTCCCGCAAGCTCCGCAAACCCCGCAACAACGCTAGGGTGACCCGGGCTTGCCTGAACGTCGCGCGGAGTCGTTCCGGAAGTGACGTTGGCTTGCCGTGGTCATGTGAGGTGTGTCATGCTACTGACGCGAGCGGCAGCTTCCGGCGCGGGCGCAAAAATTCTAGCGGTTGTAGGTCTCCACGCCGCCGCGCGCCGACACGCGAAACAGCCTCCGCGCCTGACGCCGTACGCGCCCAGGCGTGGTGCGGCGCGTGCGGGCGCATTGGAACGCGTACGTCTGGTTGAGCCTTTACGCTTCGCCTTGCGCGGAACGACGCCCGCAGGCGCATGTATGAAAGAAAAAAAAAGTCAAGATAAACAAGAAAAACAAGGTATCTGATTCGTGCCGGCTGGCGCGCGGCTATGAGTGGCGTTTTTGTCGAAGTAGCACAGTCTTACCAGCGTCTAGTTCGCGGCCAGCGTTGGAAATGACGGGCGATGGTCCTACAAAGGGTAATCTTGCTGTGATAACCGCAGCTGACTCGCGAATTTCTTTCCAGCATTAGTCGAACGCGTCTTGAGCAGCGGCGCGTAATCTAACGCCGGTGCGCCATTGCAAAGCCGTGAACAGACTACGGTCGCGTCCGCCATAAAGGCCGTAATTATCGCATTTATCGTAACTGCTTGAACTTCTGCTAATTCGCTATAAACCGCACTTCGGTTAGATGCGTATTACGACCGTCCAATCTGCGCTTACGGAAAGCTGGGAAATGCAGTTTTCAATACGACGCCGATTAGCAAGCGAGAGCTATAGCAGAGGTGCTAGGAGAACCACAGGTAACTACGCAGCAGCGTCGAATGACCGGTAGATGCAAATCGAAACTACTTCGCGCATTGGCGGCATCGTAACAGTCGCATCTGTGCCTCTCGTAAAAGTAGCGGGTACGCCAACATTAACGCCGAGGCTGGTTGCGAATGCTGCGTACGTTCTGCTCAATGCGACAATAGCCTGCACAAACTAGTCGAGCTTTAGAGGTCTGTGCTTACAATCCACGTGAACGCTTCGTACGAAGCGCACGTAGTCTGAACACAGGTTTAAAAGGCGCGGGTGGCACCTCAGGCCGTGCTTCCGCGCGTTATTATGAGTAGTTGTGAGGTACACGCAGGAAACATGAGCGCGCCGTCAATGCCGATACAAACTCGTGCAACGACACACTATATAAATCAGCATCGCACAGGCACATCAGCTACATATATCGGATCCTCGAGCTGCTAGACGAAGTGACAAGCAAGCACCGGCAGGCGATTCGGCAAGAAATATTAAATTTTCAGGGGCGACACAGCAAGCTAAGTTGCTGTTACATGCCCAGAAAAAACGGCCACAATGGCTAAAAGTCACAAAGGCACTCGCATGAGTTCTAGAATATTAACCTTTAGTAAGGAAGCGTGGCATATAGAAAGGCAGGCGCACAGGCGGCCGGTGGATGAGTGATTCGCAGGTGAACAGCTTTCTGCCACAACAAAGAATTCAAGTTCTTTCGAACTTACCGTGCAATCCTTTGACTAGGAGCCGGAGAATCACCAACGCTGCACGGTTGGCCCTTGCAGCTGCGATAAAACTCTGGAAATGATGAATCCCGGGACGAAGCCGGCCGCAGCTCGCACATCCGAGAGCACCGCAGATACCAGAAGTGCGTGCGCCTGGCCGTGTTCTTCCGCGTGTTGGCGTCGTCACGCAGGTTCCGAGCCAAAAGTTAGTTCGATTGAAGTTTCAATGCTGCATTAGCGAAACGAATATAGGATGGGCTTCTTGGTAATCGCAAACAATAACGGTACGTACCACATCAGTCACACTAAACATAACTACTTATCATACCTCAAAATAAGATTCCATTGTGAAGCGGGTTCGGAGCCGTTGCAGCCCGTTACAGGACGTGGCAGGTGTGGCGTTCGTGTGGCTGTGGCCCCATAGGATGCTCCTGTGATTTCAGGGTTTTTCTTAACAGTGTATACCCAATTACACATGAAGAATTAAAGACTGGAATTTTACTCACGAAAATCCCGATGTGATTGAGAGTCACGCCGTAGAATATAAATGTGGATAAATTTTGGCTATCTGGGGTTCTGTCAGGTGCACTCAGTGAATGTTACGCGGCTTTTTTTGCATGTCACCGCCATCTAACCATGGTCGCCACGGCCGTGCTTCGATCTCGCACATTCGGGCTTAACCAGCGCAACGCCGAACCCACTACACCACTATGTCGCGTAATTGCACATAACCAGTGACCAAAGTATGTATGAAACATTCACTGAAGAGCGGCGCATACCGTCACCCAGAATGGCGTGAAAGAAGTTCAATGAGGAGCGGCACATTCCATCACATAACCAGTGACTCAACTTGGTCCGAAGGTTGGTTTCGAGCCATGTTCCCACAGCACACCAGGCCCACGCATTGCCCATTAAACAAGGGAATACCGCATTACCAGCGTTGCAGTGGAACAGGTTCGTAGCATAAAGAAACCAACAGACTATCATACCGCAAATTGGGGGAACTTCCCAAAGAGTGCTAACCGCAATAATTAAAAGGTGCAATTGTAACGCACGAGTGCACAGCACTGTAATATTGTCGTGTTAATGTTTGGGTTGTGCCGTTATCGTTTAGAATACCATGACTATTGAGTCGATGGGCTCAACGACTTCCGAGTCGTTAAGTGAAAACGACTTTCGGCCCTAATTCATCCCAGCCATGCACTATCATAGCGGTGTAACACGAGATCATGCCTCATCCGGATCGAAATTCCCTCGCGCTGCTTGCGCAATGCAATCAATCGCGACCGAAAAATTCACTGGATCGCTTCGCCGGATCAGTTCCACCTCACGCAGTTTGCAATTTTTGTTTCTGATAACATAAGTCTGCTGGAATAACTGCGGCTGCGCTAGTTATAATTATCATTCATATTTAGTCAAATTTTAACTCGATTACATTTTATTCACAATATTAACGAGAAAAATATGAGATCTTGTTCACACTGCATTACTGAGAATTGCGAGAGCCCTTAACGTGCTCGAGTTTCGTGTGCATTAAATTATTTTATAGGCAAAATACTCGGCAGAGCGAAAGGCAATGGAAAGACTACGACGCAAGCCGTCACGTCTTCGATACGCTTACCTTGCTGACCTTACTCGTACATTGTGCCACGTGATGTCTCCCAAGCTTCCCATCCCAAGGGGATGATGCACGAAAGGCCCGCCTCGTCTTCGACGGACAGATGCGTGTACGACACGGCCATGTCGACCACATGCCCTTCGTTCTCGGCACCGATGAAAAAAGAAGAGAAATAACATCGCACGCATATGTGAGAAGCACGGCGAAGGAAGATGGGAACGCGAAGCCTTGGGGCTCTATTCTGAACACCGTCAGATAGCGGGCTGATGAGACAGGGGCTGATGAGCAGTAAAATGATGGACAGTAAAAGGAAAGCAGGTAAACGAAGCACATGAACGCAACGCCAACGCCCAACAAATGAATTCTAAAGAAAAAAAGCCCTTGAGCTGGACTACTCGAAGAGGCGGACATTACTTGCGCGAGAGATTGAAGTGCCTATTGTACTGATTAACAAAAATTCACTAAGTAACTGAACTAGTTACCTTAGATGAAATGTCGCAATTTAAACATTTTTATCTCGTTAGACTGCAAGGCCTATCCATTTCAAAAGAATTATGTGTATGACAGCATCTTAGACATACACACTATCAAACTTGCTGCAAAAGTGGACTATCATTTCACTTTTTTAACAAAACGCCGTTTTATGCATTCAAGCACAAAATAACAGCAACGCCAATGTATTTCTTCGTAAAGTTCGGGAAACAATATCTCGAAATTGGTGCCATCCTGAGAATTCGTTTGAACTGGACCTACCATGCGAACGCCAAGGCTACAATTCATAAATTGCAATATGTGCTGTAAGGTTAATATGCGCTGTAATATAATTAGTGAGTTTTTGACAATTATTCAATTATGCATTTCGTTTGTTGGCCCACGTAACGTCCGCCTGTTTCCGCAATTCAGCTCAAAGATTAAAATTGCCCTGTTTGCCACAGATAACATTTAAATTTACTGAAAGTATTCGCAATCAGTGAACGTATTAGGAACCAACAGGACGTATGAAAAGTAATGAAGTACAAAACCAATATGGATCACCCGGAGTAGAATGTCATTTTCGCGAATCCTCGTGCTGTTGTACAACATGCAATGTCTCAGTTGGTCCAAGTTAGCCCTTCGTAATGGCCAATGCATGTCACATGACAACAGAATTATTCAAATGTTAAGTCTACGTTGGAATTTTCATGGAGCGAATATTAAGTGAGATAGATAGATAGATAGATAGATAGATAGATAGATAGATAGATAGATAGATAGATAGATAGATAGATAGATAGATAGATAGATAGATAGATAGATAGATAGATAGATAGATAGATAGAGAGAGAGAGAGAGAGAGAGAGAGAGGCAAAGGAATGACAGGGAGGTTAACCAGAGATTATCACCGGTTGGCTACCCGAGATTGAGTGAGGTGTGTCATCAAGTACTATAAGACTAACGGCGACGCGTAAAATTGTGTATACGTGGAGTGTGTAATCCTAAAATGTTTGTTTAACTACGAAATCTCGTGGAATATTTTATGTTTGTAGATTACACCGCTCACAATCTATGCAGAATTTCAAAAGCTAAATAACTAGGACACACAGTGTGAGACCTATACGCAGAAAGGCCACGAGGACAAATGCAACTCACGAAGCTTGTCATTGCAAGAATGACGATGACAGGCGTGAGCGCAGAAAAGTATGACACGCGTTTAGATACATTTAGGATTATGTGCCTCTTGTCACAGTGGCACACACCCAGTGAAACACACAGAACAGGAACAGTTCACAGAAAATGAAGTCTACTAAAGAATTAATTAAAGCGTCTCGGTGCTTCAGAGAGCCTAATGCGCACATATCTAATGTTAAGGGTTTATGTAGGAATTCACATATTGTTTTATTACACAGAACAGAGATGCGCACTGGCACTATGCCGGTCAGCATAAAGTGATTATATATTACCGTTTGCTGGTACTTCCACGCGGCATACATGTTGGTATATATATATATATATATATATATATGTCTGTATGCCTGCCTATCTTGCGCCAGCACCAAGACCTGCGAGGTTGTTACTGGGCACTTTAATAAAGACATTGTATTTATTTATTTATTTATTTATTTATTTGCTTCATTCTCAAGGCTTAGAAGGACATTGCAAAGGTGGGTGTAGACTAAAATACCAAGACTATACACACGTTCCAACATTTAGTTTTAGTACTCAAAGCGATAAACTCAAGATATTATCCGTTATTGCAGTATTGAAAGATGCGTGCTCGATGCAGACGATGGAATTGGGTAGGCGGCTGTGCGATAGAAAGGAATAAAAGATTATCAAGACGCGACGACATCTACGAAGGTTCTGAAATGAATTCTTTAAGTGAGTTATATTGGTAAAGAAATTTTTTGAAGAATGCAAAGACGAGAAATTTTTTCTTCGGAAGTGCAAATTAATAATACCAAGGTCTGCTTTCAATAAAGAAACGCTAGGTGTATGGGAATAACTTAAAAGGGTGAAACGATCTTTCCTGTTCAGAACCGACTCAACAGTATCTGCTAATGTGATTTGACCAGTGTCCCAAACTGATGGCGTGTACTCTAGCTTGTGCCTAATTAGTGTTTTGTAGAGCAGTAATCTTAAAAGGGGTGAGGCTTTAGAGAAATTCCTTCTTCTGTAGCCAAGGGATCTTTTTGCATAATTAGTGATGAGTTTAATGTGAGCATGCCACGAAAGCTTATTGTTCAGCTGGATTCGAGATATCTATAAACAATCACGTGCTCAAGATTGCTCCATTGATAATATAGCCGAAACGAGAAGGTGAGGTTGAGCGACGCGAGACATAATTCTGCATTAAGTGGGATTTAAAACCATTAGCAATCGTGAGCACCATCTTGAGGCATTATCTAGATCTGGATAAAGAATAGTTATCATTCTGACTATGTATTTCACGGCATAGAACGCAATCGTCGGCAGCTTAATAGCACTATTATTACGGCAGGCAAGTCGTTAATATACATTATGAATAGTAACGGGCCCATGACCAAGCCTTGAACGCCTCACTTTAATGTACGCAATACTGAGAAATTATTATCATTGTCGTTGTCGTTGTTGTTGTCCTTATCGTTGTCGTTGCTGGTGTTGTCGTTACTGCTGCTGTTGTCGTTGCTGTTGTTACAGGATTTAGTAGAATGTAACATATCACCGGGGTTTATAATGAACTCCTTAATAATTAATTACGTCTCAAGAGAAGTGAAAACACATTTGCCTAAAGCTACAAACCGAAGCGAACACAAAAGAGGAGGTCCATATTGAACACAAAGAAAAGTTTCAAGGCTCGTCCACGAGGAAAACAGGCACGGTCATATACGAAGCGGAGTCACTCAATGCAGAAGGGACAACGTAAATTCGATTTTTTCCTAACTTCAACCTATTCACTTTCCGAACAACGAAGAAACTTTTCCACAATGATAAGATCGCTCTTCGAAGATACTCAGGGACATAATCACGTAGCCGCAACAGCAAAGAGTAGATGGCCGTCTTTGATCGCCGAAGCAGAGCTGCCGAAACGCGCTTTCTTTAAAGATTTCAACTGCCTCGAATACGCGGGACTACAAGTGTGTCCTAGTTATCTGTACGCACACCTGTCACCAGCGTTCTTCCCTCGGCAAGCATCCCACATCGTCTTCGTCCTCGGGACACCACTACGCAGGCGTCTCGCACTGTGCATCCGGCCGATTTGATAGAGAGAGAGAGAGGAGGTTGAGGAGGAGGAGGAGGAGGAGGAGGAGGAGGAGGAGGAGGAGGAGGAGGAAAGGCAGGGAGGTTAACCAGACAGTTCCACTCAGTCTGGTTAACCTTCTTGCCTTTCCAGGGAGGGCCTTTTTAGAAGGAAAGGCAGGGAGTTAACCAGACCAATTTGATGTTTGCATTTGGGGATAGGTTCTCAACGGTGTAGTGCACAATCATAAAAAAATTGTACGAGGTGAAGGCTGTGCTTAAGCATTGCGTAAGTTTACTCGTTGCGTATGATGAAATTAAAATGTGGTGTGCATCGCCATTAGTTGTATAGCATTGCGTAAGTTTACTCGTTGCGTATGATGAAATTAAAATGTGGTGTGCATCGCCATTAGTTGTATAGCATTTAAAGATAAAACTTCGCTTCAAATAGACACCAGCATGTGCTTTGCATCTGCATTATTTTTCTGCGTGATTTTAGCGTTCTTGGCATGCTCCCGATTCGGCATGTTTTCCGCAGATGGTACCACGATAGAAACCAGCTAAACATGGCAAAAGCTGCCTGCAATAGTCATTCAATGCACTTATTGCAAGCCTCGAGTTGCGTTTCGAAATAAGGAACGAATGGATCGTGTTTTCGATGCACCGACATCGCATTCCGCGACGTGCTGCACCGAACCTGCACGCAGCTCCCGCGCATTTGTCTAAGGGCTGACACGTCTACTTGGCTAGCTGGAAAAAGACGTTTTACAGGTAAAAGCAGCGAGAGGAAGAAAGCGCACATCTGCTGCACGATAAGGCACATTGAGCGCGTAATTACTTCAAATGAACTGAAGGATAACTGCGAGTCGGCCTAGTTGGAACAGATTCATTATTTAAGAACTTTTTGTGCGCAAACAGACAGGGACAAAGAAGAGGATCAAGCGCTCGTCCTTGTGTTGATCCTCTTTTTTGTCCCTGTCTGTTTGCGCACAAAAAGTTCTTAAATAATGAATACTTCAAATAAACAGCAAGGATTGTGCTCACCTCGTATGCAGGGCAACGGAACCTGTCCTGGCGGTCCGTCCCCGCTCAGTTTCGAACCAAGAGCAACGGAGCTGTCCTGCACGAGCAGTCGGCATCCTTTCCGTCACTCTGTGGTGTCTTCGAAAAAGCGGCATGAAGTGTGGATCAACGGCAGGAACTAAAGAGCTATTCACAAGAGTAGGTGAGCATTCCTTGCACGCAACCACATACACCGACACATGGCAGAATGGCAGCCAAGGCCAAAGCAAACCCCTATATCAGTGCAGGCTACATCGTCCGCTATTGCGCCGACGGCAACGTCCCCGTGCAAAGAAATTGCCGAAATCAGAAAGCGTTCATTTCGGCGATGGCAGCCTACCAACTCATCCAGCTTGCGGTTTTGATAAACAGAGATAGAAAAAGAGGGAGACAATTTTCACCACCTGTGATTTTATAGTGTGCGCGTTATCTTCCTATCAACAGCAGAACGAAAGGCATAGGCCTTATTTACATATTTCATTACGTACTTGTAACATGTATAACTGAATACAAGTCAACGACAATGTTTAAAGTAACCGAAGCAGAATGGATTCAAGAAACGGGCTCTTACACAAATACTACACGCGTCTTGCCGTTTTTAAGTCAGTGCTATAGCTTACAAGCCGGGAAGCCAACGAAGACGTTCAAGTTGAACGCCTTCGTTGACTTAAGGCCAGGCGGGAAAATTGTTAACATCATCCAAATGATGCATAATCTTTTGGCGCAAAAGTGAATTAAATTATGTGCTAATTTTATCGTTCTTTAGGTCGTCATGGATGTTGTCATACCGCGGAAACTGGAACACAGCTGTAAGCGAGACAGCACGGACAGTGCTGCCAGTCGGATGTACGTTTTGTTTAAGATATTGTGTGCGCCGAATACTTGTGGCTGGCTCGCCTCTACAAACACTCTTATATGCTAGCAAAACAAAACTTTTAATAGCGCTCTCGCTGTTTTTCGTCTTGCTGGAGCCCGTGTTCAGTTTTGGACCATAAAGTTTGCCACACACCAACTCATCACTGTGCGGAGCGCTTCAGCAGGTCATTCTGCTGCTTGTTCGTCGACGACACTTGGCAGCAGTTGCTCGGTTTTTCTTTTCTTTTTTTTTTATCATGAACCGAATTTCAAGCACCGCCACGCAAATGCGTAAGATTGCGCACATTGCTCTTCCCTAACAGCAACGCTTCATAGAAGCGTTCATTTTGCCCTGGCGAGCCGCTCGCGTGGTTTACGCATTAATATATGGTTCTCTATAGATATTCTGGAACACCCTCCCACCGATTAAACTAACCTTTCTAAGCGTTAGGTGGGTCCAATTATTGCAATAAAGTTCAGCCCCTGTTCCAGTAAATTTCTCGAACCACCATGTTCTTTACGCGTTTTCAAGAGGCATATACTGGAATCATAAATACGCACCTGCTCCGAAGTGCGGCTTTCCCGGCCTCGCCGTACGTTCACGTGCCGGCCTGTTGCTCTTGAGAAAGCTCGTTCTTCGTAAAACGTTTCTGCAATGCCGTATTTTATCGCCTATAGTTCTCACTGGGACTTTTGACGTTCGCGAGTAGCAAATTTTCCTGCAGCCACGACACCGAGTCACCCCGCGATTTTCAGCGCGCCCTTCTCGCGTTCCGAGAGCCCGGCTACAATATAGTTCTCGAGCTTTCTCGAAGACAAGGAGATTAAGCGTGGTTACGCGATTCTTTCTGTCAGCGTCATCTGATGAGTGTGCTCGAACCTATACCGCGCTTCCAGTTCACAAAATGCCATAAAAAAAAAAAAAAGACGGTACGCTCGGAGGCGGCCGGGCCTCGCTTGCGTGTCATCCGCAGTCGCAATTCTATATCTGCCCGACGCAATACGCACGGTTACTTTATCTTATCAATTGTGCCAGTGTGCCGCGCAATTGTGCGCTGGTGCGCTTCGGTGCTCATGAAACTTGGCTGTCTATAATCAGTGTCTGGACAAGTTGAACCTTAACCCTGTGATGCCCAACATATGCTTTTATACTATACGCTGAGTTTCACAGTTCAAAAAGTTAAATTTAAGCAAAGGAAACTTGACTAATAACCTATTGCAGTGTGTTTAATACGGCTGGAGAGAAGTTTCGAATGTGGATAGTTTGAAAGATAATGCCTAACTAGATCACTACTATACTACATAAGTTTTTACAAAAACAAGTTTTTTTTTAGAAATTTACTATCCACAGCTTGAAATGAAGGCCAACCAATTGCTTTTATTTTCCTTAACATAAAACTGTGTTGGGCATTACAGGGTTAATTAAACGGCAAGACATTGCTTGTATACAATAGGTATTTCGGAAGCGACTCCGTCAAGGTAGATCCATGTGCTTTTCACTAAAATGGAAACAAAGAATTACGCAAACTTCATTGTGTGTGAGCGAGGTGCGCAATATTTCTTACATTTACTGCGTAAGGAAGGAGAAACATATGCAACGTGTTTCCACAACGACTGTCTGCAATTGAACTAGCATTAATTAACAATATAATTTACAAAGTGTAACTTCCTTTATAATTGCTGTTTAACTGACCGTAAGGAGAAGTTCTAATTTCCCAATATATTTAGGTCAGTGGTTAAAGCGTAACCATTTGTTATAAGCAGTGTGTCTTACAAATGTTTCGCGAAACGCGGAGTTTAAGATGTCGGGTAAAATGCACTGCTGCACCAGCAACTTTTCTGTATTGTGTATTCACGCTGGCTGCGGAAACACTGCCCATTCCTGTTCTCGAAGCAGGCGCGAGCTACATAATTTACGGTGGGCGCCAGCGCTTTCAGTTCTAGCTGATCAAAACTGTGCATTTGAACACGCATTTTTCTTTAATTTTTACTACGGAAATTTAGTTTCTTTATAGTTATCTTCCCTGAGCTAAATCAACAAGTCACTCTACACGTATAATATACTCGTATTGCTTTGTGCTACCATGTAGTTGTTCTATCAATAGCTATTACGTAAATAACTTTTCACCACTTGTATGAAGCTTGGCCAGCAATAATTATTTTGACAGGAACCCCGTCTCTTCCCTCATTTTCTTGTTTTTAAGTTTACGAGTCTGAGGCAGGCGTCGCCAAATCCTACGGAAATAAAGCAGCGAACAATATTCGCCAAAAAATACACTGAGTAGCTTTTTTTTCCTTTTTTTTCTTTACTAGCGTACTGTCACTCTTGCATCCCATTGAGCACTGCTCAAACTTTAACAGAGAACACATACCCATTGAACACTGAACAAATTTATAGATGCTTGCAACCATAGAACACCCCGAAACTGAGAGACGTCTAGAGCACCGGACTCGTGTTCCTCTGTCGAGTAGACTAACAACTGGCAAAGCTTAGAAACTTCATTATAAAAAACGAGACACTACAAACAATCGAATAAGGACAAAAAAGAAAACGGAAAGTTACTCACCGTCGACGTATGGTTTCGCCGATGGCCGGTAGTGCTCAGGCCCTTACACAAACGCCGGCTAGAATGCGAAGCTTTTCTAATGCTCGCTTCGTCTTGCGCTGGTGTTGCTGATTCCTCTTCTCGGAAAACACCGTTAAAAGACACTCAAAAAAACTGTTTAGATCCCTAAAGACAAGCTTGCGGACCGACGCCCCTCCGCAGCTCAAGCGCCATTTGCAAACTGAGGGACCGGATGTTGTCAAGAGAACCCAACTTCCGGTAAGCTTGCCCCCCCCCCCCCCCAAAAAAAAAAAATAATTAATTCCGCGGATTTCAAGCGCCAAAACACAATCTAATCATTTCGACCACCTCTTCAATGCGCACATAATGCGCCGGCAGCCATGCGTTCTTGCATTCAGAACCCATTACGTGGCAGCCGCTACAGTATGGATCGAACCCGCGACCTCGTGCACAGCAGCTGAACGCCTTAACGACTCAGCTACCTGGCTGTTGCCCTTTATTTGCTGGGAACAGCGTTCCTGAAGGTCTTTCTGTAAGTGTTATTAGGTTACGCCTATTAACTACTATCATTATGGCTTTTAAGAAAACATGGGGCACATAAATCCGCATAAATGGGCCCCGAGGCCTTACTAACGCCGTATCCCTACAATTTCAGCTGTGTTAGTAAATTACGCTTCTACAATGAACAAAGAAGAAAAACTAGCCCAAACACGGCATATACAGACATGTGTCTATGGTGTAAATGCCAACACTCTTTCACATATCACGTGGCAGTGTGCAGAACACGGAGAAGAACACGAAAGAAACGGCACATGGAACGAATGGGAGCCGCTACTGTCTAGCCCGGCCCTGAAAGATCAGCCACGACTGATCGAACGAGCTGATGAGGAAATGGCCCGTGCCAGCGAGGCCTTGGATTAGGGGCACCATTCTGCCGGACAAACTCCGTTTTTCAGCCCCCTACCTCCTCTGGGGCACTAGCGTAGGAGCACGTACGGTTTCTGTATATAATAGTGTTTTCTACTACTACTACTAAAACAAACAAAATCCCTATTTGTGCGAGAGGTAGCCTACTAAGCCAGAAAATACGAGAAGACGAAAGACGGGTGTGGTTCATGAACCATATCGGAAACACGTCTTGAGTTTTTTGATGGCATGCATTCGGGCTAAATTAATTTTTCATCGGTGATTATGCGCCATATCGCATTCCAAAAGAATCAAAGAGCGAAGAAAGCTACTTCTAATATCATTTATTGAGCGAGAACAGCCCAAATAGCGAAAAGATATCTTAAAATTCATGACGTCACTTTGACGTTCGTTCCTGTGGTTTCGGCGGAAATTTGTAAAACAAAACAAAGAATATCTTTGGGCACAGCCAAAATGTGGTTTTCAAAACGTAAGGAGAACGGCGGCTTAATTTTCGCAACATGAAGCTGTTTAATAAAAAAATAAATTACGGGGTTTAACGTGCCAAAACCGCTTTCTGATTATGAGGCACGCCGTAGTGGAGGACTCCGGAAATTTCGACCACCTGGGGATCTTTAACGTGCACCTAAATCTAAGTACACGGGTGTTTTCGCATTTCGCCCCCATCGAAATGCGGCCGCCGTGGCCGGGATTCGATCCCGCGACCTCGTGCTCAGCAGCCCAACACCATAGCCACTGAGCAACCACGGCGGGTAAGCTGTTTAATATTCCTGCAACGCCACGTACATTTTTTTTCTTTTTTTTTTTTGTATTCGGAAGGACGGAGGCATTCAATTTTTTGTATATTTTTATTACAAAATCTTACAAATAAATTTTATTGCGTACTATAAGAGATCTTGGTGCACAAATATGGCGCAGGCTACTTCGTTCTTGAAAGCTTCAAATTACAACATATAATATAGAGAACATACCATTGCAACAAAGTTGCATTATCACATACAAGTAAAAATAACGCCACAATTTTACAAAGACGCTCTTCAAGCAATAATGCGAACAACAGCATCCCATAAGAAACTCTCAAGCAACTAGGTGAATTAATTTAGAACACTTAAGGTTGACCCAGAGCACGGATGCGCGTGTTTTCGCTAACTCCACCAAACGGAATGCGGCCCGAGCAGTTAGGAATCGAACCTGCCACCTTATGCTCAGCAGCAGCCGCTTGATTAAAGAAAATTTTCCTCGTGAAGGTTACCTTGAGCTGTAGGAGTCATTTGTCGGTGTGGAGCCTGCTGTCCTGGCCACCCCACGAAATGCCGTCTCAAATTTAATTGTGCGCAAGATCGTAACCGAGCGTTTTCATATACACGTATTTTTTCCTGCTTTCATGCGTAGCGGGTACGGCTTTGCTGCTATCCACTGACCGACAACATTCGACAGTCGCTTCAAGGATCATGGCCAAAGGAATTCTTGTAAAAACTTAGAACGTTAAAGGAAACACGGCATCTTGCGCTATTCCTACACTAAGCAAACATAAGGCCACGAACGGTGGGCAGACCATTTTTTTTTTCTTTTTAAGAGGATGTGGTACGCATGCGCATTAGTCTACGCAGCCTATCGCATGCGGCGGTACGAGTGTGTGTTTGAAAGCAATCCCTAAAAAATAATTGGCAGACACCAGTGATTTTTTTTTTATTCCGTGAACTCAATTACTGTGCACAGCAATTGTGCGAAGGCAAACGCCTGGTGCTTTTCCCACGTGGCACACAGCAGTGATAGCGCAAGTTGGTTCGAAGCGTCTCTCTTTACGCGTAAGCGTATATGCTCCCCGCATTGAAGATTCGCAATGTGGGTGTATGAAGCTCTGCAATAGAAGTTGGCACAGCGTCAAGAATGAGGTCAGCGGCGCATCGGTCATGGCGGGTGATGTATGGCGTAGATAATGATAGGACAGCGGCGCTGCGAATGACGTCATCAGCACAGCTGGCGCGGTGCCAGCTCGCCCAGGTAGCGCCGCGCGTGCAGAGCGGATAGCTTCAGCGCCCGACATAACTCGGTGCTCGGAGAGGCACGTAATCAGTTCTGTATTGGCGCTTGAAAATAAATTAGAGAAAGTACGCTCATGCCAAATACGGGTTCACTTGGTGAAACGAGGGTGACTTTTCTTTCCATTTTTTTTTATGCCCAGTCCCTAGTCCCACAGTCACCATGCCGAAGTATTTTCCTACAGCGCATCGTTTTGCGCAGCTCGGTAAATCCACTGAGCCGAGAATGACACCTTGAGCTTATCTCGCTGCTAGCAAGGGGCTGATTTGGCAGGCGTGTAGTACTGCAGCGCACGGCTTCGAGTCAGGTTAGCGCTGGTTTGATTCGTCACGTCAAGGCGCATTTTTCTAATTTTTTTATTTAATGAATATAATTCAAAATGTGCGCGCGAGCGGACAGACTAAGCGCGTTAAATAGCGAATAAAACTATTGCTTACAATAACACTTGTATGTTTTTACTGCGAAGGACAGTTACGAGCTAGCAAATGGGCCGATCAAGTTTACCCTGTTTACCCTGGCATGGTCTAAGTCTAGCGTGGCATGCCCGTTACCTGGAGTAAAAAAGAAACAATCGAACGTGTACTTGTTCCTAGTATAAATACGCCACGTGCGGGAATCGAACCAGCGCCCTCACCGGCACCTTATCATGTAGTTTGATCAACGTTCGTCGAAACCACGCGGCTACAGTTGGAACAATTACGCCGGATCACCAGCAGGCATCATTAGTTTGATCTGATGACCACATTGCAAAAACGGCAACTTTGAAACAACTGTGCGACGAGTGCAAGGACGAGAAATACGCATTCTATCTGTTTCTCGCGATGTTACGAACCAAGTAAGCCCCTGTTTTCCAAGTTAAATTTTGCCTTTTGATTCTTTACGGGAGTTGAGGCGAGCCATCTGCGTTAATAACGTTATAACACACAGCGAGTCATTTCATGTTTGCACTACACTCCACAACGTCTCACTAGCAAACAAGTTCTTGATAGTTTAAATTTCCCGCCAGTAAAATGTATATAAGGCACACATCTGCTGGTGTTTGTTAGAACTATACAATAGCATGGCGCACACAATTTGGATTTCACAGAATTTGTTAGGATAACTTACAAATAATTCATAGCCAATGTTTTCTGCTTCCTGAAGTGATGGAAATTTGTTTTTTGATTTTGTCAATTCCTGTGTAATTATTTTTTTACCTCGCAGGCTTGTGCTTATTGCTGCTAGTTCATTATATTTATAAACCTCATCACGACGAAAATGCCGAGCCATGCTCCGTCAAAGGCTGCGGAAGACTTCGCCAACCTTTCCCTTCTTTATATAAAACCACTTATCTCTCTCTACATATATAACGTATCTTTTTTCTCCTTTTTTTCTTTTTCTTCTCTATTGTGCGGCATGTTTTTGTATTTCCTCGTGATTAAATTATATTTCTGTATTCGCTCTATTATTGTAATGAGTGCTTTTCAAATGTATTCTTCTACCCGCACTGGCCTTTGGCTACGGGATCGCACACCTGTTGTGTACCTTCTCAAATAAAGTGATGCGCAATAAAGAAATCAGAACTTTATCGTCGTTTCTTGCCTACCTGATGCAGCGAGGTGAAAGCGGATTCACTCAAGTCCGCAAAACCCCCACAGTATTCCTATCGGCAAATGAGTTTGTTCAAAGGTCGCGTTCGTATATTCACTTCATTTCAAGAAATAGGCCCGTTTTGTCGAAAGCTAAGACTCGAATGAATATGTATATAATCTCTTCTATCCTCTACATCCCGGTCATTTCACTCCTCTATCACCCACTCTTGTAACAGTCGTTCAGGTGTCAGCAGCCGTACGGTAGATGATTACAGCGTGGTTGGTGTCCAGTAACTTCACGCTCTCACTCCCTTTCATTTTATTTTTATATTTATAAACAATACAAATACGTACATTTTATACTACGTATTGGCTTTGCCGCAAAACAATACACTGCAAGTAGTTGGCTTCCCTACAGCACAGACCGTGGGAAAAAATTTAGGCTTGATTTCGCGAAAGATAAGCCTCGCACTGTATAAGTAGCGCTACCGTTTCAAGTTTCGCGCCATCAGACTTTCTCCCCATCTTTCTCCTTTCCTCGGGGCTCGCCCTCCCATTCGCCTCCTTCCTATTGGACTACACTTTACGTCACGTGTCGCCACACTTTCATTCTATTTTTAATCGCCTCTCCGGTCGTGGGCGCTGCGCAACATTACAATGCTTGGACATGATTCATTACTACCAGCCGTAAATCGGGCGTAAAAGGGGTGCTACGTCACGTGATGGTTGTAGTCCAATAGGAAGAAGCAAAATAGGAAGGCGTGCGGCGGGAATATTGGTGCCACGTTTAAGAGTATGGAACTGTGTACGCACTCAGGGGCTTCGAATGGGCCCAAATCGGCCTAAAAAACTTTTCCCACGGTCTGTGCTGTGGTGAAGCCTACTTCTTCGAGAGCTTTGTATTGCGGTGCATCCGACGTACGGGAGCGTACTTTTCGCCCAAATGGCATGAACATTTTTCCGCGGCCTTTATAATGCACATTACGGTGAGGCCGACGCATGCTCTCACATGTTGTTGGCATCTTCGTGACGTCAGTCGGAATACTATTTGTCCGCTTCCAGACGCAATTAGTGACAACAGTTATTCATCGCTGCTACAGTGTGTTCAAGGGAAAGGCAATCGTGAGCGTTCCTTTTCGTTAACATTCGTTAGTTTGTATGAAATGGAGAAGCGTTGCATGGCTTTGGGGCTTCATTACGCAATCATTGACCCGAAACTGATGGTACAGCTATTGCTCTGTGTGGCCATTAATTAAATATGAACTGAACTACATAAAAAAAGTAACATCGAAGGATTTAACTTATTTCTATGCGAGAGTGTGAAGGGCCTTGTGTCACAGAAAATTTGGTGGCGGCGTTGGCGTCCTGTGAGTGAAAATTGCCGTATATATTTACGGATATATATATGCCACGCCTTGCTTTATGACATGCCGTGTATGCGGGTTTTATTGCCACACCATTCTATCACTAAGGTCGCTCATACCTTGTCTTACCTTCTTGACCAAGGTATTCCCCGGAATTTGTAGAATGACAACCCAGAGAAGAATGTCATGAAACAAAACACCGAGAGCGCATGCCTTTTATGTTAAATCTTCGCAGACTCATATTAAAAGTGCGAAACAACAGAAACATGAAAATTAAAAATTTTTCCTGGCAGGGCTGTGCACAACCTCCGGGATCGGCCCACGCAAGTGGCCGCGTTCTTACCGGAAAGCTCGCCTTCGTCGCCTGCGTTTCCCGGTAAACACTACTGTTACATAAGCTGCAGTTTCCGGGGGGCATGAGAAGCAGCCAGGGATCTTTGAATGCTATCGCGTTCCACTCTTCAAGGTGAAGCTTAAGCACCCTCCGAATGTTTTCTTTATATACTTGCCTTGTTTTTTCCCACATGCTTGTGACAATGAAACATCGATACACCGTGTACGTCCCTGTCCCCCTTCTTCTGGTTCTTGCGTCTTGAAGCCATATCGTTTTGTGTTGTCCGTCCATCCATTCCGCCGATACAACATTGGCGTCGTCGACGTTATCGTGCCCTCCTTTTTTATTTCTGTTCTTTATTTCAAGCATACAATTGGCGATGCAGATACAAACATTCATGAAAATTCAATTTAACTCACTCACTTCACTCACACATCACGCATGCACGTAACAGTCTCAATGAAATTTTCTCGCACGCTATAATGATTATTATCGGCGTGCAGCAGTTGCATTCTCGTCTTCCATATACTGTGAAGGCTGAGAACTGTCGTCGGGCCACCTCCAGGTCCTTCAGCTCCCACGTCGCGGCTAAGAAAAAGAAATCGGTGTCGACCCACCAGATCTCGCACTGCAGACAATCCAATGAGGGCATGACAGTTCTGCACAGTGAAACAATAAATCGCAACATAATGGCTTCAAAAATATACCAGGCCCACAGCTATCTCTTAAATACATGGACCTTCTAATATACAGCGCATTATATTCAACTGTTTCGTAAGAGAGATGGAAAACCTAAGCTTAGCAACACATTAGGTGTTACATAGGAATGTGGGCAAAACGTGCGGAGGTTAGCCCAATAAGCGCTTAAAGCTTAACTTGGCCAACCGGTCATCACTGCGCCCAATTCGAACTCACGAAATATTCACATTCTACCGATGACGCAACCAATGACGTACAGAGAAAAAGTTGCTGCTAAACACAAGAGCTGAGCCGAATATTCACGAAGTGGGGACGGACGTCTCTGCAGCAATGTAGGACCTAAATTTGAAAGTCGGGTGTACTATCCACTGCGCTATCAATCTGCAATCTACGAGTCTATTCGATTCGCCCTGTATTTTGCGAACTAGTTCCTGTCGGTTCAGTGACATTTTTTGCCCGTGCGGAACCGGCAAGAATCCCTGCTACACCAACGCTGCACTACTTTTATGACGAGTGCAGCGAGTACTGTGCAATCGTTTTGCACGAAGCCTGCACTGGGTGAAACGAATGACGACGCGAAGACGCCGCCATGTTGAAACCAATCAAGTTGTGCAGCACTTCGTGAACTAGTTCAGAAAGTGCAGACGAATCGAATGGCATTTTTTATCGCATGGTAAAAAGTTCCGCACTCTGAACAGACCACCGATTGCTCCGATACGTGCGGTGACGTATTACGTTCGGCGCCTTTACTGCGAATTGCAAAAGCCCCCTCCCCCCCTCTCGCCTCCACCCTAAAAGAAATTTACACGTTATAAATTTTTTCTGGTAATGTTCACACTTGTTCAGTGCCACGACACCATAACAGTATCAAGGAATGCATCTCGTGTTTACAGCTGTAGCAGCGACGATGATCGACTCTGGTGGTGACATCACGGACGTCCCTCGAGGTAGTTTGTCGTGTTGTTTGGGGTGCAGCTGCCGTTGGAAAAAAAATAACAGTGAAAAAGCCCGGTAACGATGACGCCATTTCCAATCGCAACTGATTTACTAAGTAATTACTTACTCCATGAAAACTAATTCCCTTGTAGCAATTATCTACATTGGTTTTCCCCATAGTGCCTAGTCATTTTAGGTATAATCACGATATCACTCTTTCAGTTTGTACGATTATTGACTGCATGCAATTACAAAAGCAAAAAAGAAGAAATTAATGAAGATCAGCGTCGCCCAGCGACATCTACACAAGATGAGCAAAATACGAGATACCCGCTGTCTGACAACTGAGCGTTCGTTGAAAGCGCGGGAAAGACATAGCGATAAACAAGAAAGGAATGCAAATGACTAAAAGAAAGTGCTAATATCGTACAGAAAAGAAAAAGAGCTTTGTACAAAAGACTAGGCGTTATCCAAAAGTGCCATCCAAATATCCGGCATGCGGATCTGAATATCCGTGACTATAGCTAAGAACCCTCCGTAACCGGTAATTAGGCTTTGGGGCAAAGCTTGGTCACTCTACAAGGCGCACTTCAAAAATCGACATTCTCGCGATAACGCAATCAATGAAGTAAGAACGATTTGCTGCCAATCAGAAGAGCTGAGCACAGGAATGAAAAAAAATATAAACACCGAGCGCGGGTATCGAACCAGCGACCTCGTGTTCGTCTAATCAGCAACTACCATCGCCGTACGGCGAAACCGCTCAGCCACTATCCGAGGAGAAGCGCTGGATCACTAGCAAGCGTATATCTGCAACTTAGCGGTACAAGAAAGCATATGCAGACAGCAATTCAGTGTGAAAAAGAAACGTTGCGGTAGTTTCTAAGGGTGCACTGACGAAAATACACTTGAAAGCGGAGTCCTTGAATTTTGTAATATCCCTGAAGCATTCCGATCTGCACGGCAGTTTCCTTGCAAAGCCATTTTTATCCGCACAAGAGCGCCTCCAAATATGCAAGGTTGTTTTTGTTTTTTTCGGAATACACATACTCCCTGCTTCGCAGTCAATTTGTCGCAGGTTTTCGGCTTTGAGGAATGGTACCGCCAGTACAGCACTGTTTTGAATTACAGGCCCCGTGATTAGTAATTCCCTAAGAACAAACCTCTCCCAAGGAAACCACGCCTGTCTTCAGCTCGCCGCCGGTGTAGATCTTTTTACTTGCATTTCCATAATCGCCGCTCTTGAATGAACTACGGTGCTCATAGCTTTCTTTGCTCTCGTGTGGCCCTGTAGCTGGAAGGGAGAATTTTCACCACGTCGTCAACGTGCAGGTGCGCACAAAAGTAAGTGGAACATGGCAACTGTGACCCCATGCGTCCCCGTGCTCTTTCTAGCAGCATCGAAGGGAAGGAAAAAAAAATGAATCCCGCATGAGCACAGCATGCCGCCGCTGATAGCCAGTCCGCGCCTCTGGATCCGTTTCATTATCAACGGATCTGAATCTCATTCGTAGGTTGTGTGGCAGAATGATCGCCAGGGAGTGACGGCGCTGATAGCAAATCTACATTCGCCTGCGTCCAGAGGTCGTGCCTAGCGCGCGCCGACTACGGATACAGCTGCGTTATCA
Organism: Dermacentor andersoni; assembly: GCF_023375885.2. Classification (NCBI taxonomy): domain Eukaryota; kingdom Metazoa; phylum Arthropoda; class Arachnida; order Ixodida; family Ixodidae; genus Dermacentor; species Dermacentor andersoni. Next base: position 92,198,522 of record NC_092824.1, on the reverse strand, counting down.
GCACTATCGCGCTGGCCCGGCGCTACGCTGCAGAAACTACAAACGAGGCTCACGACCTACGGTTAAAGAAACGGATCGGCAGATGCGAACTCGTAGGTCTGCGCCGCGCGCATGCGTGGCGCTAATTTCTCGCTGCGCGCGGTCGTGCGGCGTCCGAGCTTAGCCGACGATTATCCGAGCAAACGATCGGTCATGATGTCGCCAATTGTGCTGAAAGCAAGAAAGTCTGTGATCGTCGCCAGGGGACCTTATGTCCACTCGTTGAAGGAAACAGTTGCAGAAGCATACACTACGTCGACGCGAGCACACACACACGCACGTACGAAGTTTGATCGGCTTTATGCAAATTCCTGCTTCCTAACTGGGGAACTTCTCCTCAAACACTGTGATCCGTGAAGAAGGCAACACGACAGAGCCACTGCGGTGACGCTGGAAATGCGAAGCAGAGTGACAACGTACACCTCGCCGCCGCTAGGAAGCGAGAAGATGGCAAACCTGAAAGGCACGCGCAACTCCCAGCAGCCACACGACAGCCGCACCGATCGGCTCGAGCTCTGAAGCCGAATGTCGCCCCGCTCGGACGCAGCACGGCGCAGGTTCCGCTCTCGCCGCCAGGGGATGGTGGCGCGAGATCAAGCGCTCGACCAATCGGAGCGCCCAATCGAAAAGCCCGAGATTGTGACGTCACGAGGACTTGAAATTTGCGCGGGAACTGAGTTTAAGCCAGGGCCGCACGTACGCTTGCGGACGCGCGCAAGTTCGCGTCTACGCGCCTTGCGCCTTCCGCGCCTCGCGAGGAATGCTGGCTTGCATCCACAAAGACGCGCTTCCACGAGCGCGACAACACGTGTTCACTGGGCTATCTCATAGATGCCTCGGAAGACACCGCTTCGTACTTTGTTATTGACAGTGTTTCAAAATGGTTCGATATCTATAAACGTAAGTGTTATATCTTTAGAGCTGTTAGATCAACACAAAAAGGAAAGATTAAGCACTTTCTTGCATGATATAAATCTCCGCAAGCGTACGTGTGGTCTGGGCTTTATACAAAAGTGGGGTCGCGGGGCGCCTAAATTTTATTTTAAAAAAATATTAAAATGAAAGAAGAAAAAGCAAATAAATAAAGAGATAGTTTGCTTATTTGGAACGGAGGTGTCCGTTTGGCGGCCCCTTGGTCCGAGGTCTTACCAATTGCAGCAAATTTCACGCTAGGGAGAGTTCTCACTCTGGCGAGATCGGTTCGCGCTCTTTATTATTATTATTAATATTTATTATTCTTATTAGTGCACTATTAAGAAAACTCCATAGTTCTTCCTGATTAGCACTATAATAAAAATTGGTTTGAGTGCTTCATTAATTGATTGTTCAATTATTACCCGCAAGGCCACGAGAGACCGTAGACATTTCCCTGTTCCTGCTTGTCATCACCAACACTCAACCATCCACATAATACCGGATCTTTGTGACGCTTATTTTTATGATCTCAATATTTTTCATAACTCACCATCATCACTCTTTTCCAAGCTTTGCGTTGTTGCTTCGTAGTTTCACATTGTTCAGCTACCTTTCTCCTCTTTCTTCCGTATTTATACAGCGTTTTGTTACACGTACGCCCCTTTTCATTACTGTTTCTATTCATTGTTTTTTGTTACTTATATTCCCAGAGTTCCGTTTCCTTGTTTTATCTTGTTCTTTGGTTTTTAATGTATCTGTGCGCCGCCACTCAAACCTTAAGGTTGTTCCAGGACGCATTAATTAATTAATTCATTCATTCCACACCAGCCGGCTGCGTCATTGGGTGCACAGCGGTTACTTACCCACCTGTCGTTGCACCCTGAGAAACGAAGACACTTGAGGGAAGGTGCTCAGAACATCCAGGCGACTGACAAACCAACAGCGAGCTTTCAAATTTATTAACTCGAAAAATGTCACATACCTGCTCAGGAATGGAGCCTGGGACGTCCATTCTTTGCTTCGTTCCCCGAGATTCGTACCAGCACTCTTCGCGCTCAGAAACTAGGCTCCTCAAGCATCTAATGCGAAAGCCTCGTTATAACGAAATGAGGGATATCATGTAGGAAGTCAAATTCTCCTTGAACTCCCCATAGGGATTCACAGTGCACGCCTATGGCGCTCAGTATGAACTGCAACGCTCTATCGCGTGGCAAAGCGCGCTTCCAGGTCGCTTTGCCACGTTGTAGCTCACACTGAGCCTAATAGTACTTGTAGTAACAGATATAACGAAGTAATTATGACTCCTCTCTTTACCTACATTATGACGAGGCTTTACTACACACACACACACACACACGCACACACACACTTTCGAGGAATAGGTAGGGAAAGGAACTCTACTTAGGTCGTAACGTCAGTGCGAGCCAGCCGTTGCGAGACACAGCGTGTGACAATTTAGCGGGGCAAGGTGACACAGATGTGCCAGGCTTGCACTGCTCGCACACGGCCGGTCCGTCAACAAAAAAGCCGAAGCCAGTTCACCAGGAAAAAAAGCTTTATTAACATCTTCCTTATTAGTTTGTGCTTATACAAACAAACAAAAGAAAAAAAAAACGATATCACACGAGGAATTTGCAAATAAAAAAAAACGGGGGGACCACGCAGACTGGAGCGCAGCCATTCTTCAGACACGTCAAAACCAAGCAACGTGCAGTGCGTCCATAAACGCGTGTCACAATCTCTCTTTCCGTGCACGGCACCAAAAAAACAAAAACTTTCTTCACCCGCCTTCATGCGTGCAGCGGGTTTAAAGCTCACGTGATCAACGCACCTGCTGTACACACTCTCTGCCATTTCTGTACAGTTGTCGGGAAGTGAGAGAGAGACCGAGTAACTAAAATACGCAGTAGACCGCTCCCGCTCTTTCGATCCGCCGACCATGCCGTATGATGTGCCCCGTGGTTACAGTGCGCGGTTAATCGGGCACGTCGTGCCACGCCGGACGCAGATGACGTAACGTGTCGTCACAGTAGAACCACGTGACGCTGTTGCGTGATAAACAAAAGCTCGCTCGCAACCTTTCGCTTTGACCGTGGTACACCAATATGGCGGCCACGATGACGTCACATTCACTGTGTCCGTAAGAGCACGGCACTGCTTCGCTGCCGCGCCAGTAATGCCACCCGCTGTTGATGTTACCGGACACCCAGTAGGTGACCTCCGGTCGTAGACGATTGCGATGCTAGGCGGTCTGGCGTCGGAATTGAAAGTTAAAGTGCAGTCGGGGCTGTTCCTATTGGCTAACTTTAAATTTTAAAGGGCTTCTTTTTTCTCGTTATTTTACTGTGCCACAACATAAAGTGATCAAGGATGAAGCGTAGAGAAACTGTCTGACGTTTCCATTTTCTTTTTTCCACGCATCGAAATACCAAGTACTAACAAAGAAATCGGAGCTCTCAGATCCGCAAATGAGAGTATCTGCTGCAAGTAAGGCCCTTGTTCAAACTGTGTAAATAAGTATGCACCGCAGGTAACAGCCAAGAGAAATAAATAGAGCCGGGATATTCGAGTCACTAGAAAGTAGTATAAATGTTGGTAGAGTGCTCTTCAAAGTTGAACGATGCCACAATTTTAAAGACTTTGTGAACCGCAATGATATTACTAGAGGAAGGACTTCGAGCCTTACTGAGAACAATGCCAGCAGGCTTTAGACGAAACAATTCCGGCAGATTTAGATAAAGATGCGTTTTAGCGGTATGCTCTGGCTCACAACAGGTGCCTGGTTTTACAGCTAGTTATAACTAGTTATTTCCAATTACTCTTCCAATAATGACATAAGAAATCAAGTACCATAAAATAGCCGCAATTAGGCTAGCCCTGCAGTGGGAACACGCTGTGAAACCTAGGTGAAAGATTAAGTATCTAAACCACTGAATATTTTGATGAGACAGAAGTAAGATGATTCGCCAGAACAATATGCTCATTCTTCAAAGTTTTCCAGATAGCTGTCAATTTGACTACCATGTAAAACGGTTGTCCACCAGTACTCAGACAAAAAGCAAATACTATAAATTCAGTGTACTCGTGATAATAATTGTCAATGCACTGTCTAAATTCCAAGCAAACCCATGTACATAGAAGTTTCTGCCTAACACAGTGGCAGAACACAAATGGTGCATGTAACGTCAACGAATCTGGTCCCAAAATCTACAGTCCACACAGCGCGGTCATGTTTAAACCACAGGGAATTATTTGAACAGTATCTAAACATGACTGCTTCATCAATTCATTTGGCTCAGACGACTCGGTCTTCAATGCAAAAATGACAAACTTGACTACAAGTAAGGAAATGAAAGGTTGGCAGGACAAAAAAAAAAAAAAAAAGTCCAGCAGGGCAAACCATATCTTCTGCAAGAGAACACGCGCAAGGTGAAAAAAAAGAGAAGATATATTAAATTAAAAAACGTATTCCTAGATACACCTTCAGATGGAGCGTATCGCCGACAATGTCATATGCTAGTGTCATACTCTGCTGTTTTTATACAATTATATAACCAACACTCGTGCTGACACAAACGCACCATCAACAAAGCTCAACTTTCTCACCCCTCATTTGCTGATGCTGATAGAACGAGTATGGCATGCTTCACTGTGGGGCATTTGTACTTGCTGTGTACCGCTCAGCAACGCATACATAAGCCGAAGTGACTGAACATTTGGAAGCTGCGACAAAGCTCACAACAGCAGCTTTAAAAAGCAGCAACATGTGTGGCATGACTGCTTCACTTGCAGTTAGATGTTCAAGGTTCAGTGAATATTTATATGGATGACACAGGAAAAGTGCCAAGCTATTAAACCCCATATAGAGATGAAAGCCTGACGCATGATTTCATCAGTAGCAATTATGTACAAAGAAAAAATACAGCCATTATTAATAACTATACTACCAAAGCAGAATGCAAATTCTGACCTTTCAGTTATTCATTATGTGTCTTCCCACAGACAGACATCTTGATTCTGGAAAATAATTCCATTTAAGAAGAGACTGCTAGTATGTTTGTACATACCTGTTTCTCTAAAGGGAAATATCGGGACCTTCGCAAGACCCTAAAAGAACTAGCAATATGGCTTTAGCACAAGTGGCCACAGTGAAGCATGCCACATCGAGATCTGAAGGAAGCTGCCACTCAGTCATACACGTATACACATTCACTTCTCTCTGCACACACAATACACTCAAAAGCACGCTGGCACAGGTGTTCCTAAGGCGCAAGGAACACGGGACAGTTTCAAAATGAATATATTAACATCGCACAAGGATCTCAGGGCAAAGTCGCCATACTAGCTTTTCCCCATTCAAGTTCATCTTACTGAGAAACGAAACTACAGAAAAAGATGGCTGCAAACGTATTTGGCTTTTAGTAAAAGAAAAACGGTGCCGCATTAATGGCATCAAAAACCACCAGTTTAGTCAGGACTTGATTACTGCTATTAAATCAGACTGAGCTGGCATGTGCTGGTGTTCATTCCTAAAAATATAAGTCACGGTGGAGCAGACTGTTATGTGCAATCACGAACTTGCACAAAAGTCATACTATCATGGTTACACAGTCTCATCTCAGTGAAAAGAGATGCTTTGCACACACCAGACTAACCCAAATATTTCAAACACCAATTCTGAAAGAGCTTCTCGTAACCAAGAGTATGATAGCATTTGGCTATGTTGCATGGTTGCTAAAATATAACTGCCAGCATCACTGCAAGTGCAGATGCAGCAGAGGTTGCCTTGAACATGAATTTGCAACTGTAAGCACTACTAATCAATGGCAGGTGTGAAATATGCAAATGGTGTGCCAAGAGCTTTCACACATTTCCATTGGTTCTTTAGAAAAATATGTAACGTAAGTAGTTTGGCAAAGAGCAAATACACAATTCCCATAAGAACTAACATGTTTAATGAAATTTCATGCCTGCAAACAGCTGCATGCCATGCTACATGACATGCCATACATGAATGCCGAAAAGCCGCTGACTAGGTGCAAGCTTATTTTTGTCTCACAGTTTTATGTAATGCAACATTGCAGCTCACTTACCCTGAACATTAGCATTTAAATGTTCAGGCCTATTGCTTCCAAGCAATGCCAGATACTACTGAAATTAGACATACTTCGAATGAGGGCTACTCAAGTGAATGTTGTAATGGAAATGAAAACAATCGTCATAAGGACAATCTTGCTGAATATCTTTCTCTTTACCTTCAGTGTTTCTTTATCAACCATGCATCGTGACATATAAGACATGGCCCAACAGTTTAGGGAGCAGAGTTTCTCAGTCAGTGTATTTGCAGACAGGGAAACAGCTTAAAAGATTACCAAGGGCTGCCTACCTAACCTACATGGTGCAGTTACACAACTTCAAAAAGCAATCGGCGGTGGTCCACAAAGCACAGTTAAGCCACATTCCAGCAATATTATGTGATAGACACACATTAACTGTAGCCAGTGACAGCACACAAATATGAGGAATGGATAAGGCTTGTTTGCCTCCTGATCTGAGGTGTATCGTTTTCCAGGCTGAGGAAAGGACTATTCAAGGGAGAGGGGTTGGCAAGAAGTGACAGCTGCTACATCCCTAAAAATTTCATTTTCGTGATTTAAGTTCGTGAAATAATAAAATGAGAGTACTCCTCAGGCGCATCTTTCTGAACATCTTGGAACTTGTAATCAAATATTATAGTGCAATATAAGGTCGGATAGCAAGTCAGGTTGATCAAGTCTAACATGAATACATTAGCCATCCTTCCAAAAACCTACTTCAAAAAGGCTGCATGATCCTACCTTGAACTCTTTACAACCAGAGAAGATATTTAGCTGGGATGAAATCTAAATGCACAGCTGTTGGTGCTGACAGAGACCCCATCTCCCCAGAAAAAAGAAAATTGAGATTGTTATGAAAGCCAGTAGGACCATCTAAGTGAAAAAGCTCTGCTGCTACTGGTGCTGCCATTTCAATGCGTGTAAGGCACTTTGCAAACATGAAAAATATGCACTTTCTGTAAAATGCGATTACTGGCTAGCTACCAGTAGTCCACTATGACTACTTTTGGCACTGCACTTCAAAGATTAACACAAGAATGGTCCACTTTCATAGAGATTCTATGTTATAGCACACGCAGCATCGCATCAGTAGAGCTCTGTCTTCAGGCAACCTATGAACTAGCCATGCAAACACTGCACGCTACACAAGTAGTTCCAAGCAGGTAAGAAATCAGCTGTGCACATGTGCCTGATTTTGAGGCTGTGACGTACATGCAGAACTGTTGCTCAACAATAAAGTGCAGTGACAGGGGCTTGAAGGTCGGCATAGAGATGCACGTAGTGCGAAACACTGGAAACTGAAAACTCTGCTCCCTGCAACTTTGGTGTTTCAATTCATAGAGATAGAAAATATTTACCTTTTTTTCTAACCTGCAAACCTTGCGCCTTAAATGCATTGTAACTTTACATCATACAGTTTAGAGCTGGCACCTTCCGATAGTCATTAACTCAGCTTCATGCCCTCTTCCGTAAGTGCTCTGAGACTTAAATCCATTTACTTTGCCACTCAGCATTCACGCCCTTCTTGAAGTATAAAACAAATTATGAATGCGATAATCTTTCTCACTCACTCAGTTCACTAACACGAGTTTCACTATGTGCAGATGTATACCAAAAAGTGACACCAAGTGCTAACTGCCACTGGAAATAGTGAGACGGTGCTCCACGCTAGCGACTCTGCGTTTGCTTTTCCACACGGGAATGAAATGCCATCTCAGTTTTGAAGCCGCCATCCGCTTGGCTTGGACGGGCATGCACTGAAGACCTCTTTCGCTCCTCCCGAAGTCAACAAGGCAAAACTAGCACTGCAGTAGCGCAATCGCCCACAGAACAAGTTTAGGCATTGTGGGTCACAACCCAGAATCAGCAGAGTGAGATGAAGTGCTGACAGACCTGCCAGATACATAGGCCGTGACCGGGCAAAGAAAAAGAGAAAGGAATAAAAACAAATGAGAAGTCAATTTTTTTCCTTAGACAAGACATGAAATGGCCACTAAGTAGAGGGCGCCGCAGGGAGAACACCACTGTTCTTGGGTCACAGGTGTCGCCGTCTGCCAGCACAGGACACAACACTGTCAAGTTGCCAAAGACCAGTCAGAAAATGTTCGGCGCATCACGCTGCACACAACACTGGCATCCGCACAGGCGTGCCACCACTCTTGTTCCCATAAACACAAGAAAACACATTGACTGACCAGATGATGTCGACGACCATAGATGGTACTTCAGTGCTTGAAAGTCCTAGCCTGCAGTGCCACAGCGCCGTGAAAGCGCGATCACGGGTGCAGACGTTTTCAGCCTAACGCAATAAAGAATGTTCGAAACAGAACAGTCTTCTCGGTGCACAGCACACAATGTGGACAACGCAGCGTTCAGCAGCTCATGCCACTTGTAACCAGGTGACTGCTGTTGTCTGCTAGTCTGCCAGCTCACTCATTTTGTCCGTTAGTGGCAGTGGCTGAGCAGAGGGTTGATCTAAAACATTCACAACATGGTGCAGACAACGATGCGAGGTGGCGACTGTTTCATCTTGTTCTTGTCAGGATGACATTGAAGTGCACAGCCAGCAATGTGGTCAGCGGAACAGCCCACCGTACTGAGACCAGTGACGAGGCCCTGTTTACAAGCTCCTCATTCTTGGCTCTCGTTTCGTTTGGCAGCTTGTCTCGGTTTTCTGCAGAAAAGCAGGGGAGGGGAAATTAGCTCTGTCATCCCTCATAAGAGAATCTGAGGTAGATCACTTATGTTATAACAATCGTTTCTGAAAGGAGAATGTGAGCAGCAAATACAATGCAGCAGAAATTGAGACAATTTATTTTCAGCAACACACAATTCACATTGGTGTACTTCTGTACATATCTGATAATTGCTAAGAGATGGATTATTTGCAGTAATTCCCTACAATTAAGATGTGTCTGCTAAGTACACCTACAGTGTTTTGCCATGTCTACATTTCCAGTACTGCTCTGTGTGCCCTACAAAAAGCAGACTTTATTTTTACTCATTGTTTCCTTTGTTAACAAGCCAGCTTGAAATTATTGCAAAAGAAGTAGACAGCAACTACCAAAAGTCTTTTAATGTTTAGCTTTCGTTTTAAAAGAATGGTTGATGATAAGCAGTGATAATGAAGGCCTACACTTCATTTTTTTTCAGTTTTGCAACGCAACTGTGGTACCGATCATGTCGATCTGTTATCACAAATCTCGTGGTAGCGCTGGAGTCATCAACAGGAACTTGTCCTGGAGCCCTCATATCTCCTATGTAACAAACTAAACTTATTATGGACCTTCTCTGACTTCTTGGCAGAAAGTCTTGGGGCCCTTTAGTGCCATCTATGCTGCAATTATATAATGCACCATTTTTGTTCTTTCTGCAATACAGCTTACTTGTACAGCTTACTTGTACCACAGATATCCGCAGATTCTGCAGTGTAAAAGCCCGAGCACTCAAAATGTGCTTTGGTTTCCCAAGAAGTACGCCTTCAATTACGACAGTGGTCATTGCCAGAGATTATCCTATTGCAGTCTATGTCACTTTTGATGCACTGAGAGCACACATTCAGCATCTGACTCGCTTCCCTCACATCATCTTACTTGCACGCCACCAATCAGGACACAATGAGCATTTGCCAAAACCATCACGCGACATCAGGCAAACTTGTCAATATAATTCGCGCCTGCTACATGACTGTCGGCACCATTGTGGTGCCTGCACTGGCCTGAAATACAACTGACTATTTCAGGCACAACGAAGAGAGCTGGAGCATTGTTGCAAGCTTTAAGGCAAGCAAGCTTGCAACCTATTTGCAACTTGCACAAAACCTGGCAGCATGTCAACACAGATGGTTAGGTGAAACTCAACAGTTCTGTGACCGCAGTCATCATCCCGGTGAAATATGAAGAAATCAAGTTCAAGACATCATGTATGACCACTTTGATAGGTTCAGAGCTTTTTGCACTTGAATTCAATAGCCATGAGCGACTGCAACAATGGACAGTTTTCTGCAACTTCAACGCAGCTCTCCAAAGCGTTAAAATGTAATGTGCCATGGACCCAGTGTTACTGCATTTTTTCTGCTTTGCATCTCCTCTGCTCTACCTAAGAGACCCCTATTAGATATTCCAGAGCAATAATCTATCAATCAAACATATCTGAACATTCTTCTCTTGTATCCCTTCAACTCTGTGAGACATTCCATATCTTCTTTGGCCTATAGTACCTCTCATACGTTACCATGAACCTTCTCTATTTATCAAGCTGATTTCTCCAATCTGAACAAAGCAATAAATCTTTAACTTTCCCTTGTAGCCTGTGGTAAAACGTTCTGTTGCTATCTCAACAGGCATTCAGCACCTGTCGTGCAACATGAGATGCACATGATGTTGGTATGAAACCTATAGAAGCAAGAAAATGACCACTGAGCGCATCACAAGCGTGTGAAAGGGAAATTGTTACTCTCTGTTCAAGGAAGTGCAAAAACTGTTTCACGGTGCTCGATGAGAAGTTCAGGGAAAGTTCTATGTATCATCCACCCAACTTTAGCCCTAAGCTACAAAGGAAATTCCCCCAAATGCTTCAGAAAGCATGCATCATAGTTAAAGAAAATTTGTCCTCATCTGGGGATCAAACACAGAACTGACGATTTTGTGAGGTGGTTGCTTTACCATCTGAGCTAACCATGAGGATAAAAGATTGCACAGTGAGGCTGAAATAGTAAACTCAAACCACAGGAAGACTGACTGTAGCAAATCAGTTCTATGAAAGACCACAAGGTGAACAAAGTGCATGAACTTCCCTAAACCTTGCAAGCTTCTGCAGAATTGACTTACCCCATTCTTCCATGGCTATATCAAGTGCAGACAAGCTCCTTAATTCCTATAGGATTCTCATTACTCTTATTCCTTTTCCACTTCTGTCTTGAATAACAAACTAGATTTGTCATATCATGAGAAGCCAACAAACACTGACACCAAGGACAACATAGGGGAAATTACTTGTGCTTAATAAGTGGAATGAAGAAATGATAAATTAGTGGAGGTGAAAGTGGATGAAAAAACAACTTGCCGCAGTTGGGAACCGAACCCACAACCTTCGCATTTCGCGTGCGATGCTCTACCAATTGAGCTACCGCGGCGCTGTTTCCCCATCCACTTTCTTGTGTGTTTTATGTGTACTAGTAAACCCTGGGAGTGCTAGCCAGCGCCACCACTCATAGACCTTGGCGGCGGACGTGGAACGTCCTTGTTGCCGTAGGCGTCACGAGAACGTGATCTTTTTGGGTGAAGGCAACTGGTCAATAAACCCACGTATGCTACCTGAAGGCATCAATGTTGCCGGATTCGAGACCCTCGTTATGTAATAAACGAGAAGAAAGGGGGTTAACCGAGGGTCCCGATTTTTATTAGTCATATCATGAGAAGCCAACAAACACTGACACCAAGGACAACATAGGGGAAATTACTTGTGCTTAATAAGTGGAATGAAGAAACGATAAATTAGTGGAGGTGAAAGTGGATGAAAAAACAACTTGCCGCAGGTGGGTTGTGGGTTCGGTTCCCACCTGCGGCAAGTTGTTTTTTCATCCACTTTCACCTCCACTAATTTATCGTTTCTTCATTCCACTTATTAAGCACAAGTAATTTCCCCTATGTTGTCCTTGGTGTCAGTGTTTGTTGGCTTCTCATGATATGACTAATAAAAATCGGGACCCTCGGTTAACCCCCTTTCTTCTCGTTTATTACATAACGAGGGTCTCGAATCCGGCAACATTGATGCCTTCAGGTAGCATACGTGGGTTTATTGACCAGTTGCCTTCACCCAAAAAGATCACGTTCTCGTGACGCCTGCGGCAACAAGGACGTTCCACGTCCGCCGCCAAGGTCTATGAGTGGTGGCGCTGGCTAACACTCCCAGGGTTTACTAGTACACATAAAACACACAAGAAAGTGGATGGGGAAACAGCGCCGCGGTAGCTCAATTGGTAGAGCATCGCACGCGAAATGCGAAGGTTGTGGGTTCGGTTCCCACCTGCGGCAAGTTGTTTTTTCATCCACTTTCACCTCCACTAATTTATCGTTTCTTCATTCCACTTATTAAGCACAAGTAATTTCCCCTATGTTGTTCTTGGTGTCAGTGTTTGTTGGCTTCTCATGATATGACTAATAAAAATCGGGACCCTCGGTTAACCCCCTTTCTTCTCGTTAACTAATTTGTTGTGTGATTGACTTCCACGTCGTTTTTCCTATATTTCACCTCTATCTCAATTCGTCTTATTTGGTGATGTTTTCTTAGTGTGTCATAGCATTTTGCATTAGGAATGTTCTGTTTTCTCACTGAAACCAACTTCCCATAGTGAAAAACCAATTCAACAAAGAACAGTGAAAGTGCGCTAATTGATTGATGTTGTCTTGCATGAAGGGCATATTGAACACAAATACGTATGAACACAGTGAGTGGGACATGGAACAACAGGTGTAACATGATTTTTCTGCAATCAAAATATTTGCTCAGTGATATGCCCCTATAAACAGAAAGGTGCTTTGGCAAGCTTTATGAAATTTCCTTCCTAACTAATTCGTTTTGACTTGCACGTTCTTGCAAACACTATTTTATGTGCAAGCACAGATGTCATATCATTCTTGAAATCCTAAAAGAATACACTCAACTTAAATTGTGCTTCCATTTCAATGTGGGCCTGAACTTCTATTGTCATGCATATATACAGTAATGCTTCTTCGGCTTAGCTTTGCTTTTTGTCTTCTTCATACTCTATTTCTTTCTGTAGGTTTTGTGTGCTGCTTCTTAACTGTGTCTTGAGATAGCTGGCTTAGATGTAACGTACCTTCCTGTTTCATCAGCACTCATTAAGCAAACAGATGTGCATCTCTTGCCTATGCGTTCTTTTCATTGTGCTCTCCCACATTTACATTTATTATAGCCTTGGCTCAGTGTAATACAGAGCTTTAGCGTCTCCGGTATTCCTCTATATCCAAAGGTGTTTGCATAATGCCAAGTTACTGGAGAGTTGCACAGCAGCAACAATGCTAGTAGCGACATCTTGTGACACTTTGCCTAACTACAATGCCTTATGGACACGCTTTCATGTTCCGTAAGTGTTTGTCGAAGAAACATTGAAACAGGAAACATGCTCTCGATTATGCCGCGGCCGAAAATTTACAATAGCACTAAAGTACAATATGCCTGGTTACTGCAATAACACCTCTGTATTTGTGTAGTCCATCTCTGCCCCATCAGATGGCGCCACCAACTCAGCTGCTCATGTTTTACCTCTGGTAACCCGGTAATCAGCAAAACGACAAGAAGTCTGTAAACAAACTAGACAGCTTTAGCTTGTCCGATATTCGGGTAAACGCAGGCGCACTGGGCGTTGGGGCGGAGGGGAGAAGTCGTAAACTTGAGTGGCCTGCATGGTGCAGCCACCTGGTCGGGCAGAACTCGACCAGACAAACACAGCTAATAGTGCAGTAACCAAGTGTATTTTACTTTGCTGTAAACATAAATTTCCGGCAGCAGCACGATTACGCCACTGCCGAAAATTCCCACCAGCTGCGAAGTAGAATACATTTGGTTAGTGCAGTATTAGCTGTTTTTGTCTGTTAGAGCTCTGCGCCACGAGGTGGCTGCACCATGCAGGGTGCTCTGACTCTAGGGCGCTCGCGCTTACGCCTCCCCCTCAAAGCCCAGTCCACCTGCGTTTGCCCGAATACCGGACACGCTAAATCTCTCTGCTAAGACTCTATCAGCGAGCTGCGCCACCGGCGCGAGCTGGCACGTACCGGCGGTCTTCTTGGAAGACTGCTTGCCATCCGCCACGGGCACGTCGTACGTCTTGATGGGCCTGTGCGGCGGCGGTCGAGGCGGGAACACGGGCCACCGCCGCGGAGGAGGCAGCGGGGACTCCTCAGGCACTGCCGTGGGCGGCAGCCACGGCGCCCGCGGTCGGGCCGCAGGCCCTGCGGGCAGCGATGGACGTGTCGCGTTGGTCGCCCACGGCCGCCGCCGGTCCGAGGGCAGCTCGTCGCGGGGAACCGAGGACGGCACGACCGGCGGCAGCGCCGTGCTTGTCGTCGTCGAGCGCGGCCGGGATGCCGTCGTGCCTGCGTGGGAGGAAACAGAAGGGTATTTTTTTTACAGCGAAGCTGTATACCTCTACCTTCCAGGGAAATTTTCGTGCCGTTGGCGTGGTAAGCAAAAAACTCCCCATACGTGGGCCGATCCCGAAGATTGAGCAATGCCAAGTCGACCCGCGGCGGAGGTGAAGCAGGCATTAAGCACTCCCCGTACGTGGGCCGATCCCGAAGATAATGCAATGCCGGGCCGACCCGCGGCGGAGGCGAGGTAGGCGTTAAGCACTCCCCCATACGTGGGCCGATCCCGAAGATAGTGCGATGCCGGGCCGGTCCGCGGCGGAGGTGTAGTTCGCCATTAAGAGGCCCACGTACACAGCTTCGCTGGTCATCCTTCTTCACAGAGTACAAGGACACTGAGTTTTCTTAACGTGAATACGTTTTTCGTGCTCGGTAGTTAAGGACTTTCACATCACCCGCACAAATAAGGTGACGATGCAAAGTGATCCATACTCTCGCACAACCAAGCTGCAGAGCGCGTTCGTCGCCGAACACCGTCTGTTCAAGGATCTTTGGGACGCCCGCACCCAACGTTTACATTCTGTGGTGGAGCGCTCAGGGAAGAGAGCCTTCCTCTAACCCCACCGCCCTCTCTCCTGTGGCGGCTGCGAGGGAGAAGTGTGGCAGTCGCCTTCTACGCAGGAGCTCGCGCCGTTGGAGACAACACGCGCATGACGAATCGGCTTATATGTAAATCCACCTATACTAACGCTGAATATGTGCAGGATAACGGGCCTGTTCTCTGCGAAATTGCCAAATGAAACAAGAAACGCTACCTGGATATTCTCACAACAACAAGCTTACGCCTTTTCCCGGCCACGGTGGCCGCATTTCGAGGGAGGCGAAATGCGAATACACCCGTGTACTTAGATTTGGGTGCACGTTAAAGAACCCCAGGTGGTCGAAATTTTCGGAGTCCTCCACTACGGCGTGCCTCATAATCAGAAAGTGGTTTTGGCACGTAAAACCCCATAATTAAATTAAATTAATTAAGCTTACGCCTTCGAATGCATCGTTCCTTCAAAAAACCGAATAACTTTCTACAAAAGTTCGGCTATTCGCTTACACTGATAATCATCGTCGATGATATCTGCATTCAGCCTCGGCTCAGGCTCACTTACCGGTCCAATTTTTCGAGACTTGTGGTCGAACAGATGCGTCAGACGCTTGCTTCTATGGAAAACTTTTCAGTTAACTCGCACTACGCGCGGTGTATCACTGAATGCAAGGGAGCGTGTACGTACGATGATGTACGATCGCAGTATTGTGCCAAAAGCTACTGACGTCAACCTCTTAATTTTCGTCGGAAATGCAAACGCCTCCGCGCGCCTCTGCGTATTCTTTCCTATGTTTGAAGGGCAGGGAGAACTTTAATAACATTACTATTTGATTTACCGATATTAAACATTTACTACAAACGTTTCACTAAATTTGCGTCTGGATATTATGAAAACCGCATTGACGTACGTCTCCTGTACCTCCGTTTTGTATGATTTTTCTCAGTGTTAGCTCAGGCGTTGCTCTCACCGACGTTCCACGAACAATGTTAGTGAGGAAAATCGAAGGGGTGGTGGCTTCGTTCGCTCAATCTCATCTTAATCTCACCTCTCTCCTGGAACATCAAACATCTTAGGCATGGCGTCTGTACGTTCTCACACGTCGCTGCGCAACCCTTCGTGCATATCATATGCATTGGTGCGACACAACATACATGATAGGAAGTAGTAGGAAGAAGCTAACGAAAAAAAATAGAAAGATCAAGAAAAAACTGACAGATTACGAAGCAGCCGTAGCATTGTAAGAATGTGGACAGCAGTGTGACATTATCAGGTGAGGCGGGAGACGTTGGGGTGCAGGAATGTACGCGAGAGAGAAGCAAAGTAGAAGCAGTTTACTTACTCTTGCTGGGGTCGCAGCAGACCTTGAAGATGACCTTCATGTTGTGGGTGGCGCATCGCCCACCGATGCGCTGGTGCAGGCCCTCAGCGCTTCCAGTCGAGGTCGCTGCAGTGAGGGCAGAGTTTGAGTCAAGGCACTCTCAATGCATCGACTACAGAACTTGCCGAAACAATGCCTCCGGGCTGTTAGCGCAGTGTTTTGTTTTTCTTTTTTAGTGTGTGCTTAACGAGGGAACTGAGGTCATAGTAAGAGGTCCCTAATACAACTTTTATAGAATGAACCGAAGCCACTGAATCAAGGGCTACGCCTCAATTTTTTTATTTAATTAACATTTTTTTTTCCTGTCCCCCTCGCATTTCCTAGGAATGGAAACACCTTCGCCCAAGTATCGTAATCATCAGCGACAACAAACTTTTCGTGCGACGTTAGCTAACGCCGGTTAATCGGAGTATCTTTATGCTATTATCACAACTCACTGTACTTGTTACTTTTACTGTTCTATTGCTTTGTAACCTTAGCTTCCCTCTTTAATGTCATATGAACCGGACGGGGTTCCAAGACAATAATTAGGTGAATTATTTATTTGTGGTAATTTATTCATTTCACAAAACCTAAAGTGCCTAGGCATTGTATAGGGTTTTTGATTATATATGAGCACAATCACACATTCCTACAACAAACTTACAATACTAACGATTTGTACACGAAAAGAAAACTTAATTCTGAACATAAGATATGACAGCGAGAGCAAAAAAAAAATCAAAACGGATATCGGAACGAATGGACCTCAGAGTTTACCTTTGGTATATGATATCCTCTATGATTATTTATTGTATTATTGAAGTCGTAGCACACTATTATTACTTGTCGATAGCGATGCACCTTATGTTGCAGCGATGTGCTACTGCGCTGTGAAATTTAAGTGCAGCCTTTCTGCATTTAGAAAGTTGATTAGATGTGTATTCCGTATGGTACCAGGAGCTAGCTAAACTAGGATATTGGTCAAACCATCTTTATATTACTTTCAATATATGCGTCGATACGAAACGCCCAAATTAACTGCGATTATGACGGCTCAGGGTCAGAAACTGCACCCAAAAGTACGTGGCACACTTGAGAGTGCCAATGACATCAGAAGCCTTTTGCAGCGGCCTTTGGGTGCTAACAACGACACTCAAAGGATATTAGGGCTGACGCAATAACAGGGCTGACGTAGTAGGGTTGCTTGCTTCCTTAACGGTATAAACACGTGCCGATACAGTGATGTTGCTCCCTTAGAGTGGCCCAGGAAGATTGCTCCCTTAAGGGTTAGACATCCTAGCCAGTGCTGGCACAGAAACGCCGTTACTCTAAGGGTATCAACATGGATGTTCGCGTTGGCTCAGGAAGGCTACTCCTTTAAGGGCCTTAAGGGTGTAAACATCCTTGTCAGGACTCGCACAGGGCGGCGCAGACACGGTATAAACATCGATACTCGGCTTGGCCCAGGAAGGAAGCAGGAAAAGAGGTAAAATCAAGAAGGTTACCCACTGTAAGTACCGTGTGGCTGCCCTGTACCGGGAAAGGGGGAAAGGGAATAAAAGGTAATACAAGGAGAGAAGGTTGCTTGCTTAAGGGAACCAACGTCCCTATCGAAGCTAGCACAATCCCTTAAGGGTCGAAACACCCTTGTTATGGTTGACGCGGGAGGTCTGCTCCTTTAAGGGTGTAAAGACAGCATCGGGCGAAGCATAGGGGAAAAGAATTGTGTTCACATTATAGGGGGCGTGTGTACTCACAGATGAAGTAATAGTCCTGTCCCGGTCTGAACTCGAGCCCCCCCGGTTGGGGCGTGAAGGAGCGGAAGGTGATCGTGAAGTACATTAACTGGTGGGGCTTGTCGCAGACAGCGATGATGCGCGGCGTCGGGTTCGTGATGCGGCACGAATCGTACTCTTCCTTGGACACCTGTAAAGTGGAGAGGGAAAAAAAGGAGTCACCTTTTTTTTTTTTTTTGTCTACCAGAGGGCGCAGGCGGAGCGTGCGCGTTAATGAGCCCCAAAGCAAACAGCAGCGAAACAACGTGCTTCTCTGGTCAGACACTTCGCGCACAAGACTTCCCCTGTAGAAAACGCATATCGAGGAGAAAAAAAAAAAAAAAAATGGTCAACTCGGAGAACGCACGAGGTATGGGTGGATATGGCGTTGCACTCCCGAGCACGGGGTCAATGGTTCTTCTCCGGGACGCAGCGGCAGCATTCCGATTGGAGCAAAGGAATGCAAAGGCGCTAGAGTACCATACTTTTGGTGCAACTCGAGTCCTTAGGGATCCTTAGGGGAACCAGATGTGGACCAACTTAATCCGAAACTTTACACTACGGCCTCCCTCATAAACTATTGAGCAGACTGCACGTTAAAAGTCATTATTCAACATAAAAATATAGACGAGGCACGGATTAATGTAGAGACAGAAGAGGAAACCCGATGCGAGAGGCGTTGGAACATAGCCGAACGAGTACTAAGATAACATTCCTGTGAGAGCAAAGACGCGCGCGTGCGTGCATTATCCAAACGAACTTGTGGCACTCGCAATATCAAAATCTATTGTCAAATTTAATGATATCGCTACTTCACTTAACCTTACTGTCTGGAAATGCAAATACTTCATTCGTCAGAAGCACAGACTGTCCTTCAAGCTCACACAGCCAGTAAGTGCCATGCCTTGTTTCTCACCTGTAGCGATCTATTTCAGTTACACCAAAAATGCCATTAAAATCACTATCAGTGCAGGTGGTAGCCGCAAAGCGCCAGCGAGCACAAAGTTACGAGCTTCGCGAGCGGTGAGACGATTCTGATAATGCAGGCTGTATGTGGTTACCATTCCATCAATAATACATGCTGCTAGATTAATGTCTTTTTCTGCATTACAAACACACACACACACACACACAGAGAGAGAGAGATGCTTAACAACAAGTGCATGATGCATCTAACTTTTTATACAATCTCATCTCATAGAACAAGAACGTGGCGCGGTATAGGCGAACACTCACGTTGTAGATGATGTACTGCTCGACGTCCTCTTCCTGGGTTCCCGTGCGGTAGACGGGGCAGATGATGTTCACCTGGTCGTACTCGAACGGGATGTTGCCCTTGTTCACGTCGATGATGTGGTCCGTGTTGTCAATGCGGAAGCTGCACGAAAGTAAGCCACCGTCTCGTGAGTAATATGCGCGAGAACGACTGTCGTACACGCACGTAGGGTACGACTCAACGCGCGATGTAGGCGGGCAAAACTTATTAGGCAAGGAAAGTATCCGCAAAAGTTATTTCAGATAGTAAAGAAAAAAAGTTTGGCTCATGAAAGCTGTTAAGCTGGCGTAAGGCACAGCGCTGACGAAGTTGTTGCGGTCACTAATCAAGTCAAGGTGAAGCAAACGGAGAAGTTCCGGAGATCATACGGGTTTCTTGGTCACACTATACTTATTTCCCCTTGACTTGGTCATTGACCGAAACTTCGCCATCATGTTGCCTCAGCAGACGAACTTTCGTCGAACTTTTGACTGCTGGTACTGCACTGTAGCAGCACCATCGTAGATATTAACGGTCCCAGGTTCGCTGCCTCGTTTGGGCACCAAGTTCAGTGGAATGTAAATCGACCAGCACATACCACAAAATTCGTTAGATGTTACTTGTTAGTCTGCATCGTGCGCACATGACATTCTTCCTGTAGATGTATATAAGATGTGTGCAGAAATAGGTTATTTTTAGGGACTACGGTAGCCTCTCACTGTAATGTACACTGCGACACTCGCATATCTGCTCACTAATTCATCACTCTGCATCTTGTTGTGCTCATCTAAACTCGTCTAAAAATGGAGGATGCGAACAAATGTAATGAAAGTAGTGCGAAGGCGGCGTCGAGAGAAATATCACTGAGTGCAACCCAGGTGATCATCGATGCAGCAAAACGTTATGCGAGCTCCTCCGCAATGATCAGCGCAGAAATGCGAAAGCTTACCGACACGACACGCGGGCGGTGGTGTGATAAACATGTGAGAAACGAAACAGACACCCAGCAAAAAAGGGTTCCTAAATAAACACTCTCGTACGTGGGTGAAAGCATGGCGGGTTATTGGCACCCCTCGCCGTCTCCACTAGCTCCCATCACACTGCTCCAAGGGCCCCCTGGCGCGTCTTTAATTAAGCTTGTAACTTTACGACGCTCCCTTCGGAGTTTCAGCTGCCAGAGAATGTTTACGCGGCGTCGCCAATGGAAGATCTCGTTGTCGCAGTTCCTTCCTCCTCTTCCGAATCGCCGCATCCTGCACTTCCTCCACGCTTTCTCTCTCTTTCTGACTTCATCCTACTCCTACGGGCAGCTTCGCCTGGCAAAGCATTTAGGAGAAAAGAGAAAAGCAGCGAGAGAGAGAAAAAAAAAGAACGTGCACAAAGAAATAAAAGCGAGAAGAAGACTATCTCCTCTAGACTTGAGCGTCGGAGACCACTACCAGGAAGAAACCAGACGGTAAAACCGAAGTTCCCGCTCCCTAGCTCCACCAGCAACAGCAACCGACTGTTTCGCTCGCGTTCCGGGCAGCTCTCGGAAGGCCACACTTATGCTTACGCAGATATGCGCAGTCTCCCAAGAGCGGGCCATACCGTTTCCTATCGTACGGTACTTCATAGATGCAAGCGGGCACTCGAAGTACGTTACACCGCTCCTGAACGTTTGCAGAAGCCCTAAAAACGAAGTTAGCACCCTTAAGGGGCACGGAACCTCTAGGCAGTAAATGCCGCGCTTGGACGCGATGTTCGCAATCTTGATCGGATTCGTTAGGAGAACAGTCGCGGATGCGCGCATTGGTGCACCGGTTCAGCAAAGCAGAAGCCTGCACAGAACATGGGCTTCATTCCGTAAGTTTCCACGCGTCGTAACAAGTGGTGACAAGTCCTACTTGCCAGCTGTTGCAAGCAGTACGGGGAACGCAGACGCCGATCGGGATTCGAATGAAGCAGGCTTCTTAACTTCCTCTTCAAATAAACATGCTCACTTTCTCGCGGGGTACTGGAGTATGCGGATTCTATCCATGCAGGAACAAATACAGACAAGACGGTCCCATCATCTCGTTTGTCCCAATTTCTGCAACTTTGGCTCGCTCACGCCTGTTGAGCTTGTAACAATGTTTCACAAGCTAAACCAGCATAATATATTTTAAGTGTTACAATAACATATGTACTTCTATGAAACACTGCTACGGAACAGTTCTAAAATTCCATCTATCGATCGATCGATCGATGATCTATCTATCTATCTATCTATCTATCTATCTATCTATCTATCTATCTATCTATCTATCTATCTATCTATCTATCTATCTATCTATCTATCTATCTATCTATCTATCTATCTATCTATCTATCTATCTATCTATCTATCTATCTATCTATCTATCTATCTATCTATCTATCTATCTATCTATCTATCTATCTATCTATCTATCTATCTATCTATCTATCTATCTATCTATCTATCTATCTATCTATCTATCTATCTATCTATCTATCTATCTATCTATCTATCTATCTATCTATCTATCTATCTATCTATCTATCTATCTATCTATCTATCTATCTATCTATCTATCTATCTATCTATCTATCTATCTATCTATCTATCTATCTATCTATCTATCTATCTATCTATCTATCTATCTATCTATCTATCTATCTATCTATCTATCTATCTATCTATCTATCTATCTATCTATCTATCTATCTATCTATCTATCTATCTATCTATCTATCTATCTATCTATCTATCTATCTATCTATCTATCTATCTATCTATCTATCTATCTATCTATCTATCTATCTATCTATCTATCTATCTATCTATCTATCTATCTATCTATCTATCTATCTATCTATCTATCTATCTATCTATCTATCTATCTATCTATCTATCTATCTATCTATCTATCTATCTATCTATCTATCTATCTATCTATCTATCTATCTATCTATCTATCTATCTATCTATCTATCATAATCAATTAATCAGGACTTTCTTTGCAATTAGGAAAGGAAAGCAAAATCGCGCAATATGGACGCAGAACAGTCGACAGCGCCAGACCAAATATACCGTGACGTTCTCAGAGGATGGATTGACGTCCCACCCGCAAATACCCGGTGTGGGCGGCCCTTATGTATACGGTGCGTCGGGGGAAAGTCGGGTGAAGGCCACGGAGAAGGTAACTCGAAAAGGGCTGCAGGATTAGGGTGTAATGCACATCCGCCGCTCCTTCGAGCTAACGGTGTTGACGGTGTGACAGACGAAGTCCATAAAGAAACCTCTCGGCCCATCTTTATTTCTTGAAGCGCAGCCAGAATGGCTTTCCATCTGCCGTTGCCCCACGTGCAAGTGCAGGTTCATTAGTTTCTCCTTTCTCGGAAAGAGTATTTCGCGCGTTCGCGTAGCTTAGAACAGCCGGATGACGTTATTTTTTATCACTGCCAAACATATATAACCTCGTTACTCATCCCCAAGAAAGCATCATATATGCACGAAGAGATCGAGATGAGAGAGTGCGGTAACAGGGACAAAAAAGAAAAGAAAAGCTCAGTGCCGCAGACGCAAGAGAAAGAATTCGCGAGACGGGAAATAACGATGCATCAGTACAGATCCGTCCAAACGACGAACACGTGATGACCTCTACGAAGACTATAATTATTCTTATCGTACAGCGCAGCGCCATCAGTGAACAGTTCTCTATTGAATTTAGTCCTCTGTTAGATTTAAATAAGATATGCTTTCAGTCAGCACGATATGCCGAAACACCGATTTAGAGAGGACAGTGTACGGGAATTTTTAAGCGCATTTTACAAAACACTGCGCGCTCGGCGCAGTTGCTTCGTAGGTATTCCTTTGTGCTGCTGAGTACGAAGGTGCGGGTTCGACTCCCAGCCGGCGGCCCCAGACTCTCTTTTACTTCAATTTAGGTGCGCGTGCAAGAATACCACGAGTTCGATATTAATCCGAAGCTAGCCCTCTCCCCCGGACCACCACGATCTTACTGTTAAACCCCATTATTTAAGTTTAATAGACTGCATCGCCTTATTCCCGACCCATGTGTCGCTATCTGTGCGCACCGCATGTGAATTGCGGCAACACTCATTCTTAAAAAGCGCGTGGCGCACTAAGAATGGAGACGTCACACACGAAATATGACGTGGACAATGGAAGAGATTCCGCGACCTCGAATCCGCGAGAAGAAAAGACTAAAGCCCTCTGCGCGAGCGAAGAAGGGCTTCCGGACGAGAACGGGAATCTCGGCCGATGATAAATGAAACTTTGGAAACCAACCACCGCCTCGAGGCGCAGTTCGCGGCGTGAAAAAGAAGAAAAAAGAAAGGAACGGGCAGCCTTCACCCTGTAACCACCATCTTCACCGCCTCTCATCTACGACGAAAGTTGGACGTAACCGAGAAAACCGAGCACGTTCTTCGGGCCACCGCGGCCCTTATCAAAAAAGAAAAAAAAGAAAAAGAAAGAAAAGACAATGTCTTTATTCGGACTTCTATTTTTTCGACCTTATTTCCCGTCATTTAAGGAGAAGAAGACGGACGAGGCCTTTGGGAACGAACAGTATAACCGCAAGATGGCCATCATAAAAGCCGGGATGAATATTAGATTAACGCGAAGAAGCTAGAAGGGTAAGCCAAACCACGCCACGAAAGTAGAGAAAGAAAGGGGGGAATGGGGAGGATGCTGTGGGAAAGGATAGTCTGCGAAACGCCCGGAATAATGGAGGCCACTATGTGCGGTGAACATTAGAACATAAAAAGAAACTCTCTGCGGCAGCGTAATAACGCTCGGAACGACGGTAAAGAAAAGAGGCAATGTTTCATATATACGTAGTCAGGTGGGTATGAGGAGTGAAAGGCGCAGTTGACGGCCGGCTGAAAGAGTGAAGAAGTGAGAAGGACGTACCGACGTCGACGGCTAACACGAGCTCTCAGGCACGGCGCTGCTCCAAACGCGAAGGCTGTGCACCAAAGTAAAAGCGAAGAAGAGACCGGTGAGAAATACGGAGACAGGAAAACAAAACAAAACGGAGCACTCTTGGCCCCGCTGAAAAGATGTTGAAGAAACACGGAACACGTCTATGAACATAGGTGTTTGTGTCCTTGCTTCTTCTTCTTTTTTTTCTTTTTACACGGTCAGCCTTCGCCGCACGGTACAGACTAAAACAAATGTATTTTTCTTTGGAAGAACGTAAGAATGAGCGAAGCGGCATTAGCGTGGAGGTGCGAAAGTAAATGATGGTGCGCCCGCGTGTGTGTGTGCGTGCTTTATGTGTGTACAGAAAGTGGCGCGGAAAAAGAAAAATAGCAAGAAGTATCGGCCAGCAGCTCCGGCGAAAAATTTGAAGAGGTGCAGCAGGTCCATCGGGCTGGCGACAAAATACGGAGTGGCCGCGCGCGAACGAGAACAAAGCCGGCAAAGCTAGAGCGAAAAAAAGAAAAAGAAACGCGAGAAATTATTTTAAAATTTATCAAATAAGTTTTTTAACCGGAGAGCCGGTCGACACGAAACGCTTTCTGGCCTGACGCGTTCTCATGAACGCTTTCGGTTATTTTTTCGGCGCGACAGGAACAAACGAGTGAAGTGTAATGTGCTTAGCGACACAAGGAACGGGACGTGAAGAAAGAAAGAAAGAAAGAAAGAGAGAAAGAAAGGAAGAAAGAAAGAAAAGAAAGAAAGAAAGAAAGAAAGAAAGAAAGAAAGAAAGAAAGAAAGAAAGAAAGAAAGGCCGACAGAGCGGAGTGTAAGTCGAGCCTGAAAGGCTAGCGTGTAAAACCAGAATAAAGAGACGAATAACGAAAGGGTCGCGAGTGATGAGAGAAGTGGTCGCTCCTGCACGCCGTTCCACCGAGAGTTGGGAGAAACAATTTTGCCGAAATTTCCACTCTCTTGCGCCTGGACGGTCGCCCATCCCCCGCTTCCACTCCCTATCATCCTTTTTGTTTTGTTTCGCTTTTCTTTTCGACGAAAAACGGGACCGTTCCTTTGGTTTCCCGCGGCTTTTGGATTTTACTCCGGATTACTCGCGAAGCCCGAGTAACCTTTCGCGCTAAACGGGTTACACCTATTCTTAGTTTGCTTTCTCGCCCTCCGCTGTCGTCCTCTTTCTCTCTCCATGAGCCACTCCTACGAGAAAAAAAAAGATAAAATTGAAGCTGGGAGGCACTGAAGGACGAGTGTCTTCAAATATTCACGCCTTTCATCTTGAAAAGTGGGCGAAGCAACTAGGCGTGCACGGGCCAGCCCGGTAAGAGGGCGGCTTCGGGTAAAGCGGGGAGGGTGTGATGTCTCTTCGGGCAACGCCGACGGCAGGGGGCTTAGCTGAAACAAAAGCCGAGTGGTAGAAAGCAGGAAACAAAAGAAGCATAGAATGGACGATACCTTGGCGTCTTGGCACACACCCTAGGAAAAAAAAGAGGAAGCGAAGAATGGGGCTCAGATAATGGGGGGAAAGAACGTAGAGGATGCTCCAAGCGGGGAAAGGTAAGAGAGCAGAAAGTCCACTCTACGATAGCTTTAAGTGAAAAAGCAGGACCTCCAGAAAAGTAACGCGCGTACGAGCGCACAACTTAAAGTGAACCGTGGACCTGGGTGAAACGTTCCTTTTACCGACGAAACACACACACACACACACACAAAAAAAACGAAGACAGAAAAGTGACAGTTTAGAAGCACATATTCAGATGGATGTCGAGCCAAACCAGCCGAAATGAAGTTTGCACGTTAGTTCGTTTCAAGCCAGCAACTTCTGTAGTAAACTTTCAAATCTACCGGCAATTCAACAACCACGCCTCAACGTTAGACACACATGCCTCACACTACGGATTCGCACATAAAGACCTCAACCTTAAATATATCAAGAAGGGTTCAACTGCAAGGTATTTCCCATTGTAGCGTTCTTAGTACACAATGACCTAGGCCCGCGAAAACTGGGCACAGAAGGCTCACTATACACGGTTTACCTGTACTGCACGCACCCAAGTGAAGATAATGTTGTGCGGGCGACGTTGCGAAATATTTCGTTCGAACTATATTTGAGCGCAGAAGCCTACATGAAGGAAACACACGACAGCAAAGCCAGCACGCACGTCGGTTGCACCTCGATGGGGAAAGCCCATTACGCAGACGGATTGCGTCAGCGCGCAGCGTTCGAACGTTCCTCTACACGGTAAGCTGGATTCACCGCATCACGAGTCCTAATGAGGAGAAGCCTGCTTCTCAGGGAGGAGATAGGCTGGGGCTGACGTGTTACACGCCAACGCAGCCGGAGTTTGTTGGGAGAAAGCCGGCAGCGGCGTTGTAGGCGCTACCAGGTAAAAAAAAAGGATCCCTCGAAGCAACATTGCTAGATTACTTTTCCTCGCAGTGCAAAGCGCCGCCATCCGGAATTTCATTTCGCTCCCAGAGAGAACGCGAAGGGGTGCACTGTGGGGGTAGCTGCGTTATGAAGACGCGAGAGTCGGTAGAGAGAGTGAAATAGAACAAACACGCAGAACAAAGTGCCGGCCGCACGCAGCAACACCGCTGTTTCGGTGCCCTTTAAGGGAATGCCGTTATGTGCCGGGCCCCTTGGTTGCGTAACGGGTGCGAGGCTGCGAAATAAAAGCTTTATGAGAACGCGCAGCAGACGACGTCGAAACGAGCAGACGAAAACTCGCAACGGGTAAGCGTTTCGCTTCGCCTGCACAACCTCTACGGAGAAGCGGCGATCCACCCGCGCTACGTTGATAAATGAATTGCGCCTGCCAAGCCACAGAAGCGGCTAACAACCGACCGGGAGAAGCGAAGTTGCGACACGAAGTCATGAACACGCCCGCGAAAACACCACAATAACACACGCGGCCGAAAGTTTTCAACGCAGAGACAAGCCAAGCCCGACTCTTGACTTGACTCTTTTGTTATTTGATGCAGTGCCAGTGCTGAATCTGTTCTGTGGTGTTGCATAAGCACGACGAGCGCAAGCGATGTTTCCGCCATGGTGGGGCAGTACTCTCGGAACATTAAACCCAACTTTTAGAAGACGTCAAACGAAAGGCGAGACACATGGGTGCCTATAGCGTTATATCCCGAAACAGCCTTCAGCAAAAGCCGATGATGTTTTGGCGCGAACATAGTTCTTTTAGTCAGCACGGTATTCGCGATCGTTGCTATATGACTGCTAGTTTGTCAAGTTCGTTTTACATATAACAACAGAAAATAATATACGGCGTAATAAGCTATTCCACACGAAATGCGAAAACACGCGTGTGCTTAGATTTAGGTGCACGTTAAAGAACCCCAGGCAGTCAAAATTTACGGAGTCTTCCACTAAGGCATGCCTCATAATCAGAAAATGGTCTTGGCACGTGAAACCCCATAATTTGATTTTTAATTAAGCATTGCTCCTAACGTCAGGCAGTCGGTTATCCGAAGGAACGAACGAAGGAACTAACTAACTAACTAACTAACTAACTAACTAACTAACTAACTAACTGACTAACTGACTAACTGACTAACTAACTAACTAACTAAACCACGAACTCCGGGGTATTACGTGCCAAAACCACGATTCGATTATGAGGCACGCCGTATTGGGGTACTCCGGATTAATTTTGATCATCTGGGGATCCGTAAACCTGCTCCCGATGCACAGAACCACGGGCGTTTTTGCATTTCGCCCCCATCGAAACACGGCCGCCGTGGGCGGGATTCGATCCCGCTACCTCGTGCTTAGCAGCGCACGGCGGGTTAGTCCGCTATCTAAGCAATGAAAAGAAAAAATGCTCTTGCAAGCTTTAAGACGTTTAACGATCATGGAATAAAGAAAAGAACACGATCAGGCCTAACGGTAAGCGACTATAGTGTGTGCTAACTACTATTTCTGTTTCGCTTTCTCGAACGTGTCCGCCTATCTCTAACTTGTGCTCAATTCGCGCAAGCAGAATGATGTAGGCGGTGAATCGAAACAACGTGACAGGGGCGACGACAGCATCGAAGAACTTTGTACCCGTCTAGAGGTATAGATAGGCTGGTTCGCTGTGTCGATCAACTTCTACACCGCCTTTGGGGGGGGGAGACGAAAAAAATATATACATGTGTGCATAACAGTAGGCTTGGAACAGGGCCCCGGCGTGGGCGGCGAAGGAACGAGATTAAGCCGCAAGCATCGTCCTACATCTGACATCACGAGTAATTGCTTGCCCCGGAGGCAGGCAAAGGCGACGCGCAAACAAGACGACGACGTCGACGACGCAAGGACTAACGCATCGCACGCTCGACGCGACACTGATCAGCCTTCGGCAAACACAAAAAGACAACATGAGCGGCAGCGGCAGCGTCGCATCTACGCGATTGTCGAAGCACGGGTAAAACCCGGCTACCAAATTTGCCAAGAACAAGCGAAGCGAACTAGGCCAAGAAAAAAAAAAGGTTACATTACGTACATAGCAGGAAATAAACGAGCTCCCGCAATACACGCCCAGAGGGGGAGGCGAGAGGAACTAACGCCGAGTCTTCTTACTAAGTAATACGCCACCACGGCGTGCTCATCGGTCTTGTATATTGTTTGTCCCCCCAGCAGCGAATCTTGAAAGCTAAGGCGGAAGAAGAAGAAAAAAAAAAAAAAGACCACGGGTGATGTGTTACACTGAGTGGAGAAGTTGTGTGCAGTGTAGACGAGAACTATGGCGAGGGAAAGCGGGCCAACGCATTTTAGGAGACGAAACAGAAACTTGCTGAATGCCGAACGATAGGTCTCCCCAATATACGTGGGAGAATTTGGTTACTAAAATGGAATCCGATCAGCGGCTACGGATGGGCAGGAGTTATTCTGTCGAGTAACGATCCTAATAGAAGAAAATCTGTCATATAGAAGTTTGTGTGAGTCGAGACTTTCTGTCTGGACGCCAACGAAGCAAATGTGGCGCTCAGTCAGAGACTTCCTTTACCACGAACGTCGAGACAGCAGCATCAGACAGAACCCACCTTCAACGGACGAAACATGCTGAATACAAGTCGAGACCGTCGTTATAGCTTCAGAGAAGAAGAGCTACACCAATAGCAGTTAGGATAGTAGCGGTTTCAGAGGTTTAGGTACAAAGTCAATCATGTAGTCAAAAAATGGTAACCTCAAATGAAACCAAGGGTAAGATTAGGCAACATTTTTCTGACATCCATGATGTTAGACAGTGCCATGGGAAAGAATGAGGCTCTATAGCTGCGTGTCCGCTGCACAAGGCTGTCAAGACAAGAGATCGACATTAGACTGCATTTATTATGTGCTTTCTCGATTTTCTTGCTTCTTGTCGGAAGCTTCTCCTGCGCGAGGAAAGTTATCGGTCCCCCGAGGCTACCAATCAAAACCAAAGCATGGTATCCTGCATTCTACCCAACACGCGACACCATTTTCTTTCTTTCTTTCGCGATTTATCTGGTTATTCACACCAGCACTGCTTCTCTGCTCTCGCATCCGTTGCTTCTGAGTTATTACTCTCGAAACCACACTAACAAAGTTGAATAACAAAACAGAAACGCAACGAGGTCATTTACCAGGCCCCACAATTACCCACGCCGCAAAACAATTTATCAGACCAGGTATACCATAGCAAATATATACAACTTTACACAATTAGTGCGGCTACGATAAATGCGCACCTCGACACACAAAGTCGAACGTGCGGATTTGTGCAGTTTCTAAAGCCGAGAAGCAAGTAGCGCGTTTGACTGCGTCCTGGTGTTTGTGTAACGCCAAGTCCCTATATTCTTGTCCTGTCAACGGCAACGATGATAAAACCACACGCCATTTGCATATTTGAACG
Source organism: Dermacentor andersoni (assembly GCF_023375885.2). NCBI lineage: Eukaryota > Metazoa > Arthropoda > Arachnida > Ixodida > Ixodidae > Dermacentor > Dermacentor andersoni. The sequence continues at coordinate 92,168,563 of NC_092824.1, read as the reverse complement.
CGGCACCTCTTGCACGTCACATCAGCCTATGCGGTGTCAAAGAACGTATACTATGATTTTTCTTTTCCACGCAGTCTTAGCCGAGTACGCCATCTACGCGGATTTATTACTCCAACGGTGGCAGGCGATTCTAAGTATAACAAAACGAGTGTCGAGTATTTAAGTAGGCGTCAATACTTGTTACTCAGTCATAAAATGTCAACCCCCGACTCCCTACCCGCGATTTCGCCGGAAGTCAGCAGCAGCGCCAACGAGACTCTGTACGAGACGTCGCGGTGCGCAATGACAACGGAGCCGAAGACGGCAACCAACGGTAAAGCGCATGTCACCTGTCAACGAGTGCGCGGATCGGAACAGGAAGCAGCCCCGCTCAGCGGCGTGTACTGCGCGGCGAAACTATAAACGAAGACGTTCGCTGTTGCAACAACACATTGCACTATACCGACTATCGCTACTACGAAGCAAGTACACGCGTCACCCGAACCCGAAAACACACGGAACGCCCCTGCCAGGGGAGGAGGCAAGCGAGTGCAGCGCGCCTCTGAAACAGGAAGCGAAGAATGACAGGCCCGCAGGAAACGCAAACCGGAAATAGCAAAGCTGTCGCAGACGACAGCCGTCTGCTCTGTGATGGGGGCCGCCGAATGCTCGAATTCAATCGCGCTCGGGCGGAAGCAGCACAACGTACTCGACGCCGGAGCGGACGCGCCAGCAAACGCGAGCGGTAACACGAACAGTCGAATTGTGACGCTGCCAAAGTTTTACAAGAACTATGCGCCGGTCGAAGAACACGGCAGTCATAACACATAAGGACGCGGGGAACAAATAACAAAAATACGAAGTAACGGAATGGTTCTTGTTGTCGGCACGGAAGATTAAATTTGCCGATTTTTCGTGGCCCGCGAATGCTACGGTCGAAGACGAGCTACGAAGTCTGCACACGAGAACGGGGAGGCAATATATCAAAACACGCGCGCATATGACATGTCAGGATGCAAAATAAGGGAAGGAGGCGAGGAGGGGGTTGACGGTCCGATTCGGGGTGTGCTGCTCCTCAAAATCCGCGGGAAAATAGAAAGGACGAAAATACGGAGAGAATAGCTGTCACTCCGCCCGCTGAAACGCATGAAAGGAGTTGAAGATGGAGCAGTAGAGATATAGGTAGAAACAGTTCAGGGGAAGAAAATGTCGAGTCAGAACCATGTTTACCATTGGGCCCTGGAAACAACTTTTGGAGGCGGCGAATAACTCAACCGTCATCGTGTTTTGTGCGTTTTATTATATGCGCCTTTTATGCTAATCATTGTTCTTACCCTTGATTTAGTTTAGATTATGGAAGCAATACTACTTGCAGAAATTCGGACGTCGAATGCGCATTTTCAGCCATTAATATTCCTCGACTCAAACAATGAGTTCCTACATTTCTATAATTGCAATTCTCGTTGGCTCGTCGTTCTATCTATCTATCTATCTATCTATCTATCTATCTATCTATCTATCTATCTATCTCTGCTAACCTACAATCATACCTTGGGTTTATCGAGCCATTACAGAGCGACAGTTCTGGGAAATTATGTCTCCCTACGTCGCGGATAAGCGGTGGCGTCCCCACGCTAAGCTGAGTGGGGTTGGGGCGCAGAAAGGTTTTGAGTGGTTTTTAATCCTCGTCGGGGGTTCTTTACACGGCGGTGACGGCTGCTTCTGGAAATCCATTTCGAAAGCAAGAGGGTCCGGGGATAACGGAGGAATAGAGGCACTAATCTTTTTCGCCAGCCCCTGTAGGCTGAAACAGGCGAGATAGAAAAAAAGCAAAAGAATTAAGAATAATGCTTCAACGGGTTGAACCACTCCTTGGAATAGAAAGCTGCGGGAAAGGCGTGGACGAACAACGATTGGGGGCTTTCGCAAGAGCGGTACCGTGTCGCGCCTGGTTTGCACGGATATGAGGATTTCTCGGCAAGAAGTAGTATAAGTAAACAAAGAGATACGAGGCTTATTCGTCAACAAGCGAAATAAGGAAAAATGAAAAGTGCAGAGCTACATCTCACGTCGAAGCAACGGTGGGTACCACAGCCGAGTGCAGCCAGCTCTATGGTTGTATTGCCTTACTGTTATTTCTCCAATGCTGAGTTGTGAATGTTCTTATTGCTGTACTCTTATTGCTCCTTGCGACCGGAGGCACCGACTGTCACAGAAGCGGGGATTTCTGATTCATCATTCTGCGGAGAGAAAAAAAAAAAGTCGGCTTGCGGTACGGAACAAAACACGAACAAAAGCAAAGCAGTGGTGTGGCGAGATTCGGCTCGGGATTTGCGGTTCCGCGAAAGGAACGGCGAAAGTGAATTTCAATGCGCGGCGGATAAACACGGCAAAGCACTTCCGGCAGAAGCACTTCCCGAGCAAGCTAAGATGTGTGGCTATCGCATTATACGCCTGGAATGCGCTGACGCAACGCAACATCGATGTGCTTTGGAAAGAATCGACGACGACGGGAAATGCGACGATCCTCCACTCGTTGCTAGGCGACTGCTACAAATAAATTGCGGCTCAAAGTACCCAGAACCGCTACCTGGGGACAAAGAAATTGCGGGGTATAAAGAACACGGCAATACGTATGCAAAGTCTTCAAAGGGACTATAAGGATTAGATGAATGAATGAATGAATGAATGAATGAATGAATGAATGAATGAATGAATGAATGAATGAATGAATGAATGAATGAATGAATGAATGAATGAAGTGGCTTTCATTCATTCACCTAAAGGCCAGCCTTTATAAACTATCATTTTCTCGAAGAGCTGCAGGGCTGGTAATAATTTGGTTTACTTAGTAACACTCTTTACATAGCACGTAAGCAAATGACACAGGCACCAGTTAGCGGATGTGACGCAAACCCCAGACCATGGCCTTCGATATCTTCAGCGGGCTGCAGGCGCCGCGGGATCTCAGAGGTTCATGCCGAGGAGCCGCAGTGTTCTTTCATATTCTGGGTTCCCCGCGATTTCCAGCAAGCGGTAATTGCAGCGCATTTCTTTTTCTTTTTTTTTCCCCCGGTGTCAAAAACGTCGGTTCTAAAGATTTTAGTGACCCATAACTGAGAAATTTCAAACGCTAGATTTCGCACTGTGGTTACTCGTGTTCAACACTACATGAAACTAAAGTTCTTCCGTGGTCCTAAATTAAATTTCAATTGAACTTTAATTTTGCAATGCCCAAGCGTAGTACCCCGTCAAGCCAAATTATAACTTGTTCATCTTCATTTCTGGCCGCTGTGCAAACAAACAACGATATATATCTTTAGTTAGAACTTAATTAGTGTATAAAACAAGCAATTAGTAATTTGTTTGCTGAACTATACACAACTAAGATCTCACTCCAGTGACTGACCAGAACTATACTATAGTCTATTCGTCAAGTTTCCTGTGCTTAAATAAAAATCTTTAGGCATGAAACTTAGCGTCACGAACACGATACCTTGGGTATCACAGTGTTAAGTATGGAATCCAAAGGTCCCACTATCGATTCCTATTTTGCGGGAATAACAAGGCTTTATAATTATTTCTCCCCCCCCCCCCCCCTCGCTTTACTCTATTATGCGATCATAAGAAACGAACGCTTATTCGGTGATACATCACCATAATCGGCCCCTCTGGCGTTATAAGTTTACAGCAACGTGACTACAGGCTCATAGTATATGAGCGACAGTGCAAGAAGCTCGGTCAGCAAAAACGAATGGGCGACACGTGTCGGCCGTTATTGCTGCTTTGAATGAAGAATTGACTCACCTAACTAAACTATAACTCCTGTGCAGCTTTAAAACGCACAGCGGCAGTTTCGTCGAAACACGCTTTAGGCTATGATCGGTACACTGCGCTCGTTTCAGGCTTAAAATGGCCTCCTGTCCGAAACAATTATTACCTTCTCCCGCCCTTCCTTCCAGTGTGCTTCCAGGGTGAGAGAGAGAGAGAGAGAGAGAGAAGGATCCCGTTTCTTTATCACTATCCGTTTTACAATGCACGCGTGATCGTTCCTGAGAAATGGGGAGAAACGCAAAATACGCGAGATTCATGCCCGGCCTTTAAAAAAGGGAACAGGCACGATCGAATGCGCGACTTGTCGCACGAGCAAAGCAGACAACAAATAAAAGGTAAGGCTTTCCCCATGTTCCCCGTAATGACCGGCGGTACGTTAAGTCGATCTTGCGAGCAGCAAAAACACAAAAGGGATAAAGCAGCAGCCAAGGCGAACCACCGGCTGGCTTCCCAGAAACAAATAACGGCTCCGACGTTACGGATATCAAGGCAGACAAAAGCGACGAAACTAATAGAAAGAAAACGAAAGATAAGGAATGGCGCGCTCGCTACCTTAATGGTTTCCACTAGTTTCTAATGTCGGTCGTTATTTATTCCCTTTCCGCCTCCTTGCCTTTTCCCGACTTGGCTCTCCGCGTTCCGAACCGTACCCTTCGCTGTCGCAACGCTCCTGGCGCGTTGCCCCAACGCTTCTTCTCCCCATTTCCCGCCTTCCCGCCGCACATTTCCCATAACGTCCCAAATCCGTTTTCCCTACGTCACCCTTGCTCTCACCTATAGGTGCGCAGCCGTCGGCGTCACTTTGCCAGCAAAGGTAAAAAATAAAATGCAAGGACTAGAAGACAATTCCTTGTTCCCTTGTTTCCTCCCCCTCCCCTCCTGATTTCTCCCTTTTACCCCAAAGTATAGGATTAGGGAAATGGCTGGAAAGCGGAGGAAACGGGACAGCGTCCTGAAAGCTGTTTAGGGAGCAGCCTTCCCTTACTGCTAGGCTTTTCTTTTCCCACTTTTTCTGGTGCTCTGTTTACAACCTTCAAAGCCCGTTCCACAAATTTCAATCTGCTAAATGGACGCTTAACGAGAGAGACTCGATTCGATTCGTGTCGCACTCCTTGCGAGCGCGCGCAAATGGACGCTTGTACGCATAAACTGCAAGCCGGCACCGAAAGAAAGACGCCTCGGGAACGTTTCATGACTTAATTCCTTGTCCGACGACAAGCACAAGGGATGGCGGCTTCTCTGCTGTACGGTGCTGCTAAGAGGGGAAAAATCGACTGCAAGAGAAGCCGTACGAATTTTTTTTCCCTTTAACCCGAAACGCATCGGATGGCGATTGGCTGGAAACTGCATCGACAGCCGCCGCCGAAGTACAGGTTTACTGATGAGTTGCAGACTCGCGTCGATTTTATGCGTGTAAGTGTACATTCTTGATCGCAGACAATAAGGTAATAATTATTATTTCAAAAATGATGACCCAGTCCACTCTGACCAGCGAAGCTGTAGCCCATCACACCTGGCTAAACAAGGGTTCATTTTTTTATCATTTGGCAATGGTAGTGACGATAGCTTTGTGATTACTGTGGTATACACTGGTCGGCTCGGTTACAACCTTGCATAGGTTCTTGGCCAAAGTTAAATCTATACACGACCGTCGTTGAGTAGTTGAGTGACTTGGATTGGCATGGCCCTTCCAAACCAAACTCGTCTGGCACTGACTGAACGCAAACTGAGCGAAGCACTTTTTATTTGGTTTTGAAATGTCCACATTGAAATCCGAAACGATGATCACAGGGTAGCGTCCTCACGGCTAAATCATGCAAATTTCGCGCTCATGAACTTCTGAATTTCACATTTGGGAGTGCCTGGAGACATGTACGGGCAGTGGATGTCACAATTCGGTCTTTCGTTAGTACGGCACAGACATTCCCACAGACGGTGGCATTGTCCTCTTGCGAGTGAAAGGTGTGTTGCCGTACATACATTTTGGACTTTTGCGTACATGGCAACGCCTCCTGCTCGTGAGTCCATGTGCTGTGCATAAATGATTGCAGTATACCCATCGACTTGAAACAATGCATGTTGATTTATTTCATTTATTATTTATTATTAATATTATTATTATAAGGGACGGAGTGCTCGAAGCCTGCTTCACCTCCCCCGTGGGTCGGCCCAGTATTGCACTGTCGCCGGGATCGGCCCACACTCATATATTTATTGTTCGTTGACGCACAAACCCGACAAATACATGGAAGCCTAGCCAAACACAGCTTCGACGTAAGAAAATCTAGGCAAACGGGATAGCCTATCGCCATCTCGCAAGACTAGGCGAACAGCGCGCAGATATGCAAGCTGAATTATATCTGGATACACCGAAGTAACGTTTCATTTTGTGCAGGCCTGCGTGGTACCAGTAATGATAAACGACGGCGTGAATTACTGTGAGCATCCATCCTGGCAAACTAACTAACCGGTCGTCGTGTAACGGGGATCCCTGAATCTCCGTCCTCGTTATATGCGTAATAAATAACTGCTGAGTAATCCCCCCTCACCAAAGCTGACGACACAAATTCCAGCACAACACAGGAACCCACAGTTTCTTCTTTCTTAGCCTCCCTCAAGCTGTGCAGAGTGGCCAACCAAAATTGCGTCTAGTTAGCACTTCTACCTCCCCCCTTCCTCCCCGCCACGATTTGATTTTTCTTATAGGATCTGTGCAGTAAGAGTACCGCGAACCTAATACCAGTAATTACTTGATGTGAGGCTGCGATAAAACGTCAATAAGTACAAAGTTTCAATCAAAACCAAATTTATTGGTAGGTAAGTGCTTAGAGGAAATGGTAGCGAAATAATCTAAACTGGCCGTGAAGAACTTCACATCGCAAATAGAAAATTTGCGAGTAGCCGTTTTTGCCCGCGTTGGGAACATGCGGTTACTAATTTTCCAAGATGACTTTTTGAGACGTTCAAGTGCCCCTTCGCTTAGCTTAGGCATCAGCGGAAAAAAAAATTGCAGAAGCTGACTGACAACTGAAATATTCGACAGCGTATTGTTTACCATTGCTGTGTTCCTCTCAGCAGCGATATAAAGTGGCCAACCATACCGAATACTGAGACCATAAGCTCGAACGAACACGAGACGGCACTTAAAGGACAAGCCGCACATTCGCCAACAGAGCCTCCAAGCAAAAAAAAAAAAGAAAAGAAGAAGACTGTAGCACAACTTAGAAACCCCGGAAGAACTAAGCATCGTCAGAAGATTCAGCGAATCGGAAGACGAAAAATGAAGTGAAAGAAATAAAAAAGGACGGTCGAGGGTGTAGACTTCTTTTCTTCTCCATAACAAAGGCAACCGACCGAAAGGACGCGCCAGCTCAAAGCGACGAAACAAATGCGCCTAATACGTCAAGTCGAAGTGGAGCACGGCCGCGAGAGGCAAGAGACGAAAAGAAAGCAAGCAATAAAGTGTAAATAAGGTGACGTACACGTACGGCGAGGCACGAAGCAGGACGGATCGCGGAGGGGGAAAGAACACCGTCGGTCTACGCCGCGGCGCACTTCCCTCCTCCTCCCTATACGTCCCTACTCTGCCGGGTTTAGGGACGGGTTTAGGGAGAGCAAACGAGCGAGAGCACTCCAGCGGCGAGATACGGCGCCGTTCCTTCTTCCCGCGTCTGTACGGTGGCAGTTGGTGGTGGTGAGGCGCGCTAAGGGACTATAGAGGATGAATGCTTTCGGCGGAGCTGCGCGTTTGCCGCGTGAAAAAAAAAGACACGTTTTTCTTTCTTCCCGTCTTCCTTTATAGGAAGTACCGGGAGCTAAGAACGGGAAAGACGAGAGGGAGAACCGGGGGAAAAGACAAGTGAAGCGAGTCGAGACGCGTAGGGATTATCCTGCGGCGTCGGGAGTGAAGTTGAGCTTCGCCGGCGACTTCTTCTCACTGCTATGAACTGGCGCGCCACACTTTTGCTTGGTCTCCGACTTTTCAAGAATTTTTTTCTTTTCACTTCGGCCACTCTTTTAACTCACAAAAAGAAAGTATTTCCGCAGTTTTCGTTATTGGGTGTCCGCCTCGAGAAGGGGCATGTAAACGTGAAGCATTCTGGTGACGCTTTTTTTTTTTTGCCACCTCTGTAGCTATCTACGTCACACACATTTCAAACAAGGTACGTTAGGCGGATAAGCAGGGCTTGTCCTTCATTAACTACAAGAAATATGAAAGCTCTTTAGATGGCGAACAAAGCATTCGGTCTCTTGATGCAAGCTAACAGGCGCACTATCGAAATCCGGTTGTTTGGAAGGCCAGCAGGACAGCGGTATACCTCCATAGCAGTATCAATAATTGGACTCGCGTACAGGCGGTCGTGGGACATCGAATAGTAACGATTATAAGAAAACGTCTTCAAGCTAGCGCCGTTTCCACACCGTCTTCTAAAACAATAATGGCAACATTTATTTTGCGGCGCTTCTTTACCGATTGTGGCAAATCTATGACATTGCTACCAATTTCTGTACCTAAAGATACAGCCAAACAGCCAAAATGCGATAAGTGCAGGTAACAGTGAATGTAGGCATTGTTGTAGTCCTGCCAATGGGAGCTCATCCCTGTCTGATGTCCTATAGTTGCTCATTTGTTTATTTCCTATTTTCTTTCTTACTTCTTGATTTCCTATCTTCTCCTTTCTTTCATTCCCTCCTCCCGAAAGAGTAGGCAGGCATTCTGCCTTTCTCGTCAACAGTTGTCAGCTTGCTCCCTCCCTGTTTCCTTTGTGTGTTCGTATATTTACATATCTAATAACAATAATAATAATTGCTGCGCACTATGTAAACCTTTGCACCATTCTGCCTGTGCGTCGTGTCTTAGGGCTTGATTTTATTCCAATGACAGTAACGATACGCCCTCGAATTCGCGCTGCGACACGGGGAAGCCGACCTCATATTTCTAGCAGGAACCTGCACTCAAAGAAATATTTTTGCGTTTGTTGTTTTAAAGTTAACGGCACCAGACCGGCACTTCTAACGCAATGCAATGAGGCCGTGCTTGATCAAATTGCTGGCGCTTTGCCTCTGAGCATGATATTCTGGTTTAGCCTTGCAGTTGTTTAGATGGCCGTCTTTGACGGTAGCACAACGCGAACAAAGGGGAACACAAAGGAGATTGAACGATAAGAAAGATGAAATAGTGTGCGCGGATATTTTTAGCGTACGTCAGGAAACGGCAGGTAGTCAAAATTAAACGAAAGCCTCTTTACTTCGAAGTCTCTCAAAGCCTGCGCGCATTAATTTTCTTTCTTCTTTTTTTTTTTGGAACGCAAGGCACCATCAATTATCGATCACTGACAGAGCATGCAGTAAAACCAATCCACAGGCGTAGAGCCAGGCCCTGTGCTTTTTTTTTACATTTAATTATTGAGTCATCCCACTTAATCTAGCCGTATTCCTCGCGCCATTTTTACAGAAATTTTCTGGCGCAATCGCTCATCTTTCTTCACTCTCCCGCCGCATCCTCTTCTTTTTTTTCCCTCCACCAGCCCATTTCGGAGCATCTGTTCCTGCCACAAGATAGAGTGAGGAGAGGTTCGTTACACTGGGGTAACATTGAATGAACGAGGGTAGCTCACCCGCTATCATTTCCGTTAACGATGCAGTTCATTCAGAACGCGTGTTTCGTTAAAAACAATAATAAACGACATGAAACGAGCAAACAAAACAAAACAAAAAAAGCGGCACCCTACCGAGGAAAGCGAGCAAATACGGGTGAGGGCAAGCGCTCGCTATTACGGAGTATGATTTGAAACAATAATAAGGACTGCCGAGCTGCGTGGGTAAGCAAGGGGGCAGTAAGAAAGAAAATGAAAATAAGCTGCCGATGGAGGAAGAGGAGGGGGAATTGGATGCGCTGTTTCTCGACGCTAGGTAAACACGGTGAGGCGATGGGAGGGGGGGGGGGGGGGGGAGGACTCGACGAAAGAGGCTCGCTCGAAAAGCACGACTGCCGCAGGCAGCGCATGAGATACGCGAATAACACACGGTGATGTGAAAACACTCTTGACAGCGCCGCAGCAACCAAATGCGTCTTGCGCTCCCCGCACCCAACTGCCTGCTTTTCCAAAGCGTTCCGGGAGCCCGTTTCAAAAACTCGTATTCCAAGCTTCGTCATAGCCATTTCTTTCCTTTATTACTTTTTTCTCGCTCCAAATCCCGCCCCCATCATCTGCGCCATCATACGCACTGAAAGACGCGGGAAGCTGCAGCCAGTGCCGGAAATGAGCGCGGAAAGGGCTCTTCCCCGCATCGCCGGTTCTCTCCATTCAGCGGCACTCGTAGAGGCGGATTAATAATCTGCACCCTCACCAAACCCTGCCGCTACTACTTTCTTTCACTTTTTTTTTTTTCAAAAGCCGGCGTCCTATTTGTATAACGCTCCCGGCACACGCGTTCTCGCTCGCCTCGGCAACGCATTATGAAACCCTAAATTCCCTGGGCGGAGGAGCGGCCAGGAGTGCGCGCCGTCCAAGTCGCTGCCCCCCCCCCCCCCTCCACGCTCCCTTCCCATTCGTCCCTCGGGGCAATCTGGCTGTAGCTTTCAAGTTTTGAATTGCGCAAGAAACGCTACCGCTTTCCATCCTGCCCCGGATCGCACAGCCGCAACGACCACAGGCGCTTTCTTCACGGCTGCGAGAGCACGTTCATTTGCCTATACCAGGGCGTCGTGTCCGTCGGTTCGCGAGCGTAGATGCCGAAGCATTGCTTGAAAAGCGCGATCTACGAACTGGAGCTTCGTTAAAGCTAGTTCGTCGTTCACTTCGAAAGCCGACAGAGCGGCGAAAGGCGACGGACACTATAGATTCAGAACATCGCAGACATGGGTGTAGAAGCGCTATGCGAGTATTGGAAAAAGCGTAAGGGAAGTCCAACGACAATTGTGCTAATTTCCTATGACGTACACGCAATCTACGCTGCGGCTGGTTGGGATCTTACTATTATCAAGGTCGTCGGTCGACGCGATCTAAGATGCCTCCTGCCGGAAATTGTTGCAAGTTTGTCGGATACGGGTTGCTTGTACAGCAAGTGGCACGCCGGGTCGTACCGTGTGTCTCCTGCTCAAGATAAGCGCGACTAACTTGCTGTGTTGTTATAGATTCCGACAATATTCAACGTTCCCAAATTACCACTTCACTTGATCACATTGGTGTCATGAATATACTGCTGCGGACAGCTCGAAGTTTTTGCCCCGTCGCAGAATGAAATGACGTTTGATGGTTCTATCCCAACGCCTGTTGTTTGTGCGAAAGTGAACAGAGCTAAGCATTATCAGCTGCTTACTTATCAGCTCCTGTGTCATCAGCAGTGGCAAGAACATAATACGTCGTGCAAGAGGTAAGCACCACGCCAGCTAATGTCCAGTTCGGACGTTTCTGTCGTTCCAGGTAGGGGCAGCGTAGCCCTCACTTTATGCGTTGCCTCTGGGAACGCAATATACGCCAACTTAGGGCAGCGTGTTTGCGAAGCTTACACAATCGCGACTTCAATAAGTCCAAACCAATCACGCAGTAGCGTCCGTCACACAAGGACTCTCGCGGACCGATATTGCGCGTCGAAGGCCCCGGCGGGACCGTAGCAACCTAGAATTCAAAGGGACGGAACACGAAGCCGAGATTACTGTCGATGACAGCCGGATTACGCGTGCCCAAAAGCCCTACGTTTGAAAAACCTTGCCATGTTCGCAATCGTGGAAAGCTGGACTTTAAAGCGAAGCGTTTCGAGTCTGCAAAATAACAACATAAAGTTGTTTCGAAGTTACGCTATCTTGCAGAAAGCTGGCGATCGATTAGCTTCGACTGAATGATTGAAGCCGCCTACTTTCGGAACTGATGGACGTTTGCGAACAAAGAGTGAACGAAAAATACTCTGAGATTCGCAGAACCCTTACTTAGTGAGAAAATGTCATCTACCAGTGCCCTCACTGGCACGGTAGTGCGCGCAGTATGTTAGTAACGTTTTGCTCTTAAAGTGCTGCGATTGGGGTTATCTCGTGTAGAATGAATAAACAGTGTACGGCGCTGCAAATGTATTACACACAAAAACTACAACACAATAAACAAGAGACGAACACGAACTGCATAAGCGAACGAATAAACTGTCGTTAGTACGCTAGGTTTCATATCTTCTCTTGTTTTTTGTGCTAGTGCTTCTACGTGCATATTCCCTTTGCTGCGCCATACACCATTCAGTCAGTGACGTTTTGCGTAAGACAAATATAAAGTTGAGCAAGACATATACAGTGTGCCTACATTAGAAGAATAAGCGGCGAAAGAAACCCCTTGTTCTTGATGCTTCTAAGTTACTTTCAGCGAAAAAGAAATACAGATGCAGTGAGCAAGGATTCTCTATCCCAAAACCCCCAATACGCCGACTGCTTAAACCTGTCTTTTCTATTTCTTCAATCCAGATGAAGTATCAGAACACGATCTCACATGCGACTCCGGAAAAACGTTACAAACATAGTTTCACATGTTCCAAGAAAAATACGCTCTATACGAGCTCATTTTCTTGTACCTTACAGACCCCTGTCTCTAATGTCTCTGTAATGCGAGTATTCAGGCATGCGATGGCCGTGGAGCCCGTATACGGGCATACCGATGCGTTTTTCCGAAGTAAGTCAAGGTGAAAATGAAAAAGAGAAACACAGATACTCAACGTAGCGACCAGAGGTACTTAACTACTATTTGCAGGAGGAAAAGAAAGTATGTGTCCGGATTATACCCGGTCTGTACGGATTTAAAGTATCTGTCCGGGCGCCAAAAGCCGTTCTCTTTGGCAATAACCTCAGATTCAGGTTTGTCCACGAAAATGGGGAAGCTAGACGCAGTCGCGAACGGGCACTACAAGTATAGCGATGAAATAAATAAAGGGGTAGGAATGAAAAGAGAAGGAGGGGAGGGGTTGAGCTCTCAAAGAGAACCAGTTATTACGCCATCTCGTCGAACTCCTCTGGTTCTTTCGCTATGGTGGGTCACGTAGGCAGTCCTTCCTTCCCCTTCTTCGTGATATCTCTTCTTTTTTTCAATTTAACGCGCAACGTGTAGAGAGAAAAGATAACGTAGCAAATGCTGAAGGGAGCTAGCAACATAAAAAGATAGAAGTATTCGGACAGAAACTATATGAGGTCAGACCACGTCGATAACTACGAAACGAACCGAGATGAAAATCGACTTTTGAAGAAACCGCTCCCGCTTCACGCCACCGCCGCGCACACCATTGGTTCCAGTGAGTCACACGGCAGGGGTTTTCGGGGTTCGCCTCAACCTTTTTTAGATATACATATATATGTAACCCGGGAACCGAGCTTCCGAACTACACACGTACTCAACTGTGCCTGCTGCTTTCTCTTTTCATTTCGCTCCCTTTCGGTCTCCCTGATTAATTTTTTTTTTTCATTCACCCCCTAATTTGCTCTCCGCTTCCATTTCCTCTTAGAGAGACCAGATCACGCGAAGTCTCCAACCAAGCGTGAGCTCCCGTGCGCACGCACTTTGTCAGGGTACAGCAGACTGCTAGAACCATGTTCCATACCTACCTCATCTATTCCATCAACGAACTGCCTTTAGCAAGCACAATACATCAATGCGACGGGGCTAAAAAAAAGCTAAGAGAAACATTACAAAAATGAAAGCGAAAACAGGTGTTGAAGTAAAATAAAGCAGTACGGCCATCGTCGAGACCCACCTTATACTTCTGCGCGTCCCGCCATTTTCAATAACCCCAGGAGCTAGCTCGAAACCAGAGTATACTGGAAGTGGGCAGGAGAGTAGGATATGGAATGGGGGGAACCGAGGATCGAGTAGTGTCGGGTTTTCGCCCATCGAGAACCCGGTACATATGAGCCAACGGAAGGCACACAAACTAGTAGCGGTTCTTCGCGCACGCAAAGCGAGTTTCACCACATGCCTTCTTTTTTTTTTTTTCTGAACATTTTTTTTTTCCTGTGACGAACGCAAAAGCCGCCTCAATAACCCCGGAAAGGTAATGACACGTTTCGGCACTACCTCAATACACGACCGTATAAGAACCGCGCTCGACGACGCGTTCACTGCGAGTGGGGACAGGTTTAGAGGGGAAAAAATGGGGAGGGACGAACATTAGGGTTTCGGGAATTAGGGATGCTGCCACGAGTCGGGGCTGTTACAGGCTCGCCGCTTTCTATGTGTTCGAAAGCCCTCGCGCGGCAGTTGAAGAAATAAAATTTTTTCAACGAATGCGCCAGCGTGTACGGGCTGGAAAAAAAGTTTCGTCATCGCCGAGACTACCACGAAGGCATATCGCCCACGTCGCTCGCACACGTCATTTTTCTTTCAGATCACCCCACCCCATCGGCTCGCGCCGTTCTTTATTTATTTATTTATTTATTTATTTTTCGTCTTGTTCAAATACGGGCAGCATGAACTTCAGCTGCGCTCTAGGCCCTCTTGGAGTGAAGCAAAGGGTAGAGACAGACTCATCCATCACAGCATTGCATCAGCAGTGTTGCAGGAGACGCGTGCGATTTCCAGGGTTGAGAAATTAACTTGCCGTGTGCGAAAAGCAAGAGCATATACGTACGTATAACAAATGTGGAACAGTTGCAGCGGTCATAAAGGGACGTTTAGTCAAGCTACTCCATTTTTCTTTCTAAAAATGCGCATACACACCGAGAGATAGGTGGAATCGCTTTGGAATTGAACCGGCGGCACGACAAAGAGAGCAGGCGGCGAGCCGAAAGCGAAGTTGCGCTAAGTACGCAGTTTCGCAACATAATGCTCAGGTTGGCGGTGTGCCGCATTACAGAGAGCTTACGACAGAGTGTGGCAACGCGTGCTCGTATTCGAGGATTCGTCGTAATGAAGACCTACGGAATGCGAGGGTCGCGCGGTTACTGAACAGTACAACTAAAAAATGCGTTTCGACAAAAGTGAAATCGTGTTGTAAGGGTGTTGTAAATCCTGCTGTTTGCGAGCAGCTTCCCGTCGAAAATTCCTACAAGGCTGCCTTACTCAACTCGCTGTGCTAGCTCGAAAGCCGTCGCGTGACTTCATAGATGAATAGAACTTCACTACTGTGCAGTGTCGGAGATCGGTTTTCTTTCCTACAGTTTACGAAGCCTGTCGAGGGTTAAGGCGAGAAATTCGCAAGTAATGTCCACAGAGGACGAGGACTGAACAAAACTAATTTACACGGTTAGCAGTTGGAACTCGCTGAATACAAATCAACACGTTTCCACCGGTTGCAAGAACCAGAGCATGGAGCTTAATGGTCAAAACCAGATAAGAATGACTCTGCAGTGCACACTTTTGTGCCACTCAGCAGCCTCTCAGAGTTAGGTTTCACAGTACATAACGACTGCTTGCCATCAGCTGGACGCCTTCGCTCATGTGTTCGTTATCATGATTGGTTAGCGCTGCTTTTTACGAATCACTCCGGCGTACGAAATGGTTTGTGAAGACGGACCCCGATTTCAAGGAGACGTCTGATCGCAGTTTGCGACCACTCCGATTTCTTCACTTTTTGCCTTAGCACAGGTTCAAGAGGAGACAGAGCATAATGGCGATATGAAAGCCCTGTCACATGGAGTCACGAAAGCAATATCCACGTGTCGTGGTTCGACAGAACAGCAGTGCGTCCAAGTACAAATCCTAGCACGGTTGGTACATTCCAGTTCAAACAGAAAAGTAAAATTTTTCATTCAGGTCATACTTTAACACTTGCGCAAAAAATATATTGATACATTACAGCAGAAAGAAAGTAGACTATACCTATTGCGATGCAGCATAATTGTTACAATGTTAACCCGCAAGCGAGCATGAGTGAGGCCCTTTAAAAAAAAAAGGAAGGCTTCCCTAAAGACGGAGTACCTTTACCCGCGACACTGTTCTCCACTTCGGAAATGTGTTAGCCGTGTCGCAATGCAAACACACGTCCAGCATCACTCAAATCTTGCGCCCCCGCGAGACAGCACAATCGCGTTGCGAGCTGAAAGGAGAAGTTATCCGAAAGCCAAGCGTCTGGCACTCGGCCGATAGCAGATGCAACGACCGCTTTTGCCCCACCGTACAAAGACAAAGAAAGATCAACGCCGGGGAGAAAAAACACAGGGAAAAAAGTAGGGCACGAGCGACGGTGGCTGCTAAGTATCCGGAGGGAAAACTGGGAAAAACTTCTGGAAGAAGGATGGTTTCGAAGGAGCGCGCGGAAGATTGATGCGCACCGTGGATTAAGGAATGGGCAAAACAGTGGCTCGACCAAAGTAAGAAGAGAGAGAGAGAGGAATCGAGACCTCGTCTTTTGTTTCCGTTTTTTCGCGTTACCCGAGTTCCGTGACAGCGATTGAACGGAAAGTATGAAAGACGCCGACAAGTTCAAGGGCGCCAGACGCACTCTCTCCGAGACCGACGCTATCGAAGCGTGCGAGTCCAACTCCATTCCGAGCACGTCTCAGGATAAGAAGGAGGAAGCGCTGGTGGCGAAACATCCGACACGCGTCGCAAGAGAAAAAGTATAAACGACGACACATGCCAGTCAGCGAGGGAAGCTACGGAATTCCGGGGCCCGTATGCCTTAAGTGCAGCCTCGCCGCGTCGAGATTGCCGCACGTTACACGGAGACGCGATCGATGTCAGAGGTGGATGACGTGCTTCGGGTTCCTTCCCGAAGCCGCCGCCACCACACGCAAGCAAGACGATGCGGACACAGTTAAGGCAAAGTGACACATAAGTGCACAGAAAGGCATAGCCAACAGCGGGGATTATGCAACCCTGATATCAAAATCGAAGCAACGAAGAAGAGTTACCGATAACAGGAACAGGTGCAGGAACATAGCTTCGAGCACCGATGTCCACATGATCATATATGCGCATGAATATAAAAACAAAACTCGAAACCATTATCGAAGTCGCTTATCCGTTTTCACAGTCTCTGTTTCCTCTTTCCCCTTACCCCAACGCTGAGTAGCAGGCTAGACCACAGCAGTTCAGGCCTCTCAGTTCTTGTTTTGTAACAAGTCTATCTTTCTCTCTCACTCGATCGAGCTTCAAGAGCAGAAATTTTCACAGACCTAACTTCGGGACGTCGTAGTCGTCCGCCCCTTAACAGGGAACGCTTTCAGAGACTAAATAAAGCTCAACTTTCCCGGTCGAACGCGAGGCGACGCGGCAGCAGCGTCACAGCCATTCAAGATCGGAGTTAGCGCCTCCCCTCAACTGTGACGGGAACATCGGCGGGTAACGGATGGGTGAATGGCCGGCCGAAGCGTTGACCGGCTCTAACAAGAGAGGCCACGGCAAATGCGGAGAAAAGACATCAGCGCGCATCACTGAGGCGTCTGCCCGCTGTCCACGAGAACGGTGCAGTTCGCCCCTGGTTTTCACGCTCAATCAGAGCTAGGAGAAACGCGAAGGGCAAACACAAGGCGATGACGTGGATAAAATGTATAAGTATAAAATAAAAAGGAGGCGGGATGGATGCAGGGCACGACTATAAGCCGCAGCGCGCGGAGGGTATAGAGAGCAAAGAAAGATGTCTCAGAGCAAACAGATACTGACCATCACTCAGGCGGATAAGTCAAGCGAAGAGGAAAGAAAGATAAACACGAACACGGGTGACGTACTCGGAACATTACGCAAAGTAATGAACAAGAATGAAAACGGCGTAGAGAGACTGCAGCGGACAAAACGAACAAAGGGCAAATGCATGCGCGGAGTGGGGAACAGGGCTGCTTCGCTATTCACCGTCTACAAAAACTAAGAGAGGGGGGAAAAAGTATGCGACACATAAATAAAAGGTGCGACACAATAAAAATGAAAGGAACAGAAACGGGAACATCGTACGAGGCGAAGCCAAGAAGCTATTAAAGAAGGCAAAACGAAGCGAATATAATCGCGGGGGCAGAACAGGAAAGAAAGTACGAGCAAAGTGAGGGGTGCAAAGAAGAAGTAAGAACACAACAGACAGGGATAGATAGGGAGTGACGCGGTACGGGAGAGGGTTTCCCGGATGAGAGATTGGAGCCTACCGACTGGCCCTCCCTATGGGGAAAGGCCCCGATTGGGAAAAGAGCGAAGTATGGAAAGATGGAGGGAGAGAGGCAGTATCCCACTCAGTCCCGAACGGCGGGACGCCTTTGGAAAATGCGCGCCGAAACATCTTCTCTCTACCGTTAGCTGTTGCTCGTACTGTAAAAAAAAAAAAACAATAGCGATTCCTCGCTAGGCACCGGTGATCGTATGCCGGATGGATCTGCGGTCCAACGCGCCTTTGCTCCCGTTATTTTCTTATTTTTTTTTATGGAAGAAGATGAGGAAAAAAGACCGTCTCTGTCATTCGGTCTCTGCAACGGCGTGCGGCCGTTACTGATGCTACTGTTACTGCTGGCATCGCTTGTCCAGGCACATACACGCCCCCGATTTACCGCCCGCGTTTGGTCTGGCGGGTCCAGGACTCGTATCACGTCTGCTCTCTCTATCCATATCGCTTCGCTTCCTTTGCAACTGTCCTTTTGTGCGTTCTTTTTTTTTAGGAGACATTGCGTAGTCCAACATGCCTACCTTAGCAAACCGTGGGCGCACCGCTGTTTTCCCAGTGATTTCGCTTTAGTTAATTTCGTTATGTTTAGACCCCTTTTATCTACGCGCTCCCAATGGCTGTTCCAGCGTGGCTCCCCAAGCTCCACATTCAACCAAGTTCACAAGGGCCTCCCTTCTTTAGCTGCCTTCAACCCAATGCGATTCGGTGTTCGCGTGATACATGACCATCACGAAGTAAAACAAGCAAGACAAGAGTCCACAAACTTGCTCTAATGTCGCGCAACTGGTAGGCGGAAATTTTTGTTTTCATGTATGCGTGAACCCTCCGGCTGTATTTGCCAGACTTATGCTCCTCGGGGATGCATAAAGGCACACATTGGGCACCGGGTATTGAAAGAAAGCCGACAGGTCATCCCTCTTGCCTTTCCAAGCATTGTCGGCCCCAGGGAGCTTTCTCTCCACCAGAGACAACTTCCGGTGATTCAGGCTGATCCGCGAAAGCTCTGAAATTTAGCAGATGCGTTTCCGTGAGCTGCGGTGACTAGAGCGGCGGGAAGTTACAGCGGCGGCAAACGAGACCGAAAAAAGCGAAGTCATCGAATTACGTCAGCGCTCATTAGCGTAGCACTCCATCAGCTTCACCGCTCCCGTTGGATATCAGTGGTCGTATACATCATTCCAGTTCAACTACGGTTGAAAAACACTGCGAATATAGTAGACGGGGACCTGAATTATTAAGAGTCCTTTCGTGCTGCCCAACCACGGAATATATTTATATTTGAAGCATCATTCTTACATCAAAGAGGCGCTTCGATTGCGTACGTTATATTTTTTTTGTAGTCCCGATGAAGAGTGAAGCTCTTACTTAAACGAAATGAGGCGAAAATGTAAGTAGATCAGCATAGTAACATGCAAAAATGTGACCTTTTTCCCGTCCATAATCTTTTCAGTGTTAAGAACTATAGCTCTGAATATAAAATATTTATTGAGAAAACAAAATGCAGTTTGCAAATACTTCTGTTTTTTTTTATGCGCTATATCAGCAAGCCCATCACAGCAGCTATTCAGAAGAAAGAAAAAATAGACTTTCGACCACAATTCAAATCGCGCAAACGCTCGATGGAGTAGGCGAGACAGTGTAGTTGAAGAGGGAGGGGAGCGTAATGTGGATAACGTTAGCGGATACTTTCTTTTAACAATTACCTCGGTACGAATGATCACGTTTCCAGTTGAAGCCCAGATTGGAAAGGCGTATCAGGAATACGGCCAAACGCAGCAAAAATTAACAAGTATGCTTATGAACTACAAGTAAAAGTTGCAACGCCATCATCTTTTTTCTTTCTCCCTGTGCCAGAGATTTTGCTCGGCAAGAGCAATACAGCTCGGCTCGAGAATTCGAGTGCAGGGCAGCAAGACCTGAACGGAGAGCCTAATTAAAACCAGAACTCGGAGCATGCCACCATACAGTCCTGAAGAAAACGATAAGAGGGCATAGTTTCCCTTCATCTTTGTTTTTCTGGCAAGTTAAGAGACCTTAAGATTGCGATCCACAAATTCGCTAAGGTTCTGTGCGGCTGTAATTACGCAACTTTGAATCACGCCTTCCCAACGTTATTAGCAGGGATATAAGATTATTTTTGTCTCCAGAGAGCGATAAGGCATGTTTGGATTAATGAATACAACACCCGCGAAATTAATTTAAAGAAAAGAGAGGGGGGGAATAAATTTTAGGTCGGCAACTCCGCACGATGGCTTCACCTCATAAAGGGCATTATAAAGGAGAAGCACCCTCTACAGGGAACAATGAAAGCGAGAAAATTACAGCGTTCGCCAACGTTGACCACTTGATAACTGCACTTCAGTGATCTGTGAAACGCATTGATGAAACCGGCCACAGTGGCGGTGCTGGCCGCTGCCTTTAGTTTTAGTTTCTCACAGCAGTCACTCATAAACGTCAACGGCTTCTCTGTAAATGTGTCGGCACATGGGCGCTTAAGTTTTCCTATGCATACGGGTAAGAAAAGAATGTAGCTTCAACCTGCGAAGGCCAATAATTGTAACTCCAGTACTCAGGAGCTAGCACAATTATTTCAAATGCAAGGCGTAAAATGTAAGCTCTGTTTTCGGCCTTTGGCAACGCGCCTAATGAAGTCACAAACTTTAGCGATGTGCTTCTGTGATATTCTTTTTTTTTTTTGCTGCTTCTTTCTTTCTATTTTCCTTTTTTCTCCCGCCACTTTTATTTCTTTCTTTTTTCGTTCAGTGATTCTCTAATCAGGTTTACTACGGACCTTGCATGTGAAATGCATATCTTTCTACGTGCCGCTTCCAGAGGAATCCATTTAGGCCGAACAAGAGTTGAAGTCCGAGAATTGAAGGTTAACGTTCCGATATATCGGTTACTTTATTTTCTGTAAGAACGTTCTATCTGTCCTTTTGCTTCATTGTTTTTTCTATGGTGTTACGTGGGCGGTGAATTAGATCTCGCGTATTTCCTGCTCGGCGCAGCACGCGCCTGTCCTGCTGTCACGTTTCTCCTCTCTTACGCCGCGTCTCGACCTGCTGGCACACCAACGTGGTGGCCACGACACGGTGGCCTACAGTTCTCCTCGCGCTAACACTGCTTTAACGTAAATGGTGGTTTCGTTCCTCGACGCAACACTCTACCAGCCGGCGATTGGGAGACACCTTCGGGAGCGAAACCGCGCACCGCGTAGGTTTACGAAGCACGACCTAAGCAAACTAAACGATTATCAAATGGCGAGGCAGAAGATATACCCTACACCGAGCTGAGAGTAAAGGGAAAGGTAACAGACTGCAACGACAGTGCTACTGTTCCGAAAGAGGTGGAAGCGAAGGGACAAAACATAACGCAACGATAAGGAGGGGCTGCGCGGACGCTGCCGCTCTGACGGCGGAGAGCGCAGCTAGGGAGCGTTCCCGGGTCCGAGGACCAGCTTCAGGAAGGGAGGGGGTAATTCGACAGGGGAATTCGCTTTTAATTGGGCGAACGTCGTCGGTCGCCGCCCCGGAAACAATAAGTGACAGTGACGGGGCTAACGCGAGCGCTGCTGGCTCCCGGGGAAAGGCGCACGGTGCCACGCACGCACACCACGGCGGACACGACAGGTCGCAATCAGACGAAGCACTTCCTCCCGTTAGCGAAGATCAAAAAAAAAAAAAAAAGAACAGGTCGGAGAATAAAGAAAGAGGAGTTGACAGACGAAGATTGGGAAAACGATTTTCGTCGTTCCAATGACAACGCGCTTTTTTTTTTTTCAATTTTCTCTCTGCGTCTGGTTCTACACGGCCACTTCCTCCCTTCTTACAGAGCGTGCGCTGCTACTGGGACAGCGCTAGGTTCGCGGTCGACTGAGGAGCGTGATCAGAGGAGACGTTAGGGAAGGTTGCCGGTTATGTTTGGCTAGGCAGGTTAATGTTAACTCACGGTCGGCCGGGAAGTATTGTCGACCGTTCTTAGGAAGGTTACCGGTTCAGCTAACGTCAGCAGGAAAGTGAAGGGCACGAAAACAAGAAAGAGAGAAAGGTGAGAAAGACGTGCTAAACCAATATTAGCGCTCCCGACGGTAACAACTTTCTTGTTCATTTTGGTTTCTTTGTGTTTCGTGTTCACTGAAAGTACGCGACGAGAGAAGTAGTGAAGCGGTCGGTTGCGGAAGGCTGGAAACTACTATGAAGAAATGGCGAAAACTCGTTTTATAGCTCGGGGGCTGTGTTAGTTCACGCGGTCCGATAGCGTGTTTGCGATGACGAAGTGACACAGGCAGAAAAAAATCCCACGTAAGACATGAAAAATCACTACTAAAGTACAGGACGGAAAGAAAATAACTCGAACGACGCAAGACAGGGCAACTGCATGCAATCCTCGAAGCAGTTCATAGAACGATTGCTTATTTAATAAAAGTTACGGCGCGATCAAGACACGCTCAGAGAACGCCAACGAAAGGAGGGCACAACGACAGGAAAGGTGACGCCCGTTCTCTCGCACGTGTTCCGTGTCCGTGTCTAGTTTGCTTGAATATAAGTGACCAGCTAGCTCAAGCCAAGATTCCGAACTATCGCTTGAGCAGAAATGCAAAGATAGAGAGTGAGAAAGGAAAGCGCCGACGAACCACAGACATGACAAGAATAAACACAGCTGGGCAGCCGAAAAGAAATAAATCAAGAAAATCACCGCTGGGCCCTGTAACCCAAAACGTGAAAGAAACTTATATAAATTAAATAAAAGAATGCAAATACACAAGATAAGCCAAAGCAATGTCACTCTTCGCAGGGGGCATATGTGTACGGAAGAACAAACACTTCGCGGGCGGGAAGCATGCTGTAAAGAAAAAAAGAACACAGAAAGACATCATCACCAATAATAACTCAAAAACACCAATTCAACGACAGCAAAAGAAAACAAGCATTGCATGTTCACTGGACAGCACAGCCGATTTCATTTAATAATGCGTATTTAGTGCGTCTACCACCAGCGCCGGTAAGGGCATTGCTACAAGTTTAGAAGAAAATGGGGAGAGGTCACCGAAGTAGAGGAGAACGCGGCCGGGTAACGCATAAAGCACTGACAAAGATAACAGCGGCAAAGATTAGAACAAACAGAACACTAAAGAAAGACGGAGAGGACCCAGTGGCTTAGCGCAGCGTAGCAATTTCTAAAAGCATTCGCACGAAATCGCAACTCAGTTGGGCAATCCAGTCCACACTGCCGCCAAGTTTATTGCAGATAAGCGGCGGCGAACTGCTCTCTGGAGATAGCAATGCGCTGCCTCAAAGGAATATATGTTTCGGAAAGCCCCGACTACATTCTACCATCCTTCACGGCTTCTGCGCCATGTAGCTGGAGAACGATCATAGTACAAGCACAAATAACGCGTACCTCCGACTAAACTCGGACAGCCGCAAACTTGAAAAGGCGCAAACCGCCCGATTGAGAGCGCGGAGGAACTCGACGAAACAAGCCATTTGTTGTTAGCCTTATCAGCGCCTGCTGCGCAACTACGAAACTATAACAAGAGACCGCAGTGGCGCAATCCAATTCCGTTGCGAGGCCGCCGCAAATGCACCCAGGTATATACACCTAACCCACTTTCTCTAAAAGCCTTCCCTCGATTGCGTCACGCCGACAGAGTTCGACACGGCCGCAGAGAGGAGCGCGCTCCAATAAGGACGCGAGAGCGCCTGTTTGCGCGCGTCAGGGTGTGTCGCAAACAACCATGCGGCTGTCACTGAGCATAACCTAATCTCGAATTCTTCGAAATCCCCCCGGCGTTAGACGAACGCCGAGATTTCGAAACGTTGCGACTCGGATGCCTTCGAGCCTCTGCGCGCTGCAGCATCGCGCAATGACCCGCAGTCGGACCATGTCCTTACGTTGACCTCTACATCGTTGTTCTGGCGCATTCGACAAGCGCGCTTTCCTTGCCCTGCCCTTTCTTGCGACCGAATGCACGGTTTCTCATTTCGTTCGAAGCGCGTCTCCCTTTGTTCTTTCTTTTTCCCTGTCCACAGTGCTTCTATATAATCCCCAAGCTTTCGTTTATTCCGCGCAGTGTCGTCTCCCTGGCCTTCCTCTAAGCAAAGTCTCACTGTCCTACTTTACACGTGGACGGCAACGGCGTCAATTCACGCGTTCCCGTGTGACACCTTCTCTTCCCTAAAGCCTTTTTCTTCGTTTTCCCTTATTTAATATTTTCTTCGTAGCAGCGGTAGCGAACGCACGGCGACAACCCGAGCGCGCGATCCGGAGACGCCACCATCCGCCCAGAAGGGAGAAACGGAGGAACCGGAATTGATCTCGGTAGAATCAAGATACGGCCAAGCGGCAGCGGCCGTCGAAAAGGGGGGATTACGTGCCGAAAACATATGGCGTTCGGGGATTGACGTTGGCAGCTGCCCAGCCGCTGCCGAGGCAAGCGAGCGAGCCAGCGAGTGGGCAAAGCCAAAGCCAGGCCGAGCGGAAGCCTGGCAGCCAAGCCGGCGAGACGACAACGCCTCCTTTCGCCGTCGATGCGCGATGGGGGTCTCCGTCATACGTGTCGTCGCAAGCAAGGCGCGACGCTGGAGGAGGAGGAGAAGGAAGAGGAGGAGGAGGAGGGAATGAGGTCGTAATAAATCTGGCAGCCACCGTGAAACCAGTGGCGCTCTTGTCACATTGACTCGAACGACGGTGTTACGATATACGAGAGCAGGGCGTATCGCGGAGAAACTAAAGCGTGCGGGGAGAGGAGGTTATTTACGAAACAACTTTTGGAGTCACACTGGCGCATCTCGCTTTCAATCTCTGCGTCGACGCTGCGACGAAGCTGTGGATCAGACAGCTTTACACTCGTGCAGTCTCTGAGGTAGAAGATAACGTAACGTCCCCATGTTAGGAACACGGAACAATGTAGATCAGTATTTTTCTTTTTTTACACGGAGTGCTATCTTCGGTAGACAATGTGTACCGAATTGTCTGAAAAAAAAAAACTTAACATTGGTTGTTATAGGAACGACGGAGATTATAAAGTCACACGACGATAAACGGGGAGCGTATAGAGAGATAAACAAACTAAACGGCCGATAGTCGCGTGAAGGCCCGGCAATCCGAGCGAAGACGAAAGAAGCCAGCGATGAAATTACAAATACCACATCTGCAGACGTGAAAAACGAAGTTTAGACGTTCCGTTAATTAGCTTTACAGCATAGAGTACCAGCTAGAGTCCAGTAATTTTTTTTATTTCTTTTTGGCGCACAGTAAGCCAAAAGGAGAAGATCGTAATAAAGGATAAAATCTGGACCCCGTCAGACAGATAGGCTACCTTTAACCCCAGACTCCTGGGCAATGTTTGTCCTAAATAAAATTGAGTTTTTAATGATGATGATGAAGAAATCCACTTTTATGAAGCAAAAGATGATGAAGTTGTAGATTATTTAAACGATAAGTTTATCATTAGCAGTAAGAAAATGTGATGATAGTGAAATTTACAATTATGAAGAATAAAATAAACATGATTAAGATGGATGATGCTCACAAAGATATTCGGAGAAGAGAGAAAGTTTAACGTTAGAAAAGTGGAGAGGTTGAAGGACAAATACGTTGATTGTGAATGAGAGACTAAAATGACAAACGTACTTGCCAGTTCGTTTCGTTTCCTGTTTGCGTAAGTGTTATATCTGTGCGTTTTCAAACCAAATATTAAGACAGGAACGCGGCAATTACACCACCCGAACAAGAATACCAAAGACAAAAAAAGAAGAAAGCTAGAGATTAGACCGGTTAACATCAAGAAGGAAAAGATGAAAAAAAAAAGAACAAAATTATTATATTTAACTAATCACTACTCGGTCCAGCAAATTCTAAGGCTTTATGTGTACACCGAGTATAGGTTTGTGTATGCTACGATGACGACGTTGCGAAAATAGCACCGGGCGTGTCTAGGGACGTAAGCCACGAGGGAAAGATAAGCGAAGCGCATGGGAGTAAGGGCCTATACGCAAAGCTTTTAAAAAAAGACGATGCAGCTCCTTAAAACTACACGGATTAACTTGAAAGTGCAGGAACAAACGATGCGAAAATGGTGAGAGCTCCGGCTTTTTAATAGCGAGTCGACGCAATGGCGATAAGAGGATGATAGGATTGATAAGAGGATGAAGACGACATTTGTGTTCTTGTTCTGTTCATTTATGCAGCGCTTTATTATACATTACTAACGTCTAGGTGAAGAAATACCTCGGACAATCTATGTGTTTTCTACAGCCAGAACGAGGAAACAAAAATGATAAAAAACCTGTTATTGTTCAAGTTTAAGAATTAAGTTTTTGTCTAATAGTCTGGGGTTTACCGTGCCAAAACCACTGTCTGATTATGAGGCACGCCGTAGTGACGGACTCTGGATTAATTTTGACCACCTGCGGTTCTTTAATGTGCACCCGATGGACTCGCAACGCGGCCATTATCGCATTTGGACCCCGTCGAAATGCGGCCGCCTCCGTCGCAGGGATTCATTCCCGCACCCTCGGGTTTCAGTATCAAGTTTACTGATTAACAATAATAATATTCAATATTTACCTAAATATTCAAAACTGTGTTTAACCAATAGATTTATTATTAAAGTGGTTGAGTGAAAAAATGTGACGAGAAACAATAACGATATTAAGCATCAGGGGTGCCACAACGAACAATTCTATCACCACCTTTTTTTTTTTTATAGCACTTCTAGCAATTTCATTTCCTCCCACAAGAGCGACCGATCGAATGACGGAGGTATGAAGTGCAATTGGAGTGGTGAGCAGGCGAAATAAACGCACTGAGAAAACCGAAGCGGGCGGCGCATTTTTCGGGACAAACTGCAAAAGTGACAACTTTACACTGGAGTCCGGAAGAAGTGGCCTTGGACGGGAAATATCAACGCGAAGTTCAATTCATTCTTATCCACACAGATCATACGCCGTGCAAATATCCACAAACTGTTTGGACTCACAGCCACAGGCTAGAGGTGGGTCCAACAACAACAACAAAAAAGTACATTTGAGGCTAAAATATAAGCACATACGTTATGTCTATGCACATAAAATGCAGAGAGAGACCCACGACATAGTAGCCTCGCTCGTCGACGCCTACCGCGCCGTCTGGCACGTGAAAAATAAAAATAAATAAAAAGAAACGCGTATGTTGATGCAGGAAAACGCGTTCTAGCACGTTGCCTATGGAAGCTGAGCTAAGTACGCGGCAGGTTCAGAGAAGGTTGAAGTGGATGCTGAGAGATAGAGAGCTCAGAGGGGAGCTGCTGATGAGGAAAAGCGATGAAAATTCGCGACTATATTGATTTCTTCTCCAAGCCACCTTTCCTGGTCACGCTAAACATTTGTTTTTTCTTCTTGCTTGTTTTCCGGTCTGATAGGTTGCTACGCTTGCCTCAGGCGAAACGCCCCAACGCTACAGTGCAGCGTGTTTACGGATAGATTTGTGCACGAAAAAAAAAAAAAAAAAATGGAGGAATCGACTGCTCAAAAAAGGCGCAAATTTGCGCGACGCGGGCAAATCCGATTAGACGGCCGAGTAAAGCTGAGCGGATTGGCAAAGAAATATATATATATATATATATATATATATATATATATATATATATATATATATATATATATATATATATTCAAACTGGAAGCCGAGATAACGCGCAAACTATGCGCGGCGAAGCACCGACACAAAGCAGATTTGTCCCCGCTGATTTCCAGCTTTCCCAGAATTAAGAAACAGAACAAAAAAAAAGTAAGCTTTCTTGCTGCACACTTTTCATCACTCGTTCCCTATTATTTACGCTGTACACACACACACACACACACACACACACACACACACACACACACACACACACACACACACACACACACACACACACACACACACACACACACACACGCACACACACACGCACACGCACGCACGCACGCACGCACACACACGCAGGTACTACAGGTTGTGTTTTCGCAGCCGGGGAGACTATCCGTATTCTATAAGCAATTTAGCGTCGAAAATCCACCCTCCCGCAGCAGGCGAGTACGGAATTCGTTTCTATCGGTTGTTTCTTTCTCTATTTCTTTGCCTAAGAATGACTAAGCAAGCGCATTTGACGTTCTTAACGTAGTCTGCATAAGCGCGCCGACGGAGAGGAAAGAGAGAACATTCCTGACGATAATGGCGCTCTCTCGGGGAGCGTGAAATTGCCGCGAATTTCCCGCGGGGAGTAGAAGCGAGCGAAGATCGACTCGGATTGTTTGCCCGAGGCAATATTTGCCGTTTGGAGTCTCCGCCTACGGCATCACGTCAGCTTCCATCACGGCAGCTGCATAGGTCCGCTTGAACGACGCGCTATAATCGACAGTTTCTTCGTTGTTTTTTTGCCCTCTCCTTAGAGTCTAGTCCGCTTTGCATAGGCTTCGAAAAATCTCGCTGCGATCCGCTGTTTGAATTCGAACTCAAGAAACAGATTTGCAGCGCTAGCAAGAAAAAAAAATAAATCAGACATTTGGATCTACTTGGTGCACAGCCAAAATTTTAAATTCAGGGGCTTCACATAAAAAAAGAAATCACAATCTGGTTACGAAGCACGCCGTAGTGGGGAAACTACGGATTTATTTTCAACCACCTCGGGTTACTTCAAGTGCACCCAATGCACGCAACACGAGGGGTTTTTTTTTTTTTGCAGTCTGCCTCTCCTTCGGAATGCAGTCGCCTCAGCCGGATTCGAACCCGTGACCTCGTGCCCAGGCAGCGCAGAGCCATAGCCACTGAGTACCGAGGCGAGTGGCCTGCTTGTCCTCCTTGCCTTTCCGTCATCACTTCTCTCTCTCTCTCTCTTTATCTTTCTCTCTAGCTGCCATTTACGATAAAATATGGCTCCCGCTGAGCCAGGACAGTGGAAGGTGAAAACTATAGGATGATGCGGTCGTCAAATTAAACAACTATCCTTTCAATGGCCGCACAGAAAGCCGAAGACCGGGAGCCAAAAAGCAACTTCGCCACCGAACGAGATAATGCAACAACTGCTGTTGTTCCTTCCACGAGTGACAAGCTATCGACAAGTGGAGTCGATAAAGAAAGAGAAAACAGTTGGTCTCCTCGCGAAAGGAGTAGCCAGTGATAATAAATGAAAGCAAAAAAAGAAAGAAAGAAACATCGCTCGCGGTGCTCTTATCGGCGAAATAGAAGGCGGCATTGAGCTGTCCGGTACTCTACTACAGTAAAGTTCCGAGGCAGGTCTCGCATAAACCAGCGAAAGAGTTTGAGTTAGCTAGGGACGAGCGGCGACGCTTTAGCAATAACGATGGCGCAGGAACGCGCACGGGAACGATAACGAGTGCTGCCGACAAAAAAAAAAAATGTGCTCTCGCGAAGCGTCTACAAACGCCCAACGCGAAGCACAGGACAGGGACGCCACGCGCCGGACAAAAGCCATCGCGGCGATAAAATAAACGCAGGTCCCGACACTTGTACCTCGAGCAAGAGGCACCCGGCACCGCCACGCCCCCCTTCGGGCGAAGAGTGCTGGCGCACTCACACGCGCTACGCCGAGCATGCAAATGAGTGGCGCCGTCACCGCTCCCGTGCTTGACGGGCACCCGCTCTACAATCGACGAAGAAGGGCAGTCGGAAGCGGAGAAGGGCGGAAGCGGAACCGGAAGTCGACGTCCGGAGTTGAGGAAGGGCGACGGCGGAAGTAGACGGGAAGGACGGCGAGACGGGCACTTCTGAGGAAGACGTCGGAGAGGCTGCTGCTTCTGCGCGGCTGAACTCGGGGTGACCGATTTCTTTGTTTTTTTGTAATCGTCCCTTTGAATGGCTCTTCGCAGCCGTGGTTGAAGAGAGGAGAGAACGCGTGGAGCAAAGGAGGGGGATGGGGGAGATGCGGTGACGAAGCGTTTCGAGCTGGCGTCGCTTGGTTATCGTGGGCGTCTTTTCACGGACGCGTCATCATCTTTCTGTGCCCGGCAGGGCAGGCGAAGCGACGGAACAAGCAGAGAGAGAGAGAGAGAGAGATGCCTCTCCTCTTCCGTCCGACACTGAAGGGTCCAAGTTCCGGGTCACATATCTCTCCAGCGCCTGCACTCTCGGCCTCGCTCGCCCGCTTGATCCTCTTGTTCGCGCGATGTCGTCAAAGTAGTTTGGACGAGCGACACATCCGAGGCTGTCTTACTTAGAGAGGAGGAAATTCGAATCTTCTTTCATCATTTTTTTTTTACTTCGCGTTCTGGCGCGGCAGACCGGATCTCGCTTCTTTTATAAGAGACGAGGTGCGGCGTAATCAAGCGTTCAAGGCAGAAAGGAAAAGGGGGGGGGGGGGAAACAAGAAGTCGCATGGTTAACACAGTTTGAAAAGAAAAATGTTGCATCGGACACCTCAATTTTGTTGAAACAATTAGATAAGTATTTCCCCTTATTATTATTATTATTATTATTATTATTATTATTATTATTATCTTTCTTTCTTTCTTTTTTACATTTACGAGTGATATTGCTGTCCGCCTTAGGCGGTTAGCAATTGCATAACTCCGTCGCTTATTTTATCGCGGTGTTTCCAACTTCCCAAATTAAAGGTGGTGAATATTTCTTTTACATTATTCTTAATTCCGCGATTTTAAATTTTCCACACAGCCCTTGAATTCGAAGTTCGAATCTGCTCGTAGCGGAAACAAAAATTTAATTTCGTCTTCGAAACGAAAAAAAAAAAAAAAC
This sequence comes from Dermacentor andersoni, assembly GCF_023375885.2. Lineage (NCBI taxonomy): Eukaryota > Metazoa > Arthropoda > Arachnida > Ixodida > Ixodidae > Dermacentor > Dermacentor andersoni. Next base: position 92,137,960 of record NC_092824.1, on the reverse strand, counting down.
GTCATACTCGGTGGCCCAACAAAAAATGTTTCAGCACTTCAGACGCATTCGAATACGGCGGCCAGTAGTGAGTCTTCCTCTTGCAAAAAAAAAAAAACTAAAAAAAAGAAAACCAGCTGCGTATATAGTAAGTTGAGCACGGAGGAAGGAAACTAAGGAGAGGCCCTGACGTCACTCTTTGTGAAGCAAAAGTGAAGCCGGAATTTGGCGTTGCTCATGGCGATGCTCCACCTTTTGGGCCACCCTCCTCTCTTGCTTACATCTTTCGCGAAACCACGCCGCGCTGCGCGTGGTGTCGCGCGCGGAGCGCGCGCGCTCGCGCAACATCTGGCAGAGCACGGTGCAGGTAACACAGCGCAACAAGACACGGTGACTAACGCAAACCCGCCCACTCAGCGCCTTTGCCACGGCCCGAAACCTACCAGAGCAACACGTGTGAGCGCTCAAAACCATAACAACGCCGCCATTGTGGCCCAAAAGGCGTGGCCGTACAACAAAAAAAAATAAAAAAGCAGCAACAAAATGAGAACCTACTACGTCATTTCCGCCACACTTTTCTCCTAGCGCGCGGAGGGTGTAAGGCCTCTCCTTTAGTTTCCTTCCTCCGTGAAGTTGAGGCAGAAGCAGCGTATGCGAGGGAAGGGAGAGGGGGGTGGCAATCTAGTAACCGCGAAAGTGGTTAGATGACACTCGACAAGGCGTCGACGTTTCACGAGGCGACCGATATGCAAACGAGCTCGATCTAGAGCGCCCGAGGCACCATTCTAATGTAAACAAGCCGCAGTTGCCGCGATATGCATGCGCGGCGGAAAACGGCGCGCTGCGCAAGTTTCGGTAAACAGACCCGGGCTCGTAGCGCCGAGTCGCGAATTCTGCGATCGCTGTATTTACGCAGCCTGCCATAACAGCGGTGCAAATAACCTGGTACTGAAATGCATGCGTTTGCGAACGAATTGCCTAACTGGGCCGCGCGGAAACGGAACAATGATAGCATTCTCCGAAAGGAAGTGTTAACGCACACACTACACAATTGGGGAGCGCGTTTCACGGCAGAACGTCGCCGGAGTTCTTGGTGGTTTAGGCGAAACGGGTGGTGGTTGAAACGAAGCCGAAGAACGACCCACGCTAAATTCAGGATAAGTCGACAGAATCGAATAAATTAAAGAGCAACCCGTTTGCCACTGTTGTCGTAATTCGGTTTGCCAAGCATTTCTTCTTGCATATTCAGGTTTCATTATAAAGTGCCCCAGTTTAAGGAGCGAAAAAAAAAAAAGATCAGGGAACAGAAAAGCTCTAATTTTACTATTTATAAAGAAAACAGACAATGAAGCCAAAGTAAGCGTGGGGAAATTAACTATTCTCGTTATAGAACTTGTATCTTTCATTGATAATGAGCGTTAAGTTTACGATAACTTTAGTGTTGTTACTAATGAAAAATATAAATTAAGTTTTGAAAGACTGTTGCCGCAGGTGGGAGCCGAACCCGCGACTTCCACATGGCGCATTTGTGGCAATTGGTAGAGTTACTGGCAGCGAATTGCGATGCTATATAGCTCTGCCAAGTGGGTCTAGTGGAATGGCTCAATCAATTAGTATCAAATGGTACCAATTGGCAGGCAGAACGTGATTGGAACCAATAGGTACGGAGCATCGCAACAGGTGTTGGCAACATCTGATACCAACTATAGAATCAATAGGTACAGCCAATCGGTAGAGCCAAATGGTAGAGTATCGCACGCGTCATCCAGAGGTTGCGGGTTTGGTTCCCACAGGCGGCAATGGTTCACTTTTCTCCACTTCAATTTCCATTTCGCTTGAATCAGAGTACAAAGCTTATGAAATATGTAAGGCTCATAATGAATTAATTACTCAGTTCCGTACAAAAACAATTATAATTCCCTATATTTTCACTGGCATCATTACCTGCCGGCCTCACAAGGTTGTTATTAGCTTATACAGTTTCTTCCCAGCTGCGTTTTACGACCGCGTACAAAGAAAAGACACAAAGACGAAGAAGGCGACGAGACAAGCGCAGACGCCCGCGAGTTGCGTTAGGTTAGCGAGGTTAGCATCTACACGACTAATTTTATGCGGGTCAGCGCTTGTCCCGTATATAGGCCCCGTCTTTGCACGTTGTCTTTTTGCGCTCTTGTGAGCAGACGTAGTTTTAGCAACTAACCGAACTTTGCATTCCATTGTCAATTGCTCCCTAGGTGTCGCTATAGTTGCCGTTTCCAGCGACTACCGCTGAATGACCCCTTTCTCCTTTCCTCCTCGCCTTTTAGTCAAGTCTATCCCTTACCCTAGCCACCCGAGTTGCTGCTGCGCTCAAAGCAGCCAGACCCGCAGCTCCCAATCGTTGCACAGCAGAGTTCTCGATCCCAAAGTTTCGCTTCAGAGGAGAGCCAGACCGCTGGGTAGGGGACGACGGCCGCGCATTGTGAAAAACAGGTGGTCGAACGGGGACCGTTTTCCCATGGACGCGCACCCCTGGTCTCCCGCTACCATCGAATAACAACGAAAAAAAAAGAGAAGAAATGCTATCGCGGCAGCCTCCTCCAACACGCTATACAGCAGCCCTACGCTCACTTCCGACGCGCTATTCCTGACCACCGGTGCGTTTCTCTCGATATAGCCTCCGTATACCTCTCACCTATCTTTATGCGCGTGCGTTTACGTTTTCGTCGGGTCTACCGTTCGGACGCCCGATGGAACACGCGGTGAATTGTATCGACCGGTACATCCGAAGGAGCCCACCGCGCGCTTGGTGCCGTAGTTCTGGTACGCGACGTCAGCGCCGCGGGAAGAATTCGAGCTTCCGGGTTGTCCCTTTCACCGTTCCGTATCGGACTCTGGCTCTCGCACCGGACTCTGGTTTCGACGCGAGGGTAATTTCTCCAGCCTACAGAAAAAAGAGAGCGTAGCGGTGTGTTACGTTGCGTAAGAGTTTGTGAGCCGCGACAGAATTCGCAAAGCTGTTTACATGTAGGAAGAAGTCGTGACCGGGGCGGGGGGAGATGCCCATGTGTTTCCCACCGATGCGCACGTGGCCACACACAGGACGAAAAAAAGAAATATGCCTCTGTAGCCGAAGTTTCGACAAAGGCACGTGTCTCTTTTCCTGACGAAGACAAGTACTCTTGTCGAAATGCTGGCTCCAGAGGCATTTCTAGTTCGACTTACAGTTAATGATTTCCAACGTTCCCGTCTTCCTGTCAACGTCTGCCTTGTTCGGGCATCTTTGCGCAGGCGTCGAACACGCAGACTTTCTATCCAGCTCTTTTTTTTTTTTTTGTCTAGGTTGGTTACGCAGCGTATCCACCAAATACGGTGACGGCGGTTTAATGTACGCCGTTACAGTGAGCAGGACAGGAAACTTATTTTGCAAAGAAACAGACGTGTAATACCAGCAATGAGAGCGCCTATTGTAACAATGGCAGTTAACGGTAATGCAAAACGAATCGAACAAAGAAAACACTACTACAGCAAGCTGCAGTCTGTTCTGATGAAGGTAACAGCCAAACAAAACAGAATTATCGCATCGCTATTTTTCTTAGGGGGGGAGGGAGTTTGAAGAATGGAAACAAGTCTTAAGCAACGTCGACAAAGAAAGGAAGACGTGGGCGTTGCAGCATACAGTACGAGTTTCTCTCTTTTTTTTTTCTGATGACCCAATAGTCATCCCTCTCGACGTTCAAACGAGTTCATAAAACATGTCTTCAAAGCGAAAATGTGCGAGTAAATCTTTAACGACTGAGGGGTCAGCAGGTTATCTCTGTCCGCCAAACGGAACACGTAGGCTAGCTCTCTCACTGATACGTGGTCTGCCGGAATACCCGACACCTGGACTTTCAACACGAGCGGAAACCGAACGGTAGCTAAAAAGGATGCCAAACAGAGCATGACAAGAAACCAACAAACAAATAGCGCACGAGAGGTAGCTTTCAAGAAAGACCACATAAACATTTCCTCTCGTACAACTGCACAGAAAAAGAGAGAGAGAGAGAAAAAAAAGGCCTAATGCATACTTGCACAACCACAGGAAGGAAAAGTGCAGCTGGCTAAATGAAGGGAGGAGAAAAAAAAAAAGTTGCGTCCAGCCGGCGCATCACCTCAGTCGTCTGCGGTTGGCAGATGGAGCGGACCGACAAGCGGCGACCAGGGCGCGTGCCGGGTCACGTGCCCAGTCACGTGACGCGGCGGCCGGGTTCGCACCGCGTGGTTGTGACGTGCATGATTGGCGTTCGGCGCGCACACGTGCACTGCGTCGTCACCCCACAGACAGGGTCGCAGGAAAGTGCGGATAAAGAACCCGGAGAGAGATAAGCAAGAGAGCGCCTAGCTCGCGTATTCACAAAATAAAAAAAAAAAGGTTACTACACGCTAAAGCCTAGAATCGTTCGTGTGAGAGCAGACGACAATGGGTCGTGATGTTGCACACATTCTTAGCGAAGGCCCACTCCAATCAGCATACTTACGAACGAAAAGCAGCGTGAACTCGGCCCCCTGGGACCAAATTCGCAAAGCATTTCGTTCGTAATTGCACTTTGTCAATGGCCGAGCGCCACCTCCAATAATATGTTCGCCATCAGGATTGGATCGCATTTGCTTACGAACGATTAAGAGTAGCGTAAGAGCTGTCTGTGGAATACGGGTCCCTAGCTACGAGCGCTAGGATAATTTTAGTTCGTACGCACCCTATTCGTTTTTTTTTTCTCCTGATATTGACGGGAACGCGAAATAACAAAAGGATGGGGCAAAGCGATCACAACAACCCACTCATTGACAAGTCACAATTGGCGCAAATGTGGAGATGACCGTCATCAAAAAAAAAAAAGAAAACGCGGCATCTAGCTAGGACAACATGCGTCCCTCCTGCGAGATTTTCATCGACTCATTGTTGCACGTATGGAAATACGTGCTACGCGACCAAATGCCAAGAAAGCGCGCAAAAAGAAAGCATAAGGCGAGCGTCTACGAACTTTCGTGCAGAAACACAAAAACGAAGAATACATATAAGAAAGCAAGATCGATGTCACGCAAACAAAGAGTGACGCACCGCCTGGTGCGGACGTATCGATGTGCCTCATCGACCGGTGCCGGAATTAGACCCCAACGGCTTCTGGCTCGCGGCGTGGCTTTGGCTCTGAATCAGGCCACGACTGTGGGATTTCGGGTTTCGTGCGACAACGAGCACTGATTGCGATGTCAAGATAGGCAATGTTTTGTTCCTGCCGCGGAAATCAATGTCCTCCTGTCGACAGGAGATAAAAGTAAAACCAGTGGCACGAGTAAATTTTTCACTCTTGTGACAATTTGTTGTTTTAAGGATCTGTATTGGTGGCTACATCTTTCTTTCGTTATCTACTCTACCGCTTAGCGCCGCGAACATTTGTTTTCTTATCGCATTTCGCAATGTGTTCGTTTTACTTTTCTTATCTTCTGAGACTAATGACATATTTCTATGCTTATGATTCAATAAGAAAACAGAAAGACAGCATCCGGCATCATCTGTTCGTGTCACTATTTTCTTAATCAGTCACGTAGAAGCAAAAAAGCAAATTGAACTCAGTCAAAGCAACTTCCGCCAGTCGTACCACCTGCTCGCCACCTCACCGCGGGGCGCCATCATCGCGGAAGCCTCGCTGTGCTACATATAAACGGTTTCGCATAGCAGCAGCAGCTGCTGCCCTGTTGCGAACAGGGCTTGACCGCGGCTTCGCAGCAGCCTTGTGAACGCTGCTACACACGCATTCCTACTATACGCCACCGTCTGCAGCCCCACACAGTGACCAGCGAGTGGACACGTCAGAGTGCCCCACTTCCACACAAAAGGGAAACCTGACCAGCGAGCGGCTATGATCTTCCCAAAGAGGGGATTTGAGGAGTTGGATCGGACGAGCACAAGCCGAAACCAGCGCGGAAGAACAGGACCAAACAGCAAGAGAGAAAAACGCAAGAGTGCCGAAGTTTTAGCCCAGCTCCATGACGTCACCGGAGTGGTACACGCCGGGAAGCAGTGACTCGAGAGGAAGGGGAAGTTGAAAGAAAGGGGCTGAATGAGGGAGAGGGCGAAAGGGAGGGAACGGACCAGGAAGAAGTAAACGAAAAAAAAAAACGGCGGGAAGTATAGGCGATGAGTCATGTTTTCCTAGCGACGGCCCGTGCCAAAGAAGGGACCGACGAAAGGACGCCCTTCCTCCCATGTACCCCTCTGGGCCGACAGCTCTCGGTGGGACGCCTGTCGTGAACCGCCTGTCTCGTCGACAAACATGGACCGCACGCAACGTTCCAACGTGGGTTGGGGGTTGGGGGAGCCGTGCACGCGTCCAAAACTTACCACCGAGATGGGCTGGCGACGCGCCGTCCGTACTGCGGAGAAGACGAGGCAAGTGCACTACAGGCTTTAAAAAAGTAAGGAGGGGAAACGTGGAGACGCGGACATGCTTACTTTGGCAGGCTATGTTATGTGTGCTGGTCATCTGCGGTCTCTCCCTATTATTATTATTATTATTATTATTATTATTATTATTATTAGTCAATGTTACGGGCGTGGGAGCGTCATGAGAGACCTAATCGAATGTTTTTTCGTTTTTTTTTTTTCAGCGACTAACCGAGACGCGCAGGCTTCACTGCAGCGCAGAATGTAGCGTAAGTCGAACACTGCGTTCTTAGCCTGGGTAGCCTACAGAGCTCAGCCTGGTTAACTTCCCTGCCTCTCCCTTATAACCTCTCTCTCTCTCTCTCTCTCTCTCTCTCTTTATCTCTCTCTCTCTCTCTCTCTCTCTCTCTTTATCTCTCTCTCTCTCTCTCTCTATCTATCTATCTATCTATCTATCTATCTATCTATCTATCTATCTATCTATCTCTCTCTCTCTCTCTTTTTTTTTTTATTCGCGACTGTATTGGCATCACGATCAAACGGGCAGTTGGCAGTTGAAGCTCAACTCAGCCAATCAAAATCTGTTTTCAGGTGGGAAGGGTGCGCGATTGGTCATCGTCTTGGATGCTCTGTCACGTCAGACGATAGCGTCGGCACTGGCGGCAGTTGGAAGGACATTTTGTGCAGGCATGTTCTTTAATTGTCGTGCATTAAAAAATATCGAAATTCGAGAATAGTTTCGACCAGGAGACATTTGAGTGCCTCGAACTGGCTCTGAGACGATGCTAAGTTCAAAACAACGCACTCACGCAAAGTGTTGTGCGCTACACTCTTAGACGAAACACGTAATCAGTGCTTCAACACTATTACCGATCACTTATTATGTGAATGCACCGAAAATATTCTTTGTTTCCAGACCTCTGCTTAGCGCAGCATCGAACACTTCATCTCTACGAGGTGGAAGAAATGTTGCAGCCACGCTCCCTTGAACAATTATTAGGCGTTTCCTGTACATCATCACTACGAGTGGATGATGTTTTACAGTGCGGACGCAAGTAATGCCACATGTTACAAAATAGGACGTCTTCTGAATAAACGAAATCGTTTTAACCCATGGCCATATGGGAACACGCACGGGCACCATCGTTAAAGCCCATCAAGGAAGCTAAAAAGAATGTCAACTAAAAAGCGCTATAAACATCAAAAGGAGGATCACAACGATATACAATACAAAAAAGACTAAAAAAAATATCACAGAGGACATGATGAATTTCAAGCGGAACGGTGGGAGACAGGAATGGGGATTTGAACGTGCAACAGGGAGTGCGGTTAGGAGTGGGCATTGAAATGAGGCGGGTGGGGCGAGAATATGCCCGGGACCAGAGACAGGACAAAGAAAGAAAGGCAAAGCGTAAAATAAACCAGAAAGAACGGGCGGTGACAGTATTGAAAAGATGGGAAAGGCTCTGCGAAGCACGCTTTAATGCCCATGGACATGCGATGGTTTTCTCATGGAGCCCTATGTGCTCCTCCTATATGATTTTCCTTTCATATATATATATATATATATATATATATATATATATATATATATATATATATATATATATATATATATAGTGGTAACACTCTTGTTGTGAAGCTGTCACGTCAAAAAGAGAAGACACACTAAAATTTATGGCCACTGTTTGCTCCTTTCGTTCGTTTGCTCAATTTTGTTCTCCACAGCAAGTGTGGTGAACTTTGAGCCTCCCTTAGGGAAGGGGGGGGGGGGGGAGGGGAGGCGTTTTGGTATCGCGTAAATTAAAAACTCGACATCAGACGACAGCATATAAACTATCGTTTTCCAGTACACTGAGAAAGTTGTAGTTGTGGGCTTCTCAAACACCCGGCAATAACTTGCGCGGACTCCTCTGCCGTCATCCGACGTGCGCGGCCTAGAAACTGTTATTAACGCCCAAGAAAGTGTTGTTGACTATCACTGCCAGCAAGGCGAACTGAAGTGAACGAGACGATTAATCGCTGTCACCGCCAAAGTGCGCGGGGTGCGGCGCGGCTTTGAGAGAGAAGCCTTCAAGTTTGCTTAACTAGCGTTTCAAACAAGTTTTAATTTAGCAGTCAGTGCCTCCCCCCCCCCCCCCCCCCGGAGTTATGATATATATTTCTTTAATGCGGTTTACGAAACTCCCTGTCCCACATAAGCTCCGTCGGCGCTTTGCATCGCAATTTAGTGATTAACGGCGCTCATGTAAAAACAATTTTGTGTCCTCTTTTTTCAAAGTTCGGCAGGAGAAACAGTGTTACACTGATTTTACTATTCGAAATGAGATTCACCTTTTGTTAACTGCCACATTTGCGTTAATCTTCTCATGCTGTACACACTTGCGTGGTTATTTCCTGTTATAAAGCTTATGGCGTGTGCTGAGGTCATTTGCCTAATTAATTGCAGAGCTGTTAAAGCCTCTCAAGCGCTAACCTGCAAACCGATAACTCATTTTGCATCCGCAAATAATTATGCATAGTTTAGAGTATATCCTTGTGCTGTAATACTTTTTTTCTTCTTCAGGAGCAGCCTTTGATTTTCACGTACGGAATGCAGCGCATCTGCTCTGTTATGTCTGCGTGCAAATGCAATCCGCGCTATCGATATGTTTGACTGTGTCTTCCAATGATTCCATGCCGTCGAACTGTACTTATGGGGGCTAGGTTTCGCCAAGTTATTCTACGCAGCGTCTTCGCGACTCCCCCTTTCACCCTTGGTGATGAATCAAAGATTGGCTGATTAATCAATAAATTGATCGATCTTCACACTTGCAGCACCATGAAACTCCATGTAGTATCAAACATAGGTATAATAAAGCATAGGGCCTTTTAAAAGCGAGTGGTTGCTCATTAATTTTTTCGCTTTGTTTGACTGATTTACTTTTTTTTTACGAAGTTAGTGTACGTACATTGTGGCCTACATGCAAACTTTGTCCGAAGGAATGGCGTAAAATTAATCTTGTACTTTCCTGTCTTGCGCACTTTAATCGTGATTACATTCATTTCCCAGGATTCCTTCTCCCACATGCGCAAGTTTTCCTGCGAATACTGTCCTGCGAGGCCCCCTTACAGCGTAATGCTTGCGGACTTCAGCTTGTATAGAACTGTTTCATGTGTCTGCGTTATGTTTCTGAACGACTCAAATGCATAAACTTTGTCTTGTAACATCTTACCGTACAACTGACTATCGATGCCCTTCATCCTAATCGAAAACCCGTTGTTCGGCCAGGGATAGCCGTTACCTTAACATTGCAGAACTTCAATGCTCTTCATGTCACTTTAACGGACAACTGTTTACGTAACGAACGAGCCGCGGGTGACATTTCAAGGTTCCCTAGTTTTACCGGCGCCGTCAGATTTAGACTCTCGCAGCGAAGCTGGACTCCCACGAAAGCTACATTCTGCGAAAGCGTAGACAAACGCGGGCAGATTGGGAAAGAAAGACCGCTGGACAGTTCGTAATGGATAGGACTGTAGAGACTAAAAATAGCCAAGAGAGAAAAGAACTGAACTACATAGCGAATGTGACCGACAGCCCCTCCCGTAAACAGGGGCCAAATCGCCCTGTTAAAAAACGTCGCTCGGCGAACAATGTCCGAAACCAATGAATCGGTTTGGAGGTCATCAATAACGCTGGCGGGATCACAAAAGCGGAAGAAGGGGACAAAAAAATGCATCGGCTGGAGTTCTTTATACCCCAATGAGGCAGGAAACACAAGGAAAAGAAATAAAAATAGAGGAGTGGGTGCGAAGCACAGGGAAAGAAGGGGAAGTCTGGAAAGCTTCTAATGGCGGAAACAACAGGCTTCCTTTTTTTACCTACCAGTCTGAATAGGGAGTGTCGAGAAACATACAGAATGAAAAAAAAAAGGAATTGCACAGGAAGGGCGGCATTCGAAGGACATATTGTCGCGGCGGGAGTGCGCTGGTTCCCCATGGGGAATGGCGTTCCCTCTAGAGAGAATCGCCCTCGTTCGTTCCTCCCGGGGATCCCCCACGGCTCTGCTTCTGAATCAGCTTCGGGCTTTCGTCACGGGATGGCGCTGCTCTCGCAAGGACGCGCCGCGCGCCCCTCGCAAATTGTTGCGGGATTTCTTTTGAATAGGGACTATGACGAAGTACACTTTTTTTCTCTCTCTCGCGGCATTCTTTCCCGCGATCGCCGTCAAGGGCGAGAGAGTTCGACGTTCACTCACGTCCGTTCTGCGTTCCTGCAGCGTCGCGGCCGCCAGGAACAGAATCGCGAGTAGTATTCAATCGTTCGTCGTTTTTCAATGCGCGTCAATTGATACCAGAAAGAGCAACACACAAACCAGCCAGAAAAGCGCAACGAAACTTCGGTGCTCATGTATAGAGCCTTATTAAGTGACTCTCCGTGCGACGGTTCCCTCATTGAGAAAGCTGCGGCAGAGGTTAGCAGTGTGTCCAAGTACAAGCCTCTAATTGCGATTCCGGCTACGTCTTGTGCATTCCGATTGTTGGCAGGAACAAGTTCGCCACTTCTGCACACTTCTTAGACACGCTTAGAGGAACAACGCCCAGAATTCGGAGCCCACGCTATTCGTGCAGTTGTAGCGACTGCGACTGGGCTTGTTCAAACTGTGCGCCATAGGCAGCCTACCACGTATAGCCTCGTCGACAATTTCGCTAAGTTAGACGTATTAGCCTCACGCAAAGCCCACTCGGAAGCGCAGCAAACAGAAGCGCAAGTTCGTGAATCTCCAGTCCACACACAGGGGAGACACGACTCATGCGCGATGCGAAGCCAGGCGAGTGGAGAAAACCAGTTTTCACTTGTCCGGACGCCCCTACGGCATCCAAAGTGCTTGCCTGTCGAGCAACTGCAAGAGAATGTGAAGCCTCCCTAGTGGGCGCTGCTGCAACACGCCGTATCGAGGTAAAAACGAAAAAAAAAAAACAGAAAAGTTATTTAGGGGAAGTCTTCACTCTTGCACGCACAAAAATGTAGTAAGACACTCCGGGCAAAACAAGAGGCGGAACAAGCCGCAAGTGAGGATAAAGAAAGTAGAAACTGCACACGGCATCAGGAGTGCCCGACGCACGGAGTCGGTCGTCTGCGTCAGGGTCGCTGGAGCAGACGATGGAAAAGCTTTTAGGAGAGCTCAAAATGGACGACGCTGTTAATCCGACGGGCCGCAAGGACAGCAGGAAACGGTGCGCTGCGCAGGGAACAGTGCACTTTGAAAACGGGCTTCCCACTCTGCCACGCGGCTACTCAGTTATTCTCTCTCCACCGCCTTTCCCGCTCCCTCTCCACACCTAAGCCGTATATCTTCGCTGCCGACGTCTGCGGCACTAGCGTGAGCAGGCTTCCATGTCGGTCGTCTGCTCAGACACGTACGTAAGTACATGTGCACTGCAGATCCCGACGGAAAAACACTTCTGCTACCGTCCAGACGAAAAAAAAATTGGCTCGAGCACAAGGCGTTTTATAAACGCCATGTCGGCGGAGAAGTTTCAAATATTCGCTAAGTTTAGTGTCTTTCGTTCACTGAAATGCGAAAGCTCTTGCACAGAAAGAGGACCAGCGTTCTGGTATACTTGCGTTTTTGGTAGCTGTTTTTTCTCACACGAATCTTGAGAGACTTAGATATGCGGAGACCATGGTCTGGGCATAATTAGCGCGAATTATTCCAGGAGACAAACTTCCATACATACCGAGGCAGAGTTTTCACATCCGCAATCACAAGTCGAGCACTAATATGGAAACAGCGCAAGTGAAAACCTAGTTACGAAACTGAAGCTAGCGTGAATTACTAGCGCTCAGATAAAAGCTGCCTGTCGTGAAAGGCCAACAATATAGCCAACTCAAGCTCTTTTCGAAAGCTGCGATCACAAAGAAGTAATACAGATTCCGCAAAAGCGCTTTTCTCCGTTCACGTTAAGCCTCGTAGCGTCTAATCCAGCCTGAAAAGAACACACTCGCTCGCGATTCTTAGAAGACGCACGCGGGATGTTTCGGCGTACTTTAACAAAAAGAAAATATAAAGAAATGTTATCAAAGTAGGCCACTCGGTACCAGAAGTAAAGTAAAACAAAGTTGGCGGCTCCTCGATGCCCTTGTAGTTCAATCTCCCGTTTCAAGACGGCTGAAATGAACTGTTTAACACTGTGCTTCTCATCATCCCGACTCCCCGAAAGATAATGGGAGAGAAAAAAAAAGACGATATAGCCATAATAGTGATAAAACTATACATCGTTTCACCAACTTCGTGCACTGCCGCGAAAGCTACGTGTCGCCTCAGCCGACTAGAAGAGAGAAGAGATTATGGGCTCCTCCATTGTCCACCTCCAATTACTATCTGCGCTACGCCCACTGAATGGAAGCTTCACGGAAGGATTAATACAGCACAACGGGCGAGCCTTCCTACATCCTATCCTGGAACGGGCAGCCGGCTATCCTTACTAATGGGCTGACACGAGCCAAGTCAAGCCTTCGCTTCATTGCACGGAGTTGGTGAATCGCAGTATAGCTGCAACTTGATGAATACTGCGAAATCATCACAGACCTGCGCAGAAGCATAAATATATGCAAAAAGAAAAAGAAAGCAAGAAAAAGAATAAGGGGGCCATGCGTTTTTAAAACGCTCCCGTCATATAAATCTAGCAACCGACGTTTCGATGATCAAAGCTACAGGAAGCGCTGAGCTTAATACTAGACGGATGGAAAGCAACATCAAAGGGCCATTTCTTTTATAGTTCGTCGCGGCTAAAGCATTCTGAGCCATTTCCTGAAAAGCAAAGCCTCGAATGACGAGAATAAGTAACTTCGCGTTCATATATTAAACTCGGTGATCCATCTCCACGCTCCGCATTTATACGGACGACTACCAATTCATTTCCCAGTCATTTTCCGAGTCGGGTACAGGAACACTCTCCCCCCAAAAAACTGCGTCTGATCAAGGATAAAAAAGATAATAATAATAATACGCCCTTATGAAACCTGAAACAAAAATAAACAATAAAGCACAATATTCATGTTCACTCTGGAAGAATTTTTTTTTTTCCTTTATGAATAGGAGCCTTGACGCGTGCATTAAGCTCCCGGACAAACTTCGGTGTCGACTACATGCCATATGAGATTAACGTTATCCTAGACAAGCCACGACGCAAGCGCAGACCACGCCGGCTGAGCAAGCGTCGAGTAATCCTTACTAAGACGCGAATTACGTTATTCCTAAATTAATGGAGACACGCGAAGGCAGGCTTATCGGATATCGAAGTAGACGAGGCCCGGCAGGGCTCAATAGATTTTCCGAAAAGATTTTGAGCTCGCAAACGAAGAAGGTAGCAAGTCAAAATATATATAAGTAGGTATATATTTTACTATTTTTATATATATATATATATTTAGCTGTCTCAGTGCGCCTGCTGTGTACAGCTTAAGCATCCCATCATTAAGAGGGCGCCCAGGAAACTTCAGTAATCGCTGAAAGGACCTTCTTTTCCTACCCACTTTTCTGTCTAGTGAAAGCCACATGGTCCGAAAAATCTTATTAGGTTTCACTATTCAGTTCTAAAACAGCGACCACGTAAAAGAGCTGGCGGAAAAATGCGGCCATTAGACTTTGTTAAAGGTAATGCACGGTTCCCGTACTGCCATGAATAGCGGTCCATTAGTGGGGCGCTGTTTTTCATCGACAGAGCAGCTGAGTAAAAGACGATATATAATAACACGCTCGCATTATGCCAGTTTTCCGTCCTTCAAACAAAATTATGCACTCTTGTTCGTTGTTTTCGTTTTCTGCGAGTTCCTCAGAACCATGCCGCAGTTAGAAGCAAAAGAAGAAAAAGAAATGCGTCATTTCAAGTAAGAAGATGACAGAGCTCCTGAAAAGCTAAGCTGAAATGAAAAAAAGAAAAAAACAGTGAACGTGCGAGCCGCCCACAGGACCTTCATACAGGACATGGCGATGAATGCAACAAAACTTCGCTAACAATGTTACTCCAGCGGAAAAGAACCAAGAAACCGGGGTTGTTTGTGTGGGCAACATGTAGAAACTGTGCACTTTTATCTCATGTGGCATATTGTATTGCACTCGTCTGACAGTTATAATGTGTCACCTTATGGTGTTGTTGTTTGGCATTGTGATGATCTGTGATCTATACGTCGCTGATATGAAAACGAGGAATCGGCACCATCTGTTTGCGTATCTTGCATCTTATTGATTACCGTCTCATTGATGAACGCAAAAAGAAATGAATCAAAATACGCTGCGCATGCAACGTGGGATCTGAAAGAGTCGCGGGCTTGGACTCACGTAACCTTGAGTCTGGGAAAGGATAAATCCAGGTGCAACTTACCTGGAAAAGAGAAAAGAGGTCTCAATTAGTGACAGTACACATAAGGCAAGTAATTATCACGATTCCCGTCTATGACAATTTCATCAGGTTTCCTGCAAGCTTCTTGCACTTCCCATATGAAATGAGGCGCATGGTCTGTGCAACCTGTTATACAGTGCTTTATGAAGTCTACAGTGTACGCCGACTCATGTGTGGCGTACTTTTTGCATGTTTATCCACTTTTTCCTACGTCCTCCGACGAAATGGCAAGAAACTTACGGACCAACATTACTTATCGGAATATGTAACGTCAACACAAAAATATAAACAAATAAATAAATAAATAAATAAAACAATGTTCTCTCGCAACAAGAACACCACACGCGCTATAAATGCAAGGCTAAAGAACACCGCCTACTGCACAAAAAAGCCGTTTCGATACTGTAAGCTCCAAGTATGAAAACAGTAGTGGATATGCAATGCTGAATACGCCACGTTTCCATGATCCATGCTTCCGGAACTGCAAGTGTGTGTGTGTGTGTGTGTGTGTGTGTGTGTGTGTGTGTGTGTGTGTGTGTGTGTGTGTGTGTGTGTGTGTGTGTGTGTGTGTGTGTGTGTGTGTGTGTGTGTGTGTGTGTGTGTGTGTGTGTGTGTGTGTGTGTGTGTGCGTGCGTGCGTGCGTGCGTGCGTGCGTGCGTGCGTGCGTGCGTGCGTGCGTGCGTGCGTGCGTGCGTGCGTGCGTGCGTGCGTGCGTGCGCGCGTGCGTGCGTGCGTGCGTGCGTGCGTGCGTGCGTGCGTGCGTGCGTGCGTGCGTGTGTGTGTGTGTGCGTGTGTGTGTGTGTGTGCGTGTGTGTGTGTGTGTGTGTGTGTGTGTGTGTGTGTGTGTGTGTGTGTGTGTGTGTGTGTGTGTGTGTGTGTGTGTGTGTGTGTGTGTGTGTGTGTGTGTGTGTGTGTGTGTGTGTGTGTGTTCCCAGCGTTACTGTGTATCTTATGAACTCTGTGAACTCGTGCGTATTAGTGAACGGTTTAATCAGTGTACGACAGTTACTGGTACTCCTAGTTGGAAATCGAATGCACTGTAAGTTGTCAACGGAAGCCGACGCATAAACCAGGCCGCACGAAGCATTCATTCTCTCTCTCTCTCTCTCTCTCTCTCTCGCTGCTACATCTGCTGCTCGATACGAATATAACAGCCGTGCTACTAAGAGTTGCACAGTGAGACGTCAAGCGCTCGGTGCCAGCCAATTTGTAACAAATTAGAATACTAGCACACGTCTCCATTGCTCAGTACAGTTTATTAGGCCACTGCTCAGACGTACAACGCTCACATTTCGTGGCGAAGCCCAGGGCGACGCCGTGCCCCATCGAGTTGGCAAAGAAGGCAACCCATTGCAACAGCACCCAGTGCCCGTGGCGCCCCCTTAGGAACGTGTTGCCGACCACAATGCGCGCGGCCCCACTCTGTACGAAGCACGTTTCAGGCCCAGAAAGCGAAGTGCGGTCAGCACGACCCAGGTTCAGGGAAGACCGTCGTCGCCGAACACAAAAGGAGGTTAGAGGCCGGCACGCTGAAAGTGTGTGTGCGTGTCTATGCGCGCGCGTGTGTGTGTGTGGAACGGGAGGGGGGGGGTAGAGGGGGTTAGTAGCGAGGTGTGAAGGCGCCCTCAAAATGATCTCTAAGAGGCGTCGAGGCATTGTGTAGGCAGGCCCCTTCGTGACTGCAATTAATAAGAGCGCGTACCGCGCCAGAACGAGGCGAAGGAGGGGAAAAGAAAAAGAATGTTTAAAACTAAAAGACCGCACGAAGAACATCGGTCGAGCAGCGGCAGCGCCGGCCTGCTTCAATATTACACACACTCGCTTCCTCTCTCGGACGGACCGCGCGGTGTGCGGCTCGGCAGGGCCGCCCAAAAAGCCTGTTCCCTTCTCTTCATGGGAAATCATTAGGGCGCCATTAGTCATTAGAGCTGCGCGCGACGTCAGGGAAGCGAAAAAAATGAAATAAAGGAGGGCAACGTGGTTGTACTGTGAAGAGAAGGGGGTGCGAGAGGGCTACGCGGTCGGGCTTAAAGAGGCCGCACGAGAGAACAAGAGGTGTCACGTATGTCTTTTGTGTCCCGTGTTACAACACGTCTTTCGTTCGGGCCGAGACACGCAGTCAACGCCCTTGGCTGACTCAATAACGCCCCGTCCAAGGTCGAGCGCACGCGTGCATAAAGCCCTATATCCCGAAGGAGCGCTGCGACCCAATGTGTCTTGCGACGTAGCCGCCGTGGTCCGGGTTAAATTATGAAACTGGTTGCAAGCTCCATAGCGGGAGAGACGTTGCGAAGACTGCTTGCGCGCTTACAGCGGCCACCACGAGAGAAAGGAAGATTTCGGCCTCTTTCCAATACCGTGTGACAAAATGAAGATTTCAATTACAAGGGTTGTTTCGAAAGTTCCGTTGCCCTGCTGAATATGCGTTCAGGCACGCCTATAGTAAACGCTGCCCGTATTTCCATTTCGAGGAACCGAAACGTCCCTTGAAGCTGGGAATACCCTGCGTATTCTTGGTGAAAACGGCTTAGCAACAGCCTCAAAATTGAGGGGTGAAAGGTTCCAGAGCTTTCCACGCGCATATTATGCAATGATTATTGTCCGCGCAGTCTATTCACAGCGGGGCAATAGCATCTCCCAGACATCTACAATTACCCCTGTCAGCGTTGCCAAAACCAGTCTCACATTCGATTCTAAAAAAGAAGAAAGAAACTGCTAATTACGTCAATGCACCTGACTTCCCGCCTCCCTTCGCTATATTTTTCTTCCCTTGCTAACCATACTTTACGCGACCATTCACTGCATGTACCACGTGCTAAGTGAAGCTTTGAAACTCTGTTTCTTCTTATGTCAATTAGACTATCATGTAATCCTGTTTAATCACTATCTCACAGATCCCGAATTTACGGAAGATGATTATTAATCAATTATTTACTAAGTCATTCATTCATTCATTCATTCATTCATTCATTCATTCATTCATTCATTCATTCATTCATTGCAATGCTTGGGCAATCATAGCT
The DNA here is from genome assembly GCF_023375885.2 of Dermacentor andersoni. Classification (NCBI taxonomy): domain Eukaryota; kingdom Metazoa; phylum Arthropoda; class Arachnida; order Ixodida; family Ixodidae; genus Dermacentor; species Dermacentor andersoni. The sequence continues at coordinate 92,120,170 of NC_092824.1, read as the reverse complement.
ACCTTCTCAGTTGCATGCTCACTATTTAATTCCAACAAGCTGACCTTCGCCAGCAAATGAGTCCCAGAAGCGAGCTTCTCCTTTTAGACACACTTAGAAGGGGAAAGCCAGCTTTCAAGGCAGCCAAATCCTACGCGCAGACATCATCGAGTTGTCGACATATTGCCTTGGCCGGACACAAAATATGTCATCGACAAAAAAAAAAAAAAAAAAAAGAACGGAAGAATCAGCCCCAGTAACCGTGCGCTTTGTAAAACGTCTCCGCGATTAACATATAACGTAAGAATGCGATGAGACAGAATCAACGACGTTTATTGACGAGCCGGTGCTTACAAGACGCCCGCTAACAGCACATAATAATGGATGATATGTCCAAAGGCAGGAGTAATGGCCGACAGTAAAATAAGCAACTGTCCCATGCATTGATCTGCAAATGTTCCAATGAGGTTAATTAGGGCTCCTTTACACGTTGCAATAATGTTATTCATTAGACGCATTCACGCGTAATTTTGGAATAATATAGCGAGAGGGGGGTTACATCAGAGAAGCAGGAAGCAATACAGTGAATAAACAAATAATGTAACGCTACATCGAATCACAGCATAAGAAAAAAGACATTTGCAGAATTCAGCCCTGATTACAATAATCTGATGGTATTTAAGAGTTATCGTGAATTGCGGCAGGAATTCATACGGCTAAACAGGGTGTCCCAACCATCATAAACCGAGATATAAAAATATGCAAATCTCACGTAGCTGGACAGAACGAAGGTAACGTTGTTTGTCATTGCTTGGAGATACTCAGATTATGTTTTGCACACGGCTTAATTACATAATTAGGCTTAATTTTTTAATCAACAGATCAAACATTATAATTAGATTAAAAGTGTCAATGAGAAAATTGCAAAGCAACATGAAAAGCTCCCGATACAGCTTTCTGCTGCTGAATACGTGCTACATAAAAGTGTTTTTCTGAGCGTGAAGGAAGCCCACGAATGCACGCAAAATTGCCGCGCGACTGGCCGCTCGAAGCAGAGTACTCAAATACTAGATTTGTAGCCAGATAGCCAGCACGACACAGGAAGGTGATTAGGCGAACAAACGCTATCGCGTTTAAAACGAAAGCCGCCTAAACGTAGGGCGCATAAAATAACTTTAAGCAGCACTCACTAGACCTGCCAGTTGGCGTGCGAAGGAATACTAGGCTGCAACTCAGGCACGCATGCAGAAAACTCGAAGTAATGTGAAAGATAAACCACTGCGGCACATTTGCCAAGAGATAATGTAGAAGCATAAACTCAACCGAAATTAAATCGATAAAGGGCAACCTGAAACGTCAACGATCACACAACAAAAGCGAAGGAAAAAGAAGGACACGACATCTCTGCCTCCCCTCCACCCGGCCGCAATGTCCGATTACGCTAGTCCAGTCGTCGTTGAGATACGCAAGCCTCCAACTAATCGTGGAGCACGCTTAACTCGCGCCGAGTCGCCCAAGAGAAAAGAAAAAGTAGCAACGCAAAGATAGAAGACGGGACACAGAAATACCGCGAGATAAGCGAGCAGGACCAAGCCGAGCACTAGAACGAAAAAAAAAAAAGATATCCTAGGTAGCGTCGGACAGAACGCAGCGCAGCTACCGATACAAAAACAAGTTCGGAGAGCAAAGATAAAACGGAAAGATGTAGCAGCTAATTTGTATCGCCTCCCTCTTAACAAAGAAAAGAAATAAAGTCAAGGAACGGTCGAACTGAACACAACGGTGGACAACTAAAGCCACGGAAGAAAAATCCAAAACTCTACATAACGAGGAGCTCACGTGAAATAAAACTGGACAGCGCCACCATAAACACGGCCAGTCGCAATCATATCTGGCACTAAACTAGATCCGAAGAGGCTGCAACAAAAACAATAGCGACACTGTGCAGATAAGAAAGAAAAAGAGAAAAAGATTAGTTACTCGGCATGACGACGTAATCGGGCAGGCTCTTCGTACCGAGTGATAAACGAGGCAACTGCCGAGAGTAGACATCTTAGGTCACTTTCCAAAACAGGACTGGTTGCGTTCAGCTTCACCATTCATTCATTCATTTCTTTTTTTCGTTCATTAGGCCAAAAAGAGAAGTGAGCCACTGACGGTGGCTGATGCATCGAAATAGCGAACGAAGCTGAGCGAAGACACGAAAGCTGCAGTGCTGAGACAAACGCGGCACGGCACAAAACCACTTCCGCGGTTTCCAAGAGGCGGCCGCCGTTCCAACCGACAGAGCGGTTTCTATCGGCGACGGCTCGGCGAACAAGTCAATGAGAATAATCAGTCCGTTAAGTCGGCCGGCACGTGTTTCGATCGACCCCGAGAAAACCGAGCGGGGCTTCCCAGTGCGAATAAATATCCGATATTCGCGCGTACTCCCTCCCCCCCCCCCTCTCCCGCCGCCGCTCTTCCCGAGGCCGGAGAGATAAAAACGCGGAAACACGCTCCTCGTCCTCATGGAAATCAGGCGCTTGTTAATGTAGGTAGGCGCGGCGAAGAATCCACACCGCGCTGCATAACGTTACGAAGTGCGCCTTATCAGTCCCTTGCGAACCGGACCATACACTGGGTGGCTTCACTTTTTTTTTTTTTTTTTCTATCGCGACATCTCTGACACGCGCCGTAATCTCTCTCGTTGCAGGCATGCATCTTGCTACCTTCGTTTAAGTGTCCGGTCGTTGCTACCGACAATCGCAACAAGGCACCTCTATCGATCAATAAGACGGGGGGAGGAGGGGAGCGCGGACCAACTCACGGGGAGATAAGAGCGCCGCCTTATTTTAATGAGGATGACGTACCAGAAGCGGTCAGCGAGGATAACCGTTCTTATTTAAACAAGCACGGCCACACGTGCACGCAAGAAACAGAGAGGTGAGGGCGAGTGTTCCACGATAACACGTTAAGAGCAGCGGCCGAACAAACAAGCGAAGTTTGGGGGTAAGAAAAATGACATCATGCGCGGGCAAATTATGCGTCCGCATTAATTCGCCGCCGCGCACTGACTGCACTCGTTCGTGCGCTTCCCACGTCACTCGCTCACCCACTGAATCGATCACTCGGTCGGTCACTCGCGACATCACTAACACCAACCCACCCACATCTTTCTCGTTCAAACAAACACGCTTTTCCTAATTACTTTGGCACATAACAGGCGTAATTATTCACTCACCTCAGTCAACCCATTCGCGCAATGAATCGCCCATCAATGAGGTGGTCATCATCAAACACGCGAAAGCAGTTTCCGCGGACGTTTCACGTACAAACGCAGTGGGAGGAGGTCACCCACTCACAAGACGCTGATAAACCGACTTACGGCCAATAAAGGCCGGCTGCGCCGTTTGTTTTTCCCCTCCGAGTTCTCGACCACAAGGTCCACTTCGCCGGAGCTCCGAACACAGCTGCAAAGGTCGGCGAACGAACTAAGAGACGCCGCCGCCGCCGCCGCAAATCGCCCTGCGTACGCAATCAATCAATCTCTCGCTTTGCGTTTGTTCTTGCGGGGCCCACACGGCCGCGATTCTCGAAGGAAATTACGCGATTCGCGAGCTCGCGAGACTCGATCAATCCGTCAGCGAAGGGTCTATCGCGTGCTCTCAATTGCTTTATACCGGGGGTAAGCACCATCCGGCGAGCGCCGTAAATAATTAGGCGCAGCCGCTCGATCAAATTTCGCCAGAGGGAGGATGCGGCGGTACGGCCAAGTCCTTGAACCACCTTCTCCGAGAGCAGAACCTTGGGCATCGAAATGAAGGAATAAAATTGAAAGAGCGACAAGTAAAGCTTCCTTCGGGCAATTAAATGATCGTGCTCCTTTCTGCATCGCAAACGAGGGCCCTTTGCTTCGCTTTAAAAAATGCAGGTGCGTGCACGGCGCAATAATAATCAAGCCAGTAAAGCGCTCGGGGTGCAGGCTGCTGAGTTTGCAGCACTTGCCTCAAAACAAACAAAAAACAAAAAAAAAGAGATGGACGTTGGTGCCACGCCAAAAGAAACTCACCCCCCCCCCCCCTCCCGCCTCCGTATCAGGCCGTTGTATAAACAACAAAGCGACCAAAATAAAAAAGAAAAGAAAAATGACGTGAAGAGGTACTGATGCGGAGACTGCGCGGATTGGTGTAATCGGTTTATCGCGCAATCGATGAGACCACGTATTAAACAAAAATACGCGATGCGCAAAACTAATTGAAACTGCAATGACACGCTTTATTTGCGAAACAGCGAACTAACTAGCAGACAGAAACGGCCGATACCGAACGAGCTCAACGAAGGAATGCTGGAACGTTGAGACAAGCGCCAATCAGCGAGGACAAAAGATTTCAAGAAACACAGAATACGGAGACGGGTAAGACACAACCTACGAACGAGCCCGAACGCTCCAAGAAAGCATCATTGAAGAGAGAGAGAGAGACACTCCACAAGAGAAGCCGTAGTATATGGGACTTCATTGTAAACAACGCCGAAAGCTGTAACGAGGAAGTGTGCGAGTAGAGAGAAGGATGCGGTGGGGCCGGGGAACCGAAACAAGAAAGCGAACGCGGGGTTTCGCAAACGATGCAATAAGCACGAATGAGGCGGGAATGATGTGGATGCGCGTACAAACACACACACACACAGCCACGTACGCAAACGCGCATTACTATGGCGCTTGCGCGCTTCCTTTAGAGACAGCCTTACGCTAGGTGATTGCCGCAGGGGGAGGCGAAGGGGGCGTCGGGAATGCGAAGAAAGGGAAGGCGCAGCAAAGAGGTCGGAAATTAAGGAAGGGGAAGGATGGGGGCGACTGGATATGGGGAAGGACGGGGGTGGGCTGTCTTTTGTGGCGTGCATTCGTATGTACCGCTAACGTATACGGTTTCCACGGCAACGTCAATACGCCCCCTGCCCGCCCTTATGTATATCGCGGCCCCCGATGCCCGTTTTTCTTCTTCTCGTTCTATTTCCTTCCTGTCGGCCTTCTTCGTCGTCGATGTCGCCCTTTGCATTGATGTCAAGTCTTCATTACGCTTACGGTCCCGGCGCGAGGGCTTTGCCCGCTGTTTCACGAGGGTGCGGGGTTGGACAGGCACGCGCGGCGTAGGAAGCGAGTGCACGGGCGAGGCCCGTGCGACAGGGCCTCTCCTTCGCGCGGGTCAGGCAAAGAACCCTAGAGGGGTTGGAATTACACGTTCGTTGAAGCGCCCGCTGCTGCAGCAGTTGTCCATTGAATTCTTGTGAGACTCCATGACAACTATAAACAACCACATGAGCAATAAGATTGCCATTGTTGTCGTTGTACTAGTAGTTAGTTCGTAGTAGTAGTAGGAGTTAGTTGAATAATAATGATAGTAGTAGTAGTAGTAGTAGTAGTAGTAGTAGTAGTAGTAGTAGTAGTAGTAGTAGTAGTAGTAGTAGAAGTAGTAGTAGTAGTAGTAGTAGTAGTTGTTGTTGTTGTTGTTGCTGTTGTTGTCGTCTTCGTCGTCGTTCTTGTTGTTATTGTTAAAGATATAACCAATTCTAAGGTAAGCTTTAAACTTTTAATGCATGCGGTTCCTTTTCTGAAGTACAACGTGAATAGACAAAGGTTCCGAGGGCAACCATTGCAGAAACATGATGTCGTCAGCTTCGAGTGAACGCAACAGCACCGAGACCGCAAATATGATGAGACCAGCTCCCAAGGTCAACCGTTCGGCGCGACATCTAAGAAGCAAATAAACAGGAAAACTCATGCAAACGATACGATAATGGCGACGTGCGGACAAGAACGGAGGGGTGTCGACGACGGCCACGAGGTGTCGACACGGGAATTCGTCACCTCATTTACGGCGGCGGCGACGTAATTACTGAACCGAGAGTCCGTTCCGCTCGCCGAGCACGGGCCGAAGCGGTGACGAGGTTCGACGGGCGCTTGAGCAACGGACACGGCAGGTTCAAGAGGGCACTGGAATGGGGACGAGATTCGCCGAAGGGAAGGGATAAATTAACGCGTCCGATCCCTCCTCAAATCGCTTCCATACCTACCTCGACTCAGGTCTTCATTAAGCGCGGGAGAAGCCGTAGGTTTCCGCAGTCTCTCAATCCTACGCACTCTCCGCGCGCACTTAAGTTATAAGTACGCACGGATGATGAGTGGGTATAACGTTATAAGTTATAACCGCTGATCATTTCCGCGTGCTTTCCTACGTCCAAGCCGAAGCCAAGCCGAAGCCAAGCCCGTTCCCGACGGCGCCTTCTAGGAATAGAGATGTGAAACGCGTGCGATTTCGCGTAAAGAACACGACGAGGAAGACGAAAACGTAGAACGGAGAGAAATAAAAGAATAGAAGCCCGCTCCCTCGCTTGGCACAGGGGCAGCAAAGCGGTGACCGCAATCCCCCTGATGAACATTCATTCCGACGCGGGAATGAGGAGGGGGAAGTCCAACGGCCGAAGGGCTCGATTGGTTCCGGCGCCGCGGCTACCGCTGAAAATAATTAATAACTGGCGATAATGATAAATCAGACAGCTCCCCTCTCTCGCGGCCCGCCGGAAAAGCACATGCGGCCCCCACGACAGCGGCTCCATCCGTGGAAGCACCGGATCGAACTCCTGCGTTTGTATGTTTCTGCCTCTGTCTGCGTGTGTCTGTGTGAGTTGTGTGTGTGCGTGCGAGCACGCGTTGTCTCTGTGTGCTGGCGCTCGCAATGCAAAACTACAGCATCTGACCCGACGGCCTCCCAACTTCACCGGCTCTAACTCTTTCGTCCTCGTTCCTTTCTATGCGTTCTCCCCTTGTTCATTTTTCTCTACTTTTTGCTTTTCTTTCTTTCTTTTCGTGTGTGACCGTCTTGCCCGTCCACTCCATTCACTGCTCGCTACGGTCAGGCAAGCTTCCGCCGCCGAGTGACCCCCCGATGCGCAGGTCCCTTGATTTCCTGAATTATTGAAGCGTGCTCGCCTGGCTCTCTTTCTCTAACCTACCAACCCTGACTGCTTGATTTTCTTTTCTTTTCTCTCGCATAGCGTCAGACGGCGGCTATATAGCAACGTCTACGCATCACCGTACGTGGGGGTCGTGAAAGTGTTTTATTAAGTAGGTATACGGCTCCTCCTCTAGTCAGTTCTCATCAAGAGAGGAAGGCAGGAAAAAAAGGGGTTTGCAGACAGGGCGCAGTTAAATGTGCATCGACAGATGCGTCAGAGTCCGAATCGCGTTTCATCCGTTGTTCCCCGCTTGGCCTTGCCCGCTGCTGGATGCTTCCGAGTCGAAGGGACGCGGCCGATGTAATGGTACCGAGTTACAGACACGTGGTAAGATTCCGGCATGCAATCCGACGTACGGTAGGGAATATATAGTACCGGCATCAACATCTTAATATGGTTCCATCGGGTATCAGCAGTTCGAGGAATCATATTTCAGACTTTGCTGGGTTGTATAGGAGGCCACGTCACACAACGTGCCTGGTACGCCACAACCCATGCCGGCTGGTCCATGTGCGAACACGTGTCTGTTAAAACAATCCGCTCTGTGCCAAGATGCCTCGTAAAGTTGATTAAACTTAATTATGAAATAACATCTCGGCGGGTTCTGAGATACGCCGCAAGATATTTATTTCTACCACGCGGGTATCTTCAACTTGCATTTGAATCTGTTATACGAGTGGCTTTCTTTTCTTCTTCTTCTTCTTCTTCTTCTTGTTTTTTCCGCAATCCACCCCATCTTGCTGGTCAGCGCAACCACGAAGACTGCGCCAACGCATATCAGTTGCCTCGGAAAAAGATGATTGCCCGAAGTACGTCTTTGAAGCCATTGGAAGCCCGACGAGAACTTCTTAGGGAATTGTTTGACGCTACGTTGTTACCATAGTAATGGCGAATCCGTACGGTCGCTACCCGCGTTCGCTTCGAGTTTCGAGTGGTAAACAAATGTGGCGTCCGGACCGTCCGTTCCCTCGGACAACGCGTCGGACGGATGATTGCCGCGGTTGTTTGCGCCGGACGGTGCAGCTATATGGCAAGGGCAGTCGGCCGTAGATAACGGTCAGACGAGAAAAAAAAAATGACGGGACCACAGCGAATACACAGGAAAACAATGTCGACGAGTCGCTCACAAAGCAGCTATACGCGAGACGACAAGGGGATTGAAAACCGGAAACCTGGCACTCGAAATGGAAGCGCGTGCCCCCCTGAATGCACGCGCGTAACGGCCGGGCAACGCGGTCTTCCACGAGGTCAGCCTCAAAGAGCTCGTTCCCTCCGAGCCCGCGCGCTCCTGGTCGACCCAATCGACATGGCGACGGCGGAACTTCCCTCCCGCCAGTGCATATTTCATGAAGGGGAGGGGGGGGGGGGTTACATTTCTGTTACCGCTATATACGCTGCTACTGCTGCGCGTGAGTCGATCCGCTTCCGTTCGCCGGCGTGCGACAGGTTCCGGGACGCGGCAGAGACGAGGCCGATTTTGAATGATGCGCCGGACATGACTCACTCACCTAGGTCGCCCGTTTCGAGGCCACGGTTGAATTTCAAATGCGCGCGCTCGCGGGTGGGCACGCCGAACCGCCGTCCGGAGCGGGAAACGCGCAGCCTATGCCTCTACGCGGCCCCTCGCAACTATTGGCTCTTTGATGAAGGACTCGCTGTCAGAAGTATTGTCCTTCACTCGTCGGCATGGAAACGGTAAATTTAGGTATTTTCTAGAGTATTACTTGCAGCGTACACCAGCATAACGTTGCTTTAATAGAGCATTTTGAGAGAGTGTTACCATTGTACCGTTACAGATGTCCTAGACTCTATGCATGTGAAGACGACGGAAAGTGACATCGATAACAGCAATGATAGAACGGTAACTACTAATAATAGTTCCAAAGCAAGGGATGCATACGTGTAATGATGGCCTTGATGGTGACAGTATCCTTCTTTTATCAACGTTTGTTATGGAAGCGTTCACGTTCTTCACGATAACGTAAACTTAGCCATGAAGCTCCACTTCACGGTGGGTTACCATAGTGATGAGTTCGTTCGGAACTTCCAGTACGAGCGGCCTTCTTCAGATACGAAAACATTATACGAAACAGCTCTTTGCATACGAAAAGAGCGCTCAAGATAGCGTCGTTCCAGAGAGGAAATGTCTGTTTAACCAGCATTTTTGCTCGGAGATTTCAACGCGTGCAAAAGCCAACACGAAACGGAGACAATTACACGTGCTGCGGAAAAGCCAGCTACGAAAGTTACTAACGTTACCGATAATATCAAATCAATCAATCAAGCGTTCAGTATACGAGCGTCATGCTGGCGCCCGAAGCTACAAGCCCGTGCTCGCGTACACGATCGATTGGGCGAACTCAATCATCGCTCGTGTTTTGTCATTGAGAGACAGCCGTCAACTGCGTTAGTGGAAGTTCACGCGCACAGGCGAACGCGTTCGGTAGCGACCTTATGCTGTTCGTGTACTTCTGTCTCGTTTTGCCTTCTCCCCTCCATCACGCACAAAGTGTCCAATCGGACACGGCGCTGGTTACCTTCCCTAACTTTCTTTCATCTCTCTCTCTCTCTCTCTCTCTCTCTCTCTCTCTGTTTTCTCATCTAAAGAAAAGTTGATGGACCGCGCCTTTGCTATAAGGCAATCCGTAGCGGGGAAGTCCAAGGCATAGAAACACCACCGGAGTGCAGACGACACGACACACGAGAGGAAATTAGCAGACGACAGCGGAAGCGAATGCAGCCCCGTTGCGTGGCGCCGGCTTATCGATTCTTGTCCGAACGCAGCTCAGCCCCGCACGAAGCCGGGTTGGGCCGAAACAAGGGCCGCGAAATTGAAAAATCTCCCGCCTTCCCGAACAATAGGGACCCCACGCTGAGGCACTTTCCAAAATGGCGGGCGCCAGCCTAAAGCCCCTCTACCCCCTCCAACGTACTTTCCTTTCCGTTTCCTGACTTAACAGCGCGCAGCAAGACTGCACGCCCTATATCCATCTCTATATCCGCGCGCACAGCCACTTGACCAAGCAGACAACCATCGACGACTGGGCTTATAGAAGTTACATAACCTCAGAGCCTCACGTGTCCTATGGTGCGATTCCTCTTGAAAAAACAGTGGCTGCGTAGCTGTGAAAACACGGCTGTAGTATCCCAACTTGTGGAGGGCTGGCCGAGCTTTTCGGGCGACCACGACTATAGAAGCCAGCAAATGCGGAAAAAGAAAAGCGTATAGAGAAGCAACGAACTACAATAAACGAAAAGAAATTGCGTCCCCTCCCGCCAGGATTTACAACGCAGCGGGGTGCAGTAACGGCGAGCCCGTTATCCCGCGCGCATGCGCTCTGCACGCGAGCGGCGCCTTCGCAGTGAAAACTCGCGGGGCGAAAGTGCATTACGTATGGATGAGATTCGCAACCACCCTGGCACGCACAAAAGGGCTCGAGCTCGGGACCTCCTCCCCGTATGGGCCCAACTTTCCTGCAAACCACTACCGCCACCGCGGAAGCCACGTTTACGCATCGGTCCCACGCAGTCCGCGGGCCCCCCCAACGCCATATCTGGAACAGGCCTGTATACATAGCAGCCAGCCGCGGCGGTGAGCGCGGCGATTCCGACGTAATCCACCAGACGGCGGGAGGAAGCGGCAGCAGCCGCGGCTAGTTTTGGAGTTCAGCTTCGGCGGCTGGCACGTCTGTTTCTCATGCGCCGATAGTGCTGCCCATTCGCCGATCGCCGTCACGCAATAGTCTGGTGTTAAACAGAGAAGCCGACTCTGCAGCACCGCCTGCGTCGTGTTCGTATTCACGGAACCGGGACATATGATTCGCTTCTCGGCGTGTTCCCACACGCTGCAATGACATTTGCTTGGTGAGGCCCTCCGCGCGCGCGAGCGTGATCGACTCGCCGCGCCGTTGCTTCCCCCCCCCCCATACCTCTCTATCTCATCTTTATATTCCCCCTTTCCCGTCCCCCCAGTGTGTGGTAGCGAACCAGACGTCTGCCTTTCTGGTTATAATCCCTACGTTCTCTCTTTCTTTCTTCCTCCTCCTCTTCCTCCTCCTGTTTGCAGTATTGTTTCAAGTCGAAGAGGCTTCACCGCTGTTCCGTTGTGCCTATGAACACCCTTATGTTCTCGCGGTTATCGGGCCGCATAAGCATTGAACTGCAAGCTTGCGGTAGACTCAATGAACCCCAGTGGCGGCGACAACTACAGCGCATATTAGACGGCATATGCTACTACCGGGAACAGATCTGCACATTTGTTTACCATACGCTCCTAACACCATCATTCACGGAGAGTAATCCCGTGGCTAAAAGAAGAAGAAGAAGAAGAAGAAAGCGTCCCTGCGCGCGGAGAAGCCACCCCTAAGGCACGACCTAACGACATGCCTGGACGAACAAAGCAGCGCCACCAATTGGTCAGTCTGGCGCGGGTGAAGCCTTTCTAAACTTAGCACCGCAAGTCACCCACTTAGTATTTGCGAGGCAGCGTTCAGGTACAACCGAATATACATCTGTGATTTGCGCGCACCGATAACAACTAGACTTAAAGCAAGGAGACTTGAATCCCACACCGCGACGCCAACTACGTAAAAGAATATTCTCTAGCAGTCGCTCAAGGAGCCCACTTTCGTGTCATCTGGTGCAACGAACGGACGAACTGGGGGACACCAAATGCCTCCAACTCTGCTATCTGCGAATTACCCATGTTCACTTACGCCAGCAGAACGCTGCAGATAGCGCCGGCTTCGCGAAGCTATAGGCGTCACGCCCCAATGCATTTACGTGGTACCGCAGCTCATTTGCAAATACACCTGCCGTGCGGTACCGGACATGTTCTGTATGTAGGGAGCAAGAAGGGAAGTACAAGAACATGGAAGGATTCGCACACGTTCTGTATGTAGGAAGCAAGAAGAAAAGTACAAGAACATGGAAGGATTCGATCGTAACACTTTTTCATGGTCTGATTTGTCGTGGGCATTGTTGTTGTTGCTTCGTTTTTTTTTCGTCGCACGCTAGAAAAGAAGGGGGAATTGAGTGATTTAGAGCGGCAATGCCACCCTGTGGCGAAAGAACTTCTGTCGCCATTTGCTGCCACTATACTACTTACACTGCGCCGTATACAACATGTAATTCCGTGCAGCACGGATGAAAATATGGGTCCGTTCAGCCAACGAAACACGTATCACAGAAAGAAAGAGGAGCTCGACCAGTTCCCGGAACTCATTCATCCGTGACCATTGCCTTCAAACGGTGTCACGCACTGAAGATTTCTTTTCTCCCTGTTCGAGCTCCCCGATCGTCTGACGCCACCCGTGGTCTTTCTTTGCACTGCACTGAACATGTAACGCAAAATTTAAAGAACACCGCGTGCGGCGGCGCAGACGGCTAGAGCACGACGCTTCGTTAGGCTTAACGGCCGGCCTGCTAGGCCTAACGGAGCATGCACGCCGGTGCGCTTCCGCCTGCCTGTCTACTGGGCTGGCGGCGCATTAAAAACTGCTTTACTGGATCCGAAAAGCGAGAAGCGGCGCGCGAATATAAATGCGAGCGCGCTGTCAACCGCACCTGCGCCATCCGCGGCAAGGAGTCACCGCTTCGGTAACGGTGCGCGGCACAAAAATGGGCACACGGGCTCTGTACATCATGTTCCTAAAGTACCATGCTGGTGACACTGCGCGCTTGTTGCCTGTTCGCCTGGAAGTCGCCTGGAAGTTATCTAGGCCCGGTATATATTTCCTATAGTAGTTCGCAGGTTACAACGGCTACGTACGGATAACTACAATAACTACAAACGGCGAACGGTCGTTCTGAAGGACAAACCTCATTATTTATACAGTTGAGCGTCTTTGCGGGTGGTCTTCGAAACTTTTGACCACGAAGAGGCACGTGATATTGCAGGAACTGGACAAACGCATACGAAAGGGGTGTAAGTAAGTTTCGAGCAAGAAAAAACAAAAACCGATAGATGGACGAATGGACGGACGGACGGATAGACAGAAGCGAGAGCTTGGAAAGCAATGTGTAGAATCGTAAAGGACATACGGTTTGAGTGCCTGCAGTGTGTAGCTTTTTGTGTTACTAAATGTATGCTCTTATTACAAGCAAGGCACCTCATCAGACAAATTTAGGGGCTGTATGATATCGGTATTCTGCGCTAACAGAGCAGGCGATAGCCCTACGACCTGTATCCATTTAATCAGATCCGATGAGATTAAACTTGCACTAACGATTTCTGGAATCTTGCTAGTTAGTACGAGAGGTAGAGGTAGAGAGAGAGAGAGAGAAGTGTTAAGGAAAAGTCATGAAATTTAGCAACGGTGATCCTGGTTGGCTACCGTGCACTGGGAAAGAGGAAAGGATACGAAATTACAAATTCATTGTTACAGGCAGCGAAAACTCGAAAATACACTAAGAATAGACAGGGCTCATGTTTGTATCTTCCCCGCCATTTTGTCAATTGTGTGCTATCAGTAACCACGAGGAGTCTCGCATATTACATACAACCCTGCTTCGATTAATCGAGAAATAGGCTCTTGTGTGCACAGGCGCCATAATATTCCGTATGAAAGGGGCTAACGGATAAAATATAGCTATCCAGCATAGAAATTACTCTTTCTGACAGCTGTTTGCTTGAAGACTGTCACAGGGCAGTCGCTGCGCGTGAGACTTCGCGAGTACATGCCGTTGCTGCTGCACGCAACAACGCGCGCTTTGCACAAGTGGCACGCACGTCGAAACCAAAGAGTTTCGAAACCGACAAACAAAGGTAAAATAGTGCACTACAAAACATCGTTCGCGAAGAACTGGGCAGACCGTCTCACGAACAACTTTTGCGTGCAGTGAAGCGAACCTTCGGGATCGCTCGTATCGCTCGACTGCCGAGCTTTGCATGCTAAATTTCTCCATGGATTTACCTCAGGCCCCCCACATGAATCACGCGGCGGCGGCGGCGTACTCGAGGTTGCAACGAACGCCGATGACTGATGACTGTACAGAACGCAGCACAATACGCCAGGCGATGCGGCGCTATCGATTCGTGACATATCGTCTTTTCCGGCTTTGTAGTAGCACACAGAGACCGAACACGCGTTCTACCCAGCATACACCGCGGCAGTCGAGAGAGCCTAGCATTCTGGATATATGGCATGCGCGGCACGAATCGCTTACACGGAGTTCTCCACGCATATCGCATAAACGGCGCGTTTTCTTTTATTTCCGGACAGTCGACGTACAGAAGTTGGATCTGTCCAGCTTTACTTTACTGAGGCTTTACTGAAACTGCTTTTGGCTGCTCTTCGCAGGCGACGAGGCTGTATGTACGTTGGGAATGCTTCATAATGGCTATTCGTAGACCTTAATTGCGCCTTTTCGTGCGCTTTAGATACGAACGACGTAAAGGACAACGTTTCGATAAGCGATGGCGCTGTTCTGTTTGACCTACTTGTTCTGGTTGTCTCGTTGCCCTGGAAACCAGTTACCCCTCTCGCGAATGGATTTCATCGCCGGTCAATAAGGCAAATGCGTATAAAAAACATTGCTAACCCTGTCGGTGCCCGAACGACCTCAGCTAGGAATACTGCAGAAGCAGAAAGCTTTTTCAAGCCAAGTCTCAGATTTCAATGCCTTCTTTGTCGCAGCCTAGCGAGGCGACTAACTTCTACCAAATCAAGGAAGCTACAAGCATGGTAGATATAACATACAGCATACGCACATACGCACACACAAACGCGCACGCACGTTGGGTAGACGACTGAAACCCTAGGCTTAGCCAACTTTGAGTGGTGACACACTCACGCGTTGCTTACAGTCACTCAAATCGCCGGCAGGCCAAAGAAACAATCTTCAAACGCACACTCTTCAGCACGCTACCCGTAGAACTGCAACAGAGACACTGTACAATACAAAAGACAAGGGCAGCCTTTTGTGTTTCTTTCCCTAATGGCGCGCCAATGCTAGCTATATACAGTGCGGCGTCATCTCTTCGCTTAAGTGCGCGTCCTGGTTCATAAAACACGTCGTTCTCGCAATGTTCGACGCGAGTAATAAGAAGCTGCAAGCATCGGTGTCCCCTTCACTCGGCACACTAGGTCACACACACAACGAAACCGCGAAATCGCGCAAGGTCAGGGTCCTAACGCCGAATCCTCGAACGCAGTTGTCGCGAGCACGACCGACAGCTATGCTCGACAACGCAGAAGCGCGCCAGCAACCGGAGTTTCGTACACACGATGCGCTTGTACAGGCTCGACAGGAACAGCGGCGACTACTAAACGCGGCGGGCTCAGTGCCGCGCAAAAAAGCAGAAAAGAAACAGAACGAGGAGATAAGACGTTAGTAGTCGTCGACGGAGCGTGCCGCGGCACAAACCGACCCTCGGCAGTGGCTTCGCCGCGGAGGACACACGGCCAAGGAACTCCCGGCCAGGCGAGCCGGCGAACAGGGCCGCACATAAAACGCAGGGGGAACACGAAGAAAAAGGAGGGGGCGAGGGAGAAAGACAAGACGTATGAACGCCATGCGGCGGGCCGACAAGCCAACTTGCCAGATGGGCACATTGGCCGACGCCTCCGTTCGGCCAGCCCTTCTTCTCGCGAACCCGCGCACGCTCATGAGAACGGAGGAAGAAGCAGCAACAGACGACGAAGCAGAAGAAAACAGCAGACGAACGCGGAGAAAAAAACACAGCAGACGACTCGAACGCCCCGGAGAGCAGCAAGGCATGATAAAATGCAGACGACGGGATTGTTGGACCGGGCCGCGAAATAAAGTAATAGCAGAGGCGCACCGGGCAAGAGATGAGGAGCGAGTTCAACAAGAGGCAAGAAGCGCAGGGGGGGGAGTGTGAGGAGGAGGAAATAAAGAAGGCGGTTAAAAATAAAGCAAACGATGAAGGAGAAGGCGCATGAAGAAGTGAAGCGAATTAAAAGCGAGATGCCACGGAACCGGTTCCGCGGCGGCGTCGGCACCGGCGTCAGAGACGGGCGCATTGCGCGGATAATTTGTGCTCTTCCTTCGGGAGCCTCTGAGCCGCGCGGCGCGGGTTGTTCGCGAGAGAAGAGTTCACGACCCTTTTCGCACCTCTGCAGGCCGCTGGCGGCGGCCATTACGCGAGCAAGAAGCGGCCGCGAGAAAGAAAGAAGAGAGACAAGAAGCGCGAAAAGCATGAATGCAAAACACGGCGGATGAAGGGGGGGAGGGAAGTAGACAGGGCCAGAAGGGGGGACGTGAATGTTACGCATGCGCAGGAATGGCAGTACGTGACGGGGCACACAGCTTGACGCACGGAAATGAAGAAGGCAAAGAAGTGCAACTGCTAGCATCACGCATCTCACAGCGCGGCAACGAGACCAGGAAGAGAAAAAGAAGAGAAAGAGAACAGCCTAATCGGCGGCCTCAGCCACGGCGAACAGCCTTGTCGTCTGCTACCGAGCCGAGATCAGAACGACGATAACCATCGATGCTCAGGAGCGCACCTTCTCAGACCTCAAGCAACGGCTAGATATTATTGGCAGTGGCACACCCTACACCTTGGTGAATTCATTTAAACTGCCTTTAATTGTCGAATCAAACTCCTGCACTAAGCCTGGAAGAAATCGGACGGCGCGTTGAAAACGATGCGCTTTATCCTCAGTCACCTCCACGCCTTAAAGGGGGGACAAAATGCTGCGAATCCGCGTACTCTTTCAAGGTTTGTCTTCGGGTGCGCTTTGTGCACGTTCTGTTATTGTAGTGCGCAATCTTGTGGCTTCATGAGGTTCATCGCAAGACGTATTGATCGGTGCTCGCCGAACTAAAACAACTGCAGCACGCGTCCTTAGATTTCGTACAAACAAAAATGAGCGTTGCCACCTGCCTCGGTACACCGTTCCTTCTCCCGTTATCCATTATACGTTCATGAAGTCAGATCTGCGACGCAAGGCAAAGCAAACGTACGCGGCCTGTCAAAACCAATAATTTTACTCCCTCCACGCCGAAATACACGACTAAGAGCGCAAAGTTAACTCAGGCTTTGATTTACTTAGTGCAAAAAGCTCCGTAACACATTACGGTGGACAATCCACCGCAGCAATTGTGTTTCAGCCACAAGTACCACGAGTTTTATTCGACCAGTTTCTTTTAGTTCCACTTTAATGGTGCCTCCGCTCCGAAGTGAGCCTGAACACACCGACCGGAAAACTTTTGGTCGCAAGGTGAAGAAGCAGAAAATAAACAGATGCGCCGCGTTCCAAAGCGGACGAGGTACTTCTGCTTCCGCAACCTGCTCGCGCGGAGGTCATTGCAGACGGCCAGCAAAGAGCGCATGCGCAAGGCCCGAAAAACCCCAGACGACGTCGACGACCACGCACAGCCGGTATGCGAACCGCGGCGTGAAAGCTTTACGGGACAGACGGCCCCAACGAGCTCCATCCTCCTGACAGGCCAGGGAAGGAAGACCCCCGAGCACAAAGTTTGCGATGGCCGAAAGGATCGCTCCGTGTTGTCCCTCCTACACACACACACCACCCGCTTGCCTCCACGCTCCGTTCGCCCCTCTTCGTGCATTCCCTGTTTGCCCAGCGCAAATCCTTCTCGTGCGGCGAGGCAGGCAACGATCCCAGAGAGCGATGGCGGCGGGCAGGCATCCGCCATTCGTTTGGCTTGCCAGCTATCGGCTGCCGCGCGCGCGCTCGCGGTTGTGTGCGCAGAACGACGCTTTGAGTGTTTCGGAGGAGCGTGTTTACCTGGGAGCCAAGCCACGCAGCGATTTAAAGCGAGCGAGAGAGGGCGACTGACGAAGAGAAAGGTAAAACAAAAGGTTCGAGACGAGGGCCGTGTACACAGTGCGAGAGCAAAGCAAAATAAAAGCTAACAAAGGAAGCGATAGGAGGAGAAACTCTTCGAGAACAAAGATGGAATGCGAGGTCGTATCCAGTTGCCGTGAAATATGCTGAGTTTTATGAGACAGAATGAATTCTCAGAAAGCGAAGGCACTAGCATGGAACTTCCTACGAGTGTGAACTCAGGCACTGCGATCGTTAAGCTGCCATGGGAATGAGCGAAAGAAGATGGATTTTGGCTAATCTTCATGCTTGTGGCTTCGAAACTTCGTGTGACGTATTAGACTTTGTGTTCCCAAATTTGCAATAAGTCATGCTTCTCTAAAAGCATTAAGGCGATTATGTTCACGCGCACGTGCATAATAATAGAGAATAGCTGCACTTGTAGTAAGATGATTTGTTGTAAATGGCGGACTGTCACGAGGCCGTTTCGTTCCCATGCTGTCTGAACTGTTATGCTTGGAGCTCCACTAGATAGTGAACAGTAGCGTCAGAGTTACCGCTGATAATTTTTGTAGGAAACAACGTGATACGAAGGAAGCCGGAGAGGAGCAGGGGTGGGAGAGGTGTCGTTCGTAAGACGAGAAGTGCGAGAGGTTTGCTTCCCAAGGCCACCACCAACACAGAAACAGTGATTCTGCGCTCTAGTTCATTATTTGACTCCTAGGCACGCTGCCTCCTTTCTTCCCTTTATCGCGAATGTTCAGGTGAATGAAGCAAGGAACGCTAGTTGAAGCCACAGCTGCAAGTCACACGGTGTTGGAACCAAAGATCATCACGCGCGCACGTTGAACCGGCGAATAGTATACCTTCTATCAAACGGTTTCAATCGTGTAAAACGGACAATACAAGCAATCAAAATTGTAGGGTTGCCGAATCCCTCGATAAGGGAGGAACTCTACCCACAATCAGGGCGGTGATCCTCAAATCATTACAGGAACATTTCGGGGAACCTACACGCAAAGCAAGAAATAGAAGAGCGGTGCAACAAATCTTTCCTCGCTTCTTTCTTGCTTTTATAGCGACAACTCATACAACGCGTCGTCTACCGCCGTATCGCGTGCGCCAAATTCAAACGGGAAACCACTTTCAGCGAACTCATACGGCATCACTTATACGTTCCGTGGTTGGTTTCGCAACCGCATCCTCTTTCGAAGCGCAGTGTCGGCTCTAAAATTTTGATAACCCTCGAGCAGGGACCGACCCGCATGCCCGCACGCCTGCCTGCCTGCCTACTCGGGTTCCGCAATTCGTCTCGATTAACGAAACCATTTGCACGTCCGGCCATCACGGTGGCGGGGAGGGTGAGAGACGGGACGCCTGCAGGCGAACCAGCCCTGCCTGCCTTCGCCGCACGACGACGTGAGCGCATATTACACCGTGCTGCACATCCACGCGTAACCTCCGACGCATCCTCGCTCTCGACGAGCAGTTCAGCGATGTTTTCTCGGCGAGCAACCACCCCTCCCCCATTCCCTCGCCGCACTCATCCACCCAGCCATATACCCATCGCCACTGTCCCGCGGCAACAGTAAAACAGCCTGCGTTGAAGCCTCATCCAGCATTCCCCGCCTCAGCCAGTGCACGCTTTTTTTTAACAGCTTTTCCTTTTATTTTTTCTAAAGCGGCTGCAAAACCAGCGGCGCGATCATTCGCAGCCATAACGCATCATAACAGGCGCAACGTGAGAGTGCGTCAGATCCCTGTTCACGACCAACACCTCGCCTGCCTTCCCCTCCCCCCACCCCTCTATCCCGCCATACCCCCTCAACACATACGCACAATACAGACCCTTCATTTTTCTTCCGGTTATTTTGCATTTCCTCTATGGTTCCTAAACAAAATGAAGCATATAGTCAAGCGCTTCGAAACCACAAAAAACGAACTGCGGCACCGAATACGAAAGGTGACAACACAGACAGGGGGCGCTCGCTTTGTTTTTACGGTTACCGATGCGGAGTGCCCATACGTGTGCGCGCGCATCTACATTGCGCAGTTTTTCTCAAAACTTTGGACCATCAAAAACTAATGCTCACGTGCCTGGACCAACGGTCGGGTCCCGAATATGGGGCCGCTGCAGAGCCCCCGATGCTCTCAAAGCGTTCGCTTTGCTTTTACAGCGAGAGACGCGGAATACGCACCTGCGCACAGGCAGAGACGAGTTCACGGCGTAGACGAAAAAAACGTTTTTAAAACGCGCTGCCGTCGTATGCGTGCAGCCAGCACTGTTCATCGTCGACGGACGAAGGGAAATGGCAATTTGGAAGGCAACGTCGCGATTCGGCCGCAGTTAGAGCGAAGCAAAGAAAGAAGCTGAAGCGAAACTTACACCGCCCTCTTTTAATAACCGGAACGACGAGGAAGAGGAGAGATACCCGAAACCGTATAGAATACAGAAACGAGCGTCAAACCACTCGCCGTTTGACGAGCCCCCTTCGTCGTGTGCGGTGTGCCCGGATTATATGCGCGAAAAATTTAAAAAAAAAAAAGAGAAACGAAAACGACGGAAATACCTGTAGTGTCGTGAGCAGGGCAAGCCGTATAACGAGGGACGTTTCGTCGCGCACTGCGGCAGCGGTGCCGTAAATCCCCCGCCGCGTCCCAACTTTGGCGCCGCGCAAGCCTATGGTGTAGACCGAAACGATTCCGCACGCCTCACGTGGAGGGCAAAAGGGGGGGGGGGGGGGGGGGGGGGCGCTAGATCCGGCGTTTTTGCGCCAGAGCGCGCGCTAACTTATAATGCGACGAGAGCGCTGTAGCCACGGCGCAGCGATTGAGAGAGAGCGAAAGAGAGAAAGGGGGAGAGGGAGGGAGGTCGGCGAAGCTCGGAGTTTGCGAACTGCGCCGAGAGGATTAAAATCGCGGCGCGCAAACCACTCAAACAAAAAGATATACGCAGAAGGAAATGAGCGAGAAAGGTGAGGGAGGCGTGGGGAAGGGAGAGCGGGGAGGGGGGCGAAAATGAATTGCCACTTCAATCTCGTCTTCTTTGATGTCGGTGGGAAGGAGTTGGGACATGTTGGGCCCGAATAGCGTGCTACGAAAGCTGCGGTTCGGAGTTTAGGCACCAAAAGATTATACTTTCTTCTTTCTTTTTTTTCTAATGGAGCTACAAAGTAGTGAGCAATACTTTGCAGAGCCCCCAGCAGTAAATTAGAGATGGTAGGGGAAACTGTATGCGGCGAAATTAATGATTTTCAGGCATTGCTTCTTGAGTTCGCTTCTTTTCTTGTAGCGCTTTCCACAGACGCCAGCATTGTCAGCACTTTTCTTCCATGTAACAACGGTTTCATCTTGCACAGATTTTGACAAAACTTTTTCGAAGGCGCTTCTCGTCGCTTGACTGAACCTGCGGTCGGGCAGCGTACGTGGGCCCCATGTGTAACTCGAGCCAGACGCTCTGTAATCCGTAAAGGTGTAAATAAACAGGTTTCATCACCCTCCCGAGCATCCTAGCGCGGAAGTCCTGCTACAGGGCTCCGGTGACAGTTGCTGCAAATCCCTGAGTCGGTTCGAAACCTTTGCCAGCGACGAGAGCACGGCACATAATTTTTTTTTTGTCTCCCGAGGAACATAACCGACAACATATTTTATGTGTGTATATATATATATATATATATATATATATATATATATATATATATATATATATATATATATATATATATATATATATATATGTATAGAGAGAGAGAGAGAGAGACACCACTGACAACCTCACGTGGCAGTATCCTTTCGGCTATAGTGGTCACTTCAATAATATTCCGTGAGCTACAGGTCAGAGAGCACAGACACATTCGCCAGCCCTTCTCAACAGAGCGCACGACACGAGAGAGCAGCTTCTCTGTGCAGCGAATACCGGCAGGTAGTGACGCGTCAGTTGCCAGAAATGATCTGCACGCTCGCCGATTAGACGAAATAAAAGCCAACGACGTGCTAGATGTTCAGCACGAAATGCAGTTTTTTGGGGTATAGATTAACCTCCGCTAATGACAGTCGCTGCCGCGTTGGCGTGAAGTGAAAAGGAAGTGGGTTTGGAAGCGATTTGTAATATATGGGTCTCGGAGAAATATTGGGGCAACGATATCACTCTAAGTGGGCCCCCCTAGTTGCGCAAGCGAGCCAAACTACCGCTAACCTAAGCTGTGCACGCACACTATGTTTAAGCGTTTCTTTCACTCATCCGCTGTCATCATGTCGCTGCCACGCACAAGAACAAGAAAACTGCGCTGATCTCCCCCAGCGTAGTAATGCGCTTCCTCAGCTTAATTTAAGGGGGCAAAAGGCGAGATAGGGAAGCCGATAATTGAAAGCAAACGAATAGAGAAGCGGTAACGATAGTGATGAGAAAAAGAAGAAAAACAAAAGGGGCAGGGGAGGAGTTTAAACACGGAGCTCTGCGGAACACGTTTAATAATCCAAAGCCAGGAATCAGGTGGCGCCTCTCCCGGCGGTCCAGCATCACTAAAGCGTCGTCGGTCGGCGCCAGAAATCGACTCAAGGCGAGGCGGGGAAGCTAGCAGGCCATAACTTCATGCGAGGGCATGCCACTCCCCTTTCACCTCTTTCCACACTTCGCTCAGCGCAGCGCGCTTCCCTATTTTACCCGACACCGCCCGCCTTAAGGAAGCGATGATCCACCTAGTTTTTCTTCTGTTTTCTTTCTTTTTTTAAACTTCACTGCTATGGCCATTAGGCGCACTCTTAGAGCAACCACTATACAAAATGAAGGGAAAGAAATGAAGAAGACTTCATCCCTCACTACTTTTCTTTCTCTACTCTCCTTTTCTTTCCCTCAGGACCAAAACCACGGCCGTCACGCCACGCAACAGGACTCCCTATTTCCCCAACACACGCCCTCTCCTGTGGGCCTGAATCACGCTCCCGCGCCATATTAGTATACCACTATGCTCGTCCCATCCTCCCCACGGACCGAATTTATATTTCAGGACCCGCTTCAGGCAATCGTTTTGAGACAGCCCCTCCTCCCGCACCATCCACACCACCCACCCACAACGGCGTTCCCTTCTCTCCCTTACTCACTCCCGCCCCTTTCCCATTTTCTTCGGACTGCCCTGAAGTCTTCGACGTTATGCCCTGCGAAGTTCCCTTTTTTTTTCTTGCGCGAGACACGTTCTGCGTTTGATGTCCTCCTCCCGTCACGCAACCCGTCCGAGAGACTTTCTCGGCTACCTATTTCCTCATTTTTGCACTACTTTCTCTTTTTTCATTTACCTCCCTGAAACTATCATCATACTACAACTTTGAACTTCGCAATGCACCTTAAAGGGGTCGCTTCCTTTCCCTTTAGGGTCTCATGCCAACGCGCAGTAAACTTTCACTCCCTTTTCTCCCTAACTCCCCAACTTCGCCACGAGACCCCACAAGTCTCTCGAAACAGTATCGTGCTCCCATCTATCAGGGCTCTCCTACATGACACTGCTGGTGGCTTTCGAGTTGCTACGCGTACTACTACGATTTCGTTATATCAAATACTCCATCCAATCTCGAAAGAAGGGTCATCTCAAATGTGCACTTACGTATCAGCTTCCCCTTCCCTATGCGTGACGTTGCATAAGCGCAATCAAAAGCCGATGCCTTCAAATCCCACGTTAAGCATAGAAAACAAAAAGCCGCCTATAACTTTAGAGAAACGTAGCAAAGACTCAAAGGTATAGCGAGTCATGGCGCAGCTAGCATGCAATAAAAAAAGGAAATCAGACCAGCTCAATCACGAACGTCTCGCTCGATCGTAGCCTAAGTACACACCGAAAGACCGACCACTGCTCGTTCCCCGAGCAGCCGGCTGCGATCACCTCGTTCCGTCTCAACAGAAGAGCAATTGCGTACCGCTTTTAGTTCCATCTACCGAGCCTCCCTATACAGACCTATGCCAGGGGCATCCAATAATTCGAGTGAAAGGACGCTGCCACAACCAGCCACGATCCCCCCTCCCCTTTTTCCTGTTCAGGAGCTATATTACGTGCAGCAACCACCCACCGCACGACCCGCGATTCTTACAGCGAGAGCCGTCCGTGCGCGATCGGCCTCGAGGGCTGTAATAAAAATCAGCAGCCATGGCAAAACGGTAATCGATACGTTATGTAAACGCAGCGTCGCGGTACGACGGGTAGCGCCGGACTGTTTATACAGCACCGGCGGCGGTGTGGTGAGAGAGGGGGAAGCGGAGATCCGGATTGTCCCTCTTTCCCCGTTTACTCCTTCTTCCCTTCCCTAAACATGCGGGGGCAAGGATCCGCCTCCCCTTTTCGGGAAACCGATCACGCCGGAACTGCCGCTGACCAGACTGCGCCGGGCAAGAAGGCATCTTCTTTCGTTCGCTTCGTGCGGGGATCGCCACCCATCCCTGGCTTCGTTCCTTATATCCCCTCCTCTCGCTGTAAGAATCCCTAGCGAGTCTCATCTTGGAATCCTGCGGTTGCAGCCGCCCGGCTCGCGTGACTCATCTGCGGGGACGAATGGACGTGGACTGGAAAACCGGTGGCGTGCGTCTGTGGAGCTTGGGGTTCAGCAGATCGGGAGCCGAGGGCACGAAGCCACGGGAAAAAGAAGCAAAATGGCGGCCTGCTTCTACACCGCAGCTCCAAGAGGCGAGCAAATCCACGAAGAGAAGATGAAGGGATTGTACGCTGCAAGTTCCATAAGCGCTCTGCAGAGAGCCGAACGTAAATAATGGTCTACTGTGATAGTTGCCGAAGCAATCAGGCGCCCGGATCACGCAAAATTCCGTGACGTGAGCTGCAATAATTATCTAAGAAAACTTGAAGCGATGTAATGCAGTGCAAATGTTGTCCCGCCCCGCAATGATCCAGCCCCGCGACGTGTTAAAACCATTTTTGAATAAAATAGAATAAATACCATAGTGTCCCCCAGAGTCAACACCGCAGCACCTTTAAAGCACCTCAAGCTGATGTCCGTCGAGATAAGTTTCCCAGAGCTTTTTGTTTGTTTCACTCGACTGGCCCTTTTCACAGTACAGGGTAGACAATCGCGGATATTTTTTTTAACCTCCTTGTACATGCCTTTCTTATTCCTCTCCCCGACCGTTGATTAGGGGTAAGTTACCACGAGATTCGAAACTTTCCGCGCACGTAACTAATCCGCGCGGCTGATAACCCAGTATCCTGTTCCCTAAGCCGTTGGAGGTGAATGGCTACGCCCCTCATTCTGGCCGAAACACTTTAATATCAGATGGTCCCCTATGCGCTTCGCTCCTGTACAACAGCACGATTACGTGTGCAGCGACGCGTGACTGCAGCGACTATCGACATGCGCAATCTGATCACCGCCAGCACAACTAACATATTGAGACGCCATCTGAAGTAAACGTCCCAGCACGCCTGCATCTCCATCGTGAATGAAACTCTCGGTGGCTGTCTTCTCCTGTTTATGTTTACTTTCAGCGTTCCTCAACTCAGGTCGCCCTTCTCCTGTTGAACTTTTGTGACCTTTTTTTCCCCTGACCCAATGCATATATATATATGTGACACTGGCTAAGCGGACGGAGTCGGTAAGGGGGGAAAAACGAGCTATTGACTGCAGGACGCGGTCTTCGAATACTTCCTCGAAACTATTCGCGACACACGGTCCACTAGATGGGGGAAGAAAAGGAAAATAAAAGGTCGACGAGGTCGCCGAAGTCACGGAAGAAGGGTTTTTCGCTCTTCTCGACACACAGCTACAGCCAGCGCAACAGAGCCACGCGCGTCGTCCCAGCAGCCATCTATAAAGATTTTCGCCCCATCCGCGAACCAATTTCCTATACTGCGGGAGCCAAACCCCGCGCGCCTTCCCGAAACGGGAAGATGCGTCTTCCGTCGTTCTGCTCTTATCCCTCTTTTCTTCTTCTTCTTCCTTTTCCTTCCCGCAAGGCGGCATGCGCGCCATCTAACCCGAACTTATATATACCGAGAGCCAGCGCGGAGAATGCGCGGCGACCTCGAAAGTCACGTACGAGTCAAATACGTTTCCAATGCGAGCCTCATATTCCGAAGTTCCTTCTGCCGCGCGGCCAGCTCGGACGGCCATTTTTTCGGAGGGCCACGCAACCCGGTCGCAATCTGTCAGGCCCACCGCGCAACATTATATCGGCGCACTCGTTTTATCATTTACTTTGGTTTCGAGACGATAGAAGAAGAAGGCGTATGCGACCTGACTTAAGAACAAAAAAGAAAAGTTTGACCTAACGGGGAGAGACAGTCCTCATTGCCTCTGGCCCGAGCCAAAGAAAGCCCATCGCGTTTCTCAGAGCGGGTTCGTTGCTTGGAGGCTCATTGTGATAGCGGTTGCGTTAAGCCTAGAGTATAGGACTATGCGCGTGGTCCCACAACGATATATATAAACGCGGCAAAACGCTGATGCGAGATATTATTCCGGGCCTGACAGCGACAGATAACTAAGGGAAAACAAAGCACCCTTCTAAAGAAAGTAATACGCCACGAGCCCTGTCGTTATCCATGATATAATGTTGAAACAGCTGAAGACAATGATTCCACGCAATCGTACAGAATTGTTAGTTGTATATGGAGCACCCGACTGGAATGTCTCGTTTGTAATGCGTTTCCCCTCCTCTCGTCTTTGTCTTTCTGCATCTATTCTGTCCTTTCTTGATTTGTGCAAGCAGAATGCTGTGCCCCTTCTGCAGGCAGTTGCAGGTATGTCCTTAAATTTTTTATATTTAAAGCAAATAATGATGCAAAATATCGGAGTTCATTTCCCTTTTCTCGCGGCGTCTCAGTGTGTTTTATCTGGTCTTGCACGTATTAGTACTAGCGTGATAACTTTTACATCGTATCTTAAGTTGATATATTTTACACTGCTGCAGTCATCAACTAACAGTTCGTTTACCTAAGCTTGCCTACCTTTATTTAGTATTACTCGATGGAACTGCATTTGACACTCTTAGGTATATTTTGTAACCAGGATGCCCCGTTACTGTATTTGACTAGATCGTAATACAAGTTAATGTCGATAACCTTGATTCCTATTATGAAACCCTGTTCCTGTTGTATCGTTTTACTATATCCGGATCTATGCGTCGGCCTTGATAATTTATATATATATATATATATATATATTTTCTTTAGTCCACTGGTTCAACGTATGCAGATAAAGCTGTACGTATGCGCGAGAAGAGCATCCGTTAAGTATAGGTACAATTTATGTAGTTTAAGCAAGAAGTGCGACTCCAAAGCGTAAGCGATACGCATGTCTGAACGGGACCGCCTCTTAAACCACGAACGACTTCGGCAAGGAGAGCAAAACAAAACAAAAATGAAGTAATAATAATAAGGAGACTATGCAGTGACGACCTCAGCCAAAGGGAAGACCAAATACACAACAAAACCTATCCGCAGAGAGAAGCGAACGAACAAGTGGTAAAAGGAGAAGCCGCGGGTTTTCGCTTACAGCGAGTCGCGAGCGCGCATGCAGATAGACCTTCCGCAAAGTCATCGCGCATGTCGCCCGCCGGCTTTCCATATTCGTCAAGCACGGGGGGGCCAAACGCAGCCGCCGCCGGCTACGCAGTAGCGTCGCTTTCCCAACTGCCGCCCCTCCCCTCTACACATCGTCCCAGCTGCTTTATCTGCATTTGCCCGACACTCCAAACACCCGCGCCAACTCCAGCCACTGTGGCACCTTCGGCCTCAGAAAACATACACACACCGCCGAAGTCGGGACCGGGGGACTGCGCGACGCGAACGCATCTGCATATAGGCCTTCCAACTCCAGGCGGCAGGTGTCGCTAACGAACCTTGAAATAGCCGCGCGCGCGCGCCGCCAACGCCCGGCACCGCAGCGCCGCGCGGCGGCAGCAGCGGGCGAAAGCGCCGGGCTTTCTGCCACGCCGGCGCGGGGGCCATAAACTATAACGACCGCGTGCGCGACGCCGCTATGGAGTGTTTCACCGCCGCTTCTATTTGTTGTTGTTTTTTTCTTCTGTATGCGTGTGTATTTCGTAAATTTGCGGGGATTTTCCTGTCTTCCTTTTTTTCCCTGATGCTGTTCTCTGGCGCGAACTCGCAAGCCATCACGGAACGAAAGGCTTGGATGAGTGCGCGGGAACTGCGGTAACGGATGAGAGTCCCGCAACTTTTCGTGACGTCTCCGGCGAATCCGCTCGCACACCGCGTCTGTTCTTTGTCCGAAAGTTTCCTCTATCAGCCGCTGGATTCGTTGTCTGTGCTCTTCGCTTAATCCAGCATCGGCCGCTGAGGTTTTGCAACGTCTCTCTTACTTTCCCCCTGGAACCAGCTAAAGGGAACTAGAGCACTCGAGGTACTTAAACTACGACAGCAGTGCAAATAAAGAGAGAGGGCGAGAGATACCTTCTGTAAAGGGTGACGAGAGGTATGCCTGGTCGTACGGTTAGCGTGCTACTTCCACATGACGAGTGATGACGAATGAAATGACGCGGGATTGATACAAAGTGGTACGCCCAAGCACGTTTCAAGACAAATGGATGCGCAAACGGTACGGCCGGCGTGACTGAAAGGCAACGAGGACATCGTTGCTTCATCCCTGTGCTAGGTTACAAGCCGGCGCCGAACCAGTCGATATGTCTGCCAACTGACCCAGCAAAACGCCGTGGTTAGTGACTGCGCGAAGCACGTATGCATACAGCCTTGCCGCAACAGAAAGCAAGAAAACATTGCCGACTGTAACGCTATGTACACGAAATCTTTGAACCAAAGTGGGTGCAATAAATGGAAAGCAATAGCGTGCAGAACGCGTTGAACAACGAAAGCGATAGCTTGAAATAAAGACACGCTCGATACACATCCGAATATATGGAGCACCAAGTGCAAAACGAAAACCACACTTCTCAGTTTGATATTCAGGCAAGCTGGATAGACGAACACGTATATATATATATATATATATATATATATATATATATATATATATATATATATATGAAAGCGAAAGCGTAAAGTAGAGAACGCAAGTATAAGTAATGCGCAGAAACAGCACAGACACGCGAGCATCCGCGAGATCTGAAAAACGTAGACCAGGGGGAACACCACAGAGAGCAATCTTTCGGCGAGCGACGAACGACGCCGACGCGTATACGGCGTTATCTCGTTGCGCAAGAAAAAAGAAACCCAGCGACGCGAAATGAAATTGCGCTCGCCGGTAGCAGAGAACAACAGCTGCGAAGGGGTAGAGTGGGGAGGGACTCCAGTCCACAGGACCCCTCGAGAACCGCTGCACCAAAAACCGTCTTGAGAAAACGCGGAACAAGACCGTGTAGCGCGGAACACCCTGTATATACATATGAGTGAGACTGAATAGCCTTACACACGCGCACGCTCGCGCGCGTGTTAGTTTTTCTTTCCCTGGCCGCACCTTCCCGCCTCTTATGCAGCGACGAAATCTCTCAAGACCATCGCACGCAGAAGACGCGTACGCGCCACACACACATACTCTCTCTCTCCCCCACTCTCTCACTCGAGAGCGAATGAATTCATGCATATCGCACGCGGCCGCGTTCTCTCAGCCAGCCGTTCCATTCTAATAACGCGTATGTAAAAAACACAGACCACGCAGGCTTCGTCGTGGGCACCCCCCGCTGTGTGGAGCGTAATTTATTGCCGCTGTGCGTCGCACCAACAGAAGCAGCAGCAGCAGCGGCGGCAGAAGCAAGCGGTATATAGCGGCAGCAATTGCCCGACACCGTGTTTCTATTTCATCCCTCTTATTTTCCAACCTCGATTCATTTTCATAACCCTCATCCACCCCGCTATACCCCCTCGGCCGCTGCTTCAACGTCCCTATGTTCTCCACTGGCAACCTCAACTCAACCCGCCCACCCCATCCTCTTTTTCTCTGTCCCAACTTTCTTCCTGAACGTCTCCGCCAGCCAGCGCGCGCTCCATCCTGCGCAAAAACCACGAACGCCACTTCCTTGCGGTTTTCGGCTCGAAAGCTCCAGCTCCTTGGCACGGAGTATACGTTGCTGGATGCTTTTTATTATTGTTTGTCTGTTTCCTCACTAGTTTCTGTTTATGTGTGCGTGGTGGAGAAAGCGTAGGGCGCGAGCCCTCCATACACGAGACTTAAGAGAAGAAAAGTGAAGGACGCCAGCAAGAAGAAAAAGAAATTAATAACCAAAACAGAAAGGAGCGTCGAGGAGAGGGAGAATCGCGCGGCTGGTCGTTCTATACAGGGTTACACGGGGGCGATTGGGAAAACGGAAATCAGATCCGCTTTCTATACGGATGTGAGGCGCGCGCTGTTTCTTTCACATTCCTGCCCATTCTTCCTCTCTAAAACTCGTTCCGCAGAGTGCAATTCGCCGAGGCCCCATTCCTGTGCCACTGTAGTGCGTATACGTACGGTGCCTCGAACGCCTCCACGATGCCGTTTATGAAAAACGTCCCCCCGCTTTCTCCTCCTGCTGCTGCTGCTGCTTCCCCATATCCTATCCCTTCCCCACAACCGCGTAGCTCCCCCCCCCCACTACCCTTACCCCGGAACAACCGCCTTTATTTTCGTCCGTTCATTTTTTCTCTCGCTGAAGCTGCCACGCTTACATACTCGAATCCTATCGCTTTTGCTGTTCCTTCGATTCGTGCGAATATATTAGGCGTGTGTAACGCGCCTACAAATGGGTTTATGTGCGCGTTCCCTGCCGCCTTGCGAGGCCTTGTTCGGAGTTATCGCTTCCGCGTCGCGCCCTCCGGAGAGCCCTGGACCCCGTGGAGTGATAAAAACAAGAACGGGCGGGCAACGGAACCGCGCGGGCGTCGTCCGCGAAATGTCGCTTCCATATTTCTTCGCCGCCGTCTATGTGATACAACGGGAGCTATAGGTTCTTCACGCTAGTGCGCCCGCATGCAGGCCGACCACGCGAGATCAAAACGCAGCGCGTGATTATACTATAGACTCCGCATCCGCGTGTTCGTCTCGGCTGTTATGAAATCGAATGGACCCGTTTATGCCCGTAGCTTGTTAGAACCCCGTCGCGCCAGCTAGTCAAACATCGTTCAACGACCGCTCACGAGCAAGACCAGAATAGTTGAGAGTTCTGAAATGATACTTCATTATGATAAAGTATTATTTCAAATATCAATATTTTCTTTCATTTGGCGGGAAGAGGTTATTGATGGCGAAAAGAAATACAAACATCTATTCCTAGAAATACGCGTCGGAACGTCGCTGCTTGTGATGTTTAAGTGCTTTGACGTAAGCTCGCGCATAAGTAATGAATGGATTAAGTATTCAATTAATGTACGAGGCGATTTAATTTGAAAAAGGATTGCTGCGGCCTAACCCTCTTTCTAAGTACTAAAAGAGAGAGAGAGAGAGAGCTTAACCCGGGCCCACACGAAGTAATCATCCTCGCGATATAACGTGCCAGCAAATCTGGACGTGCAATCGTCGTACAGTTACCGAACGGAAATCCAACAAGCCCCCTCAGCCGCAGACCGCAACCAATCTTCGACGCCTTATCGTCAGACGTAAAACAGCCACGCAAACGCCCACGCAGCGCGGACCGTTACATGTGGCGCACGCGCCGCTACAAACGCCGGCAACGAACGGGCGAAGGAATCGGGTCACGATGTGAGACCGAGATTACCGACTCTAGTGGTTGTAAAGAAGGATGGGGAAGGGGGGGTAGCGCCGCGGCATCATTTCGTGCGCAATGACGCTATAGCTGTACTACGGTCAAGCCCACGCATGCGCATGCGCACCCGACTGGCCAGCGCTCGCATTAACCGGTGGACGTGGCTCGGGAGACGCCGCAACAACTACAGCAACAACGACGGCGACAAAGTGGAGGAGGGCGGAAAGGGGGAGGGGGCTAATTTATGAAGCTAACGATACCACTTACCAGCGCACAAAAAGTAAATCGGATGCCGAATAACAAAGATCGGAGGAGCACGATACAGGTGGCATATATATGGCCACGCGGCCCTCTAATAACACACGAGCACACGCGCAAAACGCATCCCGCGCCTCAATGACGCAGCCTTCCCTGCACATAGGCCGGACTCTCAGAAAACACCCCCGAAGATGGCCAGTGAGGAAGAAATCGCGTCAGACGACGGAAGGTGGATATCGGTTTCCTTCCTTCTTTCGCTTTCAAGCCCAGACGGCGATATCCGCGTGGGAACCATTAGGGAACCGCTATGCTCGTACACACGTAGCGGTATATATGAGGCCGTATATAAGCGGGGCGCAAACGGTGCAGCGGTCCTTATATAGCCCCGTGTATAACCTACAGCGATAAAGATACGATAAACGGGACGTAGGGGACCAAAGGGATGGCGGGACGATTCTGGGCGGGTTCGGACGGCGCGCCAGCGAGCGATGCTTCGCTACAGACGTAATCTGCAAGCTCCATTCCTTTAATTCTATTTATTTTTTTCGCCTTTTGACTCTCTATAGTACCTTCGGCGTGGCCTCCCGTTAGCAGAAGCCAATATATAAGTATAGACGAGGAGAAAAAGTAAGTTAATGCGAGGTGAAATAGGACAGTCCGCCGATCGAGAAAGACGGCACTCGGTAGTTCTAGCTGCGCGAAGAATCGTCCAACCCGGTATTGCCTCTTTGCGTTCGAAAATCGATGACGGAAGCACCCTAAGAATCACATTGTTCAGAGCGCTGCACGAGAATCACCCCAGTGGGTAAAATCCAGGGCATTGCGCAATCTCATCGCGTCCATATATATACCGAATGAAGAAGACAAGGACTTAGCAAAACAGCAATAAAAAACTTGTGTCGATATACCGACAGGAGGAAACCTCGCTGTAATCGCATAGCTGAACGTAAAGCAAATGGAGCCAATCGACTCGTCCTGCATCAGCAACGTGCGGATCATGCCAGCGCGTCGTTCGTAAAGCGGCATGTCACGACGACTCGTCAAAGTGCCAACTTCGAACACCGCGAAGGACTTCCAGCGATTCTGCTACGTACTACTACAGTTGTGGAACACCTCCGCCAGTTGTGCTAAGCTGCGCCCAGAGCGGGCCTTTGCGTCATCCTGCGCCAAAACGGCATTTAAGCGCAATATCGCGCCGAGCCTGCGCCAAAGCATGCATAAGAGCAAATCCCTCCTTCCACCGATGCTTTGGAGGTAGCAAAGCTGAAATCAAAATATAACAGCACGCTATCATCCGCATCACAGAAGAACTCAGAGGCCCGTCCATAGAGGTTCTCATTATATAGTGAGAAACAATACGGGCCCGTCGGAGCCGTCCTGTTCGTCATACGCGCATTGTTCTCTGACGGAAGTACAATGCATACTGCCGCGGTACCGTCTTACTGGCGCTTTGTTTCGCGTTTCCTCGAACCTGCGTGGTACCAAGGCGTTTGCCGAAGGAGGATGTCACGTTCTAGGATGAAAGTTAGGCTTTTTCGACGTTTATTGGTGATAGCGGGGCTCGTGCAAAAGAGCCGCTGCGATCAGAATCGCAAGTGGTGCATAATTAAAAATGGAATTTGGGAATAAGGTAGAATGTGGTACATGGCGAGAGCCACCACTTTGATGGGTGACGGCATATACTTGTTGACGCAAAAGCTTTGCGACGAGCTTGGGTCGCTGCGCTATTTCGGTGTAATAGTCGCCGACACAAACGCAAAACCCTGTTTGTGTTTCGCGCATGCGCAGGGGCACTGATGCTATTTTCTTTTTTCTTGCGGCCGCAAAGTCTTTGTGGGCACCTTTGTGGGCACCACCTTTGTGGGGTTCGTCGTTTCTTTTACTTGCGAAGTTTTGATCGTTCTCCATCACAGAGCGGGGTAAATTCTGCAAGTGCATCGCCCCATGCTTCTCGCCTGACCCACACAAGATGGCGTACGTCACCCGCCGTGGTTGCTCAGTGGCTATGGTGTTGGGCTGCTGAGCACGAGGTCGCGGGATCGAATCCCGGCCACGGCGGCCGCATTTCGATGGGGGCGAAATGCGAAAACACCCGTGTACTTAGATTTAGGTGCACGTTAAAGAACCCCAGGTGGTCGAAATTTCCGGAGTCCTCCACTACGGCGTGCCTCATAATCAGAAAGTGGTTTTGGCACGTTAAACCCCATAATTATTGGTGCCCACCCTGCGCATATCGAAGAACCTGGCCGTAGCGCCCTTTGCGAGTAGAGGTGTGGAGGGGCGTAGCGTCCTTCCCTGACTGCGCTTACAGGGTAAGCCTCGCGCAAACCAGTCGTCACAACATACCGACTATATCAGTTACAGTCTGCGTAGTATGTGGTAAGCACAAGTGCGTTGGACCCTGCGCCAAAAGTGCCTGCTGCTGCGCCAAATCGACTTTGTGCCTGCGCCAGGAACTGCGCCGTAAGGTGAAATGGTTATTCCACAACTGCTACTTGCACAGATAATCAAGACGTCGTACACACCAATCCAAAGTACACTATCATCTCTGGCTTTGTCCAGGCTCGTTCCTTTACCCAGCGCGACTTAATCCGGTTTCGGTATGGTTAACTTTCCTAACAGTCCTATCGCTCTTCGTTTTCTTTTTCTCATCTACACCTCGCATCGGCAGACGGCAACAAAGTGACTGACAACGAATCTTTACAGACAACGGACGTCTTCTTTGCAAACACGTCGAAAGAGTGGCCTATAGATTGAGAACAAAAAGAAGTGTTGATCAACTACAACAATCACACATTGTCTGCGAGTGAGAACAACCGTCGCATCTTACACAACGCAGGAACGGACAGTGAGAAAGAGAAAGACGGGCGGAAGCCAAGCGGGCGGAAGCAGGCGAGTACTGCGGAGTACACTACACACAACGGAGGAAACATCCAAAGGCGGTGGCAGAGGCCCCGGACGCCGAGGCCAGCCAAGCGGAGAGCAAACGCGGCCGAGCCGGGCCAAGCCGAGCCAGGGCCGCGGGGCGCACGCACGAACACTCTTCGGGCAGCAGGCTGGGCAGCCTGTTCTCTCTCGCTTTCCTTCTTCTTGCGTCTTGTCTTTACGGTTGAAAGGGCGAGGGTATACGCACTTTACGGCACTGTCTTTTCTCTGCTTTATCGGGTACGTAAGTCGACCGCGTTTGCCCTTGCGCAGGATGAGCAAAGGCTAGCTGCCCAGCCGCTCGCGTGTTCTTGTCGTTGCGTGCACGACTCCGTGTGTGGCAGTCCAGCGAGATGGTGGGGGCGGTGGGGTGTGGTGAAGTAAATAATAAAGGAAAAGAAGCAAAGGCGGATGCACGCCCAAGAACACGACGAACAGGACAGACGACGGAACCGAAGAAGCAGACGGAGACACACGCGCTCTGTGTCGTCCGTCTGTCCCTTTCATCCCGTCGTCTGCTCTGCTCGCCCCGTACTTCGAACAAGGAGTGGAAGCAGTTGCACGACTCTATGGTGGGTTCTTTACAAGTACGATCTCTGTGGGAAGTTTTTAAGCCTAACAGCTAGTGACCGATTGCTTTGTTGGGTAGCATTGCTAAGGTGTTCTCCGTCGGCTTTTTCGCCGCTTCACAGCCTAGAGGATTAGAAAATGCAGCGCTTATCCTCCACTAGAGATTCACAGTATTGTGTTGCAGAGGCCTTGCAAAGACCCGGCAACAGATATCGTACGTCGCTTGCGCAATGACATCGAAACTTTCGACTAGATGACCCGGACACGACAGTTTCAAACACAGTGCAAAGTCTTATGGCTGAATAAAATATGTTCCGCTGTCCTGCTGTCTTCCATTCTTCCTTATTGCGATTTTGTGCTCGTGCTTAGCCTGTGCGTACTTCGTACTGATTACGTGTGTTAACAGAAAGATGACTTCCATGCAAGAGAAAAAAGTGTGCGAGACTGACATTCTGACAAGCATAAAACGAGTGAACGTAACACACTGTCTAGCGCAGAAATGCGTCCGTCATGCACTTCACGCACTGCCCCTGGTGGTATGCTGTGCTGCCATCTTACGGCTAGCTGCTGTGAGCACTACACGGCGCCGCCATCTTGGGCTGCAGGACGTGAACTGTTCACGTCTGCTCGCGGCTGCGTCAAGTGCAGACGAAACGCCGAACGCATCTGTACGCGCAATAGTAACACTCGAGAACCACGATGGCGTACACTGCCCATTATAGTTAAAAGACCTTCCGTGTCTGCAGCCTGTCACATCGCGGTACACGAACGCTTCCTCGAAATCGCGGGCTGCATATAACTCGAGCTGAGGACGCTCGACTCACGGCACTTTCCCACATCACGTGATACACCAGGAAAAGACCAGGCTGGTAGGACTTACCTAGAAGAGAAAAAGAAAGAGAGAAGAAAAAAAGGAAGCGGTTAGGCTTTGACCAGAACACACTGCACTGAAGAATATAACAACTAGTTTTGGCGCCGTATCTCCTCATTAATACGCTACGCTATGAGGGCATTGCTCGCCGACAACCGTTTAAGAGAGTTTAATATAAGCATGAAGAGCGAGTTTTTAAAATTATCTATAAATTAACGTCAGGGAAAGGCAAAGTGGTATCTATAAAACACCGCCCGACAAAAGTCAAACTCGCTATCAAGCATATTTGTGAATGCGCCATTAATGTCTTGGTTATTAGTGCGTCTGTCGTCAAAACACACTTACACAGTTCGCAGAAGATGCGGTAATGTTCACACTGAAGACAAACCTAATCTGATCCGCATTTCGTGCATGGCTGATACGCTGGCGAACCTGAATCGGCACAACATAGGTGCAAAAGTCGCGATTGCGTAAAACGCAAAGCAGGTAACGACATTCAATTTTTTAGAAGTATGAATAAAGAGACGAAAATCGCAGGCGAATTAATATCGCTCCGTAATATCGTACTATGCCCTGAAGCAATACACTTTACACTCCTGTAAAATTTATAGCGCCTAGTTGTTCACTCCGAACCAAACGAGAGAGAGCGTAAAGGCGGAGAGGTTTAGCTGCATTGAGTTTCCGAACCAAAACTCAACTCAGCTGAAAGTGCCTTCTTTTTACGACTCTTATCTGAGCGCGCAAAAGGCGGAGTCACATCAGCACGTTGCATTCACGAAACTCTGTTTGACTTGAACAAACACTGCAAGAGAACCGGACGCTGATGCAAAGTGCAGTGCGAAGGACAATATACCCAGAACGGAGAACCCCCCTCCCCCCCGCACCTCGTATAAGAATGAAAGAGAACACTGCTGTGCTGTTAGAATAATTAGGAACGGGAAACAACAACGACAAGATCTGGCGAGTAAACTCCGCGAAAGATGAACGCGAACACGACAAAGATCGGGGCTTGAGCAGCAATGTCCGGCCCCTCCTTGCTCGTAAACAGGCTTTCGAATGCCCGAAGAAAGAAAAAAAAAAAAACCCTGATCGAAGTGCGCGGCTCATTTACAAGCGATTACCGAGATTCACCCTCTTATTTCTCTTCTTCGTCCTTCCGCACATTGTGTACCGTCTCCCCTCCATCCCTTTTCTTCCCCACCAAAGAAAGCGCAATTTCAAAACACTCCCCGGTGACGGTCAGCGCTGGGGAAACCTTAGCTGCTCTCTGATTTGTTCTTGGCTCGTCTTCGGTATTTGTTCCCAAGCTATCTTGTTGGGATGAAAGACAAAGGGGCGGGCGGGGCCCCCGACAAAGGGGACAAGCTGCGCCCGAAGCACGCCCTTTAGGGTATAGTTTCCCCATTTATTGTTTCCCCCTTTTTTGCCTTCTTTCCTATGAGAAAAAGAAAGAAAATATCAGTTCCACGCTTGGACAAACACGCTAAAACAGGGGCGACACCGGCACTCTCCGAGATAAGGGATGCACGAGGGATGAGTCGGGAAGATCGCGGGGAAAAGCGGGAGGCAAACAGGGACAGCGGGGTATGCGCAGTGTCACCACGCCTTGCATTGCAAATGCCCGCTGTAGCTGAAGGGGGAAGTTTCAGCGCAGTGCTTCTTGGTGTTAGTTGTACAGTTCTTTTTCGTTGTGCTTCTTTTTCTTTCTTTTTTACAACAATGACGACGCTTTCAAGCGCTGTATAAACTGAGGGTCAAGAGGTCAAGGTCGGAACTTTCACAAGCTCCGGTGTTTCTTTCTTATCGCTCGTCGATGCGCAACCCGGCGAATCGCGACAAATGGGCAGGACGATATATGGCGACTCGGCACTAATCAGAAAAATAATCAGCCCTTATACTCTGCAAAGAAGGGCGAACAGAGAAACTGTGGTGTGTTTTACCTCAATCGACGCATCCATGTATATTATTATTATTATTATTATTATTATTATTATTATTATTATTATTAACATTATTGAAGTACACAGGCAACGAATACATCTTTTGATTGTGGATTGCCTTATTATTTTTCTTTTACAAAGTACTGAGTCGCGCAAGTACAGCCGCATGGCAGACGGGAATGCCACAAATTAACAACTTGACTGTGAACTACGTAATTACGAAAAGTAAATAAAACTCGGCGTACTGCTAGAGTCGTCTTAGCACCTAATTGCCATATAATGTCTTTCGGCATAGTTTCGACAAAACAAGAGTTACAGCCGTTTTCTGTAACCGTACTCCCTCCGTAGACGGCCATGTATTGACAGCAGACGGGAATTCTGTAACGTTTACAACTTCACTGTGAACTAACGAATTATGTCAAGTAAATGCAAATCGGCATAATGACAGAGTTGTGTCAGCGGCCAACTTCAGCATAATGCTTTCCAAGATACCTACATTAGATCGAGAGCTACGGATCATTCGCGAGAAGCTGGAGACAAAAACGCAGGTGGCATCTGACGCGGACGCAGGAGAAGGCTCGAGTTTTGTGTCGACACACGGACACGATCCCTGGGGGGAAGTAGCCCTTAACAGCTTCGCTGCAAATACTTCAATCGTCGAAATAACATGGAGGCAGGTGAAAGACGATATCCTTCCTCTTGTGGGTAGCCGACAACGTCCGAAATTGATACTGTTGTATAAAACACCGCATGGAACGCTAGAA
The DNA here is from genome assembly GCF_023375885.2 of Dermacentor andersoni. Taxonomy (NCBI): domain Eukaryota; kingdom Metazoa; phylum Arthropoda; class Arachnida; order Ixodida; family Ixodidae; genus Dermacentor; species Dermacentor andersoni. The sequence continues at coordinate 92,081,462 of NC_092824.1, read as the reverse complement.
GCCCAGTTGAGGTCACTTGAAATATTTCGTTCTTTTTTTTTTTTTTTTTTCAAGCATGGGAATCCGCATACGTATTACCGCTACGGTCAGTATAACATCAGCGCTTGTGGTGACATCTCGTGACAGCCAACACTGAGTATAAAGACTATACGCACACTTTTAGGAAATTATTACGCACTCTTTTAAGATCCAACTGGGTCCGTTCGCATGTGACTCACGAGAACGTTTATCGTCGAGGCTGTTGTCGTACGGGAAAGCGGGCACAAAACCAAAAGCCGCAGGGCTGCGTTCTGGCGCGTGTCCCCAAGGCCACCGGTCCTCCTATTCACAGCGGCGGAGGAGCGTAAAACTGCTAAAAAACCTCAGGAACCAGTGTTGAGCTCAGGAGAGAGAGAGAGAGAGAGAGAGAGAGAGAGAGGGGGTGTGTGTGCGCGCGCGCGCGCGTGTGTGTGTGTGTGTGTGTGTGTGTGTGTGTGTGTGTGTGTGTGTGTGTGTGTGTGTGTGTGTGTGTGTGTGTGTGTGTGTGTGTGTGTGTGTGTGTGTGCGCGCGCGCGTGCGTGTGCGTGTGCGTGTGTGTGTGTGTGTGTGTGTGTGTGTGTGTAAGCCGAAACAGCCAGAGCTGGTGATCGACATAATTTACCACACAAAGGCAACACTGCGACTACGAGAGACGCCGTGGTGGAGGTATAGGTCTCCGGGCTAATATTTACCACCTCTGGTTGTTTAAACTGCACCCAATGCGCGGTGCATGAGAATTTTTGCACTCAAAACCACCCCACCCCATCGGAATGAGGCCGCCGCGGCCGGAACTGGAATTGGTGACCTTGTGCTTGGCTGCAGGACGCCAACAGCCACCGGGCCACCTTAGCGCGTAGCCCGAGTGCTACTTTCCAACGTAGGATGGATCAATCAATCAATCAATCAATCACGCTAGCTTGTTATCTATCAATCAATCAAATAACAGGAATGAAAACAAGAAGTACAACAGGGCGGATATTACGTGAACGCTCTTCACGCAACCTCCCTCGTATATAGTTGAAAGCTCGTCAGGCGTGAACCGAAACTAAACCAAAACATCCACATATCAATATTTCCTTCTTCCCCTTTCTTATTTTCTTTTTCCCTTCTCGCGCACATAATTCAGGCCTCTTTCGCGGTGTTTCCGATTGTTTCTAAACCAGCGCCCGAGAGGACTCCGCTCCGTCGGAGCCGTATAAGAAAAAGAAAAGTGTTAAAGAAAGGGGGACCCGATGCCGAATCTCTGCACGAGCGAAACGAAGAAGAGGCGGCAAAGTGAACAAGCGCGGACGTCTGATTAAGTGAGGTGAGTCGAGAAGCGAGTCGTTTCGCCGAAGGAGCGAAGGAAATACACAACGGGAGGGGGCTGCGCGAGATTCGTGACAAATCGGTTTGCAGTCTCGCCGGAGCTTCAAGCATGCGAGCGCGCGCCTAATGAAATTACAGCGCGAGCTGCGCGGAGTGTGAGAACAGAGAAAAGTGTGTGGGGGGGGGGGGGGCAGTGCCGAGGTCCGAGAGGTGGAATGATGGCCCTAACAGTCTTAAGAAAACAAAATTTCAATGGTAAACAAAAGCGAATAAGCGAATAATAAAAGAAAGGTTTTTCGCTTTAATGAGGAACGCGAGAGAAGCGCTCGCACGAACACAAACTTGGACCGCGAAACGGGGGCGCTCGTTGAAAAGGAAACCAAAAAAGAAAAAGACAGACACACAGACGGACGGAAGAAGAGAAGGAAGGGTATTAAAACGAGGCAGATGGCGTAATGGCAAAAACAGAGAATAATGGCCTTACAGGAAGGACACGGGAAAACGCGACGAACTCGCAAACGATTCAGAGGAGAGACGGCGACGAGCGTAAAACGGGGCAGAGGAATTAACTTACATCTGGCCGCGAGATTATGAAAAAAAAAAGTGAGCTGAAAAAGAAAAAGAGGGACTATAGAGAAACGAGGGACCGCGGACGCGTGTTTCGAACGACGACAGTACGAGTTTAGAACAAGAAAAACAAAAATAATGATTAAAAGAAAGAAGCATGCGAGAGAAGGAAAGGGGACCTGGAGCGCTGGGAATATGCGAGGACGACTCTCAAGATTAATTCGAAAGAGAAGCGGCGCCGGTATATAGAAAAGCGCTAGCAGCCAGGAAGATGCACGCGCGGGGCGCCGCTACAACAAAACAAGGAAGGAACAGCCGGCGTACAGCGGGACTGTTTCACAAGAGTCTCTCTCTCTCTCTCTCTCTCTCCTGTTTTGCCGGGTGACGCCCGCGACAAAAGCGCTTTTCTAAAGCAAGATGAAGAAGAAGAAGACGATGAAACCGGTTATTCATTCAGCTTCTTTCTGACCTTCGTTTTCGCCTGTTCGTTTTTGTTCTTTCTCTCTTGCTTTTCGTTCTAGAAGCACCGCCCTATAACTGCAACAACAACACATGGTCAGCCAAACATGTCTTTTCAATTACGGAAGCTCGCTGTCCCTACCCTCCCCCCTCCTCCCACCCCCTCCACTCTGTCTTCCTGCTGTTTTAAGCGCGGAGTGTTACGCTATAGAAGCGGCCGCGTATTCTTCAACTGCCTTCTTTCCAAGGGCAGCTCGCTGGAAGCTGGCTGGCTCCGCGATGTTGGCTGGGGCTTACGTCGAGGAGATTAACAACTGGTCGGACAGTCTCCGGCGCAATCTCGACGGGAAGGGGAGGAGGAGAGGGGGGGGGTGGGGGTATCCTGGCCTGTTATGCAGCGTTTCGTCACGAGCGACAGTCCCTAGTTATAGTAGTCGTTTCGTCTAGACTCGTCTCGTCTCAAGACAGACCAGGTTAGGAAGAGAGAGAGTACAAGCTACAGCTCTCGGGCATCCATGAATCGCTTAAGTCTGGAGCCGGTTCGTGATTATTTTTGCCAACTGTAGCTTTCCCGACGTGCGGCCCGGTGTATAGACGCACCGAGCTGCTTCTCGAAATGCAGCTTCTTGATCGCTCTTATCTGAGCTTCGAAGACTAAAAAGAAAGAAGAAGAAAAAGAAATGAACGAGACGCGAGAAAACAGCCGACGACTTTCGTTCCGACACGAGTAATCGTTGTTCGATTCGACCACAACCGTTGTCGATAGCTGCAGTCGATACGTCAGATTTATAGTGCCTGTGGCCAAGACAAGAAATATTCACCCTCCCGCTGCCCTTCGTTTCTCGCTCCGTATCAAAGTGGAAACGGGTTGGCGAGAAGATAGCGCGCCAAAGTCCATTTCCGCCTTCGCGGTCTTGTTTATTTTTATTTAGTTATCTTTTAGTGCCAGATGGGGGGGTCCTTCTTTTTCTTTATAGGTTCGGGCACAGCAAGGTAGCTGTGATTGCGACAGTTGGTGAACCATCACAGTGATCATTGTGTCCTCACTAATGCGCAAACCCTGCGCGTCAAATAACGAAACGACACTTCGAAGGAGGCGCTCGCCTCTGCCGCTGTTCTCTCTTCTGCACTGTTCCCTCAATCACCAAAGGCACGGTCTGATTGGAAGAAGCAGAAGCTAACGATTCAAAAGAATGCGAGGAAGAACTATGCGAGCTTGTCTTCAACCCTGACCTCCGAGATGAAGCTGCGCTCCCACCGCCTGCGATCTAGGAGACCATATGATTAAAACATTGCAGTGTTCATGTCAGGTATGTCTTTAACGGGGCGTCTGCGAACTTCAGATTGCTCCCGCTATTGTGGTACACGTCAGTTGAACACGTGAGGTGTGAACGCATCTTCGCGCTCTCTTTAGGGCATTAACATTTAGAGTAACGTTTCCTGTAACTCAGCTGACGCAGGGCCGCCATGACTCGCCGTGGTTGCTTAGTTTCTTTGGCGTTGCGCCGCTAAGTACACTCGAGGTCGTGGGATCGAATCGCGGCCGCGTCAGGCGCATTTCGATGAGGGCGAAATGCAAAGACGCCCTTGTATCGTTCATTTATGTGCAGGTTAAAGGTACCCAGGTGGTCAAAATTAATCAGAAGCCACTCACTAAAGCGCACACCCTAATCAGATCGTGGTTTTCGCACGCAGAACTCCAGAATTTAGTTTCATTTGATTTAATAGGAACTCCGTCAACATGGTTGTGCTTGCGGGCACTGTTGGGCAACTTTCAGCCAACTGCAACAGTGCCGCTAACGTGAGCGTTATTTTTTTCTTTCGTTCTCTCTCTATCGTCCTCTCTCTCGACGATGAGGAGCAGTCGACACCCATCTCGGAGGAGTCACTATCTACTCCCACAGATTCTTATCATAAACGTAGTTAATGATGATCAAAAGTGAGCGCTTAGGTCAAGCCGCTGGCAAATTCGAGAACCGCCACCCATGATGGATCAGCCGCTATGCTCGCGGCTTAACACAAAACCCGTTGCTTCATCACGCGCTCATCGGGCCTCGCAAAACAAAAGATCGCGCTCGATATAATGGGCTACGCTTGCGCGCTTAAAGTCAGCGCAGCTGCCGAAAGGGTGAAACGCAGTCTTGGCACCCCGCGACGAGCAGCGAAGTAGGTGGGCCGAGCAACTTGTCCGGAGACCGCCGACACGTCCGAAAGCAGCGCGGCCTCTCAAAGCGCGCTTCCAGGGCCCGGCGCGAGCCCTTCGGATTAATAATAACCTCTCGAGGCACCGTCCGTCAGTCGCCCGAAAAGCAACAACACCACCGCCGCCAAAATATCTTTTCCGGAACTAAAACGCGTTAAAAAAGAAGAGCAGGGAAGAAAGAAAAGGAACGAACGGGAGGACCAAACGATGCTTGGAAAGTCATTAAATCGTCGCCTGGCTCCACAAAACCGTAGGCACCACGGGGCCACTTAGGTTTGTTCATTAATTAACGAGGGTTAATGCACCTCCAGAGAGCTGGAATGAAGTGGGCGAGAGGAAGGAGGCTTTCGGGAGAGGAAGAGAAAGAAGGAGGGCGAGTGATGCTTAAGAGGCGAGACGGGCAGCAAAGGTTTAGAAAGAGCCACCGAGAGAGAGAGAGGGGGGGGAGAGATAGAGGGGGTGGCCGAAGAAAAACGACTCTCTTTAAGCAACGAGGGTAATCTTAGCGCACTTAGATTAGCGGCGGCCGGAGTTCACGCGGTGCCAGCCTCTTCGCGGAGACCGCCGACGCGCTCTGCGGCCTGTTAGAAGATCGGCGAGCCCGCTGGACAATGGGGCGCCGCTGGACTCGCGCCTTTCCGCGGCTTCGGAAGCTCGGAAGATATAGTGACGTCGGCCAAAACAATTACGCCATCGGATAATCCGTGTTAGAGTAATGACGACGATAATAGTATATACCAAAACACGTCCACGGCGTGGCGAACCAACGCTTGTAATTATACACAGTCTCGGCTGCTGAGGATATCAGGTGGTCTTAACCTGCAATATCAAGTCCTTTTGGGGGGCAGTAGCAAGTATTCTGAGCTATGACGGTTGAAAACTTGAAGAAAGATGTGCACACGACTCGTCCGGTATAGTTTGTCTCAAGGTTGCTTAAGCTGTATATACTACTCATTAATTAACAATTTAGCCAAAGTGAAATTTGGTTGCGCACGGTTGGCCTTTAACTGGAGTTGTAGCGCCGAGGAAATGCAGCGCCAGACGCTCCGCCACAGACAAGCCTCACGACGAGCAACAATAGCTCAACGGCGCGCCGTGCCAAAGATGCCGAACGTCGTAGACGATCCGTTTACTGACAAAAGCCATCCGCGAAATGCGATCAGCGCAGCGGGATCATTGTTCACAGCGGGTGCTTACAAAACCGGAAACGTGCGACCGCATTTGGCGGTTATCAACCCTGCAGCTTGTTTATAAATCCTACCCCCCACCCCCGCCTGAACTCAAGCCCGTCTGTTCGCCTCCGGGCCAATCACCAGCGGCGCGGGCAGACGATCTCTCCCGCCACATGGAAACGATCGTCTGCTAACACAAGAGCAACGTACCCGAAAGGGAGCCCGACGACGCTCACACGCATCCTTCTCCCACACGGATGGGAAACAGAGACATTAGCGAGCGAATCGCGGAGAAAAAGTGACAGCTAGAGAGATGAATACGATACCGACCATCGCTCCTTCATTCCGCACGTCGTTGCGGAGGCGGTCGGTACTACGTGTATGTATGTGTCTGTATCTTATAAACGTCCTATATATAGAGCGCTAAAGACGATGAACTCGGGGGCGGCGGTGGCGGGAGTGGCATTAGCCAGCCAACTGGAAACCATCACCACACCGCACACGTACGTTTACGTACACTCACACACAGAGGCGCACGAACTGGGTGATCGCGCAATCGCTTATATCTCTCGTCCGCCACCCCTGGGGCATTGCTTCTCTCCATCGCGTACGCCAATCGCTCGCTCACTCTCAGCCAGCTGAGCGTGTGTGTGTATGTGTGCCCAGTGGCGCCCACCCGGCCACAGATAGAACCCGATGGACAAATGAACGAACGCGTACAGAAAGGATGGAGGGATGAAAGCTCGGAGAGGGCCGGGCTCGGGAAGTCGGCGCGATTACACAGACGGAAGAGGAGAGAATTGAAGGCTGCTCGCCTTGGCTTGGCACCCGAAGGCAGAGAAAGACGCAGAAGGAAGCGAAGACCGGTGGCAGAATGCTGGAAGCGACAAGAGGAAAAAATAACGCATTCCGACGCAAGAAACCGTGGGAGAGCGTGATGACCGAGCAAGGGCAATGCGTGGAGAAATCGGAAAAAGAGAAAAAGAGCGCAAACGACGGAGAAGGGGCGGGATGATAGCTTCGCCGAGTGAGCGATAGAGGGCTCCGCCGATACAGCAAAAGCAAAGAAATTAATAAAGAAAGTGGAGCCAGGCCACGGAAAGAAAAAGACGGAACAGATACACGAGAGGAGAACCAAAAGTGCGGACCTCTCGCGCGAGGGGGCGCAGCGAACGAAAAGGAAAACAAGGAGCGCTCCGCCAAGCCCGAGCAGAGATGCGGAGAGAGCGGGCGAGGGGGAGAAACAATCATTGCGTTCGGACCATCTGCGAGATTTATTGACACGGGACCTTATCGGCGCGCCAGACTCGCCCAAGGGGTTGGTTGCCGGTGTGTCTGTGCGTGAGTGCCCGCGTTCGAGGCAGGTCGACCGTATCGTACAAAAGCTCCGTTAGCCCTGTGGCGAGAACGATCGACTCGGCTTGGCTGGTCGGCAGGCCGGCGCGAACACCCAGCGCAGCCAGGCAGAGACAGACATACCGAAGGTCGGTTGGCAGCGAAGCGAGCCGCCCGAGCACTGAAAGGCTGCCGTTGCATCGGTTCTCCCCTTCTTTCCTCGCACACGTGTCGCGGTGGGACACGCGTCGGCAGCTGGCATATCGGGCTTGTATAGACGTATGAAAGCAGTAGCACAAAGATCTGCCTCGAAGGTTCGGCAGCGAGGAAGGAGACCAGCTGTTCGACCTCATATTCCGAGCGAACGTGCTCTTCGCTGTTGTACCGCGACGCAGGTGCGTGGCTTTCACTTTGCTCAGGACACTGTGGGTATCCGTACCAGTTACAACCCCCGGCTCGGCGAATCAGGATGTGTGTCTGCATTATCCTGCTACGATGTTGCATTCCTGTAGCAGAAGAAGTAAACTTTTCTTTGTTATATATCCGACAACGAGTACGTCACTTTACGCGGTAACCACGACTGACGAAGAAAAGCGCGACAGTTAGTATGAAATCACAAATCGCACAGCGTTCTGCATTTGTAAGGTAACTATACGTCAACGGTAAAGACGAGCCTCTTCGACCACGGGCGCCGTGGCACCGCTCATGTTGAACACGACTCTACATGTACATTGCTATGTTGAGTGAAATGCACCATGGATCTGTGGTGTGGACCACAGATCCATCACATACGGTAGTCGGACTAGCAGGTGGAAGCTACAAATGTTTCGACTATAGAGCACCACAGGAATCTGGGAAACCTGAAGAAGGGCGCGTTTCGGCGTTCCGGTGCAACGTATAGCCTCGCCAAGACAGCTGGCCCTAACGCGGCGTCGTGAGACGGACCGCGCGCGAATGCCAGCCTGTCGTATTGTCACTGCGGGCATGTAAGTATAAAGGAGACGTTTAACAGAAAAACTGATCACACAGCGCTCAAATGACACACAGAGTGCGACTACGTACACGCGGTGAGTTGTCCTACCTCACATCCGTTAGTGTGCTCTTTACAGCTAGTCAGGTCAACTAGCCCGAATTACGCCCTTGGTTAACATGAGGACTTTCGAGTTCATCCCGTAACGCGTCAATGTTGAAAGTGCTCAACATTCAAAGTGCTCAATGTTGAAAGCAGATCATCGTTATGGAACGAGGTGACCTATTAGGGCGAGGCGAGCAATGACACGTTAATTGTAACGGAATATCCGTTTCCCCATAAACGTCGCAGCTCTGATCAGAACGCTTCAGAAAGGCGAATAAACCTAACCGTGCAGTACGCCAACCATCATTCAACGACAGCAGGTGGTGGTTAGAACGGGTGCAGGGGTACCCTCTATTCTTTGATGCCCCTTGTTTCACTTAACCAGGATATAAGTCTTTCGCAGGACAGAGCTTCGTACAAAAATTACTAGAGGAAACTCCGGCGCTGCCATCCTTTGGCAACTAAGTGAATGATAAGTAGTTAGACGGTTTTGCTTAGCCTTCGTCCTTTTGGCTTCAGAAGTTATTGCGGAGGCGTTTATTGCGCTTTATGTTTCTAAATTACCTTCAAATCACATATCTCCAAACGCATGAAGGCAGCAAACTTCGGCCCGCATGTACATCGTTGCGAATTGTTCCACCGATAACGTAATATTGTGTTGAAAATGGTCGATTAGCAAAGTTACAAAGTCATTTGAAGTCAGGATAACGAAGCCTGGGAAAAGTCATGTACACTAAGCATAATTCCTATGCTAGTTGAACTGCCACCCCCCCATTTTATCCCTTAGATACTAGAGCCGCGGTTCCCTCTAGTATTTTTTTTTTATTATTTTCTTTTGTAGCAAACTCGCATGCTCCGCAGCAGACTTTCTGTTCCTGGTGTGGTGTTGTGGACCAGTTGCTGAAACCTGCAGATTGCTCCCCCGCCCTCTGGCGAACGCGGCGATCTCATGGCCGGAGCTCACGCTTACGGAGGCGGAACAAACGACATTAGCAGCGTCCTTACAGTATGGACAGCCACTGACCGGCGCAGTAAAACCGCCCACGAAATGTGTTCATGGCTCGCAGAGCCAAGGGCAGCCAAGCCAAAGCTAATCCGAAGGCCACGTACGCAACGCCTGCGACGCGACGCATTCGGGGCTACTCAGGCGCCGAGTGCGAGCAGCAAGAAAGGCAACAGTGCTAGGATTCCAGGACGCCAAGAGGAGACCTATACGTGCGGTGCGGCGAGGCGGAACTAGCACTGGCGCCACCTAGCGGGAGCTATCGCAAACTGCGCCAGCTGTTGCTAGAAGTGGCCGTAAAAACGTTCTTTACGAGGCCAGCTCTTCCACCACGTCGTCCTTTACCCCACCCTTACCGCCTATACTTTCCAGCGCTCATCTACGCTCCTTCTACCCTTACCCCACGGTCCGGTCCGTACATGGCTAGCAAACGCTGGACCGAACGCTCCTCGCTGCAAGGCTTGGCTCGGTTTTGCTTGTCTTCGCTGCTGAAGTTGTTGTTCCGAAGAAGGGGCCGAGAAAGTGTACGAGACGACGGCAGAAACTTGGCCATTATGAGGAGTCGCCGCGATCGCGAAGAAGGTTAAAAGTAGAAGGGAACAAGACCGGGAAGGGAAAATGCGAAGAGGGGGAGGGGGGGGGGCGGACTCGGCTGGAGCGCTGCGAGAATCCGATCACGAAGGCATCTGAAAGCGAGCACATAAACCTTACACGACCGGCTTCGCACGCCATGGCGGGCGCCTCGGGAGAGACGCGTGCCGTTAGGAAATGAAACTACGACGTCGTTACGGCACGGTGGATGCAGGACCGGTCGTGCAAGGCAGAGAGCAGTGGCGCGCTGGTCGCAAAAGGCAATCGCGTGTACTGAGCTGCGTGCGCGCGGGTGAAGGTCCGAGAAAAGAGGGAAAGAGGCGCCGTACTTCATCGCGTGCAGTGCTCTCTGTATTGAATGCGCAGGGCAGTCGCATGCAAAAACGAGATATGCACGCTTGAACATACGCACTGGGAGTGTGGGTCGCTCGGCCCTGGCATTTCCCGGTATCGGTTTTTAGGAATGATCAGATCCTCCGATCATATCCCTCAAGTCCTGGCTGTCCAGTACGCCCCTGATAGGGCTAGGAAGCTTGACCTCCCGGTCCCAACATGGGACTAGCCAGGCAGGTGGCAACACCTTGTACAGGACCAGAATAAAGTTATTTCCTCCTCCTCCTCCTTCGTAGGGCAGTCCGTTTTCAGAATAGAGACGAAAAAGAGAGAGAAAAAAACGAAAGAAAGCCTAATTCGTATTCAATTGCTAAAAGCAGATTTAATTTGACATCAGTGTTCCCACACTAACTAACCTTTCTGTATCCAACATCAGCGTAACGGGACACGTCGACCGCGTTTGTCTCCATACATGGTGATGCGGCATCGAGCCGAACATTAGCGAGGCGAGCCGGAGCCTGCGGAATTGCAACATCACACAATGCCGCTCGTTCCATAGAGATCGACACGCCAGCGCTACAGCACCAACCGGAGAAACAGAACTGACGCATCAATAACCTACGTGGGAGGAGAGAAGAGATAAATTGCAGTAATATGTAAAAAAAAGAAAGAATAAGATAAAGAAAACAGGGATACGGAAGAGGCGGACCCGATGTCCGGAACATCGTAGGCAGCGTGGAAAGCGAGCGGCATTTTGCCACCACCAGCCCGGGCGGGAATAAATTCCGCTCTGCCCAACACCCCTCTCCATCACGCGCGCAGTTTTTGGCGCTGTCCGACGCAGCGGGCCCGGGACGCAGAAATAAAAGCGGCCGAAAATGGGGGCGATAAAAACAGCACCGCTCGCCATCCCACGCGCTCGGTTCGCTGTTGCCCGAAATCGGCTGCCGCCACGCAGCTAGTAAGAAGGAGCGGGGAGAAGGGGGGGGGGGGGGGGGGGGGGGGGGCGAGGGAGAGTGGGTGGAGAGGGGGGGGGGGGGCGTGCTCTACACATTTTACAACCATTCTGGCGCGAGCGGCAAGCGAAGAAAGCGCAACACGGCAGAGGGCGCGCCCATTCTCATCTTCACTACGCCACGCGAAATTCCTCCTCTTCCTCATGTCAGCCAGATCCGCTCCCCCCCCCCCACCCGCTATTCTCTCTCAAACGCTTTCCTCCTCTCTCACAATATACAAGGCAGTTGCGAAAGCGTGGGCGGAGGACATTAGTGCGACACGGTGCGATTTCTGGTCACGTGAAACGTGAAACTTCAGTGGTGTGGTCACACTTCCCGCTGAATCCGGGGCAACACGAGATGCAATTCTGGGCATTATCGAATTCGCCATCTCGCCAGCTCCGATTGGCTCGCACAGAAGCTACGCTCGCTCTGACTGGTTAAAAATAAAAGGGGTGGGGGAGGGGAGTCGCAACGATTGTCTAGAATAGCACCAACCCGGTCTCGCGTATACAGAACTGCTAATTATGCCCAACGTTTAGACAGATGTTTCAGGTTGTCCTGTGGCGAGATGGCGACAGGTAGCACTCTGTCATATATGTAAAGTCACGTAGCCTGCATTTGCTTCACACCTGCGAGCACCGTGAAGGGTGACAAGAGTATAGTACGTCCCCATTCTCCGCCACTCGAACAGCCACCTCTTATTTTATTTATCTTTACCATTTGCCCCGTGGCCTCTTACAAATCCCGACACTTACCGGATCTCAAAGCTTGCCTTGTGTGTCTGTGACTAAAAAAATATACTACACTTTCTCAGTCGCATCCCTGACTTCCCGGCATCCTGCGCTAAATGAATAGAGCGAAACCTCGTTATAACGGACCGAGACCTAACGCTATAAAGCACATAAAGTAATTCTGGCTCCTCCTTCAACTTCATTACAACGAGGTTCTAGAGTAGATATCTAAATGTTACGCTCTACGTTTCCTAGAAAAAAAAAATTCTGCTTACGGAAGCTCTCTGTCAGGGCTCAAGACCAGCAACGAACGCAGCGTCGCTGCACTACGCATCACCAGCTGACATAATAAGCAAGAACAGATGTAAGAAATTCACTGCCACATTACTGCCGACTAACTAATTCATCAGATTCGTCAGAGTGCTCGAAAACTCAGCCTTAATTGAGAGGTATACAGAAGTCCACAAGCTACCTGTTTCGCATGGGTTAACCACGTACACGGGCAGAACGCGCTGCCTAATGACCACCACGAACGACTTCAGTTTTCCACATCGTTTAGCAAGCGCCGAAATATTGTGGCCAGCACGTGACACACGTACGAAGCCAAAAGCGAAACGGAGAGCCGAATAAAGCGAGAAAGACAATCGCCAGAACCAACACGGAACGTCGCGGTAAATGGGGCGAGACCGGCGCTTGGGTTACAGTTTTACTGACGTCCCGCTGGACATGCGACTCCAATGACGAAAGTGTATTAAACGCTCGAACGAAATTCAGCCGCAGGTATACAGAACGCAGCAGAAGGCCATTGCGCGCGACTGTCGTAACACACTGTACGCAGCAGGGAGACGCGATCAAAAAAAAAAAACGGACGCAATCGAAGTTTGTTGGTGACGCCATACACGCACTACGCGTGACCTGACTGAAACCGCACAGGTCCCTAACAGACGCAAGTACGCCGGCCTACTTAATATTTATTCACGCTAGCATACATTACACTGTCCCTGTCGTAACACCAGTAAACACCAGTAACACCAGTAAACACATGTTGTAATTGCCTATAGGCACCTATAGTTTCTCCTTAAAGTCAGCATCATCACAAAGAAGTGCGTGGCATCACTCTCATCATTGCACTGAAACGTTCGAACGTTCTTGCCGCCCCCGGCCAACTGAATATTGCAAAAATGCGCCAATTGAATTGCAATATCTTAGTCCACGTGAATTCTGGAATGCAGCAAAGCATTTTCGTTCTGTTATTACGCGTCATGTGATGTACTTTTGAAGATATTTAGACTCGCGTTCTTTTCTTCTTTTTCGTTTTTTCCCGTGGGTACGATTCGTTTCTCTGCTTTCAAATCAATCTTTAATGCGTCCGTATGAGCTGCAGTGTCCGAAAGTAAATAGATGCAATATATGAACCTCACTTCAAACTTTCCAAGAACAGTGGTATATGAAATGCTTCCACAAAAGCTTCCCGAACAAGTTCTCGAAATTTGAAACGCGCAGAAAGAATTCGAACATCCTGGAAAGAATGGAATCAGCAAAAGTATCGCTCCACTCTCAAAAAAACACAACAAACAAAAAAGAAACATAGCCGTCTCTAAATAGGTCGACCTCCCCGTCTTTCTTTTTTTTTCACTTAAATACCGCTCTTTAAGAAACACACGTGCCTAGAGTATGGCGCCGACTTGACGCCACAGTGAAATAGGACCTGGAATACTTGGCCACGAAAGAATACGTGCACGCAAAGGGCCACACAACACGGACACGCTATGAAGAACGATAAGCGAGTTTACAAGGCGGTATAGAGTACAACAGACAACTATGTATGTCAAGTAAGCGCGAACTTAAGATACAAAATTGCGGGAACCAAGATACCGTCGGGGTCGGAAGGCGAACAGCACAATAACGCCGGCGAGATAAAATGGCGCCGAGAGACGCCCAAGTGCACCAACATTGAGGCATCACGACGAATGCGTTAGGAAGAGTGTGCTCCGAAAAAAACAATAATTAAATAAGTAAGAAAAATAAAACAAGAAGGGAAACAGGAACGACATGGGTCGACATATACGGCAACTCATGCATGGAGGCGGTGGGTTGACAAGTACTCTGAAAGGGTTCTTGACGAATGAAAAAAAAAAAAAAAAGAAGTTGGCGTACCGTATAACGTACTCTCCGGAGGAAAGAAGAAGCAAATAGATAAAAAGAAATATATCAATGAACACAGTCTTTCTAAAGAGCGCCTTCAAAGGAGGGAAATATAAAGTTCTCGACGCGGTTCTCCGGCCATGCAACCCAAAACGCCAGTTTCTTTTCTTCGGTATATCACGCTTTCCTTTGCTTCCTGGCTTGGAAAATTCTCTGAATCCTTCTTTCGTTTTCCAGGCTTCTTTCTTTCTTTCTTTCTTTCTTTCTTTCTTTCTTTCTTTCTTTCTTGCTTTCTTTCTTCCCTTCTTTCTTTTTGTTCTGCCGACGTCGACAGAGAAGTCAAGGATGAGCTTCTCTCACCGCACGGCTCGTAAGAAAGAACGCGAGAGAATGCCGTCCAAGTTAAAAAACTGTGCGCGTGCGCAAAAGTAAAGGACTCGAATAAAGTCGTCAAACGTTCCAACGACAAACGTGAGAAGGTATTTAGGTGCGCGTATAATGCGCACAGGCGGGCACTCGACGGTGGAAGACACGTACAAAGAAGAGGCAAGCGAGAGTGAAGACCAATATTATGCGCAAAAAAAAAAAGAAGACGAAAATCCCTCCGCAGCTAAGAAAGACGTACAGAGATAGCAAGACAGGAGAGCCTAGTCAGCGTGGTAAGAAGAGGAGGTAGAACAAGGAGAAAGTAAGAAAGAAAGAAAGAAAGAAAGAAAGAAAGAAAGAAACGCAAAATAAAACGAAACAGAAGGTGAACAAGACGGACCGAGAAAGATTAATAATAAGGAGTTTTCTATGGGCGCCGGGTAATGAACAAGACGACGTCGTCGGCACCTCCGTGCAAGCGAGGGGGAAAAAAATCTTAAAAAGTCCCGAGACCGTTCAATAAAGGAGCTCTTTTGCACGAAGACAAAGTTAAAGCAATACAAATATACCAAACAAAAAAATGTTAGAACGTGTTCGGTATAGTCCCGGCTTCCACTCCAGCGGTTGACAAAAGGACCTGGGACGAGAAGCCGGCGTCCTAAATGATGCGAGCCCCGGGGTACAAAACAAAAGGACACCCCTGCCTAGAAGGAGCGCAGGAGAAATAAGGGACGGAGAGGGGAGGCAACGAGGACGAAAGAATGGAAGGAAACAAAGGCGACGTAAACGCGGGGGGGGGGGGGGGGGGGGGGCGATAGAGATTGGATAGCAGATAACGCGAGAGGCGATAGCGTCGTCGTGACCTTTCTCATCGTACAGAGAGAGACCCGTGACCTCAAAGCAACGCTGATGGGCACGTCGACCTGACCGTGCCAGTCGACTATGCCGGGAACCGTATACCCGGTATCACCGCAACGTGGCAAAGCGAAGTGTATGTAAGCTTTGAGACATGTGCAAGCGTTCTACGACCGCTTTGTACCAGTGGGAGACGTAACGTCTGCAGCTTGCAGCAAAAGACGTCGACTTGAAAGCTACGAGAAACGATAGCAGGTCAGTGAGATCGCAGCGGTAGAACAGGTCACCATGGAGGCAGGAAATAACTAGGAAGGAACATTGCACAACACAAGTGAAGCCAAACGAGTCGGCCCAACGCGTGGTCGTCAGCGTCTGAGAATGCCGTAGCTTTCAGTGCTCCCACTCTGCAGGCGGGGCTACGGCAGGGAAGGCGAACGAGTGCTCATACATTGAAAAACTAGCGGGAAGCAAACATTCTCGGCCAATACGCTGAGTCTCAGAGGCCACGTGTTGGGCCGACACTTCGAACAAAAGAAAGCGAAAGTAATGGCCTCACAGAGAGTTTGCCAAAGCTTGTCGCGTGACGTATAATGCACCCTCCTAGTTTAATTCATTTCTCCATGCAGGGCATCACTAGGCGTGCCAGGGTTGTCTGTTCACAAACTCGGCAGATAGCCGCATGTTGCCGAAAGCAGTCATAAAGTAGCTCCCATGAACAGAATAGTTAACTTTTCCCAAGGCTAGTTGCACTACATAACTAATATGAACTTAACGCCGCGCACAGACGTGGACACCTTTTGCATACGCCTACGCTGGTTCTGGAACGAATCGGTTCCGTACTTACTCATTTTTTAATGAGCGAAGGTGTCGAAACGACACCTAGAACAGCGACTGGCAAGCGGCTTTACAACAAAGGACAAAGTGAAGGAATCCAAGAACAATCATCCATGTTAACTTCAGTCCGTCGCATGCAAGGCTCGGCAAACCACGAGTGGAAAGTCAGGACAACGTGGCCGGATCCGCCAGACCGTGGGAAAAACCCAAGCCGGCGTTCATGGAGAGCGGGCGGTGACAGCTTCGAATGCGACAAAAACACAACCAGTGCGACGCGTCGATGTTGTCTGTGGCTGGAAGAAAGGCCGTCGTCGACCCTGCTCTCTGCCAGGCGCGGTGGCGCGGAAACAAAGGAGAGGAGGAAACAAAAAAGAAAAGGCAGACTCCGCTGCGACTGGGTTTCAACGGGAAGAAAAGGGAGAGCGGGACACCACACGCGACGACAAGCCTCGCCTTGCTGCCGCCATAAGACGAATGGGGAAAACGGTGGAGGAACGGTTGGATCGGTTGATTGATCAGTCTGCGGCGGTGGCGCGCCGCTTCTCAGATGTATCGGTCCATCGATCAGTTTGGTTCCGCGGGCGTTCTTCCGAAATTTCGCCGCGCCAATGTTGGGGAAGCGAGAACGATGCATAGCACCGTACGGGCTAGTTTCGCAACTGCTGCAGCCGCTGCCTAATGGCTCCGCAGTTGTCTCTCGTACGCGCATGGAAGCAGCGTGTCACGAAAATTAATTTAGGCAGTCTACGGATTGTTTATCCATTTCTTGACTGATCCGCGCTTCCTTATAGGCTTGTCATTATGGTTGTATCAAGTCAAAATGCTGCGCTTACAAGAACAATCAGTAGTACATCGTCTAATTTACTCACTCTATTGATCAATAAAGCACTCGCCTTTCACTCACTCCTTCGCTTCAATCAGTCGCATTACATTCACTTCTCTATCTCAGCAAGCTAGCACTCTGTTCCCCACAGGAAGGTTACACACTTCACTCACTCTCATTCATTCATTCACTCACCCACTTTATGCACTACTTTCACTTCATTCACTATGCTTTGCAATCACTCCTGTCTTCCAACAAGCCCACTAAACAAATCGAAGGTTCTCTCGCTCATACCCTTGTTCTGTCACTAGCTTTCACTCACTCACTCACTCACTCACTCACTCACTCACTCACTCACTCACTCACTCACTCACTCACTGCCTCCTTCTCTCTGTCTCATTATCTCGCCCATTCACTTCTTCACTCTCATTGCGTAACTTTCACGCCGGCACATTTGTCGCCACTGGGCACCAAATTCAGCGTTACCTGCTTGCAGTACAAACGAAACCCGAACGCAGCGTTACATAAACGCAACCAAGAGGGAGGCGAGAGAAACCAGCGTGCGGCATTCGACCCGAGTGGAAAACCACGAGCCTACGGCGGCAGCGAGCCCTCACGCCAGTGATCGAAACCCTCCTCCCGCAAACCCCCGGGTCTTCGAAAAACAAAGCATTTGAAGGCGTAACCTTCCGAGATAAAGAGAGAAGGAGAAAGGGGGAATAGCGGTCGATGGACTGAAACCACACCGGGCTCGAATTGTATACACAGAGAGGAAACGACGCCGCTGTCTCTGACGTGCAGATCACGAAAACTCGGAGGCAGAAAAAAAAAATACGGTCGAAGGCCTTTCCGCCTTCCTGCGGTGTACGCAGTAACGATCGTTCCAAAGGAGAAAGTGTTTGAAGTATAGGAGCGGCGTTAAAGAAAAAGAAAAAGGTATATTACGGAGAGAAAGGGTAGGCCCGAGAGAAAGAAGCATCGACGAAAGAATTGACACAGGGGTCAGAAACCTTCGACACAAGACCTGAAAGATTGCAGAGAGAGAGAGAGAGAGAGAGAGAGAGAGAGACGAACTCAAAGGGGATACGAGACTTGTGCAGCGGCGGTCGGCGTAATACGGAGGGTTCTCCCCTATATCTCTTGGTGTCGAGGCAGCGGCCAGGTGTATCAAGTCCGTCTATACACTACTTCGTCCCACCAATTCGGTGCAGTGAAGCAAAAGCTGGGCGCTCGTGTCAGCCAATCAGTGAGAAGGAGAGCCGGCTGCTTGTTCCAGAGAGCGGGAGCGAGGTTCGCCCATTGCGCTGTGATAATCTTTCCGTGACGCTTCCATTCAATCGGCCATGCCCGCGGAGGGCGATCAAAGTTGGACCAATTGTTTAGTCCTTCCCCTGGCTTCCCTCTATTTCCGTTTAGCTGGCGCTCCACTGCACGGATTTGGCGAGATGGTGGCGATAGGTGGCCACCTTCTCTACATTTTATTGAGCCCCCAGAGGACTTCGCCTTCATTCCGCGCGTTACGTTTCGCTAAGGGGGTTTTCATGTTTCTTTTTGTGATATCTCTTTTTTGTCTGCTATGCTCCGTTTCCTTTATAGTTTTTTTTTCTTCGTGTTTGATGGAAAGCTCTCCCATAGAAGAACCCACCTGTCGTGCCTAAAAGCAATCGAGCGCCGTGTTTCAGCACCAAGCCTCGGAGTTCTTTCGCGGAGTGGCGAAAAGATCTGCCGCCGCTGCCGCGCTTCTGTTTCCAGTTGAACCGCAGGCGCAGATCGCCGGTACAGCCTTCAACCGGAGCGGCAGTAGCAGTTTTCACACATCCAGAGCATTTGACACTACACTCGCGTAACATATATCAAGTAAAAGAGTTTCCTCACAGGCCGACAATGGGTGTCCGCGCATTGATAGCAATCGTGATAGCAATCGGCTAGATAACAAAATCAGACACAGTATAGCAGTGGCCAGACGGCACCTAAGAGATGCTGTGTGGATGCGAACCCTGATGTGTTCTCCATCTGCAGCAGATTGTGATTCTTATAGAGCGTCTTCCCATCATGGATCTCGATGTACCCCCAAAATAGTGTAACCTCCGCCCCATTGCGACTTTGATAAAAGACGCTGCGAGTATACTTCACGACATTTAGGTGCACTAGTTGATGCGTTTCCGATAACGAGATCAACAGCGTGAATTAAACACACACCACACAAGAGAATAAGGTCAGAACGACTGCCATTTTTGTCCACGCATCCTTGTTAGCTCAAGTATACATAATTGTAGTAACTAAGACTCTCCTCTACCTACTGCTGGTGCAATGGCTTAAGCTTCAAGCACCGTTATCGTATACCAGATACAATTGTCCGTTTTTTCTTTCTTCGAGAACAATGAGTCAGGAAATCAACGTTTCTGCGGCGTTGCGGTTGAAGAGAGCGCCATAAGATGGCACCACCGGCGCTGTCCTTTCCATCTCCGTCGCATGTATTCTGCAAAATTTAATGCGTTTACGGAGAGGTTGAAGTGAGTTTTAGCTTGTCAGTAAATTAATGACCATTTACGGACTACCGCAGCGGTGCACCGCCGTAGCAACGCTGGAAGGAGACATCCTGTGACGCTTTGTCCAACTAAAATGCGTTTGAGACGTTTTTGCATCACATACGTGTTCACGTCGAAGGACAATCACAAAAGGATCTGCATATTAACGATCATGTCGCTACCGACGCTTTGCGCCAAGCAGTTCGTGGTACAGGCGACTCCAATTTCTGCTTCGTGTGCTTCTTGGTTAAACTGTGCGTCACCAGATGTCGCAACCAGCGTTGATGCTGTATGATGCTGCCGCATACCTCTCGGGTAACGTCCCCTATTCCGAAACGATACCACGTTTCCCGACAAGTTATAACTTCCTCTTCTCGATTAAAGGAATACAGCGCAGGGTGCATGGCGTGGTAGACACTCAGGTGAGGATACGTTTGGAGTTTTCGCCACATTACTGATCCCTCTCGCGTCAGAGCATTATGAGGCGGCGGTTGTGTTGTTCGGGAAAGGCAACAGTGTAGTAGGATGTGCGTGTAGAGAGAGAGGGAGAGCAAATGATAAAGGAAAGGTAGGGAGGTTAACCAGGACTGAGCCCGGTTGGTTACCCTGCACTGGGGAAAGGGAAGAGGGGACGGAAAGATTAAAAGAAGGAGAGAAAGTCTACTGGGGATATCGTTCGGTCACTCAGTCCGGATCACAGACGCTGACTAGGATGTGCGTGTAAGTTAATAGTACGGGCTCGGGGTGGAACTGCTCGGCGTGAACCTCTCGCGGCTCCCGGTGCTCATGCGCTCGGGCGTAAGCATGTGCCTGCTGATTGCCGCGTAACCCTGAGCTGCATTCCTATAAATGCCCACGCTGCGGTCAATGCGCAACGCTTTACCACATGGTATGGGTTTGCGCAAGCACATCACAGCTCACACCCATAACACACCCCACCAAACGGCAATGGGAGGCAGCGCTGTCCAGCTCAGACTCGACGAACCAGCTCGACCTGGTCAACCGAGCGAGAAGGGCAGCCAAGGCCACTGGTTTCCTGGACTGGGGGACCACCCATTGCACAGATACCTACGCTCATATGCCCTTTTCTATAAAGTTTACTCTCCCGCTCTCTCTCGATAAAAGCCGACAGCTTCGTACGGGACTAAAAGAGAGGAGCGAGATACTGCACTTCCATTCGAAACAGCGTACTCACCGCCCAGCGTCTAGGACAATGAAAGGCTGCAACATAAGAATACAACCCTTAAAATTTCACTTTCTCCATTTTTTCTTTTTTCTTTTTCTTCGCTGCTTGCTTCGCTTCCTCTCTTCTCGAACACGGCCGCTGTTATTACTTTCTCTGCCGCATCACTCCGCAGTTCGCAACAGTACCGACGCACCATTTATTCGCGGAACACAGTTCTTTTGCTCGCCGCCTTTTTCTCCCCAATAATACTCGACGCGGCGTCTTTCTTTCGAGAAGGCCTTTGCAACATGTCACGTCATACGACGACTCCGCGAATAATTAAATCAGTTAGAAGCTCATAACAGATGAAGCTGGGTAAGCAAATAAAATTGCTTAAACTAGAATTCGTGCTCCATAGTGGCCACGATATCCGTCACCTCAGTTTGTTCGCTAAGAGAAATAATAGGTCGAGCACAAGGAGCTTAACGATAAGAAATGCCCAGCTATCTACCCTACACCAAGAGAAAGGACGCGAAAGGAATTGGGGGCACTAATTATCCCATCTAGTCATATCATAGCTATTTTAGAAAAAGAGGCTAAGAAAATACTTCCTAAGAAACAAACCGCGCCACTAGAGTTTACAAGCTCGCTTGCCTGCATGGCCGTAGAGCACTGCGGCAAAGTTAGCGCGAGTTGTTTCTTCGCGCGCTTGCTGCAGTTCCAACCGGAAAGGAAGCCCACCGAGCGGTAGCAGTTCATTATATGGTCGAAAAAGGCAGACAGACTTCGATACGCTGTTCGGTGTCTTGCGATCAGTATTGATCGGTATTTCCTATCTGCAACAACGAAGGGAGCAAGCTATTTTCTTATATCGCAAAGTTAAGCTAACGCAATAACACACCGGCCATATGTATGGTGGCCCGTACAGCCCTGATACACACGTATGCCCGATACAAAGTTAAGAGATCTTATCGCAGCTCTACGACACCGGTGACGTAGGCAGACCTGCGCCGGCGACATTTTGCGACGCTGTGCCCAACTAAAGCGCTCACAGCTCTTGTACCAACAAGCAGTGCTGATTTTACTTCCCTGCTAAAGCGCAGGCACGCCGAAGCCAAGAGTCAACGTCCTAGCTGGCAACGTGTCACGGAGTAACGTACGTATCTTTGTACATTCTCTGTGCGCAGTTTAATTAGCTTTGCGACACGGAAAGATTAACGTATGCATAAACAAACTGCTGTCGCCGGAACATCCTTTCGCAAGTTGGACGGCGGCCGAAGCTTTCTTTCTTTCTCTTATCTTTCTTTTACTTACGACATCCCGCACGCTTCAACGAGCGATGCTAAGCAGATGTTCCGGACCGCGAAACGCAAAACAGGAGACGCCCGCCGAATGGCGGCCCAAATTAAAAGACTGAAGCGGGCTTACGACCTCCTGCGCCTTGGAAAAAAAAAAAACAAGCGCAAGCTCGCACGAGGGAGCATTTAAGCGTACGTAGCACTGAAACGAGACAGGAAAGCAGGAGAAGGGCGGGTTGGACGCGAATACGACGACGGTGACGCAAAAAGAAACAAAACAGCAGAAAAAAAAGAAAAGGTAAATGCCTCAGAAAGGCCGAGCAACAGAAACGAAAACGATTCAATACAACTACCCCGAAAAGATACAAGCCAGATGGTGATCTGCAGGAAAGCCTACACTAAGGGGGGCGAACGAAAGGAAGCCAGGAGACGGCGGGGTATCCAAGCCAATACAGTTAGAGGAGCCAATGGAAGGTGCGATCGTAAAAACAGTCAGGCCGGGTTACGAGGCAGACGACGAAGACGGCAGCGAGCAGACGACAACGGAAGACATTAAAATGCTGACGGGCGTTAAGGCCCGGCAGGAAAGCAGAGAAAGGCAAGGCACGGAGGGACGTGGCGAAGAAAAGAAAAAAGAAAAAAGTAAAGGAAGAAAACGAAACGGCTCCTCGAAGGCAGCTAGAAGGCTGCTTTCAGCGGGAGCCCGGTTGACGGGGCTTCCTTCGGAATTCGGACGGCAGAGACATCCTTCGAAGCGCCGCGAACGTCGTGGCATCCGAGGGAGACGCGAAGCGCGAGGCGTTTGCTGCACGGGCCCAAGAGAATTCACTTCTTTCGCGCGAGAGGCGCAGCGCGACGAAGAACGTGCGCCTTGTACGCGAAATCAGAACTCTGTTCCCCGAAAAGATGACGAGATAAATAAATAAATAAATAAATAAATAAATAAATAAATAAATAAATAAATAACGGACAAAAGCTTCCTCACCACGCACACGATATTACTACTATGTATAGCAGAGTTTCACACGAATCACGTGACTCGGTAAAGGCGCTGAATACGGGAGCACGCAAACCAAGTTTGTTTTGACAGCAAAGACACGGTTGTCAGAAAGTTTGTCGAAAAGGCAGCCAAGTGCCTGACCAAGCGTCAAAACCCATTTCTTCAGGTGACACACTACTCAGCGCTGATGAAAAAAAAAAAAAAAAAAACTGCGATAAGGAGCTATTCAATATATACTATTCTGACCATATTCGCATTTTACACCGTCGCACCTTGGCATTACAAGTACTTCCTCCTGCTTCCCTTTTGTTTGAATTGCGGCCACGGTTGCGACTAAGTTAGCTAACGCCCTGGCAGCAATACCATTAAGCAATAAGAAATACGCTGCCGTAGCGAAGACGACAAGGCGCAGAATAAGATTACGAACTGTTCGCTCATATCTTCCTTAAAGCAACGGGACCTGTCTTTCTCGACTTCAGCACAGTCTCGCAAGGATACTAATTGAATGCACTACACATGCATCTGATCATAACGAGCGCATCTCTGTCAGCACTTTGAAAACTTTAGCGATCCGTTGAATATGCGACTGAGATTAGTTTGATCACTAGGCTTAACGTTTCTTTCTCTTCTTTTTAGCGTCAATATAAAAGTTGGTGAGAAATTTGAGCACAGTTCGTTGCCTTCTTTACTTTGTGCTCTACACTACTTTTATTACACTTTTGCTTCGCAAGGCTGAGGCGCGCTCGTAATTAAAAGCGATGCCGCGCCAGAGACGCCAACTCTTTCAGCGACCGGGGTTCGAAGACCGGGACCGTGCACGTCGCTTCATAAAACGCCGTCGTCGCATATAACCGACCGGAAGCGAAGACAGATTGAAGAAGTCTAGCTTCCCCAGCCCCGCCCAGCCTTTCTATTTGTTTTTTTCTTTCTTCACTCTCTTTTCAATTCTTCTGTTTTCATTTGACAGCAATCGTTCGCTGTCCCCCGCTCATTCGGGAAGCGCGGGGGACGTTTACGACTTGGCTCGCGAGCCGACCCAAAACCTTGGCTGCAAGGCCCGTCCGAGGCAACTCGGGACGAGGGACGCGGAAGTGGTGAGACAGCGCGTCTCCTTCGTCGAGACGGAGACGGCTGCTGCAGGAGGACGGGATGCGTAGATTATCATCATTATATAGGAAAACGCAGAAGTGATCCCAGAGAGAAACAAGAGGGGAGAGCTGGCTGAAACTTCATGCAAGGAACGTGCGCCGACTACCATGCTCGAGAGCGAAAACCAGATTTAATTACAGTATATCTATCTATCTATCTATCTATCTATCTATCTATCTATCTATCTATCTATCCATCTATCCATCTATCCATCTATCCATCTATCTATCTATCTATCTATCTATCTATCTATCTATCTATCTATCTCGCGAGATATACATTCCAACTGTCTCTGTCTGCATTCTAGCTCTACACGTCTAGTCAATCGCTATTTCTGCTCTATCTCTACCTCTTTTCTATCCCTACCTCGGTTCTTTGGATAGCTTTGTTCTACCTCCAGATCTGTATAATCTCTTCCAACTTCCCGCCTCGCTGTGGCCCAGTGCATGGCTATGGCGTTGCGCTACCGAGTTCGAGGTCGCGGGTTCGATCCCAAGATGTAGACGGGTAGTTGAAACACCAAAACATTCCCGTACTTAGATTTAGGCGGCCGTTTACAGAAGCCCAAGTAGACAAAATTAATCCGGAGTTCCACCCTAAGGTTAGCCTCATATAATCAGATCGCGGATTTGGCACACAGAAGCCCAAATTTTTTTTATTAACATTATTATTTCTTCGAAGTCTCTCTTTTGAGATAGTAAAAGGTCGACAGAATGAATAAAGTGAGAGAAGACGGTAGAATAGAAGAGAAACAAACGATATAAAAGAAAGAGCAATAAATAGCGAATGCATACTATAGGATACAAGTAGGGACGCCCAGATTAGCATAAGTGAACACGGAATCCAGCACGCAGGCTATAAGCAGCGAGTAACTCGCGGCGACCACGCCGACGACGAAAGAAGTAAGGCGAACGAACCCCCTTGTACTATAAACCGCCGCGTCATCCCGTCATCCCTGCCAGGCAGTATACTGCTACACATAAGGCATATACGGCTGATACGCGCACATACAAATGATCGGCGCGCATAACATGGCCGCATCGAGGCGAAAGGAGAAGATGAGGGCGAGGGGGAAAGCCACGGAGACGACGGCGGCGCATGCACGAGGAGTTAGGCAGCGCAAATGACATTCCCCCTTCTTTCCCCCGACGCGGATCGTCCCTTCGCCTGCGACGAGACGGCTCGGAGCCAAATAAAGAACGGATGATAGCCGCGTGTTTGCGTCTCTGCCTGCGTGCGTGCCCTTGCTGCTGCCTAGGCGATCATACTACTTACTACATACGAGGAGGGATACCCTAAATGCGGTCGACGCGCGGAAGGGACTCGCGGGAGCGCGCATTTTATTGGCGCGCCTAATTTACGGCCTTGTTTAGGGGCTTCGCCCCACTAACGAACCCAGCCCCGGATTGAACACCGGGCTGAGGCTTCGGAGAAGATGTTGTAAACTCAGCGCTAGCGGCTGGTGCGAGCTCCGCAGGAGCGGTTTGAGGGAAGACGAAAGAAGGAAAAAAGAAAGGAGATATATGAAAAGAAAAAAAAAAGAAGAAAGGATACGTTCTCATAATAAGAATTGAACGACCGCGGGTCCCAAAAACAGGCCTGTGCTATTAGCTGAATGTTTGTACTCCGCGCTTTTGATGAGCCGGGGGCGACCAGCTGTCGGGATTTGATTGACGGGATCGTTAAACGCTCTTCGCTGATTGGCACAGAGAAAACGACAGCCACATCTTTCCTTTCATTTTTTTTTCTTTTTTTTTTTTTACCCAGGCTTTCCTGATGAACGACGCTGTAAAACTCGGATAATCAAAATGATGAACAAAATCGTTGATGAAGCTATGTCCGGCTCACACTGAAACTCAGCTAAGTAGGAAGTGGTTGAAGCTCTCTCTCTCTCTCTCTCTCTCACACACACACACACACACAAACACAATTTTTTTTTATTTTGCTTGGTTGGTTGTATAAAGTGGCTCACCCCATAAACATAAACCGAAGTCAAGCGCGTTGCAGCACCGAAGCTGGAACTTTTAATTGATTGGCTATCATCGTACGCTGAAGCTTCCAGATAATAACAAACAACGCAAAAAAGACGGCGCAGTACTGTTGGCCCTGTGTTGAGACAAGCTGCACTTTTGCGAACAAAGGAGGCGCCACAGCCGATAACGCAGCAAAACGCATAGTTAGGTTTGCAATCTTGGTTAACATTCTTGCCTTTGCTTCCGTTCCCTTCTCTCGCTCTAGAGTTTAGGAAGAAAGAAACACACCGGCACTGAGTGAAGTGTCCGTGTGAGAGCGTTGGGCGAGTTAACTAGAAGTTTGGGAGAGTTAGTTGTAGTGATCCAATTGTTGTAACATTGCGCGAAAAGCTGAACAATGAACCTGGAAGAACAAAGAAGCCGGACAAACGGCCTGACACTCCGCTTTCGTTCATTCGTTCTTTCGTTCTGGCTTGGCTTGGCTTTGCTTTGCTTTGCTTTGCTTTGCATTGCTTGGCTTGGCTTGGCTCGCTTGCTTGGCTCGCTTGCTTGGCTCGCTTGCTTGCTTGCTTGCTTTCTTGCTTTCTTGCTTGCTTGCTTGCTTGCTTGCTTGCTTGCTTGCTTGCTTGCTTGCTTGCTTGCTTGCTTTCTTGCTTGCTTGCTTTCTTGCTTGCTTGCCTGCCTGCCTGTTTGCTTGTTTGCCTGCTTTATTGGCTAGAAACACTCGGCTGCCCGGTCCTTGCCATACGACAAAAGTCGTGGCAGTGGAGTTCATCCCACATACGTCATTGATACCCGAAGTCCTCACCCCCTCTCCCTGCCCCCCACCCACGTGACTCGTATAGGTACGCGTAAATGCCTTGTGCACAAAAAGCAACGCAGACGACACGGCCACCGAGTGGTAATTAGGAAATTCATTGAGTCTGAATAGAGAACAGTCACGGCAGAAACGTCTACCAGGCGCGCTCGTCCTGTCCGCTACCTTATAGTAAAAAGAGAGGGGGTGGAAATGGAGACACAGGAAAGGTAATGCAAGAACGCTAGCTAAGCGCACGTCTATAGGGCATCCAAGTCAAGTCGCCGAGGTCACCCTACAGCGTAAACAACAGTCTTGCTAGCGTCGTTGTGGCCCCTGGACTATTGGAGACGCCACAGTACGCGGAGGGAGGGACTACCGATTAAATTGAACAAGCCACGTGTGATTTGCTATAACTGCGCACTTAAAATTGAGATGGTTAACATTTCATGTGTTCCAAGTTTACGGCGGCACCGAAGAAAAGATCGACCACCTGCTGTGCCACTGTCCACGATATGCCCCAGAAAGACAAGAACTTGCCAAAGCTCTCCAAAAACTGAACAATCGGCGGCTTTCTGTGCAGGTGCTGCTGGAACACCGCCCACATCGCTCGTCGGCCCATAAAGCGGTGAAGGCGCTTTTGTGCTTCTTGAGGACAACGGGCTTGTGCGACCATCGGTGCCTATTAATGCAATTTCTATAAGACCACACGCGTCAGCGAACTCACCGCAATTTCCTTCTTTCCTTCCATCCTCCCTCTCCCTGTCACCTTTGTTTTCCACTTTCCCATTCCCCCGGTGTAGGGTAGCCAACCGGACGTTACACTGGTTAACCTCCCTGCCTTCTGCTTTTCTCCCCCCCCCCCCCCAAGTTTACGGCATTGACGCCGCCGCTACGAACGGGAACCGAACCCGAAACCTGGCTCACAGCATCAATCATAGACGCAAATCATAGACGAAATCAGAAACGAAAACTCAGCGGACGCCAACGCACCTTTGCTAGAGCACGTTTCACAACGTGTCTATGCCATGCACGTAAACTTAACGGGGAGTCATTTTGCGTACTTAGGACGTCACGTCCTGCCTGCGTTCTTTCATATACATTTTTGCATTCTCTTGCAAACCCGGCGGGTCTCCGTCCCCAACCTTTGGATGCGCCCAATCTAAAACTACCCTAATGGCGTCTTCTAAACCAGGACTCTGAACGTTTGACTACAACGCGTTCCAAACATCCACGTTAGCATAGAGAATGAAAACTTCCTTCTCGCTAGGCTAATTTGCCTGCTGCAGTGACACGGAAAGCATATTCGAACTCCATAATGACTAACGACATGCGCTTGAGACGGATAGGAACGTGACTGCGTGTCGTTCATGCCTGACCGCCAAGCGTGTCACAAATCCGGCTCCTTGTTCTCAATAACGGCAAGTTCGGCTCTAGCTTCATAATTCTTCGTTTATACTTGCAGACTTCACTTAATGAGAACGAAAGATTTGGACTCCACTGCGTTTCCCGGTGTAGCCGACATGCTCTGCATAAGACGCGCTCTCCTTCACCGTATCACAAACACTTCGTTCGCCCTTACGAACACGGAGTAACTTAAAAATCGTTCAAAATAATGAAAAGGAGAAGACGTGGAGGGAAGTGGCCGGGGCGGTGCGGGGCGGCGTGGGGGGGGGGGGGGGGAGAGAGAGTTGTCGGAAGACATGAAACTCGTTAATTTCATGATTTCAAGCAGAAGGAAGCAAGCTGATATAAAAGAGAGCACTGCAACCAGACGGCGGTACACATATCTATAGCGAAAATGTCTCCGAGATACGACCTCTTCTTAGACTTCATAAGCTTGACATTTACCACGACATTTCGGCAGCGTGGTTCCCTGTGTCATGCCTCTTTTCTTTTTGTTCTTCTTCTTTATTTTTCAATTTACCACTCGCCGGGAGACGCAGTTTCCGCGATGCTTGGATCCTTCGCTCGCACCGCGATAACGAAGTCCCCCATAGCAGCGCACGCCGGCAGACAGCGCGGGCTGTCTCAGAGGAAAGCGACACGACCAAGTTAATTACGCTCGTTAAGCATGCCGCTGGGACCGGCCGCGCTCACAACGCTAGACCACGAACGCTTCTGCGCCGACTGCACAAACTCCTTTCAAGTGGCATATACACACGAAGTCTGCAGAACGCGATATCTTAGTAAGCCCACTTGCAAGTATACCAAGATGCAATGCTATCGGAAACAGGACAGCTCTTCAAAAAAAAAAAAAGAAAGAAACTCGTGTACAGAGGTCCCGGGAGCACGCTAATCCGCGCAGGCGCGTGATCAAAATGAAGGATTTGTCTTTACAGCCGGTTCGAGGCGAGCGCATTGCATACCTACCGAGCTGTCCAACACGCACGCACCAAATTTCGGTGTCGCCAGGCTCCAGGGCACGCCGCCATCGCGCACTTCAACCAGACGTGGCGGCGCGCGTAATCCACCATATATACACCTCCGACAACTCGCCCTTTTCTTAGCAAGCGCGCTTCGTTTCTCGACCGCGTCGCCAACTTTCCTTTCTCCACTCCAATAATAATCAAATACTACAAAGGAACGCAAACAAGTGTACTACACGGGGGTGGTGCCGCGCGAGTTCGAAAAAGACGGTGTACAGGTATCACCGGAGGCAAACTTGAAGGGACACTTTCTTGTTCACCTTCGTTGTGATACAAAAAGCGAAAAGTAAACGGTTCAGCAGCACCGGCGAGATAAGTAATCCGATGGAACAGGACAGCGGAAAGCCACCCCCCCCTCCCCCCGAGCTGCAACGTCAAGCCTTCTCGATTCCAGCAGGCCGAAGGCAAAGCGGCGCGGCCGTTCCATTTTACAGAGATTCTCAGCGCCTGCGATGACGGGAAAATAATAGACCCTGACAGGAACCGGGTGGACAAGAGGGAACGTGCTACGCCGCCTCGAAAGGAAAGTTAACTTCGACAGAGAGGAAAAAAAAAGAACGTAATCGAAAGAGGACGCAGTGACTGAGAGTACAATGTGGTTCTTTCTGTCTTCTTTTTCTGTCTGGTATTACAGGGTTCGGGCTCCCAGCGGACAGCGAGCCCTTTCGGCGAAACGAAGAAAAGGGACGCCAACGTCATCTCGCAACTTAAGAACGACCGGGTGAAAGGTTTCCAGCAGACGACATCAAGAACGATACGAGCAGACGCCGATACACCGCTGGGAGCGAAGAACACCAAGGGGACAGACAGCACTTTGTTCGGCCAAATGGAATCTGCCGCTGTAAGTTGACGAGAAAAGGCGGAAAAAAAAAAAAAAGACGACGCAAAATGACGCAAACGTGGAGGACGGCTGGCCATTTGCTTCTGCGAACGCAGGACTCCAAAGTATAGAACGGTGCAACCAGAGGAACAGGTATATATTCTAAAAGGCCGGACCTGTCGTATGGCGAAGCAGTTTGTATACGGTACAAGGATGCGTCTTGGAGGCTAACGCGACTTTAACGTCGTTACGTATTTATGAATTCCGTGACTGTCTCACCGCCGGTGTTCTCAGCTTCTCCTGCGAGCCCCACTGTAGCAGACGACAACAACGCTTTGCAACACTCGTTCGGTTCTTACATAAACAAAGTGAACTAATGAAGCCTAATGGACATCTTCCGCGGCCCAACTTCACGGCAACCCGAATGTGTATCCGCGTTCAAGGGTGTATTTAGGGTGCAAACGTAAGGGCTGAACGTAATGGCGCGTTGACGTTCACGAGAAAGCGATATGTATACGTATGTTCAGTCTGAGACAAGGAATCGGCTTGAATTTATTGATCGAATTATCGCGAGGCAACCGCTGTCCGGGGATAGTTTCGAAGTTTGGCCATTTCGCCAGATCGCTTCGATACGTTTAATCTAGGAGTGCCACTGTGCCACTGCTTACAGGCTATTCACGTTAGAAAGAACGGCCCTAATGTCTTTAATACGGCCCTAATACGTACATTAAAGAGGCATCTCTCTCTCTCTCTCTCTCCCTGTTTCAAAAGAAGAGTGCAATACAGGGAGCGTAATACAGAAGCAATGACTGCTGACCACTTGTTAAATAATTTGTGCATCATGGATTTGTATACGATAACGTCACACCGTCAGCTCTTAAAGCGTCCGTGGCGCAGCCTTCTTTTTTCGCCTCCTTCATCTTCTTTGCCTACAGTTATTTAAACTGTGGATTCAATAAGGCAATACGTTCGTCTTCCAACTTATAACAAAAAGCTACGCGTGTCTTTTGGAACGGAGGCTACAGGACTGCAGAACCGAAACAATTACGCAACGAAGCGAGCGGCCCTCCAGCTACCGAACGTCGCGCCAAGTAAACAGCCTCGCAGGAAGGGATAAAAAAAAAAGAACGCAGACAGGCAACGTACAAAGAGCGAATGAGAAATACGCGACGCTTCTCCAATCATCACACGCAAGCACTCTGACCTGTCACGTCTCGAAAGCCCCGTTCCATCTCTCGTCGACGCGAGGGGTCGCCGTGGTGCTCCACTCCGCGCAGAGGAGGGGGAGGGGGCAGAAAACGAAGTGCTTCCCGACGCGGTGCGAAGATATAACTCTATATATAAGTACGCAACTCGCGCGCACGCACGCATTACACGTACACCCGAGTCTCCAGAAGACTGCGGACCCTGGACGCCCGATCCATCAGAGAGAGAGAGAGGCTCGGACGCGTTCTATCAGGCTCGAAGCACCCTTGCTCCCGCGCCGAACCTCTCTCCCGGATGCTGCTTCCAAAGAAGGCGAGCTGCCGTGCGACGGCCAAGGAAAGGTAGAGAAAGCAGCGTATTTTGGGGAGACGTCGAGCGATGCTCGCAGAATCGAGAAAAGCCGAAGTGAACGACTCCCGGGGTGCAAAGTACGCATGCTATCGAAAGTTCGTCATCATCACCCAATTTTCCGTCCCCTACAGGATGAAGGAATGGAGGCAGGAAAGAACTAAGAGGGAGCATTGCGCAGAACGACACGATTGAAGCCAGACGAGTATAGGCCCGACACGTGATCGTCACATCAAAACGCGCGGTAGGTTTTAGAGCCACCCGATCTGCAGGCAAAGCAAGCGAGCAAGTGCGCGTCGATAAAGAAAAAAAAAACTGCTGGAAGCCAAACATTATCGGCCAATACGCCAAGTCTCAGAGGTCGCCTGTCGGGCCGACACTGCCAGGGGAAAAAAAAGCGAAGGGAATGGCCTCACGGACGGTTCATTTTCCAAGGCTGACTGAGGGACACAATGCTCCCTGCTATTTTATTTTCTTCACCCATGAATGAAGGCCTCTCTCAGCGATCTTCAATCACAACCATATGTCTTGCGACAGCTAATTCCATCCTATTACGCCAGCCAATTTGCACATCTCATCACCGAAAACTTCGCCATACTCATCTGCGCCTTTACTTTTTTTACTTTTTTTTTTTTGCTTGACACCCACTGCAACTCACCCCCGGTTATCTCCTCTACGTATTACATGTTTGCCCAACTCTCTTTCTCTCTCCTAATATCAGCTGCAATCGTTTGCTTTTGGTACTTTCTAATCTCTTCCAGTCTATTAATCTGTCGCAAGTTTGAACGTTGCGCTGTCAGCTTTGGCTCAAGGGGCGATAGCCTACCTTAGCGATACCTTCTCGGAAGAGTCATGTCTTGGTTAGTGGCGTTCCTAGATCGAAATTTTGAGCTTTCGCCGCGACCGTGCTACGCTGACTCGACGCTCGACTGTCCAACGGAAGGCACGTGTTACTGGGGTCAATCATCAACGCAAGACTCTAAACACGCGTTACTGAAGTTCCTAAAGTGAATAAAAAAAATTGAGTGGTCGCAGTCTGGACTCCCTTTCCCGCCCGACACCGTATCGAGGTCCAACGGGTGAACGCCGACGTGCCTGTTGCCTTCGCGTCAACTGGTATACATACAGACCGCACTCTATTCCGGCCAAGTAAGGAAACCCTTTGCTCTGCCCCACAAATTCCGTGCAACACAGCGCAAGTTACGGATTCAGTCAACCAATCGCGAACTACAACCACATAAATTGGGCTCGTACGTGCTGTCAGTCGCTAATCGCCCCGTTGCCAACGTCCGATCAAACTAACCGCGCTCAACGGGGCCACTCAACCACTCTACAGAACGTACCACGTCGCACAACTCGTGCCTAGTTGTGCGACGCGGCCGACAGCTTTCGCTGCACCGTATCTGGAGATCAGATACTCGTCCCTGGATGTATGGAAGCTTTCACTGCACTGTACGGAGTGAGTCGCCTGAAGACTGCGCGCCTTTCGGAGTCTAACGCTCACGCCCAAATCCCCGGCTATTATTCGCTCACCGAGATTCGCCCTCGGGCAGCGCTCGGGCGCGCAGAGAGAGAGAGGCGAGGAATGATCCCCACATTGGTTCCCCATTCCTTTCACTCTCACCCTCTCCGCTATCCTCCTCCTCCACGGGCCTTCGCAGAAGCCGGTCTGCGAGGCACTCCATCGGTATAGACATATGGTTATCCGGGCCGCATGGCACAGACGTGATTCCCATCCCGGATTCCCGGCATTCTTCCCCTTTTTCCCTTCCTCTCAGCATCGGTGGCCAGGGGAAACCTCACGCGTTCCTCACGGCGCAAGGAGAGGGCGCGTGAGGGAACCAAAACCCAATTTCATCCCCAAAAACAGCGCTCTCGGCCTATACGCGACAAGAAAATCGAAACAAAAGACAAGGAAGGCGCCCCGAGAGAGCCTTCAACGAATTTTTCGCCGTCTCCCCGCGTTTTCTCCCGTGCAGATATATCCGGGAGTCCGGGAAAGAAGGGGGTTTTTCGAATCGGTGCGGACAGCCGAGGAATAAAACAACGACGCCCTTCCGTGTGCCGTATATAGCTCGCGGCGAGCCGAAAGGAAAAAGGGATCGCATTGTTATGTGGTATTGCTTTCCTCGGATCAACAACACAAATGCATCTATATATGCTCACACAGTACGCGCAAAGATTTAAGGCAGAAAACGAACGAAGAAGCGAGGAAAAGGGAGAGAGCGAAACCGAACGACAGATTATACGAAGACCCTATACCTCTCCCCGCAACTTTCTTTTTTTTTTTTTTTTCTGGTCTCCAGCGTCTCCTTCGCTGCAAGCAACGGCCGTTGGATTTGGGAGACCCGTACAACTAAGGCGCACGAAATAAGAGAAAGAAGATGAAGTGCACAGATTGCGACGTCAGAAAAGAAAGCAAGGGAATGTGGAGCCTCCGCCCAACAAAAGCTCAGCGAGGATCCACTGCACGCCTCGCGCATGCGCTGGTTCACAGATTCCACAAACTGAACTTTCTATTCGAACGGAATGCCTCGCGCGTCGAGATAGCGGCGAAGAAATTTCGCTCAGTAGGAAGGACACGTACACGTTCGCGGCAAATACGCGTCATAACGCTCTATAGCAGTACCGGAACAGCGCGGTCGGACGAACCACGCACGGCGAAGACTGCGGCGGCCTGCGGAGAACGTTTGAAGACGAACACGCCGTTTGTATAGGTGGACGGTCTACGTACAGGAAAGACGTCGCGATACAGTGTAGTGGTGTAATAGGTGCGAGAGTTACTCGACGGTTACGCATCGTTACGCGACGAACGCGTACACTATACGGGCAGGGAAAAGAAAATGCCCTGACCTGCGTTCTGTCGATGGGTTTATCGCACGATGATTCCCATGTCGGTAAACGGCATTTAACAACGAACGGAGTGCTGACCACTCCTTTTGCAGAAGTAAGTGTTAGTCACGCATTTGACTCCTTTTTCAACGAGTTACTGTACTTCCCAACAGAGTACGCGATCATGTTATCTACTCCCTTTTGTATAAGCTGTTCAATACTTGACCCATAATGGTTCCATTACGAGGGTTATCATTCGCCTTCAATGGCGTAGGTACACGTTCACAGTTTGTCCCGCATTTAAGTCCATGTGGGGAAGTCATTGTGTCCTTCAGTAAAATGCACATTTAAGTATTTGCTGTATTTGAGTCTTTTGAGAGTCATCGCGTTATTCGAGAGTTATCCCGTAAGCATTAGCTGCTCGTCGTAATTGGACTCGATTTGCGAGAGTCATCATACTCCCCAAGGGATTGCCGGTCCCGTTCACTAGCACAGGGAAGTGCCCGAGAACTCCCAGAAACGGAGTTAAATGTGAGACAAGGAGTTACTGCCGCGAAATGAGCACTCCCTTCGTTCTTCGGGTGAATGAACGCTTTCAGTTAGCGAGGCGACGAGTAATGCGAGAGGTACGTACGTGTGTATGCACTCCTGTGATAGTTTCGTGCACCCATAATCATTTGAGCGCAACTTGAACCCTCACAAAGCTTTGCCGAGCCATGATAATACTTCGAGAAACGCATTAATCGTTGGATGCGGCTACGGCAGTATGCAGCAGGAATTAAAGATGCAACGACAACAAGTACAAAAAAAAAAAAGAAAACATCGTGCCACCAACTAGAACTACTTGCCATGCGAGTTCAGCACGGAATGCGAAAGTTAGTTACACGCTCGACTCGCAGTTCTACGCTCGCCTGAGCGCCTACGTTGCACTTTCGGGCAGTGTGCTTTGGAAAGAAAAGGAAAACACGCATACACACACAACAAAATAAGCGTCAGAGTTTACGTAAACCGTGTAGCCCACACAGCTCAAGAAACTGGCGGGGTGCGCGAGAGAAAACCTTACGCACTTGGTACCCACGAACGAACAGGTCAAACGAGGTTCGCGCGCTCGACAAACAAGAGGATCGAGCGCTTGGTTAGCAACGACGAATCGAGTTAAGAATTAGCGCATTCTTCGCCGGTGCCTATTCGTTCTCCAAGCAGGCTGCTGAGGGAGGGGGGGGGGGGGGGGGAACGAAACCTTCCAGCAAAGACCTTACGTCTGTCTTAACACTCCAACGACAATTCTCGTGCCGCGAAAGTTGCCACACTTTACTCAAACAACGGCTTCTGCACATCCTCCCAATGTTTGTCTAGAAAAGCGAGGAGTACGATCTCTTTTGCTTTCGTTGTGCTTTTTCATCCAGCCTGCACTCGACGACGCCGAAACTCGCCGGTAAAGCGGACTAAGCGCGTCTGTTTATTCTAAAACGTACACGCTCGCGCGAAGGAGCGGTTGAGACAGGCAGGTGTGTACGCATACATATATGCACCTCAAGTTCAAAGCGACTTGCGCGTATGCACCGGAATTCCAGCGTACACACTCCTATTTGTTTTTGCATTTCGCAAACAAACACTCGGAAAGCACCGCAAAAAATAATTAAGCGCGTGGCCGTGCAGCCGTGTTCGCTCGGGTGAGAAAGCACGAAAGAGTTTCGAAAAAGTTTCCGAGCCGGCTCGCAACCCAGACGAAACGTTCGCAAAACGTACGCCCGAACGAGTATACACGCTGCTATGTGGCGCTCTTCCCGCGCAACACGCCTCTGCCAGAAGTCCTTTTTTTTTTTTCTGCACCGCTAGCGACTTTCAGCGCGTTATATGCGCCGCAAGGAAGCGGGAAATTTGATTAACAGCGAGGTCTGTTTAGCCTGCCTCTCCCGACGCACTCTTGCTTGCTCTGCGAGATCCTGCGAAGCGATCCCGCTCTCGAAAAGTTATGGCTCGTAAGTGTATACTGCTGACGCCATTTATTCGTTTATCCACACTCCCGCTATTCTGTTTCAACTTAACAGGCGTGTGTAAACGTGCAGGCTGCATAACAAGGTAACACGACAACCAGCGCGTAAGCAATGCGATATTATACCGGTATTCTGTTAACTGCACTGCACTTATAAGAATTTGCTTAACGTCTTGTATTAGAGTTCGAGCTTGCTGGTCAAACGTATTAGAATATATCGTTCACCGGTGACTGCATTTATCACGAAAACGCACTACCGTTTACGGAAAACCGGGTTACCGTAGTCGTGGACGGAAGTGGCAACGCTTGTAGCGACACCTCGTGACCCTCTTTCCAACCACAAAGCGTTAGAAACATTTTTGTTACATGCGTGTTGTCATCGAAGGAAAACAACGATATAAAACGTGCTGCGCGTTAACAATTGTGTCGCTACGGACTCTACACCAGCTGCTAAGTAGAATGTGGTAGGTCAGTGCAAGAATAGCTGTGTCCTCTACGGTTAAACATTTGCCACAAGGTAGTGCCAGCAACGGAAACGTCTCCATTAGCGAGGAATTCCTCAAACTTCAGCGCATTTACGGGCACAATAAAACCTTCTATGACTGTATTTAGCAAACAAAATGTCGGTGTACCGCCAACTCACAGTGCACGACCAGCTTTTGCTACCTTGACGTGACAGCAAGCGCGGTACTTACCTGCAAAAGAAAAGAAGAAGACAAGAACACGGTTAAGACACATCTTTTGAAAACGATACCTATGTCTAAGACCACGACAGAAAGGCACAGCCATAACACAACATCCCATTACGAGGATTCGAAATTAACGAATGACGTCAATGAATCAATCGCTCAACGAGCAAGACCACTTACGACACGCTGTAATGACGTATAAGGCTTCTTCTAACTGTCCGCACAAAATTTCCAATAAACGAAAGCATGATTCCTCGCTCCAATGTACGGCTCATATCGCCTTCCTTGAGCAACTTATGCACTGATGGCATTAAATGTTTACGGGCCACGGGATGGCTCAGACTGCACGTAGTCATTGCGCGCAAATAATTTCGCACGTATATAGTCAAGAATTACCATTTGCAGCCTACGCCAACAAATGCGTGACCCGCAACGTGCCGTAACTGTTCTCGCGAGGGCAGTGCAAGACTGCGTTGGCCCGTACCCCACAAAGATCATTCCCGCTAGAACTCTACGTAAGATCGTATTCTAGTCCACCCTCAAGCCGCACATACAGTTAGCGAAGGCCACCGATCAACGACGAGAAGAATTTATGAATACAAAGACTTGTGAATTCGGGCCCAAACCCATATCCCAAAATGCCGCACCATGAACCTTTAACGGCGGCTGCACATATCAAAGTAAGAGAGAGAGAGAAAATAAGAGGGGTTTCTACAAGTAAGAGCGTACATACAATAGTTTAAAACCCCTTAAGCTTTGTAAAGTAGCGACACTCTCCTCCTCCGCCTTAACTCCTCCTTGTTTCTCCTCTCTTTCACGCTGCCTCCTCGACCGTGGCGCCACCTACACTGCTCGAGCGTAGCAAGGGCGCCAACATGCGCTCCTCGCCACTCCGTAGACGCTTCTCGAGCAAAAATGGCGCTGAATCAAGGCGAGAGGGCCCACGTGATGCTATTAGGCCAATAGCGACGCGGCGGCGGCCACGGCCAGAGCGCGCGAGGAGGAGGCGGCATTCTTCGAAGCGTGGCACTACTTTACGAAGTTTAAGGGGTTTTAAAATAGTTTCACCTAAGGCGCCAGCTAGCGGCCGCCACGGAAACAATAGTCGAGCTATAGCCAAAGAAACGCGCCGAGTCACGCCCGAAAGTCGCAATTCCCTCGAGTTTAACTCGTTCGAAACACCAGCGCGAGCGCGCGCTACACACGTACGCGCCCGCCCTCGCCAAGCAGGCACACATGCGCGAGCGCGGACTAAGCATATAATACGCGTGCAAGAATGCACGCACGCGCAGACGACACACTCGTCGCGCTCACGTGATGCCGTCACGCACGGACGAGGCAGGGACGACGTTGCAGCGTGGGGTTGCGGCGGCGGTCAGCTCACCCCGCACGGCTCGTTCGTCCAGCTCGACATCGATCGCGCCGGCGTTCATTAATTTGACGCGACAGCGCCGCGCGCTTCTCGCTCTCTCCCTCTATCACGTGCTCCTTCCCCTCCCCTCCTCCCCAAGCACCAACACCGACTCCCGCCCCTCACTTAGCGACGTTCAGTGTAGGACCCGCGTGTTCGTGTTCCGCTATTTTTCTTTTCTTTTTTTTTTTTTAAGTGGCTGAGCGGAGCGTTGAACTCGAACTGCACAAAGTGAGACGTCAGGCCGGTCTAAACGCCACGCCAATGTACAACGCCACAACGGTTCGTTCGCCGCCTTCTATTTTTGACGAGACTGACACACGCGGTCAACGTTCCACCGGGTTCCTTTCGGGCCGAAAAAACTCCCTTTTCAACACGTTTTTAATCTCCAGGGCGCCAAAGAACTGATACCACGTAACCGCTGGTCACTTGCTCACAGCTTATTTATTTATTCAATTATTCATTCATTTATTCAGTTACCCTAAAGGCCCGGTGGGGGCGGTACGTAGGGGGGAAATGGTAACAAAAGGAAAATACATTGTAACTTATTGAAAATAACTACACAACGAAAAAAGAAGGGCTACAGTATACTCACGACGTTTATCTGGCTTAAACGATACTCTACTGATCGTCGAAGTCTGTCTTTTTTTTTCTGCCGTACTATTGTATCGAATGTAATTGGGCAGTTATTTGGCAGAAGAACATTGCTTAGTAACGGGAAGGGGGGGGGGGGGGGGGTGAGGAATTGACTGGTTTAAGCGCCTAAGCAATCGCACAGATAATGCCACTGTGATTACAAGGAATTTCATCATGTTTGTTTCCTTCTCCTGCAGAAAATCTAGCAAGGTCCAGCATATTTACTTCATTGTTCTGATTCTATATACGTAATTGACTTTGATTAATGAGCATTTAACTATGCTTGACCAGACGATGCCAATACTATATATAGACGTCAACGAGAAGTGATGCGCGAAATCCCAAGAAAGCGCCGCTACTTGTCTGACATTCCAAGTCTCGGCTGTACAATAAGTTCTCTGACCAGTTTTCTTCTACACAAGCGTAACGCACAAGCGCAACTCTTCCTTTTACAGGTATTCACCTTTTAGTAGCCATTTAAGTGGGCAATAGCAGCTGCACCATCGTATTTGCCATTCTCCGTTCACCGAGTCAAAGATACTCTGACCGTGGCCACAGCCGTCACTGGCACGAAAAACAATTCGTGCACTATAGTACACTACTTGAACTGCACCGGCTTAAGAGACCGTTTATAGTGTCCCTGTGCATCCTCCCACTCGCACTGGGTGTTCACTACTCTCTCTCCCTCTTTCCTCTTTTTATTCCCCTTTCCGCCACCCCTAGTGTAGGGTAGCAAACCGGGTGCTCGTCTGGTTGACCTCCCTGCCTTTCCTGCCCTTGCTCGGTCTTTCTCTCTCTCTCTCTCTGTAACCACAACCTAAATCGAGTCTGTGCTCTGAACGCTACGGGGCACCATTCCGACAGAGAGAGAGAGAAATAACGTTTATTTGCACCCGCAAAAAGAGAGCCCCGAGGAGGCAAGAGTCTTCCTGTCTCTTCGGCTTACTCCTCCCCTTTCAGCTGGCTGATGCTCCTTGGAGCTCAGCGGTGTCCAGGGCCATGCGGATGACTTCTCTTTGGTCATCTTCCTTCGAGCTGGTCATTAAAGTCTCCCAGGATTGTCTATCCCTATCTGGTTTATTGTATCTAGGACATGTCCATAGTATGTGGATCATGTCCGCCTTTGCCCCGCAGTGTTTGCAACTCATGACCTCAATGCTATCGTGCCATTTCTTCAGAATGTAGGGGTTGCAGATCACCCCCGCTTGGAGTTGCCTCCATGTTATCTCTTCTTGCTTACTTAGTTTCTTATGCGCCTCTGGCAGTGTTTTCCTTCCCATTCTATAATAATCGAGAATTTCGCTGTAAGTGTTTATACCTTCCTCTTTTTGTAGGGACTCCCTGGCTGTAGAGGCTGCATTGGTGGACCGGTAAATAAGCTCTCGGGCCAATGCATGCGCTTTCTCATTGCCGGGCAAGCCTTCGTGGGCAGGAGTCCATATAAGGTTCACTAATTCTTCTGGAATTGGTCCTTTCTCCAATATGTTGAGCGCCTCCTTGGAGATTCTCCCTGCGGTATAATTCCTGATAGCTGTTTTGGAATCTGACACTATGATTTTCCCCCCTTTTTGAGTCAAAGCTAGGGCTATGGCCACCTCCTCTGCAACCTCCACACTGTTTTGCGGGGTACTGCAGCTCTTTGAGTTCTCACCGTTAGCCTGTGTCGTCACTGAGACAAAACCTGGTCTGCTTTCATATTCTGCTGCATCCGTGTAGAACACCCCTTGCTGTTTATCTAGTGATTTTTGTAACGCTTTAACCCTGTCTTTCCTCCTGTCCTGGTGGTGACTGGGATGCATATTCTTCGGGAGTGGTGGTATGCGTATCCTGTCTCTGATTTGTGACGGGATGGCTCCCGTGTTTCTTACTTTGTTGTTAGTTTTGTATCCTAGTTTCGCTAGAATTCTCAGACCACCTCTGCTTCGCATTAGTCTCTGTTGCTGGGAGACTAGTGTGGCTTCGATCAACTCTTCTAGGGTGTTTGAAATGCCCATGTTTAGTATCCTCTGCGTAGATGTGCATGGTGGCAGGTTTAGGGCTGTTTTAACTCCTTTCCTAATGAGGATTTCTATTTTGTTTTTCTCGGCCCTTGTTAGTTTAAGGTACGGTGTTGCGTATGTGATCTTGCTGATCGCGAAGGACTGTATTATCCTTAATAGGTTAGCCTCCCTCATGCCTGCCTTCTTGTTGGCTATTCTTCGGAGGAGTCGGCATGTTTGGCACCACCCGCCAACCACTGGCCGCTCACTATATGCATGCACGCTGATGTCATCTGCGAAATACTGGGCGCCAGTTCAGGCCTCAACAGTCATGCGCGGGGCATCCGCTTCGCGGGGCTAATCTGCAAGTCAGTAGTCGATCTTCGACTTCAAATAAAAGCGTGCTATAAGGTATCTTGTTTTATATGTGATAAGCACCCTGCAATGCTTGCGTTGAATATGAAAAAAGAAGGGGCCGGCTTGCAAAAGGAGACGGAGGCGTTCCGATTGTAAACCTGGAGAAGTTTATGCAAAACGCCTCGCGCTAGACCGCTTGCGTCACTGGAAAGTGGAGTTCCACATGAATGGTCGCGTGTCTTTGACGTCACACACGTGCGAACACAGACGCACAAACGGATGCAAATGATCGCATAGGAGTACATAGGAAGCGATGCCGGTTCTTTTCGCCGAGGCTGGCACGCGAGCTCTCGCAGTCCGCATCGGATGACGCAGCGGGCGCCGGTCAGGCGCTCGCCGCTGTCGGGCTTCGCGGCGTTAGCGTGAAAGAGAGACGGACCGGCGCGCGACGCCAAGGAGGGCGCGGCGTGACAACCCGACGCTGTCGCCTGGATAGCCTCCCCTAACCCCCCTCCTCCTCTCGGCATGCACGGCTATGCGCGTGCCCCTGGACAAATGAGCCAGGGCCGACGAATCACTCGGCGTCCCGTCCCGCGGGACGAATTAGGGAATCGCCTTTCCCTTTCCACCCTTCCTCCCCTGCGGCACGGCTCCCTTCCCTACTGGCCCTCTCCCCCCTACCATCAGCTCTCCTCTCAGCCGTCCGCGTTCACGCTCCTGCTGCGCGTGTACACAACACTGGCAGAGGCACCACGTAGCGCACGCGCGCGTCGACAGCTCACTCAACCCGATGGGGGAGATTCGGCTGGCTGGCGCGGGGGCATGCCGGACGTTACGCTCGACTGACGCAGTTGGAATGCGATTAGTAATTGGTCGACGAGCAAAGCGCCGAATTCGCCCCTGCAAGCGCGTTAAGTACGCGTAAACGTGTGCGTGTGAAGCTCCAACAGTGAGCGACGCGCTTAGCCCAATCTCGCTACCCCTCGCCATAACTTGCACGAATGAGCCTCTAGTCATCGTCTGAATATATTAGTCTGGTGCTATCAGTCAGAAGAATAGCCCGCAAGAGTGAATGCTGCGTCCACAGGCCCAGATACACTGGAATTCGCCAGGCTGGAGCGACAGCAACGTAATCCAGAACGCAAGGGAGCACATTCTCGGCATTGTAGCGACGATTGCTGAATGAGAGCGAGCGCAAACATCACAACAAATAATACGCTCAACGTCGATGAACGCTTCCAGTAGTACATTCTAGACCTCACCGCAAAACAAAAACAATATGAAATTGACAGCGTTGAATGCAAACAAAGTGTTTCTCTCCATCGAGGTTCGTCCTGCGTATTAGTGAGCTCCGATCGCAGAGGCGTTTGCACAACGGAGCGTCGCTCCAGTAATCTCCGATGAACTAAAAGAATAGGAACGAGTTGCAAGAGTGAGCTCCACTGTAAGCTCCACCGGCATGATAATACCGCTATAGCGTTTCCTCGACAACGCGACGCCGCGTGGTGAAGGCGTAACAAAGAAAAATAATGAAGCAAATCCAACGAGTCGGAATCTACATGCAGCGAAGCTTTCTGTGACTGCATAAAGAGTCGGAACCCGAGCACACGCACAAACGCGCATACACCCCCAAGCGCGGGCGCACAAAAATTATACCGAGCTTTATCTTCAGCGATATTGCTGACTGCTAGCGAGTGCGACGGACGCCTTGAACGCATCATGGTTTCAGAGGTAACGTGCGCATACGTACGTCGTGCAACTCAAATTCATTCTATATCCGCAAGAAGCGTTTAGTTCCTCATTACTTTCGCATCCGCGCATGCGCGAAACCCGCACAGCCGGCGCCGCCGGCTGCGCGGAGGCGAACGCCATCTGGTGGTGATGCAAGGAACCCAGCGGCACGCGCGGCGCGCGTACTGCGCTGCAATTGGCCATTCGGCAGGAGGCCGCAGCACCCATGGTCACGAAACCCGGCGAATAACCCCTGTATTCAGAAATGTATCTTAAGTTGAAGTCCATGATCGACTTGATATAAACGACGCCTGGTGCGAACGCGCCCAAGACGCTCATTGCGATTCCTTTGGTGCGTTCACGACAGGCGTCATTTAAATCAAGTCAAGCGTGGGTTTCAAGTCAAGATGCATTTATGAATACGACGGTAAGTTCCCGAAGAAAAGCTTCCCTTTTAATAAAGTACACTGTAAATTAATTTATACCCTTCAAATTGAAAAAGGGTGTGAGTGTGTCCACAAATGACACCTTTAGCGTGTCAGTTATATAAATCACACCCTAAGGGTATGAGTTATGGACATCATTTTTTTTTACTTTAAGGGTGTAAATTATTTCACAGTGTAATAGGCTATACTCGCGTTCAACTTTCTGTGGCAATGAAGAGAAAGCAACGGAGGATAAGCGTGCGGGCGCGCCAGCGAGGGCGATTCTGAAAAAAAAGTCCCACATTGCCATACGCGTTAGTTTAAGTACAAGAAGCGAACGTTTGACTACGGGAAGAGAACACTTCATCACCAGTAGCTAGATTAGACAAAACACACCACAGAGTGTTGAAGTTGACATATTTTGCGGCATTTCCCTTCCACGTCTGGGCAAACTCGAAGCCGTCGCACGTAGTGGCCGCGCTTCCGATGAGGCTGGCAGTCGAGAGAGCGCATCGCACGTCAACGCTGACTGCAGAAGTTTCGTATCACATTTATGGTTTTTGTTAAGGAGTCGTTGAGCTAAAAGGCTTACTCCAAGAACGATGCGTTTTCTTTTCCTGCAATTCTTTTTTTTGTTTTCGGACATTTGATAGCTGTGACCATAAACGAGCCACAAAGATGGTCAGTGCAACTACGGTTGTCCTGTCATAAGGCACAGAGGTGACGCTGGCTTCAACGAACGGCTCCGTTCGAAGCGTTTGCGTCAAAGTATAGCATAGTTGAGACGGAAAGTCCCTAGCTCAAGCTGCCTCTTGGCCGAGCGCACACGACAAATAACCGCGTAGAACACACTGCGAATTACGGGAAAGATTCATTCTAGTTGTGCTATATTCATTAAAAAAAAAAGAAGAAGCCTTACAATGTGCGGTGCCCAACAGCAACCACTTTGGAGTACAAGGCAAATTTTCAG
Organism: Dermacentor andersoni; assembly: GCF_023375885.2. NCBI lineage: Eukaryota > Metazoa > Arthropoda > Arachnida > Ixodida > Ixodidae > Dermacentor > Dermacentor andersoni. Next base: position 92,036,908 of record NC_092824.1, on the reverse strand, counting down.
CGATGCACTAATCGAGCCGTCAAAGATGCTGAAGCATCGTGTACTTTCCGCCCTTTGCTTCAACAAGCCAGCTGGATGAAAATTGTGTTTCGTTGTTACTCTTTATATTTACAGGGTTCATATCCTTTTCTCACCTGTCATGCATACTCTGATATTGATTCATCGCTCAACAAAATATTTGTGGGTCCCACGCACTAGGGGCATCGAGGATAGCGAAGCTCTGTATGCTGCTTGCTACGATTGACGATACTTCGCGATATTATAATCGAATGCGTACATTGTGTACATACATTCGCGGTCTGCACCACGTTTCGCTGCGTAGCGAAGACGCTCCTGTTCCGCGCGACGCTTATTTCGGGCCTGCGTCTCCTCGACGCTGAGTGCACGCTTCGGGGCCATTTTGTTGGCGCGTGTTCACGTGCTCATTCTGCATACGTGGCCAGCACGCTATTGAGACGCCAGCTCCAAGCGCCCTCTTCAGGCTATGGACCATTGTAATGGTTACACTATCGCAGCCCAGCACGCGACCTCCACAGCCCAGCACCTGCACTTTTGCCGCATAGGAAAGCAAGCACAGCACGTGCCATACGCACAACGTGTGAAACGCTGCCGCGGCGGCGCCGGACGGGATGCGCGGAAACGAGCGCCATCTGGTGGTGTTGCAAGAAACCCAGCGGCGCACGCGAGCAAGTGCACAGCAGCAGCAGCCGGAAACTCGGGAGAAGAGGCAAAGAACTCTTCGCTTTAGAAGATGAAAAAAGGGGGAAAAAAAAGAAGATACTTCACAAAATAGAAGCGCCACCTCGGATGCGGTAGAACCCGAGTGCACTGTGCCATGACCTCTGAGATAATATACACGGAAGGTTCCGCTGCTACGCAATCTCGGAGGCCATACTTTCGTGGCTGTTTAGATTGTAAGCCCTGGTGAGTCCAGTCGGAGACAACGCTCCCATTCTCACCGTCAGGTCCTCCTGGCACGCTGGTATATATACAGGCTCGTCTCTCAGGCACAGAAACACACTCATGCGCTCGGTCGGGCGGCGGTAGAAATGGCCGAGGCCGCGACACAACGAGAACTCAAAATCAAAAGGTTGCCTTTAAATACAAAAAAAAAAAAGCAAGGAGGAGGCTCGTCCCTGCGTGATCGAGACGAGCAGACAGGCGGCCGTGTCTCGAAGCGGAAGCACAACAACATTCGATTGTCGGTTGCGCCAGACTTCGGACCTCCTCCTCGCAAGTGAGCGCCAGCTCCTCCGTTCTGCCCTCACCCACAGCTCCGCTTTTTGCGCTTCTGGAGACGCGAAATTACCGCTAATCCCCCGAGCACGCAAACACCCCTCGCCTCCCCCCTCACCCGCCCCAGCCTGCTTTATCCCCTTCCAACCCCCCTCCCCAAGTGCCTTCGCAGTCGCTCTCCGGGCCTCTTTTGCGGGAATAATGGCGGGGGCCGTCGTAATAGCGGGTTTTGTCGAAATGACTCTCGGAGACTATAGGTATTCCCCGGCTTCCATTTTGTGCTGCTCTCTGTTCTGCCTCGCTTTGCGAGCACACCCTCTCTCCACAGCTCCAGTACAAGCGCGCGCTCAGCGAAACGGTGCCCTTTCTCGGCGTCCAATCGTCGTCGTCTCGTGTTTTTTTTTCCTCAGGTTGTTGCCGCTCATCCCCACAGTAGCAAGTGCTTCCGTCCATCCGTCCTTCTGGCCCAACCAACGCTGGCACGGTCGGCCGACGACTTCCGTCATTTTCGGCCAGCCGCCGCCGCCGCGAGCGGATGACAACGCGTTGGCCCGGTCCACCATCGCCTCCTCGGACGTCGTAGCTTCTCTATCCGCTGGTGCGCTCGCACGACGTGGGGCGATCTAAAGTGCTCCAGCGTCGCCGATTGACGACACGAATATACGCACGATTTTAGAAGGAATAAAGATGCAGAGAGAAGCGGGGGATGGGAGGGGGGGGGATTACCATACTGACGCTCGCAAATGACCTACAATTTATATCATGTCCCTCTGAATGGCGAGTCGAGAGGCTGTTGCACGCGACCTCCCTTTCAGTACTGACATATAGATGACTGCAAGTATCTTAAAGGCTGCTCTGCCTCTTGTTGGAATCGTACCGCTGGCACGAGTTGTTGGGGTCTCGGTTCAGACGCCCGTTATTGCCAATGGGTCGCAAGTCCCAAGGGTAGCGTTGGCCTGGCGGCCTGGGGCACTGGAAGCATCCGAAGGTCCCGGCAAAGCATGAGAAGACTGGTAACAGAACAACTTGTTTATTCTAACATAGCAAAAGAGCGGCCGGTCAGGTCGACCGGAGTGGAGAGACGGGAGAGCACGTAACTCAATAGTACAAATCGGAGCCTCTCTCCTGGCGTCCGGGGGCAGCTGCTCTTATACCCTCGGCGTCGCGGTCCAAAAGAGAAGGTCACGGGATGAAGGTCACGGGATGAAGGTCACGGGACGGCGGAGCATGACCCCACGACGGCGCGAACTGTCGAGCCGAGAGACCTCCAGGCTCCTCATTCGGGGAACTCCGCTCCCCGGCTGCCGCGCTTTGACAAGCGAGGGCACACACACACACACACACACGAAGACACGTGGCACTGAAACACGCCTGGACACGCTTGGCGGGTAGGCGTTGCGGCGGCGTCGAACGGGCCAAAATGTCCGCCGTTTTGAACAAAGCCCCGGCGTCCGTTGCATCCGCGCCGGCATTACCGCGCGTTGTAGGCGAAACGTAACAGACCGCCCCGCCGGGGGAAGGAGATCCCGATGGTCAGGGGACTGCATCCGCTGTCCGGAGGGATGTCGCTCGATGATGCTCATAACCGAAGTTGGGCGTCCTTGGGCGTTTCTTGAGCGCAGCGCACAGAGAAGGCCTCGTTCTCACGTTCAGGTGCACACAGGACACTGCAAAGTGACTTCGGGAGAGTTGACATTTTTGTTCTCGTTTCCGGCAAGCGTTAGAACCACGCCAAAAGTCAACCGCTCAGTCAGCAAGCACGGCACAACCCTCACTAAGCCCTGCCAGGCTCTTCCCCCTTTTATACTGCTGCCTAGTTTCTTACAGTAGTTTAGCAGCACTCAGAACGCGTCCACAAATCGGAAAAATTGCACTAAAAAGCACATCATCACTTTGAAACACTACACAAAAGCAATAGGTTAAAAATCCTGCCTCAGGAAGAAAAACATCAGTAACAAGCAATTTTGAGGCTGATTCCCACGTTAGGGGCTTCGACTTAAGCCATCGGCGTTACCGTTGAGACTCCCCTTTTTGTAACGCACCTCAAAGGAATATTGTTGCAAAGCGAGGCTCCAGCGCAGGAGGCGGCCATTTTTGGGAGAGATGGTCTGTAGCCATTGGAGAGGGCAGTGATCCGTCTCAATGATAAACCTCGAGCCAGCTAGGTAACATGACAATTTCTGAACGGCCCACACGATACACGCACACTCTTTCTCGGTGGCGCTATACGCCTGCTCACGACTGGTCAGCTTACGACTAGCATACAGGACGGGGTGTTCTACTTCTCCATTTTCCAGTTGGCACAGTACAACGCCCATGCCTCGCTCACTAGCATCACACTGAACAACGAACCCTTTTGTGTAGTCGGGCGATCGTAGCACAGGCTGGCTTGTTAGGGCGCTCTTTAGGGCGCTAAAAGCTCTTTCCTTCGTCTCATCCCAGACGACTGTTTGCGGCTCTGTCTTTCTTAGAGCATCCGTCAAGGGAGCCGCGATATCAGAGTACCTGGGGATGTACCTCTGATAGTAGCCGGCGACACCTAAGAACGACCGAATATCGGTCTTCGTGCGCGGTTGCGGGAAGTCTCGCACAGCGGCCACTTTTATTTCAGAGGGGCGGCGACGACCCCGACCAATCACGTGTCCGAGGTAGACAACCTCGGCCTGTGCTAACTGGCACCTGGGAGCCTTGACTGTCAAGCCCGCATCGCGCAGGCGGGTTAGCACTGCCCGCAAGTGCGCCATATGCTCAGGCCAGGATGCGGAGAATATCGCTACGTCGTCTAGATACGGTAAAGCGAATTCTTGCTGTCCCCGCAACACTTTATCCATGAGGCTTGAAAAGCAGTATGGCGCGTTCTTCAAACCAAAACTCAAAACTCTAGGACGGAATGTCCCCATTGGTGAAATGAACGCCGCATACCTACTAGCCTCTTCTGTAAGTGGAACCTGCCAATAACCCCTGACAAGATCTAGGGTGGAAATAAACTGAGCGCTACTCACTCTCTCAAGGCGCTCCTCGATGTTAGGGATCGGATAAATTTGATCCTTAGTGATGGAATTAAGCCTGCGGTAGTCGACGCAAGGACGAGGTTCCTTGCCCGGTACCTCAACTAAAATCAAAGGGGAGGTATAATCACTCTCACCCGCTTCAATAACACCGAGCTGTAGCATTTTCTTTACCTCAGCCTCCATAATATCGCTCTGGCGGGGTGACACCCGGTACGCCTTGGATCGTACTGGCTCTGGGGAGGTAAGTTCTATGTCATGAGTAAGGACAGAAGTCCTACCAGGCCTCTCAGAGAACAGACCTTGAAACTCTTGTAAGAGCTGGTGTAGTTCGGTTTTCTGCTCAGGCGACAGCGATGCTTTACTTATTAAGTCACTAATGACTTGATTGGTGTCTTTCCTGTTTGTCACTGAGCCTAGTCCCGGAAGCTCTTCTAACTTTCCCGCATCGGGAATTTCCTCTCCAGTATCTGGTGCCTTTAACGCTACAGGCTCAATTTTATCCCGTTCGGGCGTGCTCTGAATACCAGCTTGCTGCGCCTCTGACCCTTTCTCATCGTTCAACAACGTCGGTCCCGCATCTACCGCCTTTGCAGCGAGCTCCCGAACCTTCGATCTGGTTAAGGCCTGAACGCTAGCCTCACCAAACAAAAGCCCCTTCTCGCGCAGGAGGTGATCGGACCTGTTCGAAAATAGGTACGGGTACTGTGGGGGCAGCATAGATGACACTGCGGCCTCCGTCTCAAGTGCTCCGAAAGGTCCTTCAATAAGCACTTTTGCTACCGGCAGACACACGCTATGAGCTTCCACTGCTTGCTTGATCCATGCGCACTCGCCCGTGAACATATCGGGTTCTACGTAAGAGGGGTGAACGACATCCATCGTAGCTGCGGTATCTCGAAGCACTCGGCACTCTTTCCCGTTCACGAGGAGGTCTCGCATGTAAGGCTCGAGAAGCTTCATGTTCTCGTCAGTGCTGCATATAGACAAAAACACGACTTTTGGTTTTGTTTCTGGGCACTGCGCCGAAAAGTTACCCGGCTTCTGGCACGTATAACACAGGCGCGCTTGCCTCGCCTCGAACCGCTTTCTGCGTTCGGCTTCGGCTGCCGCCGTCTCCTTACGTTCGGTCGGACACTGCGCCGAAAAGTGACCCGGCTTCTGGCACGTATAACAAACGCGCGCTTGCCTCATCTCGAACCGCTTTCTGCGTTCGGCTTCGGTTGCCGCCGTCTCCTTACGTTCGGTCGGACTGCTTTCACTCGCATCCGCACTACGTGTATCCCCCTTTGCCCTCATGGTTGTGAACTTCGGCCTCTCAAACTTGGAGCCAAATTCACCCTTTTGACCGTCCTTAGCTCCGCGAGCCCGACGCGTCACAAACTCCTCGGCTAACTCAGCGGCTCTAGCCACCGTACTAACGTCTGGCCTATCCAAGACCCAGTACCGCACGTTCTCAGGTAACCGACTATAAAACTGTTCTAGCCCGAAACACTGCAGAACTTTCTCGTGGTCACCAAACGCTTTCTCTTCTTTGAGCCACTCCTGCATGTTTGACATAAGCCTGTACGCAAACTCTGTATATGACTCACTTTTGCCTTTCTCATTTTCCCGAAACTTCCGACGGAACGCCTCCGCTGACAGCCGGTACTTTTTTAGCAGACTCGATTTCACTTTGTCGAAATCCTCTGCCTCCTCTCTCTCCAAGCGAGCGACTACGTCGGCCGCCTCGCCGGGTAGCAAAGTGAGCAAGCGCTGTGGCCACGTTTCCCGAGAGAACCCCTGCTTCTCGCACGTTCGCTCAAAGTTAACCAGGAACAAACCAATGTCCTCTCCAAGCTTAAACGGCCGCATCAGGTCAGTCATTTTGAACAATACTCGTTCTCCTGCACCGTGTGCCTGACTTCCATTACGAGCGCGTTCCATCTCTAACTCGAGACGCTTCATTTCCAACGCGTGTTGACGGTCGCGCTCTTCTTTTTCTTTCTCTTTTTGTTCTTTAAGTTCACGCTCATCTTTCTCTTTCTGTTCTTTACGTTCGCGCTCATCTTTCTCTTTCTGTTCTTTAAGTTCGCGCTCCTGTTTCTCTTTTTGTTCTTTACGTTCGCGCTCCTGTTTCTCTTTTTGCTCCTCCCTCTCCTCAATGGTCTCAAGGCATTCCGACAGCTCGTCATCCTCAGCTTCTAACTCAAGAATAGCCCTTAGCAGTTCTGGTTTTCTGAGTTTGTCTGAGACATCCAGACCCAACTCTCTCGCAAGCTCCAGCAATTTCGGTTTGCGCAACGACTTCAAATCCATGGCTGCTCTGAATGCTGCTTTCTCTACTGCCTACTATTGTCTTGCCGCAAACTAACCCGGTAGCAACGACAACCACAATTACCAGCTCTGTTTCTAACACTAACAAAAGCCTGGCAAAACTCAGAAGAAGAAAGTCCCGCACTCACCAAACCTCGCAGCCAAGACTTCAGCGCAGTCGTTCCGCTGCAGGCAACCAGTCATCACACAGGGCTCGTTGCGCTGCTCCCGGATGGTCGTTGTGCTGCTCAGCATACAGTCAACCGCATCTCTTCGCTGCTGGCCTCCGTTGTCGCGATCTCACCGCTGGCAACCAGATGTTGGAATCGTACCGCTGGCACGAGTTGTTGGGGTCTCGGTTCAGACGCCCGTTATTGCCAATGGGTCGCAAGTCCCAAGGGTAGCGTTGGCCTGGCGGCCTGGGGCACTGGAAGCATCCGAAGGTCCCGGCAAAGCATGAGAAGACTGGTAACAGAACAACTTGTTTATTCTAACATAGCAAAAGAGCGGCCGGTCAGGTCGACCGGAGTGGAGAGACGGGAGAGCACGTAACTCAATAGTACAAATCGGAGCCTCTCTCCTGGCGTCCGGGGGCAGCTGCTCTTATACCCTCGGCGTCGCGGTCCAAAAGAGAAGGTCACGGGATGAAGGTCACGGGATGAAGGTCACGGGACGGCGGAGCATGACCCCACGACGGCGCGAACTGTCGAGCCGAGAGACCTCCAGGCTCCTCATTCGGGGAACTCCGCTCCCCGGCTGCCGCGCTTTGACAAGCGAGGGCACACACACACACACACACACGAAGACACGTGGCACTGAAACACGCCTGGACACGCTTGGCGGGTAGGCGTTGCGGCGGCGTCGAACGGGCCAAAATGTCCGCCGTTTTGAACAAAGCCCCGGCGTCCGTTGCATCCGCGCCGGCATTACCGCGCGTTGTAGGCGAAACGTAACACTCTCTACAGATTTTTCATCATTTTCGTTCGCGTATGAACGTATTCAGGACAAGCGCCACGATGTTTGTGCGACACTTCTTTACATATATATTTTCCCTTATATTGAGAAGAGAGGGAGGGAAGCGAGGTAGCGTTGGTTTCTAAACTCTTGTCTTCAGGTATCAAGATCTCAAGCGGGCAAAAACAGCGCATACCGTCACGCACGTCTCCTACACCAGCGCGGTTTTTTCGCAATATCGGAACAGGAGGTCTAAAAGTATAGAGTATGCGAAATATCCGTGGTGTGTGTGTGTGTGTGTGTGTGTGTGTGTGTGTGTGTGTGTGTGTGTGTGTGTGTGTGTGAGAGAGAGAGAGAGAGTATGCCAATAGAACACAGGAAGGACTCTACAATAACGGACAAGGCGGGGCGAAAGGGTACGTAGAGAAACGCGTCATGCGACGAGCTTCACATCAAAGGCGCTTACATGAACAGGGCAAATGTAGACAGAATGAAAGAATGAGAACAGACACATAAGAGAGAATGGGAAGTTGTGGAAGAAACGAACAAGGGAGCAAGAAAGAAAGAAAGTAGAAAAGAACGGAAGGAGCACATCGGACAAAGAGAAGAGAAGGGACGGTGAGAGGGAGAGGAGGCATGAGACATCCCGCAGTCATGGGGCCCGGCAGAAAGAAGAATGGGTCGCGCGGCGCTTCTTCACGCCTGCTAATCACAGGGTAGGACTCGCTTATCCGGTCAGCTGCTCTCCCTCGCGCCGGCGGCCCACGGACCGGCCTGCAGTGCTGGCTGCTGCCGCGCCGTAGGAGATCAGAGAGAGAGAGAAAGAGAGAGAGAGGAAAGAAGCAAAGAAACACACACAAGAGGGCAGCCGCCGCTGACCAACGCGGCGCTGCACTGACCGAGAGGGCCTCCTCGGCTGGGCCGCCGGGACGAAGACCGGCTCGTCTTCCTTCCGAAGAAACAAGCGTCCGTTCGTTGCAGCGCGGCAATTGGAGGCGCGTAGACAGTTGGGTGCATCGGCACGGACGCGGTCGGGCCATCTTTTTTTCTGCTAAACATTGATTGAGAAGAGCGCAAACTCACAACGGAGGGTGTGGTCCTCGTGCACTCTTCAAACACAAAGTTAGAGAGATAGATAGAGAGGAAGAAACAAATGAACTGGCTTGAAATGATTTAACTGTCAAGTTAAATTGTTTGGACGGTGACGAGGCACTTGAATGGTAGCCACGAGGCACGCGCTCTGGCGTTCCAAGACTGGGCGCGCAAAGCTTTTTTGACGTCCGAGGGGGGAGAGGGGAGGGGGAGGAGGACTCGCGCGCTGATTGGCACGATTGGCGCAGCTGACTGACCGGTGTTAGCAGTCGCTTCCGTTCCGGCGTGATATTGTTGTAAAGGGGCCCCCCGCCCAAACAGCTGTCGCGCTAACCGCAGCAGCGGGAGTGTTTGATACTGGAAACTAGCTGTCACATTCGGCCATATGTTGTCGAATTCGTGTCATGCTCCGATCGGTCCACAGAGCGACTATACACCCTTGTCTGATTCGCTGAAGACACAAGCGTGGCGCAACTTGGCAACGTGGCGGACTTTGGTGGCGGTGTCGAGAAAAGTGCACTTCAACACCACAGGCCTACCGAGCAGGCAGGAGCACCGAGTAGATGTAGGAGTAGTTAGGGCAGGACGCGTTGCATCCTTTTCTTTTTTATTTGTGCGTGTGTGTGTGCATGCGTGTGTGTGTGAGGCATATAGTAACAGCTCATATTGGGGAAGAAATGTAAGACGGAACGTCGCTTCCATGACTTAGCACGAGCAGTCTTCTTCAAAAGTATACGGACCACGTTTGCCTGCGACAACCATGCCGACAATAGGCTGCTTCAAGAACTTAGTGAGGAATGTCAACAGTTCCAAGGCCCTGGGGAATGAATAATAACTCATACTCGCCATCCAGACGTCTGGATTACGGAAGCGCCATGGGAGCTGCACCACATAGCCGAACGACGTATATGGTCATAACGCAGGTTTGTCCATACACTTTTGACAAAGGCTGCACGTATACACAACCGAGCGATGCAGCACGAGCAGTGTTGGTAACATGCCAGTACAGCTGTGAGTGGGTCAGGGCTGCGAGCACCAAGACCAAGCCCTGGCAAGACATCAGACGGTAGCCCTTGTCACTTTGAATGACAGCTCTTTCCCGCTGAGTACCATGGGACTGGTGATTATAACAACACACTAAAGTAGTACGAACGCCCGCTAGATAACGCGATTTGCCTTGGACGATACAATTCCTTACCTGCGTCAACGAAAACATACTTATTTCACTTATCTGTCTGTAAGGTACTGCGAACCGCGTGCATGCGAGTACAATCGGGGTGGATGCAAGGAAAATTAATCCGATGAAAACCGAGCTTCGCAGGAGGGTGGAGACGCATGAAGTTGCAGACCAGCATGCAGTTGTCCAATGGGAAATGCCTCTGGAGCAAACTTTTCGATAAGGGGACTTGCCTTGGCAACGACAGCGACTGCTCTTGAAGTGGCTGCAATGGCAAAGACAAGTAATAGCTTCTTGTCGAAAAGTTGGTTTTGCATACATGTCCGGTTTGACGGCTGCTGGTCAGCATGGGAAATAAAACAATGCATGCCATTCAGTAACGTCACCAAACAGATGCGACAAAGAATTCCAGTCGTCACCTCTGTATACCTCGCAAAATGCGGGGTCCAAGAGTGAGACTGTTGGAGCCAGTCGTGTCTATGATATTATGGGATTAGTGCAGAGCGAAGAATGACTAACTGATTGACTGCGAATCAGCGAAGGTTTCATTTCGACGGCTAGTGAAAGCCTACTCAAACAAAGCCCAGCGCGCTTCGAAACAGCATCCGCCACCGTTTTGTTCAAACAAGGCCTCACGGGGCCGACACAAAACAATACATCACTTTCAAAAGATTAAGCGCCAACAGAGACAGCACACCAATGAAGAAACAGCAACGACCGGACAAGGCGCTACTTGCAGCAGTTTATTAAGGTCAAAAGCGGCTGAATATATAGCCATAGGGAGAGGGGGAAGAAAAAGCGGGAGCTCTGAAAATGTGAATGCGCACGTGCGAGAACAGAGAAGATGTATAGGAAAGAAATCACAAGGTTAACCAAAATCAAAAACCTATCTAAAAACACACTTTTCCCTCTTTTCTTAATCTGGTTGGCCTGCAACATTTCACGCGCCACACAATCTTTGCTTTTAAACACGATTGCTGTATATGAAGCCTTGCTTCACATACTTGCTTCTCATTCCCGCGTGCTCTGCAATGAAGCGGCAAGTTTGAGATATAACCATTCTTCAGCGAAAGCTTGTGCTCCCGCAGGCGTTCATTAATACATCGCCCAGTTTGGCCGATATACTCTTTCCCACACTTCAGCGGTATGCGGTGTGTGACCCCTTCTTCACACTTCACAAAAGGGCTTGTATGTTTAATGGAACACTCTACTTTGTGAGAGTCATCACATCCAATCAGCCGGCACAAAGCAGCAAGTTTCCGGGGCGCGGGACAATCTTGCATTTTCTTAAACCTATGAACCAACTAGCCCCACAACGTGTTCCACTCCAATACATTACCTATCTTGGCGCAACTTAAGCAACGTGAAACAGAGAAAGAGTATAGACAGACGGTCTCCAACTGCCAAATGTTCGTGACGGTTGCAGACACATCAACAGTCTAACGACGGTTCCAGACGCAGTTTGTGTCTGTAACCATCCTTAAGGAGTTGGTATAAGTTGGCGCTCGCCAGCCTCTAATCTTTCACGTTACCTACGTTGCGCCAATGAGAACAATGTTCAGCGAACACCAACGTGCCAAAGGAACAAGTTATGTCGGACACAACGGCAGCTGCACGCAACTCGCGTGGCCGAGGCATGCAGACGAACGGCTGACCGGCAGCAGACGAGAGCTGGCCGCTCGACGTCCGCTTTTACAGATGCGAACGGAGGAAGCCGCGAAGGAGAGAGAGAGAGAGAGACGGAGGGAGGGAGGGGGGCGAAGCGTTCCAAACGCGCAAGGGTATTAGGGAGGGGCCCGAGCGTTCGGAAAGAAAAATCATTAGCGGACCGGGGGCAGTCCGCGCGCTCTCTCTAGGAACGAGGAACGGGAGGGCATCATTTGCGAAGACAACCCAACGAACCGAGCGGGGACGGAACGCTCCAAGCTGCCGCTGGCAGAGAAAGGTACGGAAGCGGCCGCAGCAACATAACCCGACCAAGAAAAAAAAAAAAAACGCGTTCTCGGACGGAAGAACCGTTTGCTCCCGCTCGCCGACTGCGATGAACCGCGTATATATACTGACTGACTAATGCCACCGTGGGAGATGCTGGTCTTGTATTCAATAGACCATCACTACAAGGTAAACTGATGTCTGCAGAAACTTGTATCGACGATTCTTTTTTTTTCTTTTTTTTGGGACGTTGTCACGGAAACGGCTAGGAAGCTTTTCCACCACCCTTTGCAAGGCGCCGGTTCAATTCCGCGTGATTACGAGCACAGTTCAGGAACTTAATTACGGGCTTAACGTTACGAAGGAGCTCGTCCACTATGACCGGTGCCGTAGGGTGGGCTCACGTCAATTTCAGCTAGTTAAGCTCCTTTAACGTGAACCCAAAGCTCGGGTATGTAAACGTTTTACAACGACAGCAGTTAAAGGGTCGGGACTGGCTCTGCTGTGTATGTTCGTTTCTTTCCAGCACAGGGTAGCCAGCCGGTACTTACACTGGCTAACACCCCTGTCTTTCCTCCCCTTTGTCTCCTCCTCCTTCTTGCGTTACACAGCCGTGGTCGTCTTCGATCAGCGGTCGTCATCGTCTTGTCAGGCCACTTCCTCAGTTTCACTTTCGCTAAGTAGGAATGTGGAAAAAAAAAACGCGAAGCTTGTTTGAGTTAGCGAGGTAGCATCAGTAGCGGACAGTATAGAAGAGCGCAGCCTTGTAGCTTGCAGATTATAGCTGTCTGTGTCACAATGATGAAATCCATGTATGATGTTTGGCGAGGGAAGAACGTCAAAGAGAAGTGTGTGCTCAGTTCATATCTAAAAACATTTAAGGCGCTGCATACACTTTGTGTTACAGTGGCACATTTATTCTCAACGATTCGGCAAGAATGGAACATGCACAGGGGCACACGTATAGCTGGTGCCGAACCTGATGCTTCCTGTTCGTTTTTTTTTTTTTTTTTTCTAGAGGGCGGCCTTATTACGGCGTCGGAGAAAATATAGATTGATCAATATGATTGCCACGCGGCGTCGCGCAGAAAGTTGAATAAGGCTTCACTTCGCTTGCTGAATTCAACAGGCCGGTCACTGCCGAGGAACAGACCGTCCGAGCAAATGGCTCCCGGATGCTTCGTGTGCCTGTGGGGGTGCAAGTCCGCAACAGGTGGCACACACCGGTGTCTTGCGCCAGGGTCGTACATTTCGGGCTGCTGGCGTCGTCCTTGGTGAAGCCCTTCCGCGTGTCTGTTCGGACGCAAACACAAGCCGCGGGCACATGCCCGTGTGATTCAAGTTGTCTGCCAGGCCAGACGGGAGGCAGCAGCGAGTTGTCCATTCGTGCACACATACCCAGTGCCCCCAAAACTGTCTACTCGGCGAGGCAGCTACCAGCGTCTAGTGCTACTGCTGCTGCTGCTGATGATGATGATGAAAACCTGCGACATTCTTACGCAGATAACAATGGCTGGCGCCTGAGGCGCCGGCTACGCCGCCTGTCCAAGACACACGCAACAGGTGGACAGGCGTTCGAAACGGAGGAGTGAGATCGAGTAGCTGAAGCTCTCTGCAGGAGAACAGTTATACAGCAGCCGACAAAGGACGAGTCGCGCGTGTACAAACACACGCCCGCGCGGGCGGGCGCGCAAGAGCAGCTGCTGTGACGCGGGCATTGTGAAGTGCGCGCACGCAAACAGTCCGAACGCCAATTTTCCAAGCACGCACACACAAACGCACATAACCTCTGTTCCGCTTCTTTTCAAAAGAGGACGCAAGACTCGACGCGTCAAACGCGATCGGCAAGATTTATCGGTTTGCCAAGGGCGGCGGCGGCTTGGCAACGCGTCCGGCGCGGGTCGCGGACGCACGTAGTGACGCAGCCGAATGCTCGCCTTTTTTTCGGTGGCCACAGCGGCCGCGCGGGCCACGATTAAAATCCATCAATCTTGGTCGCGCCGAGAGTGCGCGACAAGTCATTTTCAGGGGATGCCGAGAGCGAGTGCAGAGAAAAATGAGGACGAAAACGAAACAATAATAATAAATAATCCGACGCAGCCAACGCCAATACCAAAGGGAAGTACATGTAAGGAGACTTCCTTCGCTGCATTTTCTCGTCTTTATTCCCCTTACCAACCTCCCATGTGCAGCGCTGTTGAGGTGTCCTCGTAATGAGAGACAGTTAAGGCGCTTCAGTTTCCTTCTTATAAGAGTCACGTACTCGTACAGCTCGCTCCGATAATCTTTAAGCCAGGAGTCCGCGCAGTGCCAGCTGGGAGTTCCGGTCGTGTCCGAAAGCACTGACGCTCAACGCACTTAACTGAAAAATTTTATTCAAATATATTTGCATGCTGGGGGGGGGGGGGGGGGGGGGAGAGTCTATTAGCACATCGTATTAATACGTAACTATATTACAACACAAACTGCTTGAACGCTTCAGAAGTTACAAAGTTCGTGTTATTAGTAAGAAGGAGTCCCACTTCATTAACGCGCTCTGGAACCTTTGTATGTCTACTAACATATGACGTCAGGCGGCATGTATGAGTTCAATAACACACTAGTGCTTTACCTATACACTTACGCAACTGGTGTAGCGAATTTCTTGAATGCCAAATAGGTCTGATGATAATGTAAGCGGATGCTTCGTATGCAACAATGGACGCTTTAAGCAATACAAAAGACTTCTGGCGGCGTTCTTCTAAATTTCCAGCGCCAGTTCCTTACTACGCTACCAATTTTTACACCGACTGCATCGCTATATGATCAAGTGCTTATCAAAGTACATTTCGTTGAGCCGTTATCAACGAATCTACCTTCAAGCTCTGTCGCTATTTCCTGAGTCAAAATACGCTTCGTATAAGCGACAGTACAACAAAGAGAGCAATGTCAGGTTCATATCATCGGCACAGCGGCTTGGGCATGAAATTGGAATTCGGAAAACTAAGCTAGCTTGCATATCTCCACGAATAAACAAACTCTCTTTCTCTCTCTCTCTCTCTCTCTCTCTCTGAGACAAATAAAAGCGTAGTTTCGGATCATTTAAGAGTCCAAATTGACGTCCTTCATTGAGGTGAACCTCTAACTTCCCGTTCTTCTTTCTGTTGTAGCGATTTTACTAGGTCAAACAGCGAATATTTAAGCCAAATAACTTCAGTAAGTGGTCACAGCGATGGACGGACCAAGGCGCTGGCACAAAATATGCAAAGTAGTCCCAACTTCAACCGCATGACTTCAAGAAGCAAAACAGAGAGAAACAATCCGAACGCGAGTAAGATGCTTTAAGCATCAACTCAGCAGATCGCTAGACGCCTGACTTACCAAACTCAGCCTGAAGGCAAAAGACGTGAAAACGCATCTGCTACTTTATTTTGACGGATCGCTGGAGACGAACAGAAAATAAGCAGCAGCAGGGCTAGAGGAGGGGGAAGGAGGGATGGAGCGAGCACAGGGCAAACGCTAAACGCAATTATCCGAGGTCCCAAGCTGCCACATTTTTTGCGAGCGGTATCGATTTCAGACTCGATTTTCCGCGACACGTTCCCGCCTCGACAGCTTCGAAATCACGTTTCGACAACCGTCTCCCTCCTTCTCCCTCTCTCCTTATCGTTACACTCATATGGTGCGCTTGCCCCCCCCCCCCCCCCCCCCCCCCTTTTTTTTTTCGCCCATTATTTGTAATAAATACGCAAGCGCCCAGAAAGTACGGAATAAGTGAAAACTCAAGAGCTGAAACATAATACGTGGACTAATGTAGCTGGGCCAGGTGCGAATATTTGTAGAAGAATCAAGTAAGTATGGAATACGCGTTGTTTCACGCGCGCGGTTCCAACGGAGAATGAAATATTTCCGCATGCGTTTTTACTGGAGATCGTGCGCCGGCAACCACGTGAAGGCGGCGAAAAACGTACTTTACTTTGCATGCCCGAATGCGTGCCTATATGATGCATGAAGCGCAAGTCCACGGTTCGAATGACTGCTCCTCGCTGATTCGCACGGTTATTATCCCAGCAGTTGTTGCCTTGACAAGTACAAGCCCCCTTATAAAAACGTCTATACAAAACCTTCCGAATTGTTTTATGTGTGGAACGCAAGCCTCCGTAGGCCGAGCCACTCATGGGTCAGGGTTCGCATCCACAAAAGCTTCTTGCAAGATAGATAGATAGATAGACAGATAGATTAGACAGACAGACAGATAGATAGATTAGACAGACAGACAGACAGACAGACAGACAGACAGACAGACAGACAGACAGACAGACAGACAGACAGACAGACAGACAGACAGACAGACAGACAGACAGACAGACAGACAGACAGACAGACAGACAGACAGATAGATTAGACAGACAGACAGACAGACAGACAGACAGACAGACAGACAGACAGACAGACAGACAGACACAGACAGACAGACAGACAGACAGACAGACAGACAGATAGATAGATAGATAGATAGATAGATAGATAGATAGATAGATAGATAGATAGATAGATAGATAGATAGATAGATAGATAGATAGATAGATAGATCAACGAGACGAGCGTCCGGCTAGGCATACCCTACAAAGGAAGTTAGGAAAAGGGGCAATAGGGGACATATCATTAGGAAAGGCGGATGGCCCATTGCAAAGAGCACTTACGAACGAGGAGCTTTGTGGATTCGGCCCCAGAGCTTCGGAGTCTTCCGAGCTTGTGCTCCGGGAGTTAATTCTCGGGATTACCGCTGCGCACACCTTCTGGAAGCCGCCTGCTCAAAGAACTACTCCCATTCTCATGACGACAAGAGTTGTTATTTTTTTATCTTCAGTTAAAGGAAAGTGATAAATCCTATTAGTAGAAGCTGCAGGGCACTACTGGGTACTAGAGGAGTGAACGAGATGCACAAAAGGCGCACATAATTGCCTCACCAAAGACCTGTGCGCAAGTCTTTAATTAAAGAACTCGAGAGGCGCTGTCTCCATTATTCGTTTAACTCACTCGGCATGAATACTTTTCTTTTTCTTTCTTTCTTTCTTTCTTTCTATTTCTCGTGTTTCGTTCCCACTTCATTTAGGTATTGCTTTATTTCATTCTTTCTTTCTTGTTTGGCATGCGTCCGTCGAGTTAGTTGTGGTCGCCTTTTCTGTCGAATGAAAATTAGAATCTCCAAAGTATAAACAAACGCCACCGGAACGCCAGGTTAGGAAAAACAGTCCGTTGGAAACGACGCGGGTTGAACGGTGACTCGCTGTTGGGTGCGGCAGCGGAAGGGAAAAACTCAGGAAAAAAAAGAAATACACAGAAAAAAAAAAACGAGAATGAAACCAAGGAAAGATCAAATTAAGGAAGCGCGCAAATCTGCGAAGAACGGGAAATTAATAAGGAAATTAATACACGCTGACCGGAAGGAAAAGAGGGAACGTATGAAGCTCGACACGGACGAAGCGAAGTGCCCGGGTGATATGATCTAATAAGAAAAGCTCTCCGAATCCAGGAATAACGAAATGAGATTATATCAACACGTGGAGGAGTGGGGAAAAAAATAACTAAAAGCAGAAACAGAAAGCAGATTGGTGGGTCGGCGAGGAAACGTGTTTTCCCGTTTTTCAGGCGAGCTAGGTGCAGCGATGCTGAGATGAACAGAGAGAGAGAGAGAGAGAGAGAGGTGGCTCTCGGACTTAGGGCAGCACGCGGATTTAATTAAACGCTCGGACTAGCGGTGAGGACCTTCGTGGCGAAGAACGAGGCGAAGCTTTCTATGTATTTGCTTTTCGTTTGAGTACCTGGGGGAGTAGGGGAGGCATAGGAGTTGAGAAACAGACGTAACACCACCGTACAGAAAAGTACGAAAGATATGAGAAAAAGAAAGCGCTGTGGATGAAAAGGAGGCATGCGGAAGCAAATGAAACTGGGGTGAATTGGAATAACATACGGTGAGTAGTGCCGTACATCGTTCCGTATATGATCGAAGCGTTAACTCTATTTTCACTATTTCAGTCCGTTTGACCCTTACCATCGGCGCTGAATGCCAAACCGTGAGTCCGTCTGATTGACCTTCTGACCCATGCGTAATTTCTTGTCGCTTTGTGGCCTGCAGTGCCGGACAGCTACGCAGTGGGAGTTGTATATGTCGGGATATGCCCGCAGCCGTCTCAATACTGCAACAACAAGTACTGAGAAGAGATGAAGCTGGTACTGCCTAAGGCAACGAAGTGCCCATGACTGGACGTCTAATTTTAGGGACGAAAAGTGGTGCCATTGTGACATTTTCGTTATCCCAAATGCACCTTGCGGTGTAAGCGTTAAAGACTCGTGTACAATACAATGCACTGGCCGTTGCGTTTCTGCAAGTTTCACAGCGAGCAACTATAGCCGAAACGAAAATGAGAGCGAGAACATAGCACACACACACACACGCACGCACACGCACACACACACACACACGCACGCACACGCACGCACGTACACACACAAACGCGCTGCAACTGCCCAGCCTTTCATCCCACATACGACAGGTATTCGAACGCGAAACCGAAGCAGGCAGCGACGCGAGAGAGGAATCGACCGGCAGGGAATCTGTCAAGAGGAAATGCTCCACTGCGATGGATGAGCCGAAGACGGCGACCACGTGCTGCCGAGCGAACTGCAGGCGAGTCTCGCTGGAATGCGGAACGGCTCCCAGATTTAAAAAAAAGAAAAGAAGAAAACCTCGCAAGACGAACTTGAGCGCAGTTCAGTCGCAACCTCTCTCGAGGCACGAGGGCGGAAACAAAAGTGCCAAGACGTTCCTCAGGGTCAGTGCAAGGAAACCAAACGACGTCCACACTTCGCAGGAAATTCCCCATCAAGGAACGAATGAAAAAAATAATATAAAGAAAGCTCTACCCACAGCCACGAACAGAAGACACACGCAGCAGCCCAGAAACGCATAGGCACCACGCTAGGGGGCGCTCGTTTCGCAAAAGTACGAAGGGACACCGGTTCGTACGAAAAAATAAGCGCACGAAAGAAAGGAGCAGGAAGGAGCCCCGCTGATTATACACACAAACTCAATTAGGCGAACGAAGCCAGCCTCCACAGCCGCATTTCGCCGTCTCGTCATCGCGCAGTCGTCACCGCGTATACGCGGCCGCCGAGGTGGCCAACGATCGAATCGCGTGCGCTCCGCGCCGAGGATTCGCGGCCAACGCGGCAGCAGCAGCTCGCATGCCCGCAAGGCGAGGGTAACATGGCGTGTGCGGCAACACCGGCCCGAGCCGCATTGTCGCTTCCTAGCAGCAGTCATCCGTTCTTGGCCGCGCTAACTTCCACTCTGCCTGTATTATACCCGAGTTTCGTTTCCTTTTTATCTGTCTATACATGCGCAGTTTCTGAGCTCCCCCTTTTGTTTGCGCATGGCGTGACGTTTTTCTTCAATGGTGGCCCCTCCGTGCACCCAGTGAGGTCTCGGACGTGGGGCGCAGTGTCGCACGTGTCAAGCTGCGGGTGACGCGCCACTGACGGACGACGGTCGGTGCGGCAGGCTCTCGCTTCGCTCCACGCAAGCGCCTCGCAGACTGGTGCTAAACGTTTGGCGCACGCTTCACAAATGGGTCCGGTGCTTGGCCTTATTAGTGGGTCCCGTGTCTGTAGGAGCGCGCGTCTGCATGCATTCAAGCCATCGGTGAGCTCACTGACGTATCCGGCAGTGACGTATCGGCAGTGCTATTCTGGAACACAAATTAAGCCATGTTGGCGTTTTTGAGCCAATCATGCATAGAGGCCTCAGCAGCCCTATATGAGATAATGAGAACTGACAACATTACGAATATAAACAATGGCCAGGGTAGCACTCGAGGATTATCGCAATTCCCAATCAAGCTTCGAATGCTATAGAGAGAATCAAGCCAAGAGAAGTGACGGGAGATACGGCCATATTTGCAAGGTGTATCATGACCGGGATCCAGAAACGGAGTATCTGAACAGATAACGTAGCCAAGCAAGTGTGTGCGTCTTTCATTTTTTTTTCTTCTTCGTGATATCGACTAGTCTTATCTAGATATCCCGTGAAACTTGCGCACCATTTCTATAATACTGGAAGCATATGCTTTACAATATACACTATTCCAAATAAAAATGTTGCATATGCCATACAGATTGTCCCTACGTGCGCGCGCACAAAGACGTGAATCCTGCACATTTCGTACAGGTTACTGCGATAGCACTGCGTCTTCAAATCTCGAATACGTGCAGGTGTGCGTACGGCTGGCTTGTTTCCGTGACGAAAGCATAAACTCAGTGGATACGCAGCAGGTTTAACTCAGCTCCCACTTGATGGGGAGACCACCCACAACGGGCGTATTTCACCAGATAACCTGTAAGTGTACACGCAACAAATTTTCCCAAGAGAGTCGACAACGCGCACGCAAGCTTGTGACTAACGGTCCAACAGGTAAACCACATGGCAACGAGTTCGACGAGTACGCTGCAAATAAACTGAAGAGAAATAAATGTGAGAGAAAAAAAAAGCACAGGTACCAAACCGCAAATCTAACAGTAACATCAGGGTGTCTGTCATCATTGCACGCATCTGCGCGCATGACGCATATCGCGTGCGTCCGATCGTAACGCAAAACCGCGCGGACTAATCGCGTCCTCGTCGCACCTGCTCGTCCCGTAGAGCACCACCGAGCGCCGTTATCACATCGGTTCGAAACCCAACACCCCGTAACACAAGCAACCAATACAAAGCGAGCACGACAAGCACACCAGAGGCGTCCTCTCGCGAACGGAAACACATGTTCCCGATCAGGAAGCCCTCGCGCCTGCATGGTTCAATGCACTTCCAGTAGCGACAGCTGCGACTTTTCCTCCGCGAGCGCCTGCCAGGCTCAGACAGGCGACCGCGAGACGCCGCGGTTAACTTTGGAACGAACTCGTAAGCCAAGAACATTTGGCGCCCCACACTTCTTTTTCTTTGTTCATTTGGCTTTACATTGTACACCACTTTCCCCTACCCTCTCCTTGGGAACGCTACGCTGTTAAGCGCACGGTAACAAAACGAAACTTCGTCCCGAGCTAAACATAGAAATGTCGAACCACGTTCCACACTACCTCGCTCTTCGCACGCGAGCTCCAAATGTTTCGTTGGGCTCTCGGAACACAGGCCGCCTGCAGACCGGCTACAGGGCTCGACGGCCTCATCCGGCACACGGAAAGTGGCACCCCCGCCTCTTCAACCACTCTTTTTCTAAGCACCCTACACTTTGTTCTTTCTGTCTATCTATCTCTCTTTTCCGCGCGATATCTTTTTTTTGCGCGTTCATTTCTCCCCGGCGGTTCCCTGCGCCCACCGAAGCTCTAAAGCGCGAGTCCACCCAGACGGTACGTACCTGATGGAGCCCGCATCGTACGTGTCTGTGTGTGTCTCGCATGGGCTCCTGGCAACAGGCGTCCGCCCCGCACGCAACGCCAACCCGGCGCAGCTATAGGCGCGGGTCCAGTCACGCGAACCTCGAAGGGGGGAAAAAAAGAAGTGCCGTGTGCAGCACGATCGCGGACACTTTGTAGCCGGATCGAGGCCTCTGTAACTGTCTCGCTGCGCCAGATGTGGGACAGGTGGTGGTGGCACTTCGCCGTTCGCGCAAGAAGAGCGACGTCTACATGCGTGTATACGCGACTACATTGGGAGGGAAACGGCGCAAGAGCTCGGGGAGAGAAACCAGGACGCAGGGGCGTTGGACGGGACGCGTAGGCACGTACATGGGAACTAACACAAGAACATAGGCAAAGGCAGGCAGGCAGGGAAGCGTTGGCTTCCAACAGAAAGTGTAGATGCTAAGCTGCTAGCGTTAGGCGTCTTCGAATCCAGGAGTCTTAGAACCCGCTGGGCTGAACGGGGGCACCCTGCGCTGTACTCTATAAGTAAACGCGCGACGTGGCGGCCTACAGTATGACCAAATAAAACAGGTTGAATAAGGCTGACTAAGACCAAAGGCAATGCCTAACAACTTTTCCTCAACGTACCTCAATAGGCATGGTGCATCTCTCTAGGAAATGTTTGCGCCTCTCGTGTAATAAAAACATTAATAAAAATAAGCACAAGTTAGCGTGTAAAAGCGTTTAGCAAAAGCCTTGCTATAGGAGGGACTTGCTACTTCAGGTGGGTCTTTGGATACAAGTGGGCGCACAAAATAATAAATACATAAATTAGTAACAAAAGGGAGACTTATAAAGCTTCTTTTCTTTGAGAATCCTCTAGAACCAAAGCGTTTAGAACAAGGCGCTCGTTTTTCCTATCGCTTGCTGTTAGATAGCACGCGTAAAGCCTTCTCTAGCACGATCGTAACTTAACGCCCTCGCAAATAGTAATATTAGTAATGGTACTAAGAAAAAATCCGGAACACAAAGAGCAAAGGAGAACAAGACGGGCGATAAACCAAAACAAGAGCGTGGGCGAGCGGCACCCGAAACAAAGTGGGCACGGAATAGCAAAACAAATTCAAAACGGACACAAGGGGGCCCAGGCAGCACAACAGGGGAACAAATAAGAAGAATAAAAAAAAAAAACGAGAATGCCCCGCGAAAACCTAAACAGCGCAAGTGAGCGAAAAGCGGCGACTCAGCGAAGCACGCGAGAACGGGGAGCGGCGCCCAAGAGGGCAAGCCTCAGCTTCAGCACCACCGCAACCACCAGCAGTCCACAAAGAGAGAGAGAGACGATAGGAAGTTCCAAAGCGTCAGCAGCACCGGCGCTGCCGAGACAGGCAGGCAGGCAGGCATCCGCAGCGCCGGTGGTCCCGTCCATGTCAAAGGAGCGAACGCCAAGTGAACAACACCGGGCACATCTCTCATTCTCTCTCTCTCTCTTCTTCCGCTCTAAACTAGCGTGACTTTGACGTCGAAACGGCACGTTCAATTCATCCCCTCTTACGCCACCCCCCCCTTCCATCCTCCCACTTACAGCCCCCTAGATCGTCACTCCCCCACCCTTCGCAGTGACGTCAACGACGGCGCGCACTTCGGGAGTCCCCCAGAAGTGATGCCGAGACACGCCAACTCAAAAAGTCGAACCCGAGAAGCCGTAGCCCCCGACGACCGGAGAGCAGTCGCCAACTATAGCAGTGCGCACACGTCGCGGCAACCCAGAGAACGACAGCGAAAGAAAACCAAACGCTGGCGACCGGTTAGTTTATTCGCTTGGATAAACTTTCATTTCTATCTCTTCTTAACGGGATTTTTTTTTTTTTTTTTTTTTTTGCGTGCGCGCTGCTTCGAGCGACGAGAGCATCAGTGCAGCTTGGACACTGTTCGTTTTCTCGTAACAGTGGCTTTCGAGGAACGGTTTGCACACGCAGCCCCGGATATGGAGGAACATAATACGGACAGAAGCAAGAAAAATGAAGAAAACAAAAAGAAAAAGAAAAGGAGAAGGCAAGAAGGAGGGAGAAATAAGCACGGGGCATTTACGAAAATGGCGGGTCTTCGTCGTTCCGCGACTGCACAAAAGAGAATAAAATGAGCGGAAAAACGACATAACTAAAGAAAGGAAGGAAGGAAGAGAAGGGAGGGGACGCACAGTTTAGCAATGAGAGTTTCGAGGGGGGGGGGGCGGCTAGCTATGCGGCTTAATGAGCGTCTCGCGCGAGCGCATGCCGCATGCTCGTAGCAGCAGCGACGATTAAAAAACGCACGCACCCAATCCAGCCCATACCAGCCAGACTCTGCGGATCCAGAGTCGACGACGACGAGAGATGAGTGAAGCGCGGCTGCTACTACGTCGCTGGCGAGGAGGCCCGGGCGGGGGCGGCGACATTGCATGGTATAGCGGCGGCATGAACTGCGGGAGGCTGGCTGTCTCTGTGTGCGACCGCCGACTGGAGATGCGTGAACGGAGACCATTTGTGCGCCAAAAAAGAGAGTGGAGTGAAAGGCTGCTCTTTGCCGGTTACGCACGAGGGAATACGAATGGAAAGCGAGGTAGCCGAAGAACGAGTTGGAAGAGGACGCAAGGAGGATTCATGTGCCAGACATCTTTTTTTTTCTTTTCCCCATCCTGCAGGGTTTCATTTTCCTGACGGGCCGCCTCGTGCTTGCCCCGCTATGAACTTCGTGCGCATGTGAGATATGTGAAGTGAGTCAACTCGAACAGTTCGACTGTATTCATGAACACTGTTTCCCTTTTATGTATCACTTTCGTGGGAGACGGGGTAGAAGGCGCCACATACAGGCGCCAACAGTTCGCTACTGCTACTACTAATTAATGCACATATTAGATAAATGAACATAAATACTTATAGTAGTAGACAGTCAGGATATGGGGGGGGGGGGGGGGGCGAAGAGTGTGGTGCTACTACTACTACTACTACTACTACTACTACTACTACTACTACTACTACTACTACTACTACGACGACGACGACGACGACGACGACAACGTAGTGTTATTTAGTAGTATAGCGGATTGCCAGAAGATCTGCTTACATGTACGTACGGTAGCATCAATTGGCACTGTTCAGTAGTAGTAGTAGTAGTAGTAGTAGTAGTAGTAGTAGTAGTAGTAGTAGTAGTAGTAGTAGTAGTATAGCTTTGGGAGGGCTTTAGAGCCTGGACACGATGCCTCCTATACACTTTCCTACTATTAGTGGTAGTACAATAAAAAAGGGGGAAATTGGTTTCTGTGATAAGGAAATGGGAAGGCGGCCACTTGAAAAATATCACACGGAAATTAGAGCGACGAAACCGCGGTGAAGAGATCGCCGGAGGGAAATAGTTACGATGAGGGACGTCAGTGCCCGCGGTGAATGTCCCGAAAGTCCTTGAAAGTCGGAAACCGGAAAATGGACGATTTCCTCGTCTTCCGCGGCTTTTTTTCTAGCCGAGCAAGCTTGAAAAGACGGAGAAACCCGGAAATGAGAAGAAGTGCCCACCTAGTGACGAAGTTTGAATAACGTTTCACAGCAGAGCTCTTCAGCAAGGACTCTGGTTCCAGTTGGGTAGATCTGGATACTTCCGCAAAAGTTCCGCTTCTTTACGAATGCAGAAGAAACAGATTGAGAAGGGTCAAACGAGATGCGTAATTGTTTCGACTCACTTGTCGACTGCAGCGAAGAAAAACGAGTTGGGAAGTAGTTCCGTCTTGCGGTTAACGCGGAAAAGTACGAGGCAGTGGCCCTGCGCATTGCGCTAGGCGAAAAACTTCGCAATCGCAGTCATTATGAGGCAACCTTACTTTCGCGGACTTGGCGCGTGTATGCGGTGGCGACGACCAAACGTCGAGACCCAGCTTGAAGAAGACGCCCCGTAAGGACCGCTGACTTATACGGAACACCTTGAAGTACACTTCGGAGTAAATGCACAACGTTCGCCTCTTTCTCTTGTATGCAGACGTTTATGCGAGGGCGACGAGACTTTCTTGTGACGGCGACGTCTGCACGGAAAAGCTTTCTTTGTGTTTCAAGTGGAACGCATAGTTTTTGCGCGCAAACATGCAGCACGTCTCGTAGAACCAAGACAGACATAATTACACCGCTCTCTCACGTTCCTCTTAGAGACTTCTGAAGTCCCCGGAAAGCAATTAAGATATTGCGGCAGACACTTATACGGCCGCACGTAAACGCGGCAAACGAAATGACACGGAGGCAAAACGGCGCTAGCCCAAAGAGAACGGCATCAGAAATGCTTATAATAGGGTCCATGTATATGCTTCCATAGGCTTAGAGTTCATGTGTATGCTCCTGTAGGAACGATATACATGGACAAAAACTGGGCTGCATTTGGTTCATACTATACAGGGATACCCATACTACCATATGGATCGGACACAGGAGCACTAGAGGCATAGTGACAAGCACGTATTCCAGTACCTATTAAAGAAAAGCCAATATTAAAACAAAACGCCACCCATTGCCGCTCCTGTTAAGACAAACGAAGAGATCCGTATTCACTGGTCTCTCGGGTGTTCGGAGGCCTACTAGCTATTACACACAGTGTTCTAATGACGTAAACGTAGAACATGCAGTATAATTGAACTGTGTAGATATATGGCTGAAACTGCTGGCCGTAACGTCAAACACTGAAGTACTAGTGTCGCTGATACCAAAATTCGCAGTCTCCGGCGGGCACTTGCGAACCTAAAGTTCTTTTCGGCCGCCGTCAAATGAAATTCGTACAACTGCCAAGGCGGGAAAGAGAACCTGAGCCCGCCGGCGTGCCTGAACGAACCGAGCTGAGCACGCAACTATGCACGACGCCGCAGTAGCCGTCTCCTACTATTACCAGGGACACTCGGTGGCGCAAGATAGAGGACACCCTGAAGGTAACGCCGCTTGACCTCGTCTCCACCGTTGCCAATTCCATGCAGTGCAGCAACAACATTGCATGTTCCAGTTTCAAAATTCCTATACAAGGAGGAGCATCCTGAATGTGTGTTATTCATCTCGTAAACATACATAAACACAATAAAGAGAGAAGGAGAAGCGGGATAACAACTGTCTCCTACAAGGAACACCACGCCTACACGCTTGAAGAGAAGGTAAAAAAATAAATGACGTCACATCACATCTCACGCAGAGTGTACGAGCATTACAGAAGATAGTCTAAGCGTGTGGTTAAGAGTAATTCTCGTACAGCTTTGCGAGCCTCACATCGAGTTCAAGCTGAACGTTTCGGAAACAAGAAAATTATTTTTTTACGAGCGGTACGAGCAAGACGAAGTTGCCGTAATGTGCATCCGAAGTCGATTGCGTCAATGCCCGAAATTTTGCGGCTATATGAACTTAAATAGCCGGGGGAAAACAAAAGGTGCCCGAAGGCTGGCATATCTAAACTCGAGCAGAAATCAGCTGAGGCCGGCTAAGACAGTCCCCTTTGTCGCGTGAACGAAATGCACGAGGCACCGCGAGCGCGAGCTTTCGCTGCAGTGCATACTATTAGCGAGAAACGGAACACTGCAGCGTAGCCGAAGCGGCGACAGTTCCAAGCTACACGCTGCCTGAAGCGCGGGTCTTTTGTGTCCCAAGCGGAGCGGCAATCATCCGCAAGGACGCTCTGCGCTTCATCTTATGGCCGTGCGTGACGCGACGTCCTCGGTTAGACGCGGGGTTTCGTTTTCGCGTCCTTCATTCGATACGGGCGACAGGGCGACAACGACGACGCGAGCACACACACACGCGCACACATTGTGGACAGAGACGCATAGAGATGTCTTATACAGTAGCCGTTGTGAAACAGTTTATGCGAGGTTGGCTCCTTGAAGCGCGCAGAAATGAGTGCGCGAGGAAAGAAGGAGAGAGGGGGAAGCTCGGTTTTCGCCGCGACCCGTCACACAAAAGAAAAAAAAACGGAAATGACTGAGGCCGGAAGGTATTTCGCCGGCGTACCGCGAAACCGTTCCGCAAAGCTGGATAATTATCCTTGGCTTCGCGCGGCTAGCGGGAACGAAGGACAAGTGGACGGGGAGGACAGGAACCGGCGGACGACCGCAGTGATGCAGCAATTCTGCTTCCCGCGTTTGCGCACGCGATATGTCCAAAGTGCTGCATTTTTCCTCTGTCGCTTGCGCGTTCAAGGCTTTCGACAGAAACCCCCAAAGCTAAACTCGGGGACTTGGTAATGACGCCCTACAACGTATAAAAGGCCTTTGCTTTGATTCTGGCAACGCGGGATATGTCAAACGAAATGCTAAAGGCAAAACGAGCACATTACTGCAGCCATGCGCCCAACGCTCATCCAGTTCGAGTTTCTGTCTCCGCGAGACTTGTGATGCAAAAGTCATATCATTAGCGTGGCATCACCGTGTCCAGCTTTCGCACGTAATAGCAGACGACGCATGCACGCACAGTCACGCTCGACATGAGCTGCAACATGGTGTTCTTGGTAATAGGGGCTCCAAGACTGCACAACAGCGCCGAAGTAGAGAAAAAAGATAGTTTAATAAATACCACTAATTGGAATCGCGCCTAGTTTTCCTTTCTTTTTTCGCATATCGGCGATGCTGTGCAGTCGGTATTGGGGCCCATTCAAACATAGGCACCAAGTTGCAGCTCATACTGAACGCGACTGCACCTCCGTACGCTTCACTGTCGCATTCACATTAAGGCATGTACTTAAACAACAATCCAAGACCATTATAACACAGTGTACGGTCAATGCAGCCGGCTCATACCCGCCAATGCAAGTCAGAGTGAGCTACAATGACCTGCATATGTAAACCAAAACAATGTCTCACACGAAACTGTAACGCATACGCAACACCGATATCAGTATACCACTGTGCTTTTGCCCTTTCTTCTTCCGCAGCCGTCTCAGTTTCGTCACATCGCAATCGCGATCGAATTCAATATAATCCGCGAAAAAAAAAACGAATATCGCAACAAAAAAAAAAAGGACAGTAACAACTATAGTCGCACCCGACACGCCTTTCCGAAACAGATTTCCACACGCAGGCGTCCAAGTTGTTCTCCCATGCTACACACTCGCACAGGCAGGAAGAATACAAAACGAAACAAGCCGGCGTCAGTCTTACCGCCGCCGCCCGGTGAATGTATGGCATAAGCGGGAATAAGGAAAGCAGAACGAAGCAAAGTTCCCGGCCTGGTGCGTCGAGGAACGGGGATAGCTCGCGCCCAGCGGCCGCGGAGGCGTGAAAACAATCGAGCCTTGCTGCAAGCGCCATCCGACAGACCTCGCCTCCCCCCCCAGCCCCCCATCTCCCTCTTAAGCCCCAGCAGCAACAAACACGCACACATGCACAAGGGCCTAGCTCTGTGCAAGGTGCCCCGTAAGGCAAACGCTTGCAACACCCCCCCCCTCCCCCCCCCTCCCCCCCACCACCGCAGCCCACCAAACCCCTCATCCTGCTGAGTTACACGAAGCGCGCGGCTACAGGAATACACGTGGAGTGAAAAAACAACACCAATGCCGAAAGGAGAGCAGCCAGCAGCAAAAGAGCCGCGCCAGAGCCTCGAAATTTGCATGTAATGAAGCTCTCGCTCACCGAAACGACCGACCCGCGCCCCGTTCACACTGCGACGGCCGTATATATATATATACGCGGTTGTTTCGCGCGTTTCTTTCTTTCTTTCTTTGCTTCCTCGGCAAAACTCGCATTCCGTACCCTGCATTCTTCTTCTTATTCTTTCACTCTCCTTTGGTTCGCAGGCCACCTCCTTCCCAAGCCACATGCCGTCCCATTTCGCGCGCACCTATAGAGCCGCAACGCGCCCCGCTAATTCTATGCAGTGTGGCGGAAAGGCGGCACCCTCGTGGCTCGGACCGAAGGAACGGGACAGCATTGTGCTGGCTACGATACAGCATCATTCAGCCATGCTCCAGCGGGCTCTCTGCGGTGTGCTTGCAACCTTACGGCAAAGTGGCTCGCGACAGTACGCCCTCTATGAGCTGTTGCAAAATGTACAGTTAGTCGGTGAATAACTCGACAGTGGGCAAACGAGAGACGTATCAGCATAACACCAGGGCTCTGATAAAAAAATGGAAGAAGACCTAGTGTGGAGGGCTTGTGTTCGCACGT
The DNA here is from genome assembly GCF_023375885.2 of Dermacentor andersoni. Lineage (NCBI taxonomy): Eukaryota > Metazoa > Arthropoda > Arachnida > Ixodida > Ixodidae > Dermacentor > Dermacentor andersoni. The sequence goes on along the minus strand of NC_092824.1, from coordinate 92,007,684 downwards.
AACGAAGACGAGCCATACATTGTCGAAACGTTGACTCCGGACATCCCTTGCTCGACAACTGATGATCACTTGAAATGTTCATGTCATTGCGTACCCGTCTGTCTTGTTTGGATTACTTGGTCAAGAGGGACACTAGGTGTCTAGTGATCAGGAGTGAATTAAACAACTCCGCATATACCATGTGTTGTTAGCAGGTCTTCACTCGCCAAGGCGCTACCCTCCTGTACCGCGTTGAGATTGGCTCCGCCTACACATTGGCATACGCATTGGCATGGGCATTGGCTTTGTGCTTTATATGGCGAGACTGGTGACGTGAAAAACTCAGTCTGGTTGTGTCTCTAGTTGGATGTGGACAGAAATGCGTTCCATTACAGTCTACGGAAGGAGAGGGCTTCTACGTGCGAGTTTCCAGTACGTAGTGTTTCCCGGGAGGGCCTCAAGCAACCAGGAAAATATTCGTTCGACGCCTGTAGGTTGCCTTACCCCGAGATACCGAGTTGGTGAACGTTTGGTGAAACGCCCGTAATAACAAATAGCGTTAGAAATTCTCAGGCGGAACAACGACTGCCGGCAAAGCACGCTAGGCTAAACGTACCCCGCGTTTTGCAGCACCACCACACTATCGGGAGCGAACAGCGTCGAAGTTGAAAAGAAGCACGCGTCTGCGGCCAAGTGCATAAAAAAGACTGGCGAAGGGTCTACTCCGCCACGCTAGGAAGCCGGTGCATATACCCGCTCTCCCATATTTCTTCCCCTTTGATGCACAGAACTACTGCTCACCTGGGCTTCATGGCATCCCCTCAAACTCACCTGCACGCTCCCGCATCGTCTCAGATTTTTCAATTCTTTCTTATTTTTGTCGTATTTTTCAGCCATCCGCTCTCAGAAACCGCACTATTGGACCAGCCGTAGGATGGCGGCTATGTGAAGATATTCGCATCTTCTCCCTATAGATTGCGGTCAATACTTCCGCGGATACGCCCTGCTGCCGTTGCAGCGCCCAGAGCGTGCCTATCGATGCCTTGAGGCCAGTCAATGGCACTCATCTATGTCTTTTTGATTCGCTAAAACCATTGTCTTGTCGCTAAAATAAAGCATCAAATACGCGCAACAACAGTGTCATTTATGCTTTCTTTAATGCTGCTTTCAAGCTGCCCAACGTAGCGGCTAAAACCATTCTGGCGCATTGCATGCGCACTGCTCTCAATTCAGAAAATCAATAGAAAACCAATATAGTGATGCTGCGGTTTCACACACAGCACTCCATACGTTGCAGCCAATACTATTTGATACATAAAGTATAAGACAAATATTAGGAGAACAAATACCTCTCTCCTAACTGCGTTGCAACGAGTCCAAAATTGTCCTTTTCTTATGCAACAAATGAAACGCCACGACAGAGCGTAGGATGCTCTGAAACCCGAGAAAAAAGTATATATATATATATATATATATATATATATATATATATATATATATATATATATATATATATATATATATATATATATATATATATATATATAACTCGCTGCAATAGCGTCCAAGAGTCATCGTTTCATTGTTACGACATACATGCAATACATACTTCTGATGGCAACGCAAAAGCGAAGCGCTACGTTCGTCAGCACACTGGCGATTCGGCCCGTGTCTCGCAGGTGAGCTCGATTTTCGGCATCTAGCTAAAAGCTCGTACTTGAAGTTTTCGTGCGATAAGGTCCACAATGCCTTGCGAACCAAAAGGCACCAGCAAAAGAAAATTCGGGGCGACTATATATATCTTGCACGCAATGTCCAACGTCCTAAGAACGTTCCTCTCCCCGCTAAAGGAAGTACGCAAGCGAAAAGAATACGGAATGCCAGTTTCCAGACAGAGACGGCACGGTCATGTTCTGTCCAATGCAAGAAGAACGCGGCGAGATCGGCTTTCAGCATGGAAGCCCGACGTAACGCGACGAGGCCTCAACAAAGCTGAAGGCGAAGAAAGAAAAGGAAGAGGTAGCCCCGGGAAGGTCAACGAAATGGCGTTCTTATTCCAGCTATATAGTACTCAAAACGAAGCAGCACACACGCACGCATGTACGAACACACGCACGAACACACGACGGCATAGAATTCCATAAATGCACGATGAACGAAACGAACACGAAGACCGTGTAATTGAATTCTTGGGCGGATAACGCGCGTCGCGCTGGCGGCTAACACGTTTTTATTCATATTTTACGGAGCACGTGTTCCATCCCCTGTCAGATAAGATATCCTTGCACCGTAAAAGCACGAAAGAAAAAAAAAAGGGGGGGGGGGGTGATAGAAAGTTGGGGGCACACTTTCATTTCCGCCCTTCAACCGGAAACTTTCTCACTTCCTACGGTGAAGTGAGAAAAGAGAAGGATGATACAGCGCTCGCGCAAATGCAGTCTTATTCCGAGGGCCCCTAATACACGCATTCCATTCAACCCACTCCCAGTTTTTTCTCTTTTTACTTTTCTTTAAAGAAGAGCGCCGTCTAGACGGCTACGCGGAACGAACAGATGACTTCGGGCTCGGGCGGAGAAGACGTAGACTCTCTGGCACTATATATCACACATGCAGGGAAAAAAATAATAATAAAAATATAGAAAATCGCAGCGTCATAGGCGTTAGCCAGTTGGGGTGCAGGCAATGCACGCGTCTTACCAAAGCTTCCTAGAAGTGAAATCCGGCCGGTTCCAGGACGCTTGGACGAGAAAGGAACGGTAAATAAACGGTAAAGAAAGCATCGAGCACTCCGCGATGTTCAAGCACGCAGAACAAGCATCGTAATGCCCCAAGTTGCGAGGAGCGCGCGAGAACGTGTTGAAGGTGAGTGGTTTCGGCACAGCGGAGGCGCGCTATGCCTGTGAAAAGAAGGAAAGAAAGAAAGAAAGAAAGAAAGAAAGAAAGAAAGAAAGAAAGAAAGAAAGAAAGAAAGAAAGAACGGAAACAGAAAGGCCGGCCCACGTGTAAGACTGCACGAAAATTGTGCATGTCGCTAGTACATCAACGGCATTATCACGGCGCAGACGTATGAAGCTGTCCTGTTTTCTACGCAGGGTGCTAGAAGAAGAATACACACTCGTAAAGTCGAAAGAATGTAGCAGTGTAATACTGCCTACATAATATACGCACGCAGGCTGCCCAAAGGAAACTTGGGTGCTCGTTGGAAGAGCAGTTTTCGTGGTGGCAATAGACCGTCAACACGGCATATAGACCTATACTACAGCTGAGAATCATATAAGGATGTCAGGAGACTTGGGCATGAATGGCGTCGTAATGGACGACATGTTGTTAGGGTCTAGTCAAACGTATACACAAGACACAAAAAACGACATCGTGTAGCCCGACCGATGCAAAAAAGGTTATAATAAGAAAATAGTTTAAAAATGCAAGAGTACTGGCAAACACGGACGCGAGAAATGAAGCCCCTGCGTTGTAGCGTCCGTGTCTGTCGCGTCCGTGCTTTCTTACTATGATGAAACACGTTGAACTTACTGACATTCCAAGAGGTCCCCAAAAGGACGCCAACGAGAAACCTTAAACTAATTTAGACTGGTTATACGTATTCTCTTCGAAATTATGTGTTTCATCCCGCCGGCGGGAATATGACGGAGAAATTCACCGTTTTCGAACTTCGCGTCAAATCCTTAAAGCCAACCCATCACGGATTTTCTTGACGGGTATTTTCTCACGGTCGGGAACTCTTTAGCCTCAGGAACAGGTCACAATATATCCCAGGTAAAGTATTTGGTTCACCTAGAACGCAGTACGTTCCTTCTCTGCCAATAAACAGCTATATTTGCTCAGGAAGACATGTTGATAATCATGACGTGTTCTGTCTCCTTTCATATCTTTGCCACTGCAGGGTAGCAAACTGGACATTTATCTCCCGATTAACCTCCCTGCCTTTCATATCTCATTTATCTCCCTCTCTCTCTCTCTCTCTCAAAGGGCTGTCTCTGCCCATATTTCGTTAGCGCGTATTTTCTGGCTTACCACGCCCTCTCCGTAAGGCAACGCTAATCTTCTCGGTATTCTAAAAAATCTTATTCTGGGCTTTTACGCGCCGACACCCTTATCTGACTATATAGAGATCCCAGCTAACGTTGGCCAAGCTGTACAACGAACAAAAATTATTTAAAAAACACGGTACAAGATTACGGTCTTAAGAATGACGGTGTTCGGTCATCAGCGTTTTGGCAACCGAACTACGGAATTCTTAAAACTGTATATGGCACTGTGTTTTCTACACAGCGTTCTTTTTTTTTTTTCCATTGAGCAGCTTGGCTAACGATGCGACACACGGTATATGAGGTACGTGTAGGGAGGGGGGCTTCGGATTAATTTTCAGATGTGGTTCTTTAACGTGCACTTAAAGCGCGATACATGCGCGTTTCTGCATTCCGGCCCATCCGGATGCGGTCGGGATCCCAACGGCCACCTCGTGCTCCGAAGCGCCACGCCATATATATCCGCTAACCCTACAGCCGCGGCTGGTTTCTCGGCGCTATATAATAACGCGAGCTACTAATACAGTTTAACTTACCATTCCTCTTTAGTGGCGGCCCTTTAACGCTCGTTCGGGCCAACTAGTATGGCCACAGCACGTCGCACGGGTTCTCGCCGCAATGTAAGCTGCGCACGAAACGCCAGCGGCGGACAAAAACGTCGTGTCCAATGTCCCTGCGGCGCAGTGAAGACAAGCGACGAATCTGCGCGCGCGACACGAAAGCGATCGAGTCTCGATAGCCAAGACGGCCGTGCCCCCCTCTAACCCCCCCCCCCCCCCCCCCCCTCCCCTCGAGCCAACGGAAACGAAGAAACGGGTCTAAGCAAGGGTGCCGCGCGCGGGCCAAGCCAGGAAGCTACGCCACGGTGTATACTTCTTGCACCATGAGTTACGAGTATAGCCTCCGGGGGTGAGGGGGGGCGGAGAAGGGGGAGTGCGGCGGCCGGGAGAGCGCGCAAGAAGGCATGCCCCGTAATCGATGGTCATTACGGGGCATCGCTGTTCCCCGACGCGACGCGGCGGCCAAAATGATCGCCGCCCGGAATTAGGACAGGCCAAGCGGGCGACATCAAAGGCACCGCGGGGACTCGCAAACGCCGATTCCGTCCTCTTCGTGCGCCAGCTCCGGCAACCCCCCCCCCCTCTCTCTCTCTCAGGGAAACAGAAACAGGAAGGCAGTAATGAGAGAGACGGGACCGAAACGGGCCATGCACTTGACGCTCTCCGTGTTCCGAGCGCGGTGTATATAGCCTCGCATATAGTACTCCAAAGTATAACACGCGTGTACGTGCGCGCGCTTCGGCGCTGTGACACCGCGTAAGCCGCGAATGGGGCGCTCTGCACCTTGCGGTGACGCTTCGCGGCCTTACACGAGTATACAGTTCGGCACCCTATACTGCTTAAAAGACTGCTGACCCCCGTATGGAGCCTACTCCATAGACTTCTGCATAGAGTTTACTCTCAAGTACTTTAGTACAGCTCGCTGCCTATTATTCTGTATAAAGCTTACCGCGTGCCCCTCAGTTTAGAGCTTGCTCTATGCACTTCTGTATAGAGTTCACTGTATACACCTCTGTATACTATGTACACTTATGTGCAGAGTTTACTTTCTTGCACTTCCGTATAGAGAGATTACTCTGTACGTAAGCAGTCTCCACCGTTTGGCATGTCTCTGCAGAAACCACACGACCACCGACATTCGATGCGATTCGGCGTCAAAGGAAAGTTGACAAGCGTTGGATCATGTCGGAGCTTGCAGGAGAAATCGCTAAAGAAGCTATTCCAGAGGCATCGGCCCAAGTGCAATCAGGACATGAGTAACTCCGGAAGCGGCAAGTTTTCGAAGGTATATCATGTTCAGCCGTCTTACCTTCTGTAGCTGCCTCCAATTGTTTTGCCGTACAACCGCTCCGAATGGCTCGAGGGCAAGAAAACACGGAGTAATGTGGTAACGCCTAGAACTGGTCCTCAAAATTGTAGGACTGCATCCAAAAGGGCGCAGTGCGAAAGGCTACAAACATGGGCACAGTGAAAGGACACGCGACCACCACGTACGATATACTCAACTACGTACATGTACGACCACAGTCATACACTCTGTAACAGAAAAACGAAAGAAAGAAAGAAAGAAAGAAAGAAAGAAAGAAAGAAAGAAAGATGGCGGCATATTCACTAACTAAATACTACCGGGTATGTGATAAAAAACAAATAATAGAAAAAAAACACTATCGTCTTATTAAGTGAAGGTAGTGAAGTGGTAGCTATAGTATAAGATCCCCTACTTAGCTGAAGATAGAGAATAGCACTCAAAGACTCTCCAGAGTGTATAATGGTGGCGTATTTAGGGTCGGGCTTGCGAGCGCATGGTGTCCTATAGCTCGGTTTCTGCTCGATCGTCCAAATTTTGGCTCAGACAGTGGTAAATAACAGATCGGGCGTATTGCCTCGGTCTTTCACTCTCCCCTATAGAAACTCAGATGACTTCGTTCCGAATAGAACGTTTTCATAACCGCCGCCGATGCGGGTTACATCGGAAAACTGTGATTTCGGTTAACGTTAGGGAAACCCGGATGATCAGGATTAATCAAGGTGTACCTCAACTACCGCGCCCTATGCATGACCCAGGTGTAGTATCGCGGTGTAAAGCAGGGGCAACCACCAAGTACAACCGCACGTGCGACCGGCATAACTTGAAATGCGAACAGGACAGAAAAATAAAACGATCGGAACACCTGCTACGCGTAATTACAGGTATACGGGAATGCGACGCGAAATCACTCCGTCATAGATTTCTGAGAACGGCTTAGTCCCAGACGCCTGTTTCGGAGCCTAAGTTGAGCCAGGGTTACAGACGCAGGCGAATCTGGAAACGTAACAAGACACTCTATTGATTTTTTTTGTTTCGTCGTGTTCGCGAATTTATGCTGCAGGTGCACTTTGAAGAAGCTGCCGGCGCTAAGCAACGGGACACGGAACGAAGTACGCGACAGCCACAGACAAAGTTACCAAAATCAGCCTTTGCTCCCCCCCCCCCCTCGCCCTTCCCTGCTTCTTTCCGCACTTCCGTGTTGCACGCATGACCGAAAGGAGCCGGCCTATAAGTAACGGGCCCAGCGAAATAAACAATGGGCGTCGTGCTGCCTCGCCAAGTGATCGGCGACCGCGCGTATCACACACGCGGAGTTTTTTTCCCCGCATCCTATTAAGATGGTCCACATACACTTCCTCGTCCTAAACAAGGATTGCTAGATTCATCGGTGGCACGTAATGCCTTCCAATGCCCCCCTCTTCGCGAGCGAACGAGAGCGCGCCGCAACACCGTTCAATCAAGCCGTCCCTTAATGCCAGCAATGCGCGTCCGTTAACTTCGCGACCACGACCAACCGAGCGCGCCGGTTAGGGTTAGCGCAACCGTGTCGCCGGGTATAGCGCGATCCATTAGCCGGCCGCTGCGTGTATAGAGAAGGGCCCCGACGGCAGAAACGAGCAGACCCATCGAACGCAACGGAACGAGATGAACTAACGAGGCGAGCGTAATTCCGGAAGTTCCGGATCGAGCACGCTCGAAGAAGAAAAAAAAATAACCTCGAGTGCAACCCAAAACAGCCGTGGTTGGCGCGGCGACCGCGATACTACGCCGGCAGAGGATGACCGCCGTCTACGTTTGGGCGTGCCCTGGGGTGCGCTTAGGGGTGAGAGGTTGAAAAGTGACGAACTATAGCTGAAGACTATAGGAACGCCGGCTCACGAACAATACATTTCACAAGTCGCTCTGCAAGTATGTGTATAAAACGGGTCTCCGGCCAGACATATCATTAATGTAATTTCGATATTAAGCCACGTGACAACCCAAGTGAATAAAACAGGAAATATAAATAAATAATAAACATTACGAGAATGTCAACGACTGAACACTATCCGGACTATACGACGCGTGCGTCGTAGACGCAGAACAAAATTCTGGATGGATTTAAAATTTGCTTTTCTGGCTGCAAAATTTATCTGCAAATTTATCGTTATCTGCAAAAGAAGCAAGATAACGATAATATAAGGCGGGCTCGCTCTTAATCCTTTAACAACTACTCCCCCAAAAAGGTGCACCAACACGTATACTGTGCGTTTCAAGAGCTCACTTCAAGAGGGAAGGTCAATACGCCTTGTACATTTCAACACAGGGAGCAAGGAACATATATAGGACGATCATCAATTTTGTTTTCTTCAATGTATAGCGTTTAATTGAAGTAAGAACCTTCCTACACATGACGTCACTCTCAGTGCACACGGTGCTGCCACCTGTACAGAGAAAATAGCGCTACAGATGAAAACGACCACGAGGAGAGAATGTTCACGAGACACGAGACTAAAGATACGCCAAGTTGCGGCGCATTGAGAAAGAGCCGAAGTTAACCACATAAACAACACGCACACGCACAGACACATAAACAACACATACACACACATGCACGCACGCACACTTCATATGCTTGGCGGATGATGTGAATGCTATAGTGGTAAATAATCGAACCCACGCTGACATACGCAGAAGGGAAGGCGCGAAGGTTTCGTTTAGGTGGAAGCGAACAGTGCGTGATAAGAACAAAACAAAATCGATAAAGAAAAGCTACTAACTTCGTGGAGAGCTAAGGACGGAGAGAAACGCCTCATTAACGAAGCTCCTTGAGGCTAAAGTCACCAGATTTTCTGCTTGCAAAAATATCTGGGGACTTTACTTGAGGCAACCGCATAGGAGACGAATAAAGTTGCACGCTGGCGTCTTTCTGGGTTGTGTGCTTCTCAACGCTGTCCCAGCTTCCTTGCAACAACAACACGAATGAAACAATTTTTCCAACGCCGCCGCGCCGATGGCATCGCTCGTGGGCACAGCCTGATGTGCGTATAGATGGTGCTTACTGTGCCAAAAACCTACCAACATCGCAACGACGGTGCGAAAGAAGTAACGAAGCAGAACGTTCGGTTGGATGTCCACAACCAAACATCCACGATTGGCATTTACTTTAAATTTGGAGCGTACAGAGAACAGCTTCAATAAAAAAAAAAGAAAGAAAGAAAGAAAGAAAGAAAGAAAGAAAGAAAGAAAGAAAGAAAGAAAGAAAGAACGACAGCTCCTGCGAGGAAACAGTGGCTGTCCGGCGGAGCCAACACTTCTGGGCACCGTGAAAAACACACACAAGAAAAGTGATAGAAACGTCGTCATGATTGCGCAGAGCAAAAAGAAATCAAGTGCTGTCAATAAGTAAATGAGGGAAGGATAACAAAAATACGGACACATAAAGCGACATGGGGTAAAGGGAACGACGTGTTGCAAAATAATATACCGCTCTATGCTTGCAAGGTTCTTGCAGCTCCACCAGGGTGCGCAGTAAGGGGCACACTAAGCACTAACACGCACAGCAGAGCGCAGACCCCTTAAATTCGGCCTCCTGAGGACGAGGCAAGACAAGGGGACAAAAAGAATGGAAGAGTAAGCACAAGAAAGTCAAATATCGTCTTGCGCAATTCGTCCAAGCGTGTTCTCGTGCGCGCACACTCACACACAAGCAAACACACACACAAAGAAACAAAAGACAAACACAGCAGCGGACACTCCGCAGCCCCGGTACCTAACGGCGCCAGAGAAAAGGATGGGTGGGTGCCAGTTTGTGTGTTTATGTGCGTAGAAGTAATGGCCGCCACGCTACAGATATATCCGATATATAGCGAGGGAAACGGGTGAGGGGGAGAGAAGGCCGATAGAAGGCAGAGATGGTCCATCTACCCGTTTTCTTCAGGCCCTGCCTCGCAAGACTAAAGCGGCGCGCGCGAACGAGTTGTCCCTCATACGAACAATAGAATTGCGCTACTCGAGCGATCAGAAGATGAAAACACACACACACACGCACACACACACACACACACACACACATACACACACATGTGCGTGTGTGCGCACGAAGTGTTTTCGACATGCGAAGGCAAGAAGAACCCAGAAGACGGCGACGCGGCTTGAGGAGAAAGTGCGGCCGAAGACGAGAGACGCGCGCGGACTGGATGCTGCCTCTCAGTCGCTGACCGCTGCGACGCGCCTCCAGCGAAAGGGCGGTGCGGCGGGAGAGACGGAGCTCCGGTCAGGTGGAACGGCAGTGCGACAGACTATGACACAGTGTGTCTAGCGCATCTCTGCAGCCGAGGCGGCGCCCAAAATCGCGACAGGGAAGTCGTTTCCGTCCCGGCGTGAAAGAAGGCGTCCATTCTCCGAGACGGCCGACCCGTGTTTGTATACGTACACAAAGGCTGCGCGGGCATATATACACGCGGAGTGACAAGCCTTACTCCTCGGACTGAATGCGAACGCGGAGCGTGCGCCTTCAATAGCCTGCACGTTTGTTAACAAAGCAAAGAAGCCTGCTCATACATAGGCAGAAAATAAATGACTGCAAATGGGGGGGGGGGGGGGGGGGGTCGCACAGAAACGGAGCGGTGGGACGCGGAGTCTTGGGACGCTATAAATTGGTCAGTCGCCACAAGGATACGTATAATATCAAAGAAACGAAGACGATAAACGAATCGGAAACAGAGAAGGTCGCAATGGTAACGGCTGCAACAGTAAGTGAAGGTTTGGCATTTATTTACCGTTTAAAGGGACTTTAAATAGCGGCACTAAATCAATCTAGAAGTGGTGGATTCAAATATTTAATTGCGGCGGTTGGCTATAGAATCCTTTTAAAGCTTTACAAGATGAAGAACTGTAAGCAACAACACGTGGAGCAACTAGATCGGCGTCTTTGTTGTTAATGGTGGTTTGGCTGCGGGATAGAAAAAAGCTATAGGCATTACGAAAAAATTAGGAAGGAGAACAATCAATCAAGGTGCCAAACGACTTAAGCTTGGTGTCTGTATTAGCGCGTGCGTACGCAAACACACAAATGCAAACACAAATCTCGAGTATATTTCCGTTAGGAGGCGTTCTCTCTCTCTCTCTCTCTCTCTCTCTCTCTCTCTCTCTCTCTCTCTCTCTCTCTTCTATTTTTAACCGCGATCTGCATAAAAGTCTCGGGACAAATAAACTTAATTTTATAACCTTCAAACTTTGCAAACCTAACCTTCAGTGCTTAGAATATCTTTATGCCAAACGTTATCTTAACCTAACCTCACCTTCCGTGTCTCTCTGAGCCATGCCCATCAGAACGATTTAGAGTGCGCGCTTTGAACGTTACCCACCACGCCGTGAGGGTATACGGGCTCTCAGATTGGTTTTCCCGGAATATTTATCGCCTCGCACGACGAAAGCAATCGAAGCAACGCAGCTACAGACTGTGCGCTATGATCGAGCTCGCCGTCGATCGTCCAGGGTCATCGGATAAGCGTTACACCAGCTGCGCTTGCCGAAACGGTAACATACGTATCTCGGCCTCTCATCGCAACCCAGCCTTAGTAATAGAAGCACAGCGTAAGGTAAGAAATATTTAAAATGCGGACCTCGGCACTTAAAATGTTGAGACACTCCATATAGAGCTTCTCTGTGGGAGCGAATGAGTCGTAAAAGGTAGCGGAAATGGAACTGTCGCTTAGCACCTGTGATCGCTTCACAACACTGGCCCACTGCCAGTAGGATGAAGTAAGGCGTCTTCCTCTATTACCTTTCTTTATTATCTTTTTTTCTCCTAAGACGCCAGCCATGCATGATGCTGTGTCGTACGACTATGGAGCCGAGCGCAGATGCAATTGAAAAACAACATAATTGCCTGACACATGCGGATAGGTCGGAGCTTCTAGACACTCTCGGATCTCTTTTTCCTTCATACGCGACCGGGGAGACCAAGATAAGGCCGGCATAATGCAGCAATTCTTTTTGCTCGGTTGCGTACTTCTTATGACCCGCAGCTTTGGATTAGTCGATCGCGCAGATACCGTAAATGGACCACCGGTCAGAGCAATGAGGAAGCTGGAAAAACAGTGCAATAGAGTCGTTATAATATCCTGGCCTATACACATTATTCCGGTCTACGTATATTGTGACCTAGTCTATCGTTATGTACCAACTGTAGTCCTTCGCTTTAACATCGTCGGTTTCGTTTTCTGAATACGCATCGCCGGTCTTGAGCAAAGACTTTACTTGCGAGGCAGTCACACCTCTCGCTTCCTTTGTGTCCACGCCATAATACCGGGGTTGCGCCAACACCACCTATTCCGGCTATGCTGCCGCAGTAACAAGGATATCACCTGCCATACCGGAAACGCGCGGTACCTTAAGGCGGCACGTTAAGAAACGGCGCATACATCTTGTAGGAAATAAACAGAAGTTCGTTTCTACATTAAAAAAAAAAGAAAAGCAAGTCTTTCGGGCTCTCGACTAAGGCCTTTTCTTCAAAACCCGAAACGGGTGTTATTTGCCGGTTTTGCGAAACGAAAAAAAAGAAAAAAAAACACACAGGCAAATTAGTCCTCACTGCCCGGCAGCTATATACAGCCGTCCGCCGAAAGGCATTTACGGAAACAGAAAGAAAGAAAGAAAGAAAGAAAGAAAGAAAGAAAGACAGCAGCTCGCGGCGCGGCTTGCACCGACAAACACACACACGGGACTCATTTCCAAACCATTGTATAGGCGCCCTTGCAAAGCTTTTACAGTCAGAGCGCCTTTTAACTTGCGTTGTTTCCTGTCTTTCTTTTTTTCTCCCCGTTTTTTTCTGCTCACTAGCCGTATTCGGAAGGCAGCCAAGAAGGACACGCGTCCTCCAATACTTCGGCATGAAAAAAAAAAAAAGACGATGGGAGTTAAGTGGCGGAAGGCGGGATGCTGTTTTTCTGTACGTTTCGTTTGCTTTCTTATTGCTTTTTTTTTTCTGCGGTTCCCTAATTCATTCTCCGCTCGCAGCAAGGACAGCTTATCGGAGACAGTCCTCGAGGCGACGCGGACTGCGGCGCGTCGTCTCTCAAAGGGGGACACACACATGGCAAATGGAGCTGGCCGGACAGAGGGCTTAAAGAAAGCGCGGCAAAGATTGCAGACAATGGAGGCCGGGACAACATGGAATCCATTGTCGGCACTTGTCATTAAAAAACCAAAAAAGAAAAGCGAGAGAGCGAGAAGGCTGAGCTGCGGAGCTCGAAGTGAGCCCGGGTACAAAAAAAAAAGAAATAAGAGAAAGGACCGAAAAAGAAAACCTTCAGCAGAAGGCAACCAGAAACGATCAAAGATAGACGGTAAGAAACACGATACCATCGCCAAGACCAGATGGTTGCCAATTGTTGCATTCAAGCAGCGAGCAAGCTCGCAGGTGGTTGCGCTGGTATGTGCCACGACGGCCGCACTGCCTCCTAACGTACCATCAGCATCGACCTTCTTGAAGAGACGTCGAAGAGGAATACAAAGTTAACGGCTGGCTGGGCCACTGATTGCCTGCAATTCTATCTTCTTCAGAGCCCCTCTTCACCGTTACGTACAAGTTGAACTGTGCAATCCGAGTACGTAGTTGTACTTTCAGGGAGGGGGGGGGGGAAGCATCATGCTGACCTCTACTAGCTAAAAAAAAAAACAAAGCAGCAACGAAAGACCAGTGGCAACGCCTTCACAGAGTACACTAGCTCGGTGAAGTCAAGATTCTGACATGACCTACTCGATCTACCTAATCGTTTACCAGAAAAGGAGGCCTACATCGCGTTCTACGGCAGCCAAAGAATCGACATGTCGTGAGGACTTTTTCTTCGCTAAAACGGCCCATATGCGGGCAAAACCCGTTGGTATCGGCGCCGTCGCAGTTGCGCAGCGGCGTTAAAGCATCGACGAGGACATCAAAAAAAAAAAAAAAAAAGAAGAAGAAGAAGAAGCTTCGGCTTCGTTTTTACCCGCCAATAATCGCCCATTACCCGCCGAATTATTTAAGCGTTTTGTTGAGGTAATTTGTTAGTGTTGCCCTCTAGTGTCGCTTTGAAAGAACAACGGAGTGTCCCCTTTCGCGCACGTCCCTCCAGGCTTTCTCCGTTTCCCACCTTACGAGTGTTTACGGGCATCGTGAGAAGCCCCGGGAAAAATGCACGCACCATTACGGGCGACGACTACACTACCTTCCATTTTTTTTCAGCGGTCACTTAAGTTTCTCAGTTTAAGCTGTGCCACGGAGGAGCGTGTCTCGTTAATCAACGACGACTTGGCCGGCCCAAACGTGGGAAGCGCTAAGGAATCCGTGACGTCGCACTCGCGTTGTCACAACGCTGATGTTTCGGTGCGAAATTCATGAAATGGGCAAGGTCGGAGTCAATCTGCAGCCTGCAGCAATAATCTTTTTCAATGTTGTTAGCGTTCTTTGGGAACTTCATCCAGTTTTCGGTATGTATGTATGTATGTATGTATGTATGTATGTATGTATGTATGTATGCGCAGAGTATCAGGCCAAAGCATGCCAGCTCAGGCCGACCTCTCTGCCTTTGTAGTGAATTCTCCCTCTTCTCGCTACATCAGATTAAACTTGCTTATCCTCTCTAAAGGATGGATGCAGTATCAATTTTTATTGCTATAATTATCCGAGAAAATGAAAACAGTGGTTATGAAAAAGAAAACAGTCCTAACACATTCAACGTCGATATTTGGTGTTCCCTTGTCCACTGGACTCCTCGCGAGAGGTGTCGCGTCTGAATTCGGGCTGGCCCAGACCGTGTCCACTGCGTTTAGCACGCGTGCGTACCGCAAAGTGATTCGACCGAGTGAACCCGCCCTTCGCAAATCCGGCTGATCCAACCCGCCCGGACGCTCTTTCGACACGATCCGCTAACGGTCCAGACGAGACCCGACGACCGCATTCGGGCCCGACAAGCCGACTCTCGCCACCGGCTTTGTCGGCGTGCTGCTCAAGTATAGCACACATCGGGCACGCGAAGAATGCTCGTTCGAAGGAACTACATTTCAATTACTTCCGTTCCTAGACACCATCACCATCACCACCACCACCACAGACACGCTTCCCAGAGGGCGGCGTCTTCCAGACGACGGGACGTGGCGCCCTTCTCAAAAGAAAAATCCCCAGTACGTGCTGGCAACGCCAATGGAACGCGGCTGCATCTCTACTCTGCCGAGCCGAGCCAAGCCGACCTTTCGGCCGGGGTGTTTCCTCCGCCCGGGGCGAGGAGAGGAGGACCCGCAGGACGGCGAAACCGAGGATGGGCAGAACAGAGACGAGCGGACAACACAGCACGCAGAGTCAGTGAGAGGGCGTAGCAGTGGAAGGGCATGCACGGCGACGTTCGCGGAGAGAGAAAGGAAGCCTCCCAAGAGGCGGCTCGGTCGCGAAATTACAGCCCCGGCGCAGCCGCTCTTAACCGCCCATTTCTGTAGCCTCGTGGGCACGCGCGCGTGCGCTTCGCTCAAACGCGCGCCTAGGCCTGCGTATATGCAACCGTGTGAAGAACAGACCCTTGCCGACGCCGACTCAAAGGCCCCGCGAAAGCGCCGGCGCTCGAGGCAGTGTTTCTTGTCGTCTGTTTATCTTTCTCCCTCTCTCTCTCTCTTTCGTTATGTTCTTTGTTCTCTCACTCACTCAAACCCCGGAGCCCGCACACGCAGGCAAAGCCAACACTCCAAGTGTGAGAGTGAGAGAGAGAGAGAGAGAGAGAGTTGAAGGGAATGCCGCAGCGTCAGCGGGTGCAGGACCTTTCTTTTTTTTCGCGGTGTGCGAGAAAAAGGCCCGGCAGGGCCGCAGGCTGGACCCGCAGACCCGGCCCACCACGATCAGGCCGGAGGGGACGGACAGACGGCAGGGGCGTACGAGTCACAACGGCACTGCCGCGGGAAAGATGTTAGCGAAGAAAAGACCAATTCTTGGTGCCAGACGCAGCGCGTACTTGTTCCCGAGGAACCGAAATGGGAAAAGAAAGGCCAATTCATGGTCCACGCGGCTGCGCGTACTCTACCACTTTCCTTTTTTCTTTTTTTCCCTGCGCCACCCGGGGCTCAGCGTGACAATAGAAAATTGCTGGCGTGTTAGCCGAATGTCAGCGGCGACAAGCATTGCCTTCGACACCCCCTCTTCAATCTCCTTCTCGATTTATTTTTCTGCAGGCGACGAAAAAAGAAAAGAACATCTGTGTTTCTTTCCCGGTGCCCAAGTTTTCTTTCGCGTCGGTTCTACTCCGTGAAAGTCGGCTTCGAAAGTTGAAGAAAGGGGAGATCGCGCGGCCGTAGGCCAGATTTCACGGCAACGATCCTGCTGCTGGCAACCTGCACTCGTGGGCTACGCTATATAGGGAGCCGTAGAACGTTACGCCAAGGCGCACGGTTGAGCACGGCTAGGCAGGACCAATACGTTGGAAAGAGAAGAGACGACACAGGCACTGCCAGTTGTGTACTACGTTCGTTTCTACAAAGCTTTCTGCTCTATTTGTCTCAAGGTCGTGCAAACCCTCCGCCGCACTTAAAACGAACACGCATCATTCCCCTTTTAGTTCATCATGCGGATGGTGCAAAAGGTTTCTGGTCGGGGTGCCTGGAAAACGAAGCCTGCGCTTGCTAACGTTAAGCCTGTAGATATACGTGATCTGATCGTTCAGATTATGTCTGACGGTCATCTAAGTACGCGGTCTGTTTTCTTGACGCGACTCTGGATCACGCACATACGTATTTCCAAGACAGCTGGTACCGAAAACAGGCACTCCGGCATTATAGTGCCTCAAAGCAAAGTAAGCGAATCGCTGGGTCCCTCAGCGACTCATCTCAGTTTATACGACAATCGAAGCCCCGTAACCCACAGCTTATCAGGAATCGCGTTTTCTTCAATGGCTTTCCGAGCGTTCCCAAGCAATCGCGGAGATGGAAAATGCTACCCCTCTGAAATCTCGTCTACTGACAGAAAGAACCATCTGCGCTGTGTCCTCTGCAGTGGTGCGCGAAGACAGTCGAGGAATCAAAGTTGCCAAACCACTTAAACGAGATTGCACGCGACGTGATAATTTGCTTGCGTTATATATACATAGACGCTCGCGGCGAACGCACATAGGAACGGTGTTAAACATTTGCGTATGACGCAACTGTCGAGTGCCGTCATCTTAGCAACCTTTCATCGCCACCAGCTAAAATTACTCGATCCTCTGTCGATGCCTTCGGCTACTTCGACGACTTCGGCTACTTACCCTCACGGCATCCATGCGGTAACCTCCTTTTGAGATTTTGGGCATAATTGATAATGCGTAGCTTTAGCGTGGCCCCTATTGATTGTTATTAGTGTTAAAAACGCTTCGTTAATTGTGGGCGCTAAATAAATAAAGAAAACAAAGAAAGAGACAACGAGACGTCCGAATTATGAGTAGCGCGCGTCATCTGAGCTTTGCTGGTGCGACTCGTTTGCGCCGCAACAAGCGGCACGTTTGGGGCCAATTACCGACCGATAAACGAACGCGGCGCACAGCCTCGTTCGCGTTTTCTCGGAGGAAGCACGTTGAATGACAGGCGTGAGGAGACCGGCGCCGCCAACACCTCTAGAAGTCGCCAATCAGCGCCGGTTTATACACCGCCCACCGGCGCTCTCAAAAAAAAGTGCGCAGCATTCCCAGAGGACGCGTCCTGATTTTCGAACGCACACGAACACGCGCTCTTACACACACGTACACACACATGTACACACGACACACACATACCTACACACACGCACGTCACACGTACACACATACGTACGCACACGTACACACGCGCGCGCGCAGATGGCTTATAGGCCAGATGACAGCGCGCCGTCCTTTCATCAGGCTTCTGGACGCCGCACTCGTATACAAGGAAAGCCCCCGGATGGCCGCTTGCAGGGCTGGTGGAGGTGGGCGACCCGAACGCATTGTTCCGGACAGCGCGACCCAGTTTGCCGGCGACGGACGCATATTAGCTTAACCTAATTGCAACGGCCCCGTTGTTACGGAGGTGCGGAGACGCCAGCGCGAATCTGATTACACATACGCGCGCGCGCTGTGACGGCGGCGCAGCCGAAGTGACGCGCCACGCAGATTTGCCGCGGCGTTACCTCGCTATACTATAACGCGAGACGGGACGGCGCATCGGATACGCGGCCGGTCTGGTTGCGCGCGCGCAATCCGCAGCACGCGCCGTTCGTTCGTTCGCTTGTTCGTTCGCTCGCTCGTTCGTTCGCTCGCTCGCTCGTTCGTTCGTTCGTTCGTTCGTTCGTTCGTTCGTTCGTTCGTTCGTTCGCTTGTTCGTGCATTCGCTGGCTCGTTCGTTCGCTTGTTCGTTCATTCGCTCGTTCGTTCGTTCGTTCGTTCGTTCGTTCGTGTTCGTTCGTTCGTGTTCGTTCGTTCGTTCGTTCGGGTGCGCGGCGGGCGCGTATCGGCGGCGCGTTGCAAAGCGCGGCCGAACACGAAACTATCGCAGCCCCGTCTCACACTATATAGTGTGTGTGTACATATATACACACCAGCTGATGCGCAGGGCAGAAAACAAAGCGTGTCTAAACAGGCAACCGCTGTACAAATGGCGCGTGCGTTAGCATGATTCTCCCCCTTTAGTCCGCACTTTTCTGGCATCTGCTCCGCCCACTTCTATAGCGCGGGACCGATGGGCGTATGAAATTCGTTGAGCTCGGGGACTTTTTACGCGGCAAAACCGGGATACGATCACGAGGGGCACCGTATATACAGTGGCGGGACTCAGGGATCGTTCTGGCCACCTGAGGTTCTTTATCGTGTAGCTATAAATCTGCGTATATAAGCGAGCGTTTCTGGCATTTTTTGCTCCCGATCGGAATGCGAACGCGCGCACCGCGGTCTGGAACCGAACCCGCGACCTCTGCTCAGCAGCGCGGCGCCATAGCCGCAATAAAGCTACCGATGCGCGATAAAGTGGCCGATGCGCCTCTGTCCTGTTCAACCTGTATGCGAAATGCTGCACAGACCACTGTTAGAATGTATAAAAGGGTTTATAGCATCGGCGATTGAGAACTATACACGACGAGTGCAATGACTGCAAAATAAGGCACCGCGTACAGATCGCCCAATGGCCAGCTATTAATTGAGTTGTTTTTGCAGCAAGCGCGCATCCAAAAAGCGACAGTGAGAGGTACGGGAATTACACCGCGCATACGTTTTTTTTTTTTTTTTTCATCTTTAGTTTTACGAGCACCGACGCCGCACAATCTGTCACTGCAGCTTTATTTATCTATTTGTTTCTTCAGCGAATTCTTACCGACTATATACATTTAATCTCAAAATCTCGCCTCCTGAGCGAGCGGCGTTAAGTGCTCCGGGAATCAAGCAAATCCCCCTTCGCAGACGGCTCTCTTTATAGCGATCAGCGTCACCGATATCTGCAGCCGTCTGACTGTCTTTAAGAGTAGGCAAAAAGCAACAGCAGCTGCTGCGGTGTACGCTTTCTCGGCAGCCCGATATGATCAGCCGAGGCCGCGCTTTATTTTGCTACTATACGGTGGCTACAGAATTCCAGACGGAGATTTTTTTGTTGTTTATTCTTTCGTTCGGCCAGCTATAGCCTTCTGCGAGACAAACAACAAGGTGGTTTATCAAACAACCGCTGGGCTGCACAGAACTAGAGTAAAAAAAGAAAAAAAAAATCTGTACTGACTGTCTTGGATAGCAGCGGACGATGGCGTGAACCGAGTAGCGTGCAGAACGTGCAACCAAGTATTTAGTGTAATCTTCAGGACTCCTAACGACGCCGCATTCGAAGTCCAACCACGACGGGTTGAAATAATACGAGCATACCGACCTACCGGCGGTGACTCAGCGGATGACGTCGCGAAGCTGTGGGAGAAGGCGCGGGAGCGATCCCGAACGCCACAGTTGCGTATTTCGCTAGAATGACAGCTTGGGCTTGTTGGTTTTCCATCCTGGCGTGAACAGCGCAAAACGTAGACGGGACACGAGAAGACGACACCACAAGCGCTAGCTGTTACGATGGGGGCAGAATGCGATAACGTACTTCTACACTGCAAACTTTAATTGTCACTCTCCAGTGTGCATAATTAATTATGTGAATTGGTCTATAACTCGTGCAAACCATTACACCCTTCTTTTTTTTTTCGGGTGTAAGGATGTTGGTCGTAGACCCATTTACACCCTCACTAACTCTGAAGGGCGTGAATTAGTTTACAGTGATAAGGTGTTTTTAGGTGCACGTTAAAGAACACTCGATGCTCCAAATGAATCCGGAATCCCTAACTATACGGCGTACCTCGTATAATCGCATCGTGTTTTTTTGTGACGCGCACAACTGCCGAAATGTAATTGTTTATTTACTTAATTAAACAAGTATAGCAATAATATGCATTTTATTCTTCCTCTTTCTAGTACAGGAATCATTACGCGCTTTCGAAGAGCCACATTCCTTCCCGTACAGTTTTTTTTTTTTTTTATCAAAGTTTCCGTTCGCTTCCTTTCCAGATGCCGGATAATTATGCTACCCCCGAAGGACGCAACCGAGAAACCGTTACCGCAACCGATTGCCCTACAACTTCCAGCGGAGAAACGTTGTCCTTTAAGCGACGCGCACGTGCGCAGGGAAACTAATCCATAAACCAGACTGATGATTGCAGGGGACGCCGCAACCCGCACTTCAGGCGGAAAGCGGGTAGTAACCCATACGCTTTTCCTCTGGAGGTTAAGTTAACGACGCTATCGGGGTAAAGTTGCAGCGTACTTTCCCAGCAGTCCAGGGCCATCACTATTGGGAAAGTCCACGACGTATGAGAAATGTGTGTATATATATGTATATATAATCGCTGAAGCGGAAAGCGTCCATTGAACGCTCAGGTTCGTTTTGAAGTTAACAAGAAAAGCGACGTTTATCGTATTATTGTGAGCAAAAAAAACCGACGCCGATCGACGACTGCTTAGCTGCGGGTGCACTTAAGTACCCCATTGTTCTGCGCAACGAAATCTCGAGGGAGTCCGACATTCGCTAGGGGAGGGGAGGGGGGAGAGAGAGAAAAAAAAAGGATCGGTCATTCTGAAGCCATATGCGTGGATCCGGAATATTACAAGAAAAACGTGCTTTTTTTTTTTAAGGCTTTCCCGAGCCATTTCTTCCAAAGAAACAGCACATACAAAGCCAAGTTGTCGTGATCCGCGCAGACCAACCACACCGTATAGTTGCGCTTAGAGCCGGCTGGAACGTAAATCATCGCGCAATATTATTCACAAGAAGGAACTGGGGGTGGCGGTGGGGGAAGAAGAAGAAGGACTGTACACCCCAAAGTTAAAAGGCTGCAGCAATTTCTAAGAAGCCGCGATGAAGACTTCAGTTCAATAAGCATCGAAGCTGGTCACGGGTGCATCCACTCCAGCTATAGCAAAAAAGATAAAATAATGTACACAGTGCGGGTTCTCGCAAAGTGACCAGCGGTCGCACTGGCATCGCTGGGTATGCTGCCTCCCGCATCGGGAAGTACAGTCGCACTCCCACCTCCATCTCGAGCAGCCTGCGCGGGTGGCTTCACCGCACAGGCCCTTGAAAGCATTCGCGTGTACCTGGCCTCACGGTTCTGATAGCACGGTACACACATACACACACGGGATCTGGTGGACACGCATCCAACGTGTCATCCACCTTTACCCGACCCATCCATCCATCCCCCGACCGCGGCGGCGGTCCACTACGCACACGTCCCCCCCCCCCCCTCCTCTCCCACCTCCCCACCACACTTCCTTCATGCCTGCCACTCACGTTGCTTCTCGAAACCTCTCGAAGAACGCGAATGTCACGGAAAATCCCCCCGCGGGGAGACGAGCTTACTGAGTGACACGTCGGTATGGCGACAGAGGAGCAGCGTGCGAGACGCCATCTATATAGAGCCCGAGTGAAACTGAAATGGCTTGAGATGAACGGAACTGAGCAGAGTTCGCCCTATGCACTGAGTAGATATAACAATAACTTTGAGGCACGAGAATGATCTTATTAGCTAGTAAGTAAAAGCAGCAGTGCCATGGCGAAGTATCGCGCTGAAGCAAAATCCTATATATACCTAGGTATACTTTGTGGCGCAAAATACATCTCTTGAAAAGGGAGAGAAGAAAGGAAGACAGTGAAGCGCCTTTCTTCTGTCCCTTTTCAAGAAATGTATTAGCGCCACAAAGTGTACCTAGAAAATCTAAGCACTAGCTTGCCCAAGAAGTTCTTTTCGAATATCCTATATATACAGTTAGCCAGATTTTGAGTTACAAAATTACATAGCCCTTGGCTAGAGGAACAGCGCGAGACGCCACCTGGGGTCCGAGTCAAATCGAAGTGAAGTGGGATGAACGGAACTACACGGAGCTCGCTCGCTCGTTACTGACTATAGTTGGAATGATCACTTAGATGGCACGATGATTGTAAATGTAATGGTTAGCTCACGAAAGGAACAAAGATTGTTATCCGCCCAATTGTATAGAACGAAGTTATAAAGGAAACACAGACTGGGTTCTGAGAAGGAAAACTTCGCAGGCGGATGAAAAATTAGACTCGGTTCGGGCACTGAAAACGGAACCAACGAATTTCCGGGACGGATCGCTCTTGCCATCTGAGCTAAACAGGAGGCTAGGAAATCGCTGAGCGAGGCCGCATTAATCGACAACACGAAGCACGGCGACGCTTTTTACAAAAAATCGACTCTTCGGAAGCCCTTCAGGGCATGATTTGCGGATGTTAAAGTACAAGTCGAGCGCGTGTTACGGCGGAGTATCACGATGAAACAAGCGCGCTTTTGATATATTTACAGGCGTTAGCGGATGGATCCAAAAGTTTAACCGGGTAATTTTGCGGGCACCCGAGAGAATTGGCAAAGAATGAAACTGGTTTCATGCTGTACAGCGCGTGTTAAAGCATCATTAAGTTGTTCTTTTTTTTATGTTGCATGGGTTTCTACGTCATTTATACACGAGCACTCGCCTTCGCTATAGCTCCGGCGATCAACGAAAAATGTATACAAAAGAAGCCACGCCACGCACTTACTGCGTATACCAGATAAGGTCAGGAGCAGCGCGGTGGTTTGCAAAAGGACAGGTTTTCGGTACTTACCTGCAAAGAAAAGAAACGAAAAGCATGGTTAGTGACTCCGAACACTTGAACATCAAGCTCACAGGAATCACAATAAACTCGTACAAAGTAACCATTGCAAGCATCGCCGATCTAAATTAGGCTTAACCCCGAACCAATGGAAACTGAAAAGAGCGCGAGCCTTGGCAATTCATTTTGTCAGAACGCTGGCACCTTACTGCGGTTCGTTTCTTTTTGTTGTTGTTGTTGTTGTTGTTGTTCACTTCATTTTTTTTTTCATTCTTCTGTTTCGAGCCTTCATCTATCAAGCAAACTTTCATCTACTATGACCAATACCTAAAACCATAATTGGCTACCTTAGCGGCAGCAATAACGCCGCGTCCCACGCACGAGCGAAACATTAAAGCAAAGCTGCCTCATAAAGTCGGCGACAGTGCGTTCTTAGCTATCGTATACATGCTGCTAGGACATCTAATTTTAGCCAGCACCAAGCAGGCGAATGGGCAAGAGTGTCACCCCTTCCATGAGTTACATTCGAAGCAAGAAAATGCGGCCCGCAAACGTTATTGAACGTTCCCATATCCGTGGAGACACAACAGCCACGTTACGTACATCCTTTCCCCTCCTCCCCCCCTCCTCACCCAGAAACAAACAAGTCTCAATCGGCCCAAAATTCCCAGCCCCGCAAATTGGTCGCATTCACCAAACCTTGCATCCGCGGGCTCCCCCCCTTCGCATCCCTCCTACACCGACGCGGTATATATAACATCTGTCGACATAGGCATTCTCCCAATTTGCCGCGCTGAGGATTCCCTCCAGTGTACCGCGTATTTTGCATACGTAAACAAAGCAGGGAGAACAACGCAGTTATATAAAGCAGGCTATCGGTGCGGGGGGCCTCGATGGCGACTAAAGCAAACAGTATATAAGGAATGCCGAGGCAAATATAAATGTGGGACGAATGGGAAGACGGATCGAAAACAACAGCGCCGAAAGCTTGGGGCTTCGTTCTCGGCAACGTCGAAGACGTCGCCGTCTTGCGCGCGACAAGACGAGCTATATAGCGGAGGGAAGCAATAAAAAAGAAAGAAAAAGGAAAGGCCGAAACCTCAGCAACACTCTGCGCAGAGGCTACAGACCTGCACCGCGCGCACATATATATCGGAGGGGTCGAGAGGCGAGGGGCAGGGAATCCCATTGGGCCATTTCCTCATTGGCGACGTCGATGAGAAAGAGGACGATGAAGAGAAAGAGGAGAGATAGAGACGGAGAGAAAGAAACGAACCGATAAAAGAAAAGAAAGAAGCCGCGGACGACAGCAATAGATGTGTCCCGGTAGAGAAGGCCCGTGCCGACGTCCGCACATCCACGGCATGGCTCTGGGGGCGATATTGTATACGTACACACGCTGATGTCAGATCCCCCCCTCGGGTCTGCTGCGCGGTGCAAGAAGACACAAAAAAAAAAGGGAAAACGCGCGCACTTGCAGAATCATGAGAGGAGGAAGGGTGAGGAGGAGAATAACACCACAGGGAGACCTTTCTGCCCGCCCATTGACCCCGTGTCTTAACCTACACCCCACCCCTCCCCACTCCTTGTACAGCTATAGAGCGTCGTCTCGAACCGTCTTCTGAGCAGCCGGCCAGATTCCGATCCGACTTTCGTTTCTCGATTGCCGTGTCGTCTGAGGCGCCCCGCGGGACCGAGGCGCATCCGAGATTTTTGCCAAATTGCGTGCAGCATACAGCACGCGTTCCCAGCCAACCACTGTCCTGGTATAACTGCGTGCAAAACACCTCGCGATATTTGGTGCGCATGATGTAACATACAACAAAGCCTTCTGCTAAAGGGAACGCTTTAATGGGCAGCTCTCAGTTGGCTACCTGCAGGTCCTCGCTAAATGCTATGTCAGTTGCACTAAACAGGCTTTGAAAAGGTGCTACAGTGCCGCCAACCACGTACAAGTTGTCTGCAGCAAAACGGGGCGTTCACTTGCTACCGTACACTTGCTAGAGAGAGAGAGAGAGAGAGAGAGAGAGAGAGACAGACAGACAGAGAGAGAGAATCACTCGAACGTGCTTTCCACTCATGTGTTCCTTTTAAAAATGAGCCACACTGCATATCAAAACTCGAATGCAGAAAACGTTGCAAGCCATGTTCGAGCTAATGACGTCACCGTTGTCCACGCGTTGACGTTAGGTGAGGCCACCCGCTCCTTTGAAGCAATCGGAGCGCGCGCGGACGGGCACGCTGAGAGAAACTGCGTGATACAAGAAGTCTTAAAGTGACAATACGCAATGTGCAAATGAAGCGGGCAAGAGGAACGCTACATCCGAGGGGTAACTGATCAGCAACAATAAGAAAACGTGTCGTTAACTCGAACCAGTAAATACCGAACACAACAAAGTTACGAGAAGAAGAAGAGGAAGCGGATACCTCAGTATTGCCTATTGCCTTGTATCCTCATCTTCTTTTCTTTTCTTTGTTTTTTACCGTGTTCCGCCCCAATTCCGTCGTTCGAATCCTTCAAAGGTATACAACGGGCTTGACGAATGTCCCTTCTACGTCTCCTACACGTATAATTATATGAGGAAAGCGCTAGGCCAGCCAAGAAGCCTCCCGCTGCGCTCAACTCGCTCGCTTCCGGATGCCGAAGGCATATGAGCCGATGCTCGGTCCCCGAGGTGCCATCAGTCGGCGCGTGGACGCGCGCCGCAGAGCAGCCTTGCCACGCGACCGATCGAACCGTGACTGAAGGGCGGTAGACAGGAGAGCGAGGAGGAGGAGGAATCCCTTCCGACACGCTCCTCTGGAGGCAGCTATAGGACGGACGAGCCGCACACGCGCCCAAGTCCAGCAAAGCTGTCCATGCATGGCGCGGTCACTGCTTGCCCCCCCCCCCCCCCCCCCCCCCCCCCTGCGCAACTGCCCCGAGATGCGCTGCGATCCACTGTGAACGTCGGCACGCTGTCGTCTCGGATAGCGTGCAGTTTCATGTGGACCAGCATAATGCGACAGCGTAAAACTCGGCGCTAGAACCTGCCGTCGCAGCGAGTATGTATACGGCGACAAAGATGCGAAGTGTGGGTAAAAAGGGCAATAGACGTATACTTATCTGCGCTTCTACACTCTTTAAGGCAAAACTCGAAACCAATCGGCCGAATTTGTTGCGTTTTGAATTGTGCATGCACCTCGTGAAATCGGGCTGCGTAAACCAGGCCGCGCACGCGCAGTTGTCGCCCATACGTGGCCAGGGGCAATTTAACGGTAATGGTAGAACAGCAACGCCACGCGCTAGAGGGTTGCCTTGCAGGCGGTGGTAACGGATACCCTGCTCCCAATGTAACGCCGTAGGCGCATGCGAAGCCCCGAGCCGGCTAAATTTGCTCCACATCGATGTGTAGTCCGCGTCAAAGGTTTACGGAACGCGATATCTCCGAAGCAGTGTAACTTCCGTACATTTTGTGACAGTTTCGCTACTAAAAGCCGCACAGGACCTGTGCTGCTTGCTATACCGTGTGTCCCAGCTAACGTCGGCCACGTTGTACTAAGAAAGAAAAAAAAGATTTAAAAAACACGGTGCAAGATACAATGATAAAATCGACGGTGCTCGATCGTCAGAGGTGTGACTACCAAACACCGCGTAGATCTTAAAATCACATCTTGCACTGTGTTCGTGGGACACCCCATACATATTTAGTACAGGCCGGAAATCCGAGTACCAAGCAGCGGGCGCGGCAAGTCTGCATAAATATTCTTTCTCTTTTTTTTTCCGGATCCCGCCATCCGTAAACTTCTGACCGAACGAGCATCTTTCACAATGTAGTGTCCTTACTCCGTCTTTCCTTCTTTTTTTTTTTTTTAAGAGAGGCTTGCTCGTCAGCTTTAAGTCCTCAGTAAACACTAGCCCCACGCGCATCGCTACAGTTTCTCCGCACAATGACGTCATTCACGCGCCATCCGTCCAGTAGATCGAGCGAAGGAGTCACTTGGCACACGAACAGGCACACATACACACACACACCCACATAGATGGAGAGAGAGAGAGAGAGAGAGAGAGAAAGAGAGAGGTGCTACGAGCGCCCAGCGCGTACGTATGCATGCAGATGCCCCAAGCATGCGACCGAGTAGAGCTGCGTACTATATCTGCCGTGCGCCGCTCGTTTGCCGGGCGCGCCAAATTGCAATGGCAGCGTGTAATGAGCTTTTCTCGCCGCCCAGGCAGGCGCCGACACGCTTCGGCGCCGAAGGGGGGAGGAGAGCGAGCCACAAGTGCTGCTGCTGCTGCGCTAACTACGCCGGCGCTACGGTTGCAGTGCGACGCCGAGGAGAGCGAGACTATACGCCGGGCGCGCGCAGACGTTTACACGACAGCAACACGCAACCTGCGGGGAGGGGGAGGATGCAGCTTAGGCCGGAAGTTGGACGTCGCATTCGTTCTCGAGCTGAGCGCACACGTAGAAAAAGAAAACAATCGAGCTTAACGCGCGGCGTGGAGGTGTCGAAGGCGACTCGGGAGACGCATCGCCTTTAATTTAAGCGCCGGTCTCAAAGCGCGCGACCCGCCCAAGCTTTCGTGTGTGGCACCACCGCTTGGCACCTTCGTTAGGGTCGCCTTGCCACACCATCGCTTGCGCTGCTGGAAGCTTATCGCAGTGACTTGAGACCGCCGGCTGAAGGCAGCCTGGGATTATCTATGCGGCCCAAATGATCGTGATCTACCGCAGTCTGCGATCTCCCCTCCGATCTCAAAAAAAAAAAAAAAAAATGATAATAATAATAATGAAAGAAAGAAAGAAAAAGCCATCAGCTCGACCTTGTGAATGGATTTCATGTTTATATTTTGCTGGCGCGATTTACTGGCCAGCTGTTCGTCCCACTCAGTGATCCGCGAGGGCATTTCCTCCCGGACTGGCCCATACGCTTCTTCAAGTGGGATGACTCGACGTACACGCTACGCTTGCGCACACGGCTAAACATGTAACTTACGGTACGGAAAGGAAATCGGCAACAAGATGGTCACAAGCATGGTTATCAAGAAAGAAAAAAAAAAAAAACTTGGGGCCGAATTCACAAAGTTCGTGAGTGCTCTATGTCACTGGCTAGCCACCTTACGCGAATAATATGCCCAACGTTAGGATTGGACTAAGTTTTCTCTTACGAACAATTCAAGAGCGTAAGAGCCCCGTTTTGTGAATACGGGCGCAGATCGGCCACCGACACGATCGAAAGCGCGAAGACGGCGATAAACCCGTCAACTGCATGCAGCCCAGCAACAGAATACACGAGAGAGAGAGAGAGAGAGAGAGAGAGAAAGAGAGAGAGAGTTGGAGTAAGAAGACAGCAATAAATCTTTAAGCAAACAGTTTTGTTTATCGTTCCTAGGGCGCTGGAGAAAACGTGAGGGAGAAAGAACGATAAATAGAAAAAAGAAAGGATTCGCTGCATTGCGCCCTGGGATGTTCGCATCAACGAACATCCGGAAGTGCGATCACTTCGCCTTCACGGTCTCGGGTAGACGCATCTTTCGAACCTAAAACGGAACCGAAACGGCGCGTTCCCGGTGCAGAAAAGAAGGAACGTTGATCGCATCACAAATCCCCAATACCGGTAGTACAACGTGGACGCGCTTGGTTGACTGAAAGCAAGAACAAAAGGGGCGTAAGTTGAATAGGAGAAAGAGGCAAATATAAAGGTTATCCCGCAATGCCCATTTCATTTTGCTCTCAGTTTGCCGATTCCTGTGTGCGACCTCTGTTCTCGCAAAATAAAAGCCGAGCTGTGCAGTCAGCCGCACAGTATACACGACAGAAAAGAGAGAGAAAAAAAAAAGGCCAGAGCAGTAGCAGGAGTAGCAAGTAGTACGAGAACAACCGCGGCGTGATTGTTGCAATCAGGACTACGAGTAAGACACCCGTGGAGGCCAAATGATATCGATCAGCCAGATGGAGGCGCAAATGATTCGTTTTCCTCGGAATGTCTCCATCCGAAGGGGTGTTCATTTGCTGGAAGCAAATGAACACCCCTTCTTTGTGATAAGAGAAAGCGCGCCCAATACGGAGGAACGCGACAAACTTAACTGGGGGTATAAACCAAGAAGGTCGCCTTAACGCAACGGCTTGAAGAAAGAGAACACGAAAAAGTTACATTGTAGTTAGAAGAGGAGTAAGAAAAACGATCTGCCGTAGCATCTAGAGGAATCGAGGAGAGCGTGCAATCTCTCTCTCTCTCTTTTAGTGAGCACAACAGTGAGCACTTGCTCCATTCTCGCTCCATGCTCCATGCTCCACCCTCCAACGTACTGCGGTCAACTACACGGCTAGTTTCTAAGCTTTATCGAAGAAAGTGCTCATTTCAGTTCTTCATAACAACAACCCAATCACCAGGCGATTTTTTGGAAAGGCATGCCAATAATAATAATAATAATAATAATAATAATAATAATAATAATAATAATAATAATAATAATAATAATAGCCAGTCACGTCAGCACACGTTGCCATCGATATAATTCAATGACAGCGCGTCCAGGCCTGCACAGATATCCCGGCGTGTGCCGGAACTCCGTAATCAAAGCTGGAGCACCGCCGCTGGGGGGGCCACGTCCGGAAACCTTATCATCAGAGAGCGTCAGAGTCACGAGACGACCGCCGCTCGACTAACCACAACCACACCACTGGTTTCGCGGCAATGACGAGCACAAACACGCACAAACGTACACACGTACACGTAAGCATGTGCGTGCGTAGCCGCGTTTATGACATGAATTACGGCTACGTTAAGCGGGGGAAAAAAACAGGAGGAGGAAAGAAAAAGAGGAAATAAAGAAAGAAGAACGGGGAGAGAACGGGGCGCGTCCCTCTTCACGTAACCGCACGTGGTAGTCAAAATAAGCGAGCGCGCGCATCAATCGGCGCACCCCCGGCGAAACACATCGAAGTGTTTCCGTGTCCTCCCGAAAGCGGCGGACCGACTTCCGGGCCACGGTCACCCTTTATCCTTCGCCGTACTCGCGACGCAGGCGGTCTGCAGATTCGCCGAAAGCGTTCACATGTTCAGCCTATTCCACGTTGCGCGCTTTTCCTTGCTTCTTTGGATTCGTCTTTTCGCGATGCCACACATTCTGAGGCTATGTAGTTCCGTCTCACCACGAAGTTCCGTGCAGCATAGCGAAAGGTAACGGGTATGCATTCAGTCAAACGGTAGCGAAAATAGGCTGCGTGTTCCCGAGGAATTTTCTTCCCGATTGTTTCCCCAGATTTCGACTACGGGTATTTTAGCCGCTAAAGAGCTGGCAATGCCAAACCAAGTCCAAAAGAGACAAATAAATGTCCGCCGCTAATTCTCGCGAAGATCACGATGTACGGAAGGATAACGGCCAGATGAGCAGCGTACAATAGCTACGCTCCCATAAAGTTCTGCGCGAGTCAGAAGTCGAACAGATCCAGCTCGAACCGACCAGGTTTTTTTCGTGCACATTATCGAGCGCGTCGAACGAGATCGACCCGTATCTCGTGTATTGTAGGATCGTCCTCGGCTCAAACAGCTTCCGAGTTTCTTCGATCCGACACGCCATGTCTTTTTTACACGCGAATACGACGACAGCGTTTCCTCCCGACACGACAAGTCGGCACGGTTGAGACGCGGTTTCGTGCAAGTTTAGCGAATGAAATCGCACTTCCACGTTTCTCGGATACTCGAAGCATGTCGTCGTTCCCACGGTCGACTGATGCGACGCGCCTTACATCCTTCGCTGCGATGACGGAATCTGGTGACACCGGGCAGAGGGGGCAGTGACGAAAGGGGCGGGGAGGGAAAACGACTGGAAAGAATCGACGCAGTGCATTCACGCGGAAGCGCGCGTGATAACAAAAAAAAAAAAAAAAACATGCAAGGAAAACAACGTCAGCAACAACCGCAGGAAAATTTCAGAGGCGTCACAATGTGTATATGGAGGGATGCCTGGCAGAGGTCCTTCTATTTTGAGTAACAGCGCTCCCCACGGTCATCCGGCAGAGTTCGCACGGCCGCCGCGCAGGCTTCAAAACGGCGAACGGGAGTGAAAAGAGACGAAGCGGAGAGGTTGGCTTCCCAAACACACGATGAGCGCGAAGGAGGTGGTGGGATGTGGGAGGAGGGGGGGAGGGAGGGAGAGAGGAGGTCTCTATAAGCCATGCCGAAGCTAGCGCGCGCACTCGGCGCTGGAAACGTCGGCGAAGCTGCCGTGTATAGCCGAGGACGCTAACGCTAAAGGCGGTTTCCAGCGCGGCGCAGCCACCACGGTTGGAGATAAGCATAATAATCACCTGCATAAGTGATTTAGTGGCGACGCCTCCGCCGCTGCTGTTGTTGCTGTTGCAGTCGCGCGAGAGAGGTAAATTGTGCGCGCGCGTGCGCTTGCTTTGCTCGCTGGCCAAAAAAGAAAAGCGCGAGAAAAGAGCGTGCCTACGTAGACGCGCTGCGGCCCGACGACACCGCACGTCTGAAAAGAGGGTGATGGGATGGGACGGCGCCGCATATAAAAAAAGCCCTTTGACGCCGAGAGAGCGCCGGTGTCTACGGCGACACAAAAGAAGTAATGGAGTCGAGGCACTAGAAGAAAAAGAAGTGACTTTGAAGCGAGAGAGGGAGGGCGGTAGGGAATGAGGCGTAAGCGAAGGTCAACTTCTCACGAAAGTCTCGCGCCAAGCAGCCGCTGTGAAGCCGCAGAGATGGCGCCGGCCACGATGATAGTTCACGGGACGGCCCCTGTCCTTATTCGCGAGAATACTTTAAGAAAATGAGGGGACGGGCGGGCGGGGGGGCGGGGAGCAGCAGAAAATGCGCGCAGGCGACCTACACAATGCAAACGGAACATATGCGGCGCTTGAGAGGACGAACGAGGCGACGCAAGCGAGCGGATATGAATCTCCGAACACGCCCAAAACTTCCGTGACCACTGTGGCACATACTTGAATGCTCACGCGCGAGAAGGAAGAGGTGCAAATGGAACCATTACGCGGGACAACTTCGCCGAGGACGAGAGAAGGGGTCAACGTTCTGCTCGCCGAACCCGGCGTCGCTTACTCCGCGGTGTCGTTTTGCGTGAAACGCGCGGCACGCACCACAGGGACGCACCTTTCTCACAAGCCTTGATATGACAGAAACAGCTCGGCGATGAACTTAGAAGATATCTTGTGGGCTCGGATGGCGGTCTGCTCCCGGATGAGACCACAACCTTTATGGGCAAACGATGCTGAGGTCCGCTTTCCGTTCTATAAGGTGCTTCCGCACCAAGAAGGGCCGCTTGTCGCGCGTTTAGCAAGAGAAAGCAGTCCAACGTCGTTTTAAAAAAGGGGCAGCGATTACTTTTTTTAGAATGGCATAAGCTTTTCAAGAACAGTCATGACGTTGGTTCCTTATTGAGGCAGATATTGAGCACTGTTCCCACTATCAGCGATACGTTGTCTAGCGGTGCTAGACAGTTCTTTTGTTGTCCGCATAAGTGTTGCTGTTTAAGGAATACCCGGTGACTGCAGACATAAAATTGAGCAGACGCGCCGGTTATGCCATCTTGCGACTCAGAGGTCAACCAGTGCAGACCCGGTTATTACCAAGCCGTTACTGCACTCACAAGCCGTTTTCCTCTTTGCTGCTGCTTAACAGCATCGGCAGAAACGTAGTCACTAGCATACAGTTCGTCAACTTTAATTTATTTCTACGAGAACACGCATCTACCATACAGCGTTTCTGATCCATTGCGGTCGGACGAAGCGTCACAAGATGCCGCTACCAACGTTGTCATTGCCGACCACGAATCGTGTGAAAGGGTATTCCGTGGAAATGTTTGGCCTTTACGGACAACACAAAACTCTATATTTCGAGAAAGCATACTTTGCTCCAAAATGTAGCGAGAACACCTATAAAGACGCAGTCAAACATGCAAATCGCACCATAACAAGCCTAAGACTATCGAAATCCAGACCAGCGGCAGTCGAGAATGCAGCGGTCGATGTACAAGTCCGTAGCCGTGGCTACGCTCGCATCGAGAACCGTCGCGGCTCGCGAGCACAACACAAAAACCGCGGACGGCGCAACAATCGCTGCTATACGAAGCGCATCGTCGACAGGTTTGCCAGAGCGAATCGGTCGAAGTGGTGGTGGTGGCTTCAATTACTGCGCCGTGACCTCCACGCTGGGCGCCCAGAGAGCGCCGAACGCGCGCGCACGGGCGGTCGTGCGCCGAGATCCGCTCGGCCGAAACGTTGGCCGTTAACGTTAGATGCACTGGGTCAAGTCACCCGACAGCTCGTGTATTGCATTCTTCATGTATTGCTCACGTCTACGTGCGTCTACACACCGTACTTTATTTCTGCAATGATGTATTTTTCAATGATCTATCTATCTATCTATCTATCTATCTATCTATCTATCTATCTATCTATCTATCTATCTATCTGTCTATCTGTCTATCTATCTATCTATCTATCTATCTATCTATCTATCTATCTATCTATCTATCTACTGCACGTACAAGGTGCAATTGAACGACCGGACAGGTAAACCTTAGAACTCCGAAGATGCAAGTCGATGTAAGATGTCAAACAGCAGAATATCGAAAACACTGCGACACAGGATAAGGAGGCACAGCACAGTGCATTTACTAACAGCCAACTGCTTTATTTACAGAACCAGGATATAAATGCATAAGGAATGTTACAAATAAATAAAGGGAAAGAGAGAGAGAGAGAGAGAGAGATGCAAATGAGAGAAAGGCAGGGAGGTTAACCAGGGTCAAAGCCTTCGATTTGCTACCCTGCACTAGGGAAAGGAAAAGGGGAAGTAAAGACGGAAAGAAGAGCGGGGAAGTGATCAACAGGACATATAATTAGAAATTCTGCCGCTTGACGAGACGCATGCCAACCAAATGTGCCAACCACGCTGTCGACGTAAGTTCTTTATATATTCCCGATTCCTTGCTTTGCGCGTCAGGTTTTGAAGTATAATACGCCAGCTACGAGCGAAGTGCGTGAGCTGTTCATTGCACGTCGTGATTAATCGCTTTCGTTTCGTTTAGGCGTTGACACAAGTGGGATTGCACTCTAAGCGCAGAAGACGGGCTCGTTTCATTCGTCAATGAACCCACCTATACACATTCGCGCTTCGCGGCGATAATGCACACGCTGCACTGTGCGGCGTCATTTAGATCTTCCGTCAGTGAAGTGCCCGAATTACTAGCAAACTTTCAGCAACTGGAAACACGCGGAACATTTTCATTTCTTAGGGGGGGGGGGAGGGCTAGTGGATAAAAGGCGGACCGTTGCGTTCATGCTTGTCCGAAAGGTTCGACTGCATTGAAGTTTTCGAGTTTGTAGAAAACACCGCAGGATCCAGCCGCGCCCAGCCGCGGCCTTGTAGTTAAATCGCCGCTAAACATGAACTACATGGAGCGTATTTAACGCGTATTTTCGGCGACGGCGGCGTCGTTTCGGACGCGACAATTCCTCAAAGCGATCGAGTGCCCCGTGGGCGCGTGAAAAAGAGGGCGCCCCCTGCACCGAGCCTCGCCGCGTTTCGGTCCGAACGCGTGAGCGAGGTAGGCGCGATTTCGAGCGGCGAGTGTTATTTCGGGGCATGTGGGTCAGCACCGCGCCGTTCGATTATAGCGGGCCGTTATATGCGCTTATGGACTGCCCCGAACTCGAACGAGCAAAACAAACGGCCGCGCAAGGCAATGCGCGACCCAGCTCTTGCGGGCAGGAGGGCAAAAACAAACAAACAAACAAACGGAAATAGAACTAATCTACGCCGAGGAAAAAAAACCTAGCCGCGCATACGTTGAGCGTTTTGCTCACCAAGGTTATGGTTTCGAGAGTGGTTGAAGCAAGCGATAACCAGTCGCTCCATTCATTATTACCGCGCGCAAAGGCAAACGCAGAGAGAAAAAGAAATAACATGCTGATACCGGCCAGTTAAAGAAGCCGTGCGAAGCGCGGCCAGATCATTCGAGAGCAGCGTGAATGTACGCGAGCGGCCTTGCTTGAAGGGTGGCTAACGCGCCGCGCCATATACCGGCATTCAACGCTCACAAAAAACAAAGTACAAGCTTCGACAGGCGAGAGAGAGCGGATTACACGCCGAGGCGTTCAGATCAGTCATTCGGCCACCGAAGTATAAAAGCTCGCAACAAAGTTTCCGTTCCGAAAGTCGATCTGCAAAAGGCACGCCGCGGCGAGGCTTGTACCACGACACGCATGCACAGCGGTCGCGAACGGCCGGACGAAGATGAAAGAGACCGGCAGGGCGGAAGCACGCTTAGCAAAGACGCGGCAGCGTCGGCGGGAGGGGAAGGAAGGACAAGTCTCGGCTCCGAAGATGAGTATCGGATTATCCACCGGCGGACCGGGTGGATTACGCGGGCGAGCGAGGCCGGAACCATAACACGCGCGACTGAGCCGAGTCCACCACCGACGCAGGCAGGCGCGGTGGAGTCGGCAGAGGGCGGCACGTGATAAGTTGATCCATGGGCGCGACGCCCCGCGAAGCGATGGAGCGCCCCCACCGTCGCGTCTCGTCGCGCCACTCGGCGTCGTCTCGCCAGCTGCCGCCGTTTCCTCTTTTTTTTATTGTTCCTTATTTTCGATTCTTCTTCTTCGCTTACAGGGTATATAGTATATAGCCTTGCCGGCCGAAGTCGATGGCGCTCCATCAAGAGATCCGGAGGGTATAGTGAAAGCCGCGCCGGCGCATGCAGACTGCGACTCAATTCCTCTCTTCGATATACGAGGCCTGTACCAGACCTGCCTAGAGCGCGAATAGGCGCGGGAGCCCCTTACTCCCCAGGTGCAATCTCCGAAACGTTGGTATCGGTCTATAGCCATAGCAGCGATACCTGTCAAGAGTATGTGAATGCAACACGCGGTGGCTAGCATTCGCGCAGTCTTTCGCTAGGGTTCAACGTTCTTTAACGGAAGTCGGCTGAAAAAAAGAAAAAGAAAGAAAGCTCTTTGTCTCGGGCCAAGGGTTTTACATCTCGGATTCGCGACGTCTTGCTGTTGTTTCGCGTTGTCTCCGTCACCGTTGCCGTCACCGTCAGCGTGCAGCTAACGCCACCCTGGGCGACACTTGAGACATACCTTTTTTCAGCCAGCCGCTAAAATAAATTTCTCCATGTGGGAAGCGCCTGCGGCAATGTTTTCGACGAAGAAAGTGAATGTGGCCGCAGTGAATCTAGTCGAAAGCCGTGAGTACAGTACAGGGCTGTGAGTACAACACGTACATCCGCCGTCCATCTCCGAACCCACTTCGTCAACATTGTACTCCAGGGCCGTTTCGCTATGGCTGTCTTTGGATGGCTATGGCTGTCTTGGCTGTCATAAGAAGTAATCAACCAAACAAGATTTAACGCACGTGTTGTTGTATACGTGAAGCGACGCTTCAGCAAATGCTTTGCAACTAACGGCGATGCGTACAATTGTCCCTACTTTCATCCCGAGCAATCTGTAATCTCACGGAATGCATACGCTTATTCACCACACCCCCCATCGGAACGTAGTCACTGCGCCGTGGCATAGAACCTGCGGTCTCGTGCTCGGGAGCACAACGTCATACCGACTGCAGCCACCGCGGTCTGTCGACAGTGATCGAAGCTGCCGCTGTGTGGCCCTGCACAACAATCGCATCCCAGAGCTCAACATCACAGCAAAGTGTCTTGCAGCCTTCCTACGTTCAAATCCCTACGCCCCCGCTGCACGGAACTGCGGGGTATACTCGGGAGGCCCGCAGGATCGAAAAAAGGTCATGTCTAATCTATGCTCCGCGAGGAGCAAGGACCTCGCACAGCCGCCGCTATGAGACCACTTCCCCTCTCTCTCTCTCTGTATCCTCCACCGCAAGACTCTTTCTCATTTACCAGTGCCTCTCTAGATCCTCGCCCTTTCTGATGAATGAAACAATCGGACGCACATTCCCTCACCTTCTCCTGCCCTTTAAGCGTCACCCGGAGCCAATGTATTGCCGTTGTTCTCAAGAATTACCGTAGTGAGCTTACGAGAACCGTTCGTATCTATTTTAGGCAGCGCGACAGGACAATAACAACGAAAGGAGTGGACATAGTATGTCCAGTGCTCACAGCTGATTTCTATATTTTCTCGACAACCGAACGCTGATATACAACGGCGAACTAACGAAGGTCAATACACGCTTTACGTTATACATAAGCGTGCTCGATCTTCTACAATCATTCGCAAAAAATTTTTAAAAATATTTTGTTAGTACAGTGAAAGTTTCATCTGTTCCCCCCTTCTTTGTCCTCGTCCTGTCGCGCTGCTTAAATCAGCTATGAATCCACACCTACTCGAACACCTCTCTCTCTCCGCGTGCTATTCCGCGAGCAGGATCAGGACCAGGAGTAGCATATATACACGGACACGCTAAGAACGGCGATTATTAGGTCACAACGCGTTCACTTTCGACATCAGAAGTTTACAGAGCGCCACATCGACGTAGAAATGTCGAAGCTGGGTCTGTAAGGCGGCAACTTTGCCGATGTTGCAGCGCGCACCAGCACGTATACGATGAGCACAACGTTCAACTCGGACCCCACAAAGCCAACCGAACGCTTCTTCCGTATCTGAAGGCAACAGACTTGAGTGCCCGGCTGTAGACATGCTGCACCTATAGCTCAGTGTATGTGAAAGTTCGACACAGACTTGTGTATTCTCTCTTTCTTTCGTTGCCCTCTCCCTTCCTCCACACGTGCAAGATAGCAAACTGGACTAACGTCCCTGCCTTTCCTGCCTCCCTTCTCTATCTCTTTTTGAACTGCGACGCGGCTACAGCGACAACGTGCGTTGGCGGGAACAAGTTCGTAGCGGTGTCCGGGCCATGTTCGCTGCAGCCCTGCGAAAGGGCATCGCAACGGCCGCTCAAGAAGTGCCGGGAACGGTAGCGGTGCGCAGTCGTGCTTCTGAGCCGAATGTGCGCCGAGTGCAACGACGCGTAATGTTACTGCCGGCCACAATCGCTAGTGATGGAGGAGGAGAGGAGCTGGTATCGGGATAAACACCCGCAATATCGCCGGCGTCTTGGAATCCTCCACTCGTTAGCGAACGCCGCGAGAATCCCTAGCCGTCTCTCGGTAGGTCGGAGGGCGTGGCGTTCAGCACTGCAGCGCACGAACGAGGTCGCGGGTTCGATTTCCAGCGGCCGCGTTCCGACGGGGCCGGAACGCAAGAAACACTCGTAAGCACCTTATTTTGTGCACACGGTAAAATTTGCACAGTTGATCGAAATCAACATGGAATCTGTAGGCCCCCTTACGGCTTCTCCCTGTTATAGGCTGTTATAGTTGAACTGAGACGTTGAAACTCACAATTTTACCGTGAGAATTACCTATCATACATCGACACTAGAGCCCCCGATTTCACAACAGCTCTACGAATTTAGATTCGGCTTTCATATTCTCTTCTTGCAATAAATATCTAGTAAAATACATAGCTTTAAAAGAATACCTTTTTATGCCTAAACGGATATCGCGTTTGTGTTTATCGCCCCTTTAAACAGTGGCCAGCGAGCACAGCCAAACAGGCGCGTCGCGCATCGCATTCTTCGGGTTCTCAAAAAGAGACCGAGAGGAAGGCCAGCCAAGCCGGGTTCGAAACAGCGCTGGTCGCTCTCGCAACAGGGGTACACGAAGCAGCCGCAGCAACAGCAGGAGCAGCGGGAGGTGCGCGGTCACGTGGAGGCATGCAAAAAAGAACGAACCCCGCATCTCCGCCGGCGAGGCTTAGCTCGGGACCTCCTCGCCGACCGGGCTCTCCCGCTCTTCCTTCTCGCCAAAACTTGCACCTACCGGTTTCCGTGTCGGCTCCTTGACGCGTTGTTGATTTGACGCGCCGCCGAGCCCGCAGCCAGCGAGCCAGCGACCGCGTCCCTCCCGTCCCTCCTTGCCGAGCGAGCCGCTTTCTTTTTTTTTTTTTTTCCTTGCGCCACCCTTTCCGACCAAGCTCCCTTTTCCACGTACACCCTCTCGCCCTCCGATCATCGTCGTCGTCATCGTTGCGAGCCAAGCTGAGTTCTCGATCCATGTTACCACTCAGAAGCTTCCTTTACATGTGTTCGACGAGAGCGGGTCGAGTCGGAGATAGAGTGAGACAGAGGAAAGGGGAAAGGCAGGGATGTTAACCAGAGGGGAAGATCCGGTTTGCTACCCTATGCTGGGGAGAAAGGGGAGGAGTCGGAAATCGAGCTAACCCTAGCCGACCCGACCGCATTTATATGCATGTTGCCAAGCGCAGGAGCGTTGACTGAACTCAGTTCGAAGCTCGCTCTGTCCGACCTACTAGCGTTGCGACATGCCGACTCGACCCGCCTTTGTTGGGTTCATGCAAAATGAAGCTATAGAAACAGTGAAGCGGCACCGAGCAGTGAGAACCTTGAAGACTGCGCGTTCTTTAATTGCATGCGCACCGGATGACTGTTTTGTTTTGCAAGAAACGCGCCGGCGAATACGGCAACACGAAAGTACGTTTCGTTGTAACTCGTACAAGCTGCATTCTTCCCGAAAGCAGCGTGGCTAAAACTCCCTAGAGTGCATGTGGCGATGTCAACACATAGCGAAGAATGCGAAGAGCGGGAAAATTGGTCAAGTTGGCTTAGGTTCGTGGTTGGGAGCAGCGCAAGAGGCGGAAACGAAGACATCGATACGACAAGCATGTGTTGCTTCAAGAGCACACATGTCGCCACGTGTTATGGACTTAAGGTTACGTTAGGCCTTTAAACTTGCTGCGTTAGAAACAGAACTGGGAACGCAGTGAAAATCGTACCCACTCAGAGAGACCCAGTCAGCAGACAAAACTATCCGAACAGACATGGCTACGATCCCGGAGCGGTCTCCATACTGCGTATAGTTCTTTCACACATTCACAGCTTCTGAGCAAAGCTTTCGTGTGCCTCAGCGAATAGGTGCGTGAATTATGTAAGAGTACCCCCCCCCCCCCCCCCTACGAAACCGGGTCGTGGCTATGTGTCACCCAGTTCGGCCTTCCAAGATGCACGGTTCTTGCTCACAAACCATCGATTCCAAGAATGCTGAACACACTGCCACCTCGTCGGTCCACACAAAAGCGACAAGCCGTGCTTCATTCCGCACAGCCCGTTCTGGCAGCTCCACCCTCGCGTCGTTAAAATAATAAATTCCAGAGTGCTCCAACCACGCTTCATCTACGGACTGAAATAAGAAAAGTAGTTAAGAGGAAGGGAGGATGCGAGAGGCAGAACGAGAAGATCGCGCCGTGTCTTGGTCGCCCGGGGAGCCAAGACGAGGCAACAAACGCTTGCACGACCACGGCCGCCGCCTCGCGGCAAAACAGCACCGGTCGCGACAGGAACCGCACGCAACAGCAACAACCCACCATCGCCGCAGCAACAAAGTCAGAGAGCAACAAAGCTTCGTGACGCAATGAACACGGAGAGCGCTCGAGATGGAGCTGCAGGCGGCTCTCGGCATCCGGCGAGAAGGTCGAAAGAAGCAACAGCAGCCCCCGTGGAGGGCAGAGGAAAGCCCCCCCCCCCCCCCCTCCCTGAAACCAGTCCGCGGCGTCAGCCTCATCCCCGAGAGCGCAACAACATTC
Organism: Dermacentor andersoni; assembly: GCF_023375885.2. Classification (NCBI taxonomy): domain Eukaryota; kingdom Metazoa; phylum Arthropoda; class Arachnida; order Ixodida; family Ixodidae; genus Dermacentor; species Dermacentor andersoni. Next base: position 91,967,075 of record NC_092824.1, on the reverse strand, counting down.
CCTCCTCCTTCTCTACTCGGCGCCTGAGCCGATGCAACAGCAACTTCGAGTGCACAAACTCAAGTGGAGAGAGGATCTGAGATAGAATAAGAAAAGTGGAGAGAGCAGCGGGGCCGACAAGGTACGGAGGCAGCGAATGAAAGAAGGGGAAGATGGCGGCGCCCATGGGTGTTCCTTTGATGGATGTCGGAAGGAGGCTAGCCTGACTCTCAATGAACCGGCGCGAAGTCGCCTTGCCGAAGCCGCCGCCGCCGCCGCTGCTTGCTGCTGCAGCTCTGGCCACGAGAAGAACAGGCTCCCGCGCGGAACTTGCAAGAGGTCGCATGCTTTTCGCGGTCTGCCCAGAGTGCCGGCAATGGTGGACGGCGGTGACCGCGTGGCCGGTCGGTTGGCCGAAAGGCGCCACGGCGAGGAAGCAATTCTTTCTTTTTTTCGCCCGCGTCATTGCCACCATGAGGCTTTCTTAAAGAATCCTTTCGTTCTTCGATCAACGGCGAGCTAACACGCTGTGCCTCACGCTAGAGCCAACGCTTCGACAAGGGGACCTGTCTTCGTCAGGGCAGGGCGGCTGTCCTGACGAAGATAGGTTCCCTCGACGAAACCTTGCCTGCAACCTGGAGACTCCCTCTTTTGCACACCGCTGCTCACACCGTGCCACGACCTTCCTGTGAATCCTTAGCATTGTTCCGAATCCTGTTCATTAGAAACTATTCTTAAACCCTGTCGTGGAGATAGCCAGTCCAAGGTACACTTTCAGCGCTGGTCTCGTAACGTATTTGGGGACGCAGCATCATGTAGTCCTCCGCGAGTGACCTTCTCATTCATACCAATCAGGCATCGAGAAGGCTAAACGCGTGGGTAACAGGCGCGTATTCTACTTTGGACAAAGGAAAAGAGAATAGCATCAATGCGCAGCGGTGGCAGCCCGGTTCGCAACTGCAAACATCCGCTGTGTGAAACATCCAGCAAGACCATTGGAAGCAGCAGATACGAGACGAGACGAAGACGAAAAGACCTGACGTATCAAGAACAGGAAATTGGAAGCGCGAATGACCGTACCGCGAAGGAGATAAAGACTTGTGGACAATGTTCCAAATATGTTCACGCAAAGAGTCTGCGCAAGGTTGTGCACGTTGAGTTTATTTAGTTTTGCAACAGTGATAATTAAAGACTGCACAGAGAGAAAGACTGTCGTATGCGTCTTCTTTCGCAGCACACGCGAAAGCATTTCTTCCATCTTCTTTCTTTTTGTCCTCTATCGAGCATCAAGGGTTCTCGCATCATGTTTCAGCCCAGAGGGCGTCATGCCACGGCCGTCAGTCTTAGAACGAAGGGAAGCAATAAAGTAGTAAGGGTTGGTTGGAAGAGGCATCAGGTATGTACACGCAGCTGGCGGTAGCGTCTCGCTTGCTTTGACAGACGCGACACCCCAGTCGATTCCGCCGGCGCATCAGACACAAGCGTCGCAGGGATGCGTCCCAAAGGTCAGGCCGTACGTCTTCCTGCCCTCCCACTCCTCTTCAATTTCCTTCCCGTCTAGCTGCGCAGCCTCTGACACCGCAACGCGTTCGTCGTCTCAAGTTTCGCCACAATGCCGACGCCGCAGAAGGCATGTAGCAGAACGGCAGCGGTGTAATATATACCTGCCATGCAGCCTGCTCGTGCGACAGAGCCTTGCTGAAGCTATTCGCCCATGATGTCCCGTTTATCACGCTCCTCAACTGTACACCAATCGCGCACGTGTTCTTTAAACGTTGCATGACGCCCTCCATCGGGAGGAGGAAAAAAGAAATGCATTCTCATTTCTCCCAGTGCAGCACGGTTGAAGAGCCCTCTATGAAAGAGACAGTTACTGTGCTGTACATTAACCAGCTCCTCTCTCTCTCTCTCTCTCTCTCTCTCTCTCTCTCTCTCTCTCTCTCTCTATGTCTGTCTGTCTGTCTCCCCAAACAAGAATCTCGAAGTGCTTTTCGACGGAGAACGTGAACAGGGGCTTCGGCGATCGCTTGAAGCAGGGCCTCCGAGACGCTGGTGCGCGCCAGGTCAGCCCGCGCGCCCGGATTTCGGAGGCCACACATCGGCGATACCGTGTAGCTTGCCGATCGTTGCGGAAAGGAGGTAACACGGAATGATTAGGAGACGTGCCCGCCTGTCCCACAGACAGACACGCCCATACAGATCCACGCGAACACTGGAAGTTCATCTTCATAACACGTACGGCTAATGTGCACGAGCAGCGCTGATAATTACCTCGCGATGAACAATAAATGAACGGACAGATACGGGAAGTGCAGGGTACCAATCGTAATACAACCAGTGAACGTACGGTGAAACTTCCTGTTACGCCATAGCAAAACAGGCGCACAGCAAAAGTAAAGGGAGCTCCAACGATGGACGTAGACACATGTAACTTTCGAAAACAAACTAAACGTGAGAGCGAAATCGTTCAGGATCATCGAGAAAAAGAGACAAAAATAAAAGGGGGGAAACACAGATACCAAGAAGCGGCCGCAACCACTTCAGGAAAACGCAAGGACAAACCGGGAACGCCCAGAACGTCTGCAGACAACACTGAGCCATCTCCTCGGCGGACGGCCCTTTTAATCAGGGATCCTGCAGTTCCACTCCGCCCGCTGAAAGTAGAGTAGCCACTGCAAAAGAAGGACCATTCGGGCCACTGACCAAGAGACAGAAAAGAGAAAAAAAGAAAGAAAGAAGAGCCCCGGCTTCCCTGCCTACACGCCAAGCCGGAAGACGCGAATGGGATTGGCTACGGCTACATACTTGTACTCCGCGGGAGGAATCCCGGCCACTTCCAATCTCCCTTCCTTATACCCCTCTACTCGCCGAGCAAGAGTCGAGCCAAACTCGGGAACGACGCTGGAAACAGGCCGGGAACAGAGAATGGGCCGGGCCCAATTAATAGTCCCCGAGCCCGGCCAGTCGACTCCTCGACCGAGCCGGACGCCCCTCACAGCCGCAGCCTTTTGTCTGCCGGCCGTGTATATACCGAAGCACGCGGTGCTGTGCGCGACGCGCGATCCCCCCCCCCCCTCCCCCTTTCTTTTTTTCTTTTTTTTTTTACGTCACCGCTTCCGTTTTACGCCGTCTCACTGGATCTTCCCTTTGTCTCCCCTCGAAAGTGATGACTGCCGGCTCGGATTCATTACGCGTGCCGCAACTATGCCACTTAGGGTATTGGCCATTACAGCAAGCTTATAAGTCGCTGGCTAACGGCAACCTTACGCGCTACTGCATACTAAAAGAAAAAAAGAATATCATAAGTTACTGGACGTTACTTGGCTCGATCCTCGAAGACCGGAGACAGCGTACAACACCCAGTGTTCTATCAAGGATATGAATCGGTGCCAAAGTTTGCAGAACGCGGGATCAGAGAAAAAATTCGCGCAGAAGTTCCTGTGGTAGTTGTCTAATTGTGCGTAAGCCATTGTGCCGCTTGTTCCATCTCCACGCAGCCCGGTGTCGTTATCAATGTTATGCAACTTGATCCGACCAGTATAAACCCTTATTAACCCTCACCGATCGTTGGCTTATCATGTTTGATAGTGAACATGATATGCTTAATTAAGAGAGGTAATTAAGACACTGGAACTCTCGACCTTTGTTGGGAGTCGAACCAAAGACCTTTGGTGTTAAGGGGAATTAGGCTTAATTTAGCGAAGCTGTTGCAAAGCCACCACTACAATCGCTGAGGGGGGTATGTAATGCTTTATTGATGGTTCGGATGCTTCTTTTAAGCTTGTTATTTATTGAAATGTATGCTGTTCTGTGTGTTGTATGGGTGATTTCAATGAATGCATGCACTGTTCGCTTCACTTTGCTGAGCGCTTGTAGCCTCTGCCTTACGTAGGTATGATCCATTGCATTCTATTTTTTTTTTTTTTTGCTTGCTTACGAAGGTATGAACGATTCATTGTCTTGCGTGACGGGCAAATTTCTCGTTGGGTAGACATAGAAATGCTTACGCATTTAAAAAGCCCTATATCTCCGCAACATGGTTTTATGATGTACAGCCTCTACCTGTTTATGCGAACACGATGTTCGTGAGGATTTATTGGCATGAGCAGCTCGGAAATTCAACGTTTTCCCAAATCCTATGCTCCGTAAACTTTCGGTGCCGAATGTGAATTGTAACACTTTTAAACTAAGCAGAGTTCAATGTCCACGATAACTTTCTCAGGTTCGAGGTATTTATTATTCCATCATGGCTATTCAGTATTCTCTTATATTGAAACACGTAACCTTGGGGGTTTAACGTACGCACGGGTCCAATACAAAGGCCCCATTAGAATTAAATAATTAAATTACCTTATGAATTCAACACATAGACCTCGGGAGACGCCGTAGTTAGGAGCTCCAGACTGACTTCGACAACTCGCTTTCCTTTCCATTTTTTAAGTGCACCCAAAGAACAGCACGCGACCGACTGCGGCCGCCAGAGACGGCACTCGAACGCGCGACCTAGTGATCAGCGCCACAACGTCACAGCCACTAAGTAGCCGCGGCCAGTAAGTCCAAAGGAAATGTGTGAACTGCATGATACACCCACAAAAATTTTGCTGCTCCCGCCGCTATGGTGGCTAGAAATTTTCCTACGCACCGCAAGCTCCCTGCAGCTTCCGCTCAGCGCTCTGCTATTAAATCTCAGAGAACAAGACAGCGCGGCCTTTCTTCTTTTTATTTCTTCTTGACGTCAGCAACAATTCAATTACTCCGCAATCATTCTTCCGGCCTGTCTCCGCGGCGCCACATTTTGTCTCGGCAGTTCACCAGCAGTCGAAGGGCTTTCTTTTCCCGATTGCACTTGACGTCCCCACCTCAGCTCCCTATTCCAGTTACTATTTTTCTTATTATTATTCTCGGAACAGCCTCGTGACAACGCTGTCGCTTTACCCAGTTCCCGGATGTCCCCATCTTCGTTCTTCGTGCACCCTACGCATCATCAGCGGTCATGCTTTTCGTTTCAACCTTCCTAGGCTTCCCTTTGCCTTTGTCGTATACAGCATTCAGTCACTGTTCTCTCCTCTTCTCTATCCCCTCCCGTTCGTGGTGGGCACACTCCCCATCACTTTCCCCAATTTATCCCTTTTTTTCTCAACAAACTTTTCGTTTCATCCTTCCCTAACTCCACCTTTGCGCTCGCCTATGGCAGGGTTCAGTCACCGCTACCGTATCCCCTTTATCGACTGATTTCCCTGCGTTCGTGGCGGGCAACCTCCCCATCCTTGTCCCTGTTTTTAATCTGAACAAACATTTCGTTCCATCCTTTCTTGACTCCCGCTTTTGCCCTTGCCGTATGACAAGGTTCAGTGACTGCTAGCGCCTCTCCCCTCCTGCCCTGATTTCCCTACGTTCATGGCAGGTGCACTCTTCCTCATTCTCCCGATTTTCCCGCTCGTTTATACAGGAACGTACCTTTTTTTCTGTTTTCCCACCACTATACCCGACGTCATCATTTCTCTTTCCATCCTCTTCCACCTTAGCGAGGCTTTTCCTCATTCTTCCAACGACAGCAACGCACCACCGAGGGTTTCCGGGAGCAGGGGAGCAAGGCATGCCCAAGGCCCGCGGAAGGAGGGCCTCAATCTTCCCCCGGCACTCCCAGAATCGGTTTAGCGCAAATGGAATTCGGAACCTCGCTCCTCCGGCTCTGATCTCTTAGGACGAGCAGTGCTGCCGCGTCGCCCGTCCGCGGGCGACGACAGTAGCTGTTCTTTCACCGTTTTCGAGTACTTTTTTTCTTATATCTATATTTTATTCGTAGACTGCTCCTCCGCGCCGCCCTAACGTAAGGCAAGACTTCATTTCTGCCAGCGAAGTTTCCACGCCGAGCGTGAATTAACCGATATTTCCATCTTAACCATCAGGACAAGCGAGTCGCACCGGGGACAGGTTCGTTGGTCGTAAAGGATCATTGACGTGAACTTTCGGACTCGTCATTTCTTTAGCGTTACACGAAGGTCATAGACCTCTAAACCCCAGAAAGAAGTGCTAGCAAACCTCGGAGATTCCTAAATAAATTGATATAACAGGTTTTCCACAGCCACTTTCAGTTTCGTTTCCCCATGAGGTGATTCCGTCGTGACGTCATGACGCAGAAGGTAGTGACGTGGGAAGGTGTACACGTTACCTGACCGATGCAATTATTTTAAAAATGCCTGTGAATATTTTAAGGATCGGCAAATTTATTATTTGAGACTGTAAGACTTCTTTGCTAAGCGCATAGCTGAACGCAGAATGCTACGCAGCAACGGGAGGGATCCGACGACTTGCCTGCAGCGCCTAAAGTATGCTAGTGACGTAAACCACAGTGCAATAAGAAGGAGGTGGTAACTTTTCACCCGAACGGAAGTAACCGCACGATTTACACAACCACCACCCAAAACAAAGACGGGTCGAGAGAAAACGAACCAGAAACACGGACGCGGCGGACATTCCAGGACCTCTTCGCGCTTTTGATTCCAAGCAAATACACAAGTTCCAAAGGACTGCACAAAGGGTGGAAAGCCTTGACCAAACGGGGAAAAAGTATAAGATAAAATGGCATCGAGAAGCAGGAAATGGGAACAGGAAAGGAGTGACGGGAAGTTGCTAACAAGCAGACAAGTCACCGTGCTCAGCCTCTTTTCCTTCAAAGAAGCTCTCTTCCCGCCACTATATCTTCTATGTTCGCGGCGCGCCACCTTCAAATGAGGGCAATGGCGCCAGCCAGTCGGTTATAGGTTTTACTCGCCATCCAGGTATAGTGCAGGTACGATAGACCGATGAAGTAGAAGAACATCTCAAAAATTTCGTACAGTGCAGCCGAAAGTCGCGTATACGTCAGTCAACTAGCGTATTCTGGTTTTCAGAATAGAGAAGAGATCCAGGAGATCAAGTTTCAGGCGCCAACAGCGCTAAGGACCCGGGCAAAGATGAAGACACAACGAAAACGGCACGTTGCGCTGACTCACAACTCATGGCAACTTGCCGTTTGTTTTTAATGTGTCTTCAGCTTCGTCCGCATGTCCTTAGCGCTGTTGTCGCCTGAATATTCTACCAACTAGCCGATTGTCGACAGCTTGTTAGTCGAGTGTTAAGTGTTGTGTCTTGTGTATGTTGTGCATCTTTCCTGTGAACTGAGCACATCATTTAATTTTTCATGCTATCCAACTAGAGTATCATGCCAAGCATGCCGCCAGGCCAATCTCTCCAGGATCCATCACACACACACACACACACACACCATATTATATATATATATATATATATATATATATATATATATATATATATATATGCACATTAAATGAGCTCTCCACTGAATGGAAGCGTCATAGAAGGATTAGCAGCGTTACAATGGGCGAGCCCCCCTCCTCCTTCCTCGGAGCGCGCAATCACGGATCTCGTCACTGATTGGCTGACCCGCGCGCTATGCTTCGCCGCGCTGCACAGAATTGGCGACGCGGTGAGCGGGCGAGAAGATCGGAAGAAGGGAAAGATCCCTAAGGGCGTGTGCCTAAAATGTGGTTCGCCTTAGTAACAGCGCAACACGGAGTCCTCAAGAGAAGGCAGCAGCCCCATCAATTCTTCTTTTTTTTTTTTAACTACGTTCACGTACGAAACCTACGGGAACGCTAACCGGATTAGCGGCGCGTTCTACCATTTGTACAGTGCGGGAAGAAGTAATGCGCTAATGGAAAAAAAGTGTAACAACCGCATAATTACAGAGCCAAAATGTAGGCGAACATTTGCAAGGAACCTTGCGGAAGACACAGCGTGCCAAACCTGAAGAATAGCGACTGAGAATAAAGAGGGACGCACGTGAAACATGGATAGCTGGAGGGAATGCAGGGTGCACTCACAACACGCAAAGTTGCTGCTGTTTGCTAACTGTCCCATTTTAAAGCATACGCCTCAGCTGTTTCGCTGCAGAAGACAAAACCAACACTCGGCGTTCTACGTATAGTCTCCACCACAAAGATGGACGGAGCCGAATGCCATTGCACAGATTTTTCGCTCCAGTGAGGCATACTACACATTCTCATGAAAGGATAACAAGAAAAAAAAAGTATATTCATTATTATTGCTATTATTAGATATGGAAACTAAGAAGCGCACGAAGAAAACAGGACGGGAGCAAGCTGACAGCTTGTCCGCGAGCGCCCGTAATGCACTGACGAACACAAACAAAAAGAAAAAAGAAACGCGCACCTGCCAAACTACCGCGGCTAACAAAGGACCGGATCACAGCGCTATGCATTTACATGAACGCAAGGCTGCTGCCTCCGTGTCAAGATAAAAGGACCGGCCCTCTTCCGTTGCAGCGTAAAGCCTGCCTGTCTCCACTGCGTGGAGAGAGAGAGCCGCGATCAAGGACGCCGTCAAAAGAACCCGAAGATGCCGTGGCCGCTGGCGTCTCCAAACGACGCCAACAATCATCGCCGACGACCTTGACACAGATCACGGAAACAGAAGGTCGTAAAGCGGCAGCAATGCGCCTCCCGAACGCACTGCGGAAATGAACGGCGGAAGGAAGGAAGCGAGCAAGAAAGTAGCAAGTCGGAAGCGGTCATTTATACGAGCGCGCAAACACACGCGCGCGCGGGCTCGTACGATACCGACGACCAGGAAGGACGCACCGACGGACGGTCCGACGAAAGAAAAACAGCCTGGGCTCCAAGAGCTATACTACGCCTCACTACGTCCGCGCCGCGCGGCGAAAGCTACCGCGTCAGCCTCTCTGGAACGATGTATGGAGCCTAACCTTATAGCCCGCTGCTAATACTTCCGTTAGCGAAACCGGTTGATTAATGGCACACGTCATACAAAGTTTGGATTAGTAGCCCACGGCAAGCGAGCCGTCTCGCTTTTATTTTCTTTTCGATACACACAGCCGGTTCCAATTCCCTCCCGCGCCACGCCGTAATCTAAACACCGGCAATTTACACCGTGTCGGCGAATTCCGCCATGTCTGCTTCTCGAACCAGTCAGAGAGAGCAGCCGTTACAGCGAGTCAATCAATGCAGGCAAGATGTACGAATTTAGCATCCATCCACGGTAAGAATACGGCGAACGGGTGCGCTTAAGAGCCCCCCACGATCGGTTCGCGCAACCGGGTAGCCTCCACCGTGGTGCACAGATTTGGGGTGACGACGGATATGAGATCCGGAACGAGAGATGACAGAGACATCGGAGGACAGCGCAGATTGGTGGACAGAAGGGAAAAGCACAGAGGAAGCCGGGGAAGGTAGCGTGGGTCGGTTTGCCAAGATGGAAGGAGAGATGGCGCTGACGGCAACGACGAGAGAAGCAGCAGAGACAGCAAAGGCCGACTCCGTATACGTACGTCCGGACGCCATTTCTCGTCTGACGTACGAAAAGAGACAGGGATAACACGGCGACGCGGGCGTAGCGGCTGCGGGCAGCATCAGCAGCAACAGCGGTTCGGACACGACGCGGGAGGTTTCGCGATAAATCAAGACGAATTTCGGCCGCTCCAGATCGCTGCAAGATTAAACGGGGGCCGCCAAGCCAGTACGCCGAGGAGGGAAATAAACGCGCTCGACGCTGCTCGAAGAGATGCAACACGGTGGAGAGAGAGGGGGGAAGAGGGAGGGGAATGAAGAGAAGAGATCCATAAAGCGAGATACGGGTAACGACCGGCTCATTGCAAGCGAGCAGAGCGAGAGAGCGAAAGATGGCGCGCGCGACGGGCGCTGAGGGGGAGGGTGTGAGGGCGCGGAAGCCATGTTGCAGCTGTTGGCCGGTTGATACGCACAGAGAAGAGATACGCGAGAGGAAGAATCGTCGGTGAAGAGAAACGTCCGGGATATATGAGAACATATGTACAGAGAACGGCGGCAAGAAAAAAAAAAAAAATTTGACGCCTGGGCAACGTTCGTGTGGACGTTCGCCTTCCCACTCTCGTTCTTTTATTTGCTTTTTTTTTTCTTTCCTTTTTTTGGACACATCGGGAGTCGAGGAGGCCTTATCGTCGAGAGTACGAATTGATATCTACGCCTAGCTTACGCCAATTTCCCTTTTGTCCTTCTTTACGAGCGTGCGACAATAAACAAGGAGAGAGGGACGAAGTAACATTTTGCAACCTAAGCCAAGCTGGAATGTTGCTGCGTAGCCGACATAATATCGCTCACACATCCAGATGTGTACTGGGCCGCCATGAGCGGCGGAAAATATTTTACGAGCAGAAAAGGAAATTAAAGCATCGCCAGCAGCGCTATTGAGAATATGATCAGATTAGTTAGTTAGTTAGTTAGTTAGTTAGTTAGTTAGATAGATAGATAGATAGATAGATAGATAGATAGATAGATAGATAGATAGATAGATAGATAGATAGATAGATAGATAGATAGATAGATAGATAGATAGATAGATAGATAGATAGATAGATAGATAGATAGACAGATAGACAGACAGACAGACAGACAGACAGACAGACAGACGGACGGACGGACGGACGGACGGACGGACGGACGGACGGACGGACGGACGGACAGACAGACAGACAGACAGACAGACAGACAGACAGACAGACAGACAGACAGATAGATAGATAGATAGATAGATAGATAGATAGATAGATAGATAGATAGATAGATAGATAGATAGATAGATAGATGTTAATAATTAGACGACCCCCCGTTTTTTGGAGTGGACACGCGCTGCCATATTATGGGACATCAACTTTCCAGCGACGACCAACTCTTCCTTTCGTCACCGGGAGGTCACCAAACGTCAATAGAAAAGAAGCAAAGAAAGGCAAACGCATGCGCACACGTTACAAAACGCCTCCGCGTTCCAACGCTCAAGCGCAGAGAAACTCGCGAAGTCAAACGGGCAAAGCCGACACGGCGGCAGGCTGTGCGGAAGAAAACGCAAAGTCTAAATCCGCAAGCGAGCCCAGGGCTGAAAAGTGGGAAACGGAACCAATTTCATTAAGAGGCGCGCGAGAAGCCGTGGGACGCTAGAGGAGAAACGTCACGGGAGACGTTTGCGACGACGCGCGAGTCTGCGAAAAGCCAATAGCTCTCTATACGCTTCTGCAAAATATCCGCAAGCCGAGCCAAGGCAAGCAAGATTGGGAAGCCGCGCATTGGGAAACACAAAGGAAAGTACAGAGGAGAGCAAAAAAATATGCGCAATAAGGCGAACGAAAACGCGATGAAAACGAAATGCTTAAAATCGGCAAGGGAAAAAGACGTCGGTGACGAAAAAAAACTCGGACGACTTATTCGGCTATTTTCTTCGCCCGCGGATCTGAAAAGGACCAATGAAGTGACGTCGAAATCGTCCTACACCGGATCGTTTGATTCCCGCCGACAGAACCAGGCGGCCACAATGACAGATAGCTCCCAATATAAAAGGGGCGACTTGGTGTTGAAAAGAATGGAGAGTTGGAAAGAAAGGAGCTCTGGGAGGGGGGAGGGGGTGTGGAAACGCGAATGGAACTTTTCGCCACCGTCTAGCCCGCCGCGTTTCTGGAAATTAGGGGAGCGCGGGCACCGTAGCGGGCGGCAGCTCGATGAAAGGGTTCGAATTGAACCGAGAAGTCGTCAAAGTTTCCCAAATGAGGTCGGGATTTCATCCCCTGTCAGCGGGATTCTTGCCACCCCCCCCCTCTTTTCCTCAAACTCGGCCGGCCGCTCTACGAAACTGAGGCAATCTGCGAAATTCCCGTTTTTCTCTTTTCCTTCCCTTCCTATCCTTCCTTTTCAATGTAAACCTTATAGTATAAAGCTCTCGGCGTTAGCGTCGTACAACTGAGCCGCGGTTCCAAGCTTCGAAAGGATATTGGCGCCAGCTTGCTAACTTCAGACATGCAGCTACGTGGAGAAGCCGGATGAAGGTATATTGACGTATGTGCGAATGGATGCTAGGATAAGCCTGTTTTTAGCGGTGTGACGAATATGGTAGATAAAATGTAATTTTCTTATTAAGCGGTCTGTCTGTCTCGCGTCAAGTGGAGGACAGAAAAATCGTGACCGCGTTCGAAATTATCGTTCTTTGCGTCTTTGAAAAGCCCTTTCGTTAGTCGTATCGTATCATATATACGGTGTCGCAGTTCTCGATCAATCTCCACCGCGTCACCCTTACCGGTCGTTGGCACCTCGCAAAGTTTATTTGTTGCGCAGATTTTCATCGGTATTGTCACAGACCTCCTTGCAGACAAGCTTCGTGTCTTCTCACAACATCAGCGAAATATGCCCGTGAGGCCGATAATCTACAAGCCAGATGTGAGAAGCGGAAATAAATGACCTGCCACGGGGTGCAACTGCGCATTAAGGCTCAGTAAAAACGAGGCTCTCCTGATTCGAGCCGAATCGATTCCCGTTTGTTGTTCACGTGACGCGCGCGCGCACGGAAGCTCTCAAAACGCAGAAACATGCAACATACGTATACACATATACGGGCTCAGACGGCCGATATGCACGCGCACTGCTTCGCCCACATTTGTTGCACCTCCTACATCGCACGGAGTAAATAAATGTACAAAACACGTGCGAAGATGAGATGAAGAATAAGTTTAGGGGAATCAATGACCCCCGCCTTGTCACCGGCAAACGAATTGCCGGTCTGACCTGCTTTTTTGAACGTGTATACGACGGTACATAATGGCAGACGCGGCACATACGTTTGGTTGGTGCGCGCAGCAGAGCCGTAAAAAATACATGATATATATGGGCTCAATACGTGCGATTCGCACACACCTCTGACTCCTGCTGAGCGCGCCGTCGTGTCTATTTGCGCTTCGATCGCTGTGTTTGCCCGGAGTCGCTGTAATAGATAAGCGCCGGCGACAGTTGTGGAGCGCGTTTTTTTAGATATTGTATTCGTCTGGGCATATAGCGACCGTGTACAGAGCGCCGTATAGTAGAGAAGTTCTGTATTTCGTTTCCAGGCTTGATGCAGACTCCAGTCTACCAATGCACAATGTAAAGGAGAGAGAGAGAGAGAGAGAAACGAGCTCGGTTGTAAACGTTCTAGGTGTGTAAACGCTTCGTCATAACAACTAGAGAGCATGTACATATATTGCCATGTATATGCACGTCTACAAGAAATGTGGCAGGGGCAATGGAAGGATTCTATTTCAATGCTATTGCTTCACGCGCATTGTACGAGCAGCGTTCTGCAAGCCCGTGTATAGTTTCGCCTACGTTATCATCGGCGTCGGCCGGTCGAAGGGAAAAGAATAAGGAAAGGAATAGAATCGAGCGAAAGGAATCCTTACATTACACCAGCTTACATTATACCATTTGTGGTCATGTGCACTTTTATTTGTATTTTATATCGACTGCTTTTGCATGCGTAAGTAATGCACGTGTAGTGAAGTATCTTATAGTTTTTGTGAGGCCTTAAACAATTTGAGACGTTGACTTCGTAACAGCTAACCAGTTAGTTGCAGGACAATGTGCAATCCGTGTGGGAAAAGTGGAGCAAGCGTCGGTCAAATCTATTTCCACCAAAGAAGCAAGAAAACTTTATAGACGCTGCACCACCCGCTATTCCCGAGACTGCCACGGGCTCAATATACGTCGCGTACACAAACAATACTTCTTCGTAGTAGTGCAATTTCCGTTCATACCGATTAAGTGAGTTTCACGAAACACAAGTCAGGGCCATCTGCGATCATACTAACCCGTTAAAAGACATGTTTTTTTCTGCCGCAAGTTAAAACACCCACAAAAGGAAGACACATAGAAAACAACACGCGCAAGAACATGTCTTTGCGGCAAAAGACATGTCTTTTAGCAAGCACCAACTATGCCAACAAGCAGTTCTGTTGCGATATACTAAGGCGTGTATGCTGCCCGGACTGCGAGTTAAATCATTAACGAGGCGTTAACGCATGTGCTGGTTAAGTATGGTCCCCGAAAAAAAAAAAAAAGCTGTTCTTAATTCGAGTATCGCGTTGTTACGAGGCATGGCTGCACACTCACATTCCACCAAGACAACTGTACAAAAAACAAAAAAGAAAGTCACTACGAAATACCGGAACACAGACGAAGACTAAACGACAAACAAGTGCTGTCCAAGATGTGAGACGACGATCGCGACTCGCTGACCGCTGCCACACAGAAGCTTGCGCGAGCAAGCGACAGGGGGGGGGGGGGGGGGGGAGGCAGCAAATTGTGCAACGAGACCAGACGTCGCCGCAACTCCGCAACATCTGACGTAACCCAGTCGGAATTCCCGGCACCCATGCGCGAAGAAGCCGCGTCCGAAGCGAACGAGCGCGCCCCCGTAATCAGCCTGCACAGAAAGGCGCTGGCGCACGGTTTACCGCTTTCGATTTGCATGGCAGATGCCGCACCGCTGCTGCTCCAGGGAGGAACAACAACAACAATAACAACAAAGTAACGAGCAAGAAAGATTCTTCGCCCCGCTGACAGTCCGCGTGTGAGTGCGGGCGTGGGAGGTCCCGTACGCAGAGTCCCTCTTGCTTAAGCCGCCGTCACCGCTGAGAGTCGGACGTGCCCGGCGCGAAGCTCGCTGGCTGTCAGTGAGGTTTAAACATTCTTTTTTTATTTTTTTGTCTTCTTTCGCTCCATCACCGAGCAGGGACAGTGCGACGTCAAGAATGTTGCGAGAGCCGCCGCTTTGCTGCCGCGCGACGTCTGTGCGAACAGCGGTTAAATCCTTGCGCGCGGCGCGGTCGATCTTCGCGGAGAAGCCCACGCAATCCGCGCGCGGTTTCAACACGCTGGGCTTATAAGCTTGCTCAAACACCGCGCGTATAGGCGGTGCGGGAGCTCGGCAGGGCGGTCTTTCTTGCAGTGTGCGAGAAATGTGGCAACTTCTATAAGGTTTTCGGACAGTTCTGGGTCCGTATAGATAGAAATCAGTATGATGATGATGCTGATGATAATTTAATGGCATACCCTTTTAAAGGAAGTGGTGTCAAACAGTCACCTAGCCTCTTTGAGCTCATCAGGTAATCTATACATGCTTGTCAGCCCAGCATTTTGCCCGTGTCTCTTTAATCTTTTCTCGCTTTAAGATGTATACCTATGCCTCTAACGGATACGGTCCTATCAATCTCTTCCCTGCTTTTCTTTTCTTTTTTTTCCCCCGGAAATGCTCTAAACGTCTCTTGCTTATCTCGGCTGCTGACTGAAGCGCTGGCGGCGACATCCTGAAATGGTTCGCTCAGCCACGGTGTGTCAGCAACGTTTTCGTGATTCGTGCAGTTTCGGCAAAAGGGAAGGAAAAGGAGCAGTGCACATTCACAATAACGCTGCTGCTACGCTTCTATGACAGCAGCTAATCTGCATATAGCCTGCCCTTGCGACGTTGGCATATCAGCGTCTCTGGTGTTTATAAACGGCGATACGTAAATGGACAAACTAAAACTGTCCAAACTCAGCGGAGACGCTTGGCTAGACGTTCACGTTCACCTAACACATGCACCGCGAAGCATCTTTGCAAGAATGTGGGTTTATTGGTCGCGATAAATGCAAAGCTTCACTGCGTGACCGCCCGAAATGTTTTCGTTATCTCTGTTACGTTACGGCCCAGGTGACCGTCCTGTAGCAAAATCTGTAGGTCCCCCATTTTTGCACACGCTGTTGTATTATTCTTTGTTAATATGGGCGCTTGTTCGAGCATCCAATTCTCGAACAGAATCCGCCACGACGAAGAAACCCGTACATGCTCGACAGACAAAGATTCTGCTGTAGCATCCGCAAGGACGTTTGACGCGAATAAAGTGACGTCAGCCATCTCTGAACATAGCACGTGACTTCCGTTCAGGTAAGTAATAGGCACAGGTAACGACAAACGGGCATGGTGGCGCAATAAGTTTGTGGAGCACGAGTAGCGGGAGCGCTGTTCTATTGCCTACGAATGCGAACGGTGCAATACTAACGAGAAAAACGGAAAATGAATGAAATCAAGTGAAACAGTAAGCAGCAGCCTGGAGGCACATCGCTTATACATCACAAAAAGAAAGAAAAAAAGAGAAAGAAAAGAAAGAAAGAAAGAGCCGCCGACGCCAATAGTCACATTACCACTGAAAAAAAAAAAAATACGGGAGTGAAATAAAGAGAGCGGCTAGCCCAACCAGAACAGAACCACGAAGTCAGGCGCAGTCTGGTGGTGCAAGCTTCCCTATAGCGCCGTCAACGCCGGCATCTTTTCGAAGCGGTCGAATTAACGCCCCCCTCGGCGTGCGTCGAACGTTTCCTTGCTCACCGCTTGCACAGGGCCGGGGCGCCCACTCCGCCCCCTCCTCTGCCTCCCCAACCCCGCCCGCCCGTCACTTCCGAGCGCACTTCCGGTCCGAGAGTTACTACAATGTACAATGGAGCACACAAGAAAAAGAGTGCGAACTAGAAGGAGTACAGAGGGAGGTGGGTGCGCGACCGAGCTTCAACTACTGTGCCCATGGTGCTCGCCGGAAGTGGGTTGTGGGAGGCGGTGAGGGGGGGGGGGGGGGGGCGACATATCCTTCTGTTCTTTCTTGGCATTCGACTTTTTGCCCCGTGGAACAATAGAACCGTCACCGGCCAGCCCCGCTACTCGGGCGAAATAAGAAAGAAAGAGAAATAAATTCGGCACCACCCCGCCCCCGGACTTCGGTCGCCCCCGTTCATTCTTCTTCCCAGCCCATGACGGACGCGGTGCCGGAGAGACAGAGAAATATTCCGGAAGCCTCCGCGGGCTATGAGAGGCCTTCGAGCTTGAGTCTGGGAAAACAACGCGGAAGGACACGCCTTCCATAGAACACAAGCATCGCCGCCGACCCGGCTCGAGGGCAGAGTTTCTATTCATGAATATGGCATACGCGAGACGTTTACTCGTACTCGTAAATAAGTCGGCGAGTTAGTTCTGAGCATTTGTGGGGTGAAATGGAAGGAAAAAAGAAAAGAAAGAAGACGGCAACGCAGTGGACAGCGCTGACTGTAACCCAGCAGAATGACCACTAGATTGAAGCGGCAAAAGAAGCAAATAAATAAGTGGGACACGGAAAAACCATTAGAGAAGTTCACTTCTTCAGATGTGGCACGGGTCGGCACTTACTTTGCACAGTTGTTATTCTAATTTTCTGTCTTTCGCGCCGCGCTAGTTAGCATAAGCAGCTCGGTAACTAGGACAAAGTGCTTAGAATGCAAGAACAGAGCGCGCGAACAAAAATAACATGATAAAATACAAGAAACCGCACGTATTATGACAAAATATGCGCCACAAAAGTAGCTAGCACATTTACACAAATCTGCCAGCCGCATACGGAAAGCTGACCGTACCGTCAAAAGCTGGAATACATAAATTAAACGACACTATCAGAGTTCTTCAGCCGTTTTGAAAACATCTGCTACTACGTCCAAGTAAAGCGTCACAAAAGGCATAATCATCTAACACATACGGACACTAAATGAAGGCTTCTCTTTTTCTTTCTTTTTTTCTTTTTTGCCAGAATGATATGCCACAAATAATACAACAAGTGGAAAGCATGGTACATCTCCGTCGTTTGTGCCTTCGCGCGGAATCCGTTATGCCTTTTGAATCAACGTACCCAACCATATCCGCGTTGCCTTTGCCGACTGCCACTGACTTTGTCAAAGTCCAGACACAACGAGGACGACAACTGAAGGACGCAAAGAAACGCCGACCGCGTCTCCTCGACGCAATCCGCCTGTGTACGTTCTGAGATTCTCATTTCGGAGTGCTCCTCCAGCGAGGTGAAACCGCTCTTCGCGTCCCCGGCGGAGTCTTTATTAGACGCTCACCCTTCCGCTTTCACGTTCCTGCGTCTTCATCGAGGTACAAATCAAGCGACTTCAGCCGTGTCCGCTCTCCCTTCCGCGAAATTCCCGGGGACGCACGTCTTCGCCCGAGAACTCTATTTTTGGTCGCGAAAGATGTCGAGAAACAAACAAAACAAATTACGCGGGCCTCTTCTCCAAAACGCGGAATCCATCCAGTGTACTACACGTCCGCGAGTCAGGGCCCGAATTTCTCGTCGTTCAACTCGGTCTCGAAGAAAATACAAATAAGACTAGAGAAAGTCGAAGCTGAAACGGGCGCGCGGAATGCCGCAAGGACGGCAACGAATGCGGCGAAGCGGGCTTTGATTAACGAAGCACGTTCCCTCACACTCCCCCCTGTACAGCCTGCGGCATCGCGCGTCTGCGAATTATGGCTGAAAAGCGAGGACAAAGGACAACAGGGGCTGGAGGAGTGGCCGCTGAAAAAAAGAAAAATGGAAACGAGAGCGGAGGTTTTGGGAAGGCGCGCGGTTTAAGCAAGCAGTGTATGAGCGACGCGTTCTGACTGCATGCCGCAGCAGTCCCGCGTAGCCCGTAATAGAGATGCGCTCCTCGTTTTTGAAAGCGATGTCTCCTTTCTTGGGCTCTTCTTCCCCGCCGCTTTATTTGCGTGGACTTCTGAGCGCTGCTGTCCGGCCGAGTAACAGTGAGGCCGACACCGGAGTCGGTGTAATCAAAAAGGTGGTGGACTCGGTGGGTCTATTCTGATACTGAAGTGCGCGGTACAGCTGTCATATCGAAGGTCCCGACGATGCTGGAAGCTCGGCACTTGTCACAGTGCACCTACATAACTCACAGCGTTAACCTCCCTACCTTTCCTCTGCGCCTCTGCCGGTCCCCCCCTTTCACTCAAGAGGAAATGATGAAGCTAATTAAGGCCCAGGATCAGACCTCTCAAATCATGGCAGTCCAGAGGGCTCGCGAGAGGGCCGTCAGGTTTCACCTGATGGTCCCCGAGTGGGCCTAGCCAGGTGACGTGGAGCTTGCTTACGTCTATAGTGGACCGAATAAAGTTGTCTCTCTCTCTCTCTCTCTCTCTCTCTCTCTCTCATAGCGTTACATGAGAGCGAAGCTATAAAAGCGAGCCCAGCAGCGCATTTCAGCGGTCTTACCAGAAAGCGATCGCTTGACTACTACACTCATACTCGGGCGGTTTCTACCTTATCTAGTACGGGGAAAAAACAAATAAAAAAAATTGGTGAAGAAAAAGAAAAGCAGGTCGTTAGTCTATATTAAAGAGCACATTCTTCTCAGCAAATAAGATTGTTGATTGATTGAATAAAACAATATTGAAGTGGTTGGTGCATTTGTCACAAAAGGCGTAAAGTAGCTTTCTCTTTCTTACGTTTTGTTTGTTAAAAGAAATTTCCGCATCTTCGAGTAACACAGCTGAATGACTCAAACTGTGCCTTTCTGCCCCGAGCGACTCGTTCGAAAACTGTTTTGACAGCTTTCGCAATAGTACCCGGGCACGAGCGCACGGGGTACAAAAGCGAATACGCAATGGCGGCGCACGTAGCAGCGGCCGCCCGAAACAAGAGAAAGAGAGAAGGCTCGCACGCATCGCGTGATGAAGCGGCCGGCGCGGGCAAAAACGCGTCGGGGGCACGTGGAATAAGCGCGGAGAAGCGCGCGACAGCGCCCGGCGTATATACCACGAAGCCGCGAGAAAGGTAAGGGAAGACGGAGCGAAGAATTCCTCCCTCGGGGGGGCGGCGCCCAGCGCGGCCTAAAACTATGCATTTTTAATAAACGAGTTCACTTTGCCGCCTCGGTCTCGCCGCAGCGGCCGCCGGTTGCCTGGATTCAACAACGCGCCGTTTCTCAAACGAGTGGCGTTCTTCCTTTTTTATTTGTGCGGTTTGTTCTTGGCCCGACGGTTCTTGCGCGGCTGCGTGAACACCCACGCCGCCGCCGCGTAGCGCAGCTCCGCGCACGTTGTGGAGCGGTTCGCCTTGTTTCGGTCGCTACTCATTTTTCTAAGAGTCGTACGCCCGCTGTGTATACGCTCTACGAGACCGTCTTATGGGGAGAAAAGGGGAAAGAAGCGGGCGCCGCGGGAATGAGAATAGGGAAGACAACGGGGAAGTACGTTTTGCCAGTCTCGACATCGCTACGCCTTTGCAGAGAGAACCTCGAGCGTCTCGGGAGATATGCACGTTTAAGATGCGAACGAGATTACAGAATAACGCGCGTCGCGTGGCACGGAGGAGACGGTTTCTTTTTTTTTTTTTTGTAACCTCTGTGCTCCGCGCCTTGAGGGAGCGGAGAAGTGAGGATCGGGAGACCCAGCGGATTTGGGTAATGTCTCGCGAAAGTCAGCCTCCGTTCGTCCGCGGAGTGACGTTATCGGCAACAGATTACTGACTATTAATTAACTTCAGCATGTTGCAGAAGCTGTGTGATGAAAACGCAGATAACAGTGCAGAGAAGCTGACGCGATGGGCGCTTATAAGCTTCCGAGATTTTTTTTTTTTTATTCGACACACAAAACGCCATTTTGTCTGCTGCTTTTACAGAACCTGCGTCCCGTTTCCGTCACACAATGAATTCCCGGAAGAAAAATGAAGCCCAGGAGTAAACCAATGAAAAGACTCACCGACCTGTTAAGGTACCCTTCTTTAAAGAAACAATAAGCTAACAGACTGCATACTAAATAAAGGAAAGAAGCAGGTCACGGGAAGTGAACAAACGCACTGCACCCACGCGCGTGCCGGCAGCTCGCGCCTGCCACAACGGAACGACGCCGTTCCTCACCGGCGAGCGAAGACGCGAAGAGGAAGGGCGGGCTGCGCATCGCGAAGGAAACGCAAGGAACGATTCCGGAGGGGGCGCGAACGCCACACAGACTGGGCTTCTCGCGCACCGCTATCTGCTCGATCGGCGTGCCAGGCTTCGCCACGCCACGCCAGGCAACCTTCGAGGCAGCGGCAGAAGCAGTTGCTCCCGATCTCACGCCGAGCCCCTTTTCTTCCACTTTTTTCGCCCCCGCCGCGCTTTCATTGTATCCTCCTCCTACGCGCGGCATCGCGCCCGCTCCTCCGCATGTGTATCTATTCCTCTTTCAGGTTATCGCCTCCAAATCCCTCCAGCCCGCCAGCGTCTCCCCAATTTCCCCTTCCCCGTTTTGTCTCCTCCTCCACGCTCCGGTTCCTTCCGGGAGCGGAACGCATCCCTTCCCTCCCCTTCTGGGTCCTTCTCATGCAGTCCCGCTTTTCAACGCCATTTCTTTTTGCACAGCGCGCGCGCGCGTTTTGCATCCACAGCCCTATCGTTTCCCTACTTCCCTACCCAAAACGCCCGCTTTCACTCGACATTTTTTTCTTGTATTGCCTTGTCTTCTCCTACATCTTTTTTGAAGAGAAGTGCATGCGCGTGTCCGGAGTGCTCGTCGCCGCCGTCTGGCGTGCCGTTTCCGTGGCAACGGCGACGTCGCGCGACGCCATTCCCGTTTCTTCATTCCCCCATTTGCTTCCCTTCACTTAAAAACGTGGCTTCTTTTCCTTTTCGCAACCGCTTCTTGAAACAACCGCGTACTCCGGCACGCAGTGTCTTCCTTTTATTCTTCTCCAGAATCATTTCCCTCCCCTCACCGCCCGCCTAGTGCTTCCCAATTTCCTATTTTCTCTCCAGCCCACAAAAGGCACTCCCATACGTCTCCTTTTGGATTTTCTTATTACCCTCCCCGCACCATTCTCTCTCCCCCTGCCCTCCCCACCACCAAAGACAAACGCGTGCTTAGCAGTGCAGCTCTTGGAGCGGCCCCAATCTGTGAATAAGAAGCGCGGGATTCGATGAGAAAGCTAAAAAACAAATCACGAAACAGGGAGCGAGAGCGGTTCACAATGACGAGATCCTTTATTTCCCGGCCTGCTTCAAGAATACGAAACAAAACTTCATTCACGAGGAGTGTATTATGAAGAAAAGGCGCATAACGGGGGCCCACACGCAAACGCTCTAATCGAGAGACGAGCACTTGCACTGTGTCATTGCCAAGACAAAAGAGCGAGCCGAAGGCGCTCTTCTTGGCTGCAAGAAGGCAAGACGAACACGAACACACATAAGCGGGAGCGCCGTGGTGAACTAATCGCAAGTCAAATAAAGAAGATGCGGGGGCGCCACTGGTGGTGGAATGGGGTTTTTCAAAGACGAGAGACGCTTGGCACCGAAGGCAGCGGGACTGGAGAGCGTGTCTAGAGGAAGGAGGTGCCGCCTCATAGCGGGGGGGGGGGGGGGGGGGGGGGATTCAATCAATACCTGCGCCCTAGAACTATATCTAGGATCGAAGCATCGTTTGCATCCCCTGTTTGCTCCCCTCCTGGGTATTCCTCGCACCCTTCCCTTCACACCCCTATCCGCCACATTGGATTCTCCTCACCCTCTATCTCGCGACCATTGAGTAGTAGGTATAGAGAGGAGCTGGGCGATTGGCACGAACTGCTTGGTTAAGCAAATGCCACTCCTCCCCCTCCATCTCCGGCCCTCATCGCTCTCTTCCCTTGGGACACACATTCCCAACTCCCTTTCATCTTGGAAGGAAGTGGGGAAGGGCACTGTCGCCCCAATCTGTGAATGAAAAGACTGATGGGGACGGACAACGGTGCGAAGAGGAAGAAGACCAAGCCTGAACAGTGACAGAAGAGCCCTTTTTCGCAAGATTTTAAACTGCTTCTCGATTAAGCGGCGTTCATCGCGCAAAGGACGGGAGTTACGCGACACCGCTTCTACCACTGCGCCTGACAGATCTGTCAATTAATATACGCGGCATCACTGTCGAGGAGATACAAGGTATCGCGACGCTGTGCACGTCATTACCGGATCAGTTATGCAAGCGCAGAGCGGCGAGATATTTTATCATCTCAAACAAGATAACGAAAGGCATTCAATATATTGAGGAATATATTCTGCGTCACAAAGGGGCTCTTCGTGAGCGCTGTCTCAATGACCTTTGTGCTACCGCTTAAGAGCTTTGTGACTTTCTCGTCTCGCGTGATTTCACTCAGCGAACGCTGCTCTCTCTCTCTCTCTCTCTCTCTCTCTCTCTCTCTACCCTGGCTATAACGTTTCGCGTTATAGCATGAGACGCGAACAAAAACCGTAGAGCTGCATTAATACCCATCCGTGTTCAAAAAAAAAAAAAAGACAGTAGCCGTCCCAAGCAACGAACGCATCGTTATCATTTGGGTCCCGTATAAACAAACATCCGCAGGATGCCTTAGCTTCCCGTTAGATGATTGATTGCTAAGAATACGGAACATGGCCCTTTTTCCTTTCTTTCTTTCTTTTATTGCACAGGCGTCAGCAACGCCGTC
The DNA here is from genome assembly GCF_023375885.2 of Dermacentor andersoni. NCBI lineage: Eukaryota > Metazoa > Arthropoda > Arachnida > Ixodida > Ixodidae > Dermacentor > Dermacentor andersoni. Next base: position 91,943,974 of record NC_092824.1, on the reverse strand, counting down.
TTCAAGGTAAGACCGGCCGAACCGTTACCGCGACAATGTTCACAGTACGATGCTGCAGTGTGCAACCTTGCGCTATACCTTCCCTACTTAATCCCACTCTCTCATTCCCTAGGCCTACTGGCCATTCAATTTCCCAAAGGTACTGCACCGATATCATTCGGACAGGACTTGCGCCATTGTCTTCTATATTTGTTCATCAAGGTAAAACGCAGTACATTGCGCCGAGACATTCCGAACACATGAAAACCCAAAGTGAATCCACCGATAAGGTTAGACATGGCGAGTGAATACCGTTCCTGCAACGAAGCATGGCAATTCACTGATACGAAATGCCTCCTTTAAATAGTGTTTTCGTTCTTTCGCGAGTGATTGGGAAACGGAACATGCCAATGCCTTGGTTAGTTCCATTTAATACATTCCTTAATGGCTTGGAGTCATTTCCTTATCCCGGTAAAGCAGTGTATCGAGTTAAATATGCTATTACCGACTGTTCTGTGTTGCGCTGGTACACATGTCTAGCGTGTGACGTGTAACGTCATCATGCAACCCTCTATTAGCTATGAGATTATAGATGCACGTGACTTGTTATATGAGTCGCATTTCCCCTCCTGTAATGGCTTTCCATGGGGGCCAACAGTATAAATAAACAAATGAACAGACGAACAACCAAACAAACAGATCAGCATGATGTCAAGCTCCTTCCCTTCGATGAAACTCGAGACCGCAGTCAAACGCGGGAGTGCTTCAACATGCGCGCGCTCCGAGAGAAGAACGTTGTTGACGTCCCACGCGAGCGTTCAGTCGAGAACCGAACAGCGAGCAGAGACGAGACTCTCGCGCTCTGCGCGAACACGCGAGACCACCGCCGCCACCACCACCACCGGGTTTAGTTAAGAAAGGACAACACAGGAAGAATAACACCGCAACACCAACCGACCGCCACAGCAGCAGCAGCAAAGCATCGGCAGCGAGGACCTTCACACGTGTTTATTCTAGCCGCTTCGCACTCGGGCGACGTTGGGAAGTGCAAGGCCCGGGACGCACGAGGACTCCGCAAGGAAGGAACGGGAAAGGAGGGAAGGAGGAGATGGCGAGGGGTGGTGTGAGCAGCGGCATGCTGCGAGCCACCGCGGGCTCGCAGGGAAGGGACGATTCAATCAATACGCAGTTTGTCTTTGGATCGAAACGGCATGCCTGTTCGTGGCGCGCCCGCCCCGGGGCATATTCCTCACCCCACGCTGCTTTTCTACCGGCACATTTTCGTTGTTGCCGTTTCTTATTTTCTTTTATTTTTTTCTTTGTGTCTCTTTCGTGGCATCTTTGCGTGCGCATCGAAACTGTTCACTCCACTGTGCTCTGTAAACACAACCTTCCACGAGCTGCCCCACTTTCACGTCCTTGCAGGTTCGAAACCGCGAGGGCCTGCCTTGTATGCATGTGCCGGTTCCAAAGATTTCATTGCATTTAGTAAATAATTATTGATGTTAACTATTTTAGTGATCAGGTATTGCGCTCGTTGGATTTACCGCCCTAAAGCAACGTATTAAAGTACGCTAATCTGATTTTTTTTACTGCGCTAATAAGTACTTTTGTTCATCTGACATTGATTTTCCTATATCACGAGTAAGCATACAAGGTCGTGGACCTTGTCGAGCCGACGGGCGTCCTTTTGTATAGCGGCATCAGCACCGATGCAAGTACGTCTTTGATGTTTCAAAAAAAGTTAAGTTGATACAAAACATCAGTCACATTCATCTTTATAACGAAGTACCAATAGACGTAGTAACGGAGACAAACACACGGGCTTTTTGTTCCAAAGACAAGCGACCTCTGAATCAGGAATGCATAGCAACCCGTCCAGGTTTCGAATTTTTTTCTTTCTTTTAAAGCTGGCACACCCTACATATAGGGTGTCAAGACCTACGGTGTGCTGTCGTCAGACCTCTAGCGACTAAACACCACAGGTCACATAATTTCTATCTCGGATCGTGTTTCTTAAACCTTTCTTTCTTTCTTTCATTTTTTTTTCGTTGGACAGCTTGGCTATTGCTATAGCTGGGATGCACGCGACACACCTTTCAAGCCGCAATCCATTTCTCCAGTCGAGCGGCGGCCGGCGAAAGAAACCAAACCGCACTGCCACTTATGTACCCAGTGTTACCTTCTATCCACGTAAATGACGTTCCTGCCCTCGACTGTATCCAACCTCGGTTCCCATTCTCCCCCGTTCCCGCGTTTCTGTATGCAGAAAGAGGTCCACGCACACCGCGCGTGGCCGGTCCCCGGCCTAGGCAGGCAGAGCGGGCTATTAGTTAATCGCAACTTCGTCCGACGCTTAATCGTCGACGACGGCGACGGTTCTCGAATACCAAGGACCCCCCCCCCCCCCCCCCCCCCCCCAACCCAACCTCTTTCGAACTCCACCGGTTCGATCAACGACACGCTCTCTCTCTCTCTCTCTCTCTCTCTCTCTGGCTTTGCGTGCAGACACGTGTACGTGCGTGCGTGCGCGGCGATACGAACTAAGCGCGCGGAAGCACACGCATACATAGTCTATACGCAAAGAGCGACGACGAACGATGAAGCCAACAGAGGAAGGCATGAACAACGCAGCGCACATCCGCGGAAAGGGGCTGGGTTTTGCGCAACTAAGTATGCGCGCCGCGTGGCTTCAGGTGTAATTGTGGCGGGGTCGTTCCGCGCGCGCGCCGGGACGAACGCGAGAGTCGGAAACGCTCGTCTTCGATTGCCACGTGCCCTCCCACTCGAGGTGTGGGCACCGGCCCGCGCCGGAAAATGGATTACGCGAGCGAGGGGGGTGTGGGGGAGGGGGTGGCAACGAACGGAATGTCACGCACACGGCGCCACCGCGGAAAACCGAGACAGTTGGAAAAGGCGTGTCGCGCAATGAAATTGGAGAGGACGTCCACTTAGGGCACGCGTCGATTAAATGAGCGCCCGATCAAAGTTGCTCGCGGAGGCCTCGCCAAGGGAGACGCTGTCTAAATGACGCAGGGAGATGCTCGCGTGGCCTTGCAACATAGCTTGCTAGCCCAAACGGCCCGATACGTGAAGTGAAACAAGCATACGTGTGTAGCAAGCATACAACGTACGCAAGCATAAAGGGATGCAGCTAGATATGTGTGTCTTGCGGAGACCGGCGTATCGGAGAAAAAACACAGAGCCTGCTTTGCCCCCGCCGCACTACCGGCTCCTTGATAAAAGCGAAAACGCACAGTTTTCGCAAATTTTATAGATGGAACGTGGGAAATGCTCAGAGATTTCTTGTGCTTATAAGCGCTGATAATTCAACGTGAAGAAGCTGAGGTCTCTCTCCTCTATGGCTCAAAACGATTCCTCAGTTCTTTGGGCCGTAGACTAAATGTGTTGCTTTCGGGTACAGCGACAAATGCAGCATAGCGTTAAGACATCCTGTTAACACCTGGCGCTCCGTGAACAACAAGGTGTATACCGATCTCATGAACGAAAAAAAGTAGTACAATCGCCTCTCAACACACACACACACACAAACACACACACAGAAAGAAAAAAAATGAAAAACAAAAGGAACTTGCGGGTGACAATGACGTGGAAGCGCACCATCTCGGTTCGCCCCTCTAGCACCGCTGCATACTTTCTACAACCCATCCGCCTCCCCCGTTCCCGTAGAAACGCAGATGCAGCAGCGAACAAACACGAGACGGGCGAGCCACCGCCGCCAGGAGGGTGCGAGCGACCTTCCTTTGGTATACACCGAAGCCTACAGCCGCCTGTCCCCTATACCTCTCGAGCGAGGCAGCCTGCCACGACAGCGCCGCTCAAAGCTTGCGTCTTTCAGGGAACATACGATGAAGGCGCTTATTTATCGATTTCGGGAGCGGGGTCCGAAGAGCGGGGACAAGGCTAGCCCCCCCATAGCAAGGCTCGCGCCATTTCCTGTTTCTGGCTTGTACAAACGCATATAACTTCGCTCAACCGCCCGCCCGCCCACCCTTCTCGGCGGCAGTTCCTTCCATGGCCCGGTGTACCACGTCTTCGGTCCGCGAAGAATTTCCCCGCGCCCGCCACCGTGGCACAGCTGGGCGTAGAGTTGTTGGGCGCGAACGAAAGCGCTCCTATTTTCTTGTCCCCACGTCGCACCCGCACGAGAAGCGACCGACCCCGCCGCGGCTCTTCGCATTTGCAAAGAACGCGCTCGCTTTTACCCATCGCCCTCCGCCCTTCTGCGCCCATATTTTCTTCTTCCTTTGATCGTCCTGCTCCCCGGATCCTGAGAATCTTTTGTGACGCACCGCCTCCCCCCCTCCACCCCCCGGCACCCAAGTCGTGGGTCTCTCGGTAGGAAGGCTGGCGAGCTTCGTCGCATAGCCGCCATTTGACACGTAGATCGGAGAAGTGGGTTATAAGCCGTAGAATTACGGAGGGTCATTCCGCCTGAGAAGCGGCGCAGAGCAGTGACGGTGGCTCGCTAAAAGAATGATACCGAGGAGCAATCCGCGACTCTCTTCAGCGGGAACCGCGCTCGATGAAGAAAGCGCTAGCCCTTCAGCGAACGCTGCTTAAACTACGCTGGTATGGCTACTCGAACTTCGTTGGAAAGGCGCCCGTGCAATATAAGTGCATCACACGGCCGACGAAGAAGGACCTCGATACCCAGACAGTCTACCTTTTTATCCCCGCGACGTCGCAGCGAGAGAAATCGAAGCTCGGCTGACCCCGCTACCTGCCGTCCTGAGACTTCGACAGAGCACGCGCTCTCCTACGACCAAGCCAGGTCACTCCGCAAAGCCAAGAGTGGGCGTGCGTGAGTGGGCGAGGGGGGCCTCGCCCACTCACACACGCAGCACCCAACACAGCCGCCGGGAATCCTGCTTCCAGACCGCAAGAATTCGGCTCCATGCCCTGTCTACATACAGACAGACACACACACGTACACGCACCCCAAATCCTCCATATACCTCGGCCACCACCACCAAACGCGCCCGCCGCGCCGTACCCCTCCCAGGAACTCGTCAGAAGGAGCCAGGCATTGTGTTCAGCCGAGCGGGCTGCACCGCACGGCCGTTCTCGCATCCCACCGGGAACAGCAGAGCGCTCCCATCACCGCCGGCGGCGTCGGCAGCAGCAGAAGCGCGACCAACGACGTCGTCTCGCACCCCCTCCCGGGTTATTGTTGCCGCTGCGGCGCCGAAGTTCTTCACGCTCGCCTCTCGCGCCGGCGTTTGCTCGCTGCTACTACTCTGGGAGCGGGACGCCCACCGCTCCCCTTGCGTCTGTGTAATTTACGTCCGCCCGGCAATGACGTTAACCTCGTGACCGCCCCCACCTTAACGTCAGCGACAGCGGCCAGAGAATGCCGGAGGGCCTAGAGATCGCCCCCCCCCCCCCCCTACCCCAACCCCCGTTCCACTCCTCCCCCTTTTCCACTACCACTCCATAACCTCCTGCACGCCGAACAGTGCGAAGAATGAAGGGGGCTGGAGGGGCGATGCAGCAACGGCAGCTCCTCGGAGCGCCCAAGCTGACTTGGCAGCGCAGGCCCTTGAGAACCGACTGTGCGGCGCATCAGCGTCTGTGCCGCTACGCGGGCAGAGCGAGAGAAAAGCGAGGAAAAGGCGTGCCAACTGGAAACGGTCGCAGGTCAATTCGCTTCAACTGGAACATGATGAGTTCCTTCGCACTCCTTTGTTTTCGTTTTCTTTGTTTGGTTGTTCTTGTTTACTTTTTGCCTCTTCTTCTTTATCTCTTCCTTCGCTGAAACGACCTCCAAACATTCTCTCTGAGACATGATATATATCTACGTAGCAAACAGAAGTATTGTACCCTTTCCACGGATCCTTTACCCGCCATAGGGTCTCGTGTTGCAAATATACTGCTCCTGATTGCGGCAGTGTGATTCGAAGGGATTCCGACGCAGCGACCGTACGGCCAATGTTAGCCAGTCTTTCTTGTGACACCTTAACTACCATTTTTCCTGGAATATAGTCACCACCTTAACATACGGGCACGGCTCCTCTTGATTGGCCATCTATGGTCGGGACATACGAGAAATGTGTAAATGAACGTCCACTAATGTATCACATGTCTGAAATCTGAGCACACTTTGCCGCTAATATCATCACGGACATCAAACAATAACAAAAAAGGGGGTAGGGGGGTAGGAGAGGAGGCGTAGATACAAATAAAAATGACAGTGTCCAACTTTAAGCCTGGAAAAACTTGCAAGCTGCAGAGGTCATTCCTGCACCGTTATTATTGCCTACTAAATTCAACTTCGCCAACACCGAAAAAAAAAAAAAGCAATTACGAAGAAATAGACTCGGAAGCGCGCTACGGTTCCAACCTCGCATCCGTCAAGGAAAAATAACGACCGCCGGCTACGTGGGAAACTGGCGCACTCTTAAACTGCTAAACCGGGAAGTACTGCAGGGACTGAACAGGCTAGCCAGCTACCAAGCAACACTAAGAGTTTCCAGCGCTCTTAACTCAATGAAGTAGCGAAAGAAAAAGGGGGGAGGCAAGGAGGGGCGGAAGGAAACGTGCTGCACAGCCCAGGCAGGCGAGAGCAAACATAGCCGAACAGACACAGGAAACACAAGACACCGAAGAGACAACGATCCCGAAAACAAAGCAACGGACGCCGATATGAGTGGGAGAAGATCGGAGAGGAGGAGGAGGTGACCAAGGGCCCTTTTTGACAAATTCTCGGCGCCCGAGGGTTTGTCGGGGGGTACGGTGGGGGGGAGGCTAGCGCCCATCCACACACACAACTCGGGTCGAGCGATAGTGGCGGGCCCCCGCTCCTCTTTCCTTTTTACGGCCACTCGTAAATTTGGGTCGGTGCCGTCAACAAAAGGCGCCACTGGCTGTTTCATATCTCGCGCCGCAGCAAGCAGCCAGCAGCAGCAACCCCGCTCTCCGCTTTGGCGCGCGAGCACACCGCTCGTCCCTCGGAGTGTCGCCGCTCCTCCGCCAGTTCAGTGCGTTTGCGAGTGGCTGCGTGCGTGAAGCCGCGCCCCGCTGGCAACCAGCGTCATCCGCTCCGCCGTCCTCGCTGGCGAGACGAGGCACCCGTTTCTCGCCGAGGCCAGACGCCAACGGCATGCGCCTCGCCCGAACATATAAGTTGAACAAGAGAGAGAGAGGGGGAGCGTGTGTGCGCGCGCGTGTGCTTGTTTATGTGTATGTATGTTTGTTTACTCGTACATGCGGTATGTGTTTGTGTGTAGATGTTGCTTCTGTTGTGTGTGTGCGTGTGCGTGTGCGTGTGTGTGTGTGTGTGTGTGTGTGTGTGTGTGTGTGTGTGTGTGTGTGCGTGCGCGCGCGCGCGCGCGCGCGCGCGCACTTGTTCACGGGTCAGTCAGTGTCTACTACCGTGCACGCCTTTGCGTTATATTTGCGTGTAGTCTCTTCAGTTTTGTTGTTGTTTGTTCGTTTGCAGTGGCGCAGGCAGCGTTCGAAACACAAACCGGGACTTGTTAATAAAACACCGCGGGTCATCGCCGTCTAATATCTTTTACGGCAGAGGAACCGGACGACGGGGGAACTGGCGGGGACATCCGAGCCACTGCCGAGCGGTGCGGGGTGTTGTAAAGAAGCCGGGACAGGCGTCGGGGTCGCGGAGTGATGACGCCGAGGAAGGGGCGGGGGAGTAGAACACGTAAAAGATGAGGGGGGGAGGGGAAGAGTCCCGGTACAACAAGCGGCATCCGCAAAGAGGCGAGCTTCTTGGAACGCGTCTCCTATTTTTAAACTCGAGGCAACAACGCTCGGTTTCCGCTCGCACGACGCCGCTAGTAGTTTAACGATGCGAGTTTTCCGGATGCATGCGATGTCCGTTATTCCAGAAACTAGTCGAATAAATCCTCATAAGGTATCCCCCTCAGGAATGCCACGATTTCTGCGGACTCGTGTAGGGCGCAACAGTGAAGCAGGCTTGAAAAAAAAAATTAAACCTGCCTCCGTTCCACCCTGTGAAATTGAATGTACAGTGAAACTGTTGCCGAAGTTAGACAAGCACATACATCCTCATTTTCCTAGGGCCTCCGCCAAGCGCAGGTGCCTCATTGAACTAAATGAATTTCTCAAAGTAAATTGCTATGGAGAATTCGTAAAGTACGACTTGCACACAAGCTGCAGACATGATAGCTTCGGACTGTAATCCGAATATACGAGAATGACGGCATCGTCACGTGATTATATCGCCCGACGAAGTAATCTGACGACGTCATCGCGTCGAACGTGCCGTCACGCGATGACGTCTTCGTCAAGTGATGATGTCAACTGACGATACCATGTGATGTCTCTTGGAAAATCAGCACACTGTGAGCTTCGCGCTTCTTTGCACTGTCTCCGGGATCGGCCCACATTTTTGTGTGAGCACCGCGCACGTGGGCACAAAGATCCCGACCAACTAGAGGCTAACAGCTTCGCCGTAAAACAGGAATTGGCTACTGGCACTAAGCGAAGCACGAAAACGAAGACGAATAAGAGCTGCAATACGCGGCCTCAAAACACAAATAACGCCTTATTTTGTGCTTTCCCAGTTGCGCTTCCAACGTTGGCTCTGGATACTGGATTTCAAGGAGAACACAGCAGAACGCAACCACCGAAAGAGCTGCTAACAGTCGCAAATTCTATAGTGTGCGCAATTATTTATTTTCGTTCTAAAGACAGGTAACTTTAGGGGGACTGACGTTACCGTATGGATTAGTGAGCAGACACGAGGGTGGGTTATATTCTAGTTGACAATAAGAGGAAGAAACGGTGTCTGGGAGGTCATGCTGTGGGTGGAGGAGATAACCGCTTCTCTTACTATCAGCTCAACAGGATGCATACCAACGGACGGAAAGCGCAGTTTGGGGCGGCAGAGGATAAGACGGAGAGAGAAGACTAGGAAATGTGCAGGAATAAGATGAAGGCAGGTGAAGCGAGGTAAGGCTGCAACTTAACGTCGCTGAGAGAGCCCTTCGTCCTGCGATGCGCACGAATTATGATAACGATTGCGACGATGATTCTTAATAAGCGGCGCTCTTAAAACAACCACGAAAACTAGAAGCTTCCACCAGACACGCTTCTCCGTTTAGCTGCCGCATACGTTAAGACACCTCCGCCGTAACCAAAGGCACCGACCGAGATTGCCGCCGTTTCTTGACAGAGCGATGTATAGAAAGCGCAAGACATCTGCTGCAACATTCATTTCACACGAAGCACGTACGCACGGCGAAGGCACGCGCACCTATCCCAACGCCGGACTCCCGGCCGTCTCTTCGAATTGAGTGAGACGAACGGCGTGGCATCCGAGCGGCGCGATAACATCGCGTCGGACGCGGCCCGTCGCATACATAAGCGCATACTTAAGCACAAACTCGTCGGCAGCGCGCACCGGTTGCCTATATTTCCCCACTAAAGCTATGGGACTTTGCCGCGTTAGATGTATACACGTCCCGGGAAGCAGGAGACGCAGGAGAGCGAGCCACGCAAGGAAGTGTAACAAACAAAAAATCGTCGTCATCGAAAGAACAACAGCAACAACGAGAAAGATGCGGCAATACCAGAGAGACGCACATAAATCCCGAAATGGAGACGGCATATAGGCGCTCGAGTAATGCGAGAACAACCGAACTCGGCAAGGGAACGGGAACCGCCGGGATACGAAAATAAAAAAAAAAATGGCGGACGGGCAGAATAGAGACGTTTGCCTCGGCGCCACCGCGGAGGGGACGGCAGAGGCAGCGAGAGTGCGGAAAGGGAGGAGAGATAACGTCCCATCGGCATCGAGAATGCGACTCACGAATCGCGCGGAGGCCGGACGACGACTGCGAGGAGCCGTCGCATCAGGCATTAAGATGCGCGTAAACCGAAAGCCTTACTACTTCGGGCCAGGGGACAAGTTCGATGCAGCGCAGTCGAAGCGCTGCAGCCGTTCAGCGGAGACCGAATTGAATTCTGGGGTTTTGCGCGCCAAAATAACCCACGATTTGATTAAGTAGCACGCCGTAACGGGGGACGCCGGATTAACTTTGACCACCAAGGGGATTTTTAACGTGCCCCCTTTGAAAGGGACACGGGCGTTCTTGCGCTTCGCCCTCATCGAAATGCGTTGCCGCTGCCGGGATTTGATCCCGCGACTTCGTGGTTAGCAGCGCAACCCCGTAGCCGCTAAGCAACCGCGGCTGGGAGTGGAGACCGATGGTAAAGGGACGGTGTAGGAAAGCTGCGTGTCTGTAAGAGCCCGCACGTGGTCGATTGATGCTTGTTGAGAGACCTGTCGGGAGAGGGGGGAGGGGTACTTGAGACGGCTGTTACGTACCGTAAGTACTACCGTAAGTAGCTATGAACTTATGTAGTATGTCGTGTATGTGCGCTTTAGGTTCGTATACTAGTCTGCGAAAGTGCGAACTTCTCTATGTGTTCTCGTACAATCGGTATCATCGAAGGCACCAACATTACACCATGCCAATAATAGAAAAAGGAAAAAAATGGGCAGCAGACAAATTGAGCATACTGCTAACTATAATGTTAGTTCTCTCAGTCGCCAGCAAGCCTTCTAGTTGAATATGTAATGTCACGAATGTAGAGGTCTACGTGGTTTGTTATAGGCAGCCAGAATCCTAAGCAGCATATCAAGTTGCGAGACTATTCTGGACCAGGGCAGTCACGCACCTTTCGGGATAATCTTACATTCCGCCGTGTTGTCGTTTTGAGACAATCGGAGAGGCAACATCAGCACTGCGAGCCAATCAGAGCTGCCAACATGGAGCGAACTCGGCAATGTGGCGGAGTCTGACGGTGCTCAGTCCGAATAGGGATTCCTCCGTGGCAGCGTTTTATGCTGTTATGGTTTTACGTGACAAAGACGGTTCGAATGGCGTTCGACATTCCGTTTGCCGAAATCTCGCCGCGGCGACGGCCCGGCATTTCTGCCAAGTCGCGGCAGTCAGAACGGGGCACTACATCGTTGCGCGCAGGTCCCAGCCCGTTTCCATCGCGCCTTCGAGTCTTCCGCGGTATTGCACGCTCACGAAAAGTAGTCCGGCTCCTAGTTCCGCAGTTATGTAAACGCGAGAAGGGAAGACGAGAGAGAGAGAGAGAGAGAAGGGGAAGTAGACAGAAAACAGGCATTCTGAGACGCCCTCGCCGTCAACGCCGTTTGCCCATTTCTTCGGCCTTTTACGTCCCGTTTTATTCCCCCTTCGCGGAGAACGCGCCGCCGCGCGCATTTTGATGCAGGGGTCGCCCAGGGAGGTCATACAGCTCAGCAGGCGCAGCGTCGAGGCGAATGCAGGAAACGTCAAGGAAGCACGCTACACCGAACGACCGTCAGAGGAAAGGAGACGCGGGAAGCATCGAGCGAAAGCGAGCTCCAACTCGCGCGAAGGTCGGGCGTGCTTTTTACGCGGCGTTTGCTTTCTAACGGTCGGTTCAGGAGGACAAAATAGCGCTTTGCTTCTGAGATTGCATTTGTAATGTGCGGATCGCAACTGTACGAACTGAAATTGGCCCACTAAAAGAAATACGTCGATAGGCAACCGAGACTCGTCATGAAAAGAACGCTAGTTTATGGTTCAGGCAAGTACGCCCCGTTTTACAAAAGAGAGAGAGAGAGAGAGAGAGAGAGAGAGAGAGAGCAAATGATAAAGGAAAGGTAGGGAGGTTCCAGCGAGATAAAATCATCTGTCCTGAGGCGCTGAAATCAAGTAAACTGGAAGTAATTACCATGATTTTCTGCACATGTGAGTTCATGTTCTCCTAGCTATCACACGTTATCCTGTACTGCGCCAGACAACGCCGTCACATCAAGGTACATCGACGGTGGCGGCGGCAGTGTGCATGGAGCTACAGGCGGGTTCAGCCTGGCGAGCGAGGCTGGCAACTGCTCCGCCTGAGCATCTCTTTCACTGCAACTGTGGTATTGACCATCTGTCGAACAGTTAGTTCCGCGTGTCTTATAAATGCGTGAAGGCGTGCAACTTCGTTGGGGGCATCGACCAGCGCGATAGGCGTATCAATTCAAGGCCAGGCGTTGCCCCGACCGAAAGAAAACATAAAGTGCAAAGCAGGACGCCGCGGCCCCATACGGGGTTCCATTAACACCGCTCCAAAAGAAGTATCACTGCTACGGAACTGCCCGATACGTCGCCTGCTTCCCAAACAGCCATAGGGAGACAGAATCCAGACCCCACGCGACGCGGTAGATCCGAGCCTCAGTTGCCGGGCAGCTACGGTCTCCTGCCTCGCGTGGAAGACGTGACAAGGTGACGGACGTCGGCCACCACCGTTTAGCAAAAGCCCCGCCATTTTCCCCTCTGGCCCGATCTTCGCTATCTCAACGCCCCCCCCCCCCCCCCCTTCTCCTATACCTAGGGTGGTAGGCCTCAAGACAGTCTTCCTCTCGTAGCACGCACGGCTCGCATAAGCCCCGCGCTTTACTGGAAAGATCGCATCACATTCTGCACACACTCACGCACACAACAAGCTACAGGACTGTTCTCCCTCGGTCGCGTCTCCAGAGAGGAAAAAAGATCTCACTCCCAGCTGATACGGAGCGAGGAAAGAAGGAGGCAGGCCTGAATGACGTGTCTATAACGCACCGACGGGACATAGCCGTATGTCGTCGTCGTCGTTTCGGCCGAAAAGAGTAAATAAATAAAAGCGAGATAGCGTTCGCTCACCCGAACGCTGCAACCGTCGCCCCAGTGTACACCCCTCCACCGCTAAGTCCCGCCAGGCGGCGCGCACTGCCACCCGCTAGAAAGCGCAGGCCCCACTGACGTCGTTCCCCCATCCAGCCATCTGGAGAGCACCTCGGCAGCCGCAGCAGCGAACAGACACGGTGATCCATTCTTGGGGAGGAAAGAGAGGCCACGCGTCTCAGCGTAGTGCGGCCCACCGCCCTTGGAAACAGAGGAATGTTTTCACTAGGCGGGGGCATGTGGCGACCGATTGTGAGGACGAATTGCCGTCTAAGGAGACGCCGCTCGGAGAGCGGGTACTCCGCGCAGTGGGTAAGCAGAGCAGGTCGTTGCTCCGCCACTTGCGATCGAGGAAGCGTTCGAGGGCCTGTCTCAACAGACCCCGGACGGAGGGACTCTGTGCTCTTTCTAAACAGATATTTAAGACACAAATGGCGGGCCATTCGATACATGCTGTAATCAGCGCTAACAGAAATTGACGGGGTGTCACAAAGAGAGAGAGAGAGAGAGAGATGAAAGGTCGAGGGATTAACCACAGTAACTGTCCAGTTGGCTGCTCTGCAGGGCCGGGGAAACGATTGGAAAGATACGGAGAAGAGAAGAAAGATATGAAGATAATCTGGCCGGACACGCAGGAAGAAGACAACTGACAATGGTTACAGAACTGCCCTTTAATTCAGTTCCAATGCTTACAAAAACGCTCTAGTGCTTTTAGAGTTACTCGGGCTGCACGTCATCCCCTTACGACAAACAGTTCCTAGACCCCTGGTGTCGGCAAGTTTTCTCGCAAAATATCGTATGTGCAGCAGGCCAATGATATTGGCGGCTCCATGAACGTCAGGGCAACGCCATCAGTCTCTGCACGAACGAGGCGTGTGTGATTGTGAAGAGGAAGAGGCGCTCGCCGCGCTAAGTATACGCAGTTGCTGGCGGAGTAGAAGCGGCAGCCCCCCTCCCTCCCCACTTTCCTCCCTTTCGCGCGAGATTGGGCCGCGATCGTCAGTTATCCTTGCTCTCGCTCTCGAAATACGCAACTGCTGCCGGAGCACAACGCCGCCCCTCCCATCCTCTCACGGCCTTTCGCGCGACGGAACACGGCGCGTTTGCTCTCCGCTTTCCTCCCTCGCGTGTGCCAGGTTGAGCTGCGATTGTCGCTTGCTTTCACTCACACATACAGCATACGGCGCGCGGCCACGGTGTTACCGCCCTTGGACTTTATACAGAACATCACGACGATGGCGACGGCAAAAATACGCCTGGTGTGTCCATATAACTTCAATCGCAGTAAAACTCAACAGCATTTCCAAGAAGAAGACGGTGGTGATGGTGTCCTACAAGATGGAGCAAACCCGCTGTGGCGGATAGGTCAAGAATCGGCTCGTAGCTGAATAGCAGATATAAATGAAAATACTACGGAAACCGATCACGAGCGAAACAACGACCAACAGATTTGTGTATTTGTTTATTTGCAAAAGATTGCAGGCCCATCTCGGCCGGCCTAAGCACGTTGGGTAAGCGCATAAGTGGCAAAACAATAAAAAAATATAGTGAGGCTTTTTTACTAGCTATGAAAAAGGATATCCGCTCTGGCTTGTTCAATCTTCGCAAAACAAGCGAGGCACTTTCAAACGTTTTGCGAACCGAAACAAGATAGATCGTGTCAAAGGGATAAAAAGAAAAGAAGAAACCAGAACGCAAGAGAAATGAAGCAAGAGAAACGAACAGCAGAAAACAAAAACCGTCCGGCCGCGACAGCACACAACCGGCTTTCGTCCGGCGCCCGTCGAGCTCAGCGCTGGCCAGCCGACACGTCATCGACACGTCACCGTGTCGTCACTCGTACTCCGGCCGGGGGACCACTCCCGCTTGCCGCCGACCCAGAACAGGCTCGGCGACAGGGCCCCAGCTAGGAAAAAGGAAATTAAAAACCGAACCGAGAGAATACGACGGCCGTGCAACAACAACAGAAACGACGGCGAGTGGACCGAGAAGCCCAATGTCGAAAGCACGCACCCCGCCTCTTTTCGTCCCATACCTCAACCACTTCCCCCTTTCCCCCCCTCATTCCTCTCGGACACCTTCTCTGCTCTCCACAAAACCGTGCAGCACTTGGAAGCAACGGCTTGTTTAACCACTCACATGAAGCTGGACGCTCTATGCATGTGCAGAATTGCACATCTAGTATATCGAGATTAGACTCATCTAGTATTATATTGGAGGAAGAAGCAATGGAATTAGCCAGGCCGTGTAATGCGCAGAGCAGGTAAGCGATGATACAATAGAGTAACATAACGAGGCCAACGGAAGGGTTGCACAGCCGAGAATGGCGGAACATTACACTGTAAGAAAAATATGTGCACCTTTTGGGGCTTATCTTGTCGCAATCTGTGTCATAGTCGTAATCTATGTCATCTGAATTTTCATTATGAACGGCGTGCGCATATTACTGCCACACGGCGCTCTTGACAGGAAAGTAGCGAGCGCAGATTGTTAAAGAGAGCAAATGAGCGCAAGGATGGCAATGATATCGGGTTGCTGTTATGGAATGATCCCTTCTGTTATCTAGTGGATCCTAATGATGACGTAGTCGCAGCGGTGATCGAACCACTGACGAAACACGGAATGGAAATGGAATCGAATCGTTACGATATTCCAGCCCTGTTCTATTTCCATATATATCTTTAAAGCTGTCTGCATAGAACATTCATGCTATTATGCACACGCTATAAACTAGAATGCCTTAATGGTCCATGGTCAGTGTAGGCACGATGAAACGTTTTTTGCTGAGTCAATATAGGTGCGGTAAGACGAGTAGAACGCCACGTTACCATATAGCACAAAGCGTTAGCGTGTCTCCATTGTTGAGTAATTGTTTCAATAGACTGTTTCACTTTATCACGTGCAAAGAGAGTTTGCATACCTTATAGTGTGTCGGCAACTTAGAGTGAGTAAAAATTGGATAGTCAATAAATATCCTACCGAGAGAAATGTCTCCGAGAAAAATGTCTGCGAGAGTACGACTTTCTATAGACCGGCGAGAACGTAATTCTTGTACGGACTGGCCACTCAGGGGTCCCGGCGATCGAACAGTAGCTTATCGCGGTCGGCCAATCAACGAGTTTTATACCAATCTCAATCCATTTCTGAAGGGTGAAATGCTGCGGTTATCGGTCTCTGAAACTGGACATAGTTTTTAGTTGAGACATATTTCGAACACAGGGAAGGCAGGGAGCTAAACGAGACGCACGTTCGGTTTGCTACCCTGCACTGAGGGAGGGGGATATATCGACGAAAAAACGAGCGAGTGGGAGCTAACAAAGTGAGCGTTGCGAATACACGTCAAGACGCGAAACAAGTCTACAAACCCCTTAAAGACATTACCGTAGAAAGTCTGCGTCTTCTCGAAACAAAGTTGATCACTGAAACGAAGACGAAACAAACAAGAACGCCGACAGTGATTCGTCTACGGGCGTTGCTCGATAGTTTGCGCAACGCTGCACGCATCTCGTGAGAGGGCCAGTATCAGACGTCGGTAGCAAGGCAGAAGACAACGGAGAAGCGAAGGTGAGTCCAAAGACGGGCCAAGTGCTTCAACAGCGGCGCAAGATCCCGCCCGCCACCACCACTATGACGGGGCAAGCAGAGCAAGGGGGGAAGGAGGGGTGGCTCGACGCGCCTATCGGGGCGGCGGCAGCAAGTCGACAAGCGCCGCGCAGTTGCAACGACCACGACGAAGACGACGCCACGTCGGCCATGTAAATGCAACAGAGAAACGCGTCCCCGACAGGGGCTACCACGCCGGGGCTAGGGGCGAACGGGAGAGGAGGAATGACCAATGGGCGCACCCTCGCCGCGTTTTCTCGTTTCGAAAGGAGCGCCCCCCCCCCCCCCCCCCCCTCTTCGCCGTCCACAACACCAACCACCTCCTACCGCCGCGCAGAACTCCGCGCAAGGTCTTTGCACCCGCGAGCAAGCAGCAGAAAGGCCACTCAAACCCGCCAGAGACGAAGTGGGGGTGCCGGCGGGAAGGAGGTGTGCGCGTGTAAGATGCTTGTATAAGACGAAGCATCATCCGTGCGGCGCCTTCCTTCCGCACCGCCGCACCGCGGTGGTGGTGGTGCGGTGGACGGCACGCAACCCCTCGCGCTCCTCCTTCTCCGAGCCGCGAAGAACAGACAACGCGGAAAGCCATAAAACAATCCGACGACGACCAGTCGAACGGCTATCCAATCCAATCCGAGGGAGGGAGGCGAGCAAGTGTCAAGACGGGAGGCCGACGCCACGGCTTCACTTTATTTTCAATATGATTTACTTCCACCCCGCGAGGCCTCTGCGAGCTGCATCGACAGCGCAAATGCCGCGGACACGGTGGCGCGTCCGACAAAGCGCGAAAGAGGATGGAGTTTGTGTTCCGAAAATTTTGTTGGAAGGAAGAACGCGAATTTCTAAAGATTTCTGAGTAAGGAAGTCTCGTTTCTTATTTTAAAATAATAATAATAACCTTTATTACATCCAGTCATGTCGCAATTACAAATACAGCCCGCATAAGCAACATTGCTTGTGGGCAAGGCTGGGCAGTCAGCGGACTGTAGACTAAAATACGCGCAATGAAACATTTCCAGTCGGAATTCAAGATTGAATGCCTATGAAATCGTGATGTAAATGACCAACTGCCGTGGAGAGCGCGAGCGTCTATTGTGGCTACATGCGTGGCTGCGACCGGTAACACTTTAATCGCCAAAGCTACAATGCAGCTTAGACCAACAGAGCACTTCACTTGACCTGAACACCACTTTGATTCGTTCCGTGATTAGAGAGAGAGAGGGGGGACGCTCACTTCACACCTTCGATGGAACACGGATACCCATGTTGCTCTCGATAACATTTTCGAGCCCACTCCACCGTAATTTTAGAAAGATAGTCGCCGATTCTGATTTGAGTTCGTGCTCCTTTATTTTCCCATTGCTCGTTCCATTGTACTCAACTTCTTGTCTTCTTCGTGTCAATTGGTAGACCCTATCCGGAGTAGGAAGCGCTGCACGTAGCAAGGCTGGCATTTTCAGCTTTCGTTAAATTAATTCTCTCTCCGTTTCGCTTTAACATATTTTTCGTTACCTACCAATGTGAACAAGTTCGACGTTAAGCACGCCGAAAACTCTAACATTCGTGTTCACATCGTGTTCGCAGACTTTTCTTTTTTTTCCAACCCAACCGACCTACTTTGAGAACTTGCAAGAAGGGTTCACCGCGTTTCTCAATGCACAGCGTCAAAGCAAGCCGCGCTCGAGCTGTTCCCTCAGCAGTCGCTCCGTAGGGTCATCACAGCTGGCCGAACCGTCGAGCTCGTCAACCCCGATCGCTCGGCCTGCGATGACGTCAGGCCCCAACGAACTCACGCTGTCCCGGGGCAGTAGCAGTCGAGACGACGGGGCAGGCAGGCAGGCAGGCAGCCAAACCGATCGAGTCAACGGAAAGCGATCCGGAGCCGGGCACTGCATATAAAAGCGGTCATGACGACTGCCTCGTCACTCCTTCCGGCGCACGATACCCCCGTGCGCGAACGCGCAGAACGATATGAAGCACACAAGCCCCGGCCTCGCGACGGGCCATGCCGTCACGACGTCGTTGGCCTTTCTCATTCGCGACAACACAAACGCGCGCGACTGTCGCTGGCCCCCTCTCCCCTTCTCACGAGGTGTCAGGACGTCCGGGCGGCTGGACGTGCCAATGTCGTCCCCGATCCCGGCCGTCGTAACGGAGCGTGACAGCGCCGGAGGCGAAGCTTGGGCTTCGGGCGAAAACGAACAAGCAAAACCAAGGAACCGGCACGAAGCGAGGCCGAATGCGCGGCGACTGCGCGCGAATGTGACGGAGAAATAGACGGACGGCAGGACCTAGAGCTGCTCTACCCGCAGAGACATCGACGATCCGGTCAGTGGGGGCCAAGCTGCGCGCGATGCCGGCACTTGTTTGGTGACCTGATCAAAGGGACCCGACGTGACGTAACCACTTTGTGGGAAGCTACGTGTGAGCCGCGCCGTTTAAAAGTGAGCGTGCTTGCGTCAGAGGTAGAATTTGACAACGTTCGGGGACTTAGGAGACCGGTGCCAGTGAGTAACCGTCCAAAGATGCGTTATTGAAGAGACAGACACAGAGAGAGAGAAACGCGAGGTCATATCCCGACGCGAATACTACGTCGCAAACAAGTGAGGCAGATCCTTCGCGTTTAAGGTAACGGCGCTTAAGTGACGAGTTTTTCGAAAAGAGCCACGACACGAAGAAAGCTTGACGGTCCAATGAAACGCACGCGCGTCAGCCCAATAAAATAACATAAAATAAAATAAAGGAGGAAGAAGCGGGTGTGCCTTCCCTTGCCTATCTCTTACCCATTCCAACATCAACGGCCGAAGCCGCATCTCTAACCACTGCGAAAAGTACACACGGGCGCTCTCACCCCCTTCATAAGTTTGTTCCCGGGTCAAGAACCCACCCCATTCGAGAACCAGCACTTTAAGCCATGGCGTCCGAGATCGGAAGACGTGCGCGATATCGCGCGCTGCCGATCTCAAAGGCTGCGTTTACACGAAGGACCTTCCCCAAGACGCCACATGAGGGACAGACAAAAAAAGACTTCCACGGCAAGTAGATGCGACCGAAAAATCAAAAGAACGAGGAAGAAAAAGATTAGAGGCCCTTTTTCTGTCCATCACGTTATTCCAACTAGATGCCCCTCCAGTCCTCACACAAGGGGAGGGTGTTCTCGCCACTATCATTCTCTGGGCTGCCGCTGGGGAAAACACTTCGCTTTCAAGCAATAACGGCCAAATACACACAGCTTCGAAGCTCCAAAAACAAGCACCGACTGCAGCAGCGATTATCTTTTTTTAAAGAAAGAAGAAAGACTATGGTGCTTCTCTATCTCCTACGCGATCCAACGGGATGTCCTCACCCTGGGTCCTCAAGTCCTGACGACCGGCACACAGACGCCGCGCTATACGGTACACAGACGCTCCCTCGCTCAAGCAGAGGCGCGCGCGCGCGTCGGATATGGGCGCCATATTTCTTGCTTGCCTTAGCATATCGGCCGCTAGATCGACCGACACCCACCCACCTCCTGCCTGCCCGCCTAAACCGCCCCACCTTCCGCGCTCGGCTTCGTTCTACCCCTCCACGCCGCCGCCACTCCCCGTGAAAGAAGCCTCGCTTCCTTCGTCTCGCGTCTTCTTAGCCGCGTCGTTCAACCAGACGCGCCGGCGGCGGAAATATGCGGGCGGCCCCGCTTTGATCTCGCACGCACACACGAGCTCCGCGAAGACGAGGGGACGGACGGCCCCCGAAACTCCGCGCACGTGCGCGCGCTCAAACCGGTGTGCGTGCGCGCAGCACAAAGTGAGCCCCCAGCGAGCGTCGGCAACGGACAGGATGAAGAGAGAGAGGAAAGAGACTTTTAACGCCGCCTAATTAGGAGCGCGCCGCCGTCCGCATTCCCCACGACGCCAAACGACACAGCGCCTCTCACACCTCCAGGGAAAAAAATAATACCAACAACAACAACAAAAACTACGCGGACGAGAACCAAGCCCCGCCCGAAGCCGCCTTGATGCCACTATATTATAGCATACACCTGAGGGCCAACGCCATGTGCAGTGTAAGCCGATTTGCGCAGCGCGACGCCTCGCGCTCGGGCCTTGATTCGACGAAAGCGCGTCGAGTCCTATATCAAGGGGGGGAGGGGGGGGAGCAGGTGCCCCGCATCGTGTGAAGTGCGTTACGCGCAGGCTCGCGAAAACTCGCCGTTCGAACGGGTCTATACGGCGATGCGCGAGCAGTTTGGTTTCGGGTTCAACCGGACGCCGAGTGGTTTAGCTTACCGCTTAATACGATACGGCTGAAACTAGACCTCTAGCTACGCACACTTCCGACAGGGAAAAAAAAAAAAAGAACCTGATCTCTCTCAGTCGCCCAAGACACGGCAGAGGCGGCACCTTGTATCAACCGCCCACAGAAATGTTCCGCAGGACTAACACTAATTATTAGTTTCAATTCCGTCTGTGCTCAGGATTTCATAAAAAAAGTGGATCCGTTCTTGCAACTCGGAAAGCATTTGCGTTTTGGACGACGACAGTGTTGATCCCGTGGACGGTCGAGATACAATTCACTTTCCAGAAAGCAGATCGCACGAATAACATAAGTCATCCGAGTTGCAAACCCAGTTCGAAAACAGAGAAACAAGTCTGAAAGCTGAAAACCGCTTTCAGGTATAGAGGTGTCGTTAAGGCCTCTCGCTGCACGCGCTCTGCTTGGCAGCGCAGCACGTGCGTGTTCGTTTCCTTGCCAAGGCTGTCTCATTTCGACGGAGATGAAAAGCAAGAAATGCTGACATCTTTAGATACACGTTAAGCTATACGACGTTCCTTGCAAGCGAACTCTGTATAGCTTCGGGAACTAAAACACCACCGACTGAGTAGCAGCAATCGCAGCTAACAATAAGATAACTCAGCGCGACGAATCGTCAAACGCAATAGCGACTTTTAGCGAATCGTTACCGTTAGTTACTTGCAGCTAGCATTTACTCGTGGCGCCTGTCAGTTTTTTGTTCGTTAGCTAAGCCACACAATCGGGTTTATACAGCGCAGCTTTTTTAGTACCCGAATAACTGGCAGATGAATGAAACGACAAGAGCAACGCGGAACTCTAGAACTCTCTAATAAATCAGCGGCGATTTTACCGCGCTGAACAGCCATATGACAGAAAGTCCAACGCTTTTCTCCACGTCCATAAAACGGCGCTCTAAAACGCGTACGTCCGAAGAAAACAGAGCAAAGTACCGACGCCAAATGTCCTAGCGTAGGTTGTTTCAATTGAGGCCAGTTTCGCACTCTGATAACTCCCTGTCCCGCGGCAGCGCGACGGAATACTGGGCCGAGCTCGGCTGCAATCAGTCCGCGATAAGATCTATATACCGTACGGGTGCAGAGAGAGAGCCGCGAGGCTGAAAGGACACTGTTGTTCTCTCTAATCAGCGCGCGGCTCGCTCTGTAATAGATTAATTACGTCGGCGATCGGTCACAGCGCCCCGGAGAGCTTCAGTGTCGCCGTGTTCTCCGCTCGTGGAAAAGCGCACAGTGTAATTGTCGCAATAAGCTGCCCTGCCTGCCGATAACGCTCCGCTCCTCCTAATTCGGTGCAGTGAGGGAGCGGAGAAACCGGCGTTGACCTTGCGCATTTCCAGTGCGTATCTGCCGGTTTGACCCCAGAGCGAAAGACGCGGTTTCTTCAGCGACAGTTGAACGCAGCCCTTCTGGCGGTTTGAAGCGCCTTCGCTGCACGCTACAAGGACCGTCGCATGTTGAAAGTGTTGTGAAAACATGTCCGCACTGTCATTACTGCCAGTGCATGCGCGTGATTGTCCTCTGCCACTGCGCGAATGGCGTGTCGTTAATGGCTCTAGAGTCAATACATTTATTTCCGTTGTACTCAATTCAGTGGGACAAAGGTACCACGGCCGACACTTCAGTGCGCCAAGGTTTATTCAGTTAATTCTCTTTTCGGCGTCAACCAGTGTTTCGTCAGAGCTAGTTGATGCGCGACTGTCGCGACGTACTGCTTAGAACTATGGACCACATGACAGCCGTGTGTGTTTTCACGATTCTTTTGTGTCCTGTCGAATGTGCCACGTTGCGCACTGCAAGTGTTCCGCATTTCCACGCAACAGACAAGAGAACGACGACCTCGGGCAGTCACCGTATATCAGCGCGTAAAACAGCGCGACAAGTCATAGCTGCAGTCTGTAGTAAGGCATGATGTTGGGCTAGTCGGTTCATAGATTCGGCAAAATTTTAAACTGCGCGAAGAAGACCGGGCGTGAACAGAAACATAGACGCACACACAAAGCGCAGATTTCCAGCTGGCTTTATTTTGCGAAGGCAGGGAAATTATAAGGTTCTATAAAATAGAAAAACGAGGAACAATCGTGATGAAATTGTGCACAAGGCAGTGACGAAAAATAGCAAGGCCACGCGTGCTTTAACAGCATGGGATAGTCTTAATGTGCCCATCTAAGAATTCAATTTCTTTCCTTGATAGTGATATAGAAAGTGAGCTAACGCAGCTGTCACCCCTTTTGGCGATGTGGAATGCCTCGATGACTTCTCTTTCTGTTTTGGGAGTTAGAAGTCTGCGCTTTGTGTGTGCGTTCCCGTTTCTGTTCATGTCCTATCTTCTTCGCGCCAGTTTAAGATTTTGCCGTCTGTACCTTTCACACATCCCGCCGACAACCTCCTCACAAACGCATTGCGCTATCAAAAAAAAAAAAAAGAGAATGAGCGGGACAAAGAAGCAGCGACTTCACGTAATAGAAAGCTGCATTGCGTTTTTCCGACCATAGCGCCGATACTTATTTCGAAGCTACGACGAACTGCCTTATTCTCCAACACGGTTTTTCTTTTTCTCTCCGCGTTAACAACAACAGCAGCAGCAGCATCCCCGCCGCCGGCGGGAAGCGCGCGACCGACAACGCGCATAGTTGTTGGTCAGGGATGCAAAAGACCGGCGGATATTAAGCTTTCCATTTCTCTCCCCCCCCCCCCTCTCTGCTTGCAGCGCGCTCGCAAGTTGCAGTCTCGCTATGCGCGGAACTGCCGCGGTCACGCTGCATTGGCCCAAGCGTGTAAGAGGAAAGGCAGGGGGGGTTGCAGCAGGGTTGCGGCTTGGCGTAGCAGCAGCAATAACAGAAGGGGGCAGAGAGAGAGAGCAGAGAGCGCTAGAGAGCGTCCGATACGATTAGGCTAGCGCGTCCGTTGGGGCGCTTGCTCGTCTAATTACAACGGACAAGAAGCCGAAACGAAAAACGCGCGCGCGCGTCTCTTCCCCGCCATCTCTCTCTCCCCTTCTTTCTTTCCCTGCCGAACCGGCAGGCAAGTCGCAAAGCCCGCAGGTCGCAGCCAGGAGAGGAGGTCTCGAGGAGATAGATACTGAGGGGCAACAACAAGAACAAGGAGCAGCAGAAACAACAACAACACAACGAGCGTCCCGGCGCAACTCCCGAAGGGCGTGACGGGAGAGACTGACCCCTCCTGGACTTCGCGAGGAGCGAGCCTCTTCTTCTGGCGAGCGGAGGCCCTCCGACTGACTCGCTCGCTCGGCGGTGGCTTCGTTGGCCGCCGACGCTTGCGGTCTGGTTTTCGGGTCGACGGTTTTCGGACGGAACGAGTTGGCTCCCAGGCGCGAAGGGAACGTTCGCCGAGCAGTGGGAATTGCTACCGGGCATGTGAGCTTTCGCTTCCCCGAGCAATGAAGAAGGCGCGGGGAAAAAGGACACGCGGCGGCAGACAGTAAAACGGGGGTGGGTGGATGAGGTGCGCCGCTCCTTAGCTCGTGTCATTGTCCTTCCTCCCCGAGCGACAATGCTTGAAGGATGCAACAACACCAAATCGCCTAAACCGGTGGCCACGTTTCGCTCATAAGAGCGAAACTATTAATTAACCTGGCACTGACGACGAAAGTTGTGCTCGCGCGAAAGTTGGCGAAAAATGTGTTTTACAAGTTTCGCAATTAGACGACGATTCACTTATGCCGTCGTGTTGCACGAAAACTGGCCAACTGGCCCACCTTCCGCTACTGTGTGCGTGTGTGTGTGCGTACACGAATGTTTGCATGCATCGTTCTGTCCCTGGCGGCGTTATCGATGCAACGATACGAATAACCAACTTGCGCGACTTCGGACGGTTCGAGTCTATCTACTACCCAGCTAACACCGGAAAATAGGAAATCGTGGAGAGCAAGAAAGGCATGGGAAAAGGGTCCCGGCAGGCACGAGGAGAGTTAGGGGGCTGCATGTAGGTTATGTGCTACGATTTCGTCAACCGCCAGGCACGAATTATAGGCCAAGAAACCTGATGTTTCTAAGGCACACGCCGTCGCCACGGAGGCGTCGTAGCGTAAGCAGCGCCGAGGTCGTGGGATCGATATCCGGCCACAACCACAAGCGCGCTTGTCGACGAAAGCCTGACGCACTGCCTACTAACATTTGTTTGTAGCGTCGGCGTTGACGCCTGAGGCTGCGCGACCGAAGCCTTTGCTTGCAAATCGCCCGATCTCGCCAAGCTCGCCGGACCAGCAGCGCCATCTCTGGGAGCATTCGAGCGTCGGTGGAATCGTGCTTCTCAGCACGACAGTTGACATCCAATAAGGATATATAATAGAGCTCGAACTATGTTTGGCAACGGAGATGCGTAGTCATGCCAGAAATATGCCGTTGAACACTTGACTAGACGTCAACTCTGTGCGAACAAAGAAAAACAAAGGGGGGGGGGGGGGGGGGGGGTGTAGAACGAGTCTTCCACGGCGCTGGTTCACACGTCCGACACGTACCGCCTCTTCGCCGTATTGGAGTCGGTTCCATTCGACAAATACATAAGATAAGCTAGAGGCCGCTGCAAGTGCGCGAAGGCAATGTAGAAATATTTTATCACCCGTTGATTTTCACGTGGAAGCCCTCAAGTGCCACTGTGTGAGCATCGATCGAAACTGACCCGCGAGGAACAGGAACTAGGAACGTAGTGACATTCGTTTCTGAAGCGACAATCCTCCTCGCATGAAAAACAATCTCAAGCAGAGTAGAAGGCCGCGGAAGCAAATTGACCCGGTTGATTCTCCGTTTGCTAGCCTGCATTCAGGAACTTGCGCGGTAATGCTAATAGTTTGATAGACAAAAACGCAATCCAGCCGAGTTAGGTTTTTGCAACTAACACAGCTAGAGGTAAGGCGCTGTTTGCGTTGGGGTAAAAACTCTAGAATTCGTGTTGTTCTGCAATGTGGAAGTGCAAATTGTACTGGAAGCTAAAGCCAGACGTCACTCTGACTGCATCCGGAAGGCGTCGCCTTCCTCAGCCGCTAAGTTTCCAACTATCGAACACGATCCCTGAACTTTGTTGGACTGGGAAGAAGAGAACGCGCTGCTTGATTTCTTCGTAAATGTTAGTCCAGGCATGGTGACAAGAAAACATGGCCACACTTCATCCGAAGATAGACAGCATGGCGTTGTTTTTCACACTGCTTCAACCGCGCAAGAAGACAAAGATCGCAGCGCTTGTCCCGTCCCGTGGCGTTGTTCCTCTTTGTGTCTTGTTTCTTTTCGTGCCATTGAAAAATCCAGCTATACTTACTCGTCCAACTTTCCATTCTTTTGTTATTTTTCACAATCCATCCCAGTACTTTGACTCCCTTTCCCTCTTCCCCAGTACAGAGTAACATACTAGAGCGCTCTCTGTGAAATCGACCTCTCTGTCTTTCCTATCAATAAAATCTATCTATCTCCTGTTGATAATTGAACAGAGTACAGAAGAAACCGGTCCGCTTCACCTCGAATTTCGTAGCGGCTGAGTCACTCCATACGCTTACAAAACACATTGTAGAAATTAGTTGCCTTTCAGTTCATTTTAGTGTACATTCTATTGAGATGCAATTGAATATCAAGCATGTTTTTTTCTTCTTTATTTTTCTACTAAGCAGAGCGCGTTAGTCGTTTAAACCAACCCGAGTACGGTAACGGGAGCGGCCGCTTCAGCGGCCTGCGTACATGTGCTGTCAAAACGAGCAGACATCGCAGAAGCGATACGCTACAAGTTAGCAAGAAAGTTGCCAGTGGATGGCAGTAAGCGTTACGCTTTCGCTATGCTATGGGTACAAAACTTGGGGCACGTCTAGCAACAGTTATATCATTTTTTCTCAAACAACGCGAAGCACTATACGGACTCGAACGAAATTGAACCGACGATCATTCCCGGCGAGCACGTGGCGTGGTATTTGAATCCGACACGCAAAGAACAACGAGAACATGTAAGCGCATCCATGGGAAGGTACGCACGTAAGAGGTCACTCAATGCGCATGCTCAAAGGAAGATATGTGGCGTAGAGGCCAAATGAGACGGACTGAGCACTTCATGCGCTACATACTTATAGACTAGTTCAATTTTCAAGCACCTACGTGAGGACGGGATAACTATAACCCTTTTCTAGTGTTCAGAAGACGATGGAGAATTGAAGTGATGAACAGACGCCGAACACTCATCCTTGAGTAACCATTTCAATCCTTTTCAGTTATCACGGAAATAACTACTTTCCTTCCAGGAGGAAAGTTTATTTAACAAGTCAGTTGTAGTAAACGTCAACGCTTCTGGGCCCGAGCGAGTGAGAATTCGATAGTTCGGCCACTGTTAGTCATATCACCCATAACGATTCACAGACAAAAGAAAGGGATATATTATACAAGCGTCGAAAGCAGGGCACAGTCAATCCTTGCCATTTCCTGAAGGGGCGCGTCGGAAGCACGGTTGTGTGCGAGCGTTAGTCCTGCGCTATTCTGAATGCATCGGTGTCGAAATTAAAGACGCAAACTATACGGAAAAGCAAACGAAAAAAAAAAAACTCACATTGGATTCGTGGCATTCCAGTAAATATCCGCCAGCCGTACGCAGGATACATCCACCGGTAGTGCTTCAATAATCGCCAACACGAAGAACAGCAGGATCCAAGGCATGGTGATGACGGTCCGAGGCGGACGCCGGTTCGGGTTGTCTCGCCCCCCGAGGACCGACCTCTTCCGCTGGCGCCCGTTTCTCACAGAAGCCTCGAAATCCCGAAAAAAAATAAAAATAAAATAAAGTTGTCGGTGTGGAGTTTGCCAAAGTCGCGACGCGCAGATTTCTTCTTCGCACGGTGCAATGGCACACAACACACTTCCAGGCCCACGGGTTGCTCGGGGAAACTTTTAAAAGAACAACGAAACGGAAAGTGACCGGGTTGTAAAACACACTTCGATTGCGGCTGTCACACGTACACTTTTCTTTTTTTTTTAAATCCTTCGCAGCGACTGTAAGGTAGGCAAGCGTCAGCCTGTAACGCACGACCACCGAGCGTAGGGAGCCGAGCGGTCATGCCTTGTGTCGCAAGCCATAGCGGCTACTGGATTCAAACCTCGCTACCTCGTTCGAGGTGCGGCTCTGGGTGGATTCACTGAGACTGCGACGAAGGCATTCCTGGACCTTGCCGACCTACACAGTCCGCTTCCCAGCGTCCCAGCTTTGCAGCCGCCTGTTCTAACACAAGAACTCGGCTTCTCCTGTCGAAGTTTACGTCGCCGTCCCGAGTTGTTCTTCCAGCATCGGGTCCGGGTTGAGTCGGGCTCTCTCTCCTCTTGAGTCGAGTCGTACGGCAGTCGTTCAAGAAACGAAACGCAGGCTTTCCCGGAGAAGCAACTACAACAACACAGGACACCACGCGCACAAACACACACTCTCTCGGCTCGATGCTGCCCCCCCTTCCTGTTTCCTTCTTTCCCGGTCGTTTTAACGCGCACCGTTTCGTCGATTCCCAAATTCGACACCAACTCAAGCCCAACAGGTCACCGCGGGCGAACACTTGAAGAGACGACGGAGCGAAGAACGAAAGAAATGTAAAATGTATCCGAGGCGCCACTCGGGTGCGCAACGAAAAAAACAAGGGGCTTCTTTTTGCGCGCCGCCGACTCCGAAATAACCGCCGGCTGCGGATCAGCTGCCGCTTGGGAGCCAACTGACGCCCGGTTCGGGAGCAGACGGACCGGTTCCGCCGCCGCCGCCAGGGGACGACCGCGCGCTGCGCGCTCTTGACCAATGGGAGCGAGCACACGGGAGCAGAAGACGGCGACGTCACGGAGACATGCACGCGGCATGCGACGACGTAGCGATACAAAAAACGCTAAACTGGAGAGATGAAGGTGCTGGGGAGGACAGAAGGAGAGAGAATAGTTGAGAAAGAGGAGGAGACGCGGAAAGAGAGAGAGAAAAGCGGCCGCGCTGCGCGAGCAACAGGAGGGTGGGGTGTCGTCCGAAACGGCGAATTTCTACCTGGCGAGAGATGTGTTGCGCGCCGGTTGTTCGCTTGTTCTTTTCGCTACCTCCCCTTCCTTTTTTTTTTTTACGGGCGAGTGCGAGGACTTCTATTCGTTTCTTTTAGTGAGCCGATTTGTTTTCCAAAGAGCGCGTGTTTCTCCGCACACTTCTTCTCCGACTCCGCAACCACCGAGACAGGTTACTTTATTCTTGCCTTATATGTTTCGTTCCTTCCTTTATTTCTTTCGGCTTGTTTCGTCTATGAAAAGGCCCGGTCTGCTGGGTTTCGATTCTTTCGCGTCCAGAACGTCTGTTTCGCTGTTATCTCAGGCCCCTGCCCCAATACCTATTTCATCTCTACACCGACGCATTCCTGCTTTCTTACATTTGTCTTTTTTTTTCTTGTTGGTCCTTTCTATCTTTGTCTCTCTCTTTCTCTCTGGTGCTTAGTGTGGCGGTACCAATGGCGATGTGGTGGTTGTTTTAAAAGCTCCGCGGCACGTTGCAAACACAATACCCCCACATTGGCGTCTGGTCCCTGAAATATATGGGCTGCGCATTTCAAAGCGCCTTTTTATCACATTCTCTGTTCGCTTCCTTCTGCCTTCGTTTGCCGCCTACTGTTCTTTCATACGGTTATTTTTTTTTATTACCGGTTATATTCATTTCTTGTTTCACTTCCGTCTACACAGAGGAACCACTGATAACGCATCCACGTTACTTTTTTTCCCCTTTTCGCGCTCTCTCTCTCTTTCTCTTCTGCCCCACTCGTATTTTTCTCCCGCACTATTGTACTACCACGCCTGGGAGTTCGGCTCTGCTGCGATACATCGCGGCCAGAAAACGCATCGCTGAACGAAACCGCAAAAAGATAGCGCCCTCACCTGGAGCACCTAATTTCCGGTCCTCTTAGTCATACTCCCCTTTGTTTTCTTTATTCCATTTTCTTCCTTTCTTCATTCTGTCAGTATTTGTTGTTTTGCACCAGATTAGGAAAAATATACCGTTAAAGCTAAAGAAGACGCTGCGATAACTACAGCGTTTATTAACAAACGGGACACGGCAAGCTTTTGTGTCGGTGTTTCACAATGCACGCGTACACCTGGTGTCGCAGTATCTTAATCAATGAAGTATGTCTGCTGAAAACGTATCGCTATGAAAAGGAATACGGAACGCAGTTCTCAACGACGTTATCTTTACAAATTTGCGCACACCGCGCTCAACATGCTGTCTATAAGCAAGCGGCATAATACCCACAGTCAGTATGGATTTCATACAATGGCGGTTTGCCTCTGTTGTGCAAAAGAAAATAGCACATTCGGTTCCCGTTGTCCGCAGCGTACCAATAAATAGAACTCGACACAAACAACAGAGATAATGAATTTTTTTTTTTCTTTATCGCTGTTTGTTCGCCGAAAAGCCGATTCTTGGCGCCTTTCTGCGGGAGTTATCTTCAGCAGTGCCGCCTCACACTCCTAACCTAACCCCAAGATGCACAAACTCGAATCTTCCATCCCTATGCAGTATGGTTAGACTATGCGGTGAATCCAACGTTGGGAATACTGGTGTAACAGCAAAGCACTGTGCAACAGAAAATATACGCTGATATTCTGCAGTACATACACAATACACGAATATGAAAGCGCATACAATACTGGTTCTCCTTTCTAATGAAAGAGGAGCGGGGGGGGGGGGGGGGGGCACAGCCTCTAAAAGAAAAAAAAGAAAAAAGAAAGCGTAGGAGTTGGAGAACGCGGTATTGTCACGTTGTAGTGACGGTGATGAACCAGTTTATTGTCAGCAGTGTCAGTCACGAATATAACTGCTTATTGGACGACCTTGTGCCCATAAGAATACAGTAGCACTCAAAGCACAGCGATAAGCGACGACGACAGTAATTGATCGCCGAAATCTGATTACAGGTCATGCGTGCCTGCTATTTACACATGATTCATCTAGCATTCCAACGTTATCGCTCAGTGCTCGTGTATGTATACGCCAGTATTCGAGATACGGCTGTTACTTCGCGTAATCGGCGACAGCATTGACACTTCAGGTGAGGGATAAGTGAACGGTATACGACACCGTCTTCATAAAGTCGCAGCTTAATAAAGGGCACCAATGTTTTTTTTTAGCTGCCGATTACAGTTAATGTTCGTCCGCCCTCTGTTTTCGTGTTGTCGAAGCTGTTTTTCAGTATGCCCGACATTAAAGGAACTAAGCTTTAGTACAGTAGCGCTTCCAAGGATCACCCGCTAACCCGCTTTGTCGCCGCAGTTTGGGACAAGCCCGTCGTACCAGCCGACACAGTAATCTAGCAACGACGAGCTATACGCGTTCAGAAAGGAAACCGGCGAATGTCATCCCTTGTTTGCCGAGTCCTTAGCGCACAGCGACCCACGCTCACTCAGCTTTCCGACAAATGCGCGACCTCTCCCCTCCCCCCTTTCTCTCAGTTCCGCAACGGACGCCCGAAGACGATGCTCGTAAATCATCCGCGGTGGGTACGGCCGACTAGCTCGACTCCATTCCGACGCTGTTACAATGATCAACTGTGTGTGTGTGTCCCTCGCGGGACGCCCAGCCGCCCGGTCACGTGACGTACGCCTGCGAGCGAGTTCGGCGCGGGGTCCCGGGGTGGGTCGTAGAGAGAGGGCCAGAAGAAGCCAATTACGGACGTCACCCACGGCTCATCGTTCTTGGTTAAAACGCGCCATCTGCTGGTGGTTTCCGGAACCCGTTCGGTGGTCGCCGAGACCCCCCCACCACCAGCCACCCTTGCTTCACGTATACATAGGGGATAGCGAACGGACAACAGAACAAGAAGGGAAGCATTGACGTCGCGGAAGAAAGCTTTTCATTGACCAGCGTCCTCGGCACCCTGTCGCGATGGTCAGCGGCGTCCAGCAACGAAAATGAGCTGGAACTAACAGTGCGAGCTTGCGGTTTGCGGCTAGGCCGCAAGCCGTTTGGGCGCTTGCGAAAAACACGCGTTTGTGTCGTGTATGCACAGAAGACGACTCGTCAGGATGTGTGGGGAGGAAAGAATGCGGGGGAGAAGACTTAAGCACCGAGATCGTTGACACTTTCGTCGAACCTGCACGCCCTATGCGGTGGGGACTGACCGCAGGGGCTCGCGGAAGGGGGAATAACGTACTTAGCACGTGTTTGGGGATTCAAAACTACGAGAACGTGTTCGGGATCGGGATTGATCGGGTGTCTTCCTTCACCTGTAAGAACACGTGTTTCGGTGATCGAACGCGCTGACCTCGCCGTCACCAAGTGTGAGACACGGGTTGTGCGCTCACCGTTTCCCGTCCCGGCGAAGTTGCCGGGCACGGTCTTCCGTCAAAAAAATGTGGCCGCCCACATATTGCGCTAATCGGGGAACGAACTGCCTGTGTGGCCACTTCGAAGTGTGGGACGCAACGTACTGTAGAGAAGTTGCTGCAGAGTCAAGTTTGTCCCACTTTTTCCCTCTGGCGAGACTGAGGCACTTCGAACGAGCTCCCACGAGGACTTTCAAAGGAATGCTCCTCGTCGAAGCGGGCTGACCTCAGCCTCTCAGCTTAGCGGGGGCGCGGTGTAGTAGTTCTCGGCATTGGGCCGGCGTTTCCAAAATTTGGCAGTTCGACGAACGCAGAACGCGCTGCGGTATGCAACGTAAAGACAAGCACTAACCGAGAACCTGCCAAATTTTGAAGATGAGCCTTTGTTCAAGGAGGCTCTCTTAGGGCCTTGGCCGGGCCCCCGACGTCGGTGAGATGTTCCGTAGGTTATCGCGAAATGTTTTGCTAGGGTGTGGCCTGAATTTAAGGTTTTGAAGAAAAAGGCCGTTCATGTTTGTTCAAACCACCTCTTCCGTCCGCATCACCGCCTGTATTGTATTCCCTCGGATTGATTGGCACAAAGAATACCTAAAAAAAAAAAAGAAAACTGCGCGCAGATGGGGCACAGAAATTTCTGTCTGTTTCTTACCCTGTGTCCAGTCATGGCGCTGTTTTTTCGCAGTAAGTCATCAACGCCACTTTTATTTCTCATGTTAATTACATTCACCTACCGCAATGCCCTTCAGAACTTCGATTAAGACCAACTTCTCAGCTCTTTATCATGATAAACGTACCCCGATTTTCTCGCTCTAGCACTACACCATCCCCCTCTCCACGTGTAGAGTATCAAATTGAACTCGGTCCGGTTAGCCTCCCTGCCTTTCCTTCCTCGCTTTCTCTCCAGCGTCTTATACGCCAGTTCCCAGTGTCAACATATAGTACGGCGAAGAATAAGAATCACGGTGACCAGAAGTAACGACTAGACAAGTAGTAAAATCAGACATACGAGCCCGGGTGTAGCAGGTGTGCCAACGCTAGCCTTTTCAATTCAACATCTTCCCCGTGCTGACTTCGGCAGAACGTACCAAGAGTGAAAAAAGAAAACCTATAAGAGCGAATGGCCAGATACTACCAACCTGTATATGTATTTATATATCTACAGCGTGTCCCAGCTAACTTTGGCCAGAGGTTAAAAATATTCAAATGACAAGTAGCTGGACAAAGAAAGGTAATGTTGTCTGCCGTCACTAGGATATGCGCAACCTATATTTCTCATTCCGCCTAAATATATAATTAGTCAATTGACCAACTTCTCAAATATTATAATTAGATGAAAAGTGTCAATGAGAAAATTGCAGAGTGACATGAAAGCCTCTCGATACAGCTTTCTGTCCCTCAATACGTGCTACATAAAATTGTTTTTTCTGAGCATGAAAGCAGCCCGCGAATACATGCAAAGTCCCTCGAGCGGCAAGTCGCGCGGCACCTCTGCGTGAATTTGCGGGCTTGATTAATTAAGGCATATTATCTAATTAGGCAGAATGTAAAAAAATAGTTTGGGTATTTCCAAGCGACGGCAAACAACATTACCTTTGTTCCGTCCACCTACGTGGCATTTGCATATTTTCAAACTCTGGCTAAAGTTAGCTGTGCGTGCGTGTGTCACTACTAATCACTATCAATCACTAAATAGGTAACACACAGACTCCTCAAAGCTCGAAGGATTTAGATCTAACGGAACAGCTTTCTAGCATTACATACTTCTCCACGTAGAGGGCCACTGCAGGACCAACCCGCAGAAAGCCCAAATATAAACAGTAGCAGCTTCTTTAGGCAAATTCAGGCGACCCTGAACGGCTTTCTTCAAACCTTGGAAGCATTATGCCGGCACTACGTATTAGAAGCCGCACGCTTACCTCCGAACAAAGTATACGAATGACATGGCACAATACAGGAACAGCGACTTGTCACGTAGGATTACCAAAAATACTCGCTTGCGCGTGCCTCTACGACCACCAGCTCTGTTGTTAAGGGGACAACGCATAGAATGCAAAGCGTACGCGTGATATTAAAAAAAAAAAAACGTGATCCCGCGAGATGCACGATATCCCTCCTGCCTCTCGTGGACACCGTCAGCGCAGCAGAGTACGCGGCCTGTCCGAAGGCGGCTGCACAAGTGCGGGACCCCGGTCTACAAAGGCTGAGGCACGTCTAATCCCGTGCAAGAACTCCCGCCGCTAAACTGCGCGGAGAAAAAGCCGTGCCTTTTGTCCCAGCGGACAAGAACGGGCCGGCCCACGGGAGAGTGCGCAGCACAATGGCTTCTAGAGAGTTCAACAAACCAAACAAATGAATAATACGAAGAAGCCACGTCCTACAAGGGAAGGAGAGCGAGCGAGGAGGCAAGTGGGTGATCGCAGGGAAGCAGAAGTGAAAAGAAAAAATAGAAAGTTAAAGGGAAGTGTCATTGAGGAGTCATGATGCGTGACTAACTTGATTTCGGTGGGTACATGGCCCCACCGCTTATGGCTCGAGGCCCCCTCCTCCCTGTTCGCCTATACTTCCGTCCCAAAGCACAAGCATCACCTCGTCGCCATGGCTACAGCGCGCAGGCCCAAGCGCACGACGGAAGGCGCCCATGAATGTCCCGGGGAGCTCGCGGCGGGCACCGAACTCTGAACCTTCAGCGAGGAAAGGCACAAAGGGGAATGCGCCTCGCCCACCGCCACCGCGTATGCCCGCTTCCTTTGTGCGAACGCCAGCGACGGGGGAGGAAGAAAAAGGCGTGCGGCGGTACGACCCGAGAGAGAAAGGGAGAAGAGGGAAGGCTGGGGGCGCCCTCTGCAGTTGCCTCGGCGAACCACATCGTCGCGAAAACAGCTATAGCCACCCGCTGTGCGGAACCGTATGAAAGGTCAGCGATCAGCGCAGGGACCGACACCGTACTCGTTTTCTCTTCTTCCTTTCTTCCTCCGTCATGAATCGGAAGTATAGAGTCTGTCTGTTGAAGTTTGTTTCCGTATACTGAAAGGCCAGAAGGGGGGGGGGGGGGGGAGGCTTGTACGAAACACGGTACGGGAAACGACGGGAACCGTTTTTTCCCGTAGGAAGAGTCGAGAAATGCGCTACGTCCGATTGCGTCCGTGGGAATCTGTGCACAGGCGAGCATCCCCAAAATGTTCAAAAAGAACGATAAATTGTGTTAAAGAATATTACAAAAGTTCGCCTGCTTAGATGCCTCAATGAACATAAAGTTGGCGACAGTGACCGAGTGATTATAACTAAAAAAAAAAAAAAAAAAGAATCAGTGAAGTTTCCGAGTACTTGCCCATAGGGGTTCCTTGAGTAAAGGTGTCATTCAAGGAGCCCGTAACACAAGAAAAACGATACTACGCTCACACCACCTGTTCACTTCCCAGCGGATTCACATAAACAGGAAAAGGGGATGGGATGGAGCGGTCAGTCCGGAAACGTGAAGATACAGGCGGAAGTGGAATCATGCGTAAGAACTATTGTTGTAAGTACACCGGTCACTGCAGTTGATCGAGCTTGATCGCGCAGGAACGCTAGACATGCAAACTATACTCAGTACCATAGAGTTTCTCACTACATTACCTAGAGGGAAATCTGGCGCTGCTGCGCTGTGGTATGCATGGGAATGCCGGTATATTGTGGATTCGGATTGGCATCGTTTTCGTAGAGACAGGACACCTTGAAGACGCACTTGGCAAGTACCGTTCCGTCTGTCACAATGATTCATTTTCTACTAGAACAGCACGTGAAAAGCTGTTTTAGCTTTATTATTACGCGAAAACATGTTTTGTTCAACTATGAGAACTTGTTATTGTGTGTACGACTACATGTTACGTAAAACGTATCAGCGGGCCGCTAAAGTTGGAAGACAGACGACAAGGTTCGCGCTCGCTTTGAAACAGTTGGTCGTCTGTTCTTGCTTTTCTTCGCTTGGTGATACATCGTGCGTGAGTAAAGGTGCAATATGCGTGAATGGAAACATTTTATGAAGATTTTACTTTGAGAACGCGTTATTTGCGTAGCCATATCCACGTTTTAGACGAAGCCTCTTACAACACCAGCCAACACGAGCCTCACAGACACATATACCGTCATTCCCATGACGGCACGGTGCCCCCTTAAGAAACTCCCATAGACGGTGGCGCCAGATTACCCTCTAGGTGTTATAGTGAGAAACTCTATGCTCAGTACTAAAGAAAACGTTGTACTGGAGGCACGCGCTGTTTGAACTCACTCCCCACAAACCTAGTTCGAGCGCAAGCTCCACAAGTTCTAGAAATCGTGCCCTTTTCTTATTTCGTTTCCAGCAAGAGCGGTGACGAAAGCGAATCCTCCAGGTTGTTCGCTGCGTCCAACATACAACAGTGAGAAATCTCGGGAAACTTGTAGCGGCAGCATTTTCAATCTCGCCGTTGAGCACGCGTGCGATATATATATATATATATATATATATATATATATATATATATATATATATATATATATATATATATATATATATATATATATATATGGCCAGGAAATCATGTAAGACAGTGCAAACAGAATTTGAACTACCACGCGAAGGAAAGCCGCCCTACTTATCGTATACGCGGATGTAGTGCTTGCAAAAACACCACACGTACTCGGTCGAGCAAATTATGTCCAGTGCGGCGAAAATTATGCGCGTTTCGTCAGCCGCAGCCGAGGAAGAAAAAGGCAGGTGCGTGTCCCATCCACTGTTCAACCTAAATTTTTACCCCGAAATCACAGAAGGGTTAGCGGCGACGCAATCTAAGAGCCCTTAATCAATATTTCCTCCACCGAGACACGCGGCACAGTTCATGTTCCTGGCTGCAGCGATAACTTACACTGCTATACAAGCTGGACAGGTGTATGGCAAAAGGAACACCAGCGGCGCTGCAGTCAGTTTTCACGGCGATGCTGCGAGATAAGACGCATTCCGTATCACCGTCGTCACGAGCGCAGCGATCCCCGTGTGGTATCCAACTGCGAAGTCGCACGACACCCAATCCCTCTGAAAAGCAGAG
The DNA here is from genome assembly GCF_023375885.2 of Dermacentor andersoni. Lineage (NCBI taxonomy): Eukaryota > Metazoa > Arthropoda > Arachnida > Ixodida > Ixodidae > Dermacentor > Dermacentor andersoni. Next base: position 91,907,015 of record NC_092824.1, on the reverse strand, counting down.
CAAAGCGCGGCGGGCGAACCTTTAAATCTTCACCCCTGGACACCGATCCTTGTATGGGGAGGGGGCAAAGAAAAATGACCGTTCTTTAGCGCCACTCAGCGGCGATCGTCGCAACCTCCCTCCCAAAGAGACGCAAGCCAGGCACCGTAGAACGACTAGTCTGGTCTATACTATCGATGGTCAGCGGGGCAGCGGGCCAGGGGATGGGGAGGGCGGGAAGGGGTCGGGCCGCGGACAGGACCCATTGCTTTCCATCGGGCGGTTTCCCGGGGTCCGGCGTTCTCGCACGCTCGAAAACGCACTGACCCGGGAGTAAATAAACGGGCATCGGGTCGGAGAGGGATTAACGGAGGGCGGCGATCCTTCAGGGTGGACCGTCGAGTGGACAAAGGAGCCCGCGAAGGACTCCGCTTCGGACGAGTAGTGCCAAGAGGTATAGAGGCGCCAGCTCCAGACACAAAACGCCGGCTGCGGAGGACAGTGCGACCACTCAAGAAAGAAGCCGTGGAAGGGATACGAGTGAGCTGCTCAAGAAGGAGAAAGAAGAGAAGGAGAGGGGGCGTCATCAAAAGTTCCGACTTTGCTCGCCGTCGTCACGGTCTTCTCCTCGCAAAGCAGCTTGCCGGAGAAAGCGAGCGGTCTCGAAGGCATTCAGACTTCATTATTGTCCATTCATGAGGTGGCCTCCGCGGTTGCGGAGTCTGAAGTTGCTTGAAAGTCACCTAAGAAGGGATAAAGTGACTTCGGGCAGAAACGGAAAGGCATGCTTTCAGCTTTAGCGATAGACTGCGCTCAAACCCTGTCAGGGAAAGCGTCGACAGCAGGCGTACACCTGGTATAGAATAGGAGGACTTTTGAAAAATGTGGCACGCCAAAGCGGCAAACGAAAATGCGCGGGCGACGAAATGCTTAGTAATCGGTCTGGCAAAGTTCTCTTAACCTTGCGCGTGGCTTTAACTGATGCGGTCTGTTGTGTATCGCGTGTCACACTGACACTGCATTCTCATGAGTATCGCTTATCAGCCACGCAAGCAGCAGTCGGCGGATCACGTGTTCATCATCCTATAAAAGGGCACTGCATCATTAAACAACGTTGTCTGTTCCACCCTGGCGTCCGGCTGATACACAACATGGTCCGTTTCCAGGCCCATATTATATTATATATATCCTTGGTTGCGCAAAGCGGTTTCACCAGTTTATCACTCGTTATCGTCCACAAATGGATAAAATATCAGGGGCGCCATTAGCTGCGTCAGCTCTGGCTACAGATCACTGTCTCGTTGTGATCGCCTCATCGTTCTCTCTTGCTCTGCCTTTGTGGCACTTTTCACACGCAACACACTGTAACAGTTACCAGCAGAAGATACAGCATTGCTTTCTTGGGTCAGGACTACCAAGACCCGAGGTTTGCATAGAAAAAAAAAAAGAAGATATTTATACGTTGCAAGAGCGCACCAGTAGTGTAGGCCGTTGCTTTCTGCTCCCCTCCAGAATAAAAATAATGTCGCATGTACACGGAAGCGGGGTTCCACCGGGGCCGCGATAACGCCCTCCTTTCGCTTACCATATGCGACCCAATAGATGACACGCAGCTCCCGACTGCTTCGGCTGGTTCATCGTGGGTAACGCGACCAACAGGCACCTCTGCACTTCCTCACACGTTCACGGTGCTTGTTTCGACGCGATTCACAAGAGTGCGACCTCGTAACGAAAAAAAATAATAATAAAGGAAATGGAACGACGAGCCCTCTACACAGGGGCAAAGGGTGGGTGGGGGGCGGGAAGGGGGTCGTTTCAAGGGTACACGTGAAGAGGCGCAATCTCACCAGAGGCAAGAAGGATAAAAGGTGTCGAAATGGAATCGACCACCATTTCGCAACGCCTTCGGTCGGGTCCCCCCCGTGTCTAAAAGCGCCCCAAATACGACCACCACACCACCGGGCACGTCTACGGAGTGCTCGTTCGCAGTGCTGCAGCGGTCCCCGCCCTCCAACAGATGGCGCAGCGACGGTAAGAACTCCCCAACTTTCTTCCGCACCCCAGCCAGCGCCGTAAGTACGCGTTTCTTGCCCCGGCTTCCTCTTCAGACGTCGCCTCCTGGCCGTGACACCAGTCTCAAGACGCAGCCGCTCGTCCCCGCTCCTCCAACACGCCTCGCACCGAAAAAGCTTGCCCTTTGCTTGGGTTCTCTCACACCTTGGTTCGCCCTCTCTCACCGAGAAAACCCCCTAAACCTTAGAGACATCCTGCATCCCCCTCCCCCATTATTCCCCCCTCTGTTGCTGGTCCTCCATGAAGCTGCCGCCGCCATTTCTCACCTCGCAGACGAAACATTCCCCAAGGCCACGCGAGCAGACGGCGCGGGGCCTTCAGGGCGCGCGCGCTGCCCGAGCACGAAATTCTTGGAACGGACAGCAAGACCCCCGAGAAGCGCGATGTGGCCGCCCGCAGCCTGACACCCTCCTCACCCCCGGCCCATCTCAGCGTGCACAGAGCCCGGGCCTAGACGTACGCGCTCTCTCCCAATCCTGCTCACTGACCCCCCCCCCCCCCTCCCTCCCGTCAACCCCCCGACACCTTCATGGGCCGCCCGCCGCCACACCCTCGCCCCAGTGTGCGCTGCCCCGGCGCGGGGCACGCTCGTCTTCACACCCGGTGCGTGCGTGCGTGCGCGAGCGGACGGCCAGCTCGGCGTGAAAGCCATGAATAAAGGGATCCCGGCGCCCTTAACCTGTTTTACCTCGCGCGCCCAACAGAGGTCGGTATCTATAGGCGCGCGCATGCACAACAGCGAGCCGCCGAGAGGATTGAAGACCATTCTCGCTGCGAGATCGACTGTCTGTATGCATGCGTGTATTCTGGACCGGCCTGAACACCCCCCGGGTGACGTGAAAGGGGAGCGTTTGTCCTCGCGAGTACAACCCCCCGCCAGAGCCAACTCGGTGTGAAGAAACACCTTCAAGTTCAGCTCCGTCTTCGTTTCTTTGCTGTGTCAATGTTATCTGCTATAAAGGCGGAGGGGTGGGGGTCAAGAGTTTGTCGCGGGCGCCCCCCGAACGGGGGCATTGAAACGGGCTTGAAGGGCAAATATTGAGCGAGATGTGAAGCCGATACTATCAGCTAAGGAGATAGTGCTACCGACTCGTGTATGCAAGAACGACTTCTGGTTGAGAAAAGCCCAAACGATCGAACCTAATGTGCTCTGTATTTCCAGAACTCTAAAAGGAAAGCAATAGTTCAAGAATAAGGTGTTTACCTGTCTTCGAAATAGGCAGAGCTGGAAAGCAATAGAAGTGAAAGGTTCTTAATTTCAACGATGCTCTCTATCTGTCTGTCTGTCTGTCTTCGACAGTGGTTGAAAAAGGGATGACTTGGGGTCGGGACACCTGCATCTTGACGAAGGGAGCTCCCTTTTCGATACGGCTCTATCCACTGCATCCCCTTTGACGTTCAACAGACAGCCTCTTCGGCCAACTCGACGGTCAAGCCTTAATAGAGGCAAAGAGACTGGGTGCTTGCCCTCACTACGAAGGGAGGCATGTAAGGACGTACTCGAAACCTCGCTAGCACCTAAAGGACGCGCTCAAGTGACAGATAATTTATTACCTCAAACGTCAACACGCCCGCAATCCCCACACCTTCCGTCTCCCCCTTCCCCACCCGCCGTGCACAAACACAATGTAAGAGCTTTTAAGATCACATAATGCGACGTTGAGCTAAAGAGAATGATTAAGGAAGGATGTCTGCACGATTCTTCAACGGTGGCTCTCGGAAAGGGCTTTGGAAGATGAACATGGCTGCTATTGTCTTGAAAAAAAAAAAAAAACGCAAGTATGCGCTTATTGGCGCCGCATGCTATGGGTCTCTGCAGGCGTGTTTTAGAACGGGACGCAGCCGGAGCTAACAAGAGGAAAATGGAACAAATGTGATGTTCCAAAGAGGACAACAGATAAATATATGGGCGAAGTTGGGGGAAACGGAAAAAACATATCATATAAGCTTCATAATCGGTCGGGAGTTGTCGCGCGTCAACGACTGCACCGATTAAAAAGAAAGCACAGAAATGGACGAACCAGTCGATAACTACAGTTTGTAAAAATAAGAAAACATGGGAGCGGGGAACGTCATCGTCATGAAGAAAAGCCTCGGCTGGATATTTCCGAGGGGTTGAGGGCGAACGAAAGATCAGTCTTTATTCAGAAAAGCGCAGGTGAGCTCTCCTGTCCTTGCCGAGAAAAAAGTGATATAAGGGACCAGGGGGAGGGTAGGGTGCTGCAAACAGAGAGAGAGAGATGGGGGGCAGGGAGGGGAACAGCATAACTACATTGAATATGACAATTGGAGAAGGTCGTCTAAGCTTAATATAGTTTTCTCGTTGAGTGAGTGAGTGAGTGAAAACTTTACTGAGCTCTAGTAATTGTGTTCTTCGGCGGCTGGGGCGGATTCTTCAGGGCAGTCTTCCTCATTGTGTCTTTTCCGGAGGACCTCACCCGCTGCTTCGTCCGTTCTCTATCGCAATGGTCGCGGCTGCCCTCAGTCCAGGGTTTCGCGGGCTACTGCTGGCCGTCGTGAACGCCGTGCTAGAGCTAGCTGGTCTTCGCAGCGGTCGCTGGGCAGTAGTTCATCCGACTGCTCCGCACTTGGGTGTCATATGATTCGGACAACGTCAGTTTGTTGACATGCCCATGTTATGAGGTATAATGTGGGTTTCTTATTGAACTATGGACATTTGTCCTTATATAGTGTGGGGTGCGTTTTGCTTAGCATGTTAAGATTAGGGTACGACCCTGTTTGTAGTTGTCTCCATGCGACAGCTTCTTCCCTGCTAAGGGACTTGTGCGGCGCGGGGTACCGCTTCCTGCTGCCTCTGTAACTACCTAAATTGGCCGAGTACTCTCGGGGTACAGGCAGTGGCGTAGCAACAGAGGGGGCCGTGGGCCCCGGGTGCAAGGGGCCAGTGGGGGGGGGGGGTGTCATATACGTCTGAAGACACACCTCTTTCCGCCGGCTACACCCGGGGATGGTGGTGACAGAAGACCTATGGGCCCCAGGTGCCAGACGGCCTAGCTACGCCACTGGGTACAGGTGTGGGTTCCTCGAGGCTGTAGACGTTGGACGCTCGGTAAGTAATGTACTCTCGAGCTATCCTGTCCGCCTCATGGTCCCCTGCCACCCCCGTGTGTCCCGGTACCCAAACGATCTTGCGTGTGATCGTTTCATGTGGTTCTGTGCTTGTTTGTTGTTGCCTTTCACCAGTCTACTGAGCAGAAGCTCCATTTGTGTTCATATATTCTACCATTCTTCTACTATGGCGAATGTGAGATAAACTTGTCACATCGACCACTCCGCAGCGAGACAAAAACAACAAAACTAAATGCTCTTAGCACAAAACTGCGACAGAACGAACTTCTCATTGCAAGTCTACGTGCCTCGCACACGGTCTGGCAGCCAAATTAATCCGGAGTCTCCTTCTACGGCGTGTCACATAATGAGATCGTGGTTTCGACGCGTGAAACTCCAGATTTCTTATTATATTTTGCACACGGTGCCGACGAATCACGTGGTCGGAATAATCACTCGCCGTTCGAGGTGCCTATTGGTCAGCTTGCGCTCTGAATGCGCAGGTGCTATACGGCTTGATGAAATCTGCGTGTATGCTATGGCGCGGCATTGTGGCGCCATCTACCATGCACTCGGCGAAGGAAGGCTGTTGCCTTAGATTTCGGCAGACGTGGTTGCGCATGCGCCAACCTCGGATGTACATATGACACATAAGCGGCTTCAGACATGAGGTTTTGCGAACCAGTGGTAACACTAAGTGATTAAGTTGACTGGATGTCGCAAGTAAACAACCATCTTTCGTATTTTGCGCAATCCAGCAGCTGGACACTCAACCTGTGATAGACAGTACCCGATTAATTGATTGGCTATGAACGAAAATGTGAACCGCTGGCCTTACTTACCTTGCCATACGAGGTCATGAGTGTCAATTGTACAATGTCTAGTGCAAATCTCTGATACGCTGTTATTGAACAGCGGAACAATTTTATGGATGTAAGTGTCAGCGGTCCAGAAACCCATGCACTATGAGCTATGATCGACACAGCAGCATACGGCACCGGATCAATTTCGACAATTGTGAAGTTCTAAATTCAAGCCCACAAGCGTTCTTGCAAGCCCTGCCCGCAGAAATATGACCGCCTTAGGCTACAGGAATGGAACCCGCGACCTCGCCTTTGCCAGCAAGACGTTCCTGTCCAATGAACCAAATCAACTGAACCGAGTTCTACCAGAAACTATGGGAACAGTCCCACCTGAAGCTGCGCTTGTACAATAGAGAACGGAAAATTCGACCTCGCTATAGCATCGCTATACCTAAACAGCATTGGTTAGAGCAGGAAATAAACCGCTTCGCTAAGCAATCAATAGTCGAGCTCCATTCGTTGTTGAGCCTTACGGCAAGTTATAAAACTCGACTGTGCAAGAAAGGGGCGTATACAACGGAAACACGAAGGTAACAAAAATGGAAACAGACTAGTAAAAAAGAACCGCGCGCAACTTCATCCAACAGTAGTACACAACAGTCGATGCTGCATACATGACAACCAACAATCACTCAGTTCACGCAAATGCATTAGGACGCAAAAAAAAAAAAAAAGTTACGAAGAACACCCGCCGACAGGGCCACGCCTCGCGAAAAACGGAAGAAAGAAGAAGAAGCTGCCAAGAAAACAAAAAAACGGGGACAGTGAATGCAGGGAGGGTGGACTGAGGGCCGAGCCGAAGGGAAGAAAGACGCCAAGGCGCGCGACGTTTCCTCACGAAGAGGAGGAAGCTTCCTCTTTTCGTCGCAACAACAGGCCAGAACCCCGCCATGAAGGCTCCCAGGCCGAACCGCCTAGCGCGGACCCACGCATATAAGGGGACCCCGGTAAAGAAAAGCAGCACCACCGCCACGCGTCCGCTATATGTATATGTACTGCGGTCATTGTGCTTAATGCATGCGACGACATATTGTGCCCGACATCGGTCGGATGCATTGGTCTCCTTTCTTTACTCTTCACTTTCTTTCCTTTTTTTTTACTCTAATATCTTTCTTGCTTTATTTTTTTAAAGAAGAAAGTATACCTTGGTCTCTTTTCATCGCGATGTGAATAGCGCAGTGCGCCGGTCGCTTTGTCATCGGCTTCATACGCCGTCGATTTCGCATATAGAACAAGTTCGATCAGCGCCGGACCTCCCCCCCCCCCCCCCCACCTCCCTCCATACGTGCAGGTCAGCAGTTTTTCTTTCTTTCTTCCGCTTTTTTTCTTTTTACGTTTTAACGCCTTAATTTTTCTGAAATGTTGCCCGACAGCTCCTGTACCCGATGGCATAGACTTTATTTCTGCATCGTTCAATACTTTCATCTCCCTTCTTTTGTAGCATTTGCGACGGGAAGGTCTGATCCAGCCAATATGCATAGACGGACTCCTCGGTCCAGGAAAAAAAATAATAAAAAGCCCCCGTTATGAATGAAAGTCGACCGCCGCATAACTTTTATCCGCGTGTCGACATTGTGAAAGCTTTCGCCGTGCCCCACTTCACATACTCGCCCAAATTGCAAAGATATAGTAAGGTACCGCTTCAAATGTAAGAAGCGCCACTCAGGAAAAAAGAAGAAAACAAGCTAGACCTTTATGACGCATTAAAACCTGGCGTGTCCCTCCATTGTGGGAGGCACCGTCTCCACGGCAATAAGCGGCAATTTTCCGATATCTCGCAAAGTGCCCGCAAAGTGCTCCGTCCCAAACTGTGCTAAATTTGCATGGGAGACGAAATCTGAATAATCCTGACCTCTCTATTTCTGCGATTCGCCACTTTACTTCGCTCAGCATTTCCCAAGTCTATGTCGGGACACATGGATTGAAAGCAGCGCCGAAAGCGATGTTGCTGAGAGCTCGTCGGACTAAATGCCACTTCGTTCCTTTCGTATAACACAGGTGTTGCCTCGAAGTACATAGAAATTTATACAAAGGCAGTCGGACGTTCACCGTAACAGCAAAAGTTTAGCAAACAAGTCAGAATTGAATATAAGCCGATTCCAGGCTCTCTTAAACTACTTGCTGAGAAAAAGTACAGGCCTACATTCGAGTAAATACGGCAAATAGTTCGCTGAGTAAATTGTGTTCACGGGAAGTAACATAACATTTTTCAGACAATAAAGTACTGGTCAATGTCAATATCAGCAAAATGGTCAATGGTCAATATCAGCAAAAATAAATAAATAAATAAAGGAAGAAATCGGCCCGTTCTGTATAGTTGCTGCGATTATATACAAGTACTTTAAAAACTCACACCAACGCAATAACGTGCTAAGTGTCGACGCACCAGGCTCGCACGAATGCACCAACTAGTCTCATCAAGACGCCCTGGTGAGTTTTAAAAATAGCAAGGGAGGACAACAGAGGACGGGACAAAAAGTTCTAAGTCACTTTCGTCTCACAGGCGCTCGTGTTATACTGCTCCTACTTTTTACCTCACGAATATATAGCGCACGGCAATGGGAAAACGCAATATCATCACTACCGCGACGTAATCGTGCCAGTTCCGCTTCCGCGTAAGAGATGGGGGGGGGGGTCCGGAACGCAGGGGCTCGCAGGCTGCAGCGCCAGTCCCGCGTACGCGTTGTATATCTAGCCACGGGCACAACACGCTACACGGGGGCGCAAGCCGATCAATGCGCAACCACCACGGGCTCGATGAAATAAGCCAGGGCGCGGCGTTCGATTGAACCGCAGCGTTCGATTCGGGGGCGGCCAAGAGTGCATGCAGGGTGTGCAGCCCACGCGGTGACGGCAAGGGAAAAAGCCGCCTCGGCTTCGTCGTCGTCACCGCAACCGCAGCCGGATCGACATGCCGATCGTGATCGGAAGCGATCGACAGTCGATCGCTCCGATGGTGCACAGGGTGCACAACCGACGCGCCCAGTGATATAATCCACGTGTTTTTTTTTGTTTTTTTTTTTTTTTCACAGCGAATAGTTTTCTTAGTCTCTATAGCCCGTTTGCGCGGTGGTCAGGAATAACCGCCGATGCAAAAGGAGCCGTTACAAAAAGGTCACGTGCTCTTGCGCAACCGAGTAGCGTGTTCGCCGCTGAACGTCAACTATTGCCGCAGTTTGAGCCGCACGGGAGAGCTTTGAGACTTTGGATGCTGTGGTAGGGAGAACTCGGGAAGGGCATCCCTCACCTCCTTCCGCCGCCCTCTACCTCTGCGGCGGCTAGGGGGAGAGGGTTCGGGAGGCGGGAGAGGAGGACGGCAGGCGCCTTCCACGCCGGCGTTTGCGCCGCTGGAGGACAACGCACAGATGACGAATGGGCTCATACATATATGTACGGCCAGCTATTCGACCGCTACATATATGCTTTTGAACGGTCTGTTCTCTGCGGAATTGCGTATTGAAACAACAAACGCTATACCTGAATACCTTCACCGCAACGAACGTACGCCTTCGAGCGTATTACTGCTCTATGAATAGAACAAATAACTCTAGTAGAGGCGTTCGGCTATTCGTTTATGTTAACAATCACCGGCGATGGTTTCTGCACAATTTATTTTCTTTTGGCTAGCTATTTATTTTCTGCGTGCCCGCGCCCGTGCGTGTGTGTGTGTGAGTGGGGGGGGGGGGGGGGGCACTCCGGATTAATTTATGACAACCTGAGCGCGCGCGTGTCTGTGTGGAAACACATCTATCAAAATATTATGTGGTAGACAACACATTTATGTTACATCAGGTTAAATGTTTGAAAATTTGAATCTTCTTTGCAGAACTAATCAACAAATTTTCATCCTCTGCTGGCTAGCACCCCCACGGCTAGATATAGTACGAATATGCAAATACCCAAGAGTGTGCACTGGAGCATGGCCCTTGCAATAGCTGAATGGTATCGAGCATTGATTGCGCGCGTAATCGTCTGAAGACGTGAGCGCGACTCCCACCTGCATGGGTCACGTTATCGCCTGGCCCAGTTTTCGTTTTCCTTTTCGTCGCTATTTTTACCGTTAATTTCGCCAAATCATTCTACAGCTTCATTGTACGCTGGCTTCATCTGGTGGAAACTAACAAGAAATCGAGCCCCTCGGCTCCTGTAATTCTTCTTTCTCACTAATTATCTTGGTAATTATTTAGTTCAGGAGATACGTCCTGAAGCGGTGTTCTTTTAACAAAAACCCCCTGCTTAACACCAGTTTCGAGGAATAGGTACTCACAATCTTTGTCGAAACACATTGACGCTGCGGTTAGCAGTAGTCAGCGCTTCATTTTGGCTACTGTGCTGATAAGTATTGCTCATAATATCAATGACATTTCGCCACAAAGATGAACCCTTTAACTGGAAAGATAAGAAAGACCTGACGTAGAATGCTTTTATTGGTTTATTTCTTCTTGATATTGTTCAAATAAATACCCAATGAAATATGAACGGCTTTCTCTGAAGACTAAGTGGGATACAGCGGATCAAAAATTTTGTTGACCAGCTGGTTAGAGACAAATGTAGGCTGTAAAACTTGTGTTTGGTACTTTCTTTGACAAGGTAAATGTGTGTTCTTGAGGTGCACCTGAATGGAGAAAAAAATAATAGCTTTCTTAAACAAACGGAAAAAAATTCGCATTAGCATTGATATGACCACCACGCCTGCGAAGACGATACCGACGAGGTGTTCCGAGTTTTGTCAACAAAACAACTGATGCTGCTCACGGCCGACATTTTTGTGACTACCACTGTTGAGCACGTACATAAATTAAGGTAAATTGAAAGGCAAAGGCTCATATTTGCTTTTGTATTGTATTTCCAGATATTTTTGTGAGGTTAACAACATTGTTGAGCTGCCAGTTAAAGTGCTAAAGATACAGTTTTTCTCAGAACTGGTGCAAAGGACAGAATTCCTGCTAAATGGATTTATACCTCATTTCTGCTCGACTTCAGGGCATGGGCTCTGAAGTCGAGCAGTTAATTAGTAAGTTACACAGTTAATTAGTAAAGTTTAATTATTTTTTTCAATGTCGCAGTGCCATTCGTGCAGTGCACATAACGTCCGCCTCTCTTTAAACACGACAGCTAGAGTGATTGGATCGTGCTGCCTCGCAGATATTTAGAATTGCGTTTTAACAAAAATTTGCGCTAGGTATCGATTAAGAAGTCCGATTGGATTAATCGGTAAGTTTAATCAATTAGCAGCGTTTATGGATTCGGGCACGTGAGCTAAAGAAAAAATGTGATATTATTTCCTTCATTGAAATTTTTAAAAAACAAACTAACCAGACGTGCCTTTTGTAACACGCCACGGAAGGCATGTTTGCAGGAGCGTATTATATACATACATATATATATATATATATATATATATATATATATATATATATATATATATATATATATATATATATATATATATATATATATATATATATATATAGTTTACAGGTAGTACTGCCTACCGGTAGACGCCGAAATCCATGCATCTAACGCATACAGTCAATGTTGCCGGAATAATAAGGCAAGAATTAACGTTATAGGGAACGGCGAAACAACAATTGAAAATTGGTTACATAATGACAGGCACCGCGTGGACAAATCGATCTTGCACACAGATGCCGCTCAGCCGGTTTCGCAGATAAATGACTGGCGAGAAAACGAACTCTACATGCGGCACCGGCCCATTCGGGCCAATGTACCGGTTTTCTATACGTTGTTCAAATTCACGCGTACGGACAAACCTTCCAGGTACTCCCACGATGCCCGTTTGTCTCGTTCGAGTGCCCGCTACGGTCTCGCGAGGCGGCTTCCGCCGTGTTTCGTATTAGTTTAGGTTTCGGAAGGTCAACGAGACGAATGAATTATTCCAGACAGTTTCGCGGAAGGACGCAGCGGACCATGCAACGCCGTGTATTAAAGGCACGCGCACGGCTCTCAAGCCAACCTGGCTTTGGCACCTCGTCCGGCCGCTATAGGTGCCTGCGATATATAGACGATAGAGCAGAAAAATAACGAACGGGCAAAGGAACGAAGCAGTGAATGAAGAAATCAAACGGATGACAGGGTGAAAAAGAAAGGTAATGAGGGAGAGAAGGGATACAGATAAATAAATGCAGAAGGGAAGCAATAAAAAGAAGGAAATGAAGAAAGACTGTTGGAAAGAAGAAAAGAAAGGAATCAGGCAGAAAGGAACCACAGAAAAGGACAGCGGGAAAATAAGCATAAAGTAGCGCCCTATAATCAAAACAAGAAAAGCAAGTAAGAAAGGAAAGGAAAGAAGGAAATAAAGGATTACGAAGCGGGAGAACAGCGCAGCAAGGCGCACTCTTCGCCGCTGCTCGTCGTGAATCATCGCTTCGACTCAACCGGATCGCGTTTACACGCAACTTGTCCCGCACAACTTTCTCACGGTCACCAAGGGCTCGACAAGGCGAATATTGACCCATGCGGATCCTCAGCTCACTGACAATCCTTTCTGGAACCTATACTTCTAAAAAAAGTGATAAGACGAAATAAAAATAAATCACGAGTCATTCCACTATGTGAAGGTGGATGATCAGCGAAGCTGTTTAGCATACGACACTGAGGTGACACGGAATTTTGAACGTAGGTATACACGGACTCATTTGCCGTGATTTTCATATACATTCGCGTGGACGACGGGACCACCGCCCCGATGAGCCGGAGGAAACTAGAATTCATGACGTCTCCATGGGACCGCCCCCGCGGGAGAGCGGACCAATAGGAAAGGAAATACGCAAGCGCTTGGAACGCCGACAAAGAGAGGGCGGTGCGAACGTAGAAATTGCCGACGCGGGTGAAAGTGTAATATCTCGGCTTACCACCTTGATATCTGATACGGCTTGTATTTGGACCCAATATATTAAACTTCTTTTTGCAAGTAGGCGGAGTGCTTGAAGCCTGCTTCACCTCCACCGCGGGTCGGCCCAGTATTTCGCTATCTTAGGGATCGGCCCACGGTTGATGGTCTACGGACATCGATCCGCTGAAAACTAGCCGTATACAGCTTCGCTGTAAAACATAACTGGAAAACTATAGAATGCCCACTGCAGTAATATGAAACATGGAAAAAAGAAACGAAACACGGTGACAGAAAACTGTAGAACAGATAAGCCAAAGCAGCTGGTTGAGTCCTGCCCCCACGCAAACCCGACATGCAAATTTCAGCACGACAGGCAAACGCCGCGAAGGTCCGCAAATGACAGAAGTGGTACTGCTAAACATCGACTGTTGACCCGAAAATGGCGTCCAGCCTTGGCACGCAGCAGCGTTCGCGGTCGATTGGCAGCGCCGCGCATATTATCGTTCAGACGCGTTTTTGCAGTTCTGAATGACCTAAACAGTTCTAGAAGAACGGCAAAACGAAGAAAAGTTATTGTCACCAGCCATGCCTTATCACCATAGAACGGCTCATCGCTTAACAGGTATAACGATGTCCGAGGAAAAGTGCAAATACGTATACCGCGAGATAAGTGAAGGACGTCGCGCCTAAACACCGCATTAACATGGATCCATAAGCAGCCACCACAGTGCAGCGTAGAGTGCGCGGTATCCGCGCGCTGGCACGGACGACACCACGCTCGAGAATCCATCACCCGTAAGAGTTGACCATATCTTCTTCTTCCACAGCTATAGCAAGCGATTAAAAGACGTTGGCGGGCTAGTTAGGCTAGACAGCAAGCGAGAGGGAGTGGGCAGCGGTATCTTTGTTTGTTGCACACTTTGAAAGATGTGTACAACAGCAATCAGCATTAGTGACGCACACTACCGTGAACAAGCGAACATACATGAAGACACACACACACAAACACACAAAGTCAATGGATTTTTACAGCGACAGCGGCTATATATAGGATCTTCAATTATTTTAATTTGCAAGTACGCTTCTCCCCACATCTCGTCAGCCATAAACAAGACAGCGGACTTCAAGCTAGTATCGTACATACGAAGCGTGAGTGTGCATCGGACTGAGGCGGCCATTCACATCGCACGTAGTTCGTCACATCATCAGAGCTTTAACACATCGATATCGATATTTAAGGCATCAGATATCGCACCTCTTCGGGATCACCTCCAGTGCACGAGTGCCTGCCACAGTGTGCGCGATGGGTACAATACTAAATAATTGAGAAAACACGTAGCCCTAATTCCAGTTCACACATAGGCCTAGTTATAATTTCGACTGCCGCTGCCGACGATACGCTGTCGTCGTTTTGACGACGGCAGGCCACGGACCCGGAACAAGCCCCCGTGCCACATACAGGCTCCTTCCCGCGACACAAGTGGCCTATAACTTCGCGGCTGATGGTTCTGTATAGAATGACCTAGCTGGTGGTGGGCCCTTATAGGTTGTCCTGAACGTGAGGGCCCTGCGCGCATTGCTGAAGCAACACCGATAGGCAAACCGAGCGAAAATCTCAAGAGGAAGACGAAGGCGTAGGCTTTGGTACCCTTCCAAAGAGCAATGCAGTAATAACAGAGGTAACTGAGCAGTACAGCGACTGAGCTATACAGTAATAAGACAATGTTGCTCGTCATACAATATTGGCTAATAATTCATTAAGACTGTCAATAACCTTCATGGAAGTGATTGACCAGGGAAAGTAATTGCAGATAGCCTACATAGAAAACAATGGCACATTTTTGATACGCTACCACGAGCTTTAGTTGAGGATAGTTCAGAAAACCAATCACCAATTACTTAATCACTGCGCTAATTGTTATGTTCTAACCTAAAAAGCATCATTTTCGTTTTGTAGAGTGCACCTTAAGTACCCTCCGTGGCCGAACCAAATGCGAACAGCTTATAATCTTCCTGTTCGTAGAACTGTGCTTGAGCACATTGTGCAGGGCTATAACTATAATCCCGAAGGACAGAACGCAAGACGATTCGACGACCGACATCGCGCCGGCACACCGAGAAAACGATCGACCACCGAAAGAGGCGGGGCAACGAACCCTCGGCAAGCACTCCGTCGCGCACCATGCATGCAGCGTGAACCGTGCCTGCACGAGAGCTCAACAGAGCCGACGGCGCACCGGAACCGATCACTGCGAATACTGCCAAATCTCTCTCTCTCTCTCTCTCTCTCTCTCTCATTCCAGAAAAGCGAAACCACAGCCACCGCGAGATAAGAAAGAGAGGAAGAGGCGCGACCGAGGCATCGAAATGAATGGCAAACTGTCGCCGCCGTCTATTTGTCCCCCACTAACCGCAGAAACACATTCGCTCGGCGCCGCTTTCTCTCTTCCTATCGACGTCGGCAGCAGAGAGAAGAAGAAGGGGAGGAGGGGGTCATCGCTCTTTCTTTCAATTCTTTCTTCCTCTCACTTCCCTTCTGTTTTCGATCGGCGAGGCACAGCACAGCAGCGCGCATACAACAATCGAATCTTACGGACGCACTCCAGTGCCTGCCGAGTGACAAGCGGCAGCTCAGTCGAAGCAATAAAAAGGAGGAATAAAATGAAATTAACGAAGGAAGAGAGAGAGAGAGAGAGAGTGTGTATCAGGCCGAAAGGGTGCGAGGATAAAAGAGAAAAGAAAGAAGAAAAGCGGAGAAAAAGCATCGCGAGTGAGGAGAAGTAAGCGGAAAGCGAGGCAGGCAGAACACGGTGCGCTCGCCCTCAACACAGCTCCTCGCCATTTCTCTGCGTTCTCAATGGAGAGAAAGGAGGGGGGAGGGGGGGGGGGGGGCTTGATGCGAGCAAGCAGTTATGCATCGACGACGTATAGGGTGCGACCGCGCGCGCAGTTGTCGATTGTCCAAGGAAACGACGAGAGAGTCGTCGCGCGAAAAAATAAACCGACCGCGAGAGGGGTAAAAAAAAATAAGGAAGTCCGAGAAGACGAGAAAGCGTGGGCAGAAAACGAATGGATGAACGCTGGAAGAAAGGCGGAACGATGGGTGGCAAGCGGTGCACGAGGAAGTGGAGGAAGAGGCAGGAGGAATTAGCGCTCATATTTCACCCTGCCGGGGGTCTTATACCGCACAGTTCCTGTCGCTCGCTCGCTCGATCTCCGTAGATATGTGCGTAAGTGTACGAGACGCGAGCGCGAAGCATGCTACGGAGAATAGACTGTCCCATCTTTTTTTTTTCTTTTTTTTTTTTTTTGTTGCGTCAAACACATCAGAACGGAATCGCGCGAGCACAAACGTCCTTCCACACAAACTCAGTAGCAATAGACTTGAAACCAAGAAAAAATATGCGCATCTCGACTACGCAAGTGCTTAATTAAACCGTCTAATCCGAGAACACACATATAGAGACATGCCCAATAACGCACCAAGGGGGCGCAACATCCACCGTCGCTGATCCAATTGGCAGGAAGACAGCGATGTCTCTAATGAAAGCTGGCAATGCCTACTGTTACGTTTCGCCTACAACGCGCGGTAATGCCGGCGCGGATGCAACAGACGCCGGGGCTTTGTTCAAAGCGGCGGACATTTTGGCCCGTTCGACGCCGCCGAAACGCCTACCCGCCAAGCGTGTCCAGGCGTGTTTCAGTGCCACGTGTCTTCGTGTGTGCGTGTGTGTGTGTGTGTGCCCTCGCTTGTCAAAGCGCGGCAGCCGGGGAGCGGAGTTCCCCGAATGAGGAGCCTGGAGGTCTCTCGGCTCAACCGTTCGCGCCGTCGTGTGTGAGGGTTGGCGATGCGTCACTACACTCGGTTCAGCAGGTCTCTCGGCTCAACCGTTCGCGCCGTCATGGGCTCATGCTCCGCCGTCCCGTGACCTTCATCCCGTGACCTTCATCCCGTGACCTTCCCTTTTGGACCGCGACGCCGAGAGTATAAGAGCAGCTGCCCCCGGACGCCAGAGAGAGGCTCCGATTTGTACTGTTGAGTTACGTGCTCTCCCGTCTCTCCACTTCGGTCGAACTGACCGGCCGCTCTTTTGCTATGTTAGAATAAACAAGTTGTTCTGTTACCAGTCTTCTCATGCTTTGCCGGGACCTTCGGATGCTTCCAGTGCCCCAGGCCGCCAGGCCAACGCTACCCTTGGGGCTTGCGACCCATTGGCAATAACGGGCGTCAGCACCGAGACCCCAACAACTCGTGCCAGCGGTGCGATTCCTACACTACCTGGCTAACGGCTTGGCCATAGCCTTGTATATGGCCTGGCATGGTACGCTTGCTGGATGACAGTTATGATATGCGCAGTAATCAGACACACGTGCATAAACGGCACATGCATTCACAGACGCGTGCATACACGCTCAACATGTTCCGAAAGTCTCATTAAGACCTGTAGATATATATATATATATATATATATATATATATATATATATATATATATATATATATATATATATATATATATTAGAAACGCTGACTGGCATTAAAGGAACGCGCATGCGCTGTGCAGAATGCGCAGGGTCTCGGCGTCCGCTGGTGGCAAGTCATTTTTTTTTTTCACTTACATACATCGACATTACCGATACCAGTGAAAGTGTAATTAACCCTGCAATAGTTTGCAATTTTTCGACGGTACAATAACAAAGAAAGGAGATGGTCATTTCCGCAATGCTTTCCTTTCGTTTGTGGCCCCGTTTGAACTCCGTTGTTGCACTCGTCCCGAACACGAAGCCTCCATGCTTTCGTGTTCTCACGCACAGGCACGAATGGAAGAATGAATGAGCGAATCGGTGAAGAGCGAACACGAACTAAAGAACAGAAGAAGGAACAAAGGAAAGGGCGGAAGTATACAGCAACCGCTAGAAGCTGTTGCGGTTCACCGTAGAGCACATCATTTTCCCAACAATGTGTCTCTTGCCAACCATTTTCCCTCCGCGTGATCCCCCCCCCCCCCCGCTTTCACTATATCATCTCTATAGCGTATATATATATCTGTCTCTTGCACCGACCGCGAGAACCGCAGTTGGAGCACGCGACGGTTCTTGCGGCCTTCCTTTCCTTCCCGTGCCTCCTTCAAACAAACGTGCACGCCCAAGCCTCCTCCCCCACTGCAAATAGCACTCGTCACTTCATTTCGCCAGTTCTCCCCATTATTTTCCTGCGCTCCCCATTTCCCCGCGCACCGGGTCCATTTGAGCGTGTGTACACAACGGCGTGGGTTTCTTTCAATGATAACGAACACACGCTCGCCAGGGACCCCTTTTTTATCTTTCTCTTTTTTCATCTTTTTTTTTTTTACACCGTCCATTTGCACCGTCCATTTGCACCGGTACACCGGCGCGGCTTATGCGAGCGTCCGCCGTATACCGACCTGCGCGATCGTTGAGACACTGTGCGATTCCTGCGTCACTTGCGAAAGATGCCGCACCGAGGGCCGTCTCCTATATATGCTGGCGCGGAGCTGTGCCCTTTTGTCTGTTCGTGTACGCCATTTTCACGAGCCGTTCACTCCGTTTGCGCAGGCATCGTCCTCCTCACCAGCTCGGCGCTATAGAAAGTCGAGCAGTTTCCTTCGGAGTTCGGCAGCAGGTCCTAATTAATGGAGCAACCTTTCTTTTTCTTCGCGACCCCCTGAGCGGACCTGGTCTCGACAGGGCGACCATTGACAAAGCGGGTGCGACTTATCATCGCCTTCCTTGGCAGCTACGATCCGTTTTCAGTTCTCTTATTTTGGTTCCCTCGAAGCCTCGTTCCCCGACGAGAGGATGGTCTCCCCCCTCCATACGCATTCGCACAAAATCAGCGCCAAAGAAGCTTAACATCCAGCTACGGGCGACCCACTTCATTTGCCAACGGTTTGACAAGAGTTCTGCCGCGTTGCGTTAATTGAGCCTGCGTTGAAACTTTCATTTTGGCGCTCTACTCAGTATTTGAAGACCACGGTGAAATATCGCCAAACATATGCACTGGTCACAGGCAAAGCCGTGGGACACGGCAGTTCTCCGGGTTCTCATTTCTATTCTGTATGCAAAAAACCTGGCGTGCTATAATCTGGTACGATTCAACTCGACCATGAAGGTCCGAAGTAAGATATGTAACTTTGAAGTGCAGTGAAGGCATATTCGCAGGAGCCGGCGGCGCTTCTACGCAAGACTTGCCCTGCCAGCGAGCGAGCAGTGGCCTATAGGTATTCTCCTCAGAAAACTGTGTTAGTCAGATCAGCGAGGTGATTATTAAATCACGTAAGTGATTCAAGAAATAAAAAGGGAAGACGTATGAGGCGAAATCATTACGCATATTCCATTGTTTTCTGCAATGAAGAGACAATGAACGTAAACACTAGAACATGCATACAATGAACTTCGAACACTTGAGTGCGCGTCGCACCAAATGTTTTGTCGCGTCCACTGCACTCCTCACCGATTCAAGCGCGGGTAAGGGTCGGTAAGTGCCCGGTAAGTGCCGGTAACAAGTGCCGGTAAGCGTCGGTAAGTGCCGGTAACAAGTGCCGGTATAGTGCGGGCACGTTTGTTCTTATGTGCTCATTTCTTCTCGCCATTCGTGCACATTCATTAGACGATAAACGTTGCGAAAAGGTCGGCGATGAAAGCTGCCAACATTTTGAATATCAGGAAACAGATAAATAAATAAATAAATAAATAAATAAATCTTTGCCGGAGGAGTCTCGCGTCCCGGTGCTCGGCAAACACTCCTTGGCTTCAGTGGCCGCAAGGACTTAAACACTGTCTAGGAGGCGCAGGATAAATGACGAGAGCAAACCTATATCCTCATACCTGTGAGAAAAGACCAATGAGCAATCTCTCGTCATTATCGGCTAGGCAGGCCAGGCAAGAAGCTAGATGTCGGAAGCCAGGAGATACGCCGGAAGTGTACTTACCTAGAAAGAGAGAGAGAGAGACATACATTAAACTTTCAGCTCACGAGGAAAAGAAGTGCAAGGCAAACTGTTGTGCCGGATACCAGCGCCGATACTGCAGCGTGCCAATTAGAACGAAGATGCGGAAAACCGCTCTAATTGGGACGCTGTTGCCGCGCATGCAAATCAGCGAAATAAAGATTACTGCCGCGAAATACAGTGCGTGCTTTTCGCTGAGATTGATTACGCCCAGTGCGAGGTCCTCGGAGAGACCAAGCGAGATTTTCAACGTGCGCGAAATGAAAGACCTTCCGGACTATCGCCTTGCCGCGCAACTGTCGTGACCTATATGGTGGACAAACATAAACATGGCAATCGATTACATGCTGCACAGGATGAAAGCAAGGCACTGTAAGCGAGGCTGTTAACTGTATAGTATTCAAATTAGGTGGGTCACTTAAAGCTTCGCTTATACCAACGTATGTGCATTGAAAGTTATTATTATTATTATTATTATTATTATTATTATTATTATGAACAGAGAAACAGAGAAAGAAATAAGGGAGGGAGAAGGCTGGCAACGGCCACCGAGTGGGATAAGTCCAAATGGTGTAAATTGTTTAAAGAATGTGATCTGTAAGATAATTTACACCTTAAAAGTAAGTATGGCTGTAAATCGGTCTAAGAGTGCAATAGGTCTAAACAAGGGTGTGAATTATAGACCGATTTGCACCCTTATTCACTTTTAGGTGCGGAAATATTTTAAGGAGAATACATATTTCCTTTCTTTTGCAAGTCCACTAAAAAAGCGCTATATACATGGTTGTGAAACCGTAAACTCAAGGAAAGCCAAAAGTAGAACATTTGATTGCATAGACACCACTGTTCTTTACCTTTGCAACCACATGTCTCAATATAAGATGCACTGATTGGTTCAGAGCGTTACCGCCTGAAAGTTCTGAGTCTTCGATAGACACCGTAGTGTAAATCATCGAATTAATGCTGACTACCTCAGGTTCTTTACCATGCACCTAACTCTTATAACTCGAGTGAATGCACTTGCATTCCAGCCAAATCGGAATACGGCCCCCACAGCCGGGATTCAAACCCGCAACTTCCCTACATGCAAAGTCTGTCGACTTCACTTCTTGTAAGCGCGATCGCGAATACCTAAATTCACGTTGAAAAGAAAGAGAGCAACAGAATGCTTCACTAGATAACGACGGCACCAACCTATCAGTTGCACACATTGAAATTACGCAGCGTAGTACCTTTATAAGACATGGCTAACTGATCTGACGAATACGTGAACCTGGAACTAGAACCTTAGATATCAAATGAAATAATAAAAAATAAAAAGATGCAAACGCTACTTTTTTGAGCACGCAATCAACTTCGAGCGCCTTGCCGATCAATTCTGCATTTGCATCGCCTTAACGCTCAAAACGAATGGGGGAATGATATGCAGAGGATATCATCTAAGTGGGAAAGAATGAGAAAGCTGGTTATATATAAGAAGAAAGAAAGCAGGACTGGCGATGGCTTCCTTTTATTATATCCCCAAAAAGGGGAGAATAGTGATACATACAACAAATGTATGAGCGTAACGGTAGGGACATAAAGGGGGAAAGAGGAGGGGGAGGGGAGCTGTACAGAGAAAACGCGAGGAAGAGATTGATTCTCGCGATCCGAAACCCGATTCGCAATGACGCTTACAAGGAGCGAAGTCGACACTATCGATCCTAGATCGCGAGCACAATGCGGCGTGTCACAGAATACCAGCTACTGCGAAGAAAAAGAAAACTACATGACGAAACTGCACGACAAAAAATGAAGAAACCGATACAAAAGAAGCGACGCTTAGCAAAACGTCTTCGCCAACGGAGGAATCGCTCCCTGGAGAAAAGAACAAATCACGCGGAGAACTCCGCTAAATCGAGGCGCGAAAGAAAAGATAGCATACGTAACACGCAGAACATTCAGACGTACACGAAAGAAAAAGATAGCAGACGAAAAAATGGAAACAGACGGCAAGCAGACGAGATGATGATCTCGCGGACTTACGAATCAATGGAAATGGCTCGATCCCTTCAGACACATAGCGAAGCGCTACACGCTTTATGCACGATCTATATGCGCACGTGCGTAGACTATTCTATAAAGGTGCACAATCTGAATCAGATGAGTGCTATGCTCTTCAAGGTCACGTGAACAGCCGTTCTACTACACTGTTGAGTGGATGGTGTCACTGTGGAACAAATGTCTATATACGCTAGAAAACAAACTAGAACTGCGTTCATTGGAGCCGGATTCGGTGTATACCAAACGTTCTCTCTCAAAACGTATCTTTCCAGGAAAGTAACCTACTCTCAGCATAACGACGGGGGCGAAACGCGAAAACACCCGTGGTACTTAGATTTAAGTGCAGGTTAAAGAACCCCAGGTGGTCCAAATTTCTGGAGTCCCCCACTATGGCGTTCCTCATAATCAGATCGTGGTTATGGCACGCAAAACCCAATTATTTAATTTTTTTTTAATTCTCAGCATAATAAATGCAAAGTAGCATTTTTTTTAGCAGCAGCTGTAAATTGGCAATCTTTAACGTATATACTAAAAAGAAGTACGAAATCAACCTAGCCTTGTTGAGGCATACAGCTTCATATCATTCTCCCCACTTATTGAGCGGAGAGGGATAGCTTGCTAGCTAACTGCTAGCGTTTTTTTTTTTTTTTTTCACATTTCTTCAAACTTCACGCCCTTACCATGGCACCCATGACGTCATGATGACGACATAAAGGCTGTAACTCGACACATCTAAGCCCTTTTAAAGAGAAAGAAACTCCTAATGTTTGCCAGGTCACAGTTTTTTTTTTTTTTCACTTGCAAATGCTACGCGATACCCCTTCAGTAAGGAACACCTGAATTGAAAACCTTGGCGCTGACCAAATCCGTGACGTCACAGCGCTGTTGACAAATTATTCAAGGTGACCACATCCCCACCCTATGTTTCTCTTTGCAACCTTTCCGACACACCAAGGTTTCATTCTGGGTAAGACTGAATTATCAGTAGTAGTGCGAGTGTAGTCTATTAGCACAGCATATCATTATTTAATGTCCCTTAACAGGAAAATCAAATAATTTATTTAAGCTGCATTATTAAACAACGCTTCTCTGATAGCGAAACGACCAGCTTTTCAGTGACCAAGAGGCTCGCTAAGACAGAAAAGGACGCAAAAACGAAATACACCGTTCGCAACGCCTCTTTGAATTTCCCACACCAGTGTGTTATGACGCTACGCGTTTTTACAGTACGAATGCAGCTCTAGTTAGTTGTTTATCGGTCCAAGAAGACTACATTACAATCAAAAAAAGAACCTCGATGACTCAATGTAGCAACAAGTTTCGGGAACTTTTCTCGCTGAAGGAGAAATACGAGGAAAAACAACAAGACTGAAATCTTTGATGTGGCAGTAACGCATGAAGTGAAGTTTCAGCGGAGAAATTTTACAAAATGAAGAATTTTGGTCTTCCTCTACTATTTGCCTGCCCTTTTTTTTGCATCACTATCGGCATTTCTATTGCAAGTAATTTTTATCACTTACACAGCCTTGCAAAACATCAATCAATCAATCAATCAATCAATCAATCAATCAATGCTATACAACAGCTACAGATACAGATATGCATACAGATGTAAAAGTGTACAGAAGTGATATGGAGGCGCAGGAAGTCCAGGCTTTCATGCTCTCCATCTGACACCTCGGCAAAATTTAATCTAATGCGGCCCTCATATTCGCCGGCAATAACCAGCGCTTTTACGCCAAATCAAAATTTTAAAAAATCCAGCGTTCCGAAAGAACACCTCGCTGGTCTAAACTGATTTCGGGGTTTTCCTTAGCGCGCGTTACAGCAGAATCGCAATCTCGGACCAATGTCTCTCGTAAAACCGTTGCTGTACACACACGCACGGGCGTTGCTTAGTGCTGCACTTTCGCAAACGGCCCCAGAGAAGAGAAATAATTTGTAACCGCCGCAGACGAGCGGCCAATGAGCAGCCGCGAAAGTAAATTTCGACCGTCTCACGCTCAACAGCAGCGCGAGCGACGTTCAAAAAAAAGGGAAAGAGAGGAAAAAGGGGAAGAATAGCCTAAGAGGTTGCACGCTTAAACGGCGAGCGATATTTCGTCGTAATTACCGCGATTGCTTCATTATATCCGCAGACTGGCACTTCAAAATGCAAGAAGACGTGCAGCATACTTCTTTGAACTGCGAATAATTAAAAAAAAAAATACAGAAGAAGAGAGGCAAGAATCACCGATGAAAGCGGGAGAAAATAAACGAGCAAGATTTTTTTCTTTCCCTCCACAAGGAAAATAAGGAAACCCGCGCGCGGCGTTCTTTCCTACATCCCTATTGCATCGCTTCCCTAGTTTTAGCCTCAATTCCCGTTTCCGTGCACTCTCAGCTGCTGTTCTTTTCGGGATCTTCCCTATATATCCCAGTCTCGCTTTCTTCTAGTGCGTCTGCGTACACGAGCGCGAATTCCGCGCCGTGGGCTATTAATGCGCTTAACGCAGGCGTCGCTTGCGTGTTTTGTTTACGAGCGATGAGTTATAAGCGCTCATAAATATTCGCCCCCCCCCCCCCCCCCCCCGCTTCCCGCGCTCGCTGCTAATCGCAGTCGCAGAGCGGGCCGTTATTTTGCCGGCAACGTCGTGCGCTGCGTATTTATCGCGTACATTTTTCGTGCCGCTGCGTGGATGACGTGATTATACACTTTTAAAAATTGCGTTTCGGGCTATCGTTCTCGGCAAGGGTTCGAATCGCGAATAGAAAAGAAAAAAAAAAGGGAGAGAAAGAGAGAAAGACGTCAAGGCGATTCAGAACAAGTGGTGACTTGCAAAAGAAAAGACATTCTCTAGCTGCTCCGAGTAGAGTTCGCTTCCAGTTACACGCCCGGTTTGCAACAGTCGGGTTTCGCGTGATTACACTGACCAGAAAATCGAAGCCTGGGATGGACAAATGATATTTGACGTACTTTAATTCAGCAAGTTTTGTTTCGGTAAGTTCGTCTGCCCATTAAGAGAGATATGGAGGAAAGTTGAAGTATTTTTTTTTAAAACGACTGACTGATCGATTGAATAATTAATTGGGTTTAACGAACTGAAGTAACAGACCTGTTATGAGAAACACTACAGCAGTTGGCCCTGGACTAACTTTAAACTTTAGACTCCTGGGGTTCTTCGAAAGTGAACCCAAAGCACGGCACACAAACGTTCTCAAGTTCCGAGTGCCATCAGAATGCGGCAGCTGGGGTATGGGCAATCAAGACCGAGATCTCGTCATCAGCAGCAGACCATAACAGTCGACAACAAAACGCTGTGGGCCATGGAATCCCGCATCAGATTAGGAACCCTAGGTCAAATTGATTCTGTCATTGATTCTGCGAATCAATGATTCTGTGAATTTAATGTCAAATGGTGCAGTCGATAACAGGGCTATGCCGAAAATCTGCCCTGGTGCTGTTCGCCGTCGCGTCAATTTCGTTGCGCGAAGCGATGCTCTTCAATTTCCTCGATGTCAATCAATGCGCCCGGCCCAGCGGCACGTGCTGATATTCAACTCCAACGCCTCTCTCTGCGGGCAACTTTACACCAACTGGACTCGAGACCGTTCACCGAGTCAAAGATACTCGGACCGTGGCCACACCCGTCACTGGCTCGAAAAGCGATTTGTGCACTAGTGCAATACTCGAAGTGCACCGGGTTAACAGACCGTTTATAGTGTCCCTCCCACTCGCACTCAGTGCTTACTCTCTCCCTTTCTTCCTCTTTCTATTCCCCTTTCCCCCACCCCCAGTGTAGGGTAGCAAACCGGATGTTGTTCTGGTTGACCTCCCTGCCTTTCCTATCCTTGTTTCTCTCTCTCTCTCTCTCTCTGCCTCTCTGATATTCAACCCAGTGGTACGCGGCTGATATCAGTTGTAATAATACCTGTCGATACAGAAGCGGGTCACCACGGGTGGCGAACAAGAGGTTGAGTCAGAAAGTGAAGAAGAGAAAAGCTTTGTGCCGAGCAAGAAAATTGACAAGCCGGCGAACGAGGAAAACGACGCACCTTCGGCCTAACGCCGCCCGCGACGCCAACTGATGCATAGGTAGCGTTGCGGCGAGGACGCTTGGTCCGTGAACTTTTGCTGCCGACTCTTCATGCAACAATTTTCCTGTCTTAAATAGGTCTTCATTTATGTTTCAGTTGTCCCCATTGCTCATTCAAATGACCAACGCCATCACCGCCGGACGCCAAAGCAGCTGCAAAATAGATTAACCAGCCAACCAAACGTTCGCACACGTTGCTGCTTTTGTTGAGCAGTGTACAGCCCTGTCGCGAGCATGAGACAGTTATTCTGTGAATGCATTGTGGACCCACTTGAGTACCTATACGCTTACCTACATGAGGAGAACAGAAAAACAAACAACCAACCAAACGAACAAACAACAAAGCAGGTCAAAAAAAAAAAAAAAAGAGAGCCTTCGCGTGCTTAGTTTCCATGCATCGCTTTGGAAAGCCATTTACCCCCCTGCCCACTCACATACCACAAAACGAGGGAACGCAAGCTTCGTTACTCTTTACTTCGCTCTAATAGGGTGCAGCACTGCCGGAGGCGAACAGCATGAAGGCGATCGGAGCCAGCTTGCCTTTCACGCTACACCAAACAGTCCCTCATTAAGACGCTGTCCTACAAAACCCAGTCATTTAGCCAACGACGCAAAATAAGCTCGACTGAATTCAAGAACGGTTCCCCTGCCGAGCTTTTTCCTCGAAAACTATAGAAACGACTCGACAGAAACGGTACGTTACACTGGAGGGAAGCGGTGGGATAGTCGGGTTCTCGCCGCTAATTGGACCAAGTCCGGCTCCGTACTCTCACAGCCATGCACGCAACTACAGCGACGAGGTGAGCAAGTGCACTCATAATGCTTTCTTGTCCCCAGCAGCAACGAGCGAAAACACTTATCGCGCGACGTATCCTACGTACATACACACGCTGGGCTCTCGCATATTCTCGCGGGCCTAAAAAAAGCAAGCAAGCAAGAAAGGTGAGGGAGCCGCAAAAGCCGCGCGTTCTCGCGAGAGCCGAGGCTCGGAAATTGGGCATAGGAAAAAAAAAAAGGTGGAATGTACCGAAATGAACGACAGGAACAACGGCAAAACAAAACCGACACGAAAAAAAGAATATCTTCCGCCGCGATGATTATGCAAGCACGGTCATGCATGCAGAAAGCTAAGCTCGCAAGGGGACAACACACAAACGCGCACGTATATTATGGTATACCCCTGTACATTGGAGGACGTCGTTGTTAGCCCGGGCGTGCCTTGGGGGAAGCGAGGGGAGGAGGACAAGGGGTGGGGGAGGAAAGAAAGGCGAGAAATTAAAAGTAAAATGAGGAAACTGGGAAGAATGTTCTTCCTTCTCCCCCTCCTCCCTTCGTTGTATGATTACTTGGCGCTTATACACAGCAGCAGCAGAAGCAGCAGCGCGACTTCGAGGGGCACGCACCGGCGTCGGCGCTCGAGCGACCGCAAACCGCGTTTCGGATAATTGCAGTTTTATGCAAATCAGGGAGGCGCCGTCCCCTCGAGCACCGGCTCCCTACTTTCCTATCCCTGTCGTTCCTATTTCTACCTTTCTTCCCTCCCGGTCACGACCGGGCAGAGCGAACCTTGCTTGCGAAGAACTGAAATACACACGCACAAGAAAAACGCTTTGATCGAAACAGAAACAGTGAAGTTGCGTGCGAAAATACTGCTAACACAACAAAAGCGCGACCGGCGGGAAATAAGGAACAGAAATGGGGAAACCGTGCGGGCTGAAGGGAACGGAGACGGTGGGAGAGGGGGTCGGGATTGAAGGGCGCGCGACGCGAGGCATAAGGGTTACGCCAAACAGGCTGTATAAATTATGGGGGAAAATTGGGGAAATGAAGGCTCTCTCGTTCGCGGGCAGGGCGGGCTGCAGGGAAAAGACGGAGTACGGGAGAGGTACGGCGGGGGAAACAGCAGTAATTCAAGAGCACTCTTCGGGTGCAATCAATGACGAAGCATTGCGAGACGGATAGCACGCTGTGCGATAGATATTATACGCGTTTAAACAAAGTGTCACGGAACGGGACTCGGGGGGAAGGAAACAAGGTAATATTAAGGAATAAGGGAAGAGAAGGCGATTCAGGAGCACAAAGCGGGGAAGTAGTGGATTTATACTCTCGAGGCTTGCGTGTATGTGTCTACGGGTATACATACGTGTATGTGTATAGATATGTGTAAGTGTGTATGTGTATACGGCTGTAACGTCTGTAGGCTGGTAGAAGAGAAACGAGGCGTGTAATACTACAGACTGAAACAATGGACACCGGCCATCTTCGGGCAGGACGGCAAAGTGACGTGAGGAGATTAAGGGGACGCCAAGGACGGCAGACTGAGTTCAAGCTCGTTTAATTGAGATTAAGTTGTAAGGACGCTCTGCCTCGGCATTCTCTGGTCGCGTTGGCAGTGTCGAAGTGAGACGCGACCGGCGAAGCAGACAATAGAATATGTTAAAGCGAATCCTTAGGGCGGAAACAAGGAATCAAATTTCGTCAGACTGGAGGCGGAAGCGGCACTACTCTGCCCGGGAAGTTACCGTATTAGTCTGGCTGCACGGTGTCTGAATACTGAGGAGGATGACAGGCATGCATCCAGTTCCTTTCACGAACTGGGCATGTCTGCGCCAAAGTGAGGTTTAGAGTATTTTTTTTAGATGCATCAGTTAAGTATTGTATGCATGCGCAATGTGTATACGCTGCGTTTTGGGCTTCTTATACTGCTGCCTGTTTCGACGAGGAGACGTTAATGAGCGGTCAGAAAACTCACGTGTACGATCCTTTCGCTTTGCGGCTGCTGCAGGCCGACACATTTGAGTACTATGACTTCCGCAAGCGTCTACACAAGGGGGTAATTAGGTATCCGATCGAGATCACTTCTTTCTGTGACAGCACATAAAAAAAACGAAACAAGGGAAAAGCCTAATTCTACTGCGGAATTCTCAGAACGCAGATGCATATCTTCAATAACCCCAATTGACATTTGTCTCCACCTACTGGAACGCCGACATCGGCTCAATTTTCATGCTTGTTTTCGTTCATGTTTTAGTCAACACGTTTCATCTACGCTGCCTATATTCCTGGACCTTGCGCGGAGTAACACATCAAGGAACAGAACGCGTTATTATTGTCACACGTCCGACCACGTTAGCCGCCTGAGTTCCGGCTATGGGGCATTTGTGCAATATATTGGACATGTAATAGTCCGCCACTACCCAGGCTACAGCACGTTTTAGCCTGTAAAACCGAATTGTCCAATATTTTAGACACCTACTAGCGCCACCTATGAAGATCTGTTGAAAATTCATTAGTAGTTTGGCCACCAAGAGTGTTTGCAATGGCGGCATTCAGCAGCACGGCTTTCTACGGCGACCGCCGAAAAAGTAAGTTCTATTTCTCATACTATATCACTCGTTCTTTTTCTGTGATGAAATTTTGATTAATACACAGGTATTGCACTTTTGAAGCCATTTTTAATATTAAATTTGCCCTTTGCTGCCGTATACCCACTACCCCCAAAATGACCGTGTAGAATTCCAGTGTCCAATATATTGGACATCATGCGGTGCTAAAACAGCCGATAACTGTGAAATACTAAAATTCACTTTTCGTCTCTGTAACATAAACATCAATTTCTGGAAGGCTCACAAAAATCTGTGAACTTTAATACACCTCGGAACTCAGGAGTATAGTGCACACTCTGGTAACTGTTATAGTCCCGGAGTTGCTCAGAATAAACACTTCGCTAAACGAAGGAGTATTATTTTTCCTACACCTATCTGTCCCAGTCAACATACGTGAGCTGTAGTGCACAATCAACAAAGCAAGAAAGATATAGTTATGTAGTTGCGCTAAGCAGGCGTATGCGCTAGGCGGGGGTTAAACAATTAGCGACAAAGTTATACGTACAGTCCTTTAATGTGGCACTCCGCGAAGTACTCAATATTAATTTCTTCGCTATAACAGGAATTCAGTATTTTCGGCATTGATAGGTCAACGCATTCCTTTCTATGAGAAGCCTCTAGCAAGGCTAACCTTTGCAGCTATCGTTAATCATTCTCTCTTTCTTTTCCCTTTCCAACTGTTTTCCATATCATCTTGCGCGTACTGAGTACTGCGCTTGCGTGTCCCGCCTTTTCCCACCTGCTTCCGTAAAAATGAAAAGAGGCATAACATTTGCTACAGCGGTAATGTGCTTGTCTTTGTGTCGACATTGTCTTCGAGGAAAAGAAAAATGCAGAAAGAAATACAAGCAACAGCTCGTAAAAATGAGTCAGCGCCGTTCGTAGAGATAAGCATATCTGCTGATTCACATTACGTGACAAAAATAAATGCGACCGCGAAAGAAAAACACTTTTGTTCTCGTGCTTGTCGCTGTTGTCACCGACGCCCGGTGTGGGCCTCATTGAAAACCAACAGAGCAAGCAGCGGCACACGCGACCGGTGCGGCGTGGACGCGGAGCAAAACAAGAAGCGCGGACTTCACGCTCTGCGGAGAGCAGCAGCGTTCAACCGAAACGTCTGTCCACCGTCGCCGCGCCACCACGCGCACGCGCGTGCGTGTACGGCCCATAGCCTATAGCCAGTTCGATGTCCGGTGTGGGCAGGCTTCGTGGAGCGTCGGTCGTCAAGTAACACCTTTCGGGCTTGCGCTCTGCCCGAAGCTTAAAGAGAAAATTTAAAAGCGACACTAGGTGTATTTAGACTGATAAAGTGCAGTCTTTCGAGGCTCTGGCAGAGATTCATTACCAGCGAGAAAGTGAAGGCCAAAATTTTCTTCCTTTCGCATCGAAGCCTGAGCGCCGGACGTTGATGTTAGCTCTCGAATGACCTCGTGTTCGCACCCTTCTGGCACCTGGAACTTTCTTGAAGCTTGCTACTAAGAATCTTTGGTTGCTTTGTAATTAACGTGCGGACGTAATATGGATGTTGTTTACGGATAAGCAGTTAATTAGACATCCAAGTAGGCCACGAGAGATTTCTTAGTTTAACCAAAAAAAAAAAAAGAAGAACGCAATAACCAAAGACTGCTGATCACGGCCCATAAGGTTCCCGTCTAGCTCGCCGTGATGTCACTCAATTTTCTCAGTGTCTCGGTTTCGTTAATTGTTCACCAATAACGATGGGGTACACTGCATTGAAAAGGAACCAGAGACATGACCTATAGCCAGTCTCGAGAAAGCTCCTTGTGCCAAAACAACCGAAACACCAGAAAATACTTTGAAATCTGCGGCGTCGCGCCACCACGAGTTGGCGCGCACATGAAAACTAAACGAACAGATAAAACGAGCTCTTGCCTTGTTTTCTATGTTAATAGTCAACATTCTTGCGCCAGCTGCTGAAACTATTAGTGCTGAAACAATTCTTCACCAGTACAAATCGCGATTTAGCATCGCTCAATGAGACTTCTGTAAATGCTATACATGTGCCAACCAGCACAACAGAGCCAGCTTTATATACAGTCCCACTCGAACCGGATACTCGCTGCAGAGGCTCTTCGAACCGTGTATGAGCTCTAATGCGAATCTCATCTCCAGCACCTGCCGATGTAGGTACAGGGCCCCCACGTGCCAACTAACCAGCCTCAAAGTCAAGGCCACTTAGCTAAGCCTCGGCGCGCACCGGGTCGCATATTCGCGTCCGAACAAGGGACGGCGTCCCGCCGCAAGAAGTTGCTCCTCGTTAGGCCTAGCCGCCGCGCGGCGACCCCTTGTCCGCGGACGCACGAATAAGCAGAGAGGCCCACTGTGGGTTGTTCTTTGTTGTTGTCGTCGTTAGCTCGCGGCCGCTGATGCTTTTCCGGGCGTTCGAACGAGGAGCTCGAGCACTCTTGGGAAACTCCACGGCCGAGCAACAACACGAGGAGAGAAGCGAGAGGAGTCGAAGATGGAGGGAGAGGAAGAGAGGGGCGTGGCCCCGCCGCAGCCTACACGCTCTGTGCTTCCAATTACGTACAGTAACCGCGACAGTGCATCTGCACATATACGTACAATGGGATAGCAACTTCTGACGTCACAGAACCGCGTTTCCTTTCCATTTGCGGTTTCAAACACGCGTCCCCTAACGACGAGTCAGTGCGACGGACGACTTTGTAATCGATGTCAACCTCAAGCTTATCGGGAAGTGTTCTCAAATAGGAACCGAAGGACGCGAGTGAGTGACGGCACGGCCGCGCTTTAATGGCGGAGCGACGATACGACGACGGTCGATCGAGTGAACGGGCTGCGGCGCGGCTATACACTCGTCCTCCGGCCACGTTCACTGCACCGAACTTCCCGCCAGTCCGCGGGGCTCCTGCGCGCCAACATCAACAAGTGTTGTTCGGTTCGCTTCGTCACCTGCGGCAACCGTGCGTCGGCTCGTTAGCCCGCGCGCCAATTAAGCCTAACCAACGCGGCACGCCGCCGCCGTGGCCGCAAGCAGGCAGCTTTAGCCGAAGGGCCCCACGACGAGAACGTCGCCGCCAGACTGCGCGCGCGCAGGCTCGCCTCCTGAAGGGGTGGGGGGGGGGGGGGGGGGGCGCCGCTCTCCTCTAATAACGAGCCGATTATGCCGAACGCGGCGAGCAGCGCCTGGGCTGCCCACGAACGTGGGCACGTTCACGCTTCGACGAGAGAAGAGGCGAAGAGGGAGGAGAGGGCAGGCGTTCACGTCATATCTCGTACGTGCCTCTCGCCGCAACTGCGGAAACTCTGGTAAGAACACGACTTGGGAGAAGGGAAGGAGACTGAGAAGCGCGCGTGTATGTGTTTGCCGGTGAAGGAAGAGGTGAAGGAAGGAGGAGGGGGGGGAGGGGAGTTGAGCGGTTTGACACGCGTCACAACTTCGGTGGCGCTGGGAAATGTCGCGGAGCATGGCGCTCATTCCGCGATCGTTAGGCGACAAGCCGCAAACGCTATAGCTGCTTCTAAATATACAGCCAACGTACGCGACTGAACACTGCGTAAGTGTTAGAGCACCGACGAGACTTAGCTGCGAGCTTATCAACGGATGGCGATAAAACGTGGGTGCAAAGGGGGAGTGTTCCGGAACGGAGCACTTTGACACGCGTCACAACTCTGACGGTGCCCAGAAACGTTGTGAGGCGTGTCACGCTTATTTTGCGATAGGTAGTGGACTAGCCAGAAACACGCGCTGCCTCGAAATATACGTGGAAGTCCGAAACTGAACGCAGCCTGAGGTGGGGCAGTTAACGGCTGTTAACTACGAGCGCTTATGAACGGTTCCGTAGAAGAGGGCGGAGAGGTAGATGAGTTGGGAGACCGGTAAAGTAGGTTTGCTTGACTGGCGTCACAGCTTCGAGATGACTGGAAATGTTGCGATGCACGCCGCTTATCCGGCGTCAACGGCATAGGGCGACAAGCCACCAACATACACAGCATCGAAGTACAGTATAGCCTGATATGAAGCATGACGGTAACAATAACTCATTGAACTTCAATCATTGCCTGGAAACAACCGCTCGTGCGGCGCCATTTTCTATCATTTTAGCATACGATACACTATTCCGAATTACGTGTGACCCACAAGCACAGAGCGGTTTTCAAGCTGCGGAACGTAGACTCTCTTTTTTTTTTCCACCGTCGGCTCTTTGTGGTACTGCGGAACTCGATGTGTATCATGAAGAGAAATTAATATGTATCTCTACATGGGCAAGTCTGTGAGTGCTCGTTGCCTTATATGTAGTGCGGCTATAACTACATTCGCTTACCAAGTCCCGCGGTTCTTTATGAAAAATTTCCCGAGCTTGGAGCACGGTATGCAGGAGAGTGTGTTCCACCTGAAGATTTACACATCACGTTGCTGCGACCAAAAAAGTTGTGCACGAAACCACTGTAAACTACATTTCAGGGGCGCATACACGCCTCTCCGATCGCGCAGTCAACATTGGGAATGAGGTGAGAGATTAGAGCAATGCCTCGCTCATTTCCCGATTGAGAGCTTTAGTTACAACTTTTATCGTTGCACAATAGTAAAACTGAGCGCCATTGGCTGTGCCAAGGTGGGTACGCTATATTTCCCGATTTGCCGGCACTTCACCTTGGCATTTACTAGTTGGTCATAGTGAACACGGGTCCAAGCTTTCTTTGTACCTTTTCTTAATTTCCGAAGGCTGCTGATGAGCCATCAAACATCGTTATAAACGTCGCAGACAACTATCTTCTCCCTTCCTCACATACGTCTACGCGCTACCTGCGTCTGAAAAGCAACTAAAGCGCGAAGTGTACGATGGAATACAGAAACCAACACAGTCACATTTCACTCAAGCGTGGCGACTCGCGCGAAGCAGCTGCTCATGCCGCCGGGAACGGAACGACGCGTCATGAGACGCCGGGGGAGAATATTTAGAACAGCGCTTCGGCGGTCGCTCAGACGTCTTCCATCGCGCGCGACGCACAGAAGGCGGCCCGCCGAACAAAGAAGGCGCCCAGCCTTCTCCCAAGCTCGAAAGCACATGACCCCCCCCCCCCGCCTTCTTCATGCTCCTCTCCACCTTTGAGTAATTACACGCGGGCGCAGGTGGCTGAGCGCTAACGACGCCGATGGATCGGTCGCCCCCTTCGGCCTCACGACATCTGCCGCCGGTCGCGTCAAACCACCTAGCACCAGCAGCGCTATAGATGACGCCGCGAACGGGGTGTGTGCGGCGAGACGTGTTTCGTATAAATAAGCCCCCCCAAAATTTCGAAGCCCAGCGCGGCTTCTCCGTGCGCGACAGGGATTATTTCGTAATGCAAGAAAGCGACCCGTTTATTGAAACGGAACGCACGTTATGCATGCTTCGACGGGACGCACTGACCGCATTATATAATGCGCGAACCTTGTTCTCTAAGATACTAAAGAGAACGAAGATATCTACAGCCAGACCTCGTTGTAACGAAATAGTATATAACAAAAACGGGATATAACGAAGTCCGTGAAATTCCTCTTGAAATCCCTATAGATCCCTATAGTGAAGTACATGTAATAAAGAATATAACCAAATAATGGACTTAACGAAGTAATTCTGGCTCCGCCTTCAACTTCGTTATAACGAGGTTATACTGTCCTATCTTCCGTATACACCGCAGTTTTCCTTAATTTTTAATTGGGAATGCGTGTTACACGGAATGCTATATAGATACGGTAACGGTGCTCAAACGTTTAGCTGCCATGGATCGTAGCAGGATGGTGAAGCGGGCATGTTGGAAGTGGTCCACTGTAAGCATGGCGCTAAACTGTCAAAAACGACCTAGGGAGAATGAAAAGGACGAGCACTGTCTATTAACTGAAAGCTTGTTCAGAAAGACACATGCTAACATGAATACGATAGCAAAGCAAGTTCTTTCTGAATAAACTTCCTGCTGATAGCGCTTGTCGTGTGTACTGTATAGCTTCCGTAATCTTCTATTCGCGCGCTGCTTATATAATGTGTCATAGATTGCTTGACCTGCTCTTAAACAATTCGAGGCGCATGTGAGTGGCTTCTTTTCTTTAAGCGAAAAGTTGTACCAAAAAGACAAGAGGCAGCATACATATACTAGGACGTGGCACCTAACACATGCTACCCTGGAACAGTTAGGGCGTGCTTTAGTATATCTGAACTTCGCTCGCTGGCTAGCAATGATCAAAAGGAACACAGATGTTAACATTACCCTTGAACTGCCAAAACTTGGAGTCCTTCCATAAAGACGCATGAGGAAACAGTGCGTGTGTTTTCTCACCTAAAAGTTCCACTAGAAGACCATCGTGAACGTACTATATATATATATATATATATATATATATATATATATATATATATATATATATATATATATATATATATATATATATATGTATGTGTGTGTGTGTGTGAATTTGTCACAACACTGTTTCATAAGGTGCAACGCCTCAAGCAGACTGCCATGGGGGCGAGTGAGGACACCTCGTGACCACGTGTATGAAAGTGGAGAGGACGGCTTAGAGAGAGAGGGGGGAAGCAGCCATAAACAAGGAAACAAACGAGAAGACCAACGACCAAGAGCACATAGAATGGCACAAACTTGGACACAACGTCGCCGCTTTGTTTACAACTCGACGACGACAAAGAAAGAAAGAAAGAGAAAGAAAGAAAGGTTTGTTCTTCATCCCTGCGGTAGCGGAACTTCTCCCGGTCGTCATTCAGAGACGACGTCGAAGGAACCCGAGCCCGAGGGCCGAAAGAAAGAAACGGATCGAGAGAAAGAGGGTGAGGGAGAAACGAGAAACCCGGCAACGCCGAAACGAGACCACGCGAAACAGCGCCGAAACGCAGCGCGAACAACGGGCGACCGAGCTGTCAACAACCAAACCGAGTCAAACAGCCATAGTGTTACACGAGAGACCGACGCAACGGGAGCGAGGTGGACACTCTCGAGGAAGAACACGAGGCAAGACACAAAAGAAAATGAAGATAACGAAGAGAAAGAAGCAGTAGGCAGGCGCGAAAGTCCCCGCGGAAACTTGCGAGTGCGTGTGTCTGTGAGTGCGTGCTGTATCGAGAGTGAGAGAGAGAGAGGACGTCAGTGTCACCTCGAGGAAGGGGGGAGGACGCCAGGAGACAACGTCGAGCAATCCGAAGTGAGGAAGGAAGGAGAAGCGGATGACGGCCGGGAAGGACGGCGCGCAGCCCTGCAGCGGAGCGCGCGGCGCCTCGTGAGAGCTGTGCTCAGAGCCCGAGCGCCGGCGACAAGTGCGGAACAAAGACACTTCCTTGTCGAAACGCCGCGGTCGCTCTGGCGGCGCGATGCGCTCGACGAGAGAGGAGAGGGAGGCAGGGGACGCCCGGTGGAGGGCACTAGACTTAGACCCGGGCTTCCGGACGCACTGTCTTTCACCGCTCCTCCAGTCCTCTTGCCCCCTCCTTTCGCAATACACGCTTCTGTTATCCTCGTTTCTTGTTAACCTTATACATTTTTTTTTGTTTCCATACGTGTACGCCCCGGAGTTGTTCCTTTCTTTCCCGCTTTTGCTCGAGGCTCGCTGTTGCTTTTATCATTGGCAAATGCCGACGCTGTCCTTATGATTGCTTACGTCGCGTCTCTTTTTGTCATCGTCGCTTCTTTAGCTTTCGGCTTCCTTCGCATCCGCACCCTTCATCTTTTCTAAGTTACTCCTCTGACTTATTTATTTCTAATCTTTCCCGAGCAGCGTGTGGGCGCGTATACCCTGGGCTGCGTATATATACGTGGCTTAATATCGAGCGCGTCGAGGGGGTTTGTGCCGCTGGCTCGGTTCCCAGGTCGCGCAGCGGCGAACCCAGCTCCACCCCCCCCTGCCCCCCCCCCCAACCTCCGGTCTCGGTGGTTCCCGAGGTTTGAACCACAAGGCGGGGTCTTTGTGCTCCTGCGGCGGCGAGACCACGACGACGACGATGGCGTGCCGATGGTGAGTCGAGACGACACATGAAGCAGCAGCGCGGTCCTCTCAGCCACGTGCGCTTGTGTCCATGCGTGCGTGTATGCTGAGGTCTATACTGCCTGCCGCTGAGTGTGGGCGAGGGGGAAGCGTGGCAGGGGACTTCGAGGAAACGCGAGAACACATTGAGGCCTGTGCCGCCACGCCGGGGCTCAGAAGGGATCCGTCGTCTCCGTTGCGCACGTCGGGGTTGGGACAGCGAGCTTCGGTGTTGCGAGCGCGCCGGAGATAAGGTCTGCCGAGGGTGCCAGAGATCTTACACCGAGCGGACGCGCCCACGCCGACAAAGAAAGCGGAAGGAGGTTGCCTTGTTGTTAGTTGCTCGCACGCGGTGCCAACGTATAGATTACAGACGGTATGCGCGTGCGCGTAGACTCGGAACAGGTGGTTTAGTACACCGGAGAGAACAGGAAGAGCGTTGTATTGGAGCAGGTGAAAAAAGAAAAGCTTTTGTCTGTCGCGAAAGCGAAATGCTCGCCGACTCGGAGCCTGACGTAGCGAATTTATTTGCATCACCGCGGCTTGTTCCGCGCTACTTCCCACCTGTCCACATTCGGTGCCACAGGTGGGAAATAATGCTTAAATATTCTTGTGGAGCTGTTCAGGAAGTCTAGGATACATGCAGGTACGCCTTGCGCCGAGCGACAACACTGAAACATATTAAAGATCAGCAAATAAAAACGAGCGTCTATAACTCCGGCATTTAAATCACTGTGCATCATATGGACTTGTCATGTCATCCTAACAGAAGAGACGATACCCCGCATTAGAGTAGAATAAGCCAAACCGTCAAAGTCGACTAGGAATACATAACGGGAATTGAGGTATCGGATTCACGTATATGACCAGCAACGCACATATCGCACCATGTTCACTGCCATCATATTCGTAACGCGCGTCTTATCAAGTTACTTCTCAACAACACGATATTGCAATTCCCGCACGCGCTGCATTCCCACGGTGTGTGCTGGTTTCATCTACTCTTTTCTTTCGAGCCCCTCACTAGCGATTTCTGCTTGCGCGTGACAACATATACTGTGTCGCTGAATATAGTTACCGTGCTTCTGTTGCGCTTACTATTATTATGATTTGGCATTGGTTGCAAGTGCAGTGACCTCTAAACTAGCTGGCTCTGCTGCTGCCGCTCCGAACACAAACGTGAGGGCGTTCTTTCCGAGGAAACTGGAGCTGTACCCAGCATCGTATGTGTCATCCTTGGTCGTGGGTAATGCGCAGAGTACTTGAACACGAGGACAACAACGGGGAGAAGCAGAGAACGCGCGATCCACTCGCGAGGTGGCGTGACGGTCGCATGCGACGACAACGCATAACGCAAGAAGGGCTCGCGCCGGGAGGAATCGAATTGCGTTCCATCCGGCCCACAAGCTCGGGTATGCGCTCTACACGCGACAGGTCCTAAAAGCTCTCCGCGGCTTGCGCCGGGCGGCGGCCAAACAACAGTCTCCATCAGGTACCCCGCTGTGTCCTTGTACTACGGGGCTCAAAAGGGACCATGCCGAAAGGAAAGCCAGCGCATAAGCGCGGGGGACGTAAAAGCCGGGAAATACACGTCCACGTGTAGTGGCGTTTCCAGCGCGACCGTCGACCGGTAGACCGGGGAGTCGAATTTCTCCATTACGGACTAGGGAGATGCGTGGTGGGACCGGATAAACGGAAGTTCGAGGGGGGTCGGAGCCCGGGGAACGAGGACGAAGCTGTGCGTGAATGCGTCGACCACTCAAGCACTCTCGGCACAAAACAAAGGGATTAAAGAGGCGCGCGCGTCGTACGTCGCATCTCGAGTTACGCAAAGTAAGTTCCCAAAGTCGACTTCCGCTGACGTCACAGAAGACGCCATACTGGAGAACCAGAGACGCGGAGTTTGTCCAATTAATTTTTTTTTCTGGTCTGTATAGATATTGCGCGAGTGTGCACCCTGTGACGTCATAAGCAGGCCCGCTGCGGACACTGAGCCGAAACGTCACTGGTCTCCACTTTCCAAGCCACACCACCTGCTTTAGTCACTTGTCACCGGTTGCCAAATGCATGACGTGCAAGCACGCCTGCCGGTTTCGCCGCAGGTTGGACGACCTCAAAATGGTGACATATATACGTCGGTGACTTTGTCAATCGACTGGCTCGCTTGACACCAGGAGTCGCGCGGACAGCCTGTAGGTGAGCTTAAAACGCGAAGAAACATAGAAAACGCATCGGTTCTGTGGGTGCGGCACTGAGCAGTCGAACACGAAGTAGTGGGTTCGATTGCGAGCCACGGCGACCGCATTCCGATGGGACCAGAAAGCACAAATGCTTGTGTCGCCAAGTTTTGTGTGTATACGTCGACAGGACTCCGCCGGTGATAGAAACTGACCGTCCAGCTTCAGTATACAGCGTCTCTCGTGGCCTTTGTATTACATTGGGCCATTAAACCTCCCCCCCACACACACACATCGAGTCAACCAATGAACAATAATAATAAAACAAAGCTTTCAAATCAAACTGCTTTTTATGCTTCCTTCGCCGGTTTCGCCGGTTTTCGTGATCGGTCGGTGGTCGGACTCAGCAGAATACGTTCGCTCGCTGGCTTGCTCGCTCGTTCGTTCGTTCGTTCGTTCGTTCGTTCGTTCGTTCGTTCGTTCGTGCGTGCGTGCGTGCGTGCGTGCGTGCGTGCTATTCGATTGCATTGACAATCATCGTCGATGGTTTCTGCTCAGTTCTTTTTGTAATATATTTTTCATCGATACTGGTATTTCCTTATCTGCCATGGTGATCGGTCGCTCCTAGCGACGACGGCGATGTGCCAGGGCATGGCGACGTTCGAAATGAATTGGATAAAGGATCGTTACAAAACATTAACCAAGATAACGTTTCACGTTGCAACTTTGAAAGTTTGCCTCCAAGTGGACGACTAAGCCTCCTTGCAGTCTTGCCGCTTATGCGGTGTGCCTGAATAAGCACACAAGAAACTGAGAAGCGCTGCTCGGTAAGCAAGCGGCAGCGTACACGCATTAGTGCGTCCACTTACCAATGACGCATAGCGTTAAGTAATTAAATGAACAAAAAAAGTATAAAGAGACGAGGCGACGGGAAAGCAAGCTGGGGATTAAGAAGGGAGCAAAACGAGCATGACGTCGTGCGGGAGCGGTGCATTAGGCTGAAATTTGAGCGCTGCTTAACGCGTATAAGAGGTACCGTAATAGAATGAACTAAGTCTGTATGCGGTATATGTCGTTACAGAGTGGAAGTGCGATGATTTTGCGCTGAAATGAAAACAAAAAAAAAATGTTTCCGCGAGGAAGCTGGCGGTGCTCCGGTTGAAAGGGAGAGGCTTTTTACAGAAATGTGATACGTTCGCATGACGCATCGGCTGATACTTCCGGCCATTCGAATGCGATGACGCATGAAATGACGCACGCAGGACGCACTCCACACTGGCACAATATACTCTATTGGGCGAACTCACAGCATGCCGTTAAGGTCAGTGTCTTCGAAAAGCTCCGATTCACTGGTAGCAGAAATAACCCCGACGCGTGCCTGTTTGCACAAATGATGCATACAGCACCAGTGTACATGTGTGTGCAAGCTACGAGTTACATGGGACGCAGAGAAATCGTGTGTGATTCTACAGAAAGAGTAATGTGCTCTCAGGCGCACATTGCATATGTGTTAAAAGCACTGCGGTGGTGAACATCCAGGTTACAGATACCACATACGAGACGTACACACACCCCCCGTTCGCGCACACGCATGCATACGTGCCACGCAGAAAATTGAGAGGATCAAACAAGGCCAGCGCACCCAGCCCATGCCTCTACCCTCTCCATTATAAACAGGGTTTTAGCATTCGCTTTCAAAGCAGGATGTACGCGAAACGCACACACACGCACACACAGTCCAGCGCTTCCCGCGAGCGCACTCAAGAAACCCGAGAGTGAGAGAGTGGAAAAAGGATGGAAATGGAGACAGAGAGGGCGCTCTCCGCGCAAGCTTTGCAAAAGCGCCATTCAATAGACTCACCCGTACAGCTACATGGGCGCCCCCTATACATATATGTATACATACACGCGCGCTTTCAATACCTCCTACTGTTTATTTTGTGCCTTGCAGCCGCCCTTCCATTTCCCGCGTCTCACCCGGCGTCCCGCACTCTCCTCTCCCGCGCTTCGCGTTCTCTG
Organism: Dermacentor andersoni; assembly: GCF_023375885.2. Lineage (NCBI taxonomy): Eukaryota > Metazoa > Arthropoda > Arachnida > Ixodida > Ixodidae > Dermacentor > Dermacentor andersoni. The sequence continues at coordinate 91,865,510 of NC_092824.1, read as the reverse complement.
CGTTACACTCACTCGCTATTACGCCGGCAGAGGCGCTCGCAACGTTGTACACGTCTAGAAATGATATGTGGCGAAAAGGCAAAAGAAAAAGGTGAGGGGGGGGGGGGGGGGCAACTATGCACGCATGCAGTACTCGTCTTTCGCCTATTTCTTTTATTTTTTCTCCGTGTTGCCTGGCTCGGATTTTTTTTTTTTTTCGAGTATGCTCGTTCCGCTTCAGAGTGGACGATGATGGGTGGGCAGCGCACAAGGGCAATCGGAGAGCAGATGTCTGCGCACACCGCAGCTAAGTGCATGCACACACAGAAGGGCTTTCCGAGAACGTCGAGAAATACAAGCGCAAGTAGAACAACACGGCAAAAATCGAGCCAAAGGAGAAGAGGAAGAAGAAGAACCTAAAAAGAAAAGATGCGGTGGGACGAGAACGGTAAACGGCAATAGGTAAAAACGGTAGAATGAGGAAAAAAAAGAACAAAGAAAGAGCCATGGACGCGCCGCCTCTTGGAAAAAGCGTTCCAAATTCCCAAAACTCGAAATGCAAGACGAGTGCAGAGATCGAAAGACACAGATCAAGACACATGGGTGAGAAAAGAAAGAAAGAAAGAAAAATAGAAAGAAAGAAAGAAAGAAAGAAAGAAAGAAAGAAAGAAAGAAAGAAAGAAGCGATGCTTTATTCGTCGCTGCTTTCAGCCGAATGCACACCATGTACGAAAAAAGAAAAGAAAGAAAAAAAAAGTGTCCAGGACAACAAACGCTTCCGTATTCCAGAGCGCAGCCAACCTGTACTCGCCCCAGAAAGGAAGCAACGCGCAAGAGGAGCAACTCCGAGGACACAAAAGAAAGGGGGGGGGGGGGGGGGCGAGCTGGGTGCACTTGGTCGCGCCTTACTCCGATGATTGCGGGTTGTTACGCCTGCAAAGAGAATGGGACGACGGCGGCGGCGGCGGCAGAGGAAGGGCGCGGACGGCCGAGAGGAAACGGCAGAGCGGCTCGAGGCCAACGTCGAATCTTAACAGGAATTGCGAAGAACGCGGCGGTGCCACTCCACGAGGAGGGAAAACTGCCTTCGGCATGCACTTCGGGTTACACTGTTTGATGCGCCTTTAACTGTCTGTCTTTCTTTTCCTTTCTTTCTTTCTTCCATTCCTTTGTTGTTGGTTTTTCTTTTTTTTTTCTTAGCGAGCTTGAGACAGAAACAAAGCAGGTAACGCAACGTTCTATAACTGCGGTCGCCGAAACAGCGTCGTTAGAGTAGACTAAAGGGAACCAGCCCAGATTCTAGTTGAGGTGAAAAAAAAAAAAAGTTGTTCCGGCGATGTTGTGTGTAGAACAAATGACCGGTGGTCTATTATACTTACAAAACGTCTGGGAAGGAAAGCGCAGTCAAGGACAGCGGGGAATTAGGCGATAAGACGAAATTAAGAAATTCGGAGGCATAGAATGGGGTGAGCTGGCACGAGACAGGAGTAATTGGAGATCGCTGGGAGTGACCTTTGTCCTGCAGTGGACATAATTAATCACTGCTGCTGCCGCTGATAATAAGGAAACAGTGCTAAACAAAGACGATGACAATAAATAGCCTGAAGGATGACGCTTTCAATTCTGTTTTCCCTCAATAATCGACCGAACCGACCGAACCGGACTGGCCCGGACCGACCGGCCCGGACTTGACCGAACCGAACTGACCGGAACGAACCGGCCGGACCGGACGGGACTAAACCGAACCGACCAAACCGGACGGGACCGAACTGGCCGAACCGACGGGACCGAACCGACGGCGCCGGACGGGAACAAGCCGAACCGACCGGGACCGAAGCGAACCGGACCGCACCGATCGGACGGGACCGAACGGGACCGAACCGAACCGACCGGACCGAACTGAATCAACCGACACCGACCTGACCGAACCGACCGACCAATGATGCTGCTATTACTACTGCAGTATATAGCAGCAGCTGTACAGTACTACTACTGCCAGTAAAGCTAGTCATGCGAGCAGTAACGCTACTATGCTGCTACCGTAGTGGCTAACAGCCATAGTAGCATTAGCACTATAGCAGTATGACTCTGTTACTGCACAGCAGTATTGCTGCATTAATAGCAGTAGTACCAATAGTATTTATGCCAATGCCAGTAGCATGGCACTAACAAAAGCAATTAAGCAAAAGAAACGGCATCATTCCATATTAGCACTGGTAGGAAGCTCCAACGAGATGACATAGAAGCCGGTAGCAACGGACATAGCCGTCAGGAGCCGTAAACGACGACAAGGCCAGTTAAGCCCGTGCTGAACCCGACAGCAACGACCGCTATTTCTTTTTTTTCTTTCTTTCTTTTTTTTTTTTTTTTTGCGGATGTGAAATCGGCGCTACGGTGCTCGGTTTTCGAACAGAGCAGGCTCCGTCACTATAGCAGTGAGCGAAAAAAAGAAAAGTTGGAAAAATAAAGAAGACAAATAGAAGAGAAAGTCACCATAAACGAAGATACACGACGGCGTTCGGAGACGACCGATGTCTCTGTTCTCGGAGGGCAACCGCGAGATTGAGCGGAACCGGAGAGCTATCGCGCAGTTGGCGGAGAAGCGATCATTGTTGTGAGACTGGTCGTTTGTGCCGTTTTCCTTTCCATCTCACTTCTCCTTCTTAGAAGTTATGTTTGTTTGTCGCTTGCTGGTAAGTTTTTTTTTTCTTTCTCTTTGTCGATCGGACCGTTTCTGTGCTTCTGTTCCTCCGCCGATCGCCGCTAAACACCCCGCCTCGAGTCGGCCCGGGTCAGGGTTTAATGCGTTTCGAATGGACTTTGTTCCACGGCATCGCCTATAGCCCATACGTATAGCCCCCCTCCTCCAACTCCTTTGTGCACCGTTCGGGGACGGTCCGCGGACTAACCGTAGAAGAAACAAGGCGCTCCCATTTTTTTTTTTCTCTCGTTTTTTTTTTATCATTCTTTACAGTTGCTTTTTTTTTTTCGTCCTTCGGCGGGGAGCTGCTACTGGAAGGAACGCCCACTGGTCGTTTTCTATGTACAGGGTGCTACCGAAGAAGCTGTTCTCGAAACATGCCGGCCGCAGAAATTTTAGGGACGCTGCATCGCGCGTGGGGCGTTGCGACAGGACAGGCAACGGTGAATCAGTCGCGGCACAGATTCCGTTGCAGCGCGTTTGCATTCGCACAGACTTCTGCCGTGATATGAGACTCCCTAATTTGCGGGAAACTAAGGAAAGCTGCCGTGTATTCTCGTGTAAGGGTCGCACTTTTCTTTTTTTTCTTCGCAATTTTGATGAGGCGCGGCCCTTGCACGGGACCGCCGAACCTATCGATCAACAGGCTGCCGGCGCAGCCGGTGACTTGTGCGCACCCCGGATATTGTGCACGCCCTGACTCTAGTCATTTAGTAGCGGCACGGGGAAGTACGCAGGGCGCGAAAATTCGCCAATGCGTGCGTGCGTGCGCGACATCGGAGCCCCGAACGCGATTGTTTCTCCGTTGGAAAAAAAAATTTTCCCCAAATTCTGGCCTACGAAGTTGAGAGTGCGGCCCTTACATGGGTGCGGCCCTTACACGGGTCTGTACGGCGTCAAGTTGGAATTTATTAGTAGACGACGCTTCTGCAAATAGCAAAACGTCCACTTTATCTGTGAGAGGAGGCCAATTATAAAGCCACAAAAACAAACAAAAACAAAAGATGAGTGGCTATGTCGGCTTGGAGTCATTCCCACATCAACGTCTGTTTGGGTCTCGTTTATTGTTTATCGGCAAACGAGAACTACAATGCATTTCAATGGAACCGAGAGACTCAGGTTAGCAATTTACTATAAATATTTTTTGGGCGTCAACGGCGTAAATACGCGTTAAGTATAGTTGTCTGAAGTCCGTGAGGTTGCCTTGTTGAGTGCACCGCGCGAAATTCAAAAGGAAAGTAGCGCTAAATTTTGTTCTTTTGCAATAGTTAAGCTTTCACGGCAAAACGAATGAAAGTTCCTTTGGAAACTCCACTTTACAAGTTTAAGTATATCTTTACTCCATCGTTAAAGTCCCTTTCAGGGGAGAAACGAAAGCGCGAATGGTTACATTTGCTTTAGCAAACGGTCAACTAAGTCATTCATTCATTCATTCCTTTCTCGGTGCACTTGTGACATACGAACCACACTTTAACGGTAAATGGCGCCACCCTGACTAGACACTTTTGTATATAAAAAAAAAGCTAACACAGCTAGCTAAGCGAGAACTTCGTGCAAAACACCCAACAGAGTGTGTCAGCTTTAGCCAGAACCCCGAGAGTCGGAACTCCGAAGCGACACACCGCAATTTGGTTTCGCTGGAGTTTCATGCGCACTAGAAAACAGGCTCAGACTCCGAGTTAGACTGAAAACACCAACTTGCAAGGAGGCCGGTTCCAATGTCGTGCATGACGATTTAACAGATCCCCGGGCATGACGAGGGAGCCTGAACGAACAGAACGCGGCGCAACCCCCTTACCACCCGCTTCGTTCCCCCTCGCCAGCTATTCCGTCCGCAAGGAGGCGCTCCTTTCCGTTCCAAAGAACACGAATAGTTGAAGCACGGTGTTCACGTTTCGCTCCCGTAGGCTCGTCACAGGGAGTTCATTGTCTCGGCCCGCGTAATCTACTAGAACGATAGTTTCTCAATCCGAACAAAGCCGGCCCGCTTACAGAGGCTCATCGCTTGGGGGAGGTTAAAAACTGCAGCGCCTCAAGACGACGACTTTCGCCGTGGACGCGGGCCGAGCCAGCGACGCCATGTGCTAGACCAGCCGTGTAATGATCCTCGAAACGACTCTCTCTCTCGCGCGCGAGCCAGGAGGTCTGCGGCGCTATAAATAACGACACCCTCGCGTTTAAGTTATCCGTACATACTACGGCGGCGCGTAATGGCGGATGGCGTGAGCGCCGTATAACGTAGCGAGCGACACCCAGCGGCGGCGGCCGGCATTTATGTCACGACTCGGAGCACGTATCGTTTCTCCGCGCGGTCGCTACCGTGAGGACTCCCGTGCCGGTGGCACAAAGAAGCGCCATTGTTCTCTCGGATACGGGGCAGACGACACTGTAAGAAAGCGTAAATCAGTTCTTTGGAAGCGCCCTCTGCCGGCGATCTCCCTTACGTGTGCGGCGTGCGCGATATGTCGCGCATGCCGTTCTGCGTGTGGCCTTTTCTGGCGATATGCGAGCTGCGTCATTAATCCACCTGTGATGCGCCGCGGTCCCGCGTCTGCTTTAAATGCCTCTTGCAACATGACATGACGAAGTATCCGAGCCAGCTATGCGAGGATCTTAATGGCCGTCTGCGACGGTAAAATTATTTAAGAGCAACAAGAACGACACGAACGTGATGCAAGGCATGCGTATGAGCTCTTTTTATAGCGCTCAAGAATACAGAACTGCACCGCGAAATTTAGGACTTAAGATAGCTATGGGCTTGAGTTGCTTGAGTTGGGACCTAAATGCATTGAGCATAGTAATATATAAGTGCATGCTATAGCCTTCACGGTAGAGTGCTCTCCAGAGCTACTTTCAAACACTGACTGGTTGCACACTGGATCATTCTTATCTGTACAAATGTTGCTTTGAGAGTGAGTTAATTTCCAGTGTTTCGTACTCAAGCGAGAGCCTAAGCTGTTGTTTGGCAAGAGAGAGAGAGAGAGAGAGAAAAAAAAGAAAGGACCTCCACGCTGGGTTTGGTAATGGTTACTAGGTCGTAAAATATTTAGGTTCACCTCAGCCTCAGCGGTGTCGCCGCACAAGAAAATGCTATAGCGGAGGAGCCTAACCAGAGCGCGGATGCTCGTTCCAAAAACGGCGGTTAATAAACTGCGCAAGAAGATTAGCATCTGTAGGACAGGACAACGGGCTTCCAAGGAACGCCGTCGACCGGAACAATTCCAACTACCCGGGCACACGCCGGTGAAGAGTGAGTCGTTCTGCAGTCCGCGCTGCTAACCGCTATACGCTTAAAAAAATAAGAGAACTGCCGCCGAAGAGCACTACGCGCGCGCCCCCTGACGGTGCCGCTCGTCCATTATTGCATCCTTCAATTTGTAGCCGCGCGCGCGCAGTCCTTCACCGCCTCAGCGCGTAACAGGGATGCGCGTGCTCCATGCACAACCAACATTGGGACTGGCTATAAAGCTGGAAATCATCGCCGCGGATTTCTCTTCACCCCCCCCCACTGCCACCACCAACCTTCTCGTGCCTTCTCGCGCTTCTCTTACAACACGAAGAGCGTAACAGCGCTTCCTAATTTCCGTCCGGTGCTTCCGGCACGCCTTAATTGCAGGTGCCATTTACGCGTCACGGGGGTCGATTACCTGGCGCCCCCTTCCACGCTTCTTTCCTTTGTGTCCTGTAGACGACGGCTCGAGAGACAGAAGAGGACAACGCCGGTGACAGGTATACTCTTAACGCCGAGTACGCGCGCTCGAGTTACAGAGGGTGCGCGCTGTTACGGAGCGACAACCAGCGGGACGCTCTGGAGCAACACGGAGGAGCACGGTCGTCGGGGAGCCGTTATAACGTTACACGTAAAACGCGGCGAGCGTTGTGATACGCCGGGTACAGACAAGCTGCCGACCGCTAACACGCGCGCACGAGTATTTGCCGTCGTTTTCAGCGTAGAAAACGAGACATGACAAATGTACTGCTTAGATATTGGCAACAGTGATTCAAGAGGGCAAGCCTGAAATTTCACTTGCCGAATGTTTGCTGTGGAAGGCGATGAAGGCACACAAACAAGAAGCGGAGTGTCCCATCCAGTTAAAGGACTGTAATTTGTTCCCGGTCTTACTTTCCCTAGTTAACAATTCGTTCCTACAATCGGAGGTGAGTTCAAAGGACTAGATTATTGCACATCCCCTCCACTACGGGCGCGTGCCACGTTTCAAAGGCTCACGATCACATCGTCGTCATCTGCAGTGGTCCATGCGTTGAGGCCGCAACAGCAGCATATGTTATCTGCGCGTGCAACCACCTGATTGTTGGCCCATCCGCCATTGTGAGTACGTGAAATGTTCCAAAAGAACATAATCACAATCAACATCATGATAATCATTCCTTCCTCCCACCATCTGTCGTGCTTCAAGGCCTCTATGTCAACAAAAAAAATGTATTAGCATACTCATTTTCCCAGCGGCGTGCACCTCGCACGAGCCCTTGTTTACGAACGTGAAACTAGTCCGTATCGAACTTGGTCTCATCTCTACTCTGGCGACCTCTGCACTATAACCTTGTTACTCTTCTCTGTAGGCGTTATGTCTGCCTTCGTATAAATAAATAAATAAATAAATAAATAAATAAATAAACGAAGTCCACACGTTCATATTGGTCATGCGGAGACGGCGAGGAGCGAGTAGCCAGGTTTACTGCATTCGTGGTTTCCTCGTGCCAGACTTCACTGCGTGTTGTGACCGCCTTTCCGTCCTCCTGGCAGCTCGCCATTGGTTCAGACGTCACCGCTATTGCGAGGGTTAGTTACGTGGAACGACGAAAAAAAAAAGAAAAAAGAAAAAAAAGAGAGAGAGGGAGAGAGAGGGGGGCGGCAGACAGACAGACAGACAGACAGACAGACAGACAGACAGACAGACAGACAGACAGACAGACAGACAGACAGACAGACAGACAGACAGACAGACAGACAGACAGACAGACAGACAGACAGACAGACAGACAGACAGACAGACAGACAGACAGACAGACAGACAGACAGACAGACAGACAGACAGACAGACAGACAGACAGACAGACAGACAGACAGACAGACAGACAGACAGACAGACAGACAGACAGACAGACAGACAGACAGACAGACAGACAGACAGACAGACAGACAGACAGACAGACAGACAGACAGACAGACAGACAGACAGACAGACAGACAGACAGACAGACAGACAGACAGACAGACAGACAGACAGACAGACAGACAGACAGACAGACAGACAGACAGACAGACAGACAGACAGACAGACAGACAGACAGACAGACAGACAGACAGACAGACAGACAGACAGACAGACAGACAGACAGACAGACAGACAGACAGACAGACAGACAGACAGACAGACAGACAGACAGACAGACAGACAGACAGACAGACAGACAGACAGACAGACAGACAGACAGACAGACAGACAGACAGACAGACAGACAGACAGACAGACAGACAGACAGACAGACAGACAGACAGACAGACAGACAGACAGACAGACAGACAGACAGACAGACAGACAGACAGACAGACAGACAGACAGACAGACAGACAGACAGACAGACAGACAGACAGACAGACAGACAGACAGACAGACAGATAGATAGATAGATAGATAGATAGATAGATAGATAGATAGATAGATAGATAGATAGATAGATAGATAGATAGATAGATAGATAGATAGATAGATAGATAGGCAAACAAGCACGCAGGATTGGCAGAAACGCTACAAAATACGGCTCCCACGCATTAGTTTTCTCAATGATACGCAACCGCTAGAGCTCTTCCTTAAAATTTTGCCTTCCTTTCGGGTCGTGTTGCGCGTTAGAAAGGTGCCTGCTGAGCTACAAGGACGCCTCATTACGAGGACCCACGAATAATTTTGACCGATTCCTCAAAGTGCACCGCTCCTTTCTTTCTTTCTTTTTTTTTTTTTTTTTGTCGTTGCACACCCCGTTGGAATGAAGCCCGGAATTGAACCCGAGGTGCTGCTCGGCAACAGAACGCCGCAGCGGTACACCGAGCCTCAGCGCACGACGTGTCCCCCCCCAGAATTTGCCAAGCGCGTTTCGCGAACGACTCCATCAGGAGGAGGAGAGGCAAGACCAGGGTATACGGGAAAAAAAGAGAAACGGCGCAGCCCGGAGGACTGCAGCTTCCCCGTTTAACAATGGCTCGCAACTGCGAGCGACACGCTGTTGCCCATAACTCTCGCCGAGCGAAGTTAACACGCGCAACTTCTATTTTGCGACCCGCACGGGCTACACGCACGGCAAGGAGGTCCGGAACCGCCGCCGTCCTCGTCGTCTCCGGCTGAAGAATGAACGCCGCGAGACGACGGGAAACGCGGCGAGGCGATATCCCCTCTCCGTACGGTCTCGCAGAGCGCGCACGCTCACACACGAGCACGACGGCCTACCTCATAGCGCGGGGCGGGGGAGTCAGAAATACTAATAGGCGGGACGTCTGGAGCGCGGGCACGAAGAGCTGGGAAACAGGAGCGAGAGGTATATATATATATATAGTTATATATATAAGATACGAAAAAATATCGCGGGGAGAGAAAACGAGAAAGCGCGTCGTGTGTACGAGTGGAAAAAAGGGAAACAAAAGAGGGCGCGACGGAAGACAAGGAGGATGTGCAAGGAGCAGCAGGAGCAGCAGGAGGAGGAGGAATGAAAGGAAGGTGGCAAGTCGACAGAACGAGCGGCACATGTCACGCGAGCGACAGTTACACTCCTCCCCGGTACACGGCAGCAGCGTGTCGCGTAGCTTGGGCGTCTCGCCCGGCGGAGGGTTGCGGCGACCCGAGCGCCACGGTGCGCTCAAGAGCGGCGCGAACGGAGTGGAAGCACGGCAGTTTGCACAGTGAAGTACCAACTGCAATATTTTTTCCAATAGTGACGAGGACTTTGCGTCCCGAACCTGCATTTAAAGGTAACCGGCGCTCTTCAGCTTAACCACGCCTGACAACCTGCCAGAATTAAAATTTTGTAAAGATCCGGCGGAGGAAGGGAGGTGGGGGGGGGGGGGGGAGGTAGCATGCATTTTTCCGAACTTTGCCCTGAGCACATACCTTCTCTGGTATACACACACACACCTAACACAGAAGCAGTAGCGTTCTTGGCAACACACACACACAAAAGAAAAGACACAACACAAAATCAGTACCAACATAGGCATGACAAGCAAAATATTGGTTCTAGATCACTCTTAATTTTTCGGCCACTTTGCTGACGCCGATTACACCTGCTTAAGGAACTCGTAATAAAGTTGCTCGAAGCAATTCAGCAGCTTTCTAATATATGGTACCTCCGCGCTGGAATCTCGCACTGGCCACCTTTCAGCGCCTTTAAAAGTGTTTTACGAATTCAATTTATTTTTCCCAATACACGACATGACGCTCGTAAAATCGTAGAACAGGCCGAAATTCATAAACGTTACGAAAAATTCTGGAAAGTTGGCAGGTTTGACTTAATTAAGTAATGACAACAACCGTGCGGGATCGGATGGTTTAGTTACTGAGCGTTAGGTCCACACCTAACATCGATGTCATTGAAGTTTACAGGAGGCAACATATGCTCAAATTATTTGTCGGGCGTCATTTTATACATGCTCTAACACGATACCTGGCGCCACAGTTACGCTTGTTAAATCAAGTCAATTTTTTTCCTTATTTATTCTTCCTATTTCCCCTTCCCCAAGTGCAGGGCAGCGAACTGGGTACGTCCTTGCTTAACCTCCCTAACTTTCCCTTTCCGTTTCTCTGCCTCCCTCTCTATCCAATAAATTTCACTCCAACTGATGTCATCTCCAGCCCCGACAAAAATACGTGAGAGATCCAAACTCGGGAACTAATTAATGCATAAGGAGCAGCGGTCCCCTGTGAAATTTGAAAATTTGCAGGTTTCTAAATGTTAGCTGGTTTCAGGCGTATTCGATCGGTGTAACTGTACTGCGACATCCATTTACTCACAGCGCGTTGATTGGCTACGACAACAGAATCCTACATGGAGCAAAGCGGCGGCGCACCTTCCATCACCGTCATTTTCACGTCGCACATACGAGTAGTTCTCAAGTTAGCTGACACAGGATGCCCGCCAGTCGAATGAGCCTTCGCGCTGGACTGTACGTCATGCGTAAGTTTAAAAAATGTGCCTCAAAATGATCGACAAATAACCGTGGGCTCGAGACGATGGCGGTCTTCGAATAATCTTGACCGTCCGGATTTCTTTGAAGCGCCGCTCTGACAACCCACAGCACTGTCGCCCCGTCCCGTAGCGACGCGGCTCGCTTACCGAGAAGTCGAACCCGCGACCACGTGCTCCGCAAGAGAACTCGGCAGCCTTTCACCGAACTTCGAGGTTGAAATCAGCGACAACTGCAGTTGTGCTGGGCAATTACTGAGCGCCGCGAATACATTTTTTTATATCACACATGAGTTGTTGCTGTAAAATCATCTGCGCTTCAGAGTTCTGCAGAGGGTGTCTTGAGGATATCGTGTTTGCATAATAGATTGTGACAACAGCGCGCGCTACCGAACTTCCCTAGTGCGCTCGCTCTGTGAAGTTTCCCTATCCTTCCTTTTTCCGCTTAAATTAGTAGCGTATATATTATGCCCGCGCCCCTGTACGGGGTAGCCAATTGGAATTGTCTCTTGATAACCCTGTTTTTGGCTTCACTTGTTTCCCTCACTCTTTCTATATATTGAGAGGTGTTGGAGGAAGAAAGAGGAGGAGAAAGAAAAGTAAGGATGGAAAGGCAGGAAGGTCAACCAAACGCACGTCCGCTTTGCTACCCTACACGGGAGAAGAGGTTTAAGGGATGAAATGTTGGAGTTGAACTATATACGCAGTGCCAGGGACGGATCAGGTAAGTATAGGCAAGCAGCTGGGTACTTTCCGATTACAGCTACGAGTGAAACGGAGCAGCGGGAATGGAATGGAATGGAAAACTTTATTGGTTCTTTAACATATTAGCGAGTTGAGGACGAAGTCTTCATTCTTGAAAACTTTGGGTCCTCTTCAGCCTTGGGTGGGCCCCTAGTCCAGGGCACCACTGAGTCGGGCCACCTCGCTTGCGTGTGCTATGAGGGCCCTTTGGACCCCTAGCTCGCAGCTGGTGAGCCGGCTCTCCCATTGCTCCGCACTTGGTGTTGTATGTTTGTGGAATGTCTTGTTTCTCTCGCATTCCCATGTGATGTGATATAGTGTTGGCCTTGCTCCGCACCACGGGCATACGCCGCAATATTGTGTGGGGAACATCCTGCTTAGTACGTAAAGATTTGGAAAGGAACCCGTCTGCAGTCTGCGCCATCCTGCGGCTTCCTCCTTCGTCAACGCTTTGTGTGGTGGGGGGTATTGGAATCTTCGCCCCCTATATAGGTTTAGCAGCTCTGAATAACTGTCCCCGCAAGTAATCTGAGGCTCTCCCGGGGGGACTGAGGTGCCCGCTCGTATGGTGAAGCCTCGAGCTAAGCTGTCCGCCCCTTCATTGCCCTGAATCCCTGCGTGGCTTGGTATCCAGATTATGTTGTGTGTAGGTTGTCCTTCATAGAGCGGTGCTCTACTAAGGATCTTGAGTGCCGTGCTGCTTATTCTACCCCTGATATAGTTTCGGCACGCCTCTTGTGAGTCTGTTAGGATGTTGAGGGATTTTCCTATCCTGTATCCTTCCTCTGCTGCCAGTGCAACAGCTATTTCCTCTGCTTCGGTTATGTCTGATACCGCTGCCGTGAGACTCGTGATTAGTTTGCTTTTATTGTTAGCTACTACCGCTACTGCGTGTTTCCTGTGTTCTTTTGGATAGAGGGAAGCATCTGTGTAGAATGTGTTGTCTCTCTGCCCCATCGTTATTTCGTAGAATTCTGCCCTAGCCTGTCGCCTGCTGGTATGGAGATTGGGGTCCATATTGCGGGGGACAGGTTGTATACGTAGTTTCTTCCTTAGCAGGTCCGGTATTATTGCCCTACTACTTTGCGGTTTTTCTATTTCCCAACCCAACTTTGTCAGGAGCGCCCTTCCTGTTGTTGTGTTACTGAGCCTTCGCGCTTGTGCCTTGAGCTGGCATTCTTTTAGTTCTTCAAACGTATTGCTGATTCCCAGTTGCATCAGCTTGTCATTGGATGTGTTTCTTGGGAGATGAAGGGCTGTTTTGTATGCCTTCGGAAGGATTGCTTCGGCTTGTTCTCTTTCGGCTTTGATGGTTACATGGTACGGCAGGGAGTATGTGACCCGGCTGACCACCAGGCTGTTGACCAGCCTGAGGGTATCTTCCTCTCTCATGCCGTATCTCTTGTGCGCAACTCTGCTGATCATGCGGCCCACTTGTCCAGCTGCTCTACTCAGCAGGCAGAGGGTGTGGCTGCACCTCCGGCTGCCCTGCAGCCACATGCCGAGGATCCTGATCATTTTCCGTTCCGGAATGTTCTGGCCTTCGATTTTTACTTCGAGTGGGGCATCTGTTTGGTGCCTTCCCACTCTGAGGAGCTCAGACTTTTTAACTTTTTAACATCGCCATGGTCAACCTTGCGAAGAAGCTCAACGAAGTCCAGGGCATCAGTCATGCCATATATGCAGACGACATAACCATCTGGACCACCGAAGGATCACTAGGGAACAAGCAAGAAGCGCTACAGAAAGCCGCCGCTTGCATCGAGGAATATACGCAGCAAAGAGGCCTCAGATGCTCCACGGAGAAGTCTGAGCTCCTCAGAGTGAGCAGCGGGAAGGGCTGTCGTTTCCCAAACTTCACACCCGACAACCCGGCTATCCCGCTAGTTTCTTTTCGCGAACTGAGAATCGCTGCTTGCCACGAGCTAGCAGTTTGCCACGAGCTGGCACTCTCATCACTGAGGGCGCTCTACGACCGCTAACAGGCCCGCACAAAATCGCTCGCCACGTCGGCTCCGTTGCGGCGCCAACATTTACTTCCAGCGGATCCCGGAAACGCCGACAAGGAGCACACGATTCTCTGTGCCCCGTACGCGTCGGCGACGAGTATTAGCCCGTTCTAAATCGAGACTCGCCGCCTCCTCGGTCGGACCTCGCGGGTCTTCAACGCTTCCACCCGTCGCAGCAGGCGCGTCTGCATCCTTCCTCCTCCTCCTCATCCGCCTTCGGACGTTCTCTTCCCCGTTCTCTCTCACTCTATCGCATTTTCCTCTCTCCAGTTCCGCACACCTATACTACGCCAAAGGAGTTAAAAGTACATCCGCACCTCCTCGCCTACGATGCGACGCGGTTCCTGCGCGCCTGTCAAGGGTAGGAACCTGGCGCGTCGAAAACGAGACGTGAAGTCGACGACGACACCGAGACGCCTCCTCGGAAACGCGGCAGACGAGCCGAGGGGGAAGGCGTGAGGCTCGGGAATGCCGCGTCTCTCCGCTGGGGTGGCGGATGTGTCCCTCGCTATCTTTTCTCTTCTTTAACGAAAACTTTTATTTTTCAATGTACACGGCGTCCTTTCAGCGCTAGAAGTGTATGGCGAGAGGCGATATTTTATCGCGATACAAATTATATGGACACTCCAGGCGCATTTCTGCTGTCGGCGTCGCCGTGACGCTCCGCATATAGTCCAAAAGTCACGCGCCGTATATGCTGTGTGTACGAGTGAAATCGTACGAGGGTGAGCCGACGATGGCGGTTCAATCTCGCGCGCGCACGGGAGGAAAGCGGGAAGGAAGCGCGCCGTCTTCCATCGCGCGCAAAGCACAGGGTAGAGGTGAAGGAAGGGGGCCTTCTACTCCCGCGGCTGCTGGATACGGCGCAGCCGCGCGGGCCCTCTCTTGAAAGCCATCTGCGATTAGGAAAGTGCGTCGAGTGCTGATAGCTTCGTGTGTGCTGCTTGCCGCTTAGTTCTCCTTGAAGCGAGAGGCAGCATAAAGCCCAATTCGCTCGCTGCTGCTCCCGCGCTTTCTCACTCTAGCGTTTTGACAGCGAGTTTTCGTAGTCATCGAGTGAGACGTGTCCACGTTTGCTTGCGTGCGCGTGACACCGCGCTTGTTAATTAATTTAGTAAGCGAATCTTTACAAGTTTATACGGCTCATAAAACTACTATTCTTACTTCGTATAGCTGTCTACTAATTTCCTATCGCAATAGATGCTTCGCCTTTCGGGCGAAACAGCGATTTTTTTTTTTTGCAACAGATGATTCGCCTTTCGTGCGAAAGTGCGATTTTTTCTTTTGTTTTGCAACATGTTCGCAGCATTCGAGGCCACTGGGCAATTAAACAATTAAAAATTAATTCTGGGGTTTTACGTGCTAAACCCGCTATCTGATTACGAGCCATGCTGTGCAGGCGATAGGGGTCGATAGGTTATATTTGACCGTCTGGGGTTCTTTAACGTGGCCCCAACACATGTTAGACGGGCAATTTTGCATTTCGCCCCCATCGGAATGCAGCCGCCGTAGCCGGGTTTGAGCCCACGACCTTGGGCTTAGCACCAACGAAAAAGACAAACTGAGACTAAATCAACTTTAAACGGCACACTGTTTATCTTTGAATTGCCCCAATACAGAACAAACAAAGCTAACAAAGACGTGTGGCTGCCTCAACAGAAAACGAATTTGACTGCACTCCTTTTGCCAAATTGCGAGAGAAGACCTGCTGTCCCACCTCGTCCTCCCCATTGAGGTCATCCAAGAGGACGGTCTTCCACCTAAACTCTCTTTACGAACCCTCTCTGTCTTTACAAATTACCAACATTACTAAAACAAAAACACAAAACTAAAGGCTTTTCGCAGAACACTGCGACTCAAAGGACTAGCGAAATGAAGTTCAAGTCTCCCTTGCACGCCGTGCCGCAGTCAAATATACGTGCTCATGCTCATCAATCTCGCAGTATCTGTTACTTGCTAGCGCGAGTGCACGTTGACGAACTTGCGTTAGGAATCCGTGGATACACGCACCTTGGCGCGATGAAGCCTCTGTGCTAGCTGCGAGGCGGCATCGTGGTGTCACCTAGTATGCGCTCGATGAATGACTGTGGCCCCCAAGATTTCACTGGTAGCTCTTGTCTTTTTCTGTTTTCTATATAGTCTTTTTTTTCATTTGCATTTCGCGTAATTAAACACGTGACACACAAGGCGCAGCAGAGCAGATGACCCGATGACACTAAGCAAGACGACGTTACGCAAAACATTCCATCGCAAGTAATTTTCGTTACTACACATCTCGGAGGCTGATATGACACACAAATCGCTTCAATAAGAGGTTGCACAGACAAGACGCTACACGATTCAGTGCGAACAGCGAGTATAACTTGATTTCGCTAGTAAATAATATATATTAAATCCTACTCACGAAGGATCCCTCGACTCCGCGGAACTTCGTATTTATGTCATCGTGCGCGTCCTTCCCACCACACAACAAGCGGCGCTCCCCACGACCTCCTCTTCCACCCCATATTCGCCGGGGCCCACCGAGCACCCTTCCGTTCGAAGAACAAGAGCTCCGCAGGAGGGGGGTCAGTACTGCAGAGAGACCCCCCGACGTTACAAGCCGGACACGTCAGCGACAAGGAATCCCGCCGAGCGTAATGGTTAGCCGTTGCCAGTCCATCTCCTGGAGGGACCCGGGCCGGCCGTGCAACCACTTACAACGCACAACAGCGCACGTCCGCTGTCCTGTCCACATTGCTTGTCGCTCGATGCGGTGCAATCATCGCGGACATGCCGCGACGCAAGGGTAGGAGGATGGAGAGGGGGTGGGGGGGGAGGGGTTACAAGAGCGACGGCCTCGTGTCGCGATCCCTGGCCCGCGTGGTGGAGACGAACGATGCCGCCTGTATATACGGCGGCCGATGGCTATGTATGCTCCCCAAGCTCGCTTCCTCTTCTTTTTTTTTTCTTCCTCGTCCCGGCCACGTTCTGTTTCGATCGCCGAGCGGCGATGACGAGAACAGGAATCGGTCCGTCGGACAGACGATCGTTCTGTATTGCCACCCTGGCACATATATAAGCGAGCGTTCAATTACGTGTGTCGCAAGAGAGCGGGCATGGAAGGAAGCAGACGACCACAACGGCGCCTCGTCTTCTTACGTGCCGAGCAGAAAACGGACACGTTCTTTTTTCCCAAAACTACAGTCAGATTACGAAGATCTTCCTGCCCGTATACAAGTAGATTGGATTGGACAAACTTTATTAACCTGGTTCAATTTTAGCTAGTTGGTGGGTCATAATTCAGAGAAATTCACGGCGCAAACTAGACCAGGGCAAAGCACGCAACGAAAGGACGGGCCGTCGTGTCGTTGTGTACTTTGTCCTCGTCTAGTTTGCACCGCGAATTCCTTTGAATTATGCACATACAAGGGCGTGCGATGGTAACCAAAGACACCACCGGAACACTTGAAACGGCGATTAGGCATCACTCCACGGAACGGCTACAATTAAACAATAATTCCGGTTTAACGCGTGATACGTCTGAAGAGCAGCCACGAATATATACAAGCAACGATATCCTTCACTATGGCTGAAATAAATTCGGTGTCAAACGCAAGGGTACGCAACACATACATGATGCATGATTGGGCACTATCTCGGTCGACCGCTTATTGGATGTCGCGGTCGTTCGGTGCCTAACTAAATAAAAAAAATGAATAATTAGGTTTTGCGTGCCAGAGCTACAATTTCATTACGAGGCACACCGTAGAGGGGGAACTCCGGAATAATTTCGACCACCATGGGTTCTTTAACGTGCACCTTAATCTAAGTACACGTGTGCTTTTGCATTTCGCCCCCATCGAAATCCGGCCGTCGTGGCCGAGATTCGATCCCGCGACCTCGTTCTTAGCAGCCCAACACCATAGCCACTAAGCAACCACGGCGGGTCATAACCACGAGCTTACGTTATAAGCATAGCAAGCCAAGCGTTCACAAAGCAGCTCTTTATGGGTCTGTATGTCTTTATGATCTGTATCTCGTTTGCTGGAAGCAAAGTTATGAAGACCCATCTGTATCACCATCTGTGTCTGTGTCATCTCTCTGTGTCTCTGTGTTTGAACCATCTGTGTCACCCATCTGTACTTCCTGTTGTGCCACAACGTTGTATAGTAGGCCTGGTTTACATGCGCAATAAAAATTGTAAGTCAGCGCTCTTTCCTGTCACTATCTTACTTCTCATCTAGATCGTCGCGCCGCTAACCAAATATCGAAAGATCTTTGGTTAGCAGTGTAGTAACCGAAGAACCTCGCAAAGCAAAAAAAAAAAAAAAAAAAAAGGTTCTGTAGACGTCGCCTACGGCGTTCCAACCAGCCCTGTGAGCTCGTAGCGACATGAAGCTGCAGTTGACTAAAATGCTCCGAAAGACTGATCATGACAGTGAGTATAGTATTAGCAATCACGGAAGTCCAAATCGCGCAGAATTTTCACGACCGAAAAGCTTCGCTAGCGAGGCGGCAGAGCTCACGTGCAGCTGACAGCCTATTTCTGGTTTCAACAAACTAATATTCACAGAACAGTTGCGCACGTTCTGCTGTTGCACAGACGTAAAGAAAAAATGGAGATGAACTCGCCAATTCGCATTTATTGTCCCATTAAACCGCACAAAAAAGAAAAAGAAAATGCAGAGTGCTGACTAACGGTGTATATATATATATATATATATATATATATACATAACACAGCCACTTAAGCCTGCACGCTTGAACTCCCACATAAAGCACTACTGCGGCTTCGCCGACCAAGGTTCGATTCACGATTGGTCGTCGGCTCGACTATACCGATTGGCTGGTTCCAGAGCACCGGCCATTCCCCTACGCAGAAACGGGTTTGCCAATGAAGCGGCCGCTGTACGCAAGAAGTTTGCGGCTCAGAACGAGCTTACACAGCTTAAATCCGACAATGCACGCAGTATCACTTACACATATACTCACTATCAAAATAATCTTTCTATAAAATCCTCCCTAATCCCTTAAACCACTCGCAAAACACATTTATCCGAACGGGCCCGATCCCATACTTTGCTCTCGCAACGTTACGCATTGTTCTTGAGAGTACGTTAACTTCAGAGCTGGCGGAGCAAGGGGGGGACAAGATGAACCCAGCGACGTTACGTCCCCGGGAAACAAACTGCCGGGTAATACATTTTCGACAGCCGAGCAACATGACATTAAAACGGCCGCGTAGTTAATTAACATCGCCCAAGAGAAGAAGAGGAAGCCCGTTGTCTTATACGCACACAGTCGGGTACACCGACGTCAGCCCGTTCCTTGCACAATAATTACGTGCAGGGAACAGCAATTGACAGGAAGGCTAGACAGGAAGACCAAAAAAGGAATATATGAAAAAAAGAAAGAAAGAAAGGAAGTCAACCAAAATGACGAAGAAGGGATCAGTCCCCCGAAAAGAACGAGCAATCTTCCCCAAAGAAAGAAGACGGGCAGAGCGGGACACACTGTTGTATCCAGCCGCGACGCGCAGCGCCAAGATGGATGGATCGCCCCCCCCACTCGCCCCCCCTCTTCTCGCCCACCCACCCACCCTCCCGCCCGCCGCGCGCCCACCGGACCAACCAACCGCCCGCTCGCGGCTTTCCCATCCGTGAGGGTTCACACTAGACTAAACAAGAAACCTCTCAAACTGGAAACCTATCCTTCTTGTCCCCTGCCTTTCCACGGCACGAGGGACACTTTTATCACGGTCTTTTATTTTTTGCTTCTTCTTCTTTTCGGTTACAGTTCTTGTTCCTTCAAGCTACCCACGGTTCACAGTTTTTCGGCGGCAGTTTCTGGTGGCTCTATCCCGCCTGCATTTGCCCATCTTCTCGCGTGTCCGCGCACTTCTTTGAATTCGTTACATTTTACAAGTTCTTTCTTTATTTCCTTTTATGTCGGCGGCGCTGCTAAACGCTCCGTTAACATCTTTATAGAAAAAGAACGCCACTCCGTCTCTGAAGCTTCCGAGCTTCCGCCCTCGACTCGCCGTTTCCTTTCTGCGTCACACACACGCGCGCGTTGTACACTGGTCTAATTTGCACTCTGAATAATTCATCGGACCGCAAAAGGGGTGACTCCATAAAGTTGGCCTAACTTCTCGTCTTTGTTTGTTTTGTCAAAATAAAGCTGAGTTGAGACCGGCGGACATGATTCACGCGAGCAACAAAGGAAGAAGGAAAGAAAGAAAGACCATCTCCCCTAAAGCGGCATCCAAGTACAGCCAAACCTCGTTATAACGAAAAGGAATATAACCAAATAATGGATATAACGAAGTAAGTGAAATTCCTCTTGAAATCCTCCTAGAGATTGATACTGCATGACATGTGGTAATGGATACTACGAAGTAATGAGTATAAAGAAGCAATTCTGGCTCCCCCTTTCAACTTCGTTATAACGAGGTTTTACTGCAACTGGCAAACGGAAGAGTACAGCGTAGTTTAGAAAATGACGAGAAGTGTTCTTCGGTGGCGCATTGGCGACTTTGTGACACGGCCAAAGCAATTATATATTTAGTCAGCAAAGAGCGCTTAATTATGCAAACTATATTGACACTTCCGCAGTTGGCGAACAGTCTGTGCGAGAACAGGGTGACGTCGGCAGTAAATGCGGGTCCGCGGACACAATAACTCGAAATCAGGGTGCGCTGTTCGGACCGCCAACACGAAAAGAACGATTTGAGAAACGTTGTTCCCACGCACACGAAGAGTTCATTCCGACAGGACTACGCCGCAGGGCTATACGGCTAGAGCGACTGACTGGCTGATTGACTGACTGATTTGTAGATAGATTGAGTGAGCGAGTTATTGCTTGATTAATTTACTGTGTAACTGACCTAATGATCAATTGATTAATTGTAATGCGAATGTTCGCAACTTTCGTAGCCAGCTGTCCTGCTTCGTTGGATTATCGTATGATTGTCGTAGAGGAATGACACGAGGAAGTTAGGAAGGTCACGCAGTTTGGCGAATCCAGAAAACACGAAATTGCCGAGTGCGGTGTCGGGAGCGAGAGAGAGAGTGAGAGAGGGGGGAGAGGGGAGGAAGAAGGAAAGGCAAGGAGGTTAACCAGACTAAGTCCTGTTTGCTACCCTACACGTGGGGAGAGAAATGGGTAGTGAAAAAGAGAGAGACAGAAAACATGAGTCTATATCACACTTTCACATGCTTTAAGTTAGGTGCAGAATGTCTAACTCATGCCTATACCTTTACCAGTGGCTTCCATTCGGCAAATGTATACAGGTAAACTCGACCTCCCATACCACGGTAGATGCCCTACTGCAAAGTCCTCCACGAACAGAAAAAGTGCGCCTAGGTATGCCCTGTTGGAACCTCAGTGCTGACGCCAGTTATTGCAATCGCACCGCTGGCACGAGTTGTTGCAAATGGGCCGCAAGCCCCAAGGGTAGCGTTGGCCTGGCGGCCTGGGGCACAACTGGAAGCATCCGAAGGTCCCGGCAAAGCATGAGTCGACTGGTAACAGAACAACTTGTTTATTCTAGCATCGCAAAAGAGCGGCCGGTCAGGTCGACCGAAGTGGAGAGACGGGAGTGCACGTTACTCAACAGAAGAAATCGGAGCCTCTCTCTCGGCGTCCGGGGGCAGCTGCTCTTATACTCTCGGAGTTGAGGGCAAGAAGGAACGTCTCGGGCACGGACAGGCTGAGAGACATGTTGAGACGAGTGTAGTGACGCATCGCCGAGCCGGCGCCGATCAGACCTCCTCGCTTCACACTTGGGGAGCTCCTCTCCCCGGCTGCCGCGCTTTGACAAGCGTGGGCACACACACACACACGCACACACGAAGACACGTGGCACTGAAACACGCCTGGACGCGCTTGGCGGGGAGGCGTATCGGCGGCGCTGAACGGGCCAAAATGTCCGCCGCTTTGAACGAAGCCCCGGCGTCCGTTGCATCCGCGCCGGCTATACCGCGCGTTGTAGGCGAAACGTAACAGCCCCATAACGCCTCCTCCGGAGGTATGAAATCCGATCACATTCTAAGCAACGATGCCGGATAACATCTATGTCCATCAGATCAGACGTGTCAAACGGACGGCTCAGCATGTCGAAGCCGTCTATACGCGACCCTCAACGACTCTCCGACGTTTCGAAACGTTTAATCTTATATACTAACAAATCCAGTCGGTTTTCAGCGGATTGCAACCCGCTATCTCCGATAGAAGCATGCATGGTCAGACGTACGTGCGGCTCACAACTCAACTTAGTGACCACTCTTACGAGTCCCACCGACCCAAGCTCCAAAATAGAAGGGGTTGCAACTATTTCGCAACATTAACGCGAGCTTATCGATCGGCTGAACGACGCTCCTGAATACTGATGCTCCGGCAGTTCTTTCCGTAGCTCCCCGTCAGCCAGCGAGACGTACAAACGCGCCCGCCAACGCGTGGCGCACAGCAGCGTGCCGCTGCTTTATATCGACCTGTGAATTCAAAGAGGGAGATGAGATAAACCGAGTAAAATAGCACGGAAGAGGGAAACGCAGAATCAAGCGACAGACGATCTTCGCCAGCCGACATCCCAGCTGGCTTCGCAGATTGAAGACGCCAACCGAACACCTGTCTGTTCTTATTAATTTATTTATTTGCTATAGTTGTTACTTTCTGCCGTGATTTCTTGGCGTTCTGACAACAGAGTGTTTTAGCCGAGTTTACGGAATACGGGAAGCGTCGACGGTGGCAGCAACGCTGGTAGTGCCATCTTGTGACGTTTTCTTCAACTGCAACACCTTAGGAAAATTCATGTGTTTCGTCACTGTTGTGGCAGCAGAGGAAAGAAAAGAAACTTTAGGCCAATCTATGCAAACAGTTATTGCTGATAGCGTCCCTGCACCAGCAGATCGGTAGAATTAACACAGCCGTTGCAGTTAAACAGGTAGTATAGTTCCATGCGCTCTACAGTTAACGATAAAGTCACAAGATAGCACCACCAGTGCTCTAAAGCGCGCGTCTGTTCTCTGCTGTCCAGGTACTCTGTAAATTGTTATATGTCCACCGAAACGGTAAAACTACGTAATATCTGAAAAATTGGCATGAACTTCACAGAGAGTTTTACAATCACCGTGTACACGACTGTGCCCCCTCGTGCAAACAAAGGGAACACTGTAATAGCTTTCAAGAGGCCGTAGTTGCTAAACATACAAGCCGCAAATAAAAGTTTTCAATTGATTGAAATGTTCAACGGAAAAGCTGCTTGATACATACTGACATGTAAGATTCCAATCCACACCTCCAGAATGAATGTTGCTTGAAAACAACTTTTGTTCTATTTGCATTCTATGTTTTATATTATATTGCTCACAACACTGCGTTGTCTAATAAGAGCTGGTGACCGTCTACACGATCATCCATCCTCGACGGAAACACTTCAAGCGTCCACATAAGCATAAGTTTAGTATGAAGACACATGCACATGCGCATTTCAAATTCCATTACGCATCATATCCGTCACTTTTTCCCTCAAAGAAGAGAAACGGAAGAAAAGATAGGCAGGAAGGTTAACCAGAACAAAAATCATACTTGCTACCCTACATTGATAAGAGGGGGGGGGGGGGCGGCATCGAAAGATGCATACAATCACAGCCCATGCATACTATCACTGCTTTTCACCACACAGAGTAACAGTCCACGCTTGTCAGTATTAAAGCCACTTATTCAGGTTTATTGTCAGTAATAAGAAATATCTAACACGTTCTAACTTGAATGGTAACTATAAGTCATACCGCGTTATAATGAAACGGGATATAATGGGATCACGGATATAACGCATTAAGTGATATTCCCCTCTAAATCCTCATAGAGGTTCATAGCGCAGTACATGCAATAATGGATATAACGAAGCACTTCTGGCTCCCTCTTCAACTTCGTTATAACGAGGTTTTACTGTAGTTGTTTGACAATGAGTGCAGAAAGCCCTAAGCGTCCACACGCACGCATGCTTCCCACAGAGGACCTGCAAGCTATGCGAAGGTAAAACGAGTCTTGGTTTCTCAGCCGTGTACGAGGCGTCTCATGAACGAGAGAGAGAGAGAGAAAGAGAAGATTGATCGCAGGAACAATTGCCCTTCCAATTGCAACGCATAACTCACACGACAGCGAGAACTACACGGCACAGAGAAACATATCAGCTGTGTATATTCTCTGCCTTGGAATAAGACGTCACTTCAGAAGTGGGGTTAGTGCGGTAGGCGGGGAGTGGAGGGGGGAAGGGGGTGGGCGCAGGTGCATGAAGGAGGCGGTTCATCGTGCGAGACTGAGTGAAGAGAAAGCAACGCGAAGTTGAAGAAGGCAATAAAAAAAAGGGTACGGGCTTGTAACTAGAAAATTAGCGCCAGCGCTACAAAGCAACTGGAGAACCGACGTGGCGACATAAGCAAATATAAAAAAGGAGAAACCGGAGCAGAGATCGAGTCCGCGCGTTCTCGCTCGTCACGGGAGACGAAGTCTAGAAGCAAAAAAAAAAAAAAAAGGAACAGTGGCAACATCTACCGCGCGTTTAACGAGGTCGCAGCCGTGCAATACCGGCAATGAACCGCATCGTTCACGCGCGTGTGTGTGTGTTGTGTGTGATTGATCGTGAACGGCGCAGTTAATTTTCGCTACGCGGCCCGGTCCGCGCGCACTTCGCCTCTCGGCAGTTCCGTACAGTAAGTGCCCTTAGCCACGACTGACGCATTCATCAAATGGGAAAAACCGATCGAACGGTGCATCGACATGTATCGTCGCATCGTGAGAAGGCTTCGCGCGTCGTCTCATCGCGTCTTTCGTCATCGTTCGATCGAGCTGGACGCGCTCCATCTGACCGGGCAGTAACGTGTCGTGGTTAGTAAACTTGTCAACATGAGGAACGATATTGTCGACAGATGCATGAATCGTCGCTTCTTGTCAACTCCTCGCATATGTCGTATCCACATGTGCGTCTTAACGCCATTGTGTCGAGGTCAGTCTGACACTCGCTGGTGCTTGATGCTGATTGTAAATGCGTCGTGTTTAGTGTATAAACCTAATTGTTTCACCTATATGCGACAACTCTAGGACCAATCTCTCCAACGGGCGCTAAAGATTAATATAAGTTCTGGGGTATTTATGTGCCAAAGCCACGATACGATTACGAGGCAAGCAGCTATTGGGGGACCCGCGGGGATTCATTTGCCAACGGGCGCAACTAACGTATCAGGTAGTGACGTAACGATGCGATGTTCACGCGGCGACAAGCTCGTGTATTTATGATCGCCGTAAAAGGTTGGCGGTGGCGGCATAGTAACCTTAACGTCAAATGAATTTTGTTGTATTTCTAATTACTTCTGCCACGTTCTATATACCTTGAGTTGAGATGCAATTGTATTTAATGGGTGGCTTTTGCAAGGGCATCGCACAGAAGACCAGCTAGCGCAGGATTACACTGCGATATCGGGTGACGTAACAGAGAATGGCTATCGGTGGCGACATCTTGTGCCGCCGTGACAGACCTTAACGTATTGGAAAGCTTCTATTGCCTAAATCATTTATCGATCGATTGATAAAGGATAAAAAAAGCGCAGCAAAAGAAATATAATTTTCATGATTGTAACGCCTCCTGCGGCGGTGCCACGCTTCCGACAGGTATTAAGCGACGAAATATACAGTTAGTCTGTCGGTTCAGTGCTCTTTAGTTAAACACATTGTCACAAGGTGCCGCTACCAAAGAAGTGGCTTGCGCCTCCGTCTTCTGGTGCATCGTCGTATCGCAAGCAGTGCGCCTCCGCCGTACCAAACGCTTTGTATGGCAAATCAGTTCTGTGAAGTCACGCAACCCGTAAACTTAATCGCAAATCACGAACCTAATGTAAAAACTATAGAGAGCGGCGATCCTCAAGTTGCTTGTTTCGACACCCATTCGAAGCGACCTCACATTCCCACCGATAAGATACCGACTGGAAGTCTAGAAAAGGGGAAAAGGAAACGAAACCTTCATACAGGGCCTGCCTGCCCAGGATGTCTTAAAGGTATAGTCAGGAAATATCACTGCAGCACAAGCGCAAAATAGGAAGGAAAGCTGATGACGGGGTGCGCGTGCCTAATACCGGCGGCTATGCAATGCGCTCAACACCACCTAACTTCTCGCCTACTACACAAGCTTGTCAGTGGAGCACGGAACTACGCAGGCGGATTACAGAAGCCGGCTGCAAGCCGCCACCACGTACGTCAACGCCACACGAACGATATAGCTGTCCGCTGTCCCGCGAAAAAAAAGCCTTTCGTGTTGAAACACTGAATGACGAATTGGACTGCGACCGGCTGAGATCAAAGAGACCGAAATACACGAGGGCGCATAAAGAAAAATAAAAAAAACAATAGGCAGACGACCGTCAACGGAAACCATTTTAATTTTGAAGTGCGGAGACAGGAACGAATTAAAATTAGGCCACAGACACGCACTAAGGTGAAGGCGGCGGGGTGCTGGCGTGAAAACAAACGCACAGATACAAACAAGCCCGGGTCACCGAACGGCTCGCGTCTACAGCTCTTTTCCAGCCGGCTCGTTGTGGAAGAAGCGAGTCAAAAAAGTGGTGCGGAAGCCGTATGGCGCCACAAGCAGTTTGTTCATTTCAAGGAACGCCGTAACGAGTTTTCTTTTTTTTTTCGTTCAAATTAGACGGGAGGAAAGGGAATTAGGAAAAAAAAAAAGGAAAGCGGGGACGATGGAGCGATGACGAGGGCGCAGAAGGTGCGCGAACCTCTCTCCCTCCACGTGCACGGATGAGAGCGCGAAATTGCCGTTTGTGCGCGAAAAACAACTGCTCGAGTGCGCGAGATGCGAGCGTCTGGTCACAAAGAGACCGCCTACGTACATCGGCTTGTCAATCACCGGCTCCCCGAGACCGCGAATTCTTAACGAGCACGGCAAGCGTTGTACAAAACCACATGCTGATCTAAGCACACAAACAAGCGTTCTTTCTTTTTTTTTTCACTCGGGAACATATGACTCGCCTAATTACTTTAGTCGAGCCTGGCCTTAGAAACACCTGCTTTCCCAGAGCGGCTTGCGCGAACATGTAACAACGAAAATAATGACGAATTTACGAACGCGTTCTTAAATGCTTCATATACAGCGCCTAGTCTGCACAAGAACGCTTTCTTAAATTTATTATTCATTTTTTTTATTAAATGTTCGCGCAAGCAGCATCTTCGTGTCCGTGCTGAAACACGTGACAAAGAGACAGCATCCGTTATTTTGTCAGAGATGTAAGCTTCGCTCACCGAGAAATCGACGTGTTGAATTCTGTTTGAGATGGCATTGCCGAACAAGCGTGCGCAAATGTTCATGACTTTTCGTGTACAGATACGCCCGGTTATAAAGGAACGTGGTATACACGGTGCATAAGGTTATGCAAAGTGAACCTCACGTGATATCCGTAGTCTCCGTGGGGCTCCTCAGTCAGCATACAGGGTCTAAACAAGCCACAAGCGCGTTTGCTAATGTTTGCACTACATAAGCTTCGTGTGTATATATATATATATATATATATATATATATATATATATATATATATATATATATATATATATATATATATATATATATATATATATATATATATAATCAGACGACGTGCCGACCAACATAGCAGCCACGCAGACCTGGGAGGGTCAAACCACAGAAACCTGTGCTTTAATAGACTGCCAATGTTGATGCCTAACTGTAGTACCAGTTCATTCCGAGCGATACAGTTACGGGCATATGAGACACGAGAGGCAAAAGAAATATAGATCTGAGGATGCAATGTATTTCCGGCGTCTCGCATAGTTAGGCAAACCTTCTTTTTTCGCCAGTTTCGAGATTTTCTTTCTCTTTTTTTGCATAGACAGCGCCACCAAATTGCGAGAAATTACTTGAAATACGTGACGTCACACTGACGTAACCGAGGTGCGGGTTTCGGAGCGACACTCGAAAGTTAAACTTCGACCTTCATTTTTGCTTTCTAATAATCAGCCTGTCATCGCGAAATTACCGCCAACAGAGTTTTCACAGACTTATTTATCAGCCTCAATTGATTTACTGCTTCACTTTATTGTCCCTTTAATCACTCATTCCAACGCGCTTTGTGCAACCGGATGTCTTGAACCCCGGCCAGTGCGACCTGACCAGACGGCATCTTAATCGGAAGATGCCAGTATCTCCTCCAAGTTCTCTTCCCTTTCTGATGCATACCTCATCTAGTCGTTCAAACGTTCGTTAATCGCTGATGGGACGTCGCTAATGCGCGCGGGGTTGTAAAAACATCATCGCTTCCTTGTCGAAGGCGGTTGCGTTGACCCGCTGTTGATGTCTTTGTATGACCCCGGCGACGACACGCCCACCAACCCGGCCGTCTTCTACAGTCACTTCGGCCTCTTATTGTTGCCTGTCTCGGCGAACAACTATGCAGTTACTGGAACGAACAGCTGCAGCAGGAGCGACTGACCGACGCATCGGGGAGGAAGTTCCGCGGCTACTTAGCCAAGCCAAGCCGAGCCGAGCGAAGAAGCCAGGCGGACGGGAGCGGAGCGGCAGGCACGGAGGCGACACGACTGGATCTCTCACGCCGCGTTAGAGCAAGTCGACAAGTGCGCCCGACAGGCCACCATCAATCACGACCCCCTCATCCGCTACTTTTCTTTCTGCCTTCTTCCGATCGCTGACTCCGTCCTCTGACGCCGCGTCCACGGCCGAAGCCAAAGCCAGCCGGGACGAGCCATGCAGAAAACGCGCCAGCGGTGTAACGGCAAGTCCGGCGAGTTTCCGCAGGCTGTACTGTACACCCGATGCGGCCCAGAACAACTTTCTTTCTTCTTTTTTTATCTGTCACGCGCGGTTCTGTTTCAGCGACGCTGCCAATCGAGGCGTGGGGGGCACGGCGCCGTCAGCGCCGGGGCTTGAGACATCAGCGAGGTGTGAAGGCACGTCAGCGGGCTTCCTGCCGACGCGAGACTCCATTAAAACTTGCATGCTCGCTTCCGCGAAAGCGGGTAGCGTTTTTTTTTTATTTGTTTTACAGGCGCGTGGTTTTTTTTTTCTTTGGCTCCTTTGTGGCGGTTGGCGGCGGTCCGACTCTCAACGTCGATGCAAAGGAGCCGGCGCAAAGGGCCGCGTGGTCTAGCGCGGCCGAGTTGCGTCCGCCCGTTCCTCGCCGAACGCCAACTGTTATAGCCCTCCGAGATGCGCGTGCGGTCACGTGATAGTTCTGGGGTTCCTGGATGTTTAAATGCCGTGGTAGAGCGCTCGGGAAGGTTAGGGAAGGACGGCCCTTCCCTTCTCCCGCCAGCCTCTCCCGATTTGGAGGCTGGGAGAGAGGGCACGGCCAACGGGAAAGAAGGATAGCACTCGCCTTCCACGCCGGCGCTCGCGTCGCAGCATACGTATCGTGAGTTGACTTGTCCATTACTACCGCTGAATAAAAGCGCTATTCTGAACAGAAGTATGCAACAGAACAGAAGTATGCAATAAAACAACAAAGGGCGCCTATATATATTCACTGCGACAAATATGCGCCATGAAACGCATCGTTCCTTTAATAAATCGAATAGCGTTCTAGAAGCGCTGGGCTATTCACCTACATTGACAAGCGTCGCCGACGGTTTTTTGTACATTACCTTTTCGACTCCTTGTGCATTATTTTTTTCCTCTCCTTGAGAATACGGATATTAACATGCATTCGTTAACCAAAGGCAGCAATCACGATTCTAGGCTTCCCGACAGCAACGTACATAGAACTACCAAGCTTTCAAGAAAGGTGAACTGGGTATTTTCGCATCTTGTCATTTTCGAGGGTTAAATTGCAGCCTGTTTTCTCTCTCCGGTGAAGTTCGATTCGCCACGTCTGGTGTTCTCAACTTTTGCTTGGTGTCTGCCGAGAGCGTTACCGTACGAGGTGTATTTCCTTGTTGTCTTGCACCCGACACTTGGAGGATGAATCTGCCCACTTGCAGAGGTAGAGAGTGGCACTATAGTTTGAGCTGTGCACAATGACCTTCAAGCAAACACCATAGCATATGTCAGGTGCGAGGTGCCACGTCAAGCGGAGGGAGGGGGTAAGAGGGGGGGGGGGAGTGATCTGCCACGTGGAATACAACGCTACAAGGCAGAGCAAACTTAGAAATGTTTATTGGAAGAAACGAAAAGTAAGGCGCTTGGTAGATACCTCAACCTACATGCGCGCTAACGTCGCTGGCACTCGAGGAAAGTTTACTGTTGCCACTTTGTAGTATCGCAGTTAGTAAGACCACCACGGAAAGTGTCACGTAAACGGAGTATACGCGAGGCGACGATACAAGTTTCGGCTGGTGTCGGGGAATGCGTGAAACGCTTACCGTGCGCGCTGTTCTACATGCAGTCAGTAAACCTACGCGATACGCGTGCACTGTAGCACAGAAGGGACAAAAGTAGTTCACATTCGCAACTTATGCAGCCTTCAAGATTGAACAAATAGAGATAAAGATGAGAAAGAAAAGAGAAAGACGGGGACGATAACCAAGACAAGGACTTCTGTTTGCTGCCCTACACTGGAGGCGGGGGAGGAGGAGTCGAAAGACAAGAAAGTGGCGAGAAAAAGGAGGGAGAGAGAGAGGAGGGAGGGCACGGACAGACACAGCCGTTCTCCATCACGGAACACTATCACGGGGCAGGACCGCGCGCGGCTAGCGAGTGAACTAGCGCGATTGCGAGCGATTGTCTCTGTAGACTGTAGTGAGGACAGCCACACAGAACGTGTTGATGGCTCTGCTCGCTACCACAGTCTACTGCGCGTATAGCGTTGTCGGCCATTCCAATGCCAAAAGCAAGAGACTTCGTAAACGCCACTCCTACAGCCACAATCGACAAAGCAAGGGTTTCAACAATATTTCCGACAAGTGCGTCTGGCAGGACACACTGTTCCACCGCGCCAGTCGCGACCTGTTATACCACTCATTACTTTTTCCTTTTTCTTACGTCACGCCAGTGGTTTCCAGGACCCCCGCAAGGGGGCATCGTTTCCCACTAACAAGCGAACACCACAACGGTGCAGGCCCAGGACGTCACGTATCTATACACTTTCACGGGAGTATCACCCGCGGCCTCCCGCAGCAATCACGGCCGACCTCGGAGACAAAAGCCTTCGAAACACCCTCCCCCCCCCCTCCTCCTTCGAGCGCGACGACGTTCCGCTCGCTCCTCCCGCTCTCACGGCACGTCTGGAGCGACGTGGGAAACCGATTTATCAGGACACGTATTCGCGCTATAAGCACGTAATAAACGTTCCCCTGCTGTCCGCAGTGTCTTACGGTTCTTTTACTTCTTAAGCGTCGCCCGCTCATTCCTTCGGGAGGTGTGCGGGAAGGTGTGTATCGGAAGAACGCGTCTACACCGCTGCTCGTACGCCGAAAGAGAGGGAGGGCTGCGCAAGAAGTTCGTGAAAACGCAGCGTGACGCCCTGCGACGCCAATGCTTACGCGTATATAGTCAACACGGTGCGCTGCAGCAAGACATACAGTCGAATCCGGTTCTAACAGGCGGGTGCCGTAAAAACAGTTCGATGTATCAGGTAATTCTATTTACCGAAACTCACCTACAGCGAAATTAAACGAACTTTTGCGATGCATTCGTTATCTACGGATTTGCTATGCTCTGTAGTGGAGAAAGGACGCCAGGAAGTATTCTATTTATTGGAAACAAACAAAAAATTAAACTGCATGTAGGAGACACTAATATGTGCCCGTGCCTTGAAGTGTTTCTCAGAGTAGCAGAAGAAAAGCGCTCTTGGTGCCGTCGTTCGATAAAGAGAACCACTTCATCCACGTCCGTACTAACACCGTTAGCGTGAATCAAACAAAGACCAGATGTGGGTGCGTGTGCGTTAGTGTTGTTAAACTGAGTGAAAAAGTCGTTAACCTTTACGAGGTCTTAGTCACCTTAAAGACATCTATATGACTTTTTGTACAGACAGACATTAAGTGACCTTGTTTTTTTTTTCTTTTCGACGTGAATAGCTAGTAAATTGCCCTGGTAAAACTTCTCAACATACATTGGCTTTGTTTACTTCCTCGACAGATTTTTTTTTTATCTCAAGGTTTGTATGAGTCTCCATCTGCTGCTACATATGAAGGCTTCCCAAAGAGCTCTGCCCAAAAAATCACCAAAGCTGTTTTTGTAGGCAAGAAATCTGATACTGTTTTAAGAAATCGCAAGCTGTTTCGCGTTTTCATATTTCGACCATTGACTGGACATCGAAGCAGGTAATTTAAACCTATACTTAAAGAAGAACATCGAGACAGACGTTTAGTAACAATTAAAGCATGATAAACAGCATTACGATCAAGTAATCATCACTTAGTTATTTTTTTTTCTCCCTAAGATGGGGTGATTCCGGGATTTCATCAAAAACAATATTTGCAGCGGTGGTGCATATCTCGGGAAAGAAAGGGAAAGTATTTCACTGTCCACCACTAATCCCTCCGTGACCCTTCCATTGATAGGATTAACGGAGGGGATTAATGGCGAACGGCGGGTGTGACGCCAACTCGGCTCTGGCTTCCAACTGGCCGACGCGAATCGCAGCTCCTTACGTACTGCACGAAATTGGCTACCCTCGGTATTTACTTACCGTGAGATGCGTCTAGTCTGAGCGAAAAAAAAGAAAAAAGACGAGGAACAAGAGATAACGATCTACTCTCAAATGGACTTGTCCGTCGACGTTATCGCCTCCGACGGGCGCAACCGGCGAGCGACCCTCTATATAGCGTTGCGGGTTTCTCCCTTGCCATTGCTGCCCTTCGTAGCGCTTAATGACGGGAGCGTATGAGCGGTTGCAGATATAAGGCCATGCGCGCAACTTAATCGCTCCCTCCGCGGGGACTCCGCGAGTAGCTGTCCGTTCTGTCTTGCCGCTCAAGAACGGCGCCGATAAGGATTTACGATCCTGTGGTCTGTTCGGTTATGTATAGGGGACGCGGCAGCGAGGCATTTGAGGCCGTGGCTTTGTCGTGTTCTCTTTAATGAAGTCCGTATCACCGGTGTACGTGATGCGAATATATCGTAAAGTGGAATGACGCAGGCAGTATGTCTCAGTCGCAGACATTTCTCCTTTTTTGGGTTTTGAGTATATAGTGTATGTGGCCGCGATATTTGACACTTTGGCCGGAATTCCTCGCCACCCAGTCTGACGCTAGGTCCCCACAGAAGAAAAGAAAGGTATCACGAGACCACTAATCAGGCGAGGTATCCACCTCAACAGAGTATACACTTTGCCAGCGTATGCAACTCTGCATCTAGAGATTAAAGCAGCGGGAAAAAGAACAAGATATACAGATGAACAATGATAAACGCGAGAAGAGAGTAGATCCCGACGAAAGTCACTTTACTGAGTCGCAACGACACGTCTATTCAAGGTATAAAAAGTCAGCAGAGAGGCACCCGATTTTCTTTAACGACTCTCATACAAAAATTGCCAGCGCCAGCGTCACGGCGTTAGTTGGAACAATGCAAAAATGTTTGCTCTTTTGCATAGCAGAGGTACTGCAGACATGTCGTGTAGACACTAAGGCACGTGACAGCCTGAATTCTCTTGAGCAGATTTCGGTGCTGACGATCGAGGTGCGCAGTGAGACGTTGGTTACCTTCACAAGGATTCTTGTAGAAATTCTGTCGTGCTTATGTTGTGGGGACGCTCGCCTATCACGCGTCCCCTGATGTTGCTTTCCCCGCATGGCTCTCGCGTCTCCGCGTAGCTAAGCGGCGCCGGCAGACGGCGTGGTTGCAGGTTAGCATGAGAGATGGCGCGAGTGCTGCGCTGCTAACGCCACCTAACGGCGGCATTACCCGGGCGCAATTAAGAGGGGAGCAGCCCGTTCCGTTTGGTTTCGGATCGGCCAGCTGCGTGGAAGTTCCGCGCGCTCGCCGGCCGTTCGCTGGACCGTCCTGCGAAAAGCTTAGGAGCAGGACACCAGAATAGACGAACACGATCATTCGAACGCGCCATTGTTCGCGTGACCGTACACGCCAACGATTAGGCGTTCGTGTTCTGCATGGGAGCAAACACATTAGCTCGCTAGCCGGTCGCGGTGAGTTGGACTTCCTCGATTTGTCGCGCGTCCATCGGTTTGTTCTACGGTTTGTGATTCGGCTATAGCTGGCATTGGTGCTGGAAAGGTGCAACAAATGCCCTTGTGATTGTTTGCACCACTGTGTCGTCATTCCTCTGCCTCAAGAGCACGTTTGAGACCCCACAGTATAAAGTTTTTGTCGTCTCAACTGACGTCCTACCGAGATGCATTGTATACTGTACGCATATATATATGCTTCTTGTAGGGTAGATGCACGCCTCTCAACGGACTTGCTAATTAAGTACTCGAATTCACAGACGATATGAGCTATCTTATGCCACCATTCCTCCTAATCAGCGGCGTTGATGGCTGCACGGGTGAGGTGAAAGGTTCAAGGAAGGCAGAACATCGCGCCTGATCCCGCAAATGCTAATTAACGCGTTTGCATAAACACGGGCGATTCTCGATGTTCCCGAGACTGACATATCAATTACGCGGACATTCAGATCAGCGGAGCATTAATTAACCGGTTCAATTAGGAAGTGTCAGGACCTCGGGCACGTCACAGTGAACCCCGGTTAAATGCTCGTCAGATTCGAGTGCAGAACTCGGCTATTACTTCCTCGGGGCCAGACTTCCTTCCTTTCCTTTCTGTTTTTTTTTTTTTTTCTTTCCGAAAGACCACTCCAGCGCAGATGCCGACACGTTCGGAGCCAGACGCCGAGCGCAAATCTCGCGAAATCTCGCGCTGTTTTGTCCGTCGCCAAATCCACTGACGGCGCCCGCGGCGACCCAACGCAGCTGAACCAGCACGAAGCGGCGACCCTGCCACAACGTCGGAGGTCGCGACACAAATTGGCCAAGACGAAATCCCGCCGAGACGGGACGCAATTAAACAGCGCTAATCCGCGAAGTGCTACCAGCTCTCTCTCTCTCTCGAACCCTCTACAGAGAGCGGCACACGCAGGACTCCACGAGCCCCAGCGCGCGGTCCACTTTCTACGCACGGCTTTCCAAGCCACATGCTCGAGCAGTCTCGCCGAATGGGTCGACGATGAAATATGCCACGCGCGTTGCTCCCCCCTCCCCTCCCTCCCCTAACCTCCCTCACATCCCCGCGCTCACTGCAACTCCGTGCGAAGGCGCATGCATATCTATCTGGTGCGCTGATTACAGTCGGGACTTAATCCGCTCTCCCGAGGGAGAAGCGCAGGCCTTCGGGAGCAGCGGCGGAGGCCCGATGAACTAATCCACCGGAGCTACAAGTTAATTGACACGGCGACCAGTAGGGAAGTGCGAAAAGGAAGGGGGCCCCCGGGTGAAAAGACGCTTCGGGAAGGGAGCTCGGGATGGATGGAGCGACGGTATACACGGAATTGGTCGGAGGAATGGGACTCTAATCTGAGAGGAGACGTCGGCCGGATTAAGCCGCGAACGAGGCAACGGACGAGGTTAACGGACACTCTGCAACGACGCAGTGTCCGAAGTACGCCCGAATGCACTTGGCACTTGCATATCTGGCTGACGTTTGTCAACACGTAACGAGAAGTGATAAGGGATCAGTGTTGAACGTAATGGGAGCGCGGAGCTGCTTTTGTATATTAAGCTCGCTCTATGAAGGACGCGCCCGTTTTTGACATAGAGGAGGGTGGACGGGAACGAAGAATACAAAGATCGAGTGATAGCTGCCAGCGTCTGCGGAGTGGTGCGAAGGCTGTTGAGTTCAGTGCAAGCAATCTTTAGTTAATTCACAAACTCATTCGCACGTAGCAGTCCCAGTAGACACCGCAGTACAGCGCCAACACAACATATACTAAAGGAAATTTAAACGTGGAAAAAGGCTTCTTCCGTCCAATAGAACTCGTTCAGCGCGGATTCGTTGGGTTACCTGTTGCTTGTAATGCTACTGTCGCGAGCTTTAGAACATGCAGGTAGCAACGTGCGGCTCACTGCCCTTCTCGCAAGCCCCAGAGCCTGACATATAGTAATTTTAAAGCCGGGACCACTGGTTTACTAGCGTGAACTGCAAACGTCACCCAACCGGCGACAAGTCGAGCGGAACACGCTGCCAGTTGGTTGTGAAAAACTTTGAGCAAAGCGTAGAAGGACTGGAGACACTTAGATCGGGGAACCCTGCTAAGAATGTGCCATTAGGAGCAGACGAGGAAGAAGAGAGGAGGACATCTCCGAATCCCGCGTCCCCCCCCCCCCCCCCCCCGCACTTGCTAATGACGAGCATTTAGAAACAGGAGTCGTCTGCTTCACGAATCGTCTGTTCCGGAACGGTTCGTGCGCCGGCAGCGACGTCTGTGTCGAACGACGACGTCTGCTGCGAAGACAGCCGCACCACTTCCGCAGATGCCCAGCCCACACGAAGCGAAACGCGAAAAATGATTTCGGAAAGTACTTAAAACCTTAGAAGCCCACGTGACCGGCAAGCACGATGCGCAATTTGCAGAGTTAAAGGACACCGCGATCGGGCGAACGTCAAGTCTGACAAAGAGAAGAAATATAGCGCCGTCAAAATGCCGGGAAACACTCCGAAAGCCTGCTCGATCAGAGTATGGTGAACTGTGCACGTTTCCCGGACGGGATTTGGGTACCGGCGGGGGACAAAGAGAAGCCAAACGACTCGCCTCCCACTTTTTAATTTCTTCTTTTTTGCTAGACGAAGAGAAAAAGGAGGGAATTAGACAGACGAGAAGGCTGCGAAAGGACCACCCTATAACAAAGCAGCAAGCGCTTCGTGTAACCCAAGCTGACGTGAGAAGGAACGCGAAACCGTCCGTTTAATTATGGTAACCTAACACGCGCTCTCCGATGATGATGTCGCGACCCCGCGGACGATGAACGACGGTGTTTAATATAAACCTCTCCTTCTCCCAGCTTCCCTCGTCTTCCCAACTCGACGGGCTAGCTCCGAGCGCCTGTTCCCATAAAGCACGACCTTCCCTGCCTCCCTACACCTTTTTTCCAAACCACACACGCATACACAAACGATTCATTTTCCCGGCAACTTCGCCTCTCTCATCTCCTATGTCCGAACAGCCCCCGTTCTCGACTTCTCTCCGTCTC
This sequence comes from Dermacentor andersoni, assembly GCF_023375885.2. NCBI lineage: Eukaryota > Metazoa > Arthropoda > Arachnida > Ixodida > Ixodidae > Dermacentor > Dermacentor andersoni. Next base: position 91,828,721 of record NC_092824.1, on the reverse strand, counting down.
TCTCGGTCATCTCATCATCAACGTACTCTGCAACGTCACTCCATTGTCCGAGCCCCAAAGCAGCTCCGCAGTGTCGAGAAAATCTCGAATTATTCCTATACCCTACTCGGCGTCCAACTTGGTATAGTATACCCGGGCTCCTCCGCTCTTCTCATCAGCACCGCGCCCGTACAGGACGAGCGGACAACTTTCGCATAAGCACTGGGGTACCGGGGTCCGCGCAGTACGAAGCATGCGCCGCGCCAACCTCCCCCCCCCTCCCCCCTTTCTCTCAACGCGCTCGCGTGTCCAATTAAAACGAGCGATAGCAGCCCCGAAACCCCTCTTCCGCGAGTTTCCCAAGAACAGCCCGCTTGTTAGCCGCCGAGAACTCGAGCCGCGCTTTCGCGACCCAGCGCGAACGACTCGCGCGTCCCTCCTTCCCCCCCTCCCCCGCCTCCCCAAAGCACGCGCGCGCCATTGTCATCGTCATCGGCCTGATTAACCCTTAAATCTAACCCTTGCGCGCACGGCTCCGGGCTTCGTCCGCATTCCCTCCCTCCCCGCTCCACCCCGTGCCCATCGTCATCGTATGTACATATATATATATATAAGTCCACGGGACACCGTGAACAACGAACTGCTTCGCTGGGACCCGAACTCCGCAGTATATGCGGCGAGAGAGAACCACTCCGCCGCTGCCCCGGCGCGGATAATCTCTCGACATCTCCGCGAACGCCGCTTCGCTCGGCTCGTGTTCCGCCCGGGTCCCGTCTCGTATATAAAAGGCGCCGGGGACAGCACAGCGTCGCGGCTTTACGAGAAGAGCGGCGCGCGCTGTGGGGACTAATCCCGACAACAACCCTTTCTTTCCCCATAGGAGGACTCCCTTTTCAATTCCCTCACACTCCCCCTCCCCCGGAGTACCCCAACTGTCTCTCGTAAGTTAAAAACTTTTCCTCGTTCCAATCACTCGCTGATAGGAGCGAGCAAGTGCCGACATTTCTTCCTCTACTAATTCGGGTGTTTTTTTTTTTTTTTTGTTAACGAGACCCATGCTTCGCTGAGTCGTCAGAATGGCAGCTATAGCTGCCTTCTGAGCAGTCACACACTGGAAACAAAATAACAAGGAAAACAAACATCATTTTCGAGCCGGATAGTTTCGAAGTTTTCGGAAACAACGGCATACGAGCCGACGCCATGTGCGGAAGCGAATATGTTGCGTCGAACTTCTGTCTCTCTGCGATGAGATCGGTGTTCTGGATGTGCTGCTACAACGTGTATTGAGCCAGCGTAAATAAACACGCGCAAAAAAGAAAAACGAAAAAAAAGTGCATACACGACAAGGAATATTCTCATTTAGCGAAGGTTAAACAAGCCGCTGTGTAAACATAATCGCGCGGATCATTCGCTAAATAAGCACAAACAAACGTATAGACGCAGCTGGAAAAAATACTCCGAGCGTTTGACGATATGACGACTGTTCTGTCGCTCCTTCTTGCATCTGATAATGAGCCACCTCGCATTTGACTGCTGCTGCCCCTGGAAGTTGTAATGATGCGCCCAATTAAGAGAGCTGGGAAGTTTAAAGAGGAGTGCTGGACGCGATTAAAATAAAAAAAGGAGGTCATAAGAGACATAGAAATGCACCAATCACCGGACAATTGAGACGGCTGCAACAGATATAACTTTCGTGAGGCGCGTAATACTGTCCAAGGAAGAGAAAAAAAGAAATCCACGGCTTCCCATTTCAGCGCACATGCATGCAGTTGTATGCTAATTAAGAATTTCATCGAGGGAACGCGCGGCGAAACTTCGTGCAACGTGAACGCGGACGGATTCCGAAAAGTAAGAGAAACTGCTACGTGTTTAAAACAATGATATGAAAAGTCTCGATCCGAAATACACACCTGATACATTCTATACAAACATGCTTGAGCAAAAGAACGAGAAATCGAGCTGCGTATGCGAAAGGTTGGCGCACTATATATATACGTACAGGGTCACATTTTGCACAGCCTTCCGAGTGAATCGCAGAGTTCCTGACAAAAATTATGGCGCTGCGATCTTTCGACTATCGTGGGAGTAACGAGGTAGTGCACGTATTTGTCTAACATTTGTGTTTGCGGCTCCAGACGTTCTCGCGATGTTGTGCATAAATGATGTCTAAAACATGGCGTCTATGATGCGTTTAGGCTTCGCGATCTGTTTCCATTGCTCGGAGGGCAGCGGATGAGGCATAGATTTGCACTCCACCTATTACGCTTTATCTTTACATATTTCCAAGGAAAAAAAAATGCAAACTCAACGCGCATGTAGCAATATAGGTGAAGTCAAGCTTTCGTTAGACGGTTAATTAAATGCTATCACCGGCGATGCGTATGCAGTTGTGTTTATCTTTCGTCCTATGTGCAACGTGTAAAATCATGCAATGTTTATCCTCATGTAACGCAAATGTCACAACCTTAATCTCACGCAATATTTATTTATATTTGCACATCCGCGCCTCAAGCAAGCTATATATATATATATATATATATATATATATATATATATATATATATATATATATATATATATATATATATATATATATATCGGGCGGATGCACAGTGTGAGACGTACGTCTAGCGCAGCAAAGTCACGATGACGTAGGCGATGTTTTATACTTGTTGGGAGAGGAATGGCGACGACATATGTATGCGCAGAGATTCAACTTCCGTGCACACACGTAATCATTGCTGAATGTTGCAGAAAGTCGGAAAGCTGTTTAAAACCGCGATGTCGAAGTTCGGGCGAACCCACATTCGTGTTATGCGCCCATCAATGTTATAGCTGGCTGAACCTCCTTCCTCGCGTCTCCAGCGTATAGACGAACAAGCCTCAGAGTTCTCTCGCGTAATTTCGGCAAGAGATTCTACGCCAGATAGTTGTCTCTCTCTTTTTTTTTTAAGAGTCTAACTTAACTTTTTCTCCCAGTCGGCATCGTTCGAATTCGACGGATTGTCGTCGCTGCAGTGGTTTATGAGTTCTCAACAGCGACGGCGCCTAAGCCTACAGGTGCCGCGGTGCAGGTACGTTTCGTAACTCCCCTCGCGGAAGTGAATCATAACGCCCAGTGGTTTCCCAGCTGCCGACAGATGGCCTTGCCAGCCAGTATAGTGCAACGTTAACTCCATATCACAAACTCGTCGTCGAGGCACTTCGAAACGCTAAAAAAAGCAAAGCAGATAAGCCGGCAAGAGAACAATATCAAAGAGGCAGACAGAAAGCCAGCGTTCCCACTCTGCGCAATGCGGTTGTGTCAGGCCATTTTTTTTTTCGCGTTAAGTTAAAGTTTTTTATGTGACATTCTTTTTTTATTTGCTTATACTTGAACGAATATCTACTAGCCTCAGACTATAGGCATACAGATGCGTCAATGCAATGCATTTTGTAAAGTACTTATTGTGAATAAAAATTCAATCAATCAATCAATCAATACGGCATTGAAGCGATCGATATAGGCACATGAACGAGCATGGAATACTATAGAGCATCTGGCAATAGCAACAGGGGAGATATGCTCTCTCCCGTTGTTTGAACTTACTTAAACCACAGTATAAACCTAACCCAAACTCAATGGAGCAAGTAAATGCAACATGCTCGTCTGCTTGTGATGAAATATCCAACAGGTAAATGTCGCTTGTGTGAATCAATCTGTAGCCTATAGCTCAAATAACAAAGAAAAAAATTGAGAAGAAGAAAAATTGTTAGCAACGAGAACATAACACACGCTGTTATGTCGCTTCCCTTCCCACCGTCGCTGCTGGTATTATTTCGCATATGCCGTTGCTCAGATCCGCTATAGGGGATTGGCCAAGAATCAGTGCACAAAGAAATAAGCTTCACCTGCAAATTTCTAGCACTCGTGAAGAACAAACACCGCGAGAAAAAAGGCTATACCTGTGCGCTACAGTTCCCACAATAAACTGAATCGGAGAGCGTGAATTGAGAAGTGTGGAAAGAAAATTGGGTGGGGGTGGGGGGTTAAAGCAAATTCAACAGTGCAACATGATGTAATTACTAAAGAAATTCTATACGGCAGCGCAGACAACCCTTTGTCTGAAACCCGAGAGGCGATGCTTCAAACAGAACCTACAACACGAATTCTCAGGCCCATATAGCCAGGTCTGAGAAAGGGATTAAGTTAGACTACGCTGTTCCTTTTTTTTTTCTTTTTTTTTTTTCATTGATTGAGGTGGCAAGCTGTGAGGTCCCACATCAACACGGCAGACTTTAGGCCACTTTTCATGCCAGCCTTATTGAGTCGCCCTTACTATACTGTACTCACCACTACAGAGGAAATTCAAGAAAGATACAGCGAAGGTCTTCGGGTATTGCTACTACTATAAAATGCGCTACAAAGGGCGCCTGCTGTGAATCGTTTCCCCCTTCTTCCTTTTCTTTTTTTTTCATTTAAGTCTGGGCGCATATTGGCAGAAGATTGAACTCAAGCACGACGAAACTGGTCAAAGGCGCCGGCCACGTGGGCGTAGAACACACGTAGACCACCACAGGGTCCTTTGTCTCTCGACACGCTCCCACGTAACCAATCGGGTGGCGCCATCTTTCGGGGATGAAACGGCGCGCGATTTACGAGGCGCGTCGCGCAGGCAGCGCCCCCGCGCGTGCGCGCATATAAAACACACCCAGGGCTCTCTGCTCACGCGCCGGGCCCCAACGACAAGTCGTAAACAACGGAGAAACAGCTCGACGCGCGGCGAAGCGAAGGCGCCGCCGTAATGGCTGTCAGACCAAGAGAAACCGTCGTCAAGAAGCATATATATATATATATATATATATATATATATATATATATATATATATATATATATATATATATATATATGCGCGAGCAGAATTAAACCGCGTTCGTCGCTTCCACGGCGTCGCGCGCCGAGATTCGAGTTGCGCGCATTCTCGTGCTTTCGACGAGTCCCCGTTTTTATGCGCGCGCTTTTAGCTTTTAAGCGAGAAAAAAAAATGTACCCCTTAGCTCATCCCTCTTTGCTTGAACTTGGTCGCTCCCCGCTTCTCCCGCTGAGCTCGTCGCGACAAAACTCGTTAAAGTCGTAAATTCGGGTCAGTATAGTGGCTTCCCCCCCACCGCGCGATCACACACACACGCGTCCAGCCTTCCTGTTGCCACCCTTGGGTCTTCCTCCGGCGCTCTTTCATCCGTCTATATGTCCTTTAAGGGAATGAATATTCCAGCTTTCCCCCTTTTACTTTGTCCCCCAACCCCAACTTTCACCGCTATGCAGAGTCGCCTGCTTGGTATGCAAGCGACGCGGGCGGCCATTTTGAGGATGCAAGTCGCAACAGCGGGCGCGTCTGGATTCGGCGCGGAGTTAAAATTCGAGCCCGTGGTCTCTCGCTCCGCTGTTCCAACTTCCGAATGCTCGGCGTGTAAACGAAAACGAGGCCCAGTGACCTTGAGGACGCACAGCACACAACAGCGCGACACTTTCGAGAAGTAAGCGAACGAAACCAGGCGTCTATAAAAGGCGGCAACTCGGAGAGCACACTTTTGGAAACTGCCAGCAAGGAATTGCGAACTCGTTGGTGTGAGCCCTTCGGATCTCTGCACGCAGTATTGTCGTAGGCGAACGCCCGTGAAAAACACAACACGCACAAATAAGACGACGGGACCGTGCAGGCTTCCCGCCGTCGTCTTCCTACTTGTGTACGTAGTGTTTTCTTTTTAGTTGGTCTTCACCTTCAATCATTCAACATCTGGCGTCATGTCTCTATCTTGAAGCAGTAGTGTGTTAGAGGTCATTGTGTCCTGTTTCGCTGCGAAAGTTGTTCACCGTTTAGAGGAAGAGCAGTTAAGAGAGCAGACGAGTTCTCGCAACAGCAAAGAAACACGACGTGCGATTTTTCACAACTGTCGTGATGAGCTTGCGCTCTGTGGTGTCGATGCTACATAAACGGACAGACGATACCGATTAGGAGGTCAAAGTGGCGTTATACAACGTCATTCGTTGACTTACTGATGTCTGACCCATTTTACGGCGTTGTAATTGCTCTGCGGTCAGCAAGAGCTTCCCTGATCACATATTTTGTTGATTTACACTGTTTTCTAATCCTCACTAATGCACCGTGATAACGTACTGCACTCACTCACTTGCACGTTCGAATAAATTGCTTAATTGTTACAACCATGTATGCCTCTATGACTTACGCTGCAGCCGCGGGAGTTCCTCAGTGAAACTCACCTACGGTTGAATCACTCATTCACTCATCAACCGACCAACTCTCTCACCGAATCACCCACCCAATCAACCGCCTGTTCACTCAGTCGTTGCTTATGCGCATGAACGCGAACCTGCACTCCCTCCTGCTTTCACACTCGCTCACTTTCCCGTCCACCAATTCACTCTCAACCTATACCTAATGTCCAACAGTCCCTGGTACAGAGCGAGAACTGGAGGCCATGACGTAACGAAGGATACACCGATTTCAATACAACAGATTCCGGAACTCGAACACGGGAGGAGGAGGCAAAGTAGGCGGACGAACCATTCGAGAAGTTAATCGAGGAATCTTCAACCTTTAAACATTTTGTTTCCACCGCGCCCCTTTCACCTGTACGCCACTATATATCACCATATATCTTCTTGACGCGTGCCCGCAAGCACGGGCAAGACGGCCTACGACGCGTTCGCCGTGACAACGTTCAGCCTCTAAAAATTTTGTTTCCAGCCCCCCCCCCCCCCCCCCCCTTTCACCTGCACGCCACTTTCGTACTCCCCACACGACACTCAGATACGCTGTTGCGCGCCTCGCCACCCCACGTGCACGCGAAGCAAGCGAACCGCTGTGAAACGGCCAAGCGTTTAGCGCAACACGTTAATTGCCGATACTGTCGACCTAGAGTTTACACCACGATGCGCAGAGGCATCGCCCGTGGAACAGCGTTTCTCCGACCCGAATGACGCGCTTCCGTAGCCAGAAGAACAATGCGAGAAGAGCTCGCGTCCTGCGCCGCTGACTTCACCTGGCCCGGAAAAACATTTCACAGCTCTCATATTTTCTTTCGCTCAATCATTAATCCTCGACGCAGCATCACGAAACAAAAGCTCCAAGCCTCGTTGCCGCACTACAAATTAAAGAAGAAAAAAACGCACGCAAAAGAAAGGAATGATTGAAATAATAACAGCGAAACTGCAGCGCGACCGGCGACGTCTTCATTTCCACGTCGCCAGTAGCAGCACGAAGCGACGCCTATTCGTCGCGATGCAGTTCGTGCCCACGCAGCAAAGCCTCCGGGGACAAGGGCGACTGGAGCGGACCGTGCGCCTTGTTTACTGGTGTTTACAGCGGCGCCAGTTCTTCATCTCCCTGCCACCTCCCCCCACCGCCACCTTCTATCACGCTGCCCCGGCGCTGCAAGTCTCGCGAAATCGCCGGCGGGAGGACAGTAAAATCGTCTCAAAAAGCGATTCGCGAGAACTTTCGTTCGTGGCTCCCACTGGTGTGTACAACAGACCTCGGCCACCTCGAAGCTCACGCGCGCGAGAAGTGCCTCGCCGTTGTTTCCGGCGTTATTAGTCACCATATATCTTCTTGACGCGCGCCCGCGAGCACGGGCAAGACGACCTACGACGCGTTAGTCGTGACAACGCCGAGATCCCTTCACCTGAGAAAAAAAAGGATAAAGAAGAAAGTTAACAATACTACAGGCGCGCGGTCGGGTCACGCAGCTACCGTATATTGTAGTATAGGCGGGCGGGAGACGTCGTACGTGTACTACAGAAACGCGGCAAACGTTCTCGGGCGTTTCTGTAATGAGCGAAATAAGCGCTTCGAGCATGACCACGCGCAAAAGAAATGCGGATAACAAAGAGAGCTCAGAGGGAGGATGTCTGTTGCAACGTGGACCGCGCGCGCGCGCGCGTACCCACAGCGGTCGGCGAAAACTCGCCCTGGCGACAGAGTCACTTAAAAGCGTGCTCCGTAGTGGCCCGGCAAGAACGTTTAGGCGGGGGAACAACCGTTCGCCTCACGCCGCATATGGTAGCGTGGTGCGCACATCCCAGTTAATGCTCGCAACATGCCTCGAGCATCGGTCCCCTCATGGTGTGAGAGACGCTAGCTTCGCAAATCGCGACGTCTCTCGCGCCCCGCTGGATCTCGCAGTTGCACTGTACACTGTCCGGAACAATTAACACCTCTTACGCTGTTGCGTAAAAGAAGTCCTCGCTTGCGTCTCCAGTCACGAACGTTACAAGCCCGCGGAGGCCACGAGAACCAGCAGAGCGACGCGAGATGGGGCAGCGCTGGAGAAAACAAGGAGACGCTCGTCGTTGCTCTGCTGCTACACGGTGTGGCCGTGCAGAAATAAATGGCTATGACGAAATGGAACTTGATGGCTATGACCTCTGCGCCCTGTGGGACGCGGTGCGAAAAGGAAGCGGAGACGTTTGCGGGGACGCCTCCTTTTCGCGTATACGCGTCGAAAGTGCAGCGTGTGTGGAACACACACACAGCAGGTTCACGGGCTTACAACAAAGACGCGATGGGAATCTGCAGACACGCCCGCTCGATGTAGGTTTCCGTGACAGGTTTTAGTTTGATTTACCGCTTACGTGTGTCGCCGCTTTCTTGTTTCTCACGCTGAACTACTCATACTCATACCAGTTTCGAAAAATTTCGTATGTTTCCAGCATAGCGCCAGCGCATCCAACCAGCTTTTGATAATATCACTACAGATTCTCTAAACCCTATAGCTAAAAGCGGGAGCGGCCATATCCTAACTTGCCTGGTGCATTACTGGTATGACTAGTTGTACCAAAAAGACCAGTCCTACCAAAAATGGAAAGGTTCCATAGCTCACCAACAATGCACCCACTAAGTTTCCAACGAGGTCACTACAGATTCCAATATGTTCCAACAGCGGAAGCAGCCATGTTTAAACATGTTGAACGCATTGTTGGTACGACTAGTCGTACAAATAACGCAATTACACGAAATTTGTACAAACAATGCAAATAATAATCAATAAAAACACGGTCACTATAGATTCCATTAAGTACCAACCGCCGGAGCTGCCATCCTTAGACTTGTTTGAGGCATTGTTGGCATGATTGTAGTCATCCAACACTGCAACCATCGACAGACGGAAGCAGCCAACTATCCGGTGTGCGTCGTCAGACGGATGGGGGAGTTCCTTGCGACGGACATGTGTTTCAGACGAAACAGCCAACGCGTGGAGTGCAGTACTGATTGTCATTTCAGCCCATTTCATAGACTGCGATATTTTCGTCGCAATGGCTTGTATACCGACCAAAACTCGGCGCCCCGCGAACGCGCGACACCTTTACGATACACTGGAAGATGTGCTACGGATTTTTCGCACAGCGGCTTTAGACAGCAAGAGAGACGGTGCTGCATTTATCGAGGTTACTAATTTAACAAGGCCCTCAGCCTATAGAGGCCCGCTGGTCGCCCACCTCACGGCGGATTCAACGACCTCGTACATTTTACGAGGAAACATGGCGCATCCGACTTCGACCTATATTGCCTCGCTCTGCTCTGGAACGATGTATAAATGATCCATAGCCACACCCGAAGCACTGCGATGACTGCGCTCCCAGGGACCGCATTTCTCCCAGTCCACGCTCAACAAACTGGGAACGAGAGTGCAGCCCGTTCAGAAAGCTTACGCAACTATGAAAAAACTGGAACTATAGTGGCTCAGTCATGTAGTCGGCAGGTCTAAAACGGTCACTGTTCAAAGGCACGAGAACGCTGTAATCGCTCAGTTCCATTGATCGTCATGCGTTTCCCGTCAGGTAAACCCACAGTTGCAGTCCTTCACGGGTTTCCCTTGTACATTGACGCGCGAATTCCTTCGAACAAAATAAGGCATGCTTTAATGTACGCTATAGCTCCACAGAATTTTTCAATGCGCAGTCAGTCCCTGTAATAGTGCCTGGAATACGGAGGGCTCGATTTCTGGTAACAGCCTCCCAACAGATAATGAAGCCAGGGAAATCAAAAGGGAATTTCGTGTTCCTGAAGTCTGTAATACATTGCGGATGAGGATCAATCTTGCGACGTACTCGGTAAATTTAATAAAGGACAATCGAAACTAAGTTGGGCGGGAAGACAGCTCCGCCGCCTGAAAGACCACAGCCATCCGAATGAAGCGTGGTCAGCCGTACAGAACGCCGCATTACACGTGTGTACGCATACATTTGCCGCAAAAACAAAGGAAGACACGCCGCGCGCGGAGGGACCACACGACAGCAGGTACAAGGGACAGAGCGAGGGAATACGAGAACTATAAAGCAGCACGGGGAAAGAAAAGGAGAAAGAACGGTAGGATATAAAGACGAAGGCCCACACCGATGCGCGAAGGGAAGGGGGCAAGAGACGACGGACTGGCCGGGGCACAAGAGGCGTCCTCCGGAGTGGCGGCAGCGGCAGCTCGGGGAAGGTCGGGCGTGAGGGGGCTTTGGCTTCTACCCGGCAATTATGACACATTAAGCCGCTCGCTCGCACGCGAGCGGAGCTACAGTCCCGCTCTTCTCTGCTCCGGACAAGTCAGGGCCGCCGCCGCTCGGCTAGTACTAGTAGCGTGTACACCGGCTCAGCCAGCAAAGCCGGCGAGCGTGCCAGTGGAGGTGTATAGCGGCGCGGAGGAGGGGCAGGAAAGAGGAGGAGAAGGGCGTTGGCTCGGCGCTTCGACGGGCGCTGCTTGCCCCCCTTCTTCCCCTGCAGACGACGGACTCGACGTGCCGTCATGCATGCGCCCTTTTTCTCGGGATCGGCATCATACGCATAGGTGGTGCCCGTGACTTGCTCCGTGCACCTGACGCCCGCCGACGCCGCTGCCAGCGCGCCGGCACCCAGGAGCCCGAGCTTATGAAGGGAGCATACGTACACAGACAGATTCACTCAGGCGCTGTACAACTGAGCGTAAGGCGCGCGTATGAGGACGCCCTAACCCGAGCTCGCTTCGACGCTAACGTCCGCATGTGCATCTCGATGCAGCGCTCGGGCGGCTACGTTGCTGCGAGAGTTTAACCGCTGCTTTTGGAGTGGCGCGAGGATGCCGGCGGCGGGCTCTTTGATGTCTCGCGCAGTGGCGGTGATGCCGTTGTTGCGGTAGGCTGTCGCCGACAATGAACATGTTCGGGAGGTTTAGGCAGCGGCGTACCACCCAAAGTCACCGAACGCTAACCACTCTCCGTACAAGCAGAGTTTAGTTAATGCACGTGTGCCTGTGTTGCATGTGCTGTGATCCTACCCTTAGGGTACGCCAAGCCTCTTCGGTACGCCATTTACAAAGCTATTCACATTCATCCGTGGCAAGTAATCACTGCGTAAACTGCACTAACCACAAGAACACTGGAAAGATACGTAAGTACAGCATTTTGCGTGCGTGCTCATGAAAGCCGAACCGACTGGTTGCCTGCCGTGAATTCGCTATAGTAACTAGTCGAAACCAATTTCACGTTTTTCTACGCATGCGTGCAGTTCTACACTCTATATTCGGCTCTAGACTTACTCCTCTCTCTTCGCAATCACAAAACACACGTTCAATCTGCGCAGACTGCACATAAATGTATCAGGTAACAACGCCAGCAAGTTATCGAGGACTTCAACCACCTTTAGAAGGCGACGCTGCGCGCCCGCGTCATCTTTCATGCAGGGAAGATTTTGCAAGAGCAAAACATGTTTCGCTTGAGCGTGCACCGTCGTTTTATCACTCAGCCACAACATTAACCGCATCTTCCATCTGCTTCAGAGGAGGAGCATGTTTGACTGGAGACCGTCCCGCGGTAATCGCAGCGGTAGAGAGTAGTTGAAGCTAAAAAAATGTGATATACGAGCGCGAATCACCAACACGACCCACCGCACTTCCACAACACAATCGCCGATAACGACATACACCAGCCTGACGTCCCGGTTGGTAGGCACCACTCACGCTAACATACCGTTCGTTGGAACTGAAGCACACGCACCGGCTATTTCTCGATGACGACCAGGCACTGACAGGCACTGCAGGCTCATTTGTTCGACGTAAGGAACGTTCGATGAACCCCAATTCCGAACGGCTTGCCCGAGTTCGCACTGATTCCATATTCCGGACCGATTAGCCCCAAGCATCGTTGTCGTTGCTGTGATTACCTGTTAGGGGTCTTCATTTCCACTCCACACATCGCAAGTGATGGGGTTTAACGTTCCGAAGCAACAGGTTTTTACAAGATACGCCAGAGCTAATGCAAGCTCCGGGCTAATTTTGACCTCGCAGCGGGAGCTCAGAAGATTTCCAAAGCTGTCTTTTCTCTCTTTATTTCTTTCCTACTGTTTATTTTCTTGGGCGTAGCTTTCTTTGCCTCTTACCACACTTTGTGGGTGCTCACTACTTGGTGGCCGCTGTCTTCCCAAGTAGACAACAATTTGGGGTATAACTGCCCATTCTTGGCTAACCCCACGAACAGGTATGTCCAGTAAGATGCAAGGATTGTAGAAGCCCAAAATATATTTGGATATACGTCGTATACTTCTATCTGCGTACACATCTCGTCGACATAATTCCCCCGAGAAGCATCATCCATCGCCTTGGCCCTCGCGACGGCACACAGCTAACCGGTATGTACGGGCGACGAGGAGCTTGTTCGGGTCAACCTTCACCGTTGCTACTTAACAAACTCGAAAATAGGCTTCGCTTCATTTTAGAGCCCAAAGTTGCCTCGGATATGACACCGCCTCAAGCGGAATGCGTCAGCCGCGGCCGGGATCGAACCCATTGCCTCACGCTCGTCAGGAGACGCACTCGGACGACACCTGCACTCTCAGCATCGGCGTCGCGAGTCTTCATGGGCACTCAACGCTCGCCTAACGCACGAGGTAGATATTGTTAACGGTGTAGACGAGCATCGCATATTCCGCCTCCCTCCCTCCCTCCCTGCCTCCCTCCCTCTCTCACTCACTCACTCACTCACTCACTCACTCACTCACTCACTCACTCACTCACTCACTCACTCACTCACTCACTCACTCACTCACTTTCTCGTCCTCAGGGCCCGAGTACTTGACGAGGTCGAGCCATCGGGAAGTGAGCTCCAAAGAACGTTCAGAGCACTCGACGCTACAGTCAATTTTCTTGTTGTTTTTTTTTAAAGAAGGAAGTGATCAGCAAGACAACCAAACTGCTCGAAGCGATATCGTAATAGCCACGAGCTGCACGAAGCGCGCGCTAAATGGAGGGCTGCGGATGCCATCGAGACGAAGCGCGGAAGTTGAACGCCTTCGGCGCGCACACACACCACCGCCTCATCACGAGGCAAAATCCGCGGCACGGAGGCAGCAACTGCCGCCGCTCGCCATTTTTCCATCAATGACTCCCCCCCCCCCCCTTTTACCCCGCTATTCCCTGCGGGTCAAGCCTTCGCAATTTAGGCTTCGCCGCACCGGCTATATAGTATTATATACACGTACATACGTATACCTCCGCCTTTTGAAAGCAGCCGGCAGACCCTCGAATTGGATCACGTACGACGACGACGTTTACAGGAGATAATGTAAAGAAAATTGGAAGACGAAGGAGAAGAAACAGAAAGAGAAGAAGAAAGAAAGAAATCTAGAAATCGCGCGTCACTTTTCCCGATAAACAAAAGACAGCCTCCTCCCCCAAAAGTCTGACGCCTCCGGCAAGAAGTGACAGGGCGAGAAGCTTACAGCTTAGCACGGCTTCGCTCTGAGCGTTGTCCGGCGAGTCGCAAGAGTGAGGGGGAGGGAGGCGAAATGACTTTTTTTCCGGCGGGCCGCCAAGAAAGGGAGGACCTGGTGTGGGGGAGGGGGGGGGGAAGGGGTGTCAGTTTCCTACCCTCGGGCAGGCCAGTCTGAGGGTGGCAGAAAGGTAAAAAAATAAAGAGGGAAGGGAGAGGGGACGGCGCTCGGGGAGGTTTCCTTTTAATCACTTAATAGTCGCACCGTGATGTTGAGCTCACGCCTTTTTTCTCGAAGCGAGCACGGAGGCCGATTATGTATATGCGTCCCGCTTGGGCCGGCCCGAAAATAACACCCGCCGGTGGTGTTGCCGCCGCTTCGTACATGAACGGCTGCCGAGGACCGCCGCCACCGAGCCGGCGCCGGCGGGCGCGGAAAGGCGACAGCGCGTGCATGCCGAAGATCACCCCGTGCCGACCAGGAGCTCCGAGGCCATTTCTTTCGTTTTCGTGGCTTCGGATGAGGGGTTTGCCCATGGTCGAATCTTTAGAATAACGAATCGAATTACCTTCTACGGTTACGTTCCACGGTTACGTTCTATGGCTTAAAGCTTCCTAAGAAAATCACTAGAGGCAGCTCTGGCGCTGCGATAGCTAGGGCGCCTCGATACCAAGCCAAGCGCTGATATCGAGGCGCCCTAGCGGTCGTTGGGGTTCAACGAATACGGAAGGATTAACTGGTAAGCAGTCGAGATAAGTGAGATATAGTTAGAGAGTTGGCAGTTACGTTTCCCGGTTACGTTCTACGGCTTAAAGCTTCCTCAGAAAATCACTAGAGGCAGCTCTGGCGCTGCGATAGCTAGGGCGCCTCGATACCAAGCCAAGCGCTGATATCGAGGCGCCCTAGGCGTTGGGGTTCAACGAATACGGAAGGATTAACTGGTAAGCAGTCGAGATAAGTGAGATATGGTTAGAGTGTTGTCAGGAAAAAAAATACATAGAAGACATTGGTAGAACCGGAGTCATTACAAGCGTAGGAAATGGCACGATATAGTGACAGAAGGTTTGAAATGCGAAATTAAACGTCGAGATCAGCTCGACAAAAAAGGCTAGATGGCGATAAATGAAGTAAAAGCCGAAGAAATCAAGCAGGTTGGATGGCGATTTCTCCCCGCCCCCTTTCACATGGGGATGCCAATAAACATCAACGTCATCGTTCTGCCGCCATGCAAATAATGGTTAGCTCGTGCATTTGTCTGATCGTCGTGCTTGGGGCTTCAGAAGTTCCCGTGCCGCTATTTATCACGTTTTGTGTTTCCAAATTTCCAGGCAGGGATAGTTTTCTAAGCAAAGCAATGTTCGGTCTCTGAGCACATGCGTATATCGTTCCGAATTGTTGCATCTGTAATGCGACGTTCAGCTGACAATTACCATTTCGCGAAGTCACAAAGCCGTTTCAAGACATAAGAACGAGGTTTAGGCAAATCGAGGTACTATATATAACTGTCATTTACACGTCAGCTGAATGGTCGCAGAGCCAGAGTTACCTCAAGAGAACGCTTTTCCCGCTGCTGCTGGCATGTGCATACGCGTAGGAAGGCAAATGAACGACGAGGGAGCATTATACGCCACGCGACCAGCCTTGGCGAGCCCATCTTTCCACCAAGCCATTCCCTTCACTTTCTCCCCTCGAATAGTCGGCCCAGCACGTTACCTCTGGGACTCGGCATATTGGCTGAGAATGCTTGGTTGCCGGTAGTTTTTTTTAAACGGTGCTCACTTGTTCGGCTATAGAGTTCGGTTTCCCCGCCGCGGCTCTGCCTGCAGCGCGAGAGCGGTAAAACCTACCGCGCATTCTCTGACAACATGACGATCACGTGTTGGGCCGACTCGCTCGGCTCGAATAGCGTTGCGCAATGACAACTCCCAATTATTCGCTTCCTCGGCGGGCATTCGAGACGCGATATATCCTACGCTCTCTAAATTTGCCTCACAATCCAAGTTTTGTCGGTCGCAGTTCACTTACTGGTTTCATTTGCCCCTCCCGGCCCCCTTCTTTCCTTTTTTTTTTTTTTTTCCCATTTCGTGGCCTGACGCCACGCTTGCTCCCTAGCCCTTCAACAGATCGTTTTAGCGTGACGTTGCCAACGTGTCGCTACCGT
Source organism: Dermacentor andersoni (assembly GCF_023375885.2). NCBI lineage: Eukaryota > Metazoa > Arthropoda > Arachnida > Ixodida > Ixodidae > Dermacentor > Dermacentor andersoni. Next base: position 91,812,850 of record NC_092824.1, on the reverse strand, counting down.
GCTACTGGAATTGCCTAATGCCTTCTACGCACGACTGGGCAGATATATATATATATATATATATATATATATATATATATATATATATATATATATATATAGAGAGAGAGAGAGAGAGAGAGAGAGAGAGCGCGTGCCAACTGCAACGGTAGCGACCGAGCGACTGTGCTAAAGCGTTTCAATACACTTCGGGGGCTCCAGCTGCATAACGGGCCAATAGATTACAGGTATTATGGCCTTCCCGTCGAGTGTCGGGTATACGTGTATAGGCAAAATGAGCCCCTGCGCGACGCTGATCGCATAGCGCCTCAACGTGACGCGAGTCTCGGCCAAGGCCACTTCCTGCAAACTCGCTGGAGAACACTCAGATACACAGTAGCGGGAAAAAAAGTGAAACTCACGCTCGAACGGGAAAGCCGTTAGCGGTAATGCCACGCCACCCGCGCAGTTGGCAACCGTCGATGAACATCATTTAGGATTGCAGGCGCGGGAAACCTTGGCGGCTTCTTGATGACCGCGTCGAATCGGACCGGACGCGTCTTTGGCCGAGTCGTATATCAGCGTGCGCCCCGCTCTCTGCGTGTCCGGTCTACGCCTTTCGACGGAAACTTACGGCTCACCTCGAACTTCGCCTGAATCGCCAGCGAATTTCACCTTGTGGTAAAAAAGGGTGATGCCGTAGAATTTTACTCACGCCGGCGAAACTTTGGCCCTTCCTAATCGTTTGCGAGAGGTTTGGCTCACATGCTTAACGCGAGGCCACGTGCCGGGGTTATTTCGATTATTATAATTGCTTATGTACAGGGCAATGTCCCCGAAGAAACGTACTTTGTGGAAACGGGGACATTCGACCGCGGATTCGGATTAAAGATGCTCGCTTGTACATCTTCACGCAATAACAACGGCGGCGGCTGTTTCATTGCTGGGTGTCAAACTAAAATCACCAGAGGTGTGCCTCGATGTTGGGTCTTCACTCTTGCGTCTTCCTTACCCCCCCCCCCCCCCCCCCCACACACACACGTAGAAACAGAGAGACAGAGAGAAAGAGGCGTTCATCATTGAGTTTAACACGACAGAGACGATTCGCACTGCTATTAAAGTCACTGTGACAGGACTGCAGTGTAACTGGGCAGATTGTGACGCACTGCAGAGAGAGAAATAGAGAAAGAGGGAGAAGGTTATTTTGAGGAAACCAAAGCGTTCGGCCTGATCTAAGGTTCCTCGGGTCATCTGCTATGCACAGATAGATAGGGAAGCAAATAAGAGGCGCCATTTAAGGAGTGATGACGGGGACAGTCAGCGGGGCTTGGATGTGTATACATGCTATATCGGAAAAGAAGTAACTGCAGGCTTGTCATTGACGGCACTGGTCGGCTGTCCTCTAATTAGATGTATCCTTTTAGGCGCCGGTATGTATACGTACCTTAAAAGTCGCACGGGGTCAACTATAACTGTGGTTTGTCCGAAATGGCTCACGCAGTATGAAGTGTTATTTTTGTTGGCCTCGATGTGCCTCTGAACGAGGCAACTATTCCGCCTCTTGACTAGCGCTAACTGGCAATTGACCATCGACTAAAGACGTCTTGGGTCTTCGGTCGGACGTCGTAGCAACGAAGCCAGCCGTCCATGCGCTCGGACATTAAATTTTTGAAGACGCACTCCGGACATCGTAGCAGCGCAACCTCCGAGCAGGAATTCGTAAATACCCGCGTTTCTGTCCACCTGTCCTCCTCGTTGTTGTGGTTGTCGTCGTGGCCTCATCACATGGCTCATCGTCTGCATTTCACAAAAACGTAGCGCTTTTCCCCGTCTCTCTATTCTCGATAGAGAGACGCTCTCAATAGACTCGCAATAGACTCAATACACTCTCAATAGAGTGTAGTATATAAACAAATATAACTTGTACCTGATGTAATTTCGAGGTGTTTAGGGAATGCTAGGGAAGACTGGCAGGTAGAGACGTCAACGCCTACGAACGCGTGCCCGGAGAGGAGTCCGTTCAAAGGCGTGACTACAAACTCGAGTCACTGAAAGATTCATGCAGTATAAGGAGGGCTCACTGAGTCGTTACGATGTCCGGCCGAACGACCGGGCTCTACCTGTCTCGGTGTGTACATTATTTTATTCTAATGCTATTAGAATTTTATTGTGGTTAGCTTTCCTTGGGAGCTTCGCCGGCTTAGCGGCATGATGTCCTTATCTAATCTCTATCACGCCAACTTGGGTGACTTGGCATGTGGCACTGGCTGTGTGCTCTTCTTGAATGATAATAGTGGATGATAATAATTAAAGAAAAGGAAAGCGCTAGAGAGTAGCCCTGCCTCTCTACGTGTTTCGCCAAACACTTTACACTTGTATACATCACGAACTCTATCTGTCTAGGTACTTCCACCGTTATGATCGTCACAGGACTCATCACCTATAAAACATATCGCCAATTACACACCCTTCATAAGAAACATTGCTAATCGCATTAACGCCGCCTATTACGTCCAAAGGATGGATCCGACGCCTATTCATTCATTCATTCATTCATTCATTCATTCATTCATTCATTCATTCATTCATTCGAGCGTACACAGATTCGTCTCCCGAAGACAGTTGACATCCGTCATTCTAGATAGTCGTTGCTCGGAAATTCAAGGCGGACGTACAGCTCACTGATCTTTACGGGAAGTCTGGCCAAACATACCAAGCAAGCACACCCTCAGCCAATGGCTTTTTGGCAGTTCGCTCTGACGAAGTATAACCACTACTCGCCTTTCGCGCGTGTATCGGTGGCGCACGACAAGTTACGAGGTTCACGTGCCTCGAACACTTCGCACACGGCGAACGACGCCTGCGATCCTCATCGAACTTCAAGGTCCAGTATGTCAGAGAAGAACACAAAAGGAACAGGTGGACAATGCAGACGCAGGGCGAGCCCACGTCAAGAGGAACGTGTCAGAATTCGGCCGTGAGTACGGAAAACGAACAAAAGAAAGATTTACAAACCGAAAATTCGGAACAATGAGAAGCCCTGCACGAGTTATGGTATCGCTAGGGTCAAATGTATATAGGAGCAAGGACTGCGCTCCATGCAGGAGCGCCCAGGTCACGCGGCCAGTGTCTCTAGCTTCTCGCCTGCCATTGATGCGGCGTGCGCGGCTTTCGGCGTTGGGCAAGAAGCCCGGCTGCACTTCCTTTCGAGGCTGAGGGCGACCGATGGAGCACGCGTGCGAATTCGGCACGAACGAACGCGCATCATTTGTTAACGACGTCCGGCCAGAGAATGTGCAACGTTGGTAAATTTTGAACCCAGCTAAGGCACTTTGTACGGACATGCGCCACCTGGTGTCAAGTCTTCTTTCTTTAAGAAAATCAAGTCTATGTAAGGAGTCGTTGCGCCTCTTAGAAGCGCTGGCTACACCTCTGCGCTTACGTGGGATAAAGAAAGACGCACTCAGGAAAGAATAAAGGGCATAAAGCGGAAAGGAAAAAAAAAAAACAACTGTTAGCGATGTCAACAAAAAATGGAAAAGACGCGGTGGCTCCGCGAGCACTTGGTCGCGGGTTCAAACCCGGCCGCGACGGCTGCGTTCTCATGTGGGCGGAATGCGAAAACGCTCGCGCTTACCATGTCCATAGTTGTCGATTGCGGTGGTGCTGCCCCAAGCACTCATTGTAGGGTCATCGAAACATTTCAAAAGGCCGTTGAGTTTGCCTTGCGTATAGCCGCGATAAAACTCCTTCGAGTCAATAGAGTAGGAGAATTTCAAAGGCCATCGACTCGAAAGCCGTTGAAAAACATTCAGTGCCATTCCACTCTGTGAAGAAGGATGACCAGCGAAGGTATGTATGTCGGCCCCTTAATGGCGAACTGCACCGCCACCGCAGGTCGGCCCGGCATTTCACTATCTTCGGGATCGACGCACGTATGGGGAGTGCTTTACGCGTGCGTCACATCCACCGCGGGTCGGCCCGACATTGCACTATCTTCGGGATCGGCCCACGTATGGGGAGTGTTGTGTCTAGACACGGACATGAGCCTGGGGGAACTAGCCCTCAACAGCTTCGATGAAAAAAAATTGAGAAGTGTGTGACTCCACCTCAGTACAGTCAGAGTGTTCTATAGAGTGCAACCTAGTCAGTGCGAATGAGTCGCCTTCAGACACACTAGAAGCGCCGCGGGAGTTTGATACCGTCCAGAGAAAGCCAGTGGGAAAGACAATGTCATCCGGTACGATGAGTAACACGAGAACAAGGTGAAAGCAGGAGCTAACGTTTCGACAAGTGGACTTGTCTTCCACAAGTGGCTTGTCTTCAAGGCGACATATCCACAAGTGACTTGTCTTCAACGCGACATATGTCGCCTTGAAGACAAGTGTACTTGTCGAAACGTTGGCTCCTGCTTTCACCTTGTTCTCGTTTTACTCATCGTGGTTAATTTACATCTCCCGCGTTCCCCTTGTTTTCCCTGAATGTCATCCAGTGTATCACCATAGGTTGAGTGCAGTAAGCAGCGGCCCGAGAAGCGACCGTAGCCAAGACGAGACTGTACCCTCGTAATCCGAGCCGTTACAGGGGAGGGAAAGAAGGGGAGGGTGGGGAAGGGTAAGCCAAGCTGTCTTTCGGGGCGCGAGATATAGGTGCGCGTGAAGCCGCCAGCGCTCACGCGCGATCGAGAGCTCGCGAGAAACGCCGCGCTCTTCATCGTCTTCTTGGGTGGGCAGTCAAACTGGTCGCGCGAGGCGGCACAATTTCGGGGGCGCAGCCCGCTCGGTAAACGCGAAGCGCTATTCCCAGAGCAAGAACGTGTAGACAGACGCACGCAACAAAGACCTCTCTAGGAATGCGTACAACGTCGAGCCCATGCGCGCAAGCTTCGAGGGAGAGCCATCGAGGCCGGCGGCGCGGAATCGCACGCCGCGCATGGACGGGGAGGTGTTGGCAAGGCGCGATTTAATACGCGGGATCCGCAGCCGCCACTGCCAGCACCGCCGTTGCGATCGTTCTTGCATTCCGTTTGTTCCGTGCAGGAAGCGGGCGTGCCTACCCGCCTAGGGACCAGTGTAACAGGAACTCCACGTTAATGGGCACTGGAAGCTGCGTGCACCCAATTAAGAGCACCCATTGGCGTATACACTCTCGGACGAGCGCGCGGTCACTCTCGCACGAGGATTTGGCGTTGGAATAGGACATCGTCACCGGCATCATGTGATCATCGTAATCATCCTTCCGTCTTTATTTCAACATCAACTGATGGTTCGGGGCACAGTCCTAAATCTAGAATGCGGCTTGACGGCCAAGTGTGCGCCGCAAATTTGACAATCGCGGCACATGTGAAGACGGCATAGCTTAATATAGAGTGAAAAGTATGAGGATGTGCGTTACAAAGAACTTGTAGGTATGACTACTAACCGACTGCGGTCTAGTTGGTTCGTATTTATTACGGTGGACAAGACGCGAGAACGTCGAAAAAATGACCGTACAGGAATGACACTATGCAGGGACGCTCGTTTCAAGTCCGCTCGTTCCTTCACATGGCTTCACTTCTTTTACGCAGTAAGAACTTGTGAGTGGATGCTGGTTTATACAGTTAGCATTGGAGAGCATACAATGCACTACACATAAAGAAGTTTATACGGAGGCGTGCTAATACTGCTAAAAGAACAAGTAAGCAAGAACTAGATTCGCGCCTAACACCGGTGAGGAGTTTACTCTTTCCCTCGACTACATCCGCAAGTGGAAAGCAGCGCCACTCGTCGACTGAAGGAGGCACCACCTTTCAGCAAATCTTCTCGTTTGCTGCAATGTGAGGAGCTGCTAGAGAAAGCAAGTTCAATTAACTGCACTTGACTAGATGGCGACAGCATCGTGGTCAGAAAATGTTCGTTCAGGGATTGACGCGGATTGTCCACTCGTGTCCGCGGCTATTAGGTCCCATTAATCAGAGAAAAAAATCGGGGTATTCAACATGTCACATGACCGATGGACATGTCAATGTCATGCTGAATGTGTCTCTTGGTTATCACTTCCCGCGCGCCCGGACCGTTTCAAACGTGCAGCTGACGTAGCGTAGTGCACGACTGGGTCACGCGACTAAGTTCCACGAAAGACGCTGCTAAATGTAACAGGCGTCATACATCTAATCTGAACCTGAGCTCAGAATCTAGGCTAACCTGAAGCACCAGAGTTAACATCCGCCTGCAACGCCGTCTGTTGTCGACAACGGCCAGCAGAAGACTAGCAGAGTACCAACAGCGACCCCGAAATCCGTGCACTGAATAGCGTCTGCTCCAACGGGCCGGCAAATCTCGCCGTTCCTCGACAATAGACGCGAGAACTCGGCACTACTTTCTTTCGCGCGCAGCGGTGGGCGCGCCCCATCACTCCGGCGCGTAAGCCCCGGAAACTTGCTGCACGCATTTAACGCGGACGTAGCGCGGATAAAAGAGCGCCTCGGCGATGGCAGCCCAGAGGCTGCCGCGCGAGATAAATGCAGGCGGGCCATCTCGTGGGCGATGTCCGCGGCGGGGCTTGTAATTAGAGGCGGAGCCCTCGCTTGCCGACGACGACGCCTTCCGAGACGTGCGCCTGCAGTACCGCCAGCGCACACTTCTCGTATGCGGCCGCATAGTAGAGCGCGTGCATACACATATCTCTACGCAGACGATTGTTTCTCCAACCCCTCCACCCCCCTTTGTTCCATCTATGCGAACAAGAAGCGTTGCAAGGATCGAAGCATTGAGGTGGGCACAGAAGGGAGCCGCGTAGCACTAATTGTGCGAAGACCTCCGACCCAAGCAGGAACACGCAGGAAGAAGACAAGGCCATGACACAAGAAAGGAAGAAGGCGAACACTAAGGAACAAGAACAACGAAGATATCGTGTGCACTGTTCACGCCGAATGGTGTCGAACATTTTCATGTCATCATCATCATCATCATCAGCCTGGTTACGCCCACTGCAGGGCAAAGGCATCCCCCATACTTCTCCAACTACCCCGGTCGTGTACTAATCGTGGCCATGTTGTCCCTGCAAACTTCTTAATCTCATCCGCCCACCCGACTTTCTGCCGTCCCCTGCTACGCTTCCCTTCCCTTGGAAACCAAATTTCCACAATCCATAATCTACATTTTCATGTAGCCCTTCTCAATGGAATCGCCACGCTGGCTCGACACGCATTACATTCTGCTGCAGTGCGCGGGTTGCAGGTCTGATCCATGAAAAAGAAAAGAAAACAGAAAAACAGGCCGACCAGTTTCCTGAATGAAGCAATATATATATATATATATATATACAAAAAAAAAAAACGCCGGGAGATCCCACAACCTGTGGCAATCGATGTTATGCGAAGCAGTGTGCGGGGAGCCTGCCAAGTTAACGAAACGACGATGAGAGCACCAAGACGTGCGCGGCTGTCTCCTGACCTACATGATATCACGACATTCATGTCATGGCCTATCATTTCTGTTCGTCATATACTCCTGCCATACTATGCCAATTTTGGTATACATACCAAGTTAACGAAACGACCACGACAGCACCAAGACGTATAGGCGGCTAGACAGATACTGTCAAAGTGGCAAATGTTTGCCGCGAAATGCTTGGCACTTGGCACACAGCTATGACTTTTCCTCACACTTCGAGACATTTTACACGCACCTTATACTATAAAAGCTTTACGCCGACGGCACAGTGGTTAACCTCTGCGCTTCAGCACAACCATTGTTCACAAGGGTTAAGGAACTAGGTATCACATGTCGTTTGTAAACCCAGTTAATGTGCTGGGGCTCATTATGGTACCATGCAAGTCGTATTCGTAAGTCTACTTCGGCTCCAAACGGAACAGTGGTATGCTTGCTTTATCGTTTCAGTCCGCGATGTGCCAGCAGTGCGTTCATGACCCGCTCAGCCATTTTTGAGAATCCAGTTAGCCAAGAAAAAGGAAGTATTTTGCCGCATAGTACACTGTAGGCTCATATTCTTGATGTTTTAAGATATAAAGGACGTGCGCCGTACGTCGAGCTCATGTATACGGGCTTTCTTGTTGTACTTAACAATATAACTCACTTGTCAAACGCTCCAAATCTGCTGCCGAACTCGTGCCAGCTGGAGGGTCCTGTATGTTTATAGGCTATTGCAACTTGTGTTGCTGCTGAGGGCTTGACCGGAAGTCTGAAAGTCTCAAGTCTCAAGCATGAAAAGGGTCTTGTTGAAATAAGCTTTTCCTTAGCAGGCGAGAAGCTTTATGCCCTGAATCCGTTGTATCTGAAATATATTTACACCCTTATCGGTTATGGTGTTGCGCTGCTATGCACGAGGTCACGGGATCAAATCCCGACCACATTTCGATGGGGGCGAAATGCAAAAACGCCCGTGTCCCGTTCATAGGGGACACGTTAAAGATCCCCTGGTGGTCAACATTAATCCGGAGTATCCCACTACGGCGTGCCTCATAATAACGGTTCTGACATGTAAAACCACAGATTTTTTTTTTACCACGTCAAAGGCCACGTCACGCGATAAAGTCATCGCCAAGTGATGGTGCCACCCGATGACATCATGTGATGCCATTTTGGAGAAGCAGCACTTCCTGCTTCTTTGCATTGTCTCCGGAATCGGCCCATGATGACGTAACGTGATTACGTAATCACGTCAAACGTCACGCGACGCCGTGATCACGCCGAAGGTGGCGTGATGACATTATCACGTCAACCGTTACGTTACGTGACGACGGCATCGTCACGTGTCGGTATCCTCTGATGACGTAATCTGACGTCACGCGATGATGTCTTCGTCAAGTGATCATGTCACTTGATCTCATGTGGTGCTTCTTGGAGAAGCACCACACCACACAAGCAGCAGCCGGTAGTGGCAGGCTAAGTCCCAGTTTGACCTTGGCTGATCTTGAAGGTCAGATCTACGGAACCAGGCGTTTTCTGGGTTTCTACCTGAAGCAGTATAGTTATCGCTCTAAAAAGTGTCGGAGACGCTAAAGCTATCGCCTTTAAGAGTAAAACGCGACAGCATTAAAGCACAAATTACAATTATAGTTACAGCCCAAACTACAACGCGCGTTTAATCGCACATCGGTCGCGAAGGACCAAACGTTATCGACCATCAATCACTAATCACCAAATGAAAATGAATCACTAACTACTGCTACACTCATGTACAGTGAATCATGTCACACGCTTCTCTATATTCACAATCACATCAATTCAAATTGAGGTAGGTATGTAGGGTTTAATGGCGCAAAAGCGACTACGGCTATGGTGCGGCAGCCACAAGGTTGTGCTCAATCAATAGTGCTGTGAAACGGACGAAAGAAATAAGACCTTCTTTTACAGCTTATTTACAAGACTTGTGGCCTCCAAAAACCTAAAAACGTCATTGATGGGTACTAGTGTATGCTCTGATAGTAATAAATATAGATGAAATGGTGTTAGTGTTTTGTATAGGTAATGAAAATAATTTTGTATTTCTTTCTCGAACGCCGGACATGTGATTAAGATGTGATTCACAGTGAGATGTTCCTTGCAATGTTCACAATGAAGCATCTAAACATTCACATAACGCCTGTAAGTAATCTACTATTTACCATACACACTCATTAACGATACCAGGTACTCGAACCACAACCTTCTCGTCGATAGATGACACATACACATACATACCACCGTTTAAGCTAAATGAACCACCGCACGCCTTTACTTCAGTCTAATTACCTCTTTCCTAATTAACATAATCACAATTACGACGTACGCGACAGTACGCTTCTCTAAGACTCTCAGAACACAACCTGTTTATCGATACATTACATATAACAACACAATTTTTGTTTAAGTAGTATGAACCACCCCAACACTCGCATTCACCTCGGTTTAATTAGCCTATTTTTAATTACAGTACTCATAATTACCACGCTCGCAAAAGTAAATATCTCTAAGACTACAAAGTCAGAGACCACAAAGACTGACTACGACCCCATCTGACACGCTAAAATTAACGAGCCTTCATGGCCGTTTCTCCTTCCGAAGGTCGTGGGTTCGATTTCCATCGAAACCCCCCTTTTATTTCCGGCTCAATTACTCGCATTTGGTTACAGGAAACTCCCTGAGAAATTTGGCGTCAATGCGAACATTCTTTGACGTGTTAACGAATTCTATTAATTCTTTACGTCCATCGGGAATTTTCGCTCAACGCCACCGCCCAAACAACGCCGACGGTGCCGGATTTTCTGCGTAACGGGGCCCTCGAAGCTGTCGCTTTTATTATGTTCCTAAGTATGCTACCCCTATTTCGCATTAATTTGGTCTTGCGTCGGCAGCTGCGACAGTTGTTTAGGCTTTGTGAATCGACTTACGCTTACTATTGGCACAGGTACTGTAATTCGCGCCTGGGCTACCATCCCATAGACACCTTTTTTCGACTATAGCGCTCGTCTTTGCAGCGGCGGGCTCGCAAGCTTGCTCATCTTGGGAACAGTATTTAGCTTCGTGAATACAATATTTTCGCAAGATTTTTCTTACGTCAAAATTTGTCAAATAAATCGTGAAAAAAGAAGGAATTCTTAGGCTGCCTAAGGTCGTGGCATCCTTGTAGATTGACTAGTAATAGGTGACGTCTAGAACATCGCGTCTGTGACGTGTTTCCGGCTCCTAAATCACTTCCGGCGAAAGCCGTCTGTAAAAGCATGGCGTTCAAGATTTGTTCCAGGTTTATAGAGAGAGAGCCGTCGGCCGGGCGTGGATTTACATAAACTGTTGTTGAGCAGAAGTTATCTGTTCCATGCATTCGCTCAGGAACTGAGGCGTCTATGCGCACCTTGAGCGGATCTGCTCAGCCCTCTATACTCACCACTTGCACCGGTTCCTATAGGCACCGATAAGCGTTACCACGCCATTGAAATTGAACGAAATTGGGTATTCGACAATTTCGAATCGAGGAACTTCAAATCGAGTATATACGAGTCGAACCGCCAAAAGCTATTCGACTTGCACTCTAAATTTCGAACATTTGCACAGCCATAGTCTGACATCGAAGACTTCGCGGTAAACACTCGACTTCCTCGGAGTAGCCGGTTCAAAGCACGCTATAAGGGTCTCGCCGCTAAAACGTCAAAACCGTTTACACATGAACAAGTACAGGCTTGGCGCCCCAGGCTCAGCATTTCAATATCTAAGCGAACAAAGGGTCTTCGGCTTGGCTGACCAATGACTACGCCTAGGCGAGCGCTATAGCTTAAGGCAGGGTCCGTCGCCCGAAAAAAAAAAAAAAAAAAAAAAACAGCAGTCTCGTTGGTCGTTCTTTATTAAACGCACATAAATGGCGGCTGAAGGACACACGCACGCACGAAATAAAGCGACGAGAGAGTAAGTAATCAGTCTCACGGCGGCGCCGCGAAACGAAGCAACAAAATGACGAAGACGGAAAACAAGAGCGTGCCCCGCTTCGTTCTCTCCTCGTCCTTGCGTTGCCCTCTTTCTTTTTTTTTTCTTTTTTTTTTTTTTTTTGCCGGCGCGTAAGATGGAGCATCCGAGAGCTTCCACAGAGCCACCCTCGTCGTTTTCCCTCAAGGCCTTAAACGGGCCAGCAGCCAACGTGAGCGCTATAGGGAGCGCGCGCACGCGCGGTCTCGGCAGAGGCGAGATCTTGCGAGACTGACCGTCGGTCGTACGTCCGCGTCTGTGATGGAAAGGCGGCCGGTCTTATAGTCTGGTCCGCGTCACGCACAACCGTACAGCATTGACGGCGCGCGGACAACGGCAGCGGGAATTATAGCGCACGCAACCATAAAACACATAAACGCTTACAACACTGATAACTTACAAACGCTAAGACACGCGTGCAGAAGCACGCGCACGCGCGACGCAAACACACCCGGCAGGCTAGATATAAGCTTGCACAAAACTGCGCACTTTGATTTCGGTCTGACTCTACGTGGCCCTCTGCATATAGCGTGTACTCGTGAAGACCTGGCGGCACAGCAGAGACAGCAGGGTGTAAACAGCGCGCGCAGCTTAAAATACTTAAAGCACATGCACTCTGATAGTAAGCACAGGGAAACAATTAGGCACGCGCCTTCGGGGTAATAAGCTTGCGCCGAACTGCAGAGTGATTTGCGTCAACACAGACATAAGAGCACGTACGTATAGACACGCACACAACACACACACACAGGCACATACAATAACCGCACGTACAGAATCCAGCCGGCACAAGCTCACGTAGGAACAAGTCGAGACAAAGAGGAAACATGCCAGCGCAACTTGGGCACACATAAACACTAACAGACGTGAGTGAGTGAGAGAGAGAGAGAGAGAGAGAGAGCACAGTCGTCGGTGCACAAATTCACACGGATCCAAGGGAACACAAACACCACAAGGGAACGATACACGGGCGCAACAACTCGCACACGGCGCGCAACACAGAGATAGATCCCCGCCGAGTGTGCCCGGCATAGACGCAGCGGCAAAGGCGGCCGGCGGCGCGCCAGAGAGTCCCTTTCTTCCGTGCGCTCATTGAATAATTACGGAATTAGAGGAGCGCTTGATGGATGCGGGCCGATCGGGCAATTTCGCGGTCGCACACCCCTCCTCAGCGCACCTCCAGGCGCACAACGCGGCGGCGGCGGCAGCCGGTGTTGCCGCTTCTGCTGCTGCTGCTGTTCCTCCCGCTCCGCTCTGTACGTAGTAGTGTACACCGGCCACCATGCGTCCGGGCCGGACGCCTCTCACCTCTTCTACACGCGCTGCGCCAGAGTTCGTAATAAATATATTTCTTTTTTCTCGCGACCCTCTAATAAAGACTACCGTGCGGAAGACGAGGCGTCGTGCGGGGCAGGCTAAATATGATTAGGGTTCCCTTATTTATAGCGCTGCTCGTAATGTGGGGGGAAAAAGAAAACGGAGTGAAGAGCGCAACGACCCTGACCACGCGGCCTGCCGCCCGAAGTGATCGGAACGGCGAGCGTGTGAGCGAGCGACGGACTTGGGCGCGAGATATCGCGCGCACTTCCAGCGGAAACTCGAGCCGACGAAGACGCGTCCAACGCCGCCGCTCGACTTCGGTATGTATGCGGTCACCGCAGTGCTACGGTAACGTTTCTCGGCGATTCCTGGGCCGCATGGTGTTCCCCAGTGAGTGCGTCAGCTTGGCGTCTTGGTATAGTGCAGGCCGTGTGACGGTAAACCAATATACATTTAAAGTAGCTTTTTCCCGGGTTGAAATAGCCGTAAGAAGCACGCACACACACACACGCACACGCACGCACGCACGCACGCACGCACGCATGAGCACACACGCACAGAGATATATATATAATGTGCGTACAAGAAGGGGGGGGGGTTATAGAGGTAAACTTCTGGGTGGCGCAGGTGGGAGTATATATATATATATATATATATATATATATATATATATATATATATATATATATATATATATATATATATATACACAGAGCGAGAGAGAGAGAGAATGAGACAGGAGCACACGCAAGGTAAACCGCGTCCACAATCCGGAGATAGCAACGGTAGCAGATAGCGTTTCCTAATCTATTGTGTAGACTTGTGGACTTTCGGAACTTCGGTAACACAGAAATTCTTTCTGCACGGAGTTCCTTTGGAAGTACCGGCCTTCAGCACTTCTTGTTCAGAGGGTGAACTGTATACTCCTGTCTGTCAAGCAGCGCGCACATCACCTCTATTGGCGCTACACAGCGGGCAGACGCAAAGGAGGTGTGCGAATGCCTCGTTAAAATTGTGTGTATTACATGCACGGTTGTCAGCAATTTCAATGCGGAAGGCACTGAAACCGAAAGAAGCAAATATACAAGTAATTCTACATGTCAATTAAGTAAGGTCGGCATAAACGCGTGGGAAGTGAAAACTTCTTTTTTGAGAGCTATGATTGTTCACGATTGCTTTCGTCCCCTTCTTATCCTTTCTTTTTTTCTCGAACGATTGACAAAAATCAAATTTTAAGATCCTTTCCTTGGAGTTATTCCAACTGAAAGGTAGAACCTATAGCAACTTCTTCGACCGGGCCTAACACTGACGGGAGCAATAGGAACAGGCACGGTTATCTCGAAGGTTGAGTTTGTATCAGTGACCACGCAACTCTTTCTAATATAGCTTCGGCACACGAAGAATACGTTCCACTTACCATGGAGGAAAAGAAAGCGTCTACGCGTGACCATCAAATGGGAAAATTGTCGCGTCGGGTACTCACCTGCAAAGAAAAGAAGCATTGAGTACACACCTGGCCGAAAAGCACTTACAAGCTATTAAAGCCACGAACACAAACGAATCACTTAGGGCTGTTCAATCATAACTGCCCAAGGGCCCCATGTTGTAATTCTCCATGTTGGAATCTCCGTCCAGTTTTCAACTTACAGAAGTTAATTTTCAATTTAAAATTTCGCAAGAAAAAGAAACTAAAAGAAAAAAAAAACGAAAAGACAAACGGCTCCACCACTCAATAGTCGCATTGCGGATCTGACGCCTCAAGTTCGGGTTCTGTGCCCTGGGGTTAGCACCAGAACACCAAAACGTGAAGGCAGCATCTCTGAATTCGTTCTATAATTGATATTCAACTAATGTTGCCACTTTTAATTTGGGGCCAGCTACTCTTTTTCGCATACATTTTAACACATACTAAAAATTTCAACGCGGCGCTAAACGAAAGAAAGACCCATAGGAATAACAAATAAGAAAATGTAAACAAACAAACATATAAGTGGCGAGAGAACGGTCTCATAAAGACATGCAAACGTTAAGTCAGGTCACATAAACGATAGCTAGTGTGTTCCTTAAATCTCAAGAGCTACATCATATCACCTTGTTTCACCTCTCGTTTCACTTACTATATACCAACGGCTATGGAGTACAGATGGCAAATAGACAGCGTTGACGATAAAACGCTATCCTTCACGGCGAGAGAGAAACAGGATAATTTATTGAGGAAACGCAGACAGGAGTCCATATTAACGCCTATGGACGCAAGAAAGTTCGTGTTAAGTGCTAATTAGTGAACAGCTATTAACACTCACCAGTCAAGTTTCACAGTTAACTAGCTGTGCCTCGCGAAAGCCAACGACGCGGAAAGCCATAAACTTTTTTTACTGCGCGTGCGCACGATATCCGCGCGCCAATTAAGAAAGCCTAGCGTCGCCTGCGGTTGTGACATGACGTCACAGCCCGCCCGACGGCTGAACGGAGCTTCGCCTCTTACAACTTGACCACGAGCTTATAGCCTCAAACTGCATCGTTTCCGGTGGTATGCGCGGGGTAATCAGCGCCACATTGTCGAGAGCAACAGCGCATCTGCTTGCTGTACAAGCGAACGATACAAACTAACGCAAGTGGGTTCCGCGAACAGGAAGCACGCTTTAACGCGGCTTCATTGTCGCCTCTCATGCGAGCATTGTGAGTCATGGCGGGGAAACAAAACAGCGCGCCGCTAGTCTGAGGCACCGCTTCAGTTGCCCCGAACGAGCAGTGGTTCCGCGGATAGCATCGAAAGTTGAACGACCCCCTTCACAATGAAAAAAAAAAAAAAAACGAAGAAAAAAACGTGTATTTAGGTTTAGGTGCACGTTAAAGAGGCTCAGGTGGTCAAAATTAATCTGGAGTCTCCCGCGTAATGCCTCGTAGTCAGAGCGTGGTTCTAGGACGTAAAACCCTGTCATGTCAGAGAGAGAGAGAGAGAGAGAGAGAGAGAGAGAAAACGCCCTCCACGTCGTGGAGCATTCGTGCGGTTAATGAGGTTTTCTTTCGCGTCTTTTGTTTTTTGTCGAAATATGATTTAATTCGAACCAGTAAACGAAGAGTTGAAGCACCACTTTTCTCACTCACTCGATATAAAAACCGCTTTTTTCACCTGTTTTACGTGCAGGTTGTTTTAACAGCTCAGAAGCGGACGAAGGATGGACAGAATAAAAGAAATACAAGCGCTCACTTTGAAATGAAATTCATTTTCAAAGAACACGAAACGTACACGCAGCGACACAAGTAGGCACACCTACGCCACCGATAGGAGGAAAAGAAACGTAAGAATTGATAATCGACGTCTTTAGAGACGTGCTGACGTCAACTCTGACCGCGCATCACAAACGCCTATCATATAGCAGGCCTGTGTGCTTTGCTTTATGGCGGCATGCTACTTGGAGCGATATTTTCACTGTGAAGCCCGGCGTGACGAAAGCGGTGACGTCAAAACCACGGCGGCTTAGTCGGGAGCGCCCTCATTAGGTTCTATGGCAGTCGGGCGAGGTAGCATGACGTCATGGATCGAAGTGCACAGGCCTTGTGCTAGTATCTAGGAGGCGCTGGCGTGACCCACATCGCATCCCAAGTATGGCAGTCCTTTTTCGGACAGAGAAACTCAGGCTTTGCGAACGCAATTACCTTTTGGCGATTGCGGCAGCTTCAGTGATGACTCTCGTGCCATAATCACAATGTTGGGCGACAGCCACGGTATTTTTCAAGTTGCAGGGTGCAACCACATACTCCCTTTAACGAATGGCAAAGAAATCATGCACATGCGAGGTACCTTAAAGTAAATATAATAATAGCCTCATCCAAACAGCATGCCGCTGAGGAGAGCCATGGACGCCTCGCAACCAAGTCTCTTCACGCTGTAAGCAAAATGAACCAGATGGCTTGAATAGTAATCTCGATGCCGTGCAAAACGCAATAGAAATTACCCTGCAAAAGTACTAGAACAACTTATTATTCGCACTCAGCATTCCGCCATAGCACGTGCCCGAGAACTCTTAACAACACACGTACTTCGCCAGAAAAGTTCAGCGAAGAACTTGGGGGGCAAGCTTCCATGACGTGAAAAGGTGCAAGGTTCCAGTGCACCGATCAACCCGTTGCACCTCGAAACCAGTCACCCACGGCCCCGCTCTCTTCGAGAAGAAACAATCTTTTCGCAACATCGGCGTGGGTGGCGTCAAAGAAGAACCGGGCCTGCGTCACGGACACGCCCTTGCAGCGTGCCCGATTGGACACGCTACATTGACTCCTCCTACAATGGTTACTCTGACTCAACGAGCTGCTGGTAGCACTCGTTTTCGGCGGCATCGGTTTCAGACGTGGACACTTAATTACTATTTGGCATTTAGAAGTGCCAGCGACGGCACGGTTCCTGGAATCCGACCGAAACGGCAGCCCACGGCGAAGACGGGACCGTGCAACCGCCGAAGCTTGCATGCGCCGTCCCCCCCCCCCCCCCCCTTCCCATCCCATCCTCCCGTTTCCATCTTGGAAACACATCAGAGACGCCCAGCTTACTCATCAGACAGGCGGGTCTTTATTTTATTTTTTCTCGCAACACAATTTGTAGCGCGGCGGCCTACCGGCCGCCCGGTCGGCCGCCGCGGAAAAAAGAAGAGCCCGCCTCGACGATTACCCAAGGTGTGACCGGCGCGCGACGTGGCGCTGCCTAGGCATGCGGACCCATTAGCGGCGGGGACGTCTCACCAGAACAACTCCTCGCGGGTGCCTCCGAGAGAGGAGGAACGCTTCCAACCTATACTAGACAAGACTGTCTCTCGCACTCGCTCCATCAAGTCCTCCGAGAATGCCGACGACGAGGCGCAAGGTCGCGTCGACAATCATGGAGGCCGTGATTCGGCAAAAGAAACACAGTAAAAGCAGGTAAGCGGGCGGGCATCGAAGCCACACCGGACGACGCTCCGGCAAAAAGACGGTCTGCTCGTAGTCCTAAAACCTGTTGGAAGGTTGTTGAAATGGTGTTGAAATGCTGATGAAAAGTTGATGAAACGTGGTTGAAACATTGTTGAAACTTTCTTGACACTTGCTGGAAGCCCGCTAGAGTCTTGTTGGAAACTGTAGGAAGCCTGTCGGAGCCTGTTAGGACCCTATTGAAAGCGTGTGGCCACTTCACTGCAATTTGTTGGTGCCATATACACTGCGGATAGGCGTAACAGCCTCCAGTTGCACAGCTGTCATGTTGAACTCTTTAAGCCGAAGGGATAAAGAAATATGCACAATGCGCGGTCAAAGATAAACAACATGCACAAAACACACCACAAAAGTCAACGAGATGCCAGCATACATTGTATTTCATTACACCGCTCCTCCAGTAATAATGCCTCTGGGCCTTGAGAGTATTCCAAATAAATAAATGGGCTAAGGTATCTCATTGAAAGCAGTATGTCTGAGGAATGTTATGACGTTCTTGCAGGACTTTCAAAGCAGGTTGCGCTGAGCCTGACTCTACATTAGGCATTGGGATTGGCTGCACTAAATAACGCCGAACTCAGATTCAGCAAACCGTATAGTGCAACACAATGAGGACTCCAGCGAACAACCAATCAACGCTATGGCCCCTTCGGCTGATCGGGGTGGAATACATTTCAGAACGTCGGTGCACAGCACCGGGTCGAAACGATCCGACTTTCTGTCCGCCGGGAAGGCTGAAATCGCCGCAGTGAACGTTGGCAGCACGTGTACATAGGCGCAATCTTCGCTTCCAGGCTCCCTTGGGATTCCCGATAATCCTTCGGAAGTATCAGAGCTGTCGGCCTGCACACGCGAATCGATCTGGCCTACGCGGTGCCAACCAAGGCAAGACTCGGAATTGCAAGGTTAGTGCCGATTTCTCCCGCAGGCGTCACACACACTTCCTTACTTTAGCTACACACCGTTTTGCCCTATTCGGCACTTTCCTTTTCACGGCGATGGTTTATTGGCGAGCCTTGGCTTATATTCGCAAGCGTCGTAACGGGCCGGATGTGGTCGTTGCAATTGTAATTTATACCAGCTCTACTTCTGACAAAGCTGATAAACGAAGCTTCTGTGAAGCTGTTAGATAAACGCCGTGTAACTGATTATATTTTGTACAGCGTTTTGCAACCTAGCGATTCCCTGCCTGCCACTGAAGACTGGCAAGACGCGGTGAGCCCCATCACGTGACCCGTTTGCTATGGCACTGTATCCAGGACCGACGCGCCGACTAGGGAGGTCCGATCTCGGAGATAACACAACAATAAACCTCATTTTCCTCGTCGACACATTGACCAAGCAAGATGCGCTAAATACGAATCCTTATAGGAATGTAGGCATAGGAAAGCTTGCTGCATTGAAGGAATTGTGCTCTTGATGGAGTACGCTTTGATGCAGTAGGACATTTAGGTATCATTTGTTTTATCACTGAGTGATTCTGTAGAAGGCAAGGCCAGCACCCCCAGACCCCTGCAAGGGTAGTAAAGATGGAGTGCTGCATGTGAGCTACGCGCCAAGAAACCAAGCAGCAGTCACGGTGCAGGGAAGCCCGTCACAAAGGAAGCTTCGCCGGAGAAGTCGGTCCGAGTACTGCCTCTCTGCCCTGCTACTCCACGGCTGGGCAAGGCGTTTGGACGCTCGTGCCACACTTCTTTGATGACTTATTACATGGCATTGCTTGTGTTCCTCCAAGCAAAAAATGCACGAACCAGGGTATCTGCGATGATGCCGCTTTTCTTCTACTCTTACTAACGTAACTTCAAGTGGAGGACAGTAGTACAAAGTTGGCCTTGCGAACTTTACAGTACACTCGTCAATTTCTGACTGTTTATCCGAATTAGGAATAAACTGAGTTTCTTCTTTTCTTAGAGCCAGTAGTCCTTTTGCCTCAAGTGTATGTGTGTGTGTGTGTGTGTGTGTGTGTGTGCGTGTGTGTGTGTGTGTGTGTGTGTGTGCGTGCGTGTGTGTGTGTGTGTGTGTGTGTGTGTGTGTGTGTGTGTGTGTGTGTGTGTGTGTGTGTGTGTGTGTGTGTGTGTGTGTGTGTGTGTGTGTGTGTGTGCGCGCGTGCGTGCGTGCGTGCGTGCGTGCGTGTAAAGCGTCCACGGGCTGTCGACCACAAGTAGCGTTAAGGCATTGAGGTAGGCGCAGTTTTAATTTTTATTGACTAGGTTTTTTTTTTTCACCCTGATCTATTCCATTCCGTCATTATCTTTCATTGCATCCCGTCAATGTACACATTCGAGGACTGAGCGTTGACCAACAAAAGTGGCAACCAAACTATCCTAAACATGGCAACAAGAAGAGCTGGAAGACGAGGTAAGTTGCTCGAAGACTATTTCCGTAGTGCCCGAGACCGAGCATAAATGTTTTCTATAACTGTCGCTACGAGCTAGTCAAATTTTAACTGAATGGCGACAGGCTAGTGCAAGACGCTTTTAGAGTGGCTTTAGTGAGCGAGCTGCCCATTGCAGCTTAGCATGGACCCGGAATGACCAAAGTAGGTTTGCAATGCGCGCAAAAGAATTTTTATTTTAAGTTGGCGATTGCACTAAAGCAACTATAGGCGTTATGAGGCCGCGATGAAAATTGCGAAGCATTTTGTCATGATCATACGTAGCCAACCAGAATCTACCATAGTGGTAACGGAAACTTCACTGAACAGTCCACTACTTTTCAGCTGCACGAAGCCTCCCATCACGTTATTCTAGCTCGAAACACATCTTTCTCTATCTCATACCGACGCGTCGCTGGTTCGTTTCGTTCCAGACCGCGGCGGCGGAAGCGGCCCCCCTGCCTCCCACTTTTTTGTGGGGAAGTGTGTGTGTGTAGGGGGGGGGGGGGTGTAGAGTCGTACGTGCGTAGTCGAACGGTTTCTTCCGTGCGCGCAATTGATCCCTCAACGCTCCGCCACCCCGCAACTAGGATATATGTTCGCGCCAAACAGCTGCTGCAATTTGGGGGTTCTGAATAGGGAGCGAAAAAAAAGCATAGACGAGAAGCATCTCTTTTTCGCACTTCTGTTGCGAATCGGTAGCCACCGCCAACACGCTGCACGGCTGGCGTCATGGCGGATGCATACATACGCTGTAACGGGCGCCATGTTATTTATGTTCTTAGCGGTCACACTGTTTTGTTCTTGCAATGCTTATCGGTTAACCACTCCCTTCTGTAACGCCTTCACGCCTTAACGAAGTACTCAAATAAGCAAATAAATAAGTAAGTATATAAATAAATAAAGCTATTCATTTCATTTTCCTCAATTGTTTCATTTGCTTTCAGGGCAGGACTAAACGTCTTTCCCTAATTCCATCCATTCTTCGGACGCTACCCCGCAGTGTCTGTGCCCACCTAGAGTAAAACCGAAACAAACTGATAAATTTCCTTCGCGTAACAACGGCGACAACAGACCAGACGCCTCTCATCGCCGCCCCTTAATGGCCGCAATAAAAGCCGCCGCAAGCGCCCCCTACCGGCCGGCGACGGAAACTGGGCGCGCACGCAGCAACAGGACGACGAAGACGCCAGTTCGCGCGAGTTAATTCACCCCTCTCTGGAGGGTAGGGCCAGCCTCCACTTAAACAACGAAAGAAACAAAGCAAGGACAATGGAAAGAAGGAAGAGAGACAGCTGAGGTAGGTGGCGCCTCGGCGAGCGTCGCAAGCAACAACGTGGGAGGTTGCGTTTCCCCCCACCCCCCCTCCACTTTGTCCATTAGCTCCCCTCGGACGAACTGCGAGCTTGCGGGTCCC
Source organism: Dermacentor andersoni (assembly GCF_023375885.2). NCBI lineage: Eukaryota > Metazoa > Arthropoda > Arachnida > Ixodida > Ixodidae > Dermacentor > Dermacentor andersoni. The sequence goes on along the minus strand of NC_092824.1, from coordinate 91,791,357 downwards.
GTCGCCTCGCCACAATGCGCAGCCATCTCCGCCCATTTTGAGCGCCTACCTAGGCATTACGTCTCTCATTGCTTCAGCCGACAAAAACCTCTGTTACCCCCCTCCCCCCGCCCCCTCACACAGACTCCCCTCGCATCCTGCCTCCGGTCTCTATCTCTCCCTCTCCCCTAGCTCTGGGCAATTCTTTTTCACTTTCTCAACGTAGCAGTCACTCAACTTCTCTTACACATCCGCTCGCTCATAACCAGGGTTAGAACATGCCGTATTCACTCGCGCAAGACGCGCCCTAAGCACTGATGAGAACAATATTTTGGCTGCATTAGTAAATTTGGTTAGCAGCGCGGGGAGCAAGAGAAATGACCGGAAGGAGTGCTAGTTATCTCTTCTGTGATAACAAGAAAGCCACTCTCATAGTGAGAGGCGGCTTGGAAAACAGTGACTCTCACAGTGAGACGCGGCTTGGAATTTACTCAAAGACGGGTGGCGACGCAGTCTTGAATTTCCCGCACTAGTCAGCCGTGACGTAACTGATTCCGAGTGCGGCTGATCGGGTCTAGGTATTTTTTTTTTATCGGTAAAGATGGCTTACACATGATAAAGGACCAAAAGAATGAACTTGGCAAGTTTCGAGAACTTTTATTCAGCCACAACGGCCCAAATAGAAAAAGATAACCTTGTTTTCTTTTAATAAAAAATCCGCGATGTCACACTAGCGTACCGGCGTTGCCATTTCGGCGTGAAGTTAAAGTGGCATAACCCAATTTCGCTTTTATGTGCGTTTTGCCCTTACCAAGCTTCTTGCCGAGGTGAAAATGACCTTAATATTAAGAAAGGGAAGATTACAAGTCTAGCGACACTAAAAATTTCTATTGCGTGGTTGTGGAGATACGTGACTGCAAAATAAATAAATCAATAAATAAACCAGAAAATAATGGTTTTAACAAAATAGCACTCAAATCAACCAGTAAGCTATGCTCAGAAGCCGCGTCAGCAGAAGCGAGGAGTGATGAATAACAGCCATGATTCACGCTCTAGATGACAGTCGATACGCCGCAAGAGCACACAATGTGAGCCTCTTACACGAGTGAATACGGTATTGCGACGAAAGCATAGGGGTTGCAGCGGTGAAAGACAGGGGAGAGCAGCAGGAGTGTATCATCCACCATTTACTAAAGCTTCCAAGCATTCATTTTGCCTTGCTCATTCGTTCGTCTACATGCTACCTTCCTTCTTATTGCTTTACTCTTTCCAACGAACTTTTTTTTTTTTGTCTTCGTTTTGGGCCGTTCTTTCAGAGAATGCTACTCGAGTGGAGGAGACAGATGTTCCGACAGCACGTCGGCCCATCGGGACAGCATTTTAAGTCAGCACTTTCTGCACAATGAACCATGGGGTAACAGAAAACGCGGTAGAGTCGAAAAGATGGCGAGGGGGAAAAAGAGAGCTTCGTATTTACGGCAAGCTCCCGGAGACGGGCTGTCCGTTTGAAAAGCGGACGCCCTCCTCAACGACTGGACGATGACGCCACCGCGTCCGGGACGTCGAAGTGGGAACGGCCTGAAGCAACGGCTCGGCAAATGTGACGCGTCGACGTTGCGAAAACTGCGACCAGACGCGTTTCGCGGCGGCTAGCGAGACGTTAACGAGACCGCGACCGAAGCCGGACAAGCCGCTCAAAACACACGGACCTGCCAAGCTTATCGGTTTGATCACGCGTGGCATTACAGACAGTTCCAACTTGTTCGCAAGCCTATTACCGCGTGAGAAATGCCAGGTTACTGGAGAGGTACGTGGCAGCAACAATTCTGGTGGTTCGCAGTTACATCTGGCGATGCAGAGTTTAACCACGGAAGATTCGAGACTAATACTGCAGTGACCTACCACATTCTACTTAACTGTTTGTGCAAAGCGTTGGTAACGACTTTATCGTTAACGTGCGGTCATTTTATGACATGTTTTTTTCTTCGATGAGGACACTCGCATGGCACACACATTTTTCACAAACGCATAGTAGTTGGACAAGGCGCCACAAGATGTCACGAAGTCTGCGGACAATTGCCACCATAGAGAGTCTTAACTTGTCCGTAAACTTCTTGCCGTTTGCGGATTACCGGGTTATGGAAGTCGCGGACGGCAGTAGCCAAGGCTGGCGTCGAGATTCATCGTCCTGCGCCGAGGTGATAGATTTCAAACTAAGCCAAATAATGGCAAGAAGAACGAAAGGCAGGATAGAAAACAATATTGTGCCTGATATCGGGGGCGTCGTTGCTTCGAATAATGGACGAAACAGCAACGGTTAACAAGCATCTTAGAAAGAGTAGGATAGAGAGACGAACAAACACAAAAAAAAGCAAGGAAAGACCGCGGCAGGTAATAACCAGATGCACGTCCGGTCTGCTACCCCTGCACTGGGGGAGAGGGGACATGGGGACGAAAAGCGAGAAAGAAGGGGACAAGAGAGAGCGCTATCCGTGCGCAGTTCTGAAGGCTCGCGCCAAGTCTATAAACGGTCGCAGGAACCTGTCGACTTCAGCCACTGTAACAACGCCCTCGTTGCATTCTGAGCCAGTGACGCGCACGACCATGGTCACGGCCGAAGGATCTTCGATTCTAAAAACGGCCTCGAGAACAGTCGGTTTTAAAGCTGTCTGGAGATGGCCTAGAATCCGAAGTAAACTTGTCGTTAGCAATGTGCGTCGTTCGGCGAACTGGTACGTATTTGGAGGGTCGAGAACGAGCTCGCAAATTTACGGGGCCGAGGGAGGACACAGAACAGGTGCTCTCCTTTGCGCCCGCCTGCGTCCTCCCTCATCCCTGTAAATTTTTGTGCTCGTTCCCGCCCTCTATACTCAAATTAAGTAAACTTACTGCCTCGTTGTGTAATTCCGTACTGCCCAGATCATCCGCATGCCGAACCGAACAATGCGACGGGCAACCTCGCCTCTCACCTTTACGGTGTTACTGCAGTTCGCGAATCGGCGAACCCCGCGCAGTGAAGAAGAGTTCGTGACGGCGTTTCATTGCCGGATCGTGGGCGTGCACGCGTCCTCTCCGCTGTCCTTGAAAGCAGAGCCCTCCGCGGTCATGTCGGTGCTGGCCGCACCTCCCCCGCGTCTTCATTTAATCACGGGGGCATGCCACGAGAGTGCAATGCCGTCGTCCATTTTGCGCGCATGCCGTCTCTACGCAGGGGGCGCTGGAATTTCGCAGCCCAACCTAACCCTCACGCACGCCTGGATGGCGAAGGATGGCGGGCGTCAAACAATCTCGCATCGTTTCTTAAGAGGCTACGTTGTGCTTGCCGTTCCACGTTGTATACCGAACAATGTTCGTAGCGGCGTTTTAGCTACGCGTTTTTTTAAATAAGCATGCGACCTGGTTATTGGTACCGTTTCTTGCGGTTACTTAAGTTGATTCTTTAGGTTAACAGTCATCAATAAAGTTTTTGTCTTGTATTACCATTGCTTTACTATATGGATTTTGTGCTCTTTGCCTTTACATAGTTGCATGTTTGCGCCTTGGCTTATTTTTCATTTATATACTTAATGTGAAATGCCCCAGTACATTAATATAACTTTCGGACTTCTTCCCCTGTATATGTTGTAAGGTGCATTGTTATTCGCCTGGCGTGTGGAGAGAGAGAGAGAGAGAGAGAGAGAGAGAGAGAGAGAGAGAGAGAGAGAGAGAGATACCAAGAGAGCAGGGTAGAGATGTTGAAGGAGTACTGGCATAACATTCATCGCTTGGCTTCAAATGAAGGTCCGAACCCTTTACACACTTAAAAATAAATACAATGACGAGCGTCGAAGTACCCTAAATAGTTCACTATAATGCTTGCTTCTACGAACCAGTTTCGGTACCAAGAAGGTAGACGCGTTATGACGTCAAGATACACTTGCTCGCTTCGTCCCTACGACAGATACGGCTGCACGCTCGAGCGTAGTCAGCATGAACGCCCCGAAAGCTCCTGCTTATTTTAACGCGAAGCATTCTTGTCGCGTTCAAAACCCAGTTTTGTGTAACCGGCTGCTGACCTCGGTCCATTGTCTGGGCCGATCCCGAAGATAGCGCAGCCTAAGAATTAACCAGTGGGCCCATCGGTTATGTACCACTGAGTATGCGCCACATGGTTATGTACCACTCTTCAACGAACTTCTGATACCCAGGTACCCGGGTATCAAAACAACAATACGCAGCCCCTATGCAACGGCATCTAGGCATTGCTTCGCTGATGTGAACTGTACCTCAAAGTTCTTACAATTTTAATGCGTCAGTATTCTTAGAGTACTTCACGCGTTTTGCGGGGCCTATCTATCTCTAGGGTGCCGCAGCTAACTTTAGTCAAGCTGTTCAACGGAAAAAAAATTAAGATTAAGAGAGCACGGTGCAAGATAAAATTATAAGACCTAGGGATTTCGGTCATCAGACCTCTGAGGACCGAACACTATATAGGTCTTAAAATCACGTCCTGCACCATGTTTGCATCTAACCATTTTCCTGCCTACCTGAGACACTAGGCGGCCGAATGGACAGAGCATCGGGCTGCTGCGCTGAGCCAACAGGGTTAGAAACCAACCATCGGACCACAACTTGGGTCGCTGAGCATGTTGCAATGTGTACAAACGTGCTGCTCTGCAACGTACCGCTTTCATGTTGACATGGGTCTAGGTATAGGTACCGTTGTGGCACAGAGCTCAGCGCTGAGTATGATCGTCTTCGTTCTGCTTATTTTAATTTTTACTTTAATTTAATCGTTCCTTAGTTTCAGGTTGGCGGTCCGAGTCACACGGAAATTTGATTCTTTTCGCGGATGTCACGGTCCTCGTACTTTCAGACCACAGGTGTATAGCTACGTGCGCTTTATCGCAAGAAAAGTAAAGGCCAGCTGCCCACCATCGCCAATGACCAACTGGCGCTTTCCTTTTTTTGTGTGTGTTTTTTTCCACCTTATCGTTAGGCTGCATGCGCGCACAATGCACGCAGGCAAGCTCGTACTACACGCGGTTTCGTGCGGACCGCTTCATGCAAACTTTTCCCACATCCTTCCTTGCATGCTAATTCTTCGACGTCCTCCTCTGAAACGCCATGGCGATAAGCCGGTGAGGGGGCGAGCCATTTAGTCTAAGCGAAACAATTTCGCCAACGGAATCTGGGAGTCCAACTTCAGAACGGCTGCTAGCTGTGTACGTGAGGTGGGCTGCGCACACAGGCCTAAACACCCACACGCTCGCGCTGACCAAAGGATACATACGTGTACGGCGCGGGGAACGCCTCGCTGTTCCCGGTCCAATATACTGCGGCCCACGGTATCGGCGACCGCCGTTCGAAACGAATATACGGCACGGAGGATTGAAAAAGACTACACGGAAGGTGGCTCTCGCACTATCAGGCGCCTGCAAGGAGCATTGGCTGCTAAGGACTGTATATAGGCGCGGCGGCCAGACAGCACGGCGGTGACCGAACGATAAGGAAAACGAAAATCTCACCTGCAGATCAGGCAAAGAAACAATGTCAAAACGCTTCTCGTACAAGATTTAGATAAGAAAGCAAGAAAGAAAAGGAACGCTAGTGAAAAATTGCCTGAACTCTCGAGCCCTCGCCCACTGCTGTTCTCCGCGGGACGAAAGAAAAAAACAAAATTGTAACGACGAAGGCAATGTAAATTCCGGACGAATTCCGTAGCGCCGAAAAATAAGGGGGGAGTAATAAGGCCATTCGTATTCCTGGCGTACGACTTGCGCACGGCCTCAACATCCGCCACCGCTTGGATTATATAAGCGCACTTATGGCGACCTGGCACTGTACGGACTTTGCCCACGGCTGCAGGCGGAAGAACGCCGTGGACGCGTGGAGAGGGGCTGGCTTCCCTGCGTGGCAAGCAAAAACGGCAATTACACTTCCGTGGAGCCCGAGTTCGCGGTTCTCCGGCCGCGGCGGCCCAATCTCTTCTTGGGGCAAAGTTCAAGACAGACCCCCTGTTCTTCATCTTGACTTTTCGATTAGAACTAATAAGTTCTTATTAAATGCGGGGTGCGTTCGATGTGTCTTCGTAAGAAGCAAAAAAAAAAAATGGGATGAGGGTGGGAGAGAGAAGGGAAATGTACGGCCCGAATCCCGGAAGCGCAAGCAGTGTAAAAAAGATCAAGCCCCGTTTTAACAACGTAGTTTCGAAGTCAGAACGATTCGTGAGGACAAGTACCAGCCGATCGTCGAGAGTATGCCCATGATTATCGAAAGTGAATAGCCAACGACAGACGGTTCCTGCGAACCAAGAGATTTGTGAATTCGGCCTGTGAATTATAAGGTGAAAAGCTGAGAACACTCCATTACGGTGAAATTATTTGTATTATAGCGAACAGAAGAAAAAGACCAGTAATAGTATACGCGAGCTTTCACGCGGTGCTACGGAGCCGGTGTTGCAGGCAAGTTTCTTATATATAGGCTGCAGAAATCTCGGAATAGCAAATAGGACACAAGTTTCTCTCTAACACGCGAGTTAGAAGACCGTTGCTAACATCAAAGCTTAGTCGCGACACGAGTCGTGTCGTTTGTTCCCGCTGTTAGGTTGTCTGTGTTCTTAAGACACCCGTCAAGGCTCTCGTACGACAGCGTCTACGAACGTAACATCCTTGTAGGAGGCAGCTGTAGACCTCCCATATGCAGCTTAGTTTATTTAACGAAAGTGAACCAAGGTCGACGTATCAGGGACATCCGCGACTGATTTACGTCTTCATTTCTGGCGCATCCTAAACAAGGCATCAAAATTGACCGGATTGTCAAGCTGCGAGAATACGGATTTTTTATTTCTGGTAAGAAAGCGCAGTTGCGCTGGTAGAACAATCTCTCTCTTTCTCTCTCTCTCTCACACACACACACACACACACACACACACACACACACACACACACACACACGCGCGCACACACAAACACAAGCACACACACGCACGCACACACACACACAAATTCTGTGACGATTTAACGGTAAATGCCAGAGATATGCGTCAGCCTTAAGTCGCGCCTCCTTGATCTCCCGAATGTATTATTGGAACCACGTTCACCACATCGCAAAGTGGTGCAATGTGATTTCAATCGTGTGACGTGTAACACTTGCGCGCTGCGTGAACGGCGGTTATCAGCCGTCACTTTGGTTATGACGTAGGGTCACTTCGCTCAAGCATTTGAGAATGACGAACGGGCCCAAATACTTGGAAAGTCCCCTTTTCCGAACCGGTGTCACCGGTGCGAATCTGACGGGCAAATGTTGTGCGTCGTAGCGAACCTTAGCATGAGCATGCGAGGATAGGGTTTCGAATTGCGTAGGTCAACGTGCTTTTTCGGCACTACACAATATCTGCGCGACCGAAGCATCTATGTTAGGTGAAAGAGAAAGTATGGTGTGAAGAAAACTTTGAGGATGGCGAGCCTAGAGGAGAAAGAAAGGTGCGTATCCTGTGATTTCATGCTTGGCTGTGTTGAAAGCAAACGTGATGAGCGGTTAAAGGGCATCCCAGACGTTATGATCCCCTGAGGCATACGTTGAAAGCATGTTGACGAATGTACGATTGGCGCGCTCGGTTAAACCGTTGGTTTGAGGATGGTAAGGCGTGGAATTGCAAAATTGAGTTACACAAAGGCATAGTAACTCTTCCACGACGTCAGCGGTGAACTGCCGGCCGCGATCACTTGTCACCCACACGAGGAGCTCCGTGGCGGAGAATAATCTACTGCAGAAGAAACTCCGAAACGTCACATACTGTAGCTGCGACAAGCGCCATTGTTTCAGTATAACGTGTTAAACAATCCACGTACACAATTATCCAGCGGCAGCCGGTGGAAGACAACATACATATACACGCTGTTCTGAGCTCTCCCATATACCCTCTCTATCGCTACCACGTGACCGGCTTCCCAAACTTCCCACACATACACTTCTTTCTTCCACTTCGACGCTCCTAATGCTAACACATAAAAAAAGGAAACTAGGACAAAAAAAGAAAAGAAGGAACACCAGCAGGAAACCCGGAAGCCGACACCTGGACGAACCAGCTACTCCAACGAAAAACCCTTTCGTGACGTCACGTCAACCACGTGACCTCCCGCTTCACGCACGCGTTCCGGTGGCGTGCACGGTGATATCGCGTATACCTTCCGAGCCGCGGTAATGATATGTCATTAGGCGCCATTAGCGCGCGCTCGTACACAATGACAGCAGCAGCAGCGCCCCCGGGTGGCTGGTCCGTGCATCCCTTGCAGACCGGTCGACACACACAAAAAAAGGAGCAGAACGGAAGTACACGCAAAAACCAGCAGATGTCTAAGCGCACTACGAACGTCTCAATCCAAGCCGAGCCGTGCACAACACGCGCGAGACGTCAGCCGCTGTGCTGCTTAGCCTTCGAGCCAGTCAAGCCCGGTCATACGCTACGGAGAGAAAGCAGGACTTATATGCTATACTTTCGCAAACCCGTGAGAAGCATCTCTTCCTTCGTTCGCTATAGGTCTCCGCATACTGTAGACTCCGCTTAGGCACAGCCCGAAGAGGACCGACGTTTCATGTGTACGGAAAACTGTACTTCGGGTGAAGCATGCGGTGTGGCTTATGTATACAGTCAACACCAAAAGTATACGAGACCTGGTTTCCCCTGCAAATGCGAGAGAGAGAGAGAGAGCAAATGATAAAGGAAAGGTAGGGAGGTTAACCAGGACTGAGCCCGGTTGGCTACCCTACACTGGGGAAAGGGAAAAGGGGACGGAAAGATTAAAAGAAGAAGAGAAAGTCTACTGGGTATATCGTTCGGTCACTCAGTTCGGATCACAAACGCTGACTCAAACCAGTAGACTTCAAATATCGCAGCAGAGCTTTTGTGGCCTTTTGTAGCTGCGATATGCGAGGCCATGGTCCCAAGATCTTCTTCAAGGTGAACGGTGTTCTATCTAGCTGATTGAGAGCTGTGCAGAGGTCATGTCTTTCGTTTTGAAAAGATGGGCAGTAGCACAGTAGATGTTCTATAGTTTCCTCGGCACCGCAGGCATTACAGATGCGAATTCCTGCACTGTTAAGGCATGTCACTTCTAATTTAATGAATCACTGTACAGGCGGCGAAGGCTACTACATGCTGGGGCGTTTAATTCGAGGCTGTGTGACCACGCTTCGCCAGAATTTAGCATCTTGGCAGATACCACGTCCCGTAAATTTTTGCTGTTGATGGTACGTCTACTCCAAAAGCGTTGCGCGCTGTTAGAACGAGTAAAACTACTCGAGCAGTTCTCTCCAACATTTCAAGAAACCTGCTCGGAAAGTGCGCGCGCCGCCGAATGGTTGACAAAGAGTATGAGTTGCCAACTCTCACGAGGATAAGGGTGCTTTCTTTTTCTTTTCTTTTTTTGTTTTCTGCTTAAATTGCTTGCTTTAGTCGCATTAAAGCTGCGCTCGTCTGTGATACGACGCAACAGTTCATCTATACCTGCAAGGAAGCATTTCTTGGCACTGCTGAGGAAAACCGACTCTATTATTTTTGTTTTATTAATAATGCTAACAAACGCAAACGCCATGCACACATACAGAGGAAGAGTAGCAGTCTTGCGGTTGCCTCCTCATAGGAACACCACGCCCATTCGCTTGAGGAGATAAAGAAAGAGAGAAAACAAAGAAAGTGATAAAGAAGGAGACAAAAAAAGATGAGGAATGTGAAGTAAATTACATGCCACGCAGAGGACAAACACTACAGACAATAGACTAGCACCGCGCTTGTGATGAACAATTTTGTGAGCCGCGTATCGAATCGAAGCTCATTCCTCCCTGGGAGTTGCTCAGCAGTACGGAGCGACAGATGCTGAAAGTTGGGTATACTTCAATAACAAGTGCTTAAAAGCGAAACAAATAGAAACACAAAATAAACTTAACAATTGCGGCATCGATTCGTCCGAAAGTTTCATTTGTGCGGGTTTCCTATATATCGGGAGTGATATATCGTATACGTCTTTCCAGGCACACGTCCCCTCCCACTGCGAGTATGTTACTAAATGCCGAAGGATGACGGCGGCTGTTACGCGTCGAGGCGATGATGAAGACGAGTACTACCTTGCGCAACCGCGATTATGACTTCCCGCGTGCCTCCTCCTCCTCCTCCTCCTCCTCCTCCTCCTCTTCATGTACGTTTCCTGAACGTGCATTCAGGTGGGCCACGCAATGCGCAACCCGTGCACAAGGTACGCATGTACGCTATGCACGCGCGCCGCGAAAGCCGGCGATACGCTTTCTCCCTGTGTGGTCCGCCACCGCCCGCACCAACCAGCCAGTCTGGCACGCACCTCTAAACAGCCCAGGCAGGAAAAGAAAGCCTCGTATACAGGCGGGTATAGCCGTTATTCTCGGCGTAAAGTATACCCGACGCCTAAACCTACACCACAGTTTCGAGCTAGGAGTATGCCTTGTTGAAAGGAGGTTGAGGTGAAAAGGAAACGAAGCGGCCGACACGCCCGAGCAGACAAATCGCTACCATAGGTGAATTTGCAAAGTGTTAAAAGATGGCGCAGAGGCTTCACTTTTAACCGCAGTAAAAGAGGGCGCCATTTTCTACTCCAACTGATACTCGCCGCGGTATATAGCTAGGTCCGATATAGGTCCGATATAGGTCCGCATGATGTGGTCGGAATGTAAAAAACTCTCCTGTGTACTTGGACTTAGACGGACGTTAAACAACCCCAGGTGGTCAAAATTAACCCCGAGTCTGCCACTACACGGCGTGCCGCATAATCATATCGTGTTATTTTTTTTCTTTTTTTGACCCGTAATACCCCAGGGGTCCGAATTCCCGAAGCTTTTAATTCGTAAGCAGGCTGTCTACCACTGCCCGGCCATCCTCGCTAATAACGCTTCCTTCGTCATGACTGGCTGGAATCCGCTCATGTACAAACACTTTAGGGTAAGCACTATTCTGGTGAATACTCAATGTAACGACGTCCATTGTAGAATATCCCTGGCTGAAGCCAGCCTGTTCTCTTGGGTTATTGAGAAATGTTGACCTAATTCTACTGGAAATTATCTAGGTGAATACTTTATAGAATACCGAAAGCAAGCTAGTGGGCCTATAGTTCATCAATTTTTTAACGCCTCCCTTCTTTTGGATTAGTACGCGTATAATGTAGGCATTCTCCCAGCTCTATGGTACACTTGAAGTTGCGAGGTAATTGCGCATCGCTGGGAGCGGCCTTCGTCCTGGCAAATAAAGGACATAAAGATAGGATGCCTGCGTTTGGCAGGCATTCTCAGATCATGAACAGCAGGTTGCCATTATCCTTCAAGAGAAAAGTGTATAACAGCTGTGTCTTACCAGTACTCACGTACGGGGCAGAAACCTGGAGGCTTACGAAAAGGGTTCTACTTAAATTGAGGACGACGCAACGAGCTATGGAAAGAAGAATGATAGGTGTAACGTTAAGGGATAAGAAAAGAGCAGATTGGGTGAGGGAACAAACGCGAGTTAATGATATCTTAGTTGAAATCAAGAAAAAGAAATGGGCATGGGCAGGACACGTAATGAGGAGGGAAGATAACCGATGGTCATTAAGAGTTACGGAATGGATTCCAAGGGAAGGAAAGCGTAGCAGAGGGCGGTAGAAAGTTAGGTGGGCGGATGAGATTAAAAAGTTTGCACGGACAACATGGCCACAATTAGTACATGACCGGGATAGTTGGAGAAGTATGGCAGAGGCCTTTGCCCTGCAGTGGGCATAACCAAGCTGATGGTGATGATAATGATCAAGATGATGGTGATGATGATGACGACGACGACGACAGCGCATAAAAAAAAAAGGTTACACACATACTCAGACTTGATAAATAAGAGTTCATGACGATTTCCACGACACCAAACGGTTACAATATTCGTAAGACGCGCCTCATTGAGTCTGGGCGAGCACCAACTATCGCAGTACGGACTGCGACGGGGCAACGCATTTGGAGCGAGCTAGACGAGAGAACTGAGAATGGCGGGGACCTTCCAACAAATTAAGTCCGCAAGCGGGCACGTGCATGTATAAATTAGAACGGAGCTAGTCACGAACAGTTAGCTGCGCAGTTTCGTTTGCTATAACATAACCAATCCAAACTGATCTCGAGCAAGTTCCCAGGCGCAGCTTGGTAACGCGTGATGGCGCACATGATTTAACGATGAGGCCGAGCCTTGCTCCAAACGCATTTATTTTTGTTTTAATTTTCTTTCTCTAACCTCGCAGTCTCAAAAAAAAAAAAAGAAACAAGAAAGAAACAAAGAAGGACAAAAAGATACTGCGTGCGGCTGTATACGAAAGAGGTGTTTCACAGCCGTCCGAGCAATCGTCGGGAATGACCGAATCACGCGAAACGGTATATATATATAGAAACAGAAAGGCCGCACGGCGATTAAGCCCGGGCCTCCTCGAAGGCAATTCTGCGCCGGCGGGACCACCTTGCGAAAGAAACAATTGTACCGCAGGAAATAAAAAAAGAAAAAGAAAAGCGAGATGAAAGCTGGCCCCGATTCGCAGACAGCCATCAGGTTTAATTTACGAGATGGCCGTTCCGTTCATTTCATCCTCCCTCTGTCTCTCTCTCTCTCTTTTCTTTTAAGGTGTTGGCGCAGCCGTTGAGTTGTTTCATTATGTCTGTTCAACCTGCTAAATTGGTAGCGCAGTTAGCTGCGCTGTTTATTCTGACTAGCTTTATCATTACGCAGTAAATTAAAATTTTAAAAAAGAGGAGGCTGCGTTGGCAATGAAACCGTGGAGGCAAAGCGTGTATTGTTCGGAAAATTCGGGGCGTACGTACGCTATGTTAGGAGACGAATAGCAGGTTTGGTATGCAAATTCTCTCGGTTGCCCGTCAGCTGACGTAAAGATCGCACTATACACACACTGCACGCCCAATATCGCGGCGCATGCTCTTCTGAAACAGTCTGATTAGAAAGGCCGTTCAGACCGCGACATATGTGCATTCTGAGAAATACGATGTGGGAGAGCGAATTTATACAAGCACGGGTAGCTCATGATGTGCCGTACAGTGCAGAAAGGGCAGACGCAAGATGAAGGTAAAGCACATTCATCCATTCCTTCATTCATCTTATTTCACTTTCTCAATCAACCGCGAAAGAAGTGCACACACTTGTCGAACCAATACCCAAATGCTAGTTAACCCTGCTCACAAGTGCATTTACATAGGCAACAACCGGTTGCCAAGATTTCGCGACAAGCTAGTGTTCTGAGCATTCTGAGGTTTATGCGGTCACATGCGGTCACATGCGGTTATGCGGTCACACGACGAAATTATGAGTGTGTGCTGTCTCTTTCTCAGAAAACAATGTCCTGTGCGCTGCAAAATCCATTAGGGTACAGCGCCGTCTATCCAGGACTGCATCCATTCAGGTGCACATTTTACACTCACCTCCGCGATATCAAGAGATTCACAGGCTGCCGCAATATGCAAGGCCATTTGTATTCTAAATCGAATGGCGTGAATACAGTTTGAGATTGCGCTAATACGATAATTCTTACGCATCAGCCGCCCCTTTCAGTTTGTCGTAAGAAGCCCACACATTTCGCTTCAGGTTTAACAAATCAGGTGTAACTATGCCATGATAACGTAACGACTCATTTCAATTAATTGTATTCCTTTCTCATCACCCAGGCCTCATGACTGGCTGCTTCTCCTTATAACTAGTTATAATGCAGGCGTAGAGCCACTACGACGGTCGCCAAAGCACAAATATAGAGACAAGTGAGAATTATTGCAGCCAGGTTCCACTATTCCTGCCACAAAATCGGACACAGCGAAGACACGTAGAGTTAATTTGCAACACTATTCCTTTATTGAAAATATTGAACCTCATTGAACCTCAAGGTGAAAAGACATTGCAAAGGGGAGTGGTTCATTCATTGTTGTTCGTTGGACAAAGAAATAACGACAACGAGAGGTTACTGATCATCGTTGCTCTAGCAGGGAATAGAACGTATTAGCGTTGTGGCGCTTCCTCCACCTTCCAAAACAGCAAGGTCTTGTTGCTCGGCTAGTTGGTTCACGTGCGCAACGAAGAAGCGTTACAGCGTGCAGAGAGATACAGCGCAGAGCCGGAGCAGACAGGGCGAGTGCTGAAGACCCGAACGCTGCATTTATACTAACAGATATCTTCAGGAAGTGGCGAGTCATTCCCGACGAATAAAACGCAGCACGGCGGCAACTCAGCGAAACGCGCAAATGCCTGCGCAGGAACGCTTATTAGTGCTGACGCGTGCGCGTCTCCGCTCCCCAATAAGAGAGCACGCGCTCTTCCAGCCAAGCCAGGTAAGTGTTTCCGCAAGAAAAAAAAAATATGTGGGATAGCTCACGAAAGAAACGAGAAACAGCGAGAAGTGGCTGGCCGACAGAATGGAAAGGTAAGAAGGAGCGTGGAAAAGAGGAGTAGATGGCCGCGCAATTAAGAAAGAAGAAAAACCGAAAGAATCAAGTTGGAAGAATGAAACAAGAAAATTAGGAGAGGGAACGAAGGGAATTGCTAGGACACGGGCGACGCGAGCCTCGAAGTGACTTCGCGGCCTCGGCAGCGCGCACAGGTGAGCAGCCGATCACGTGTTCCCGGGTCACGTGTGTGTGCGCGCGCGCGTAATCTAATCACCTAATCTAATCCCGGCTCCGACGTTGCGTGACGGGATTAGGACCCGCCGCTCGTCGGCGCGCCGAGATTCCGCGAGAGCTTCCTTTTTTTTTTTTTTTTTTCTTACTCCTTCGCGCTTTTGGTTTGACATTTTTCCTTCCGAAGCGACGGCAGCAACGGAGCTCGGCTTTGCGTCACTTTTGTCTTGAAGTGTTCTCTCTTTGGTCGTTTCCTTTTTTTTTCTTTTTTTCCGAGCAGGGCAAGCCGCGGAGCTCACGTCGCATAGACGCAGCACTCGGCAGCGCCAAGAGATGAACCCCGGAGTTACAGGCCCGAGGAATAAGAAGATGAAAAAGAGATCAAACCGAGAATTGGGGAGCAAGAAATAATCGCAAAGAGGTACATGCGCGAGGCTGCAGGTTTTTCCACGGGCAACGTCGATGTGCTTAGGCCTGTGCGAAATTGGTTCGCTCCGCGAACCAGTAGAACCGTCGTCCCGCGCACGAAAATAACTTGCCGAGAACGAACGAACGAACGAACGACCGGCGGCCCGGTTTGAGGCACGAACTGCTCGAGCAGCCAAAGTGTAGAAGAGGGTGCCGGCGCCGAACGACGATGCGGAGTGGACGTTGTAGCAACGTGCGGAGCGGAGCGAGGAACGACGAAGCAAGGCGACCCCTGTACGCTGATTAATTGGCTTATCGCCGTTGTTTGATCATCGCAATCTAACCGGAAGTGGAAAATGGGAAAGGGCACGAAGAGGGAGGGGGGAGGGTGCGGAATTCTGGCTTTTTCGCGCTGCAGTCGGATCTTCATTGTTATCGGCGTCAGTCGAAGAGCGTCAGCGGCTTCCTGTTTTCTTCACTGTTGTGTCTTTCCAATCTGTCTCTGGTTTTACATCGGAGCTGTTTACGAGCCACTGTGTCGGCAGGACGGACGGAAAGGCGAATGAATGAATGAATGAATGTTAGGTTGTGTTTGGTGAGGGACTGTTCTCACATGTAAAGTATATCTCCATCACACACGGTGAATTATGCCATAAGAGGGTTTCGTACCTCCGCACTTGGTATTATCCCGTCAGTCAATTTTGAAAGGACACCGAGGCACGAGGGGAGAAAACAAAGGGGCTGGATTAGCAGTCTGACGAACCAATCGGCTCGCACATGCAGCGCAAGGCAGCAGCAGCAGCACGCAATTAACAGTTATTTTCTTTATCGCGAAAGTCACACACAAGTAACAACTGGATATTGACCAGTGTAGAACGAATAACGAAGCCTGTAACGCAATACGAGAACAGCCAGCAACGAACTACTAACACAGTCACGGGCAAGCGAACAGACGCCTTTACATATGCGAATACACCACGTAGAAGTGGGCGAATAAAGTTGGCGTCAAAGTACGCATCCCCGTCCTTGTTTGCTGACAGCCAGCTCCGTCAGGAGACAATTCCGCTCTCCCGCACGTGTTGAATGTGCGCAGAGCCAGCGCCCTCGCAAGCGGCACGCATGACCAAGCGCGTCACTCAATTAAATCCACTGCTCCGTGCGGCTTCGTGAATGATTGAACGGTAGGGGGGCTCGCCCTTAATGACGAGCCGCAAGCGCCCGCCGTGCGTCTTTCGTCCCTCCGTATCTGGACACCTACCTCACCGTCTCTATACCAACGGCTCACCTGCCCGTCATGCAGGTGGCTGCTCCGGCAGAAGTTCAACCCGCACACTTGACGAGTCTCGCGCTCACGCCGCGGGTTTTCGCGAGATCAACGGGGAACGCGTCCAAGACGCAGCACGACGACGTGATCCCTGATGGTTGTCGCCATCAACGAGCACTCAACGGGCTACACTTCCGTGTGCATACAGCTTGTTAGAAAATTGAGAGAGAGAGAGAGAGAGAGAGAGAGAGAGAGAGATTTAATGACATGCCGTAGATGTTAGCCTGGCTGAGTCGCCTGGCATGCTACTTCAGGTAAAGCTGGGTGATAGTTACGATATACACAGTGCACGAACATTAAACAAGGAACACGAACAGCACGTACAGACAGGCACGCACACATACGTGATATAGACATTCAAAAAGTGCCGTCAAGGCCTGTTGACCTGACGGCATTGACCTTATCGTGACGTTGTGGCACAGGGCAATATTTGCTGAGGAGGATGGAAAACTGGGTAGAGTTGGTACTCATTCGTGGCGAATAAGCAACAGCGAACTGAAAACGAAGACGAAAGAAGCGATTGTGTTCTGTCTATGACATCTATCTCTCTCTCCGTCCCTATACCCCTTCTCCAAGTGCAGGGTAGCAAACCGGACGTGCGTCTGGTTAACCTTCTCGTCTTTGCTCTCTTCTATTCCTCTCTCCTTTCCTTCATCTTCATATTCAGTGCGCCTGTTGATTATTTGCCCCAAATTAATACTTGCTGATGTCGGGCGGCAATAAGGCTAGGTATGATGACAATGCTGACTTTTTTTTAAAAAGAAGTTGCAGTTTCGCCAGAAAGGCGATGGGGTTAGCGAAGTATCCAATAACTACAAAAAGTATAAGTAAAGGGTTAGCGGGCGCTACGGTGTCTACGGAAGTTGCAAGCACGGCGGTTCCATGCATCCAGCTTGGGAATGATGGTTAGCACTGGTTACAGTACACACGAACTTTCTTAGACTTGGTCCTTCTGGCCTCGGACGGCTCAGTGACTTAGCGAAGCGATGACTTTTCGACATCTTGCGTTATGAACGCCACAATTCGCGCCGACTATGCGTGCGCGTAGGATCTTGTTGCCCTCTGTGCTTAGGGGGAAAAACAGCATCGCTTCGAGTTTTAGGTTAATAAAGGCAGATATATCAAATTAAGCAAAGCCACAGGAAAGCCTCAAGTGCACGCACAGGCACGCGAAGATCAGACAAATCTACATGTACTGACCATCATTCCCGTGGTGGCTGAACGATCGCATCGCCAGAGTTCCCGCTCGTATTTTTAGTAGGAAACGCTATGTTCGTGTGAGCTAGAACGATCTTCTGTTCTCACGCCGGATTTAGCGAGAGTCATTCCTCTAGCGCTAACGTGATCACGAACTAGGGAATGCTATGCGTGCAGTCGAGGGAAGGGTGTCGTTTAATGGTCAGTGGGCAGGTAAGAGCAATAATTGATGCGCTGTTTCGCAGACAATCGGTTAGGCGGGGCGCCGAGTTGAGCGGACGGAAAACCTCGATTGGGAGGAAGCTGCATATACAAGAAGGATCGAGATGGCCACGGTTGAGAGATCCGAGGTGAATTCGAAGGCACCGCGTCGTTTTCTCGAGGACCGCGGGAAACGTGCCCAGTAAATGAGTGAGCGTTGCATTTGGCACAGGCGTTCTCCTCCCTCTCACCCCTTCCTGCTCCTCCTCCTTTTCACATATAGATGGCCTCGCTAGATTGCGCCGGATTGCGTATACCGTCGCTAATTGAAGCGTAGCAGAAGCGCGTCTGCACGGGCAGATGGATAGACCAGCCAAGAGAAAAAAAGAGGAACGCAAGATTTCTTTGCCACCAGTTAACGCCTTCTTCCCATTCCGCGATAGGAAACCATCAGTCATCTTCTCTATCTCAGTATCAGAATAGTCTGCTATATTGCGTATAGTATATCTGGCGGCTCTGCCCGCAGAAACCGGTCGAGAACATTGCTCAACCCCAAACTATCATGCGAGAAATATACAGAACTGCAGTGTTACCGAGATAAGTCGGGCGGCCTGGACGTTGCTTCATTCAGCAGACAATGAACTAAGCTATACGGGATGATCATTTTTACGTTTTAGGGAATTTTGAAAAATAGCCTGTTGTAGATAACATAATTCTAGACATTGAGCTAGACTATTTAGAGAGGCAGACATTACTTACACGAGAAATCGAAAGGCATATTCAACTCATTAACAAAGGTCCACTAATTATATCTTCTTAATGAATTTACTTTACAGCACATATTGCAATTTACGAATTGTACCCGGTGAGTTTCCAAGGCCTATTCACTCGGAATTAATTTCCAGAATGACGCCACCTTGGAGATATGCACCATCAAACTCGTGTAAAAATGCACTGTTGTTCCACTTACTTTTTTTAACAAAACGCCTTTCTTTTATGCATGGAAGCACAAAAGTAACTGGAACGCCCATGTATTTTGTCCCACACTTATTGAAATAATATGTCGCAACTGGTGTCAACCTCGAACTTCATTTCAAGTGGATACGTTTGGTAAGCTCATTATTGCCTACGATTCGCCAGTTGCAACATGTGACACAAGTTATCTAAGGAGTTAATTAGTGGATTTCTTGTCAATTAATGTAATATGTGTTTCAATTTCACGGGCTAGTAAAGTCCGCCTCTTCGTATAACAGAGCTCAATGACACGAATATTGCTATCTGCCACAAGCAATCTTTAAATATTAATTCCACAAACCATAAAAATGGCCACCCCGTGTAAGTATGACGTTTAATAGCGACAGCTGTCAGACAGGTTTCATCTCGTCTTTGTGGGAAGCGCCTGCGACCAACGACTATAATTACTCCTTCCTCATAATCATCATCAGCAGCAGCAGCAGCAGCACTACCACCACCACCACCACCCCCCCCAATACCACAGTCATCCCCATGTCATCTATCCAGGATTCTAGAGGCCACAGCAGTTCCTGATTCTGTACCGTAACGTTTTCTTCATGTGTCGCCCGAGGGTGCCATTCGGAGCGCACGGTCATCGTGCCAACATCGTCCCTGTATTCATTCTCATGTATGAGTAAATGTTCGTTCTCTCTCTCTTTATTCTCAGGTCTGCTACTGAGGTTGTACGCGCGTAGCGCTTCAGGATCTTTGTCATTGTGGTCCCGCGCAGTTTTAGAGCGAAGCTGTAATATGGCTAACCGGTTCGTCCGTACGTCCTTCAGTCGGTCGCCTGTACACTGAAAACTTCGGCGTAACCACATCCGCATGCGCGAAAGAGGGAGGGAGGGAGGGAGATAGATAGATAGATAGATAGATAGATAGATAGATAGATAGATAGATAGATAGATAGATAGATAGATAGATAGATAGATAGATAGATAGATAGATAGATAGATAGATAGATAGATAGATAGATAGATAGATAGATAGATAAATAGATAGATAGATAGATAGATAGATAGATAGATAGATAGATAGATAGATAGAGACATGATTAGTCAACACCAACTAGGAAGCACAAGGCCTGTTTACTCCGATGCACGACGTCACCCCACCTGGCCCAAAATTTCCATTGACAAGGCTGGCGCGATGAATGCGGTGACGTCAAAATCACCTGTTGCCTACTCGGAAGCATCCCCATTAGATTCTATGGCGGTCGGGCCAGGTAACAAGACGTCATGGCTCGGAGGGAAGAGGCCGTGCGCTATCTAGGCGGTATTCGATAAGCTGCGCCAGTAGTGACGTTGTTGCTCTCTGTCGCAGCCGAGCGCGCACGCAGCAGTTTCTCCCCGGCTCTGAAATGGGTGAGCCACGCGTCATACGTACTGCTGAGGAGCAGGCAGCTTTCGATCAGCAACGCCGCGAGCAGAATCGCAAACGAGCTCATCTACGCCGCGCCGATGCTGCAGCCCGGGCACAAGAACTGGCTCGTGCAGACGAGCGCAAGCACCAACTCAGCACCGAGGATCCGGCAGCCTGCCAAGCCGTCGTTTAATGAACCGTCGGGATTATAGCCCAGTGATAAACACCGGGGCCGCACGTGTCAGCTTCGCTGGTTAACCATGTGCACGGAGTGCTTTAGCGCTAAATTAATATTATTTTTTGACCATGTAGATTGCTGCTTTAGAGCAACATCACGCTCCCATAGGCTGCAGATAAAGCTACAGCTCTTACAAAGTATTTGTGAAATTATCTCTAATTCGAATGTTTTCACTGTCACGCACGTCGGGCTAGTCAGACCCCTCAGCGCACCTTGAGGCTGATAGCACGCGACGCTGACTGCGCAGCAAAGCAGGGGGGATGCAGCTGATTGGATGCAGCTGTACGAGAGAGGAGACGAGCGGTCCTAGCCAACCAGCAGCAGCCGAAATGGACAGTCCACTAGGTGGACTGTCCATTTCAGTTGTCGAACATCCGTCCCAGCTTCAGGTGCCAGGTACTCAGCGCGCGTTCGTTGGTCGTCGTTTGTGGTCAAGTCAGCAACAGCCCGAAGTTTCCGAAGAGAGACTTTCTTCGCCCAAGCAACAGTGCGGGATGGAAGCAGACAAGAGACACTTCCTCGCTAGCATGGCCCACTTTAGGTGAATCGTTAGGAATACGTTGGCGAAGACAGAACCGTAGCATGCTCCAGGTCCATTACACTCTATAGCTACACGAAGAAATCTACAGCTATAGTTCACACTCAAACGCTTTCAGGAGTGGCCACTTGTGACTTGTACCCTAAACGGTGCATCGTCCGCTTGAGTTAGCGATACTATTTCATTCCAGAAGAGTAGATAAAAAAAGGGAAAAAAAAGAAAGACAGAGCTCGAGCGTTCGAACATCGTTACGAAGCGAGGCTGTCTTTCTTCGGACGGTTCCATGTGGAGAGCTTTCGGGAAAGGCCGCGGCGATCAACTTCGTCGTACATCCGTCGAACGGGAGTTGGACACGCCATCGCTTTCCATCTAGCAAAACGTACGGGCGGATTGGTCCGCGCGGGGCTTCCTTTCTCTGCCCCGCGGCACACACGCGATGGACAAAGCCCTCGCTACAGGCTTTGCCCCTCTCCACCGGCCCAACGAGGAAGGGACGGCAAGAATTCAAGCGATACGTCCGCCGCCACCGCCGCCGACGACCTCCGTGGCAGTCCATCCGACGCGATAACAGCTGTGGTCTCCCGCTCACTAGAGCAGTGCAGCAGTCGGAAAGCTACGATACGGTTGCCCAGACGGTCACGGGTCCTCGAGAAAAAAAAAAAAATGTTTACCAAATCTCGGGTCGGTATTTTACGAAACCATTATGCCACCTTAGAGCTTTTCTTCCACCTTGTCTGAGCGCATTGATTGATTGATTGATTGATTGATTGATTGATTGATTGATTGATTGATTGATTGATTGATTGATTGATTACCCGCCGGGGTTGCTCCATGGCCATGGTGTTCTGCTGCCGAGCGCGATGTCGCGGGCTCAATTCCTGGTCACGGCGGCCGCATTTCGATGGAGGCTAAATTTGAGATTTGATTTCAAATTGGTTTATTTCGCCATATTGGCGCATCAGTACATAACGAAATGTACATTTGAATGGTGAGGATAGCGGGGGAAAAGCTGCATTTTAACAGCCTGAATAGCCCCGCCACACCCTGGTACGACTGGAAATAATAATAAAAAAAGAAAGAAAACGTTCATGTAATAGATCTACAAGCATGTTAAGGAACCCCGTGCGGTCAGAATTACTCTGTAACCCTCCATTACGGCGTCTCTTAAGGCCTCAGAGTTCGTTTGGGACGTTAAGCCCCATCAATGAATGAATCAATCAATCAATGAATCAATCAATCAATGAATCAATAGATAGATAGATAGATAGATAGATAGATAGATAGATAGATAGATAGATAGATAGATAGATAGATAGATAGATAGATAGATAGATAGATAGATAGATAGATAGATAGATAGATAGATAGATAGAGTTCGTACGGGCAACATAAGCCTTGGCGAACAACTCGCAGGCAATGCACCGCCGATGTGTGTGCGTGCCGTCGGCGAAAACAATAAAAATGGCAACTCTGCAGCTTTTGTGGATTTCAAGAGTAAGCGTGGCACCTCTGTTCCAAAAGACAACGATAACGATCCTTGCAGGATAGCAAAGAATTACTGGGAATGAAAGCGAAAACCTCCCTGGCACAAGGCTGTGTTAGGGCGTTTCAATAGGTGGTGGCTATCTACACGTACGAGCCAAAAGTTGGCGCAAAGCAGACGGCGAATGGTCATCTTTGAGACATGCTAGCGTTGTCTGTAAAGACAACATATTGATCACTATTGCTGGCCAAACTTACACGTGAACGTGCGCTGACATTCTATATACGGGAGGAAGAAGTTGCGGCGGAAGATATACTGATTGCATGGTATACACTGGGCACTCTTCTGAACCTCTCGCGTCTGTCAAGTTCTGTCATGTTGCCTCGTACAATTGTGTCCCGAGAAATTGAAGGCAGTCATAAATCTCCTCTGTTTTGGTTTGATTTAGTAAGAATGCCGGCATATCACAAGAACAATATAATCAGTGTAAGGCGCGATGTTTCCTAGGGCGCAACAGACGTGAAGACCTGTAAAACGGAGTGGGTTGAGGCAAACAGTTAACCGGACAGACGGATGAAAGACTTCTACAGGCGGGACTGGACTTAGCTGATCTTGCCCTCAAATACACGCAAAAGGCGCTGAACGGTAACGGGAAAGCTCCAGGACTATCACGTGTGCTGCGGTGGACTGAATTTAGGCGGTAGGTAGTTGTGATTACGGTGATGACGCGCACACATCACGTGACTCATGAGGTTTGTGCATCTAGTGGTGCCTTCTGCTGAGCGCGCTCGAAACCAGAAGACGCCCGAGAGTTGCGGTGTAGCGCCGGCTCCGCTCCAACATCCCGACGTGAG
This sequence comes from Dermacentor andersoni, assembly GCF_023375885.2. NCBI lineage: Eukaryota > Metazoa > Arthropoda > Arachnida > Ixodida > Ixodidae > Dermacentor > Dermacentor andersoni. The sequence goes on along the minus strand of NC_092824.1, from coordinate 91,768,131 downwards.
CTGAGCGCTAACCTCCACAGCGCTGCATGCATTTAGCGACACAGCGTATTAAAAAGAAGAGGCGAGAGTGAGTGATAGAGCGAGGCGGAAGAGAAAGAGAGGGAGACGGGGCCTGGCTTTTCTTGAAAAGCGAGAAAGCGCAGGTTCACCTCTCCTGGACCCGAGAAACACGCCATCAGAGTCACCTTCTCCACTCCACATCGAGGCGCAACATGCAGCGGCAGCAAGCGGACCTGCCGCCACCGAGGGCCTCGGAAGGGAACAGATAAAACCAGAGAGGAACGAGCCACACTGAGCGCCGGTACGCGCGTCGGGGGCCTGGCCGGTCGGCCGGGCTGAAGGGAGCGACGACGACCATACGACGACGAGCGGGCGAGAGCAAGCACGCAGAGGTAACAAAGCTGCTCGGACAACTATCGGGATCAGAGAACGCCGGGGCTTCCGGAACAAATCGCACAGACACCGACGCTGAATTGATGACCGCCGGTTTAAAAGGTCTTCCACGACCGCCGACCATGCCTTCTTCCGACTCCCCTCTTTCCCTCTCTCTCTCTCTCTACTTGTCTCCCTCTCTCAGAAGCCAACTCAAAAGTCCAACTCGGCGCTGCTGCTCTCCTCCTCGTCCCTTTCCGACAGTTCATTCCTCCTCCTCTTCCTCCCTCGAATTCCTCCTCCTCAACCGCCTTCACGTCGTGCGCCGCGCTGGCATCAACCACGCTCCCCTGGCTCCCCCCGCGTCGGCGCTCCCTACTTCTTAGTTCGACATTCTCCGACGACAGAAACTGATCGAACGCCAGCGCTCTCTCCACTCGCTTTCTCGCCTCCTCCTGTTCGCTTTGGATAGGTGGCGGTGGTGGTGGTGGTGCTGGCGGTACATGCACGACGGAGCACCCCCCCCCCCCCCCCCCTTATAGCGTTCACGACTGGAAAAGAAGCGTCGTTCCTGCCCGCCATCTTCCCGGCCTTTTCACTTGCACCCCCACCGTCCCTCCCCCTTGCCGCGCGTCTGTTTCTGTTGCCCCGTGCGTCGTAGCAGACGAAAAAAAGATGAGCAAGAAAAAACGCGGACGAAAGGCGAACCAGACGAACTCGAATCAAGTCGATCGACCTCTGCCGCACACCCTTCGCCCAAGCAAAGTGGAGGGGGGGACCCGACCACGAAATCAACTTTACAAAAGCAGACCGAGACACGAACGGGCACTCCTTTCTCACTCCTCGAGCGAGCTAGGTGCACGGTTCGTATTTTTTCTCGGCTGTCACACATCACGACGGCTTACATGGGAGGAGTCCGAGTGCCAGGCCGGTTGCGTCGGCGTTGTCGCTGTCTCTCTGATTCGGTGCCATAATGCCGTGGATCGTCTTGGCTGGCTGCAGGCGCCACATGGCTGCACAGGCTAATGCGTCGGCTTCAACCTCGACCGCTGATCACCATAGTTGTATTATTTAATTCTTCGGTTCCCTATAGCTCGCGCCTAGAGAGTTGTTTCATTCTGTCCTTGCCTTGTAGCACGTTATTCCCGATAATGCAAGCCAACTCGGCTACAAATCTGCTTTCATCAAGGCATGTGTGCAGCGAGCCGAGGTAAGCGCGATCGAAGAGCGCTCGCGGTGCCTATAGGAAATATTTAGACCCCCGATAGAGGGGGAGTGGGGTGGGTTAAAGCTCAGGTTGGCTTACAGGTCGCTGCAGTTACGACTGCGGCCTGTAATTTAAACCGTCATGACGAATCCACATTGCAAAGTTATGCATACCAGCCTTATGTTTTCGTTTACTGCTGGTAAAATCAGCCCTAAATTGTTACGTGCCGAAGGAGCCATCACGTTAAGGGACATTCTTGCATTCGCTGTGCTGCCCCTACTGGCGAAATAAAAACGGGAAGTACACACTTTATCGAATGTCATGCCCCCGCTTACACGGCTTACGCTTTACGCCAGCTGACAAGCACAATGCAGTCGTTCTTTGTCGTGAGCGCTCTAAACGCAGACTAGAGAGATTGCACCGCGAGCGCCGATATTTCTGTCAATGTGACAGCTATCAATGGTACCGATCCCTTGGACAAATGCATACGTCAGGTTTACGGCCCCAAACGGCGCCTTGTTAGATTTCGAAGCGACGTACCATGCCTGAGTAATTGACACCGCACCTTACATTTTAACGCCGCCGAATACATGTTGCCGTTACCTTATTGGCGTTACATGGGTTATGCAATGACGTCGTCGAGCTCGTAACACTGTCGTACAGCCAACACGGTGAAAAGATCCGCTTTTATCTCTATCCGCTTATATCCAGCCGCAAAGGTGAAGCTGCTGAATAGGATGAAAAAAATGACGCGCGTGAAGTCACGCGAACACTCTTTACATTCAAACGGGTCTACAACGAACACGTTTACCGCGAAATGACCAGCGTAACGAAAGATTGATTATGTCCCGGCTCAATTCCTATGGTATAACTCGTCACTTACAGCGCAAACATAGACGGAGGACAAAAAGGACGACGAAGACGTCCTTTTTGTCCTCCGTCTATGTTTGCGCTGTAAGTGACGAGTTATACCATGGAATTCCAACTAGCCCGTAGTCAAACCTTGCTTCAATTCCTATGTTCTATATGTATTGTGAACGTCTCCACAACGAAGACCACTACAACGAATTTGTCTGTACAACGAAGGAATTCAGGTGCACGTCCCCGACAGCTGATGCTGACAGCTTTGCAACGAATGCCTCGCGGCGGTGCCGACACACACCTCCAGAGACGTCACGAAGATGCTCTCTGCGGCGTTAGGGTTAACAGAAACGCCTACTACGCGCTTTACGGGCGTGCCGATACCAGTAGTCCTGCTGCACTGATGCGGGAATCGCTCAGCCGGAACGCTACTCGTTGTAACGCATCTACGGGTATACGACAGCTGACGAATACGTCGCAGTTGATGCCGTAATTGCAACTGGGTACCGACAACGTCTCCAGAGTCATCTAAGGCGGGAAGGACGCGAATGTCAACGACGTCAACAGCGATAGGTCCTGCAAAAGAGCCAAGGATTTCGACGTCAAGGGACGGGACAGCGGCAATCCACGATATGCAGCTTTCCATTTGCGTATCTCCGGCGTTTCGCCGCGGTGCAAAGCTGTGAACCTCGGCGCAATAAATGTTGACTGCAGCCGCCCATTCTGTTAGAGAAAGTGTGCAATAAAAAAGAAAGGCGCGACCTATTTCACTACATGTCTGTCTCGAATTCCTGTTAAGTAAAATGTTTTCTTTTGCTCAAGGCGCTTAGCCTGCTCTACTGCGAGCGGCACACGGTGTGCGATTTCTACAACGAAGTGACCTGCATAACGTAGGATTTTGGAGGTTCCGTGCACTTCGTTATAAAGGCGCCTGACTCTATACCGAGGCGGAGCGGGGTAACAACAGCGCCTGTAGCGACATCTCGTGATGCTTTGCTCAACCGCGTTTCGCTGAAGTCTGTTTTCATTCTTTTTTTTATTTCTCCTTCGCGTCATACTCGGTGGCATCAAAAAAAGAAGGGGGGGGAGGTAATATGACAGCGTTGCTAAGTTCTCGTTGACCCGAAAACCCGCACGTTAGCGGATTAACGAAAACAGCTACAGCGCAATTAGGCGCACACCGCGGCTTCACACGGTATCGCCCGCCGCTGCATCCACGTCTCCGGTTACAGTCCGAAATGCTAACCGTACAGTACGTTTTAGCTCGGGCAAGAACGATAGCGACAATGCTGTAAAAAGCGGTTACCACGGCGTTCGTAGACAGGAAACGGTTTACGGGAACGCCATCTTCGGTGCGGTGCAAAAAGCAAAAAAAAAAAAAAAAGCACATATCGTTAACGGAAAGCGTGCGCGCACCAGACATGAAAAATGGCTTGTTTCTAAAATAGTGCGAGAAACTGTATTGACGAAAGAAGAAGGGGAAAAAAAAAAGCAACGGAGAAAGCGCCCTGAAACCTGAAGCGCTGCCGTTACGAGAGCTATTATAAGCTGAGCCCGCGGGAAAAACCCGCTTAGGGCGAACGTTTACCGAACCCGTTGGCGTGACACGACGGCATCAGGCTGTGCCGATCGATTCACGTGATGGAAGAATGGAAAGAGCTGAATGTGGACAGAGCGAATCGAACACTTAGACGGGTGTATAGCGTGCTATAGAAGGGAGAAGAAAAAAAAAAGGACAGAGAAGAGGAGAAACTAAATTATAACGCGCTTATATATAGGTATACACCGTCAGCCTAAGAACACGCGTAAGTTATCTCGTACACTGCATTCATATCGTGCTTGGAGCAGAGTGCACTTGAAACGAGGCTGAGCACTTACCGAAATGTGATGCCCCGCGCGTGTATCGACGTGGTGCACTCATTTCGCCCCATTTCGTGTCTGTTATAGCGCCGCTAAGGGCCAACTGCCACGAAGTTTCGAACCGCGTAGAAAGGCTACACTTTCAGACAGTGTAACATAATAGAAGAGAGAAGCCTCCCGGCAAAATGTTACGCTGGAAATACGAGCGAATGCGTCGAGAGAGGTTCGCAAAAGGAAGCGTTTCTGATGCCGAAATTGGAAAGCGAAGATGCCGCCATTATACGTACCGCACCCAGCGGAAGTGACGCATGACTCGGAACGTCACGAACCTGCGCGGCTCCATGGCGTGGCCTCCGAGATTGGACGACGCCCGCGCGTGCCCGCATACATACTAGCACGTAGGCTCCCTATTACACTGCAGGAGGCAACGTGCTGGAAATTGCGTCGTATATCTGCTAACCATCAGGTGCACGCGGAATTAGCTATCTATACCTCGCTTATGAAAAAATGAGACAATCACCAGCCCTGCAACCTCGCCAAGACTGCTTCAATAGTATATACTGCGCGCATTTATAGCTAATTTAGCCTAAGTGAAATTTCGTTGCATGCAGTGGACCTTTGAAGGAGTATACCGACGCATATTGATGCGAAAGCGTCAGATGTCCCATTGGGCGAAAAGGCCGACGCCTGTCGTCTGTATAACAGCGAAACGGCAGGTAAACGTCCATTGGCTGCTACACCCCGTCACCAGCGCGCCTCGACAGACCAGAGCGGGCTAAACCAATACCACCTAGACAGCACAGGGCCTTTTCACTCGGATCCTGGACTTCATGCTAGCGGACCGTCTGCCATAGAATCTAATGGCGATGCTCCCGAGTAGGCAACAGTGATCTTGGCGTCACCGCTTTCGTCACGCCAGCCTTGGCAACGAAAATTCTGGGCCAGTAGCATGACGTAGTGAACAGGCCCTGAGCTATCTAGGTGGTGTTGGCTAAACGGGACCACCTGCTGCCGTGATAGCGCGCCAGGTGTCGCGTAAGAGGAGAGGGTACATCGCCGCGACGCCACGTCACCCCCACTCTCCGAAGCCTGCGTTATCCGCACTTTTCTTGTCCGCGCGAGCTCTCGCCCGCGTTCTAAATGCACCCCAGTAAAGCCAAATCAACAAGCGCCAAGCGTCACAACGCGCTCGCTTGTCCGCGAGGAGTTCATAACTTGAAGGACCGCACGGCGGCGTTCAACTGGACGTTAATGCTTTCGCATTCACAACTCCTACGTGCTTAGGTCTCCTCGGATCTTTTTTTTTTTGGGGGGGGAGGGGGAGTTGTATCTCTGCCACACACTTCTCGCCCACAAAGGGGTGAGGCTAAGCAAGTATTAGGGATTGGAAACACGTATAATTTCATTAAAGTGTCATCGACGACATCGTGACGTCATGAGGGAGAACGAAAGTTGCGGGCGTCGCTCAAGGTACATGAGTGTATATCTGGATCGGATGCAGGGAAACTGCTGCAGCGAAGACGTGGGTTTCTCTGACGTGGTTTCCAAATATTCTGCAGTAAACTGGGGGAAGGGCGCTATTTCCACTACAGGGCCGTACGCAAGTCGAATAAACCGACCAAGCTGTTGCAGTAGCGCTGAATTTGAAAGAACAGTGTATGAAACAAACAAACAAGCGAAGCCGACATTCGCCGTCGCCGCCTCTAACCAACATGATTTAATTATGTGCACCGCAGGACAACGTTAGCTGTTTCTTCGTCAGATAACAACGTTGCTGACGCTGCCGTGTCAAATATAGCGTCTCTTCTTTTTTTACGAGCAAGCACTTGTTTAAAGAAAGAAATAAAAGTAGCGAAAGACTTGTTTCTTTATCGGGCCAACTGGAAATATTTCTAGACAACAAGGAAGCATGATACGCAACTGGCGGTGGCAAGTACCCTCCTCCCCCACCCACCCACCCCCAAACTGAAGAAATAAAGAAGTGAATATGACAACAAAACACTGGCACGGTGCACGTAAACTTACTGTATCGTATCGGGATCATATACAACAAAAGAGCACTATGTTCACCGTACTAACAGCGTCCTCTCGAGGCGGGAAGTGAGACCTAGAAAAAAAAATGAAAAAATTACATGCGACAGTCTTCCAGAAATGCTCAGCTATCGGTGTCATTGCTCCGCGCTTCGGGCGAAAATGTTCGCTTTACTTTTTTTTTCTTTCCTGCTCCGTTTCGCTGGCGGCGACGCCCGAACGATAGAATAAAAAAAAAAGAAAGAAAAAGAAAAGAAACGAAACGAAAAGAAAGAAGAACAAAAGAAAAGACGCAACTTTCGACACCCGGCAAAGTGTCCGCTAGCCCAAACAGATCAGCCGGCCATAAAGAAAGTGGAACAAAAACAAAGACGTAACTCAAACTCAATACCTAAACATAACGTTGTGATGACGTCGTCGCCGTCGGTTAAAGCGGAATACAGCGCATACTGGCCCGAGGGCCTCTTCCTCGGAGCTCCCTCGTCGGCGCTCTCTTATAACAGCCAGCTCTGCAAACTACTCCAAACCCCCTTACCCCCCCCCCCCCCCCTCTCGCCTTTCTTTTTTAAGTTTTCTTCTTTTTTCCACTGTTCCAAAGTGCGCGCATGTCGGAAGAAGCGAAGCCTCCTTTTCCTCCCAGCCCATCGCCCCGAGCCGCACCACGTTAAGGGCCGCAAATATTTGTCCAGTCATCAGCGCCGATCGAAGGCGCCTTACCCTTCGGGCCGCCGCCACTCTCTCTTCAAACTTGTTTGCGTTTTCATCGACGCCTCGCGTTTTTTCGTCCGTCCGTCGTCTCGGCTCCTTACTCTTCTTGGCGAGCCTATCCTCGGTCCTCCGCCTGTATATTCACGTCGTACCCGCCGACGCTTCTCCTCCCTACCTACCTCTCGGGATTCCCTGAGAGGACCACACTTTCTTCTTTTTTTTTTTTTCGTTCTTACATAAAACCAGACGCTGCACGGCGCTCGTACTATACACAGCGAGCCTTTCCAGAACCCCTGGGCACACGGACGCCAGCCTGCACCCCCCCTCCCCCCACCACCACGTCGCTACCTGGCATCGACCTCCCAAGTTTCAGCACGGCGCCGAACTGACACTCCTCTTCCCTCCTCTCCCTACTCAGCCCTATCTTTTCCCTGTTTCCTTTACCTCATCCCGACGTCGTCCCTCCATATGCGATGCCGAGGCGCCTGTGTTTGCCTGCGGCTTTTCCCTCGAACAACTTTCTTTTGCGGCGCTCGGCTTCAGACTGAGAAAGAGGGCGAAATGACACTGTCATCGGAGTTAATGTGCAAGAGGGGTTGGGGATGGGGGTTGTTGCCAACGTGGCAACCAGCAGCTGATGAACGTGAAAGTAAAAATTTTAAGGAGAGGGTGAAATCTACTTTCCACGTACATGAGGGTAGGTTCACTCCATTGAAACTAAAACTAAATTTCGAAGGCACCTTTGCAGGTGAAGATCATGAAGTAAACGGTCACTTCTGTTAGTAAAAAACGCAAGACGCAGCGATCGACTGTGGCTACGTCAGCTCAGGCGCTTCAAGTGCTGCCATCACTGCGCCATCTCGAGGAGTGGGCCAGAACCTCAGCACCACCGACGGGTTGCTCGCGCGCACCGTTCCTAACGGATTTCATTGCTGAGGCTAATAATGCTTCTCTACCGCACGTACCTCTGTGTGCTGCAATCATTTCGCACTTGCCATACGCGGCGACATGAAATAGTGGTGCGTCGACTCCGTAGCGAAGTAACCAAGCCGGCCATACCTACGTGTATTTCGTGCGTCTTTCTTCTGGCGTGGCGTTAACGAAATGGAAAGGCAGACAGCTCTTGCCAGGAATATAAGTAGCGTCAGAGTTCAAGATGAACCAGAGCTGTTCGAGCAATGATCGCGCATTCAATGAATACAGCAAGTCGTCGGTGCAGAGTAACCCTAATGCCGATCGGTCAACTTTCGGGGATGCTGTCACTTATGCGTGGCGTACCGTCCAGCAGGTCGGCTCCCCTCAGAGACGAGCATGCCGAAGCTCTAGCTCTCCGGAACTACGTGACGCTTACTTAAGGGAGGGGTACCATTTCTTTCGTCACGTCCACTTCCGCTGGCTTTAGCGAATGAACGCAACGTACACAGTAAAATTATATGGCGTGCTGGAAAGTGATCGAAACATCCCACGGATGGAAGCGCGTAAGCGATGGGGGGGGGGGGGGGGGGGGGGACAAAGAATCACCGAGTTCGCACACCAGCGCGACAGAAAATTCTGCTTTCGTTCCCGTCAACCTCCCACTTGACCACACAAACACACAAAAAAGAGGGGGGGAATAGAGTTTCGTCTCGGCCGCTTCCTTCACATCCCCCAGTCACTACGACGCACGGACAACGCCGAGCGACGACGGCCATTCGAAGAGTGCGCCGCGACGTCACCCGTTCCGCCCGACCAATCCGAGAGAGCGGCAGGTTCATTTGTCACGCGTCACGCATCGCGAAGCGGATTCCCTTTGACAAATGGACTTCTCCGAGCTCGCGGAGACCGACCAAACGCGCGAGCTCGAGCTTTTGTTTTCTGCGTGGCTTCGTGGCTTTTTCGCGCGCAACAACTCTCCTCACGCGTCCCGCTTTTAGTTCTACTCTTTCCTCCACTTCCCTCTCCCTCCGAGAGGCGTAACAGAGGAAGCTCAATTTCTGGCCTTGCCCCGGCTCTCTCGTTTCGAGTGGCTTCCTTCCTTTCACATGTCGCGTCGTTGCTTGTTGCGTATACCCGCGAGCTTTCTAAGCCAGCCTCGCAACAACGTCTCTATATTACGCTGCACACGCACGCACACAAACTGCTTGCGCACAACCGTAGCCTCACACTTAGGGCAGAGCCTGCTGCACGCGAACGCTTTTCGGTGCAGTTACAAAGACCGACGCACTCGGGAACGAGAGAGGGAAGCCGAGGAAGGGGACGCATCATCATTCTAAAGCGGCCGTTTCTTTTTCGCTGTTTCGCCTGCACCCACTCTCCACGCAGGAGGTTTCTGAGCGCGCGTCTCAGTTGCTGGAACTCGCAGTTGCCGACGGAGCGCCACAAACGAGCGAGACAGAGGGCTAAAAAAGAGAGAGAGACAAAAAGCGTTTTGGAACATCTCTCTCTCTCTCTCCTGAAAACGTGGTTTTCAGTTGCGAGCTTGCATGCACCATGGGCACTATTGTTCTCACTGCCTCGAATCTTGGTTACGTAGTTCATTTTGCAGGCCGGTGGCGCGTATCGTCCCGGGAGGTGCTAGCGAGAGCGTCGTCCAAGACAAGTCGCTCAGCTTGCGCGGAGAGAAAATCGGCGTTCGGGGAACACGGCTCTCCCGACGCGCGCGGTCGCGAGTGTCGGCGTGTATTAATGCGCAAGCGCTCGGTAATATCGCGCGCTGCTACCGCGCGCGCTGGCTCTTTGTTGCCGCCGGCTCGCCGTCAAGAAACAGAGGCGCGTGAAGGGGGAGAGACGTCGCTTTCGTGTGCGGAGGCCCCGCGTTGTCGTTATACGAGACGGACGCACGTACATATAGGCGACGCCGCGGCGCCAGAAACACGGCAGCGCGACGCGAAACAGGCGGAAGCAGCAGGGGATGATTAATGAAAGGCCACTCGCGGTTTCAGCGCGGCTCCCAAAGCGCGGATTGGTTTAAAATAAGAGGTGTGTGTGTGCGTGTGCGTATGCGTGTGTGTGTGTGTGTGTGTGTGTGTGTGTGTGTGTGTGTGTGCGTGCGTGCGTGCGTGCGTGCGTGCGTGCGTGCGTGCCTGCGTGCGATTTTCTTGCTCCGCTTTTGTTCTTCTATTTATACATTTTTTTTCAGTAACATTTTTTTGGTTAGCGTTCGTGTATCCGTCGCGACGAGTGTATCCGTCGCTTCCTGAGTGGGCGGAAATGTAGACGTTTACACATGGTCGCATGGGCGACAGTGGACGCGTTCAGCTGCTCAGAACGAGGTTGCGGTTTCGATACCCGGCCGCTACCGCTGCGACGCTATGAAGAAGAGAACGGAATCGAGAATTAAAAAAAAAAAGCTTATTACTGAGGAATCGGCAAAGGGGACAATACAATAGTGCGCAACCACCTGCTCTATATATATACGCGGCTACGATCCCATAGAGCTATAGGCTACAACATCCAGAATACCGATCGTCATCATCGAACTTTTAAATTTCACGCAATCTTCTCGCGCAGAGGCAAAGTGTTGCCCCGCATGTAGTTGAATATACAGAGCACAAATTTCAATTTTTTTTACGTTTTGAAAATTTATTTACGCAGACAATACCGTTTCCACCGCTTCCCTTGAAGACACGGCGGCGAAAAAAAAAAAAAAAACGGAGTGCATGGAGAGCAACTCTTGCCGCTCCATCCTTCCGTTCCTCTCTTACCTACCAGGGACTAAATGCTTAAGCTCCAAAATTTGCACTCGGCACGCACATTCCTGCAGTTAGTCCCTTGTGCGAAGAAATCAAGCGCCCCTTTTTTAGGACTAACTGTCCAGTTACTCTCGTTATCCCAGGCACTTTCCTTAAGAGCGCATATCACGAGTGTAGCATGAATCTTAACACATTAGCGTAATAGGGAAAGAAACCCGAGTCTACCTTCACGCTACTCCTGTGAAGCACTTGGCTTGGCAGACCCAGTGGACGCTACACAACGCTATGTATTCGTTCCGATGCGGAGAATCGCATACACCGACAATTCACGTTGCGAGGTGCCCAACTGGGGAAGCAGTCAGACTGCTCTAATTCCGTCGACGTTCCCGTGGCGTTTACACGCGCGATAGCCCAGCTACGCGCCAGGGTGCCCCGATGCGCGCGCCGTCACTCCTGGGCTCGTGCGACGACGGGCGCGCATCGAGGCACCTAAACTAGGCGCGCACACCTAACGCCCCCTGAACACAACAACGCGAAACCGCCAGGCGAAGTCGCAGCTGCCAAGAAGAACCACTTCGAAGGTGCACGGGCCACGTCCAAAATCCGTGCAACGGGTGTTACATGCGGACTAACATCGCGACCTTCCCGTGAACGTATCCTGTATTGGCTCCCCCCTCCCCCAACCCCTACTCCAAAGAAGCACGATTTATCGCTGTGCGACGACTTCCACGCGGCACGTCAGTTACAATGGCGTGCTGATCCTGACCGCACAAACGATACACATTCGCGAAAGGACCGCTCTTTTGACGCAAGCAACGCCCCCCGAGGCGAGACGTCACCCATATCGATTGCATGGTACAGGCTATACCAGCTGCAAAAGCTTCCCGAGACATGGGAGCTCTTCTCCCATGTGTCGGAAACTGCAATGGAGAGCCTGCGCTCCGCATTTGACATGCATGCCACCTGCCATCCAGGAGCTTGCTGAAAACAGAGAAGCAAGACGCAGGAAACTAATGAAGGGGAAGGGAGGTTACAGCCCCATGAAAGAGTTTTGGGCATGAGGAGCTCTTCGAACATATATACGAATGCCATTTATGTACGTAATATAGACTCTACACTTCGGCCAGGGCACTCCCCCGTGCGCAAATCGCCGGAGAAAACTAATCAAAAAAGGAAAACGAAACAACGAGGCGCGGGAATCAAATAGATACAACGGCGCGGCCTCCGCCACAGCGCGCGCCCATCCGAAAGCCTCGATCACGAAACACATCTCGGCAGCTCTTTCTCTCACGCACTCTTTGGGCGCAAGTGGCTTTTCGCTCGAGAGGAAGGAGAGGGAATCAAAGGGGGGCGGCGCTCGAAGAAACGGAACAGAAAACGCAGCCGTGCCTCCCTCTTAATCGCGAGCCGCGATCGGAATTAAAAGCGACCCGCGAATAGAACACCGCGGCACGGCCTCCGCGCCTCAAGAACAACGTGCAGCAGCAGAAGCAGCAGCAGCAAAGACGACGACCGACCGCGTGAAGCCGTCACAATAACGCCGCTCTGCAATGAATAGGCTATAGCGAGGGCGAGAACTAAGAGAGAGAGAGAGAGAGAGAGAGAGAGAGAGAGAGAGTGGTCGCGGAACGCCCACCATCACTTGCACGCACAGCAGGTATGGGTATGAGCGAACGTGCGTGTTCAGGCTCCAAAAGGAGCGAGCACGACAGGTTATGAAGGCAGAATCGGGCTGGCATACAAGGGCGGTGGGTGCGCTGCACCGAGGGCTTTGAGGGGAGGAGGGAAGTCCAGCTATGCATGTGAAATCCAGCGGCCCACCACATCAACCCCCCCCCCCCCCTCCTCCTCCTCCTCCATCCCCCCCCCCCCCTCCCACCATTCCCCCGTTTCTTCTGCCAGCTAGCTCACGGTGGAGCGCCGACGAAAGGACTCGGGAAGTAATTAAAGCAATCAAACCGCTTTCTGATAATGAAGAGATCTGCGGCGAGATGTGCGGAGAAAGCGAAACGTTTCTCTGTTCACCCTCCCCCCCACTCCCTCACATCGCTCGCTGCTTCGTTCCGAGGCTCGGGACGACGAGATTAACACGCCTCTCGGATGGGAACTCACGTGCGAGCCGCCCCCTCGAGAGCGATTCCTCAGTCGTATGCGGCTACGTCGTCGACGTCTTCCCGCCACCGGCGACGGCGGCGGGGAAGATGGAGGAGCGGCCGCGCCGTGAGCGGGGGGAATACGTGGACCGGCTTTCAGTGGGGCTAATGTGCTCCTCTGACTATGCTTCGGACTATTTGAAAACGGCACGCTTATTTTTCCGAGGCACTCTTTTCTAGAGTGGTTGCAGAGAACAATGCAAGATTCCGCTTTCTCATTCCAACCTCGCGCGCGCGCTCCGTACAAATGGAGCGAACAAGTGCACGAACGCATGCACGCGCGCGCACACACACACACACACACACAAGCCAAAATTCTTTGCTTTCAAGTCTTCGAAGCAGGGTTTTAGTGTTTTTGTCCAGCTACGCATGGGGGTAACAGAGAGGCACATAGAAAAAGTAAGATACAGAAATAAGGGAGGAGGAGGAAACACATTTATTGGAAAAAATAATAACAAGAACACAAGCAAATGGCTTCCTGGAAAAGAGGGACAGAGCGAAAACTTCCAAAGAAACGGAAGCGCTGCCCGAATCACTGCAGCTGACACCGCGTACTGCTGCAAACGCACATCTAGAAAGCCCGGCAGATGAAGTCGAATTATCGCACTCACTTTTCTAAGCTTTCTGACGTTAGTAGACATAGTGGCGTAGCCAGGATTTTTTTAAGTTTGGGAGGGGTGGTGGTGACATGTGCCCGGTGTGCATCGCCTCTCTCTGTCTATGCCCTGTTACGTTTCGCCTACAACGCGCGGTAATGCCGGCGCGGATGCAACGGACGCCGGGGCTTCGTTCAAAGCGGCGGACATTTTGGCCCGTTCGACGCCGCCGCAACGCCTCCCCGCCAAGCGTGTCCAGGCGTGTTTCAGTGCCACGTGTCTTCGTATGTGCGTGTGTGTGTGTGTGCCCACGCTTGTCAAAGCGCGGCAGCGGGGGAGCGGAGCTCCCCAAGTGAGGAGCCAGCAGGTCTGTCCGTCGGCGGGTTGGCGATGCGTCACTACACTCGGCTCACCATGTCTCTCGGCTCGACCGTGCGCGCCGTCGTGGGCTCATGCTCCGCCGTCGCGTGGGCTCATCCCGTGACCTTCCTTCTGGCCCGCGACGCCGAGAGTATAAGAGCAGCTGCCCCCGGACGCCAGGAGAGAGGCTCCGATTTGTACTGTTGAGTTACGTGCTCTCCCGTCTCTCCACTTCGGTCGACCTGACCGGCCGCTCTTTTGCTATGTTAGAATAAACAAGTTGTTCTGTTACCAGTCTTCTCTTGCTTTGCCGGGACCTTCGGATGCTTCCAGTGCCCCAGGCCGCCAGGCCAACGCTACCCTTGGGGCTTGCGACCCATTGGCAATAACGGGCGTCAGCACCGAGACCCCCAACAACTGGTTGCCAGCGGTGAGATCGCGACAACGGAGGCCAGCAGCGAAGAGATGCGGTTGACTGTATGCTGAGCAGCACAACGACCATCCGGGTGCAGTGCAACGAGCCCTGTGTGACGACTGGTTGCCTGCAGCGGAACGACTGCGCTGAATTCTTGGCTGCGAGGTTTGGTGAGTGCGGGACTTTCTTCTTCTGAGTTTTGCCAGGCTTTTGTTAGTGTTAGAAACAGAGCTGGTAATTGTGGTTGTCGTTGCTGCCGGGTTAGTTTGCGGCAAGACAATAGTAGGCAGTAGAGAAAGCAGCATTCAGAGCAGCCATGGATTTGAAGTCGTTGCGCAAACCGAAATTGCTGGAGCTTGCAAGAGAGTTGGGTCTGGATGTCTCAGACAAACTCAGAAAACCTGAACTGCTAAGGGCTATTCTTGAGTTAGAAGCTGAGGATGACGAGCTGTCGGAATGCCTTGAGACCATTGAGGAGAGGGAGACGGCAAAAAGACAGGAGCGTGAACTTAAAGAACAGAAAGAGAAAGATGAGCGTGAACTTAAAGAACACAAAGAGAAAGATGAGCGCGAACGTAAAGAACAGATAGAACGAGAGCAACAAGAGAAAGAAAGAGAGCGCGACCGTCAACACGCTTTGGAAATGAAGCGTCTCGAGTTAGAGATGGAACGCGCTCGTAATGGAAGTCAGGCACACGGTGCAGGAGAACGAGTATTGTTCAAAATGACTGACCTGATGCGGCCGTTTAAGCTTGGAGAGGACATTGGTTTGTTCCTGGTTAACTTTGAGCGAACGTGCGAGAAGCAGGGGTTCTCTCGGGAAACGTGGCCACAGCGCTTGCTCACTTTGCTACCCGGCGAGGCGGCCGACGTAGTCGCTCGCTTGGAGAGAGAGGAGGCAGAGGATTTCGACAAAGTGAAATCGAGTCTGCTAAAAAAGTACCGGCTGTCAGCGGAGGCGTTCCGTCGGAAGTTTCGGGAAAATGAGAAAGGCAAAAGTGAGTCATATACAGAGTTTGCGTACAGGCTTATGTCAAACATGCAGGAGTGGCTCAAAGAAGAGAAAGCGTTTGGTGACCACGAGAAAGTTCTGCAGTGTTTCGGGCTAGAACAGTTTTATAGTCGGTTACCTGAGAACGTGCGGTACTGGGTCTTGGATAGGCCAGACGTTAGTACGGTGGCTAGAGCCGCTGAGTTAGCCGAGGAGTTTGTGACGCGTCGGGCTCGCGGAGCTAAGGACGGTCAAAAGGGTGAATTTGGCTCCAAGTTTGAGAGGCCAAAGTTCACGCCCATGAGAGCAAAGGGGGACACACGTAGTTCGGATGCGAGTGAAAGCAGTCCGACCGAACGTACGGAGACGGCGGCAACCGAAGCCGAACGCAGAAAGCGGTTCGAGACGAGGCAAGCGCGCGTGTGTTATACGTGCCAGAAGCCGGGTCACTTTTCGGCGCAGTGTCCGACCGAACGTGAGGAGACGGCGGCAGCCGAAGCCGAACGCAGAAAGCGGTTCGAGATGAGGCAAGTGCGCGTGTGTTATACGTGTCAGAAGCCGGGTCACTTTTCGGCGCAGTGCCCAGAAACAAAACCAAAAGTCGTGTTTTTGTCATTATGCAGCACTGACGAGAACATCAAGCTTCTCGAGCCTTACATGCGAGACCTCCTCGTGAACGGGAAAGAGTGCCGAGTGCTTCGCGATACCGCAGCTACGATGGATGTCGTTCACCCCTCTTACGTAGAACCCGATATGTTCACGGGCGAGTGCGCATGGATCAAGCAAGCAGTGGAAGCTCATAGCGTGTGTCTGCCGGTGGCAAAAGTGCTTATTGAAGGACCTTTCGGAGCACTTGAGACGGAGGCCGCAGTGTCATCTATGCTGCCCCCCCAGTACCCGTACTTATTTTCGAACAGGTCCTATCACCTCCTGCGCGAGAAGGGGCTTTTGTTTGGTGAGGCTAGCGTTCAGGCCTTAACCAGATCGAAGGTTCGGGAGCTCGCTGCAAAGGCGGTAGTTGCGGGGCCGACGTTGTTGAACGATGAAAAAGGGTCAGAGGCGCAGCAAGCTGGTATTCAGAGCACGCCCGAACGGGATAAAATTGAGCCTGTAGCGTTAAAGGCACCAGATACTGGAGAGGAAATTCCCGATGCGGGAAAGTTAGAAGAGCTTCCGGTCGAGCTTCCGGGACTAGGCTCAGTGACGAACAGGAAAGACACCGATCAAGTCATTAGTGACTTAATAAGTAAAGCATCGCTGTCGCCTGAGCAGAAAACCGAACTACACCAGCTCTTACAAGAGTTTCAAGGTCTGTTCTCTGAGAGGCCTGGTAGGACTTCTGTCCTTACTCATGACATAGAACTTACCTCCCCAGAGCCAGTACGATCCAAGGCGTACCGGGTGTCACCCCGCCAGAGCGATATTATGGAGGCTGAGGTAAAGAAAATGCTACAGCTCGGTGTTATTGAAGCAGGTGAGAGTGATTATACCTCCCCTTTGATTTTAGTTGAGGTACCGGGCAAGGAACCTCGTCCTTGCGTCGACTACCGCAGGCTTAATTCCATCACTAAGGATCAAATTTATCCGATCCCTAACATCGAGGAGCGCCTTGAGAGAGTGAGTAGCGCTCAGTTTATTTCCACTCTAGATCTTGTCAGGGGTTATTGGCAGGTTCCACTTACTGAAGAGGCTAGTAGGTATGCGGCGTTCATTTCACCAATGGGGACATTCCGTCCTAAAGTTTTGAGTTTTGGTTTGAAGAACGCGCCATACTGCTTTTCAAGCCTCATGGATAAAGTGTTGCGGGGACAGCAAGAATTCGCTTTACCGTATCTAGACGACGTAGCGATATTCTCCGCATCCTGGCCTGAGCATATGGCGCACTTGCGGGCAGTGCTAACCCGCCTGCGCGATGCGGGCTTGACAGTCAAGGCTCCCAAGTGCCAGTTAGCACAGGCCGAGGTTGTCTACCTCGGACACGTGATTGGTCGGGGTCGTCGCCGCCCCTCTGAAATAAAGGTGGCCGCTGTGCGAGACTTCCCGCAACCGCGCACGAAGACCGATATTCGGTCGTTCTTAGGTGTCGCCGGCTACTATCAGAGGTACATCCCCAGGTACTCTGATATCGCGGCTCCCTTGACGGATGCTCTAAGAAAGACAGAGCCGCAAACAGTCGTCTGGGATGAGACAAAGGAAAGAGCTTTTAGCGCCCTAAAGAGCGCCCTAACAAGCCAGCCTGTGCTACGATCGCCCGACTACACAAAAGGGTTCGTTGTTCAGTGTGATGCTAGTGAGCGAGGCATGGGCGTTGTACTGTGCCAACGGGAAAATGGAGAAGTAGAACACCCCGTCCTGTATGCTAGTCGTAAGCTGACGAGTCGTGAGCAGGCGTATAGTGCCACCGAGAAAGAGTGTGCGTGTATCGTGTGGGCCGTTCAGAAATTGTCATGTTACCTAGCCGGCTCGAGGTTTATCATTGAAACGGATCACTGCCCTCTCCAATGGCTGCAGACCATCTCTCCCAAAATGGCCGCCTCCTGCGCTGGAGCCTCGCTTTGCAACAATATTCCTTTGAGGTACGTTACAAAAAGGGGAGTCTCAACGGTAACGCCGATGGCTTAAGTCGAAGCCCCTAACGTGGGAATCAGCCTCAAAATTGCTTGTTACTGATGTTTTTCTTCCTGAGGCAGGATTTTTAACTTATTGCTTTTGTGTAGTGTTTCAAAGTGATGATGTGCTTTCTAGTGCAATTTTCCGATTTGTGGACGCGTTCTGAGTGCTGCTAAACTACTGTAAGGAACTAGGCAGCAGTATAAAAGGGGAAAGAGCCTGGCAGGGCTTAGTGAGGGTTGTGCCGTGCTTGCTGACTGAGCGGTTGACTTTCGGCGTAGTTCTAACGCTTGCCGGAAACGAGAACAAAAATGTCAACTCTCCCGAAGTCACTTTGCAGTGTCCTGTGTGCACCTGAACGTGAGAACGAGGCCTTCTCTGTGCGCTGCGCTCAAGAAACGCCAAAGGACGCCCGACTTCGGTTATGAGCATCATCGAGCGACATCCCTCCGGACAGCGGATGCAGTCCCCTGACCATCGGGATCTCCTTCCCCCGGCGGGGCGGTCTGTTACGTTTCGCCTACAACGCGCGGTAATGCCGGCGCGGATGCAACGGACGCCGGGGCTTCGTTCAAAGCGGCGGACATTTTGGCCCGTTCGACGCCGCCGCAACGCCTCCCCGCCAAGCGTGTCCAGGCGTGTTTCAGTGCCACGTGTCTTCGTATGTGCGTGTGTGTGTGTGTGCCCACGCTTGTCAAAGCGCGGCAGCGGGGGAGCGGAGCTCCCCAAGTGAGGAGCCAGCAGGTCTGTCCGTCGGCGGGTTGGCGATGCGTCACTACACTCGGCTCACCATGTCTCTCGGCTCGACCGTGCGCGCCGTCGTGGGCTCATGCTCCGCCGTCGCGTGGGCTCATCCCGTGACCTTCCTTCTGGCCCGCGACGCCGAGAGTATAAGAGCAGCTGCCCCCGGACGCCAGGAGAGAGGCTCCGATTTGTACTGTTGAGTTACGTGCTCTCCCGTCTCTCCACTTCGGTCGACCTGACCGGCCGCTCTTTTGCTATGTTAGAATAAACAAGTTGTTCTGTTACCAGTCTTCTCTTGCTTTGCCGGGACCTTCGGATGCTTCCAGTGCCCCAGGCCGCCAGGCCAACGCTACCCTTGGGGCTTGCGACCCATTGGCAATAACGGGCGTCAGCACCGAGACCCCCAACAGCCCCAACGCAGACGTCAAACGACCCGCCCGGAGTCAGAACACACGTTGTGCTAGTGGCTACGGTTCGTTTTACAAAAATTACGTGCCTTCATGTAGCCTAGAACGACAGAGAGCTGAGCTAGTTGGTAAGGATTCATTATACAAAAAAAAAGGGGGGGTGAGGCGTGCAGACAGGACACAAGAGAAGAGAAGTGGACAAAGCGAACGCATATTCATATAGCCTCTGTAGACAAGTTGAGTGCCCTTGGAACGCTCGCTTACCTCGCTCGCGTCGGTACTGTACGTCATCATACTACCGGATCACAGGCTGGGCAGACATACAGGGCAGCTTTCGCTCCACAATTTATACACCGGAACGGTATTATGCGTTACCTTACGTGACCATACTTGATAGCCGATTGCAAGAGCACGACCAATGCCACCCTTTCCCTCTTTCCACCCCGTAATGAACTCATCGTTTTTCACACCAGCACCCATTAGGTAAAAAAGAAACGCCTAACTCCTCCTCCCCCATAACGTGCGCTTACTTCATTGGCCGATTGAATGTGCTTATTTCCTTTTCCTCATGCTTTGAAGGGCATTCCTGACCACGGCCAACAAAAAACACCGTCAACACATTTGCGTGCAGTGGTGATCGAGCAGCGCGACGTTGCGAAGCTGCATCGTAGTTTTCTTTTTATTTGCATACAAATATCAGCTAGGCTGACGAAGCTACCTAAAGTCCGAAGCTACCTTCGAGTTACCGAATGCATTTCTTTAAGGCCAAACAGGTTGAAGACCCGGTGCAGCATTTGGACGCATTCGCCATTTTTTTTCCCGCAGAGAGACGGTGTCGACAGTCCACCCTACGCTGCACGCAAACTCCCGAAGGGTGTGCTCCGCTTCGAACGAGAGGCCGAGATTCAATCGGACTCGCAATAAAGACAGCCCGAGCGCGCACCGGTGCCGGCAGCGAATTCAAAGGACCGCGCGCATTTGTTAGCGCCACGCCGAAAGCCGCGCTGCTGCGGTCCAGGAGCGGTGGAGAGCGCGCGCGCGCGATCTCGTCGAGGAGATATGGGAGGTGCCGCCCCCTGGTGGGACGAGGCGGAAGCGCCGGCACACTGCTGACCACGCTACACTGGCTAGTGGCGCGGCCCGTTTCCGTCCGGCCGACCGCACGTGTTTTTGCCATTCGTTGATCCCGCGGCAGGTCGTTCCGTGTCGATCTTGTTTGGCCGTTCGTTTTCTTTGTTGTTCTTCTTCTTCGGTGCTCGCTCTCCCGGGAGGCGCGGGGTTGTGTGCGCGTTCATACGCGTTCACGAACTGCCCCGGAAGACCCGCGATACAACAGGGGTCGCGGCGAACCGCGCGAGATTCATGACGAGGCGCCCGCAAAGCGCGTTCGAAGGGAGCACAACTGTTCGAACGAAGGTTCAGGGGAGAGAGAGAGAGAGAGAGAGGGAGAAAGAGCGATGTAACCCCGTGGAGGCGGCTGTTCGGCCAACGGACATCGCAGCATGTTTCGAAGAACCACTTATAAATGAATGGGCGGTGCGCCGTTCGTGCTGAACACACTCTGCGGCTTGTTTCAGGCCGCCGCGTTTTTGTTTTTATTTCTCTTTTATTGGGCGGAAATAGCGTTTCTCTAAAGTTCCCTCTTATTGTTTGGAGACCAGGTGGGCCTCTTTTATGGCGATAGGGTGCGCGCGACACGTGTCCGGTGCCGACTCCGAGGATATAATCCCATACGGGAACATCTTCAACGTTCGGCACAAACTCCCGTAACGGAGCGCGTTGCCACGCGAAGTTCCGCATCACTTTCGCCTGAATATCGTGTATTTCGGTAGGACTGCGTGCGAAAACGTCTTCAATGGCGTTTTGTTTGTTTTCTACGTACTTATTTAGTCCGATCGGGATGGATGTTCATGGGGTGATCGCGATTGGAAATCACCGACAGTGATCGAACGAGTGAGCTTCTGTATAAGAATGGAGCCGCGAAGTTTCGACAAGGGGACTGGTCATTACCGTGACGAAGACGATAGCCCTTGTGGAAACGTTTGCTCCAGCCACTGTCCCATCTTTGTTCGACAACTGTTCAACCACAACCCTTGCTCGGCCACTGCTGACTGCATACTATACTTTCGTAACAGTCAGGCGACATTACAGACATAATGAAAGCAATACAATAACTTCCGACTAGACCGTCCACAACTTGTGGTGCCACAGAAGCTCCCTCGTGAAGTCTTCAATATAAGTTGAACGCACATAAGACAAAAATAGCGGACCAGTGAGTGCGAGTCAGCCAGAGTCCGGGCAGACTCAAAACGCCGACGCGACAGATAGACTGGCCACCCCGAAGGGCCTCACGTTCCGTCTTTGAAAATAGCCATTGGGCAATGAGACGACCGAAGCACAAGGGTATCTTGACGCAGAAGAAGATTCACGAACACGTGGATTTCAGTTTTGGCTTTATTTGCTGCCGCTTCCAGCTTCCATGGCGTCAACAGCTGTGCCACCTAACGCCATGCAAACATCAACCCACCATCGACGCTAACGATGGCACGACACATACTCTTTTTCATTCACACTTTGGTATTGTTATTGTAAGGGTTGTCGGACAATCCCACCGCTGGCATACAGTTGTAGGGGTTGTCGGACGATACCACCGCTGTCATCCAGTTGTTGGATTTGGAGGACGACCTCGCCGCTGCCACGATTTGTAAGGGTTGAAGGTCGTAGAGAGGAACTTGGGAGGAACTAGGTGTACAGGGTTGATTTACAGTATTTACATTTTAAACAAGAGATACATCGACAGTCTTGCGTGGCTCCCAAATGTAGCACGCAAGACGAAGCATACGAGCACGAAGCTCCAAACACACTGACGAGCACGCAGCTCACGAGCACGAACACAGACGAGCACGACGACGAGCACACACAAGCAGCCGACAAATAGCCGCTTATAAACACTCCGTTCTCCCTAGATCCCTCGGTGAGAGAACCGTTCGACGTCATCGTCAACGCAGTCGACTCGCCGATTGTCCATTATCTTGAGTCTTGCAAGGCGCGTCGGTTCCCCGAGCTGACCCCCGCGGCGCGGCCGCGGGTTGCCCATTGTCTCGCGCCTCTAAATTCCAGAGCTGCCTTTCGCCTGTAGTCGCTACGAGTGTCAGCAGAATGTGACGAATCCTGGGGCCCCCGTACCGCTAAGCACCCTTTTGCTAGGGAAGCTCTTCTTGCTGCCGAGAGAGACCATGAAGACCCGGCAAATCAACCAACAATACGTTGGGCGCCAAACGTGGCCCGCCCTGCTGCCGTCACCGATTCTCCGAACGAGGCACACGGTCGGTTAGCGCTGTCGTCCTCGCTGGTTCTCCGAAGGGCGCCAGCACCGCGGGT
The DNA here is from genome assembly GCF_023375885.2 of Dermacentor andersoni. Lineage (NCBI taxonomy): Eukaryota > Metazoa > Arthropoda > Arachnida > Ixodida > Ixodidae > Dermacentor > Dermacentor andersoni. The sequence continues at coordinate 91,745,764 of NC_092824.1, read as the reverse complement.
CGATCGAAACACGTGCAACGGGCTGAAATAGCTTTGCGGAGCAGTACCCCTGCAGGCCGATAATAACACTATATAGTATTGTGTTCATAGTTGTTCCGCAGGCGCTGATCCTTCATTATTATTATTATTATTATTATTATTATTATTATTATTATTATTATTATTAATTTATGTGAGGAGACGTTGGCGCCTGTAGAGGCGCCGGCTACTCCGCTGCTACCACGTGCAATAAAAAAAAGAAATAACACCCTGAGAAGAAAAAAGTCATAGCGATGCAAAAGCACTCGGGAAGGAGTTCCCACCAGTAGTTGCAGAAAGCTGCGACCAATAAGGCCAAAGTTCACAATTCAAGTTCAACAAGCTAGAACACGGGGCCAATGCAGTCCGTGTGGAAAAAAAGAGGAAAGAAAACGTGTTATTATGCTTTTGCGTGCGTTTTGTTCGTTTTTCGGCAGAAACCGCGTAAGACTGTAATGGTGTATTTGTTGTCGATCTATAGTGCTGCGCGTCATCTCATCCTGCGTGCACTTCCGTGTGCTTAGATTCGCGTATATCATTCTCTTTGTTTGAAAGTTATAGATAATCAGAACGAAAATGGCGGTTTGAATGAACGTGATAAGGGAAAACTCTTCAAAGTAATTTTTTTTTTTTCAACTCTTATTTTCCTTCTCCAACAGTGAGTAGTTGGTAGTTGGCCAGAACTACGATCGAGGCCGGCCTCTAAGCAGTTTCACCGTAATTAAACGTCTGTGTTCTTTGTTCGTTTGAAGTGACGGTGCAGCAGTTTTCTGCGCTGCAGGGTCACGCGGTCGAAGGAGGTCTCTGCGAATGTCACGCCTGACATTCCGCAGCATCTCAAGAGAATATCCGTTGAAGTCAACAAAATATAATCGACAACGGTCACCAAAACAGAGAACGATGTTTCTACACCGACATTTGTTAGGGCCAGGCTGAGGTGTGTCTGAAATTTCCATCTTTCTTTTTAACGCGGCAAAATCATCCTGCGTCGGCGTCCCGCGACGGCAAAAAATAATTGGAACCGAATACCGAACCACGCATACCCAACTACTTCTCTACCACCAAAGTTACTCACGCTTTGTCTTTCATTCTTTACGAAGTTATTCCTCGGAATTTTGAGAACGGCAGCCAAAAAACAGAGGTAATGGAAAAAAACACCGACAGCACACATCCTTTATGTTAGCTATTCTATGACTGAAATATAAGAAGTGCGAAGCAATAACGGGAGATCGACGCGCGCAAGAAATCGAGTTTCTACCAGAAAGCTCGCCTTCGCGCATATCGTCCGCAGCCAGTGTTTCCCGGTAAACGTTACGGTTACATAAGCTGCAGTTGCCGGGAAGCATGAAAAGCAGTAAAGGGTTTTTAAACGTTATCGCTTTTTTTTACATTATCTTATACTTATCTTTATTTTTTGCCCCGTGTCCCCTACCCAAAACGTTGAAATATAAACTTCAAACATCGATATAGTAAGCTTCACCGTTTCCGCTCATTCAGCAGAAAAGCCGACGCTGGCACGGTTGACGGTTTCGTTCGGGAGCGCATCTACAATGCACGCTCTGCAGGACATTACCACGCGGTTATAGTTGTACAGCAAACTTTACATTAAACATCGCAGCAGCATTTCAGCATAAAAACAAGCGCAGTTCAATTTACGCGTAAGAGTGCAGCTTAAGGTTTTTCTCCCCCCCCCCCCCTTTTTTTTTCATTGCCTTCGTTTTATGCGTGTATACGGCAAGTGCGAACAGTTAACTCGGAATCTTTGCGACAGAGCTTCCCGGTAAATAATTATATACGCTCACCGCACGAACTTCCTCGTGAAGCAAAGCGGTTGGTCAACCCCGCGCACAGCAAATGGATCGAAGCGTATTAGACTTTCGCAAAAACCATTTTTTTTTCCTTTCTCTCCTCCCACGCAGTGTCGAAACAGGCAGCGGTTTCCCGCCAAGTCCGGTCGCACGCGTTACGAAATGGGCTCGCGCGATGCACCGTTAAGGCTTCGTGCAGGCGTATAAGCGGTCCTCAGACCAACTTAAACGCAGCAGTACCAGCTTTTTTTAAAAAAATATATATTGATGCAGCAGTGCGGTGGCTTCGGTGGACGAAAGAGATTACGCAAAGGAAAACCTTTTGCGGTACATGTAATGCGTTCAGACCACCGACACACCCCCTTCTCCCTCTCTGTCCCTGTCTCTAGACTCTTACCGCAAATTCCACAGTTCAATTCGTTACGGCAACATTAAGTTGCGCCATCCACGAGTGGGCGCATTGTCTCCGTAACTTCCTCCGGCGAGTTTTTCTGAAGGCGACTTACTTCACGTCTAGCGGGTTGAAAGAACTGAGCTAGCCGTTAGTTAACAGGGATAACACACGCTCTCAAGCGGGGAATTCGATAAAGCTATATCGAAGTTGCTGCACCAATTGACCACATGGCACTGACAATCCGGTTAGGGTGGAGTGGAAAACAAAACATATGTGCAAGTGCACTTCATTGTGCGCAATATTATTTCAACCCTTTCCAACGTGTTTATTGCTTTAGATTCGAGCATGGAAAGTTGACCGACTCGTCTTGCATAACATCTCGAAGATATATACGACGTGTAGTGGAGGCCTACGGAATGCGGCCGCCGCGACCAGGAGTCGAACCCTCGACCTCGCGTTCATCAGCAGAATGTCATAGCAACTGCGGCAGCGCGGCAGGCATGCAGAGTCGGTATGCTACATCGCTAGTTACATGCGCATTCGCACTCACCCACCTAACTACCTGCCTGACCTAGCCTACCTACCTACCTACCTACCTACCTACCTACCTACCTACCTACCTACCTACCTACCTACCTACCAACCTACCTACCTACCTACCTACCTGCCTACCTGCCTACCTACCTACCTACCTGCCTACCTACCTACCTACCTACCTACCTACCTACCTACCTACCTACCTACCTACCTACCTACCTACCTATCTACCTACCTACCTACCTACCTACCTACCTACCTACCTACCTACCTACCTACCTACCTACCTACCTACCTTACTTTACCTACCTACCTACCTTACCTACCTACCTTACCTACCTTACCTACCCTGCCTACCTAACCTCCCCTTAAATCACCTTACGCTATCTCCCTCCGCACCTTACCCTAACCTACTTACCCATCGACCCCCCCCCCCACACACACACACACCAACCAACCCGTGTGCATGCACTGCATGCCCATGTTTTACAAAAATCGCGTTACGGGAATTACGTTGAGTAGTTCCTGACGTTTCGTGTCCATTGATTTTCTGTCCAAACCCAACTGAATCAGGCGCGGTTATGGCGACGGAGGTATAAATGCGCCTTTCCCAGAATCGGCCGCCATTTCTACCGCCTGCCCCGCTCATAAGACACGCACATATATAGGTGCAGCCCTATAGAGAGAGGAAGCGCGGGAGAGTTATTGGCAGGAGCAAAATCGGCAGCTTTAACGTACACTCGTATCATTACACAGAGGAAGCAGAACCACAGAACCATCACGCACACGGCACCGTATGATTCCGCAGAGAAAAAAAAAAAAAAGAAAAGCGTGGGAAAGACGCAACCCGTTCGCAACATGTTCGGGATCTTTAAAGGCGCTACGGCGTAAATACCCCGGAGGAGGGAAACGAGCCGACCGCGTATACCGCCGAATGAGCGACGTTTGAAATCAGCTTACGAAGAAACTTACGAAAAGAAGCGTTCACATAAAACGTAGGAGTGAGCTATGAGCAAGAAGAAAAGCGGGCGGCGCGCGCGGGAGAGAGAGAGAGAGAGTATGGGCGGGGCGGTTTTTGAAGGAACCGCTCAGCTACGCGCGCGCTCGTGTTTTAAACGAGGGTTTATTCCGAGTGTAGTATATGGCGCTGCAGGCTCCTGCGGGGGCGATCGAATCGAGCGAGAATCGGCGAGTTAAGCGGGAGAACGCACGCGAGCGCGAGAAATTCGCTTCGCCCGAAACGACTACTATGTACGCGCCGACCATTGGCGATGCGGCGCCGATTTAAGGCGCGCCGCCGAAGGATGCGAGAGGCAGCCGCGCCGTTAAACGTAATGGCCGCACCAATGCCTTTCACGCATATGTGCACCGTGCTCGCCGATGTGTGTGCGTATATATATATATATATATATATATATATATATATATATATATATATATATATATATATATATATGGAACCGATCGCGCTGGAGAAATCTCCAAGGACGGCGAGAAAACGCGAGACAAATTGGCTAAGGAGCAACCGAAAGAAGGTTTGTCGATTGCACGTTCTTAGAAAAGTGGCGGACTGAGGAACAAGAAGAAGACTGACATAATCGCGAGTTGACGAGGCAAGCTATTGCCCCTACTCGCGTGCTGAATGTTTAACAACAAGGCTGCAATACGACACGAAAGGAACTAAACTAAGCTCGAAGCCGAGGCCGCGTGCAGGGAAATTGCAGATGGTGCATGCGGAGGGGGGGGGGGGGGGGGGGGGGAAGGCGTCTCGCGTTTCGCAAAGATGGCGATGGCCATCAACTCGTATTGATTTGGTGGTGGCCATCAGTGGATTCCAGGCTTTAACCAAACTAGCTGAGGAGCCGGACAATATTCGCTTTTTTTTTTTAGTTCCGAAGCAAATAAAATAAACATACCTATAGAACACGGCAGTACACGGTTGAGAGAGCAAGCGTGGTAGATAATTTACAGCAGCTGAGATTCAAAGGTACAAGTGGTGATATAGGCAGGTCTCGTGATGCGTACAACAAGCAACCCGCCCCGATGCCTCCCACATTATAACAGAACGGGTGCTCGCAGGGAAGGGAGCCGCTGTCCATAACGACAAAGTAAGGCGAGCAGTCGTGGAGATATAAATTCTTCCAGGCATAAAATACGGTCGGGTAACGGCCATGGACAGCACCATCCCTACCATCACACGACACGACGACGACACAACTACGACACGACGGCGGCGGCGGTTGTAGTGGTGAGTACGTGGTGGTGTTCAAGCGCGTTAGCCGACTCCATATTATGCCTAGAAGAATCAATATCGATGCTCAACATCGATGTTTGCAACCACACACGTTTATAACTGGAAAATATCCCGTAAACTGACTGATTGAATGTCTGAATACACCTGTCTGACTGCACGCTCAAGCGAAGAGCGGGTAGTATACGTTCGATGTCTGGGGAGAATGTCGCAGTATATTCAACACCTACATTATATACGCCGCAGTGGCGTATAGTGGTTTTTGGCACTGAGCTGATGAACCCGGGGCGCGGGATCAAATCCTGGCCACGGCGTTCGCATTTCGATGGCGGGCAATATGCGAAACCGCCCGTGTACCATGCATTGCGTGCACGTTAAAGAGCCCAAGGTGGAGAAAATTATTCCGGAGTCCCCCGCTACTACGGTGTGGCTCATAATAATTATGTGGTTCTGGCGCGTCAGTCCGCACAATTTCCTTAACACGTACATTATACTCATATGTTTCTAAAGTAAACAATAAAAGTTCCCTACACCCTACAAAAACGCACGCGCATGCTCTATTCCCTTTAAGGAGTACTGCCGAAAGATCGAATACCTTCGCGCATAGGTAAAAGAACAGTTGCAGCTCTCAGACTGCGCCTCGATCCGAAGATTCAATTTTGTTTCGGAGAGAACGAATTTTGCGAGAGAGAGAAAGAGGGAGCCTACACTGATACGCACATTATCCTCGATTTACTTTATTTGAAGGCGCGCTGAATAAACAGGATGACAAAAAAAAAACTTAAATTAAAGATAGGAGAGGTGTCTGTGCTCCGAGGCAGTCGCCTCGAGCTGTTTTAGGCTTCGCAAACAAAGGAGCTCTCCCGCATGGAGCCGAGCTTCACTCAGCGAGATGGAAAATTAACCGGAGGTCGAGAGGGGCGACTCGCGAACAAGAAATAACGAAGCCAAGACAAAGAAATAAAGGACTGATAGGTGTCCTTTTTCTTTTTCTCTCTCTCTTCTTTATATAAAGCTGAAACAGCGACGACGACAGCCCCGTCGATGACACAAAAGAGTGGCCATGAAAAGCGAGAGAAAGGCGCGCCGTGTTGGCAACAATGGTAGACGGGGAAACCAATTAACAGCCGGCGGAGGTTTCGGCCCTGAGGCTTTCGGCGCCTTTTTGAGAGGGAATTCGCGATTTCGCGAGGAAAAGAAGCAAAAGCGGAGTTTGGACTGTCAAGTGTAGGTTTCCGAAGACTATACTTTACGGCCGTACGTCGGCTAATAAATGTTAGGAAGTCAGAAGCCTCCGAACGGCGGAAAAAAAAAAAAAGAAAGAAAAGCGAGTGAGAAGTAAAACAGCAAATCTTTGAAAAGAGCGACGATTCAATTGAGTCCGTACAACACCGTGCTGAGAGAAACCGTGCCGGACCTTCCAGATTCGTCAGGTTTGGAGAATAAGAACGAGGGCAAAATGGAGTTTCCAAAGCAGCGCCTCGAGGAAAAAAAGAGTACAAAAATTCGAAAAGGGACAGAAAGAAACGTGCACCGCGGGGCCCGTCCTTTGTAATTTGCAAGGGCTTCGCAACTGTGGCGATTTTCTGCGCGGCCGATTTTTCCTTAATGGAACGCCGTACAGCGCGCGAAGGACAGAGGAGGGCTTCGGGCGGTCAATTCGCCTTTCTTATTTCGTAATTCGATCGCTTTCGTATATACGCGTGCAGACGGCGAGACACGAAAAGACGCATTCGACTTTCTCTCTCTCTCTCTCTCTCTCTCTCGCCACTGTGGCTCGAGGCGACTGCGCGCGTCGCGACAACGCTCCGAGCGACGTGTCGTGTTTATTCTTGGGCACACACACGTCGCTTCGATCTTTCGAGTTTAGTATAAAAATACTCAGGTCGAACGTGTTTCTACGGTGGAACGCGTTCCTAAGCGAACCAGGTAACCTGCGTAGCCTTGAATGCTGACCGACGCAGTAATGACAATGAGAGCACCCGTGTTCCACGTAATAGAAAAATACATCAAGGCATAAAACCTGTGCATGTAATGTATACGGTGAGCTGCATACCAAGACCTATGATTTATCTTCTAGAAAGTTGTTATTTGCCCCCCAACCGACGTACAGAGAGAGAGAGAGAGAGAGAGAGAGAGTTCTGAAATAGTAGTCTGCAATTTCAGCTCAATTTGGTATTTTCGTTACTGGCCGTTTGACTGACGCGACATCTGTGTCCCCGTCTGCCTTAACCATGGCGCATCCCCTGTTAACTTTCGGTTCCGTGGTGTCCAGCGCGATCATCCTCGAGCCCCGGTGTCGGAGACCACGTCGTCCCGACGTCTGGTCGCGAGCCAACGCTGGCCAACATAGCCCGTCTCGTTGCCGACCGATGCGCAATATTGGACCAGTATTGCGAGAATTTCCCGCGCTTCCAGGGTAGCGTTGGTCACGATCACGCTTCCCTGGCAGGCGAAGTCACCAAGATACGCACGCGCAATATCTGCATAACAAGTTTGTGCTTTGCTTCCAAACCGACGCACAGAAACGAAAGAGAGAGAGAGTTATATACATGAGTGTAGAGAGAGAGAGAGGATACGAGGGGGAGGAGCAGGAGGAGGAGGGGGGGGGACGCCATCACCGCAAGAGTGAGCTACAATTTCAGCTCAATTTGGCGTCTCCCTCCGGCGTTCGTTTAATTCGCGCGCGACATCTTCCGACAACTACCCTCCCTTAAAAATCCCAGCGCGCCATGGCTTGGCGACGGAGGACCGCCGCTCGCGAAGCCGCTGCAGGAAGGAAGGCCCGGATCCCCCGATCGCCATAGCCACGGCACGGCAAGCGACGCGCGGGCGACGTGCGCGGTTTACGGGTAATCGACTCCGAGACACCCGGCGTCGCTGCGACACGCGGCCCGTTCCTCGCAGCCGCGCCGCCGCATGGCACTTGGAAGCAGGCCCGCGCTGCAGAGCGCACCCATTAGTCGGGCGCCTCCTTAATCGAGAAATTCCTGCCGGCCTTGTATGTAGCTGCGGCCTGCGAGCACCGCATCTACACGAGCGCAGAGACCACGCCCGCGCGAGCGAGCTCAAGGCATCGATGCCTCATTGGCGCGGCTCTGCGCATGGAACGCGTGTTCGTGTCGCGTACACAACGCAACGACCGGAAGGTACAGCTGGCCCGCGCGCAAATGCGCCACTGGGATGATAGCCCCATGATAGCCCCCGGTGATTTTCGTCAGATGTGTGTATGCCATCATTGCGTATGCGTGCGACAGGTGTTAGGGCCATGCATACGGGCGTGCAATTTGCATGCTATAAGAATCCTGCCTGTTGCGTGAGGCGCTGCCTGTCGCGCGAAGAGATTCGCTTGCTTTGTATTACCGCGACAAAGAGGCCGCGCAAGTTGAGGGGGAAAAGGTTAATTCCTGGGAAAGCGAGACGAAATGGGCAGCTACGGAAACAAAAATCAATCTGAAACTAATTTCATTGTTCAGTCGCGTGTCTTTCATTCCTCGTTTTCTATTTGTTTCTTTTCATTGTGGAAAAACAAATAAATAAACAAACAAGTATGCCGAAACAACAGAAGTATTCGAATCAATGTGCAACGAAGCTGTATTCTCGTGCAACGTTTACGTTAGTTAATACGCCGCACAGGGTCACCATTTTAATGTCACGCAATGTTGCAGGTTCTCGCACAACACACACACACGCTATGCCACAATGCAAACACGAGTTCAGGAGAGGGGGGTGGCAAGGAAAGTGTCGCTATATGTGCAAAGTTCCTGTCGCGTATCGCTGTACCGTATGAGGTATATGTACTAAGAAAAAAAAAAAGAACCCTCTCTAATCTCGCCATTAATCAGACACTTAGGCCACGGACTATATTTCACTGCGGAAGGATGTTGCCTGTGTGCACCTCATAACCTTCGGCAGTGCCGCAAACGACTAGTGGTATGGATTATATGCGCTTGGTGCACAGCGCCGTATTCTTAGCTTACGCGCCGTAATTGGTATATGCCGCCTTCGAGCAACGCTTTTCTTTTCCCACGGAGAACTGTTATTCTTATTTCATTTTTCTTTCTCCATTTTTAATAATTATTAGTGTTCTTCTCGTTCGAACTCTGCCCCAAAGAATCACTCTGTCCTTAACGCGAGAACGAAGACTATTCGCGCCGTGCGACCACTTGAGACTGCGAGAAGGCGCCAGACAGATCGACACCACAGTGCCGAAGCGGGGGCTCGCTTGGCCGTGAGTCGCTCACACGGCCCTTCGGCTCTCAACCGCTGCCCGTCTGTCTCGGCTGGTGCGAGAGGTATACTATACTGCGAAGAGCCGAGCTCCAACCACGGCATCCGAGGGACGCTCGAACGAGGCGTTCGAATTTCCTCGCCTCAAGCATGGGGTCCGAGAAAATACTAATCGAATCTGCGCGCCTACGAAGTAAATGCCATCTGCTCTAGCGAGAGACTGGCCAGACGCCGTATAAAGGTATCTGATTACGGCTGGCGGCTCGGAGCCGAGGAGGCGCGTCGGTGGTCACGTGGGCACCAGGAAGAGGTGGGTAGATGCATACGGTCAGGAGGCAAAGGAATGAAATGGCACGAGCTGGTGGTTGTAGCAGGGTGATGTTAAATAACTTCCTTATTCTTATACCCATCATCAGAGTGAATTAAGGAGAAATGAAGGCGCCAACGTTGAAGACAGTAGTGCCTCCTTTCAGAGGATGACTGTGACTACTGCGATAATTGTAATGGGCGATGCTTTAATTTCGTCTGATGACACTACAAAATGAAGGAGTCGTACTCATGCTCTCGACGTCTCACCAGCGACAACTACAATAATGTTCACCTCTCCCTCTCTCTTAGCAGCCCGAAGATATTCATTGCAATAATCAGCTGATGTAACTTGCTCCATAGCTGAGCTCTTGCTACTTTTCCTGCACAGGCTGCTTCATCCTGCCGTCAGCGGATCACTCTTGGTTGGTCTCGCGTCGATACTCCCAACCTTTCGGATGTTTCTTCGAAGAAAATGTAATTAAAAAAAATCGCATGTGACAGATAGGACCATTTTTATCTTTGAGCTGGGTTGCTCAAACAGGCAGGCATCACTAGCGCGAGAAATCTAAGTGCAAATGTCGTTATAGGAATTATATGGCGTTTTTTATTGACTTTTTTGTTGCATTCAACATACTTTCCGATGAAATGCAATTGAGTCTCACGCATGATTTCCGCAAGGGCAGAAGTGAAAAGTTCGCTAGCCCTAAATAAAATAACAGCCAGTGCATCACCATACTCTGAAACTCGTGGCAGTTTTAAGTTGTTCGAAGTAGCTTGCAGCCAATAACCCCTTGTCGCGTATTCTGAGTGAAAGTGCATCGAGCAATAACTTCCCCAATGTCATCTGCCCGTCCGCTAAAGAACCAAGAACTCATCGCACACGTACAACGTGAAGGCACCCATTGCCGCTGACCCAGAAACCACAGGTATACTGTGCGCGTAGCGGGTCATCCGCACGTGAACCATACAAGGCAGGAAGCCGCTCACGCAGCTCCGAGGAGCATATAACGAGCAGGCTTTTCCGGTCAAGCGACCCTGAGCACACTTATACACGTTGGCCATGCTCGATGCTCATTCAGGCGTGCGCGATACGGTTGGCCAGGGGGCCCTAGGGAGTCTCGCACTCCCATAACGAGCTATACGAATGCTCACGCAAAAAAAAGTAGAAGAAAAGAAGACGCAGCAGAGTTCGCGGCTGACTGAATCTTATAGAGGACAGACGGTGTGCCGGTGCGACCGATTACCATCCCCGCTATATACGAAAACTCGGTTTGCTCAGTACGGTGCGAAGAGTTAAAAAAAAGAAAAGAAAAAAAAATAGAAGAGAGAGAAAGAAAAAGCTTTTGCGCGACTGTGGGTTGATACTTTGTCCGGTGGATACGCCACCCCTGAGCTATATTCGTCAGCTCAAGCCCGTGGAAGAATGGTGATCGCCGCCACAGAGTACTCGAGCCGCTTATAAGAGCCCCATCGCCAGACTGAACGCCATTTCTGCGCTCCTCTTAACACTATCGCAAAGGGGAAAAAAAATAAAGAGATAAGAAAAGAAAGATAAAAGAAACGGGTACAGCAGCAACAACACGGCGAGAAAGTTGTGCGAAACGGCCGCAGACGGCATCATCTCATCTGGCTGCGTCTAGTTTCGGAGGCCATTTCTCGCAGTGCGTAGGACATCGAGGCTCGGAGTGCGCGGAAAGACCAGGAAACGGCCACTTCCGGCCCCTCTAACGACGCACTTCCGGATCGGCGCGGAGGGGCCGGAGCCATCCCCAAGACAAGCAAGGTAAAGGCCACGCAAGCCTAACTCTACTCTGCCCTCTGCCACACCGCGCCCCAATCCCCAATGCCACCCGCTGGCTTACCCGCTCCATTCAGACGAGAAAGTACGAGACGTTGCAAGTTAAGGTTATGCCTCGGAATGACTCTCGTGAGAAGACGTCCGTGAGATGGAGTCACGCACACATGCGCGCAAACGCAAACAATGCTCGCGTGTGCAGACGTGCTAACTCTGGGTGTACTTCAGTTCGCTGGGAACGCATTTAGGCAGTTCCGCAGCTCCAGCGAAAATAACTGCAGAGCGTAGCAATGCAAGCTTTCGTATTGAGCTCTGCGTTATACGAAGTAAAAAGAGACGACGTTCCTTATTTCTATCCCGAAGTACTGCGAAAACGATTGCCGTTTCGCGCGAATACACAGTCAAAAACTTACTTTACAATTCCTTATTTACACCACAGTTTCGACTTGAACACCTTGACGAGCTCGCTGCTCAAGACGAGAGACTTCGATACACCCATGCCTGCATCTCGTTTGATTGCACTGCCGCTGCGAGCGCGCTTCGCATGTTCGCATATGGCTCCATTATTTATATTCATTAACTGTAACGACAGTGCAGGGCACATGCGCGCCGGCCGTCAGGTCAAGAGTTCGCGTGCAAATCGCGGAGGGAACTTCCTCCGGCGTCAGCTCCAACGGCGACAACGAGCAACACGTTTCTCAGGGGAAATAAGGACACAATACTGGCACTATACGTACGTACACTACACCGCTGCACTATACGTATACCACACTATACAGCTGAGCACCCTGCGCGAGCTGTTACCGAAAAAGCACTTCTATTGGATATATATAGCAAGGAGTTGTAATTATGCCCGGAGGTATGATTTGCAGATTATCTATCTATCTATCTATCTATCTATCTATCTATCTATCTATCTATCTATCTATCTATCTATCTATCTATCTATCTATCTATCTATCTATCTATCTATCTATCTATCTATCTATCTATCTATCTATCTATCTATCTATCTATCTATCTATCTATCTATCTATCTATCTATCTATCTATCTATCTATCTATCTATCTATCTATCTATCTATCTATCTATCTATCTATCTATCTATCTATCTATCTATCTATCTATCTATCTATCTATCTATCTATCTATCTATCTATCTATCTATCTATCTATCTATCTATCTATCTATCTATCTATCTATCTATCTATCTATCTATCTATCTATCTATCTATCTATCTATCTATCTATCTATCTATCTATCTATCTATCTATCTATCTATCTATCTATCTATCTATCTATCTATCTATCTATCTATCTATCTATCTATCTATCTATCTATCTATCTATCTATCTATCTATCTATCTATCTATCTATCTATCTATCTATCTATCTATCTATCTATCTATCTATCTATCTATCTATCTATCTATCTATCTATCTATCTATCTATCTATCTATCTATCTATCTATCTATCTATCTATCTATCTATCTATCAATCACAATGATTTATGTCGGACTCTCAAACAGGATCTATCATTGAATGCATACGATGCATGCCAAGGACACGTCGGCAAACAGCGTGTTGAGTTTCACAAGCAGAACGCCTTCAAGCCCAAAAGCATCCGCCTAAAGTCGCCGCCGTATATACTAAGCGCACTGCAAGAAGTGTACTTGTTCTTTCTCTTTAATTTCCGAGAGCTCGAAAATACCATTCGACGAGACATTTGGCGAACTTTCGGGTCACACGCAGGAACGAATGTGCCTCCGTTCATGTCGAAGGGATGCAAACGCCGGAAGTAAAAGACGGAATAAGACACACAGATTACACGCACACAGGCAGACACACACGCACAAAAGTAAAGGCACCGCCACACAGATTACACGCACACACACAAAAGCAAAGGCCCGGCCACGCTGATGGGTGCGCAAGCTGTAGTGCCTGAAGCGCGCGAAATTGTTTTCCAGCGCAATTTAAACTTCGAAAAAAATAAAGAAAAGGCCACCGAGTCCCGCTATAACATCCGAAGTGCACGTATCGCAACCACGCCGGCGCGAGCGCGAAAAACGAGGCGCGTGCGTACGACGCAAGAGGACGCTTCGTCATCTTCCCCAACGACCGTTCGCGCGCTTGCATCGTTTTCGTTTTCCCGCGCCTCATATAACGCGGCGAGTTTTTCGACATCACGGGCTCCAATCACGGAGGAGCGAGAGACAGGGGGAGGAAACTGGCGGGGCTGTAACGTCCATCTTTCCGGTCGCATATACGCCTCGTGCATATCCTATACTAATGTCCGCATCGGAAGCTCCGCAGAATAGGCAACAGCACAGACGAAAAGTTTTGGCGATATATATGTATCGCCAAAAGTGTGCACGTATGTGAGAGATGCACGGCCTGTTTCGACAGTCAGCGGTGCACGCTTGGAACTCGCAAGACTAAGCTACGCACCGCGGTGTATGTCACAAATATTGTAGGCCTGCGCGAACATTCGGACGTTTGCGTACGAATTGAATAGTCTCGGCATAATAGAGTAACAAGAACCGGATGTTCGATTTGTATTAGAGGTTTAAGGCAGCCTGGGGGTACACGGGCGACACCGTCATCTTGTCTGAACATAGAATGAAGTCAATAGAATTCGCAAACGTTACCACGCTTAAAAGCGGTGCGAAAGTCACCCGTGCCATCGCCATTGTCATTTCGTTCGCCACATGTAAAAAGGGCTATACCGACACCGCCGAAGCATATTACAAGTCTTCACGCGACGTGCGATCATTCGAATGGAAAACGCCAATCCTGCTAACCAAAACCATGTTTCGCAAGAAAGAAGAACATGCCGAGCTCGCCCCCGGCAACCACTGTCGGGGAGTGGCATTGATGCGGTATCAAACGTTATGGTAAGGGCTCGCATTGTTTAGCAGAAACCACATTGCACGCAATTGCAACATACACGTGACGAGGTGCGGCGGCGGAGGCGGCCGGCGTGTCGATTCGGCACCGCGTGACCGCCACGTCCTTATTAGCGCCAGAAAACGTTCCCTGACGTTTACTAGCGTTAATCGGCAGCCTAACAGGAACGTCAAGGGCCGCTATTACACATAGCGCAGTGCGAAATCGGACTCACCGTCGCCGATTAACAAAAACACCCGCAAAGCACGGGAACTCCATTACGCGCGCTTGCCCCCTTTACCAACGCGCCCGTTGTCTCGAATTCTCCTGCTGTGCAATATAGGACAAGTTCCGTGCAACTGCGGGCCCTGTTTCTGTGATCTGCCTATGTCAACACTGTAGTTTCCGTACCACTGCACGGTACTAGTGCGAGGGAAAGAAAAAAATCGTAATAAGCGGAGGAACAGAAGAACAGTGGCAGGGGCGCGGTGCACTGTTGGAAGACGGGCCCCAACGTCTTCACCAGCGTCCGAATGTGCGCGTTCCGGTGACGGACGTCCCGTTATGCGACGCCCCAGCGTCGTCCTCCCGCGCCCTCTCCATTTCGCCCTCACGCACTGCAGGCGTCCTCGGCCGGGGCTCCTCTCCTTGTTTATGGGCCGTTTGCTGCAGAGCACGCGCAGTTTCCCGAAACGGCGAGACTCGGAAGATGTGGAGGCCACGAGGAGAGAGAGCGTACAGGGGAGGAGGGTGTCGGGGCGAAGCAGGGTGGGCTGTCTTTGACGGAAATATGGATTTCGCACTCTGCTGCCCACTCGCCCGCCCCCTCCGTAGTCGTGTCTGCCTCGCTTATGCGCCGCCCGCCTTGCGCACACTCGTCACGAGAAATGTGACAGTTCCCGACGACGTCGACGACGCCATTTTTGAGCGAGATGTCGTGCGTCGCTTTCTGGCTTTCTCTTATTTTTGCTATCCTTATACTCCTGGTAGAAACGAAGCTGTTCTTCTAAGGCGGCTCAGATTTCTTCCCCCCCGTATCATAGCTCCTCACTTTCTTTGCGAACTTTTATACGGCTCCATTCGTGCATGGATGACAGAGGCGCGTACTTGGTATGGCTTAAATAAGCACCATGCAGGCTCACCCATCTTCAAACTCTTTTCAGTTTGCGCACGGTCGTAAAGACGCATCCCAATGTTTTGGCTCGAAACTTTCTTAGCCGCCAAGCCAAAGACTTTGATGCTGCCAGAATTGGAAGGCACTGATATTCAAACGGTGTCTCGAGGCTTATACTTAGCGAAAGGGAGAGAGAGAGATTAACTTTATTTTACAAAGAGCTCTCTGTCCGAGCCGTCGCTTCTAGTAACACTTTGATCGATCCGTTCACGATTCACTAAAGAAGCATCACATGGGAAGCTACGAAAGACGTACGCTCGGGCCCACCTGAATCGGCAGGAGAATACTGACTTGAATTCACAGTCGCTCAAACACATACCCAGTGGCGTAGTCAGGATCTTTTTTGCGGGGTGGGCACGCACTTGAGCGGGGAAGGAGGAGGGGAACGGGGGGGTGGGGAGATTGCACACAGATATCACGAGGGGGAGGGGGCAATTGGCTGGTGTGCCCCCACCCTACCTCCGGCCTACTCGTACTCACTCATGCAAAGACTAAGATAAACAAATGAGTCTCCGGGAATCTAACTGAAAGCACACATAACTGAGTTCACTGACCTATGATAATGAGCGAACTAATGCAAGGGATGCTCACGGGGAACTGCTTGAAGGTGAACAATTATGCAGTTGTTCAAATGGTTTTGTTGTATCAATTACAGCCTCGTAGTGAGGAAGGTGACGGTGTTTCACGGTTATGATGACGGCCAAATGGGGGAAGGACAACGCAACAGCAATTGCCCAGGAAAGTGCAATAGGAAATATACCCTGGCTATCTGTGGGGCAGCTTAGACTTGCAAGACTTCCAGAAAGACAACCTTCTCAACCACTTCCCAAAACGTCTTCAGATGGACATCTAGAGGCAAACCGCTCATGAGTTAGATTGATTGATTCATTCATATGGTTTAACGTCCAGAAGGCAAGACAGAAGAAATGGGAAACACAGGGAGAGTAACCAGAGGATACAAAATGGAATATGCGGGACGCCGTAGTGGACAGATTCGGATTAAGTCTGACCATACGGGGTTCATCAACGTGCCCTTAAATCTAAGTGCACGAGTGTTTCCTTGCATATCGGCCCCCACCGAAATGTGGCCGCCGTGGCCGGCATTCGGACCTACGACCTTTCGTGTCCAGGAGCCTAACGACATATAGCCGCAGTTTCACCGCGGCGGCTCTAATGATTCAGAGGAAGAGAGACAACAAGATACAACGTCTTCGGTGTAACCGGTGTCATTTCAAGATAACACCTGCATTGGCTAGAGCTATGAGACATACAGTTAGCCTACAGCATAAGCGCGGTAACCCCAGCTCGCACTCGTAATCGAGAACTATACAGACGCCAGTAAATGTATATGTACAGAGAGGATCTCATTCGAGTGTGTTCGCAGATGGCCGGTATGAGAAGGAATAGGCCGACGCGCGGAGCATTTTCAACTGGACGAAGCGGTCCCAAACTCTCGGGCAACTTTTAATCATTCCAGAGTCAGGAAGCGTTAGACGTGCTCTACTGATCCGATTCCCGGACGCCGCGGCGGTCCTATTATGCGCCGGCAGGTGCGACCATCCGTGCAGGTCTCTCTCTCTCTCTCTCTCTCTCCGAAACGCAGACTTCGCATGCACAGGCACGTTCTCGGCATTCTGTCTGCGGCGCTTATATGCGCTGTTCCTTGCCCTTGGTCCAGTTCGATGCAGGGCTATATAGAAGGAGAACGACTCTGCGCGTTCCGCGGGATGCGGAGAGTATACATATGACCTCACATGCGACCGCTTGTGTCTGGGCGACGAACTGTCCACTGTGCGCGTGCGCATATGCTAACTTCCTTATTGGTAGGCACGGCAACGAAGCAAGACGACAAATACAGAGTAAACGACAGGACAGGTTTGTTAGTGGCACCTGTCCCGTACCAGCCAGGCCAAGTCCTAAGCATCTTATCTCTCGGTATAAATAATATTTTATCTGCTTTTCTATTTTCGAATTCCTCAGAATAGGGTAGTCAACCAAGTCTAACCCCGGGGTACATTCTGGACATACTCGTATTGTCAAATTCAGCTATATTGTCAAATTCGTCGCCTTGGCAGTTGTGATTGGCTCGCGGGGTAGCTAGGATTTCTGCGATCGGCTCACACGCCAACATGGAGGAAATCGGCAATGTCAAAATTAGCATCCCTGGTCAACTTATATACATTTTTCCTTATCTCGTTCCCGCATGACTCCTTCATCGCTAAAAAGACCCTAAAGAGCAACGAAATATCAATTTATACCGGTAAATTACTCTTTGAAAACTCCACCTACTTTCATTTCGCAGAAAGTAGGTTGAATAAACCTCGTGATAACGAAACTAGATACAAAAAAGTAATGAACATAACGAAGTAACCGAAATTGCCCTTGAAATCCCCGCTGAGATTGGCATAGCAGTACACGCAGTAATGGACATAACGACGTTATATACAAGGTGTCCCACGTAACTTTAGCCAAACCTTAAAAATATGTAAATGCAACGTATCTGGACAGAACAAAGGTAATGTTGTTTGCCGTCACTTGGAGATACTCAAATTATTATTTGTTTCATTCCGCCTGATTAGTCTTAATTAATTAATCAACTTCTCAAATATTATAGTTAGATGAAAAGTGTCAATGAGCATATTGTAGAGCGACATGAAAAACTTCCTATACAGCTTTGTGTTGCTCAATACGTGCTACATGATGACGTGTGGTGTTTTATGGCGCAAGGGCCAGGTATGGCCAAAGAGCACCTCGACAAGTGGAAATGTTAACCATGTAAATGGTTAACATGAATGAATGGTTAACATAATGTGAATGGTGTGGACAATGAATTCCTCATGGTAGATGTCACATGGCTGTAAAAGGGCCTAAAACCTGTCGGTGCAAATGGCGTAACATATCTAGGGGCTAAACTAATGACGTAAAATAATGATGTTTTTCCGAGCTTGAAAGAAGCCCGCAAATGCACGCAACATTGCCGCGCGATTGGGTGCTCGAGACACTGTGCATGTATTGGCGGGCTTCTTTCAAGCTCGGAAAAAAGCACATTTATGTAGCACGTGTTGAGCTATAGAAAGCTGTATCGGGAGTTTTTCTTGTTGCTCTACAATCTTCTCATTGACACTTTTAATCTAATTATAATATTTGAGAAGCTGATAAATTAATTAGGGCTAATTTGGGCTAAGTTACGTTGGACACCCTGTATATACATAACAAAGTAATTCTGGCTTTTCTGTCAACTTCGTTATAACGAGGTTTTACTTATTACTAAGGAAACGAAGCCAAAATTTCACTGAATCACTCGGCGAAACCTCATAACCGGAACGTGAGTTCGACATCAGATATTTGGAAGTATATTTTCTAATATATAGTATTTGTATTGGCACAGCTAAAGTACTCAAAATTTGCTATAGGGCTGATTTTTTCGTTCCTTTAAAATGCAACGTCGAGCATCCTATAGACCCAACTTGGTTTCTTCCAAATCAATGACGTCACGACGTTCTGAAGCACGAACCTGAGAGGAGCAGTGGCCACTCATTGCGTTTTTGATTATTATTATTATTATTATTATTATTATTATTATTATTATTATTATTATTATTATTATTATTATTATTATTTCTTGCTTACCAAGTCTCATGTTATTTCATCTTCTGGAGCGTGATTTTTCTAACATGGCGTAATTTTAACATTTTATTTTAGAATCTTTGTAACGCACTAGCGGCTAGGTTTGAAACTTTCTGTCAAAATCTATGGTGGCAGTGCTTGCGCGAAGCAATAAAGGTGAAGAGCACAGACGAACAAGGGGACGACAATAATGACGCAGCGGAACACGTAGCAGGGAGGAGGTGACCAAGATGTCGACCACGAACGAGAAGGTTAAAAAAAAAAAGTGGATGGCTTAACGACACATGGAAAAAGGCTGACCAAAATTAAGCGAACCTAATTGGCATAGTCAGACGAAGTCAGAGCTGTGTATCGTTAGACAAGAGGAGAAGCCGACGACGAGCAAGAAGAGTGCGGGGCCCATAACAACAACAAAAAAAAGCTCTTAGGTTAGAGTTGTTCGTCACAGAAACGTTCAGAAAATTCCGATGCTGGACATATCATTAACGAATGCGGCCTCCTGTCAGTGGAAGAGACACGAAAGGGCACTCGCGAAGGAAAACTTTCGTGATTTCGGACTCGGGAGCAGACGAACGGAGGCTAGAGAGAGAGAGAGAGAGAGAGAGAGAGAGAGAGAGAGAGAGAGGGGGGAGAGAGGGGGGTAGGTAAAAGAAGCTATGAAGTCGGCTTGAACTGTTCCAGCAAGATACACAGCGTTGGGGTAAATGAGAAGGGGAAACAAAGGGAGAGGGGCAAAGTGAACCCGAAGACGATACGGAATGACGACTGTAAAGAACAGCCGGAAACGGCAAGCTTCCGAACCAGGTGCGACGGAGGAGAGAGACTCGCATGCTGCAGGCACGTCGCGCGCTTTCCCTATCCGCGAAAAGAAGCGAAACTAAAGGTGGGCCAAGCGAGGGGATGCTTTCCCAAAGCGCAACACGCGGGGTTCCAAGAACAAGACGATGACGAGCAGCGAACGCCCCGACGCGTTCAAGGCGAAGCGAGGAAGAGCGTGCGGAGCACATATTTCTGCGTGCCTCAAGCGATACGAGGACGAGACACGAGGGATAAAACCACAGATGGGGAAGAGAGAGAGAGAGAGAGAGAAAATTACGTGACAGCGCATGTCTCAGTACAAACGCGTCGTGCGGTTCGTCGGGTGGAAGGGAACTGGGAGAGCGAAGCGGTGGCAGAGAACGAGCCGTGTATTACAAGTAGCGTGCGATGAAAAGAAAGCCATGTTGTACACGGCACACAACATCCTTCCCGGGAGAAGCCCGCGCCGCAAAAGCGTATACACAGAAAAAAAAAGAAAAAAAGTACGGAGGATACACAAGTAACGAAGCAGCAAGACCGGGAGCAAGAGAACCATGCGTTACCAGCAGCGACGCGTGAAAACGAAGAGCGGCAAAAAGAAAAAAACGAAAACAGGAGAAAGAAAAAAAGAGCATCATGTACTACAACTGCAGAAAGGAACGACGAAGGCAAAAGAGCACGTGCAACACACGAAGAGGAGAACGGCTGAACGGGCGAGGCGTGTATTACAAGCCGAGGCGCTTGGTCGTCTCGCCGGAACAAGTCACCCGACACCTTCCCCACGAGAGCCGGCTGTCAAAAATTACACCCGCGCAAACGACGAATCACCTCCCTCCCTCTCCACCCATGACCCCCCCCCCCCCCCCCCCCCCCGCGGTCTCCCACTCTCTTTGTAACCTCTCTCTTCTGTAACGCGTACCAACGCTGGGGGTCACAGATTTGCTGCCTCTGACGATGCGCTATAGGGCGGGCGAACGAAAATGGCAAAAGAAAACGTGTGTGCTCTCCCCGGGTGAGGAGAATTCGGAAGACAACAGCTGCGCCCGAGTTTAACGCGGACGACGACGACGCCTTCACGCCGCCTTCGAAGGGGCGTGATGCCTTCAGCGAGATCCAAGGAGTGGGCGACGCTGCTGCGAACACACTAAACGCGGGGCAATGCCTCCAAGGAGCATTTTCTGTCTCTTAACACCGCATGGTCCACCGTGGTCTACCGCGAAATGCGACGTATAACAGGCAGAGCTAGCGCGTGCGTTAATGAGGGGGTTTCGGGGCATCGCCAGGCCGCTGTCACCGTAAGCTGTCTCGCTATAGAGGTGAACATCTGAACCATTACGCGACGGAAGGCAAGCCATCAGCCACGATTTCTTGCGCACCGGCGCTGCCCGGCCTTTTTACACTCCATTCAAAGCGCAGGCGGAACGCAACGCTGCTTGGCTTCGGTGGCCCGACGAGAAACAGCGACGTGTAACCACGTGACGCGGCCCGATGGCGCTCTGACGATTCGCTGTCGACACCTCGCCCGACCTTAAGAAAGCGTTGTGCACTAATGATGTCTTGTTCAACCGCGGCTCTCTCTGGGTCTCTCTCTCTCTCTGCCCGGTATAAGTGACGCGCCCGACAGCATTTGCATTCGCATCCGCGACAGCGTGACAAGAAGCTCGCCGAGCCGGTTATGGTCCGAACCGGCAATTAGACAAGCGAGCGCGGCGGAAACGAAGGCGCGGAGTGGAGAGCGAGCTTTTTAGACGGGGAAAGAAATAATGCGAGGAAAACAGAAGCAACCGCTTTGAAAACTGAGCCGCGCGCTCATTTCCTCTTGTCACACACGGTTTGCGCCGTGAGTTGTGTGGTAAAGGGGGCAGGCACGCAAGGGTGCTTTGCAATGCCTGTCAGCCCCGTGAGATAGTCCGACTGCCTCATGAATAGAAACAACGCTGGAGCCGCGAAGCAGCTAAAGAACGCAGGTGTTCGCACGAGGAGAGAGGCAGGTATATCGCGAGGTACTACTCGGACGTGGCAGTGCACTGGTCGACGTTCTTTGAACCGCGCTCACACAGGCGCGGCCCGAAATGTCCGGTTCCCCCTGGCCGGACGTCCGAAATGATCTACGTCAGTCGTTTTTAATACTTTTTCGCAGTCACACACCTCTCACGCGTACAACCTGTTCGGTCAACCCCTCCAATTTATGTTCTCAACTAAAACAAGTTGCGCAGAAAACAACAACGACATTGGCAAAGAAAAATTACGTTTCCCACCAGTAGCTGCTGCCTTAGCGGTGAGAGACTTCGTTGGTCGCGTTCACTCGCCTTGCTGTACGAGCGAATTTCGAAACGGTCAGCAAAACACATGGCCAGTGGCGGACAGACGCGGCCATCGTTCATGCAAGCAACGCATTGCACAAGGAGGGAAGGGAGCCTGCACCGACTCGTTCTTTTGTCTTGGTTCGTGTTTCGCGTGCAGCGCACGGCAGGACACACGCACGGCAGCGGCTGCGTCGACAGCAGCAGCTAAGGCCGCGAAACTGGGCTTGCGGCGTCCCTCGGTATATGCAGCCTTTCCGTTAAGCCGCAGTCGCCATCGTATTGCGCGGTCATCATGTCGTCATCGTCAGGCCATCTTGTCAGCTTAATTACCCAGTTAAATCTCAGAAACGAAAAACAAAATACTTGCGGCTATACTCCACTGTACTGGAAACAATATGCACTAGGTTTCCTTCGACTAACGCAACTGCACTTTTTTTGTTGTGGTAATCTTGGTGCGTGATAGTTCGGACACCTCGCATATAACACAAGTAAAACCAGCTAGGAAACGACGACGCCAAATTAACTCCTGGAAAAAAAAAAGCAAAGAACGGTTGGGGTTAAAAACAACTTCACCCATCGCCACGGATTGATGTCTTTCCCGGGTCACAATATGCAGAACCACCCTGAGAACCAAGAACCAGCTTGCCCCGCAAGCTACCCCCTCTCGAACAGCAGGCAACTAGGAACCGGACGAGTGCAGAACTTGACGATCGCCTTCGGGAGCCAGTGCGCAAACAACACTTTCTTCTAGACTTCATATTGCACAGCATTCGAAAGGGAGCGTGGAAAACGACGGGCCGGACGGGTGGGCGCAACAGGAAGACGAACGCTTTGAGCGCTAACGCAATCATTTTACATCAGAGCCGGGATCCCAAGATCCATTGACGAAATGAACGGATGCGCGCCCGGGACTCCGCCGAACTTCTCGAGTTGCGCACTTTACACACACAGCAGCGAGAGCTTCGTGACACACGTCATCGCCATGGCGTCGCGATCGAGTGCGTCCTCGACCAACGGCGGCATCGCCTCGTTTTCTTTCTTTTCTTTTTTTAATCTCTCCTTTGAGCAAGGCGATGCCTCGCGAGCGGCTGTGACTCATGACAGGCGAGCCGCCGGGACAAACTATAAGGACGGAGTGCGGTGCTAATTCCGAGTTGACAGGGACGGTTTGTACCCGGCTGCAGGGAAGGCACTTGAACCCCGGCGCTCTCCGCTGGGGTGCGCGTCATTATCGCCTCTCCCGCTGGGCGCTCGTTTGCCGGCCTCTTGGACGCTACGGGCCTCCTTCCTCTCAGGGGACAAAGCCAGTCAACACTTGTCGTGTTCGGTCTCGCTTGTTAGCTGCAGCAGTGCCGACCTATGTGCGATGCGCCGACGAAGGACGTCTGCGGAACGTGTAGTGTCCTCTCTACATTAGCTGCACGCTTAATCTATAGTTCCCCGCAAGTTCCACTAAGCTTTAAGCAGCGCATTCTTGCAAAAAGATGTTCTACTCATAAGTGGCACCTTCGTGGAACCCAAATTAATATATCTCGCTTACTTAGAGGAACCCACGTGGATTGAAGTGATACAGCAGCAGTGGCAGAACTTCCGCCGATGGAAGAGCCAACGGTCAAAGACATTAGTTCCTCATACATTACATGGTAACTGCAACATACATATATATATATATATATATATTGCATATATGTTCCACTTACTAAATGGAACTTATGTGCAACGAGACTGAGAGGAGCAGTGGCAAGCCAAACGAAGAGCAGATAGTTTCCTATTCACCGTGGACTAGAACAGGCCACAATAAGGAGGCGCAGGCTGCACGGTGCCTACAGAAAAGCAAGGCAGCCAAAATGCTGCGGCAGTGGAAACGTGCGAAGTGAGAGAACGAACGACTAGTCGGTCACTCAAGAAGCGGAGATTGCGGTCCGCGCTGCGCTGAGGTATTCTACACGTTCAAGCAGTGGTCGTATTTCCAGAAAGACATGCACCGTTGTTATCTAGTTGAATACAGCCGGCTAGAGAGAGAGAGAGAGAGAGAAAAGGCAGGGAGGTTAATTAGACTTTGTCCAGTCTGCTACCCTACACTTGGGGAGGGGGTGGGGTAGTGAAAGAAAAACGAGAGAAAATACACGAGTCTTGATGGCACTTTCACATACACTAAACCAAGTGCAGTATATATCTAAGCTCGGGAACTGAAGCCTGTCGCCTTCAGGCACTGTAGGAGAGCTCGAACGGCTTCCTGGGCTGATGAGTTGTGGTGACAGGCTCCCGAGACCTTTCCTTCTGTAAATAGCATATCATCCAGACTATTCAAGCCACATAGTAAGGTTCGTTACAGAGCAACACAAGACAAGGACAAAAGAAGGTATAAAACGACGACACGGCACCGCGTCCTCGTTTTATACCTTCTTTTGTCCTTGTCTTGTGTTGCGCTGTAACGAACCTTACTATGAATCCCAACCAACTGGCCCAACTTGCCGTCTTGATGCAGTATATTCAAGGCACACTGGAGAGCCTGGCGTTGTTTATCGAAGCGAGAACAGTGGCACAGAAGATGATCGATGGTCTCTGCACACTTTCACTAAGCGCGCATGGCTTAGTCCGCCATTCCAATGCGATAGTTGTAGGAGTTAAGGCTACTCCTACCCACAGCCAACACAGCGGTGTTGCGTCACGTCGTGAAAGGTTTGTTGCTAATTGCAATTTCAGTGGTGAGTCGAGGCTGCATAATCGACGGTTAGAGTTACGCGGAGCATGCCAGTAACACAACGTGATGGTACGCGCGAGATTGCGAAGCTCTCTTGCAGCATCTACTCTCGATAATGGCATAAAGGAGCGTAGGTACTCCAGCCTGATCACGTCGGGCAGCGTCATAAGCGAGGTGATTACCAACGCTGTCACAATGCCCCGGCAGCCACTGAAAGTTTAGGTGCGCGTTCTACAAAGCTATAGTAGAATAGGCGTCTCGGTAGGTGTGCCACACCTTGATAGCTCATGAATCCACTCTTCCAAGCCACATGCTATATGACAAACTGTGCACAAACTTGAATTCCGCTGTGAGATGTCGCTAATTAACCGAATCGTGTGGACTGAAAACGCCTTTCATCTTGGTTCGAACCTGTCCGCTTCATTACGAGCTCTTAATCTTGCATCCCGTCCTATCTTGTGCTATGTCTTCTACTGTCCCGCCACGTTACGTCACAACGAAACTGCTCTGGCTGCTCTCGTTCTTGCATCCGGCTCCAGCTTCCCGTGCGCTGTCTGAAACTACAGCGAGAGCTCGGGCTCGAGAGCTGCCCTGCCTACTTGCCGAACTCGCCCGCAGGAGCGGAAGCGTGAAGAGCGCACTCGAGCGCGAGTTCAGAACCACTCAACTTCGACCCCGAGGGGCGGCCGGCTGGCTGGCGGACGCGAAGCGACCCCTGACGGCCTGGGCGGGAGGCCGGACGCCACCGACGTCACAGGGAGGAAAATATCCGCGGCGCGGGGAAGAGCGACCGACGAGATGGGATGGGGTCAAGGGTCGAGGGTCGCACGCGTCACGAGAGCTCTCCGGGGGGTCAGGGCGCCAGTTTTCCCACCATCCGAGGACGCTTCAATTGATCTCCCTTTGATTATACGTATATCTTTTTTAACAGGGGACAAACTGCCGACTGAAAGAAGCCTCTACGCCACCTATACTAATGAGCACAACAGATGCTGGGTCATGCTTGCGAATCCTCGTGGGGCGACGGGATCACATCGGATGAGGGAAATTCCCACAAAGAAAACTAGATTATGATTAAGACGCGGGAAAACAATAACGATAAAAAGGCGCGGGGTGGGGGGAACGGATGCCAATTCGGGAGGACAGGGAATTTGGTAGAGCGGCGCCCGTAATGAATGCGGTGGCCGCGACAAGGGCTAAAATTTCACACCTTCAGCACAAGGGTGGAACAGCGAAAAGAATCCGTTTGTAAAGCTACCCACGGCGGAGGACAAGAAGCCCTTCTATTGGACGAAGGGGAAGCTTCCGTCGCGCGAACGGCTTTTCACATTCGCGTAATGGGGACATCAAATTAAATCTTAGTCGTTAAAAATCTTCGTTTACGAAGAGTGCAGCGCAATCACACCAGGAGAGTAAATTAGCGATGCGGATCGTCTAATATCGCCAAAACTATTACGACTACACAACTCACACACTGATATCCACGAGTGTTAATGTGCCTCGTTCAGCGAGTACAAACTTCACTAAACAAGCAACCTGCACATGGCGAGTTAGGTTCAGGCAGCCAGTGAATCAGCCGGTTGCATTTAGCATCTCGAAGAAACGCTTCAGCGCTGAGTTTATTATACGTCCCCTCGCGATAATTAAGCTAACTATATACTCTCGTTCGAGGAGAACGCACTCGACGGAACGACGTCGCTAATTGAACAAGCCTAACTACAAACTTCGCTTGTACGATTTGACTAAGCACCCCGGAGAACGGCTTCACCTGCATGCGACATAAGAAGAGCTGAAAACTCTATCACGCTCGCTATCAACATAATTGTGTGCTGCGCGTCATATAAACAACTGGTAATGACGCGTGTGCCGATGTTTCAAAAAAAGAGAAAAGGAGAAACGCGCCTCCGTTTTCTTACCGCGCGTGCAGTTTCCACAAAAAGGGTTCCCGCTGTATGCACACGGCACAATGCATATTGCCACCACACTTTCGTTTCGTAATCGCCGTTGCAACGAGCGTGGGGGACGCGAGCAAAGACGGGGCAGTTAGCCGAATGAATTAGCCAGGCGATGCTCACTCGCGATGAATACACCGTTAATTAAGCGCACTGCATCCCGCCTGTCTGTATAGCTTGAGAACTCATCGGCCTGCGCTCGAACCGACCGTAATTCCGCCTGCTATCATCGTCTCAATTGTTTTCCTCCTATACAGTTCAAGACAGCCAGCTATCACACAGCACTAACAAACAGGCGAACTTCATATAACAAATGACATTAGAACAATGCTGTTACGGAGAAATATGAAGGTATGTGGTGAAGCTACGGGAACAGGAAGAAAGATGTTCAAAAGGATAGGCATGTGGCGGCCAAAGCTATAGGCTGGGAGAGGGTGAACGCGGCTCCTTAATTCAGTGCAATATCGAGCCGATAGAATGAAGGCTAGAAAAGCGTAGTGAAAACTGTATCTCTTATTTTTTTTATCGAAAATGTAAAATTAATTGCCAATGTGAGTTAAGTTCGCGGTAAGCCTTATACGCATAATGAAGAAAAAGTGGAAATAAAGTGGAACAAGGTAGGGGGGGGGGGGGGGGGGGCAGCTGGCTGCCGGAAGCCAAACCCACAACCTCAACATGACGCGTGCAATCGATCCGTCCGTCCGCGTCCGTCCGTCCGTCCGTCCGTCCATCCATCCATCCATCCATCCATCCATCCATCCATCCATCCATCCATCCATCCATCCATCCATCCATCCATCCATCCATCCATCTGTGGCTATACAGACGCAACCCGACAATGCGATAGCAGGCAGTTAGAACTCGCCTGTTTCATATATACCATATATACTACTTCTGGTCACGCGATGCAGCGACATAAGGGAACTCGAACCACTCAAAGCCGAAGCAGTGAGTTTACAGCGACAGCATACCACGAGCGCCACCTATACAAGCGAGGCCACAACAAAACCTTATAAACCTCCCGTACGTGCCTCGTCATTCGCGCACCTCCTCTTCCTGACGACGCTGCGCTTTGCCTTTTCGTTAGTGACGCCATTCGCACTGACCGCATACATACCCGCACGCTTTCACCCCGACTGTTTTCTCCTCTTCCCACCGCGTGTCATGCCGCTAAAGAGAAACACTACGTGAAAAAAAAATAACATTCAAGAATTGACGCACAAAAAGGGAAAATGAGATCAGAGGGAAAGCCTGGGTCTTCCAGGCAGAAAGTATCATCGGCCGAGTGGCCTAGGCGCGCTGTAGTCAGCTTGGCCGATGCATGCCGGGTACACCGCGATAAACAGCGCGGCGCGACCAAGGCGGTGCTGGGATGTTGCCGCGGACGAGAGCATTCAGATGCAGATGCGCTCATTAAAGCGCAGCGCCGGCTTCACGCACAGCAGGCCGGGAAGCGGGCGGGAGAGCGCTGCTGCGGATTGCACGCGACACTCGCCACGCGCTTTGAAGGCACGGGCCTTCCTGACCAACAAAGCGAGTGAGTGAGTGAGTGAGTGAGTGAGTGAGTGAGTGAGTGAGGCGAGTGAGTGAAGTGAGAGATTGAAGTGAGTTAGTGAGTCAAGTGAATCAGTGAGTGAAGGAAGTGAAGTGAATGAATGTGAGTTAGT
The DNA here is from genome assembly GCF_023375885.2 of Dermacentor andersoni. Taxonomy (NCBI): domain Eukaryota; kingdom Metazoa; phylum Arthropoda; class Arachnida; order Ixodida; family Ixodidae; genus Dermacentor; species Dermacentor andersoni. The sequence continues at coordinate 91,717,302 of NC_092824.1, read as the reverse complement.
GAGGAGGGATGGAGCAAGAGAACGAATGAGTGAGTGAGTGAGTGAGTGAGTGAGTGAGTGAGTGAGTGAGTGAGTGAGTGAGTGAGTGAGTGAGTCAGCAGTGAGTGAGTGAGTGAGTGAGTCAGCAGTGAGTGAGCGAGCGATGACTGACTGCGAGCGAGTGGCGCGCTAGTGAGTAAGCGCGAATCAATGTCAGCAGGTGAGCAAGCGAGTTAGTGAGTAAACGTGAATGAGTGTCAGTGGGTCAGTGAGTGAGCGGGCCTCTGCGAACGAGTTAGTGAGCGCGTAAGTGATCGAGTGAGTTATTGCGTGCAAGTGGCGATTGAGTGGGTGATCGGTGGCTGTGACCGTCTCTGAAGGACGCGTCAAGAACGTTCGAGCAAATTTGCTGATATTCACCATCTATAGACTGCACGGAACAGTGCAAGACCGCAGTAGGCCTTTAGAGAATCGTCGTTTTCTGCATTTTACAGGCAGCCACAAGAAGGATTAGCGCTTAATGATCGGGCAAGCGCCATGCACAACACGCGCGCGCAAGTTAACGTACGGTGACATTTTGGTGCCTGGCGGCACGTTTCGCGAGACGTGAGCGTAATAGGCGAGCACACACCGCCGGCCTGATCCTTTCGAGAGACGCGTTAACGTACGGGCGCCGAAGGAACGCTCACGCGCTGCGCAAACACAAGGCGCAAACATGGACGGCGACAATCAGTGCAGCCAAGCGGAGTGGCAGTGAGCCGCTTTGCAGTGCACCGAGCGACAGCGCGAGAGAGCGAGGGCAGGGCTGTGCGAATAGTAGTTCGTTGAGATCGAATCGAATACGAATCGAACAGTACCGGAAGCGATTCGAATATACTTTCCGAATAGCTGGAACAATGAGCAGCCGTTTTCACTATTAATTAGAACGACGTTTACATCCCAGTGTTCATAAAGTTCGCAAGTATCTGCACTGCACCTTATAAAGCGTTGTTTATTGAAAGCAAAAATGAGGCATCAGGAACAAATAAGCAGTTCGTTGGTGTACACAGGGCTCTTCAGAGAGTGCAAATGATCGCTGTGTGGACGGTAATGTCTGGCTTCCTGAGCGACGCAGCATGCTTCATTACTAAGTTCTCGTGTTTGATGCTTTAATTTCTACGCCTGCGGCGATGCAACTTATCGTACTGCTGCTGCAATTTTGTTTCATTGGGCCCAATTGGCGCTTCGTATATTATTCGTATTTACGAGTATATAGCGATTACTCGATTCTTTATTCAGATATTCCCACACGCTTAAGATTAGGGAGCATGTGAGTGATTGAGCGCGCTCATTGTGCAAAAGAAGTGAGTGAGTGAGTGAGTGAGTGAGTGAGTGAGTGAGTGAGTGAGTGAGTGAGTGAGTGAGTGAGTGAGTGAGTGAGTGAGTGAGTGAGTGAGTGAGTGAGTGAGTGAGTGAGAGTGAGTGAGTGAGTGAGTGAGTGAGAGTGAGTGAGTGAGTGAGTGAGTGAGTGAACATTGGAGCGACTGCCGGAGCAAGTGAAGGATCAAATGATGTGAAAGATGTGAATGTCGACTTTGAAGCGTATGCTATCGTCTTTACGACCCTAGATAGCCCCTAACCTACCTTTCAATATCTCTCTCTACCATTGGAATGGCTGACAGTGCACGCTGCGCGTTCCGTCCGCGGTTGCGGCCAGACAACCGACCACATGTTGCATGTGTCCGTCCTCCGTTTTAACGCGCGAAGAGAATCACCCTGACCACGCGATCGCCTCTGACCACGTGACACGTACTCAGTGCTTACTCTCTCCCTTTCTTCCTCTTTATATTCCCCTTTCCCCCACCCCCAGTGTAGGGTAGCAAACCGGATGCTGCTCTGGTTGACCTCCCTGCCTTTCCTACCCTTGTTTTCTCTCTCTCTCTCTATGACCACGTGACACTTACATTCCCTCTTCGGGCACAGTTTATTATGTATGCGGTTTTATGGCGCAAAGGCCAGATATGGCCAAAAAGCACCCTTCGGGCACAGTTAATCCCTTCAAGTCTCTATCTTCCTGTGAACACTTTACCTCTCGTGCATGCGTTATATATACGCTTCTGTCCTTTATCTTCTACCCTTAACCTGCTCGGTTTTCTTGTGCGCTTTTGCACCGAGAGTAACTAGAGCATTACTACATTACTACAGACTTCGTACTCACCTTCACTCGTGCGCGCAACTAGTGCTTTTTCCCCTCTCCCATTCTTCCTCACTCCTTTCGTCCCCTATATCCCCTTTTCCCGGTGCAGGGTAGCAAAACAGGAATGCGTCTGATTAACCTCCCCACCTTTGTTCTCTCTCGCTCTCTCTCATGCATGCATGTGTTCAGGGAAGCTACTCGCTCTCTCTCATGCATGCATGTGTTCAGGGAAGCTACTCGCTCTCTTGGCTTCATATTCCCATTCTCCCCTTTATCCTGTGTAGGGTAGCCAACAGGAGGCTTAACCTCCCCGCTATGCTCTCTTCCTATTGAGGAGCTGTAGCTTGCCCGCAAACTTACTGCCGTTTGAGGGATATACTGCGTCACCGGCGACGTAAATATGAACGGCCGGATTGGTGGTGTCACCTGGTGGCGCAGAGTTTAAACAGAGAGGGTACCGAATGGGAATAATGCTTTTTTTTTATTTACTAAGTGTAACACAAAGTTGTAGAGGGACCTCATGTCAAGTGTGAAACAAATAACATAAGAGAGTTCGAGCATGCGTGGTATTCCGGCAAACGCAAGCGCACTAGGCGTTCGACCGGATGCGCAAACGTGAACGACCTGCACGGTGCAGCCATCTGCTGGCGCAGGGCTCAACAACACAAGCACCGCTAATGTTGCAGTGCCCAAGCGTATTCTACTCCGCTGTTGGTGTGAATTTTTCGGCAGCGGTGTAAACGTGTTGCTGCCGAAAATTTACGCCAACAGCAAATTATAATACGCTTGGTTACTGCTATATCAGCGCTGTTCGTGTCGTTAAGTTCTGCGCCTGCAGGTGGCTGCACCGTGCAGGTCGTTCACGTTTGCGTATCCGCTCATCCGATAAAACGCCCAGTCAGCTTGCGTTTACAATAATACCGGACACGCTAAAACTCTCCATCACTAAGCTGCAGATGTGTTATTGCAGTGACCAATATTGTACCCCGCTGCCAGTGCAAATTGTCGAAGGTGACAGAATCATTAGCATGCTCCCCCCCCCCCCTCCCCAGCCTTCAAAAACTTTTTTTCGACAATAACGCCCCAGTTACAGAAAAACGTTTCCAACACGTTGTGGTTGGACAAAACGTGGCAATATGTCGCTACCAGCGTTGTTGTCGTCTACCTCTCCAGTAAGCCGATACTCCGTGAAGCTGAGTACGTTTCACCAAAAAGCTAAAAGACGTGTATTTACTTATTCTCCGCGAAATCGTTTCAAGAACACCACCGAGAAGCCAACGGAGGTAGCTCCATTAGCGCGAAGCTCAGCCTCACGTCAGCGACGCAGAAGGGTGGGTTAGGAAAGCAAACGGATCAGAAGGGTTCATCTCAAACGGCATAAAAGAAAAGGCTCCGCATAGGGAAAAGAAAACAGCAAAACTCGCTTACCGAGCGGATAGCCCGTTTTCACTTCATCGCCGAGCGAGAAAAAAGAAAAAGAAACCGTGCCAAGCTCTCTCTCGTACCGGGCTCCATACTCAGGCGGGCCGAGGTACCCGGCCGCCGTGAAAGCCTCACGGCTAACACAGCAGTCAGCGGAACCGTACAGGCGCGGCAGTGCGATGCGTGCAGGCATGGCTGGGCAAAATTATGCACCGCATGCCTTGCAGCGCCAGCAGCAGGCGCGAAGCGCCGAATGCGAACGAAAGAGAAAGAAAGAAGGAAAGAAAGACGACACATACCCTGCTCTCTCACAGGCGCGAGCCAGAAATAACAGAAAACAGAATCTCTGATGGCTTGTGGCAAAAAGTTCACGTGAACGTGAGGAGCGAGTGTTTCTAGCTTGCCTTCTCACTGGCTTCGTTCCTTCTTCGTCGATTTCCGTTTTGTTTTTCTTTCCTGCGATGAATGCGCACGCGGCCTTGTGGAAGCACGTATATGATGTCGGCGGTTTACCCACCCGGCTCCTTTCTCTCTGAAGCGCCGCTCTCTCGCGTTCACTTGCACCTCATAAGCGAATATGTGCGGAGGGGTAGAAGTCGGCTAAAGAGAGAGTCTCGCTTTTACAACGATATAGTTGCGTGATGCCGTTTCCAGAAGCGAGAAAAAAAGGAAGTATATACCCACGAGGCATCGTGACCAGGTACACTAACTTCGTCAATGCGATTCATCTTTACCAGACCTAGTCCTCTATACACGGAGCATGTGAATGAGCCGCAGGGTCTTTTCGTGTTATGGAGTCGAGAGCGAGGACGTTACAAAAATAATACAAATACAAACGCGAAGTTTGCACAAATTAACGCACAAACGTTACAAAAATCAGAACATAGGGGCGGGGAATGGGTAGAAAGGGTTGGAGTACACATCCACAAAAGTCTATCGATGTATCTCAAATCTCTTCTGCAGAACAGGGTGCACATCGTTAAAAGGTCTGCTACAGTTCACACTATTCAAAGACGACTTCAACTCGGACTTTGTGAGCTCACAAGTGGTCAGAACGGTCGCCGCCTGTTCTCCCGTTAGGTTGTCCACTCGCTGTCGCCGCATTACAGAATTAGATGCTGTGTTCGATCGAGTTTCAGTCGCAGTAATTTTTCTTTCCCTCATTAAACTTCTCCTGGCATCGCCACGCTCGTCGCGTCGATGAAGGCGAACCGAGACAATGGGGTAATCGGGGATCAAGCGATACAAAGGAGCTATAGCTTCCCTCGGCGAACTTGGCGAGAGTCAGAATCAGCGCAAGAACAGCGACAGTAGTGTGGTACTGACGGTATTTTCTAGCTTGTGACCAGTATAAACGAACTATACACAAGCTTTCTCTAACCTGTTTTCCATTCCCGTCGTATTCGTCCAAAGCCAAAAGTACGGGTTGCTGGAATGCTTGCTGCATTATATATATCGAAAAAAATTAATGCACGCGCTAATGCCGTTCGCAATGAGACGGTGGACAAACTTTTTCGATTGCCGTTGGGTATACGCGGGTATTCTGCGTAGGATAAACCTTATATCAGCGCGAGGCCAAAACAGCGGCGGTAGCCCGTTTTCGAAGTTAGCGAGCCGCCGCCGTGGACCAAAAGTAATAAATGACGCTCGCCGAGGCGGTGATGGAAAGTGCTCGAAGGCGCGAATGTCGGCAAGCTCGCGCGAAAATTCATTAACGCTGCGCCGAGGCGAACTCATTAGGGCCGACTGCCGCGCTCCAGAGTCCCCCTTTCGACGAACCAGGTGTGCGCATCACTGCACCAGGGCGGTAAAACGTGGCGGCGGCGAGCTAGCCAAAGTCAAGCCGTAGTCAAGCATAGCCGCCGGTATATATGCAGCGCGCGCGCGCGCGCGCCAACTTCTTTTCCCGCGCTCTCTTTCGCGCCGTTTTCTGCATTTGCTCCCTTTCCTGCTGGGCCGGGATCTGGCGCAGAAAACGTGGAGAGCTGGCTGGTTCGCCGGTCTAACCGAGTTGGGGAAAAGAAAAAAAGAAAACGCGAGTTATTCGCTCGCCTGGAGCAGGAAACGGGAATAAAGATGAGAAGAGAAAAATACGAGGGAAATAGGCCTTAAAGGAATATGGAATTCAGAGCGCATTCCATTCGGCGCCCAGGGGGCGCTGTTTGTCCAGGTAGGCGCTCGCAGACGTCGCGGAAAGCTTTTGTCCCCCCGGATTTCGGAGTGCGTCCGAAATGCGAGAGTTTGAACTTGCGCGCGCTTCCGAGTTGTAGCGGATAGTTTGGTTGAGTCGACGAGGAAGAGCAAAAGAGAATGTGATTGAAGCTCTTGAAATAGTAAGAACAGTTCATTAATAAAACAGAAAACTAGCTCCCCTGTATGCCGAAATATTGCGGGATGAATGCAAGAAGAAAAAGAGATCAGAGGTTAAAACCAAGAACAAAATTTAAGTTTCGGAGTGGAAAGAAATGAAAGAGAATTAGTAAGAGTTTGTGAACATTGAGCATTACAGGTTTGGGTTCGAAATTCGAAAAGAAGCGGAATTGAAGCAGGGACAACCGAACGAGAGGAAAGAAAGAAGACATTAAACTGCGCAGTTCCCAAGACAGTGGGATGTCTAGTAAAAGATGTCTAGTTTTGTGTGTTTCCTCGTTACGGTAAATATGTCTTTCAGTGTGCGTGCACATACATAATGGCAAAGCAAAGACCGAGAGATGCTAAACAGAGGATATATCTGGTTAGCTACCTTGCACAGGGGAAAGTGGAAACGGGTGCGAAAGGTGAGAGAAAAAGAAGAGAAAACAATACAGCACTTGAATATCAACTAGGCCAAAGAGCTGTTCTCTTGATTACATTTTTTTTTTGCTTTTGTTTTTTTAGTACAGTGTGTCTTTTCCGCCCTTGTTACCCCGTGTCGAAAAACCCGTCGGCCACATCGTCTCAACCGCCTGCCGTGCAAGATACGTGATCGGATTTTGTGTCCAAAGGGGTCTAGCGACACCAGAAGTGAGTACACCATCTGGTCATGCATAGCGCCATCCAGGGGACATGTTGACCACCTGCGCAAGGACACGTCGTCCAGAACTGTCAACCCAAATACTTCTGCGCAGTGATTTTCTTACAGCAATGCGTTTCGAGAGAGATCCAGAGAGAGAGAGAGAGATAAGGGAAGACGGAAAGGCTGGGAGGTTAACCAGACTGAGTCCAGTTTGCTACCCTACACGTGGGGAGGGGAATTGAGAGAGAGAGAGAGAGAGAGAGAGAGAGAGAGAGAGAGAGAGAGAGAGAGAGAGAGAGAGAGAGAGAGAGAGAGAGAGAGAGAGAGAGAGAGAGAGAGAGAGCTTAGGTGTAGGATCCAGCTTCGTAAGCTGAAGGCAGGCTGGAGACTTCCAGGCGCGACATCCACCAGATGACAGAGTGTTGGTGGAATCAAGCCATTGCTTGTGCGGGTCGTTGTGGCAAACATCTCTTTGAGCTAATGTAATTTTGTGACCACCGATTATCGAGAACATTCAGAAAACCTCGTCGTCACCGACGACGGAAAAAGTCAACGTGTACGACATTTCCAAATGCTACAAAATGACACAACAGTCCAGTATGCAAAGTGAAGGCGGGGAACTGCCATGTTACGCTAAAGCTGTATCTACGTGCTCGTTTAAACAAAAGACGAATTTATCTAAAGGAACTGGAGAAATGAATCTCTTTGCGAGCGTGAGCCATCTGATCAAGCATGTAATCTCTCCGAATCATAAGACCAGTTGACAATAAGAACTGACTTTAAGGCATGTTGTCTCACTAGAATTTCTTTTAGATCTGTGGAAACTACGCCTGTTGATTGCCTTCCTCCGAGACTATGACGTGATAAGCGTTTGGTCCAACAAACGTGTTAATAGCATAAGGCAGGACACTTGCCGGCCAAGCACACCAGACTGATCCCCCCCTCCTCCTGTTGCAACAGCACCACCGTCTATAATTTGTGAAATATTGCGAGCTCTATGCTTGCATTCTGTTTTCAGGAGCAGAGAAACAATATTACGTAGAAATTCACCTGTACGTTCGTACGCCAACGTTTTTATTGCGCAGTGAGTATGAGTTCCAGTTAAATCGCGCTCTGGCTGCATTAATTTTTTTTTTCATTTTTAATTACATTTAAGCTATCTCGCGGAATTGGTACGTCTGTGGCATGTGAGTATGTGTTACAAGCGGAAACGGGCAGTCTATATATAAATATTTTTTTTTTACTCTCTTTTGGGGTAGCCGAATTAATGCAGCAATAACAAGATTTGACCCAAATCACGTTAACCACGACAAGGTCAACTGTTACCATTTCTTTTAAACATGTTCAGAACAAGGCAGCATCGTTCAAAGCTCATTTCTTCCAACGCCGTCTCTCTGGGAGTTCCTCCGCATCTGCGCCGCGGACCCGCGACGGAAACGGTAAAGAGGGGGGGTGGGGCCTCCTCGCCGAAATTTCCGGTTCTCCGAAACGGCGACAGATGCCGCCACGGCGGGCCGGCAGATGCAGAAAATTTCGGGAGAGGACCGCCAGACGGCGCCAAGCGTCGCGCCGGAGCGCGGTTGCGCGCGCAATACAAGATGAGTCGTCGGGCTTCCCTGCAAGGCGCGGTCGACGCGAGCGAACTATTTGTTCAGCGCTGCTGTTCTATTCGTGCGTGAGGGAAAATGACTAGAGGGAAGCGTCTCGTGACAGTGTTGAAGCACAGTCATCGTAGAAGGGTTTGTCGACCTTGGGGGGCATATTCATTTCCTAGGAGACAACTCGCACATAGACCCAGAAAAGATGGGGGGAGAGAGAAAGGGAGGGGAATTGGTGTCAAAGGTGGCCGGCTTGCCGAGGCAATCTGCTTGATGCCACGTTACCTTCTGGTATTTTTCCTTCCTCCATGATTCTTTAGTACACTACAGCGCTGGGCATTAAGCAGCACCAGTATTGCCATTGCTTCTCCTGCAATGATACTGCTAGAACATACATCCAACGGTATCTGCTAAACATTCTGGTGAACTGCTAAAAATCGCCGTGAGATATTTTTTTTAACGGAAATACACTAAAATATAGCTAAATTCCACTAAACCTCACTGTAGCCAATTGAGGCGCAGTGCTGACGCTGAACAAACAAAAAATTCGTTAAATATAACGAAAAATCCGCTACAACCTCAACGCTGCTTGCGCCTATGAGTTTCACCAGCAGAGTGTGTGTGTGTGTGTGTGTGTGTGTGTGTGTGTGTGTGTGTGTGTGTGTGCGTGTGTGTGTGTGTGCGTGCGTGCGTGCGTGCGTGTGTGTGTGTGTGTGTGTGTGTGTGTGTGTGTGTGTGTGTGTGTGTGTGTGTGTGTGTGTGTGTGTGTGTGTGTGTGTGTGTGTGTGTGTGTGTGTGTGTGTGTGTGTGTGTGTGTGTGTGTGTGTGTGTGTGTGTGTGTGTGTGCATGTGCGTGTGTGTGTGTGTGTGTGTGTGTGTGTGTGTGTGTGTGTGTGTGTGTGTGTGGAATATTATTTTTTTCAGCTTTGGTTCGATAACCGGGTTATCATTTTATGCCGACAGACGCGTTTGCAACGTCTGTGGCGAACACTCAGATGCACAGGACTAAGTGATAACTTCTGTCTAAGCCAAACTACACAGTATGGCAAGGCACCTGCTCCATTCGCGATACCTGTGAAAAAAAAAAAGGAAAAAAATTTGTGCTACACGTACGTGGCTTTCACGACGCTGGAGTCAACGGTGACTGAGTTGCCGCCTAATAGTAAGCAGGCGACGACCAGACGGTACGGTTGAATGCCAAGGAACGGTATACTCACCTGCAAAGAAAAAAAAGTACATTCGTTAAACAATCGAAACACATGCCCATCAAATGCAATGCGGAGCACAGGAAGTATATCTGCAGAAAGCGGCGAAGTGGACACAAACCTCACAGAAAAAATAGAACGCGTCCAGAAGCAAGCAGCACGCTTCTTAACAGGAAATTATAATTTTACTATCAGAGGATCCAGAATACGGGAAGGGTTGGGTTGGAAAACTCTTTCTTCACGCAGGAAAATTCTAAGATTGAAATTCCTTTATAATATATATAAAAGTAAAACTGGTATCGACAAAAGACTGTTCATCAAGGAGCCGCATTACGTTTCATCTAGGAGAGACCACGCTAACAAAATTAGAGCTTATCAGTGCCGTACCATTGTGTTTAAGTATTCATTTTTTCCTAACACGATTAACGATTGGAATGAGCTCCCTAATGAAGTGATGGCAGCTTCTAGTTTTGAAAATGCTATTGAGAGCCATATTCTTTGATTGTTCTGTTATTCATCTGTGCACATAAGGTACTTTTTTTGTTTTTTTGTTAGTTAGTTACTTTGTTACTTTCTTTGTTTTGTACTTTCTTAGTTTGTCTTCTGCTTTTGCGAATTTCAGTGCTTAAACAATGTCGTATTTACTGATGTATTCTTTTGATGTTGCTGAATATGTTTCCATTGTGACCAACTGTATTTTAACCCCCCTACTACAATGCCGTACAGGCGATGTAGGTATACCGAATAAAAAAAAAAAGCACAAGAATCACGATCAGATTGAAGGTTACCGGGTTATTTAAACAATAAGTCAAGGGATATTAAGATCCGCCAGTATATACAAGGCTGTACGAAGACCTTTTGTCGAAGGCCTTAGCCAGAGCACAACTCACAACTGAGCGCAAAAAAAAGGGGGGGGGGGGGGGGGATCAACGCCTCCAATATCTGAGAAAATGCGAGAAACTATCAACAATGATGAATCCTTCATCCTTTCCTTCCCCTCTCTGTCTTTCTCGAAAGGAAGCTGCGCAATGTAATCACGCGGACCCATCCAAAACAATGCGTCGCAACTCATGACAAAGCGTCGGCGCGTGCTCGACGTCTAACGTGCAAGGTCTGCACGTGTACGAGGGCACAGAATCGGCACCGGACAACACGTGCCGAATTCTAAGTGGCCCGCATACATGAGTCCGAGGTCAGGGCGCGTGTGCCGCACATCGCACGCGGGCTGTCTGAATCACGGGACAACGACGGGCGTAGCAGGTATTCGCGAGCCCGCGCGTTTCAACAGCCTCTTGCGCGGAGGCGAACTAAGCGGCCTCAGTCTAGACGTGCCAATTACGCAATAAATCGGGCACGTTAAGAGCGCAACGATAAGGCAAAAAAATGATAATAATAAAGACAGCCGTCAGAGCACTGAATTCTCTCAATACAGACGTTCGTACGGAGAAAGCAAGAGCACGAAGAAACGGGAAATGGGCGTGTAGCAGTTATAGCCCCCCAGGTTTCGCTCCCGGGGCCAAAACCATAAATTAATCTCTTACGGGTTGTCACTGCGAGACTCTTCCGTTTTCGTTTTTTTCGTACGGCTGTTCTTCCAGTAACCGCATCCCCCCCCCCCCCCACCCGTTTTCCACCAGATGCACTCCCTCTCCCCCCCTCTCTCCTCTCTGCATACCCCGACTGCTTCTGCCCGCACCTCCCCACCGAATGATAAGAGGGAAGCAAGGTTGTCATTTGGCCGCAGCCGATTGCCACCAGCCAACCAGCCAGCCGCTTCCCACACAGATTAAGAGCGCGCTTCGAATACAAAAAAAAAAAAAGTTAGAGAAAGGACGTCGTAATTGCGCGAGACCACTTAATCGTGCGGCCACACCGAGCCGCAAAAGGAGAGGTGCTAGAAGAGGCGGTATAGAAAAACCACTTGAGCACCGGCGGTGTCATTTGCCAAACACCGCGGAGGAAGAAGCGGTGCACGAAGAGGTGAGCTGCATTCGAAGAGGAAGGATGTGAGGGGCGAGGGCTACCTGGATGAAGGAGGTAGAGAGTAGAGAGAGAGGGGGACGGACGCCGGAAGACGGCAAACGCACAGCTTGTTCCTGCAGCGGTAAACGCAGGGACGAAAATGAATGGTCCCATCTTTCATTAATCAGCTGTTGCTACTGGCTGCCAGCCCCAAAAATCTTGTCGGGCAGTCTATAGGTATAGTTTGTAGATATAGAACTATATAGGTTAACTGTAGATTTATGAACTCTCTATATCTATGTATACATAGTGTACAGATTGATCGTCTCTAGTCATGCTATTGAAAGTTGAACACAAGCTTTGTGCACAGCATTTTCATTTAATCTAGTCGTTCTCTAGACTATCATACACATGTTACAGAAAGTCGAGTCTGAAATGTTTAATGCTTAAGTTCATACGCCGGCTATAAACCGTCCGGAGACTTGGCCGAAGATAGAAATAGTTTATAGATATATCTACAGATGGTTAATTAAGATGGTCATCTACAGATGGTCTCTAAACAATATGCTTATACCTATACATACGTACTTTTCAGTATATTATTTATGGTATTTCCATACATAGTCAAAAGACAACCTATAGCCTGTCCTATTTTCTGCGAAGTTTTTGAACGCAGTCTACAGCCAACGCATGAATTTATGGCTTACATATTTCAGACTATAAACTTTCAGTAAAGAATGCGTACAAAAGTCTGTTGGCCAGAAATAGGTTGAAACAATGAAAAAAAACATAATAACAATAACATAAGGAAACTGCGTTCGGGGTTCGTAAGTCTACTGCACAAAAACGGCAACGTGACGGTGACGTACGGCGCCCCACCGCGTCGTATAACACAGAATTAAACATTGCGACGTGTACGCTTTTCTGGCGACTTCTGTCACGGAAACATGACGAAATCTGCAACAACACACACGAAAGCTGGGACACGAACTTTCGCAACAGCGATAGCTTTTGAACACTACAGAACGGACTGCCATGCTACAGATACAGTGCGGTTCAAGACTACAGACAGCCGAGACAGCAAGAACGGGGGGGGGGGGGAGTGAGGGGGGGACGCATAATAATTAGCGCCATTGTTGGTCGCGGCTATTTTCGACGACCAAACGCGCCAGTAGTGAAGACGATCGTAATACGCGTATAAACCCGATGGCGTCGAACCCGGCCGCTTCTCACATAAGCGGCACAGGCGGAAGAACGCGCCATCTCCTCTGGGGGGAAGGGAGAGTCCTCATTCCCATTGTTTCACCCTTCATAAAGTGCCCGTTGCGGGTCGGCCACAAATCAAGCGCCGTCTACAGTGAAGGAACAAAAGCAACCCGGGAGGGACAAGCGTGCGGGCCTGTGGTACACGCGGCCCTCGTTGCCAGAACGGGAAATAACGCGCCGTTCTTTCAATCCGGGAGCCCCCGACAGCGAAATAACACGAACGCTTTCGCCGCGCGTTCGAAACAACAAGCTGTCTGTTGCTGTCTCTACCGCATCTTATCTAACTAGGTACAGGCCCTGCTCCGATCCTACGCGGCAGCCCAAGTTCAGAGAGTCGAGAGGAAAAAAAAGATGCGGTTTCACTGAAGGTGTGAAACTTGGCGGCATTCCGTCCAATTTTGCCCCCCGATTACGTCCACTACTATCATCACGCGTAGCTGAACGAGAAGAAGGGAAACCGAGGGGTCCGATTTTTCTTAGACAGAGCCTTGCGATGCCAACAGTCAAGAGAGAGAAAGCAAGGACAGAAAAGCCAGGGAGGTCAACCAGAAGAGCCCCCGGTTTGCTACCCTACACTGGGGATGGGAAAAGGCGAAAAGCTAGAGGAAAAAGGGAGAGAGTAAGCACTAAGCACACTATACACAGGGACACTATAAACGGTCTCTTAAGCCAGTGGACTTCAAGTACTGCACTAGTGCACGAATCGCTTTTAGTCAATGAAGCCAAGGAAAGCTTACGGGTAAAGATTCATTCTTTTTAATTGAAGCATATATAGAAACGAAATGGTAAAAGGAAATGAAAGTGGACGAAAAGAACAACTTGCCGCCTGCGGGAGGCGAAGAAACAAATGCAGTGCACATCTTTGGCATGACGACCTGGGGATGATGATGATAGCGATGAAATAATGACGACGATCATCAATACCACCAGGTGAACTACTTGACAAGAATAACGCCAACGTCGCGACCGCAGCTATACACGATGCATACGACAAGTTAGCGCTTTAAACCGTCGGGCTTAGCTGCGGGTAAATACGGTAAAGCACGGAGCCGAACGTGCGGCAATCACAAGCACATGTACAGGCGGCGTGCGATACTTGTGCGCTAGGGAAACGAAAGACGATTGTGGAGGGGGGGGGGGGGGGGGGCGATGCACGGACGTAGACAATGCAAGACTGCAGGGGAGCTCAGACGACGGCCATGTATACGTTACTACGACAGCGCACAATAGACGCGCGGTGAATCGAGGTGGCGGCCCAGGGGGTGGAACATTCACGCCCGGGCGGTACCTGTGCCCGTACAGCACGAGACCTGCAGCGATGCGGATACGCCACTATGTACTATCGGTACGAACGATCAGATAACGCAACAAACGAAACAAGATGGGGAGACCTAATTACGCATCAGGAAGTCTTGCTGCAGTCGGAACGGCGTACGGCCGAGTGGCTTCTACAACGAACGCGCCACCTACAACGAAGTTACCTGTATAACGAATGATTTCGGGGGCCCCCGAGCAATTCGGTATAAAAGGCGTTCGACTGTACTTAGAAACGATATCTTATAGGGACAGCGAAGAAGTTTGAATCGGGGCCTTTAGCTCGATCCAACTACATATCCTAGCAACTGCGCGGACTTTGAAGGGGAACGACGGAAATTTCCACCCGACCTGCGCTGGCATTGTACGTCATGCGGTCAGCCACATACAATGTCGCGCCCTTCCCACAATCCCTTCATTGTGAGCGAGGCTTCCGACTGGGGGCCGAAAGGTCCAATTTTTAAAGTATGTCATTACCTTGGTCGGCATCTGTTGTGCTCTCTTAACATTTACTCATCCTTCATATATAGCTATGAGAGAGAGAGAAATAGAGCTGATAAAAGTAGGAACGCTACATCTAACACCGAATGTCTGAACATGCAAAATACGGTAAGGTAAGGCTGCTCAAAACAAATGGGGAAACAAATGGGAGCGCCCCGAGGCATATCGACCGCACTTAGCGGAAAGCAAAACAAGGCTATGTGAGAGGGAGAAGAGGGCGCGCTGCTTCATACCTCGAACCACTTCGATGGTCTCGCGCAGCAGGCGAGAGTGCGATCACACGAATGCACGGTATCGCAGCGCCAATTCCTTCGTAGTTGTATACTGCTTTATGCTGATTTATATTTCGCGACAGCACGAATACGCCCAAACATGTTCCCAAACAACCAGCTCTTCGCTTCCGCGACGTGTAGACTCTCCCTGCGTAAAGCTTTCATTTCCCTTTTTTTTTTTGCTTTCTGATTCATAATTCAATTCTCGTGCTTCGAAATGGCGCGTGCAGGCAGCTCGACCTTCGAAGGTCGTTCAGAAACTACCTCCGCTTAAACGAGAAGAACGAATAAAAAAAAAAGAAAAAAAGGCGAACGTGTTTTCACCCAACTAATTCCATCGAATAACACCGAAAGAGTGAGAGTGCACGTGCGAGTGTGGGGGAGGGGTGGGGGGACGGGGTGAAGGGGGTGCACTGTGCGGAGGTCATCCGTCCCATATGGCACCAGCCGAGCAGCCTGCCAGCGCGAGAGCGAGCGTCGGCAAAGGCGGTTTCCTTCGCCAATCCTTTCGGATCTCATTTCGACTGCGATTCAAGCGTTGCACTCTGAGTAATGTTCTCGCCCCCCCCCCCCTCCCCACCCGCATTTTCTCCAACCCTCCTCCGCGATCCTCCTTTCCCTCTACCACCCTCCCAAAGCTCCCCCGCTTCGTCCTTTACTTCCCAGCTAGAATTTATTCGCCTGCCCTTTTCTTTCTCTTCCTTCGCGTCTAAGACCGCAGCCAACCCTTCCCCACCCCATTCCACTACTTTCGTCTTCAGGCCGCGAGGCGGCGTGATCTGCGTACGCGCACGCACCAAATACAGTTACAAATCACCGCGGCCAGTGCTCCAAGTGCGGCCGTTTGACGCGCCCGACGTGCGTCCTGGCATTTCGCTCACAGTTCTCGCTGCTCCTCTTTTTTTTTTTTCTTATTCTCCTACGTTTTTCTCTCTTTCCTTTCTTTTTAGTCTGTTTGGAAGCCTTTCGCAGTGAGGGCGGTTGTGCAGTACGCCAGAGGGCGCGCGCCATGCAACGACCTCTCAAAGCGGGCTCCAGAAGCGGAGGAGGAAGGCCACAAATCAGCCCTGGATTTCCCTTCCTCGCGAGCGTGCGGTGACTCCTGGACTGATGGGGCCAATCCGGGCGAGGCAGCGTTACACTACCGGCTGCAGCTGCCAGAACGAGCTAACTCCCTCGCCTCTCCAGGATTCGGAGGCAGCGTAGGCGATGCTGCTGGAGGCGTGCACTTGAAAGAGTTCCTGTTCTTAAGTTCTTGGAAATTAAAGCCCCTCTTTTTCTTAACGCGAGGCCAAAGGGTAACATTAAAGAAGTTTAACCTAGTACAATGTTCCGACAAAATTAATTTCATTCATTACTTTCACGACGGAAGAGGGCTGAATATTGTTATAGAGATGTGCCGGCCTAATTTCCCTTCTTTGTAATATTGCGTATAAATTGGCCCTAATTGCAATTTTAATGTCACATTCGTTACTGCCAACTCGCAAGACTTCCCTGTTAAGTTTGTTTCATCGTTTGTTCGTTTTTGAGAGGTTATACGTGGCCTATTCAGCCATTATCTGCAATTATAGTCACGGGTATTACATCTTCACATCGCTTGGCAACGATTTATTATTACAATATGTGGCTAAACAAGATCAGAAAATATGATTCGCTACCCTTCAACCCAATCAACCAGGTACAATCACGCAGAATGGTCAGAAAAACACACCTGCGCAGGTAAATACGAGAATATGCCTTAAAGTATCTATACATTACAGTAGATGTACACTCCGCGTCTCCTTGGCACCTTGTTATGGGCAGTGCATGGCGCTCAGACTACGTAACTTCTGCAACTAATGGCCTGGCTGACACCACCTGTAACAACGGCACAAACACCACTGGCACGTACAGAGGAAGGTAGTGTCCAGGCACTACGCCAGTACACAGCGCGCATCTTCTGCATGCAACCTGTGACAGCGCAGTCGCACGAAATCCGCAGGAAACTGATGGCGTCTCCATCGAGTCTCCCTGAGAAAGTAGACACACTGGGATCGTGTAACTAAACGCGCTTACTTTTCGTGCGCCAAAGAACGGACGAGATTCGGGTAGGGGGCATACTTTCAAACAGGTTCACTTGAAAACCCTCTCGTCAAACGTAGACACGTTTGTAACTAAACGAAGTATCCACGGTAGAGTGACGCCAGCGGTTGATATCGCGCCATATCTCGCTCCCCCTATCCGGCGAATTCGCCAAGGCGACGGCGTCCACAGCGGTGCACGCAATTTTCGGGACGAGGCACGGCGAAAAGGGCTGCGCGGCATTTTTCCGGCAACGCTATTTATTCGAGCACCCGGCGAAAGTGTATGCGCATGCGTAATACGGAATCGGGGGAAAGAGGTAGAGCGAAACGCGCAGTCTTCTTTACTTTTTTCCCGCGCGAGCAGCCCTGTAACGCAGGGAAGCCGAGCTGCATGGGATGCAAAAATGTGTACACAACGTCCGATGAAAAGAGCACGGATTCTAGGATTGCATGCGACCAGAGCAAGCGCACAGAATGCATCGCGCGTTTCCTTGGTTTCTCGCTTTTCACAAGCACAAACCAGAATATGTGGCAATTTTCTTCTTTTTTTTTTTATCAACCTTGCGGGTAGCGTCGTTCTCATGTCACGAACGAGAAGTGAAGACAAGGAAAATTTATAGGCATGTCAGAATGCGCCGCAAATGCTCCCCAAAACTAGATGTCGACTTCGTGCGCCCAAGTGTGCTTTCACGCGAGCACTTATTTTCAAATTCTTGTTCTCTTCTTCATCTTTTTTTTTTGGGGGGGGGGGGAGTTCCCAAAGTTTATCGCTCTTGGAAATTCTATTGGAATCAAGTAGAACGCTCAAGCTAACTGATTCGCTGCAGATAAAGTCGGCTCAGCAATAATGAATAACTTAATAACTGCGCATCGAAAACCAAAACGGTCTTGTTGTTCAGCAAGCACTTCAGTAAGTCCGAATACACGCAGCAACGTTGATAGATTAGCGAGACTTGATTATAAACGAGTAATATATGCAACGGAGCAGCGCTCTAGTAGAAATTAATGTAGGCAATCTGTATAGTGTCTAGATATAACCTCGTTGTTTTGCCTCTTTATCGTCTATAACCTTTCGAACGACATGTTTGCGGAAAGGCTATGCTCAGAGGGGAGGGAGAAACACTGAATTTTGGCCCCCTATTCGAGGCTTCTGGGTCGCCCGTTTTGGGTTGGAAATATAGTTAGTTTGGTTGGTGCGCGTAAACTTCGCCGTAATAAGCCAAACCTCGTAAAGCAGCTGTGAGAGTTATCATTAGTGGAACCATAATTACACAGACTGGCATACGCACACGACAGACTGCACAGGAAATCGTCCACATACTTCATGCGTTTATTCATCTAAATACATCTTCGCGAAGACGTCTCGAAAGGGACACATAGCGGACATAGGGCACAAGTTTGACAGTCAGCGACCAGCTGACAGCTGAACTTTTCGAAGCTAAACTGAACAGATGGAGATTTCTTTGGGACACACACACACACACACACACACACACACATACAAAAGAAATACTCGTTACACTGCCTTACTTTGGTATCGACGGGTGCACCTTACCTACACTGTTTAAGCCACGAAGACCTAAGCAGAAATTTAAAAAAAAACTCATTGATATTCAGGCGAAGTTCAGAAAGGCGGACGCTACTCAGGTGGATGCGGGCCTGAAAAAATTTCGTTGTAGCGTTAGCGTTGTCCCATCCTCAGATTTCGCGCCGCCGCATATAAACCTCAGGAAAGCGAGCAAGGGTTAGGGCCGGACGTCGTAAAAGCCGCACACCGCGGGGACGCCGTCAACAAGCCGAGTGACCCCATCACCTGTCACGCGCGCTTCACCTCAACGCACCTTTGCTCCGCTTCGCCGAATTGCACTCTTACGAGAGCGCATTGGCACCGATCCAAGCAACGCGGATTCGAGCGAACACTCGTTACACTACGCGTACCGAGAACCTCGCGGCGGACTTATGACTAACGGCGCGACAGCGTCTTTAACAGCTTCTTTAATAACAGCCTCCCTTGTCGTTCCCCGAGATAGAATCTCGCCTCCGACTGCAGCTCGCCGCACCTTCCGGTGCCCGCATCCGCGATCTCCGCTCCCCGTCAAGCCTTCGGCCAGCTCACTCACGCGTCAGGCCACCGCACCATAAAAGCGATAAACCACAAACACGGACACGAACGACGCGGCGCGCTGATGACATCCCGAGGTGGCGACGCGGTCGCCCCGAGTGACGGAATGGCGGGGGACGAATGCATCAAGCCCTAGAGCGGCCGTGTCAAGATAAGCACGAAAGAAGAAAGAAACCAAAGTGAAAGTGCGTCTGTCGTGTTTTTCTTCCCACGGAGACTGCAACTGGGCCCCGTGACAGCGTCGTCGGCCCGGTGACTGACAGGACCTCGAGTTATGCACGCCTCGCCGAACATCTCTCGCGAGCTGACTATACAGCGAGTCGGAGTGAACTTCTGGGTTTCGCGAATCTTCGAGTGTTGCGGCAGGGGGGAGAAAGAAGTCGGCAACGAAGAACACGCTTGTTGTCTACAGAATCCCATATATTATGACATGTGGAAATTCTTACGTGTAGGTCAGACGGGACGTTGTTGTATTGAGGACGGAGTACGCGAACGTCAGAACTTGATCCACAACGGGCACAGCGAAAATTTGCCGCTGTATCGTAATGAGTGCGGCTGCTCTCGCATTTTCAGTGGTACCAGCGTTACTAGACGAGAGGAAATGCAGCAGCAGCGCGTGAGATTGTAAAAGGACATCGTATTAGAAAATTGAGATCCGGGAGATGTGCTGCCGGACGCGCCATTGTCGTTTAGAACAGCAAAAGAATGCAATTAATTACCTTGACAACGACCCAACCTGATGCCATCTTTGTTCTCTTCTGTCCCAAATGGGGATGCGCTGCTTCTTTTTCGTGGACTTCGAGGATAAGCTTTGTAGGAACAGTGCTAGTATATAATGTCCCAGAGAGGAACGGCGCCGAGCAACGACGAGCTCGACAATGCGGATGCGGAGTATATCAGGCGTACAAACTGACGGGAAAAAAAAAAAATTGCGATATGGAACGCGCGCTCGCGTTCAACCTGTACGGATGCGCTTCTTCGAAAACGCCCGCTCACAATCCGAGAACGAAGGGAGTGCAAACAACTACGCGCGCGCAGATGCGAGCGTTGTGGTCATGTTATAGGAAAGTTGGTACGCTGTGCCCGTTACGCCATGACAACCACCTCCTCACCCTCAAACTGACCTTCGCCATATGGCGAAGAAAAGCTTCTCCCACCGCCCCACAAACCGTGTCGAACTCATAAGAGCCTGCGACAACGTGAAACAGAAACATTATGCAGGTCCAAGGCACATCTCGGAGTCTATGCAAATCGACGTTTTATAGTGAAGCGATTCATTAAACGTTGCATACGACTCAACCGCGATGCGTGCAATTGTGTTTACTTACGTCCTATGCAACGTCTGTAATATCACGCAATGTTTATGGTTATCCACCACGAAGCTAGCGGAACTGCATTCTCGAGCACTTCTTTTTAATTTGAGGACCACACCGCTTACAAGCTGTGCGCAAATGCAAGCACGAAGAATCAAGGCGGGCGCAGTGTCAAACGTCTATCGAGCATCGTGTTCGTCCTCGGATTATAATCGCGGATTAAATGGCGGATTAAATCGCGGATTATAAACAACGACGACGCGAACACGATGGAGGAAGAAGGAATCTTCGAACATCTTCGAAGGAAGAATGGCGATGACAGGCGTGTGCATAGAAATGCCAGAAAAGTACGACACGCATCAAGCGACATTTAAGGGATCCGTATACCGTTTGTGACACAGTCGTACATCGCTATTCCGGAGCATAGGCGAAAAAATTAGCCTAGACCCAGTCACACATATCGGATGGCTAAATCAAAGAAATTAAGTAAATATAAAAAGGCACTGGTTATAGTATGCTATTCCAGTAACAGGTCGCGCATGCTTTAGAGACACCTTTACATATTATGTTCTGGTTTCAAGGATTATTATTATTATTATTATTATTATTATTATTATTATTATTATTATTATTATTATTATTATTATTATTGGACGCAGAACAGAGGTCCGCTAAATGGCACAAAACGCACCTGTGCTCTGATCAGAAAAGAGATATTAAATAATTTTGTTCACGATTACTTGCACAGATCACCGTTACTTGTACTCAATGGATAGTACTGATTAGTAAAGGCAAGGCACAGAAGACCAGGACTCAAGAAGAAGAACACAAACGACAGGACCGGCGCCTATAGAAGAAATATGCTCAAGTAAAACTCTTGCTTGGGCTAGTTGGTTCATGCTTGAATTGGTATTACTAATTATACTTAGTATTACTATAGTACTAATTCAAGCATGAACCAACTAGCCCAAGCAAGAGTTTTACTTGAGGATAGTATTGATCCATTCAGCTGAATTACTCAAAGGTGCGGACATTACATGTACGAGAAATCGAAATGCATTGCCGACTAAGTGAAAAAATAATAATTAATTATTTTTTAAATTACCTTACGGCCAACAGGCGGTGAGTTCGCAAGGTTTATCGACTTGGCACCAGTCTTTAGGACGGCACCAGTTTTGAGGCATTCGATCCTAAACTGTGCGTCGAAATACGTGGGTGTTCCAGTAACTTTTTCGCTTAAATGGATAAAACGGCAGTGTGTCAAAAAAAAAAGTAAGTGAGACAATAGTGCATTTTACATCAAATTTCATAGCGCATATATGTCGAAAATCTCGCAATCGCGCATATGCCTGGCAAATTCACCCGCTAGAATTCCTAAATTGCAACATGTGCTGTGAAGTCTAAAGAGTTAATTAGTAAACTTGGCGTAATTAGTCGAACACACTTTTTTGACTTCTTGTGCGAGTAATGTCCGCCGCTTCGAGCAATCCAGCTCAGTTACTACAGTCACGATATCTGACACAGGCAATTTTTTAAAAACTGTGTGTCACGGGCAACTTTTTTAAAACATTGTGTCACAGGCAATTTTTCAAAAACTCTGTGTCAAATGCAATTTTTTTAAAAGCTCCGTGTCACAGGAAATTTTTTCTTAAAAAGATCAACTTTCCATAATGGGTACGTGCCACTGCGACGCAACTGCATGGCATAGAATGCCGCATTTGGATTATGTGTCGCAATTCTCTGTGCCATGCAGCTCTCGTCGCCATTATTTTCCTCGAATAAGCACAATACATCGCTTCCGTTCTCCTGACACACGCTGCGTTGACGTCTGAGTGCGTGCCTGAACTGGCATTCGCGTTCGGTGCCGTGCATAAACGTTGCAAGAAATTACACGTTGTGCAAGTTGACAGTAAAGGCCAATTTGTGCGCATGGGCCGTGTATGGCCTGGCAGTGAGTTGCAATCAATACATGATGCAAAACCCTGTTATGAATACGATAAGTTGTACGGCATCTAAGTAACTGCTTCACGAAAGCTTCGCTTCTCAGAGATTCGAGCACGTTCGTTGGACCTGCATAATTCTTTAATCACTGCTTCTAATGGTTATATTGCGTTCGCAGTATTGCAACGAGGTGACGCAAAATGCTGTATACAATCTAGGCTATTTGTGTGTGTGAGAGAGAGAGAGAGAGAGAACACGTTAAATGTATATAGGTATACGTTGGAACTTCATCCGTTGTTGACAAAAATTCACCTTCTTTTCCTCGCTCCAATATAGCGTTCCCGGTGGTCGCACTTAAACGTACTTCATTACTAACCTGGATTCAAAAATTCCTTTGCTAGAACAGTCATTCAAAATAAGGCTGAACGAGCGCTATACCGCAACAGGTCTTTTAATGCGTTCAGCATTCTTTGGAAACTTTAGCCGCGATTTCTTGCGACCGTCCAACAGTTTTTCGTGGACCGATACCGAATGTACTCCAGTATAACACGGCAGTAAATACCGAACGGTGGTACCGGTGCTAAGCAGAGATACCACCTCTTACCAGCTCTTTCTTATCTTGCGGTTTACCGCAGGGCGGTAAGGGAAGCTCGACCCATAACACAGCGCTACAAATTAGCACCTCAGAAGGCATGCTAAACGAGTTCTCGAATAACACAGCCGGGATTCGTTCTTCATAAATATATTTTCAGCGTTCTTTTAAATGCGTTAGAAGTTACACGCGCACACCGATTACGCAAAGGTAAGGCCGCAATCTCGCAAACCTGGTCAACTACCATGGTGTCTAAAAATCTCAAAATCTAAAGGATAGAATGGGGGAAAAGAAAGAAAGAAACAGGACAAAAAAAGGAAAAGCGTGCGCGGGGCGGGTGTACAGCTTGTGTTACGAGCTTTAAGCTCGTGACATGTCTAAACTTGTTGCGAGAGCGTAACTATAAAGAATAGTCGCGCGAAGTTACGACGAAGACATTAGTGTCGGCCGCGTAGCATAAATTTGCCGAAGCGGCCGTTTGGACCGGCCTGTCACATCGCTACCGAAAACCACTTGCAAAAAAAAAGTATCATAAAGAGAAACATAAAATAAAAGCCCGGGGACACTTCTAAGAAGCGATATAAAGAGGGTGAAACACCCGGTATGCAAGAAGTCCTGCGCCGACAGTGAAGAGAGCAGTGCTTTTACGCGTTCCGGAAATGTTTAGACGACCGTCCCCCCCCCCCCCCCCCCCCCCCCCCTCCTCACCACCGCCCGCTTCGCTTCTCCGTCACCCCTCAACTTTCCACACCGCACGTCTCCGACAACAGCGTCCTCCCCGTCCGTCAGTCGGCGCGGAATTCCCCGGTTGTAGAGGACTGTGTTTGAAGAGTGCCTGTCTTCAGCAGCAATAACAGGCCCTCATTGAGCGACAGGAAGGCAAGGTTGCTTGTTTACTTGCAGCGACGAAAGGAGTAACGCCAGTGCTAACGCAAAGGGAAAGCGTTCTCTGTCTTTGCAAAGGGGCTTTACCGGACGTGAAACACCTGTTGAGGAATGCGCCGTCACGACATGGCGTTCTATCAAGACATCAATCAAGTTTTGATTGACTACATAGCGAACGAAAAGACAGGGAAAAAAACATAGTGTAAGACGCCTGCGGCGCGTTTTCGCGTAAAATGACGATGACTCAGGGACGGAGTTAAGTCATTCTGGTTGTTTCGCGAGAGAACAAATATGCAGACTGCACAATGCAATGAACGTGAACATCAGCCGTCCGTCAAATAGTGAGTCATTCAAGGAACCCGAAAAAGGAAAAAAAAAGAAAGAAGCGTGAGAAACACAACAACGCGGTCTCTTTTTCTCTCGGTTGGCTCTCAAGCTCGAAACAAAACGGTCGATCGAGACGCAAAATATATAGCCCCGGAAGCTCCTCGAACATGCTTCAAGTGGCACCAAGGCGCCCCTGGGCACGCCCACCCCGAAAACCCAACTTTGCACCGAAGATATACGGCGGTGCAACGACACCCAATTCCTTCTGGGCTCGCCACCACGAAAAAAAAGAGCACGTTCTTCCGCTCTCATACTATGCAAAGACGCACGGCACACGCGGAAACTATACCAAACCGGAAGGAAGAAACTCCCCGTAGCGTGTCCTATGCGAAACAAGTCTGGTATAGTACGCACCTCGGAGAGCACGTCTGTAGCTGGTGCTTTCCCTCGCTTCCGGAGTCTCTTAAAGCGCGCGCGCAAGGCTTGTCTTCGTGAAACCATGCATCACCCTGATGTCGGTAGCCGCACTCGCCATCCCCCCCCCCCCCCCCTTCCCCCCGTGCGCGATGTTTCTTCCTCCCGGGAGCGGCATGCAAGCTAATAAACTCCCACGGCTTCCGTATTTCTTGCCTTCGACACTGTCTCACTACAACGGCGCAGTGCGTGCACAGCGGACATGACGTCATCCCACGATGCCAAAGTCCCGAGTTGCCGACTTGCCACCTCCAGAGGCAGGAGGAGGAGGAGGAGGAGGAAAGGAAGGAAGGGAACGTAGGGAAGTCAACCAGACGCGCGTTCGGTTTGCTACCCTACACGGAGGAAGGGATTTAAGGGAAGACAAACACGTGATCGGCCGGGCGCGCCAATGTCCATGTGTAATCACGACAACTATAACGTTACGATAGAGAAGAGGTCACCACCAACTGCAGCCCTCTGCCTGAGGTCATCGCAACGTCGACCTTTTTTTTTTCTCTCTCTCTCTCTTCACTTATATCAGCTGGTTGCCTTGGAGCCAGCGCTCTCGCGGAGACCAGCTTTTGGCTGTTCGAAATCGAGTGCTCGAAACACATTCGCCTCCGTAGTTCATTCAGACCGCATCGCAGAGCCCTCAGAGGCGGTCTCTACTTAGAACTGGGGGGTGCGAACAAGGTGAGAGAGAATTCCAATCCCCTGGCTCTTCCTGATGGCTCCAGGAACAGCTGAAGGTTCGGCTCGGGAATGCTTTCTTGGGCATCGATGTCGAGGCCGACATACAGATATGCACGATGGGAACCAGTCGAATGTACCATTGGCTCGCTGTCCTTTGCTCGTTTACCCGTCGCTCTGAGAAGCGTTTCTGAAAGTAACGCCACTTAACATATCGACAATATTTTCCGTTTAAGCGACGGTGTTACAAAAACCGGAGCAAATACGTTTTACGTCCGCACGCACGACTGTGATTTACACGCTCGCAAGAGCTGCGGTTTAAACGCTCGCGCTCTTGTGTCCATTTCTTTGTCCTGCCTCGTGGCGCTAGTTGGTCTTTGACGATGACTTTGAGCGTTCGAGAATCGACAGAGAGACAGAAAACAGAATCGACGTTAACAAAAACAAGGGACCTTAAAAAACGCACCATCAAATTTTATCTCTCTCTCTTAGTTTCATAACTCAGTACTGCAACAGCAAATATGCAAGTAACAGGAGGAGGAGGAGGAGGAAAGAGAAAAGTAGAAGGCAGGGAGGTAACAAGTAACAGCAAATATGTAACATCAAATATCAGCCGCTGCGCCACCTCTCTATCCGAAGGTGGCAGGCGCATGGCATCAGGGATGTCGCACTGCAGTATCGTTCAGAGCTTTCACAGCGCGGCTGAAGATAATCGACCCAGATTAAGAATTAACCAGTCGGGCTGTAATCCCCGAACCGACACATGAGCTATGAGAGACGCCGAAGTGAGCGGCGGGGGCGCCGGATTGATTTCGACTGTTTCGGTTTCATTAACGCAGCTTGGTGCACGAGCAATCTCGCACGTGCGCGCCCGCTGCGGCAGTGAACCGAACAGGCGACCTTAGTGTTCAGTAGCACAATGTCCTCCCCAAATAGCCAGTACAGCTGATTAGAGGCTGTGTTTACTATTAGGCTCCTGCGACATCGATGCGGCCGTTTTTTTAAACCGCGAAGTCGGGGAGACCCAATAAGCCAGAAAAACGAAGAAGCGAGAAACGAAAGACGAGTGGCGACGGGAGCACCCCGAAGTTCCTACAACGGCCCGTCGTGACGTCATCGAATTCGACACTGCCCGCTCTGGTCAATCGACAAAGAAAGATCCCGTCGCATTCGTAGTCAACCAATGTCTCTCGGCCTAACAATTTCTACCCTCATCTATACCCTTATCGACCAAATGAATAAAAATATAGCTTCGGAAGAATTCTTTACCGGTACAAGCTGGTTTAGTGTTGATTGCGGAGCGATTGGCTGCGACAACATAAACCTGCTACAAACCTTGCACGCCGCTGCACAATATTAGTGAAAGACAGCGCACAAACTACGCCCCTGCGCTCTTTTATCTTCTACTGTAGACTTGTTCCCTGCTAGTTCGGCTGCCTCCTCTGTACGTCGTCCCCAACTCCGGTCGCGGGTCGACGATCCTTTGTTCTATCACTTCCGATTTCCGGCATGCCTCGGCGCCGCACTTGCCCTACGCATTCGTCCTGCGGCTGGAAGAGAAAGCTACAGGGGGGAGCGCAGATCGCTTCCTTTTCGCGATGGGAGCGCCACCACAGAAAGAGAGAGAGAGAGAGAGAGAGAGAGAGAGAGAGAGAGAGAGAGAGAACAAGGGATGCGCCTTATTCTCCACAAAAACAGCGGGATGTTCATCACAGCTCGCGGAAGCGAGCAAAGTACGGGAAGCGCGGGAGAGACCGAACGGCCGCAAAGAGACAACAACGACGGCGAAACAAACAACGGCGGGTGTTCGTCGGTATAAAGCAACCCGCGGCAGCGTGGTTTCTCGGGTGAAAAGAAGAATGGGAAGCGATCCCGTCGAGAGCGGTGAACAAGAGAACAAATAAGTTGGACAGAAAGCTACGCTAAAGGCCGGGGGCGAGAGGTGGATGACAAATGTTTGATTAAGGAATGGAGAGGCATCGCTCACCGCGTCTACACGGAGCCGGGGTTCGCGCTCACTTTGCCCTTGTTTCGACTGTAAGCGTATACACGCTTTTGTGCGTTTTCGACGTTTCCGACGTCGAGCACGTCTAATGAACCGTTCTGTCATCGTGGGGGCACTAGCGCGCGCGTGCCTTGCGTATGTGTGCGTGTGTGTGTACGTACGTTTGTACGTACTGCGTGTGTACATGTGTGTACATGCGTATGTATTGCATCTGCACGTGTGTATACCTACGCGCGCGCGTGTGTGCATGGGTGTGTGTGTGTGTGTGTTTATGCGTATGGCGTACGCGCATGGCGCGCGACCCCTCCTGTGGTCTTTGATCAGAAGGCACGTCGCTTCCCAAGACCAATCACCGCTGCCACCACGCTCTGTCCGGTTCTGCGACAGGCGTCAACGCTTCGAGGCGTCCTGTGCACGGTGATCGATTGGCCCACGCGAAGCAGCGGCCTTCATAATGCAAACAACGCCGAACTCGCGCGAGCGCAAAAAGAAAGAAAGAAAGAAAGAAAGGAAAAAAGAAACCACGAAAGGACGAGGCCACCTCACGGACAACCGTTGACTCGGCGCCGTGCGACACATTCATGGTCACGTATCAAGGGCAAGAGAGCCCAATTTCGCTTATTACGGTCACCAGCTTTTATTCCGGTGTGAACAGCGCGCACTGTACAGTGTAGAGCCATACTGCGCATTTGGCGACTGAGAACTTTTATAACTGGTTCGACTATTGCTACGGGAACAAGAACGCGCAACGTCAAGAGCCGCTGGCAACCCAAGAATGAAGCAACAAATGCACCGCTACCTGAGTCGAAGAGAACTTGTATAGATGCACCATCACATTACGTTACGCTACATCACGTTACGCTACGTAACGCTAGGCTACGTTACGCTAATTACGTTAGCTAGTTCCCGAGACGTCACGGCGGAGGCAAACTCTCAGGCGTGACGGCGTCTCGCAACAATGTTTTCGAGCTCGGAAGCTAAGAGAGCAAGTGCGGTGCGGTTTTGTGGGCGCAGATTGACCGAAGCTAAGGCCCTGGAAGCCCGGCCTCAAACATCATCAGCCCAGAAAGTCACCGAGCGCCCGGTTGTATACACACGCTGCGCCTTTTCTGGTGCGTGTGATTAACATGAACTCCCGTATTCTCTCTCTCTCTCTCTCTCTGTTGCCCTCATTCTCCCCACGAGTAGGATTAATGAACTATAGTCAGTTAACTAGTAATTAGGAGTCTAGTTAATATTTCTGCCCTTCCGCCCCTCTCTCTATCTCTGGGGACGGAACTCAGACTGGATTATCAGGTTGTCAACTACAATGCAGCGTGATAATAAGCGCGCGTTGGTAATTAAAAAAAGAAAGTCATGTCTGTAACGGTGTGCCTTGACACCCATAGACGGCTTTGCTGCGAAACTCTATCGCAAAACGACAGGCCGCATGCGATATTGGTGGCAGAGGCTGGTTCTTTAGACATGCCCAACTCAGGAGAGAGAGAGAGAGAGAGAGAGAGAGAGAGAGAGAGAGAGAGAGAGAGAGAGAGAGAGAGAGAGAGAGAGAGAGAGAGAGAGAGAGAGAGGGGGGGGGGGGGGGGGGGGGGTTTGATGATACGAAATGCAGAGAGGTCGGCCTGAGGTATATTCCGCTAGCCAGCTACTCGGCGTTGGGGAACAGGCAGGGGGAAAGAAAGAAAGGGAAGAAAGAGGCGCATGATGGGTGACGATGACGAGAGATGGAGGATGTAAAACATATGGCAAGCAATTTGGCATGCTCAAAGCCTACAGTCCAGGCCCGTACTTTTTAAAAAATTCAGTAACGCCTGGATGGCGTTATACAGGTATAAATGTGTATATATGGTGCCCGAGTCTGAGCGCGTCACAGCTTGTAGTTCTCCGAAGTGCTGGAATTTCCAGTTGTCAACTGGCGGCATAGCGATATATCATTATCCACTCCAACAGCCCGTTCGCTACATACCAGTGATAACATTAAAGACAAAAAAAAAAAGAGAAAGAAAGAAAAAGCTTGCGCGCGGTGTCCACGAAGTCTGCATCCTCTTCGAACGGCTCTCTCCAACATTCGCGAGCAAGTGTTGATAAATGCTCCCGCCGACGATTATATTATGCCAAGTATCTCGCAAGCAAGGAACACTGTGATGGAGGGAGAAAAACGCCGGAGCAAGCGTGACAGCTCGCCGTTCGTGGCCCCATAGCAACCGTCATCCTAGACTATAGCAACGGTCTTAAAGCGAAGCCACGCATCCCCACTTCTTCCCTCGAAAGCTCAGACACAATTTTAAGAATTCATTTAGGGGGAACCAAAAATAAGAGCTCGCTAACGAGATTAAGAGTAAAGCCCTACACGAGGCTGGCCTTCCCAAAAGAGGGAGCTAACCGAAATAAGAAAGAAAGAAATGAAGGAAAGAGATCGGTATAGTGGGTTCTCAAGGAGGACAGAGAGTATCGTCACACGGGTGAAGTGGAGGAAAAGGGAGGGGGGGAGGGGTCCTCTCAAAACTGAACGTTAAGAGGACGTGCATCACGGTTGAAGAAAAACAAAGAAAAAAAAATACAGAAGCCGTCGGGAAGATGAGAGGGAGCGAGACATCAGAATCGCATACAGGATACTTCAAGCAACAACAACATTCATGCATAACCCAATGCGCCAGCGGGGCCAGCTTACAGCGTCAAGGAGCAGAGCGCCTCGCGCTTGCACGGCACCAACAGTTCTTCAACCCCGGAGGGGGCTGACGGAGCCCTTTGTTCCGGGGACGCTCTTTCTTTTAAAAGGAAACAGCAAACGTGTCGGAAGATGGCGTTGCTGGAGGCTTCGGGATGACGTGTTTGTCGAAGCGTCCTTCCCTTCTCCTACGCTCCTTGCTCGAGGAAGCGGAAACGCTACGCCTGGCCTGTTATTGGGATGCGAGACTGTATAGTGTGAACGGGATCGGGGATCAAGAAACGAGGAACACCGCTCTTCGTCGACTGTTCGGAAGCGGCAGTGAATGCTAATGGAAACAGTGGATGTTGCGTACGAAAGGGGAGCATATGCCAACTCCTCTGAGCACGTTATTAGAGAAACAATTCACCGAGATATGACATGTGATACGGCAAAGCAAAGTTCTCAGAATTAAGTTACGTGGTCTGCCATCCAAAAATGATAGACGCCGCAATGGTGGGGCTTCGAAATAATTTCGGCCAACTGGTGTTATTTAACATGCCCGTGTGAAACTGCGAGATATATAAAAACAAGTAATTTAAAACACAGAGAAGTACAGAAAACTCCACCAGACGCGAGTTCTGTGTCCATGATGTTAACGCTCTCAAAAAAGTTTAGAACTGAGGTTAAACAGCGCGAATAAAACAAGGACACGAGGAAACAAATACCACAGACAAGCGCTGACTGCCAACTGGAAGTTTATTTGAAATTCCCCAGCCATTTTACACCTTTTTCAGCATAGGCATGCGTACACCAGTTTGAAGGTGGTAAAAGGTTTGATGGTCTGCTTTTCTTTCCGCCCGTGACGCGGTCGACGCCGTCCGGTTTGCGTAGTTTCCAACATGGAAAATAGTTCTCGCGCATTAAGGCTTCTCTGTAGGGTTCTCACTCCCGCGCTCCACCGCCGGTCGAGTTCTGTAGTCTAACTCACGAGGTAAGGTCACGCCAGCGGTATGCGCGAAGGCGCGTGACAACTCGCAGGCCATGCATCCTGCAACGGAGGCTTCGCTCGAGCCTCCCGTTCCCGAAAGCGCCAGGCCAGCGCCGCGTGCCCCGTACACTGTTCTATCCCGACGCCGCCTGCCCCATTCGTCTCCGGCCTGTCAGGACCCGCGCGGGGCCCATCCAGAACGTGAACCGCGGCCGGCCAGCACGGAGGAGTCCAGGAATAGCGCCACTCTCGCAAGGCCTGGCCTGTGGCAATGTCCAGAGGACCACGTTTGTGCTCTGCGCGAGGTTCATCGCACGCGAATAGGGCGTACGTATACGGAGCTAGGAGCGGCTATGTGCTGCCGTGCAAAGTTCCTCGCAAACGATGCATACGAAAGATGTTGCAGTGCATAAACCTGCTAGTTATATTTAACTATACCGCGTGCATCTGAAAAAAAAAAAGAACATTCCCGCAGATATTAAGAGTAAATGTTCGTTGTTCTGTCGTGCTGTCACTGTGCAAAATATAGCGGTGTTACACGTACCTGTTGCAAAAATGCCTATTAAGAACTTTTTTTCTTGACGTGTTCTACGTATTTCCTATGGACTTCTTTGACATCCAAGTTACATCTACAGTCTAGTAACACTTATTCAGACAACGAGCAAAGCGAGCACAAGGTGGAAGCAGGAGCCAACGTTTCGACAGGTGGACAACTGACTTTTTGGAGGCCTTGGCTTCTGCTTTCACCTTGTTCTCGTTTTGCTCGTCGTCTTGAATTTCGACCTCCCGCCTTCCCCGTGTTTTCCCTCGTTCGGACAATGTGAGAGACAAGTGTAATTGATTTCTTTCAAAGAATGTTTTCCAAAGCACACGTCTCTCGCAATTGAAGCTACTTTATTTTTTCTTCAACTTACAGATTCCAATGTAATATCATTACATAAGTTGAAACTACTTACTTATAATGGCAATTATGAATATAAGTTATTTCCATGTTCAAAAGAATTTCTAGCATTTTATATGCTGCCACTGTAAAAACAAACTAAATACAAATTTCGCAGTCATTCGGCTATAGCTGAAGGCTGCACTTCCCGAAAAACACGTCTTATAGTACAACACAGGTACGCGCCGCGGAAGCTTAGTGACTACGTAATTGCGCTGCCGAGCACTACATAGCGGGTTCGACATCCTTCGCGGAGGCTGCATTCCGTTGGCGACGGAATGTAAACACGCTCAGGTTTCAGGAAGGGATGCTCTACAATGGATCACACCCATGTCATCAATCAGGCAATCGAGAAATCTGCAGAGTACAACCAGCCTCTCTATACGGCTTTCATAGATTACGAAAAGGCATTTGATTCAGTAGAGATACCAGCAGTCATACAGGCATTACGTAATCAAGGAGTACAGAACGCTTACGCAAATGCCTTGGAAAATATCTACAGAGGTTCCACAACTACCTTAATTCTACATAAGAAAAGCCGGAAGATACCTATAAAGAAAGAGGTCAGACAGGGAGACACAGTCTCTCCAATGCTATTCACTGCGTGCTTGGAAGAAGTATTCAAGCTATTAAACTGGGAAGGCTTAGGAGTAAGGATCGACGGCGAATACCTCTGCAACCTTCGGTTTGCCGATGGCATTGTTCTATTCAGCAACAATGCAGACGAGTTACAGCAAATGCTTGAGGACCTTAACAGACTGAATGTAGGAGTGGGGTTGAAGATTAATATGCGGAAGACAAAGATAATGATGAAGAGCCAGGCAAGGGAACAAGGGTTCAGGGTCGCCAGTCGGCCTCTGGAGTCTGTGAAGGAGTACGTTTACCTAGGTCAGTTAATCACAGGGAACCCTGATCATGAGAAAGAAATTCACAGAAGAATAAAAATGGGTTGGATCGCATACAGCAGACATTGTCAGCTCCTGACTGGAAGCTTACCATTATTATTGAAAATGAAGGTGTACAATTTCTTCTCTCCACCTTGTGGGTTTCCGCAGAACTACTACGTCAATGAGTGCATTTTACCGGTGCTGACATATGGGGCAGAGACTTGGAGGCTGACAAAGAAGCTTGAGAACAAGTTATGAACCGCGCAAAGAGCGATGGAACGAAGAATGCTAGGCACAACGTAAAGACACAGAAAGAGAGCGGTTTGGATCAGAGAGCAAACGGGTATAGACGATATTCTAATTGACATCAAGAGAAAAAAATTGAGCTGGGCAGGTCATGTTGTGCGCAGGTTAGATAACCGTTGGACCATTAGGGTTACAGAATGGGTACCAAGAGAAGAGAAACGCAGTCGAGGACGGCAGAAGACTATAGGTGGTGCGACGAAATTAGGAAATTTGCGGGTGCTAGTTGGAGTCGGTTGGCGCAGGACAGGGGTGATTGGAGATCGCAGGAAGAGGCCTTCGTCCTGCAGTGGACATAAAATAGGCTGATGACGATGAAAGAACCCCAGATGGTTCAAACTTAATCCGGAGTCCCTCGCTACGGCCTCCCTAACCCACGGTACAGTTTCGGCACTTTGAATCCCGCGATTCAGTATACAACACGGGCACGTCACAGCCGTGCAAATGCAGGGGTCTCTTTTATAAAAAAGCATGACCGGCAGCTATAGAACACCGATTGGTCTGATACCATTCGTCCTCGCTACGACATTCCTTCTTCTTTCTTTTTTTTTTCTTCGTCTCTCGGTCACTGGCACTTTAGTTCAGATTCCGAATCCTCAATTCGGAGACACCTAAAAAACGGATATGCCCGGCAAATCCGCAATAAGCCACCGTTATCGCGGCGAAGAATAGAATGAAACCGGCCCCGTCAGAATCGGCGTCAAAAGCTGTATACACATTACACACGCACAGCCCGCGCGACGACATCAGGAAAGCCTCCCGCCGACGTTTCCGCAATCCTCAACCAATGGTTCCTCCATATAAATGTGTATATACGCGCTTGAAAAAAAAAAGCGCTATGGCAGAGTCCATATAAGCCGCGTCGACCCCATTTCTCCCGCTTCCGCAACCCAAAGGCGCCGCGAGCGCGCGCAGTCCCCAAATCCGCAGTGATAAATGGGACGAAGGGAAGAAGCTTCCCGACGAGAGGGTCATTCGGGAGAGCGCGCGCACTTGGCTCCCGATTCCCGCACAGGATGGACGGCGGCGACTCGCACATTTCGCGCCGTGCCGCCTCCAAGCAAGCACGTTTCTCCCATTCGCACGCCATCTGAGCCTGAACCCTCGCTGTCCTGCTCGCGAACTTATACGTTCCCGTTCCCGGCATGTTTTTTTCACCTCATCGTTTTCCACTTCCCTCCCTGGCACCTGGAAACACCTCCCGAGAGAAAAAAAAGGGAAGAAACAGGCGGTTCTAGAAATATTAATGCGACAGCGTGAAAGTGAGGCCATTATATAGGACAGATTTAGTATGAGCACGCGTGCAAAGAGGCTCGAGACGGGGCTGAACGGCACTATAGGCACGCGCAAATAATTCTGTGCACGTGCGTGATGTGTATATACTAGGCGAAATTTAAAACCGGCTGCTGGCATACTGAAGTTTCGTGATATATTTGTGATCAAGGGTTATTGAAAAGAGAGAGAGAGAGAAATAAGATGAAGAAGGCACACGGGAATCACCAGATTAACAATCCACCTGGCTACCTTACAGTGGGGGAACGGGATTTAAGGTAGAATGACGAGCAGAAAAAAAAAGAAAAAAAGAAACGAAGAGAATCTGTCCACACAAGCACGAGGAAGGCCAGCTGGCAACGGCTACAGATTGTCGTAAAGTCTCGATGTTGTTGCAGAATAAAAAAAAAATTATTTGTGATTTTAGATCGATTTCTGTTCAGGCCGGCTCAGACCAGGGTCGAATGATTTTGCTTTCCGTTAGGAGATGGTTGTGAGGTTTGTCAAGCGTGGTGCAAATAAGTTCCGTCCTTTGTGCACGGAAACAAGAAAATTTCAGAAGGAAGGTGCGCAACCGTCTCTTTACAACCACAAAGCACTAATTTCACGTTCGGGACATCTGGCCAATCCGATAAGGAAGTAGTAAGCATTTGTAAGCGCTACTAGTGCTACTAAGCTAGAGTTCAGAATAAATATTTCAGTATTGTGTCACTAACAATAAAGAGCGTATTTGCCTATGTCCTAAATGTAGAACAGCTCAAGATATATATATATATATATATATATATATAAGCTGCTGATACTGAATTCTGAAGCCCCTGGAAGACTTTTCACCAAATGATATTTTCAGACTTTTGCATTGCCAGAATTTAAGCACATACAGGTTAAAGTACCGATTTACAAGATAACCTTTTACGTCCAAGGATGCAATCTGATTGTGCGGGGCTGTTACGGCTACGGCGTAGGCTCCTGTTCTGAAAGTAATACGCGTCAGGACAACCGCGCGAGAAGTGATTTTCCACACTGGCACGCAGACTCGGTTACTTTTCCCCAGAAGGACCGCAGATATGTTACAATGACAGTGGTCCGGCAATTTTGAACTCACTCAGGTGCACTAAAAACACCTGCACGCGCGTTTTTAAGCATTTGTCCTGCACACGCGCGAGAGCGGGAGAAGCTGGTCGCTCCGACGGCACACGTTGATAGCAGACCCCTACCTACAGCTGACGTCCTTGTTTGGGATCCTTGGTCTAACCCAGACAGCGCAGCCATTGATTATGACGGCAGCTTTAGTCTTTTTTTTTTTTTTTTTTTTTTTGCGAGCCACTGCACACGATAGACACACCGCGATAAAGACTGCCGTTAACATAGTGAGCTTACGAATACGCAGCTTCTTCTTGTCATTCTCATCACTCATTTTGTTTGCCGTTCTCCTTTCCCGGTGCAGAGTAATATTCAGAGCCTGGACGTGCAACAAGACGAATTGTCTAAACAGTCCCATAACCAACGAGACGAAATGTCCAACGAGACAATGCGCAAAAAGGGCCGAACGTCCAAGAATTCTGAATGTCCACTATCGGACATTCCGTCTCGTTGAATATCTATCTATCTATCTATCTATCTATCTATCTATCTATCTATCTATCTATCTATCTATCTATCTATCTATCTATCTATCTATCTATCTATCTAGTCAGTCAGTCAGTCAGTCAGTCAGTCGGTCAAGTAAGTAAATTAAGCAAGTAAGTAAGTAAGTAAGTAAGTAAGTAAGTAAGTAAGTAAGTAAGTAAGTAAGTAAGTAAGTAAGTAAGTAAGTAAGTAAAACATCCAGCCATATTCTAAAGAAATTACGATCTGCGATTCGCGCCGCCTAGCGGTGGCGGTATACATGAGTGGCGTGCCGACAGGAACCACGGAATAAAGAAAAAAAGGCGGGCCTAAAAAGAAATAATTTAGCCTTCGCGCCACCAGCAGGCGCCTCGGTGAGATTTGACCCCGTAAATCGGCACGACAAGCTGAGAACAAGAGCGCAAGGTGCACGGTAGTGGCGCCGTAGGTGGGAATAAAAACAGTGTTACAGGATACGACTCGGGAGTCTTAAAGCGAGATCGGCAGAACGGAGCATAAAATTGCATCTGAACGCACGCGCGTGGCGTTTCATCGCTACGCGACTACGCAGATACGCTATCCCGCTGTGCGGCGTGAGAGCGTAATTTGCGACCGTCTGGTATACGACCGCGAGCGAGATCTAAACGCGGGATTGGGGTCAAGCGCGGTTCGGCGGCGAAGCCGAACGAACTGTCATGTGCATACCCGTACTATGTATTTGCCAAATGAAAAAGAAAAAAAAAAAAGAGAGAAATAAGGAGGACGTTGCATTTGATTTTATAAATAAAGTATAATCAATACAGAAGTTAGACACTAGGGTTTGCAGTTCTTTACTACCCGGCGCAATGTGAAAGGAGGTGTCTCCACTGTTTAAGAAAAATAAGGAAAAAAAAAAAGAAATACTACACGGGAATCATAACTATAACCACCGCGAACGGCAAGGAATCGTCAGGATTCATACTCTTACCCTTAACAAATCTATCTTTACTGCTACGGGAGTTGAAAGCTCGTACTGAGCTTGTCGTACAACTTCCGTCCCTACTTTCCCCTATGCCGTCGTCGTGTCGTATAGCTGAGCTAAACCGCACAAAGTTCGTACCATAGGCAATCTGTGTGGGCTTTCATGGTGGCGTCTTGTGCATGTATGAAGGAAGCCACAGCGGGGACAATAATGCAGCGCACGAAGACGGCGTTGCAAACAACGCGGAGAGGACGTTCATTATCGTTACAAAAAAAAAAAGCCCTAGAAATACACGGTAGACTCCAAGTGTCCTCCCAGTGTTTTAACATGATCCGACCACAAGTATATGCCATCTTCTGTGACACTCATTTAGGCGTCGTTACTAAAGTGAGCGGCGGCAAGCTTTGTGTCCTACGGGACCGCCGGAGCGACTCGGCGCACACCGCTTCTCCGGCCACCCATAAAAACATGTCCTCTCCCTCCGGACCGCTTTTTATCCGCCTCTTCATACATTTGCCGTTTTCCGAGTGCTGTCTAGAGAGATAACTTTGAAAACGCCGCCTGAGTGCTCGTTTTGTTCCGGTGGGACACCTTCGGGAGGCGTCGCAGCTTCGCGACTACGAGCACGCCTAATTTGGTCATCAGCCGTCGCAGCTGGGCCAGTCCAACTCATACTCCGCCTTACTAATTCCGTGCAGTGCAGCGTCGGATACGGGGCTTGTGTGAGCCAATCAGTAACGAGAGCAGGCCACGTGTTCTGTATGACGGAGGAGCAGGGCTCGCCCGTTGTGCACTACTGATGCTTCTATGACGATTCCATTTAGTCAGCGCCGCGCGGTGGGAGATCACAGGAATACATCTTAAAGCGAACGGCTTCTTTTGCCGCTTTCACCCGAATTCGTGGTTGTTCGGTGGTTACTGGTCGGGCTCTTCCAAGAACAACGTTCGTTCGTTCGCTTACTCACTCACTCGTTCTCTCGTTTGTTCGTTCAGACTATTCGCTTGCACTGACAATGATCGTTAGTGGTTTCTGCGCAATTTATCCCTCTTCTGGTTAGCTGACGCGAGCTATAGCGTTCGCTGTACTGAACGGATTTGATGAGACGGGAGTTTATATACGTCTTCTTTCTGGGCTTCGAACGTCTCCTTTTTTTGTTCAGTCCTGCTGGCGGAACCGGACCACCCCAGACGTTCTCTGAAAGGCACAAAATCGCCACCGAGCCGCTCTCGACTAAACATCCATCGTTATAGACCAAGTTCGTGTGCCGCACAAATATAGGCAGACAAAGCCGAACGAGTACGCGAGCAAAACATAGCTGTCTCTCGGCGACGACACCGCCTAATTGAGCCCTTGTGCAAGCTCGCGAATTTCGCTCGGGAGAACCGCGGGAGCGCGGAAAATATGTAGACCGTTCTTCGTCCCTGCAATAAATGTAAGTGCGGCGCTTTATGAAATCGTCGAATAGAACGCGAGTCATTTGCTCGCTTCGCCGCGGGTTTCATGTTAAAGTACGAAGCGTAAATGAGCCGAGACAGCGGTTTCTAAGAGGAGACACTAGACTCCTTTCTTAATGTGCATGTTGTTCAGGGCCCGATTTCCGGCGCCGCGAACAGAAAGGCTTAATAGTGCGTGACAAGTGTGCTTCTTGCTTCCCTTCTTCCGCGTTCGTGCGGTTTCAAGTCGACTACATTTCTCGAGTAAATGTCCCTATAAAGATGTCACATGTCTGTCTCACGAGCTAAATTTCGCGCTTTCAAACTTTCCGCCCAGCGTTCGATGCGATTTGAACTTGTCACTGAAGCGTGAAATTGTGCGATTTCTCACACACTGTATATACTATTGTTATCCGACTTGCGCGAGCCTTATTTCGTTCCGTTATACGTGCTTGTTTGATAACAGCTACATCAGTGATATCAGTTTTATCAGTTTATGCATGACTACTCATATTCTCAGTGGTCACATTCCTTCCAAACACTAAGCAGACATTGTTCTATACTTGCCCTAGCCGCTCATTTTCAAATAGCTCACTTCAGTTGTTCTTCTCGCGAGACCGCGCACTCAATCAGCAAAGATAGATGGAGTGTGGGTTTCAAATACGTTACGGGCTTGATCAAGGTTTACTGGTTAGTAAACTTTTTCCGAAAGATTACTATGCAATTTCTGGTGGATACCAAGTGTGTCTGCGGTGCTTCGAGCCTACGCCACTAACTAGGCTCAATCATGTACTCGCAAAGCCGCTCTGAACTAAGATGCAAAGTTGTGCAAATTGTTACGCATTCATGGTGGTAAATGTTTAGCGCGATGAACGACAGCAGAGAAACGCAGAAGTGAACCACAAAGCCCTAAATCACAACCTCACGTAGTTTCGAGCGAATCTTAGTTTAGATTTAGCCCTTGCTTGCGCTGTAGCGTTGGCGTGTCCTTATCCTTTTATCTGTCGTTCCTGCAGTAAAGCTTTACCAACAATGTCGCGCGCAAATAACAGCTTATAACGTAATGTTTTAGCAAGACTCGGTCCGTACCTTCAGAAATCGTGTACGGCGCGACACAGTGCACGCAACTAAACAAACGTAGCGCACTAACTATATTTTTATTTGTGCTCACAAGTAGCTATGCAGGAATGCGCGCAGAAGGCGGCCATCTTGCCACGCTGCACTAGCACAGCAGTCATGTGTCAGTCAACCGCGCAGAGAAGATACGAGGCCACAAAAATGGCACAGTCAAAATCCACAGGCGTCTAGTCCCATTAGTGCGCAATAAACTTGCGAACGTTAAAGCATTGTAAGTGAGAGGGAGCGAGAGATAAGACGGAATTACTTCATGGGTCTTAGTGGCGGGCATTGCCAATGCAGGTGAGACATAAACAAGTAATTAACGCTGTGTTGGCGCGGAGATCAAGCCACGCTTGGTTAGTCCGGGGCTAGAACAAGTTGTCTCGTCCGAATTTGTCCCCTTCTGGTGCCTCTATAGTGGAACGTACCTTGTTTAAATAGACGTATAGGGCGTGCAGATACAAAACTTTCGAAGCGCCGCATCTTTTGCCGTGGCGCACATGAAGACGGTAATTAGTCATTTCCTTCATTGGGCGCACGTTAAAGGACTCCAGATGGTCAACATTAATTCAGGGCGCCCCACTACGGCGCGCCTCATACTCTGATCGTGGCTTTGGCAAGTAAAACCTCGAAATTTCATTTAATTAGTCATTTCTCGCAGGCTTACAGCATGTCCTCGTTGATGCTGGCTGCTGAGTAAATCAGTACAGTGTAATGTGGTGTGACTCAGAGACCAGTGGCAGTACGTAGACACGCGATCGGTGGCACAACCCAAGATTTATATTAAAGAAAAAAAAAACAGTGTTTAATAAGCCCTGAAGCGATAGGAGCGTACAGCAATCAGGGGTACAATCCCGTTCAATTTCAAACTTGGGTAATTTCCCGTCTACGGAATGTCAACGCACAAAACACGTCGGCGACGAACTTGAATGTTGCCATTCTTTTCTTTTCTAATTTTTTTTTCTTTCTTTTTGATAGTGGACACCATTCCGGGGTGAAATTTTCTCAAAGTGGTATTGCACACGCCACGTCGGCCGACCTTTCTATAGCGGAAGCCAACCACGCACCGACCTACTGCTGCTCCATTAACGCTGCGCACCGGCACCTTAAAAGGCGTCCTTCCATCATTCTACGAGTCCGACATTCGCTAAACACTCTGTCCTCGTAAAAGCGGTCTCTTTCATCCGATCCAGATGGTGTCCTCTTTTCAGTGAAACGCGGAGGTCGTTTACCACACGTGAAAACCCACCGCAGTCTCTTCGCTTCACCGACAGATTTAAAAATAATAATAATAAATAAAACAGAGCGACCGTAGATCCCTTCTTCCTTCCTTATCACAGAGGTGGTCCTCCCAGCAATTAGGCGAAAATGAAAGAGAAGCACTGCGCACTCCGGCCTAACAAAAAGCATGTGCCACGAAAGAGCGCACAGCGCGAGCAAACGCGCGCGCGCACGCACACGCACACACACACACACACACACACACACACACACACACACACACACACGCACCTCGATTCTGGCGCGGAACAAGGCAGATTACGATTACATAACCCCCCTCTCCCACCCTCAAATCGGTAGCCCTCCACCAGTCCTGCTCTCTCACGCGTTCCCGATGCC
Source organism: Dermacentor andersoni (assembly GCF_023375885.2). NCBI lineage: Eukaryota > Metazoa > Arthropoda > Arachnida > Ixodida > Ixodidae > Dermacentor > Dermacentor andersoni. The sequence goes on along the minus strand of NC_092824.1, from coordinate 91,676,439 downwards.
CCTCCCACCTCGCCAAATACGACAGTGCGTGCAGTTTCAACGACGGCGGTCTTTCACGGACGACAGGAGGATGGGTCGGGGACGCGAGATAGTGCGAGCTCGGAAAGGTGGTCGGTATACACACAGAAGGAGAAACACTGCACGTCGTGTTCTTTATTTTTTTTTTTTCTTTCTTTTGTTTTTAATTTTTCATCAAGGAGAGAGACAGAGAGATTTCAAGTCGACCGCAAGTGGAGAGAGCGCGATCGCAAAGACGACTTCATTTAGCCGCCTATGGCTCGTTGGTTTTCCTTGGTCGCTGTTCTTCTATTCGTGCGTCTTTCGAGTTCTTTCTCAGGCGCAACTGAAAACGGCACGATCGGATGTATTCGATAAAAAGAGAAGTGTAAAGGAATAAATAAAACGAACGGTGAGATAGAGCGGTACGGCGAAACGGCTTTGATGGCACTCCCTGTGAGTCGAAATGGCCGCAACATTCGAGCACTCCGGATTTCTTGGTGGGACGGTGGGAGATCGCGGAAAACGAGGAGGGGACCGGGGTGGGGGGGGGTGGGGGGGGGGGGCTGAAAGAGAAAAGAAGAAAGCACCGCAAGAAATAAAAAAGGGAGGAAAACAAATGAAGATAAAGCAGATCGAATTAAAGAGGGATGAACAAATGAGAGAGAGAGAGAGAGAGAGAGAGACGAATGGAGCCCAAGTCGACGTATGCGTGTAATTCCACGTGGCTGATACGCGATTCCCGTCGCTCGTGGTGGTACGTATGAAGGAGGGCTCGCACCAACGTTCCTCTGTGTGCTGTCCTCGGAGGTTCTAAGAACGCGCGTCGCACGTTCTCTACCCGTTCTCTCTCATACACCTGTTTTTCGTGCAGCGTCCAGGCGTATACCCGAACAAGCCAAGAACACCCAGAGAGAGAGAGAGAGAGAGAGAGAGAGAGAGAGAGAGAGGGGGGGAGATGTAAGGAACAGGTCGAGAGGGATTCCCACCGAAACGGAGACGCGAAGATCAAGGAAAAAGTTGAAAACAAAGGGACGAAGAGAAAAAAAGGTGGAAAGAAAGGCTCAACGCTCTGGCTAACGACAGCCACAAAACAAGGCACGGTGGTGACTAAGAAAAGGAAGGAAAAAAAAGAAAGAGCTACATGAAAAGGAAGGTACATGAACAAGGGGGGCTGGGGGGGGGGGGGGGGGCGGGGCAGCGACCACAGATCCTTAAAAGCATGCTTTTAAAAAGCGCTTTCCTCCCATCTTACCGTCGGCGCATCGGGCCGAGCCATATCGCTCACGAAGATAGCATGTGCCGGCAGACGGGAGAAAGAGAACGGGCATTTCTTTCCGTTTTTATTTTTTGTAATTTCTTTTAGGGGGGGGGGGGTGGCGAGATTCCCGTCGTCCGTCTTTCTCAGAGTGCAAGCTCGCAGCGATGCGAAAGCTTGGGCAAAGCGTGCTCCAGAGTGCATGCAGGTCCTGTTTCCCGTGATGTACTGCTGTTCCTACATGCACTCGATACACCAGCGCTTTCTTGCCTTCTTTCTTTCGTTCTTTCTTTCCCGCGGCCCGTATTCTCTCTGTGCTTCATTCCAACCATCCACCCTGCATACATCCATCCCGCAATCTCGAATCGGCCTCCACTCGCCGTTCCTGAGCTCCGTCTCGAGGCTGGCACAGATTGCCGGCCATAAGACCGGATAAGTTAACGCAACCGCGCGAGGCACACGAAGTGGCGAGTATACGGGGGGATTCGTGGTCTCGTGCCCGCGATTCCCAGGTGCGCATGCGCGCGCATCCGCCCGCAGCTTGCTTCTCTTCTGTACAGCTCTCTTACGAGCGTCGAAGCTGCATCCTGTAGAGTGCGTTTCGCCCACGCGCACTCGCCCACCCACGTGCCCTTTTGAACGGCCGCTGTTGTTAGACTGCATGCTCGCGCTCCCGCCTAGTCCTTGCGGCACATACAACGCAAGAGTGCGAAGACCACATTGACTATACATGAGCTTCGGCACGCGCCTCGTGTCTTCTTTTTAAATGGCAGAGATTGCGCGCAATCTTGGAACATGCTTCTTGTCGGGGGCTTGTTACACTGTTTCACAGAAAGTTGTATCGTTCGATCCCGCGTACGAAAGGGAGGATGGTTTTGAATGGAGGCGGATGTATAGCATAGACTTGCTTTTGGTGTATTGACATCCCCTTCGAAAACGGGGAGAACGATATATAACCAGCTAGCTTGCTTGCACTAATCAGGTATTGTATGCATGCATAGCATAAGCATCAGATTGAGCCGCCTGCGTGCCGCCTTGCGGCAGAGTTAAAAAAAAAAAAAAAAGAATAGGCCTAGACTCTAGATGATTTGTAAATGTCTCCAAACGGTAACGATTGTAAAAAGGAGAGAAGGATAAATGAAAGGCAGGGGTGTTAACCTGGGCGGAGCCCGGTTGGCTACCCTGCCCTGGGAGAAGGGGGATACGGAGGAAAGATTAATCAGGGTTACAGAATGGCTGCCAAGAGAAGGGAAACGCACTCGAGGACGGCAGAACACTTGGTGGCGTGACTAGTTGGAATCGGTTGGTGCAGGACATGGTTCATTGGAGATCACAGGGGGGAGGCCTTCGTCGTGCAGTGGACATACAATTGGACGATGACGATGACGACGACGACGAGAAAGTTGACTGGTGATGTGGCCGACGTAGCGACAATAATCACGCCAGTCGGCCACCGTTGAGCGCCCCCTCCCCAATCGGGGACGACTCGAACCAGAATCGCCATGCAATAAAGAGTTGTTCCTTCTGTATTGCAGACGGCCCCTCAGTCCGGTAGCCTTCAATATTCCCAGCAGCGCTTTTACGGCATCTCGCAGCTGAGATATGCGAGGCCAAGGTACCATGATCGTGTCCAAGGAGAAATGTGAATGGGAAAGCACGCGGTAGATGAGAGGCTGACTGTCTCGAGACATGTGGTTAAGCAACTTGGACAACCCAACTTCCCACATACCACGCACACGCAACAGACACGCAGACATACCAACTCTACAGCAAAAAGAAAAACCAATGTAAATATGACAAATGGTCTGGAAGAACCGTTATGAGTTATGAGTAATAGAAGTTCCTGTTCACCGTGCAATAAGAACACCATCATACAAATCAAGCCAATTAGCTTGTTGTCCACAAGGAAATCTCGAAGGGCCCTTAAGGCACACCTCTGTTTGGCAGGCCACGACCACGGGCGAAGTATTTTGGTTATAAAGAAATCGCGCCTCTCTAAGTACCGCAAGTCATGCATGTGCAGTATACGTTTTCTACACGAAGTTGTCCAGTTGCGCGTTCTGTGATGCTGTTGTCCCTATATATATGCACCGAGCGTCTAGTGAGCGCGGTTGTCGCACTCAATCCAGTACTTTAGCTTAATCACGGAACTGTGTGCCTGTGCGTGTTCTTGTACTACCTACAGTGCATGAACCCAGCACGTGCAAGAAACCAGCACCTCCGTACGGAGGTACTGGGTTCGGCCCTCACCGGTGGCCAGTTGGTTTTACTTCCCCTTTACCTTTTCATTTAATGTGAGTACGAAACTTACCTAACACTCATTCCTTCATAGACAACTTACTTACATTTCTATAAATAAAACACGAATTACATTACTTATGTTTTCCTTCGATTCAGTTGCCCTTAGCTCCTTCTTCGTTTTAAGTATGCTGTATAGTATAAGGCGATATTCGTCTCTGCAGATGGAGCCTGCTGCTCTTTCTTCTCTGACGGAATAATTGTGCTCAAAACTATGAAAATTATATTTAAAAGAAAATAATTATAAAGAAGTGCACTAACGTCAGGTCACTTCAAATGCTCAAGTACATAACGTATACGTTGATGGAGAGTTCCCAAAATATGTTCCTTGAGACGTGCAAACATTGTCCCTCCTGTACCGCCATTCGAAGCAAAACGATGTTATTTCTTTACATCTATCATTCCTTTCTTTTCTTTTTTTTTCTCTCAGCTCTCGTGCCTCCCTTTTTCTCTTCCCCAGTAAAGAGCAGCATACCGGAGATGTCCTCAGGCTAACCTCCCTGTAGTTACATTTGGCTCTCTCTTTTCCCAAGTACAATACTCGCGAACACAGATACAAGAGCTACGGAAAAAGCGAACACGCAAGGAAACACATGGAAACAGGAATATGCGCGAGTTAAGAAGAAAATAATTACGCCCACAGAAGCAACATATTCATCATACGATTAAGTAAGTTCGATATTCCCGATAGCGTTAATGCCTTGTTCGCGTTTCTCGTGCGCGGACATGTTTCGACATCGGAGAAATAAACAACCGGTGCGAGCAGCGAAGAACGTGATTAATGTTCGGTCGTATCTCCCATCTATCTATCTTTACATCTATCTGCAATGGCCAGAAGTCTCGGTGCGAAGAAAAGCTTTATTAATCGACGGAAGTGTATCGCAGATGCACCTGGGTTGGTTGTCCTTCCCCCCCCCCCTTGCCCCTTCCTCTTGCACACACACACACACACACACACACACACACACACACACACACACACACACACACACACACACACACACACACACACACACACACACACACAAACAAACAAACAAACACGTTTTTCTTTTGATTTCTTCAAGACCTTTCGATACGCAGGTGTGAAATATACCAACTTCGCTACGCACGCAGGTGTCTACGCCCGACGGTCTTGAGATGTCCACAGGACGAGCCCACGGGTCCATGAAAAATGTACCGGATTGTGGATCCGCTGTTTGCGAAACTTGGAAAAGCAAACCCGAACACCCTCGACGCAACATGTGGTACGTGCAAGCTATGTGCGCACAAATACTTAAACGACAGATTCGGACAGGCTTTCCCACGCTAGTATATTGCTACATGCTATGTTGCGTGCGTCTTTTGGACGATGCGCGCGGGCGTACCGACGATGAAGACGAACTGCTCCTGGGGCTCGAGGTGTCGGTGGAACTGGACAGCGCTGCAGTTGTTTATTTGCAAATATACATTGTAAATTGCCTTCAGCGTTTCATCCCTCGTTCGCGTAACATTTTGGTGGTGGTGCGGGGTATCGACCGATCCCCGTACCTCTCGCCAAGGATACGCCGTATCCCTGGCGCAACAGGTGATCGCCGGAGCCGAAAGTGATGTCACCGCCTCTGGGACCCCGGACTGAGGGCTCCACCCACCACGGAGATCCACCCATCTCTGTGTCCCACCGAAATCAAATACCTTAAAACCCCTTAAACTTCGTAAAGTAGTGCCACGCTTTGAAGAATGCCGCCTCCTCCTCGCGCGCTCTGGCCGAGGCCACCGCCGCGTCGCTATTGGACGAATAGCATCACGTGGGCCCTCGCGCCTTGCTTCAGCGCCATTTTTACTCGAGAAGCGCGTGCGGAGTGGCGAGGAGCGCGTGTTGGCGCCCTTGCTACGGTCGAGCAGTGTAGGTGGCGCGACGGTCGAGGAGGGAGCATGAAAGAGAGGAGAAACGAGGAGGAGTGAAGGCGGAGGAGGAGTGTCGCTACTTTACGAAGTTTAAGGGGGTTTAAAACACCTCTCCCTCGCTCTCTCTCTCGGCGCAACAGACCCAAGTGAACCGAAAAAAAAAGAACACGAAAAAAAAAATGAATTGTGCGCACATGAACATGTTACGCAGGTTTTAACACGGCGACTTTAATGGCGGACCGATATGTGAACAGTGATCAATGCGGAAGGCTTTTCCAGCTCCACGACACGTCCACACCCGCCACGGTGACTCGGTGCATGGCTTTGACGTTCACGCGCTGAACGCGTGAACCCCAGCTGATCAGTATAACGTGTGTGCAAGCTAATGTTAACAAACCAAGGTGTTCAATGAAAAAAAAAAAAAAAGAAACACTTAGAAACACGGTGCAAGATATAATTTTGAGAGCTATAGCGTTCGTTCGTCAGAGGTTTAACGACGGAACACCGTAGGTTTTAAAATCGTACCTTGAGCAGTGTTTTGTTTAGTTGTTTCTTTTTATTATTAGTTGAACAGCTTCGCTAACGTTAGCTGGGGCACCCTATATACAGGGTGATCATTTCTGAGTTTCATGGAATTCCTTAAGATCGCCTGTGGCAGATAGCATAATTAATGTTCTTGAGCTGGATTATTCGAAGAGGCGGACAATACTTGCACGATACATTGAACAAACATGAACTAATTAACAAATATATCTAATTAACTTATTAATTACTTTAGTGCACATATTGCAATTAACGCCGGTGAACCTGCAAGGCATAACCGCTTGAAATGAATTTCCGGGATGACACCAGTTTCGAAAATTTTTTTCCCAAAATATAGGAAGAAATACACGGGCGTTCCGGTTACTTTCGTGCTTTAATGCTTAAAAGAGCGTTGCGTGAAATAAAGGTAAGTGGAACAGCAGTGCATTTTTACGGCAAGTTTCGCTGCGCTTATCTCAAAACAGGTGCTTGTTTCCGAATTTGGTCCAAGTCGATGCACCTTGAGAAATTACTGGCTTCAATTCGTGTATCGCGATATGTGTGCGAAAGCATTTACCTGAAATGTTCATTAGTAAATGATTGTTAATTAACCAATTATGCCCATTGATTTCCCGTGTAAGTAACGCATGCCCCTTCGAGTATTCCAGCCCAATAAGTAAAATTGTGCTAAATGTCTCAGGCAACGTTTTTTTTTTTAACTGTTAACCTTACAATTAACCACCCGGTATACCAGAGCTCCTTATTAGTATGGTCACTCAGTCCAAGCGTCATTGTGGAACGTCGATCATTCAGAACCCATCAATGGGTCGGAAAGGAAATAGGGGAGGCTGACCAAACTGTACCTGCGTTTACGTCAACCAGATAGAGTCGGGTCGAGCCCGCTCCCGGGGCCGAAGTGAGGTCGCCGCGTCAGTCTAAACGAAAGCGGGTCGGATTGCGCGAGCGTTTAAGACAAGTTCTGTCAACCCGCCTGTAGGGTATGTGTTGGGTGTGTTGACTTTGGTTTCACGTAAACGCGGTTTGGTAGGACCGGCGCCAAATCGTCTTCCGACTCAACCCGCCGGCATCGCGTTCATGCAAACGAAGGTCGTTAAACTGCAGGCGGAAGAATGAGGGTAGTGAAAGGTGACATACAGAAAGGAACGAGTCCGGGCGGTGCTAACTTGCGGTATATGAAGCCGACGAAGTCGGGCTGAGTCGCCTTGTCGGGTCGAATTGCGGTCGCCTGGTTCATGTAAACGCGCTAGCGCGTCACCGTGAAAATGCGTGGGAACGGACTGGAGCGCTCATCCCGCGGCTGCTGTCCATCCCGACAGCTGAGTATGCGGAGGTGCGACGTCGAGACTCGCTCGACCGGCTTGAGAAAATCCGTACAGCGGGTCGCGGTTTCATTATTCCCCAAGCTCTAATTCAACCCACGAACTTCGGCTTCGCGTATTAAACGATCCTACGCACTAACACGAAACCACGACAGACAACACAGAGTCAATCAAAGACGCTCGCACAACCAGTGGTCCCGAGAAAAACGCGCCAGTTACATTTTTTAACGCACGCGTGCTGAAGAGGGGCGAGGTCGTTGCTCGAGTCCACATCTCAATCGCCATAATTAATTCGAATGGACGTCACGTGATAACGTAATCGCAGCAACCACCGCTTTAGCGCCTCTGTATGGGCCGGTGGGAACCTGCGTCTCTATCTCTTCCGGTTGCGGAAGCCGCGAAAGGTGATCTAGTTAGGCGTCCTCGATGTCACGTACAAGCTATCCATGAGCAATTTCGAGCGATACGGTTAGCGCTGCCTATATTTTTTTTTTTTTTTCTTCCTCGATAATGCGGCAAGGCAATCGCACGGCCGTGCTTTTCAGCCAGCAGTACAGGTTTAAAGTGGCGCCGGACAACTTACATTTGACCGGAAAATCGCTAAAGAAGGATGTCGGGAAGGAGGAAACGTGATTTTCGGCTGAACTTTGTTTTAATTTGTAGTATAGAACGCCGAACCTTCTGACGCGTTCGAGAAAAAGAAAGAAACGCGTCACAAAAAATTCACCGGCCGTTGCGGCTTAAACGCGTCCGGCAAGGAAGATTACGGCAAATTATGCGCGTCCGCCTTGCGCTCGGGGGGGGGGGGGGGGGGGGGGGGGGGGGGGGGGGGTTGGCACGCAAGATAAACCGGACACGAGGAGTGCGACGCCATCACGAAATTCAAATCTCGCAACTCGAGCACGCGCGCGCTCTCGCGGTTGCTTCACAAATTATGACGCGTTTGTCTCAAGCTTCACGCGAGGGAGTGAGATGAGAGAGAGGGTGTAATATTGAGGGGGAAGGGTATAAACTTCTACCAACACGGATCGCGGATAGAAAAAGAAAAGTCGTATATTACACTACCCTGACCGTCAAAACAGGAAAACAAGAACACCGTTTACATCTCTCGAGGAAAGAATAAAAGAACTGGTTTAGAACAGGGCTCTACTACACATGGAATTCATAAAAAAGAACCCGGCTGTCTTCCTTTTTTTCTATTAGAGAAAGCCCCCAAAAGGAAAGAGTAGAGACGAAGACGACTCCAGCGCCCTCTCTCATCACTTTCTCTCCGCCGCGTCGGGGGGAGATTCTGTCCACGTGCGGAGGACCTGTCCTACAGGTACGATTCGCGCCTTCTGACGTGTCGCGAAAGATGGCCCCAAAGGGAGGCTGCGATTAGAGCGACAAATAACGAAAGCGAGCAAAAAGAAAAAGAAAGGATTAAGCGCTCGCACGCACACACACATATGCCGAACCTCGCGGCGGGCGCGCAGCGCGATAATTGACAGGACGGGTCATGGCACCGCACCGCCAGCCGCTTTATTTTAATCTCTCTCTCTCCCGGTCGACCCCCCTCCCGTAGCTGTAGGCGCGAAAGAAAAGGCGCCGGGAAAATTAATGCGCGGGGCGGGGATAGATATAAATCGATCAGAGATGACCAGCCCCCGTAGCTGCAGAGATAAAGGCATAATCCATCAGCGGGGGCCCAAGGGCAATGAATATCAAGACGAGCGGTTCGCTTCTTCTTCTTCGACGGAGGGAAAGGTGTAGTACCACGCGCGTTGCGTTCGCCCCCTCTTCTTCATCTGCAGCGCGGACTGGCTGTAAGACGCACACACGCAGACGGGCGAAAGGGCGGCATCGTCGGTTGAAATAAAGAACCCCCCCCCCCCCCCCATCCCTTCCTAAACTCACCCCCCTGCCTGTCTCTTCGCTGGCAGGCGAGATAATAATCGCGCCAGATAAGAAGCGGCAGCAAGTGTAAGTTCAAGCCCGCGCGCGAGGAAAAACGAAGCGGAAGGGGGCAGGGGAGGGGAGTATAAAAGAAAAGAAGGGGGTGGCAGGGACTCGCGCAGAGAACCAGTTCGGAGCGCGGTTCGGTTCGGTACTTTGGAAGGTGGTGGTGGCGGCGGCGGCGGCGGGTGGCAGACAACAGGAGCGATGAGACAGCTGTGCGCGCCGACGTCGTCCTCGTCCGTACGGGGGGGGGCGGCACTGCAGGTTTCGGCGTGTCCGGTGGCACCCTCTGTCGGCGCGCGACTGAGGTGATCCGGCCATTAATGCCAGTCTCCGTGGGCCAGCGAGAGAGATGGAAGACGTGGAACAGTGCAAACCCGCGTGGGTTTCCAGAAGTGTGCCCGCGCGGTATCCGCGGGGACGTAAAAGAGAAAGGCGATCGAAAGCCACACGCGGCAGAGCTTTTTTCTTTCCTTTCTCCTGGACGACTTTGCGAGCATGCTCGCGCTGCTGCCGGCGGCGTGACGAAGCGATTAAACGTTACTGCCGCCTCTATTTTCGTTTACGATCCCGGGAGCGCCGCTCGTCCAAGTCACTGCACGAGCCTGATTCGTACGTCTCGCCTTTACTTTGTGGTTCGCGGTCGGTCTCGCTCGCTAGCGAAGCCTTCGATCGCTTCGGTGCAGCGAAGCGGAAAGTGTGGCGATGCTGACGACGATGGGGTATCGCGCCACCTCTAAAGACCATTCCAAGCTGCCGATGCGAAAACTAGATTCGGGGGATGAAAATAGGCCACACTATAGTCAGAATTCAAAGGGCTGATTGTGCGACATCCATCTGCAGCACAGTCATTTATAAGCCTTTACGGGTGGCCGTCAGTACAAAACCACACACCGCACAGTTTTAAGTTCCACCGCCCCCACTTTTGCATGTGTCGGCTTGAAAGACGGCAACCATGACGTAATAACTCTGGTAACCATACTTGTCAAACTTACTGCGATTAGATTCGCTCAAGTTGCCATATGTAGGGATGGATGGTCACGAACTCCATACGCACAACTCGTTTGAAGTCTGTGTGACCCGCTGCGCTGCAGAATAGCGAGCATGACGTCGTCGTCGCCGTTTCAGAGACATGACTTGGCCTCCATTTTTTTTCTTTTTTTCTTTTCTCGTGCATGGTATTTCATAAAATTATTCGCGCATACAGAGTCGACTCGACAGAAAAGGTTTAATTGGCGCAGACAAATGGTATAGTGCGAAGATGACGCCAGCCTACACGAGATCGCAAGAAGACGAATTAAAAGCGTTCATGTGGGCAACACGTCAGCGAACACACCCAGACGATGCGGCATGAGCCAGTGAACACAGCGTTCCGGATTCCCATACATGCATATTTTTTTTTTTTTTTTGTAAGAGTAGGGAAGTGTCTCCAACATGACCCTCTCTTGCTTCGGTTGACCCCGTGTAGTGCCTTCAAGTTTCATAATCTCATGACAACACCTATTTCTCTGCCGCTTTCGGCTGCGCTGCACTTGCCTTGATACCGATTATGTGACTCTTATAGATCATCGGTTACCTGCCCCGCACATATTACTGGACCAGCCTAACTTTATGTCTTCCTCTGAATCTTAACTAAAGAACAGCGGCTCTGTCCGTTTGCTCTCTGATCCGCACCGCTATCTCGCTCTCTCAGTGTTACGCCCAACAAGATGTCATCCCATCACTCACTCCGCGGTCCGTATAGCTCCTTCCCAAGTCCCTTTGTTAACCTAAAAGTTCCGGCTCCATATTTTCGTACCAGCAGAAAGGAATTACTCGAGACGTGTGCTCCGGCATACGTTTCCAATATTTGCATACAGTTGACCGCATAATACGGTCAACGGTAATGCGTACACGTCCGCGGCTAGAAGTGCCGAGCATATCGAGCCGAAGTTCTCCTTACAAGCGCGACTACGTTCTACCCTCGTCGAGTAAAGCCTACACGGGGCTGCACAGAACTGAGCACGCTGTGGGGGGAACACGAACTTGATGTATCCGTTCGGTTTTAAGTCGAGGGTGACCGCGATTTATAGCGCAGGCGTTATTACCCAAGTTGTTCCTCGCTCGCCCGGCAGCAAAACTTGTTCGTGTTACAACGTCCACTAGACACGAGGTGGGAGGAAAAATTCGTGCGTGCAAGAGATAGTGACGTCATCCCAACAACGCTCACACGCTCGTATAAGTTCATGTCCCGGATGAGGAACGAGACGCAATCCGCGTGCGCAGACGCCACATATGGCGCCCGGTGGAGGATAAAACGAGAAGGAGAAGAGGCAGAGAGGCTTAAGGAAATAAATGAAAAAGAAGAAAGAAAACAAAAGGAAAGCAACCTATTTGAGCTGTGTAAGCTTCTACAATAAAAAAAAAAAACATTAATTAACGTGCAGGCGTAAGCGAAGAAGTTGTGTTACATCACTTCGTGAGACTGCAAGATAAAAAAAAAATCACCGCCCAAGCACTCCGTACGGATGCTTAACCAGCGAAGCTGCAACGTGCGGCCCCGCTGTTTATCACTGGGTAAATCCCGACGGTTTATGAAATAACGGCTTGGTAGGCTGCCGGATCCTTGGCACACAGTTGCTGCTTGCGCTCGCCTCCACGAGCCTATCGGCACGGCGTAGACGAGCTCGTTCCCGGTTCTGCTCGCGGCGTTGCTGATCGAAAGCTGCCTGCTCCTGCCTTTCGGGAGAGAAGCTGCTGCTCGCGCGCTCGGCTGCGACGGAGACCAACGACATCACTACTGGCGCAGCCAATCTCGCGCCTCTCTCATTTTCTTTCTTTTTCGCGCATGCGCATGGAGTTGCGCCGGAGGAGTTTTCGGCGTACAGGCGACGGACGGACGGACAAATTGGCTGCCATATCCAGCTTCGCTGTACGAAGAAAAAAAAGACACCTGGAGAAGGGAGACAAGGGTGTGTTCCAATTACGGCCAGCATCGGCGACAGCCTACGTGTAGACAGCTAAGGAGACACCTTCGAGCCCGGGTAGCGGAACGTGTCTAGATACGTCTAGAAGACGTCTCTGCGACGCGACGTACATTTTGCGGCGACAAGAACAATACATGGTGGGATATATATATATATATATATATATATATATAATTAAATTCCTGGCTCTTGCGCGTCAAAACCGCGATATGATTATGGGGCATGCCGTAGTGAGGGACTCCGGATGCTTTTTGGCCACCTGGAGTTCCTTAACGTGCACCTGAATGCACGATACACGGGCGTTGTGGCATTTCACTCCCCATCGAAATGTGTCCGCGCCGTGGCCGGGATTCGATCGCGCGTCCTCGGGCTTAGCAAGCGCAACGCCTTAGTCACTAGACGCAACCACGGCGGGTCCCATGGTGGTAAGTATACGCGAAAATTAACGGGGGCATAAGAACATTGAAACAGGAAGCACAAGCACCTGAGCTTCTTGTTTCAATTTTCCCGCCTCTCTGTTAATTTTGCGCCGTATACCTGCCTCCACGAATTCGTACCGACTATAGCTCGATCAAGTTGCCTCACAACAAAAAGCTATGAAAATCACACATTATCTCTGTATTCTAACTATATCAGTGTGCGAACCTGTGAAAACCCCAACGTAACTTGCATTAAACGCCAAGAAAAGCGTGACTACATTTTTTTTTTTTTTTTTTTTTTTTTTTTTTGCGCGCTGGCGGCTTTCCCGTCGAGTTTCAAAGCCTTTTGCTCAGCCACCATCTTGTTTGGACAGTAAAGTAGCTTGCATCATTTTTGACTTTAATGCTGTGTTCGCGAAGCTGTGTATTTTGACGTCTTCGTGAGAACTGGAACCAAACTTTAGATGGCCGCTGTCAGATAAGCCGTCTACTTTACCGTCTACGACGAGTATTGGACCACAGCCTAGGAATGAAGAGCCAGTATGGTATAGGCTTCGCACATTTTGACCGCGATGCCAAAGTTTAACCTCGACGCAACTTTCAAGATGAAGCAAGGACATAAGACATATCAGTGCCAATAGGTAAATAACGCCGGAATGCGGTGGTGCGTCCTTAAAAAGAAATCGTTAGCAAAATCTATGTTATTAGTGCTCGAATAACGAAATTTCCCAACTGAAGTTGAAGTGCATTCAATGTTCAAAAAGGAAAAGCTTCGGATATGAAATACAACGCGGAATGTCTTATTGATAAACAATGTGAAAAATAAAGCTTCTGCGGAGTGCGTTCGGCAAAATAAATGAAGAAAGAAGGCTTGTTTACACACTTTCACACAGGTAATACCTTTCAGTTGTTGGTGATGTTTTGAAGCAACAGCAACCTAGCGCTGGACGACTGGTCAAGTGAGGAGCATTAAGTGAGACGCAATTGAAAGGTGACCGTATTAGGCGTTAATTCACAATGAAAGCAATGAAACACGGAAACAACACGTCACCGCACGCACGCAGAATGCTGCTGTGTTCGTCGAAAGAGCAAATCAGAATGCACAGCGGCGCCACTCGTTTAAAAGGATGCGAACGCGCTGATATTATTCAAACAAAATACACTTATTTGACTAAATAGCTGACTAAAGGCGAGTCGTCCTTATTGATTGCCTGCAATATATATATATATGTACATATATATATATATATATATATATATATATATATATATATATATATTAGCGAACTCCTCGTTTTTTACGAAGACTGCGCAGCAACTGAGGCTCCACCTGCAGTGTAGAATCGTTCGGAAGTCACCATTTGCATCTGCTTTCCTCACTGCAAGCTCTGAGAAGTGTTATCTTCTATATCGACTTCAAACAAAAAATTGGCCAATTTGAAAAGTGAGTTCTCTAATCGCATATAGGTATTGAACAGCAAAAACTAATCAATTCTTAGTTCTTTATTTGGCATATTCGCACACCCCTCTAATGATTTAGCGCGAATGCGTGGGGAGGAAGTCAGTTCCGTTTTACGTACTGTACAACGCAAAAACACTTCAGGAGGGTTCAAGGTATTGGAGAGGACCTCAACACAGGAAGTTCTGGGTTCAAAAACATCTGTCATGTTAAAGAAAGAAATCCTTGCACTAGCAAAAAGCCAGTCAATTAATTAATTTATTTATTTTCAATAATGCCAGTCCCATCAGGGACCATAACAGGTGGGCATACAAAAGTGAAATACATCGTAATAGAATTATAAAATAAGTATATAGTATAGTGTAGTATATATAGTATAGTAGTATATAATATAGTAATAATAAAATAATTAATAGACACATACCGACGAAGAAATCCTTGGTCAAGGTTGAAGTTATTATGTTTTATTAATAATTCGTGGATAGATATATCTGGTATTTCAGCGAACACTTTCAAAAATGTTTAAAGGTTGCCTGTGGCTGACAGCACAATTCTAGTTGATGAACTCGAAGAGGCGAACATTAATCGCCCCCCCCCCCCAAAAAAAAAAAAAAAAAATTGAAATGCATAATCGACGAATTAACAAGAAATCACCAATGATGTTTTAAACTGATTACCTTACGGCCCATATTGCAATCAACAAATTCTAGCCACGGAGTTCGCAAGGCGGAATCACTTGGAAGGAATTCTCAGGATGACCCCAGTTTCGAGACAATAATTCCCGAAGATTGCGAAGAAATGCATTGGAGTGCCGGTTACTTTCCTAACGAAACGTCGCTTCATGCACTGAAGCACAAAGGTAAGTGGAACGCCAATGCATATTACCGCAAAGGACGGAATTTTGATGAAATATTTATTTGTGCGTACAAATAACGTTTCGCTGTTTCTTAAACATCCGTTTGTATTTTTTTTTTTTTTTTGCCGAAAGCTGCAAACACACACAATGCTCTTCAGAAACTTATGAACGTCACTTCTGCAAGGGCGAAAGGCAAGCGGGCCTTTTATTCCCCCCCCCCCCCCCCCCCCCCCTCGAACAACCGCGGCGTGCCTACCTTATAGACAGCGCGCGAAATTCGAGGAGTACGCTCGCCCACTGCGATTAAAGTCGCCGCTGTCCGGGAGGCCACGAACATCAAAGCAAAATAAAGGCGGGGAGATCCACCGCCGACCCTGAGACGGCGTAGGAGCAGACGTTCTCTCGCGCAAGATCCGAAACGTCGCGGTCTCCGTCGCATGGGGCAGATGACGTGCAGCCACACAGACGAGAGAGAGAGAGAGAGAGAGAGAGGCGTCCCTTTGGGTAACGCCTCGGAAATTAGGAGCGGCTTGGCGTTTGTACTTGCTCCCCTTTCCCACCAATTTCCTCCTCTTCGTATTTTAAGTCCAGCTCATAAGGCAGGAAAGAAGGTTACGAGCATCAATTTCATTCTCTCAACTTTTCTTTTTTCGACGGACAGGACACGTCTCTTACTTCCGTCTAACTTCTTTCCCACCGCCACCACCATCTCTCTCTCTCTCTCCATCCACGTGCTGCATGGTGGATGGAGAGAGAGAGTTCCCTCTTCCTGTCCTCTCTGCATCACCGAGGGCAAAAAAAAAAAAGGGAAATAAACCTGACGCCCTCACCGTTTCCCTCGCACTCCACGCCCTCTTTCACGCCTGGCGTCTGTCGCCTCCACCCTCTCACGCTTTAGGACGTCTTGCGCACCCCCCGAGCTTCCCTTTCTCTGACATCCCCCCTCCCCCTCGTTCATTGCAGGCACAAACGCCGGTGGTACCAGACGAAGCGATGCTATATCCGTGCGTGTCTCTATGCCAGGCCGCCCATGTTCTCGAGATGGAGAATGATATAGGAGGGGCATGCAACCGATCGCGAACTACGTATAGCGTGTCATTAACTCCATGCAGCGCAGTGAACGCTACGGGTGGCACCAGCCAATCGAAAAATACACCCAGGAGAAGGGTTCCTGCGTTGTCAACCTCTGACGGCCATCCGCGCGACTCCGGCTGAGTGGAAGCTTCACGGGAAGATCAGCAGCGCACAATGGCCGTGAGATCCCCCCCCCCCCCACCACCCCCTTTCTCTGGAACACGTCGCCAGGTCTCGCCAAGTGAATGGGCCAAGACGAGTCGCAGGCTACGCAGCACTGCACGCAATTGTTGAGGCGCAGCGTACATGTCCGAGTTTCGGCTGCGCCCGAAGGAAGTTCCCACGTCGCCCCATAGCCACTCACACAAATGGAGCGCACGCATAAAGTTATGCGCGAGCTCATGCAAATAAAAAAAAATCAATGCGCATGCACGTGCATAAAACCGTTTTCTTTAATAAAGCTTGCTGTTCTCCGGCTATACAGTTGGTCACAAAAGTTTCCGGGACACCGAATTTGTGAGAAAACTGAATTTTCGCAGAGCTTGGAAACATATCCTCGAATTCAGTTTCTGTGAGTATACCAGTAGCTTCTGCAACATACGCAGTGATTCATTAAATCAGATGCGCCACGTCTTAAGAGAGGAGAAATTGACATTTTTCAAACAAAACGCGTCTCTTAAAACTTTTGTTGCCGACTGTAAGTGTATGCGCATATTGTACGGAATGACGAATACTGGACATTTGCAGTAGATTCAGACGCGTCGACGCTAAACGTTCGTCATCATGTGTGTTTGCGTGTGTCCGCATTTTCTGTTATATGCGAGGCTTAGACGAATGAGCACCTTAAATTATTTAAACAACTTATTGGGCAAATTGGAAGTTCTTCAGCATGCTTTTTTCTACATAACTTCGCCTCGCTCACTGTACGTTCCCAACACTTATAAAGGACTTGGATTCCTGAAAAACAAAAACAAAAAAGAAACGGCCCGTTTATTTTATGTCGCGCAACCAGTCAAGCACCACTCGGTCTACCTCTTCATCTGACCTAACTTAATTGACCTTAACCACACCGGAATTGTCCACCTGTGACATTGACCACACCATCGACTGCATCACACCATTTTCTGGCTTTCCCTGGCCTTTGTGCCAGAAAACCCTATTTATCACCATCATCATTACCCCATCCTCCTTGAATAGGTGGTACATACGCCGAAAAAAAATTACGCTCTGGGGTTTCACGCCCCAAAACCACGATATCATTATGAGGCACACCGTATTGGGGGACTCTGGATTAACTTCCACCACTTGGGGTTCTTTAATGTACAGCCAATGCACGGTACACGGGCTTTTTCTTTCTTTGTTTATTTTATTTCGCCCCCATCAAAATGCGGTGGTCGCGGTCGGCATTTGATTCCACAACCTCGTGTTTAGCAGCGGAGTGCCAAAGTGACTAAGCAACCGCGGCACGTGGTACAGACGTGATGGCCACTCGAGACGAGATGTGCTGATGAGCAAGGAGAACGTGGTCGTCACCCAGTGTGCACGTCTTGAATGGTCGCACCTGTTGCACGCTCAGAACAATGACACGAATTTCCGTGGCTAGAGTCAACTCCATTTGATTGAATACAGGGTGACGAGCGTCCTTTGCGGACGCACACATCAACTTAGAATTCTCCGCTTTATTTGCACACCTGCTGCTGTGATAGACGTGCCATATTTCGATATTTAGCTTTCATTGCAGGATGCATTTTAATAGGTTTCATTCCTTCACTTGTCAAAAAGGCCGCAACGGAACGTTTTCTTCTTATTTGGAGCACGTCTCAAGCGGGGTGGCCATCTTGAGAACGAAACTACGACGACATTTGTTCAACCAAGCAATTTTGTCGCATACATGCATACATACAAAAAATTGGAGTCCTTTATTTCATAAAAATATTACAGATCCCCCCATGTATTGCATACATGCATGCATGTGTGCATTATTATGTTTAAGGAAATGAAATTAACGGGAAGAAATGCGAGAACGAAAGGCCACGAAACACTCCGCATTACTTGGTGACGTTCTTCTTTTCCTGAGTTACTGAGTTACAACAGAAAGAGAACAATAAATCTACAGCAACAGCCGATGAATCAGCCATCACAAGCTTTCTGAAAGTGCCATTTATGAGTGTAGGGTATATCTGCCCAATTCCGGTTTTGAATAACCATCTCTATAAGCCGGAACTGCCCCATACAAGGTCAGACTGTAAAGACTTATTCCTCGGAGATTCGACGTTCACAGTGCCGGGAACAGTGCAGAAACTCGACACTTACGTGAGGCGATAATGGCATCCGTCGATGCATCATCACGTCCCGGTTTCTTACGTCACATCTGACAACGACCAGCGCGCGCAGCGTAGGAAATGCGCAGCCGCCTATACACGACAGCGTGACCAAGTGTTGCAATGTGCAATGTGTGAGGCAGTGATATTTTTTTTTAATTGCCAATCGGTTGTGTCGAGACCATCGATCTCCTTTCGTGGGACTGAGCTCAGTTTGGCGCCCCGAGAGTAACCACCTGCTTTCGGTGTTGTCCCGTGGTTTCCCACCCTGAGAACTGACTACGGCGAATGCTGCTTGGCTTCAGTGACCTTAACATCAGGCGCATTCTGCATCAGAGACTCGAGTGACAGTATACGATTCGAATGGTACCCACGGGGTAGTAGTACCCTAGTACCCTTTTTGGGGCACTGTTTGCTTTTCGCGATATCTTTTGCATGATACGATCATCGCTCACCAACTAACTCAACCTTTGTGTTCTACTACAGAGTAGTACTACACGCGAGTACCCTACGAGTACCTAGGGTACTCTGCGAGTACTCTAGTACGGGTACGAGTACCCTAGTACTCTACACCCTATAGCCACAGGTACTCGCCAGGGTACCTACGGTAATCGTACGGCCCCCTGCGAGCATCTACGAATGCAAGCCGAGCGACCCCGCGCACCATTACTGCACCACCAACGTTCTCAGAGAGCTACTCCAGCGGATCCATCCAGGCACGAAGCTATAGCCCACACCCACGGCTTTCCACGCGGGTATACTGCACGCACCGCGCGAGCGTCTCTCTCTCGCATCCACGTCGAACGAGAAAAGAAAAGGGGGGCGACGCCGAGACTGGGTGGGAAAAGCGCTCGGAGCAAATGGACGAGCAGGCAGGGGAGGACGACCAGCGGGGATGGGGGGCTTCGTTTAATGAACCTGTATGCATTTCGCGCCGCCGCCGCGACCGGACACACGCGCGCGGAGCCATGAGACCGACGAAGCCTTTGGCGTCTTCAACCTCGGCGGGCTCCAGGCGTCAACAAATGGTCCTCGCACGACCGGTGCGCGCTAATGTTGCTGAATTAGCGGGAGCACTTTTTGCAGTCCCCCGCGGAGAGACAGAGAGGAGGAAAGACAAAAAAAAAAGAATTCTAGAGAAAGAAGAGCGGTTTGGCGTAGGAAGCAAAATGATCGTTATGAAAGGAAGAGTCGCCTGAGCGGTGTCGTCTCTCTCTCTCTCTCTCTCCACCCCACGTCTCGCTCTCGACCACCAGTGGAAACAGCTGTGCAGCAGGAACAGACCAACCACGAACGAAAAGACCTGCCCCCCCCCCCTCTCCCCCAGTCCTGCGTGGTCTATACGGAAAGGCAGAAAGAATGACAAGGAGGAAGCGTTTTGTACACTCGTCGCCGGAGAAATGCGCTCGGCCTAAACGACTTTCATAAAAGCGGGAAGGGCAATGAGCAAGGGGTGGAGTCAGAATCACTAAATGTGTCCCCCTCGGCGTCGTGACGAACGAGAAACAAGAAAAAAAGAAATATATAAAAGCCCGCGGACACCGTTTTTCTTAGGCGGGTGACAGTTTCCTCGCCGCTCGCGCGTCGGGTTGCGGTGACCGTGAGGCGACGAGGCAGGCGGTTGATGAACTCTCGAGGCCTCGGCCGAAGCCTTATTCGGAAAGGTGAAACGCAACGTCGAGGACGCGACCCAGCAGGCTACTTTTATTTATTTATTTTTTCTTGCGTCGCACTCTATCGTCATGCCCACGACACCCGTAACGCATCGCACTAGACTTACATACACGTGTATGCCCACGCCGTGCAGGAAGGAAAGAATTGTAGGATGGAGCATTACGCAGCACGACTTGAAGCCATACGAGTCGGCCCAACACGTGGTCGCCCCGCTTGAGCGCGCGGTAGGTTTTAGTGTTCCCGTTCTACAGCCAGAGCTACGGCAGGACAGCAGAACAAGTGCGCATCGATTAACAAGAACACCCCCGGGGACCAAAGATTCTCAGCCTATACGCTAGGTCACGGACGTCACCTGTCGGGCCGATACTGCGATAGAAAAAAAAGCGAAGCTAATGGCTCGACGGAGAGTACGCTATAGCTAAGGCTGGCAGCCTGATGTAATAGTCCTTCCTAGTTCTCCGTGAACCATACATCTACTCCGTTTCACAATAATCTTGACTTATTCAGTGATTATACTGATTACTGCCGACCACTAGAGAGAGGGTGGGATTGGGTGAATGCCTTGAGGTCGTGGCTAGCGGAAGGATGTTTGGCTTAGTGGTCTAAATGCGTACGGTTACATCGCCGCGACCTGAGCTCCCTATATGCATCAGGTATCAGCCGCCGCCGCATATGCGTGCCGGTGATGAAAAGTATGCCCGCCAGGCTGTTCTGCGAAAAAATCCAGTTTTCCTCGATGCATTGGCGCGTGTATACCGGAACCTGAAGACTGCGGTTCAGAGATGGCCGAACCAAAATATCGCTGTGCCCTCGTCAGATTCGATATATATATATATATATATATATATATATATATATATATATATATATATAAGGAATCTGACGAAGGCACAGCGCCAGAGTTTCTAGCCAATTATTACGCTTTAAGTACTGACTGACTTGAATTCTGCTCATTTGCACGCCCTTAATGTTATTAAGCATCGATTAGTCAGCATTTTGGTAATTCATAATAGCACTGGCGGTTATCGCGCAAATTCCTGCGCCAGTCGCTGCTACGAAGCTTGCCCAGTAAAAATTACTTTATTTCGAATCCCCTCCTCCCCCCCCCCCCCACCCTCCGCCCAACAATCTTAGAGAATCGCTGCAGAAACGCGCAAAATTACAGGGCTAGCAAAGCAGTACGACAATATAGTATAGACAGCAGTTGTTGAAAATGCTTGCCAAGAAACATAACAGCCCTATAATGCAGACACCCACTCGTACTTCCCAGGATGTTTCACTCGGCGCACAACCGTATAATCGCTTAGCGCGAATAAAGCCGAAGACCTCCTCCAGGATCATCTACAGCTTCAACCAAATTTGCAAGTGTGCGCAAGCATCGCGAAGGCCGAAGGGACCAAAACGGTGCAATTTTTTTCGCAGAACGGCCACGCCCCGTAAAAAACCCACCCGCGTCTATACGCTCGCTGACAAATATGGGCGTAGTTCTTTTTTTCTTTTCTTACGCTTTTATACTGTGCCGTCAAAGGCGCGCCATGTCATTATTTCATTCCACCTGCCTCGATATTTCATTCGATTTTCATTTTTATTTGGCTTCCCGATTCAAGCAGCTGCGCTCGAAGTCCTTCTCCACACAGCAGGCGCCGGGGCGTGAAGATGGCCGTCATTAACGCGCCTGCCTTCCAAGAGTATACGCGGCCAAAGACTTTGCACGGGAGTCTCAAGCCTTTCGTTCGTTAATGAGTTATAACTCCCCTCCTCTCTCTCTCGCTCTCTCTCTCTTCACCTTCGCCCACAGAGTCTTGTACGATTCTCGGTCCTCGCCCCTAAGTGTGGCGCGAACGAGCGTGTCTTAATGATTCAATTGTGACTAAAGTTTTCCACGTATATACAAACGCGCGCATACATACGTCGAGCGTCGCCTACGCTGCTGTGTACGTGTCCCACATGATTATATATACGTGCATGCACAACGCGCTACGTATATATGGAAGGCGTGCCGTTGGCCGGACGGACACGCGTTCTCCTTGTTTCTTTTTTTTTTTTTCGCGCGAAAGCCAGGCAGCTGCTTCGCGATTAAGGCGCGGAATCATCACGTCCGACTGCTCGTTATTTCGCGAACCACGAGAGCTACATAGCTGCTCGGGCTCGGAGACGGAGAAAACAACGCTTTCTCCCGGCTCACCAATTCGCTCGTAGACATGGACCAGCTGGGTGATTGATTTGACGCGAAAGATACAGTCTGTGAAAGTCATTATAATTACTTCAATGCATAGATGTTCCCTCGTTTCACATCCATGCCACCTTCAGGAGGAGGAGGAATGCGGCGCGATTTGGCGGCAGTTCAAAGCTGATTGATTGATTGATTGATTGATTGATTGATTGATTGATTGATTGATTGATTGATTGATTGATTGATTGATTGATTGATTGGTGTTGGAAACGTTGGCAACTGTCGTCGCCGGCTCTCTCCTAACGTTTGATTGCCCGATGGACGTGCCGAAATTACAAGAAGAAATGAGCAAATAAGAACACACGTATACATATGCACACACTATGACGAGACGTGCCAGCGCGCGCGAATCGATGAACCCTGTGCGTGGTGGGCGTTTCTAGTATACGTACGAGTCATGAAGCTCGCGCTGCTAAAGTTGCGCGCCTACACACGTTAAGGGCTCCTGCTGAGCAACTGTGCGCATACTACACCATGGTGCAGGCTTTGGTCTGAACGGACCGGGCCACCGTACCGACCGACCGTACCGACCGCACCCGAGCACAGTAGATGTGCTTCGGAGGACCGTCAGTTGCACTTCACTCCTCGAAGAGGGGACTTGTGTCGAGTGGGCTCTTGAACATACACTTTGCAGTGTAGTGAACGCGGTTTAAATCGTGGATCCTGTGCGCCTCAAAGAGGTATACGACGTGCTGCTAACGCTGTTCTCTCGCATTTCTATCTTTTTTCATTCAAAAATGAACCCGCATTCCAAGCTCAATTCTATCTTCACCATGGTAACACTCTCCGTTCTCCTATGCCCGCCCAGGACAAGCCTGGCCGCTCTGCTTTACTGCTAAATCGCCAGTGAATGACCCCCAGCCCCCGACCCCACCTTTTTTGTTGCTGTCGTTGTATGAAGCCCAGAAATTTCAACGTGGGGTAACAAATGGCATCACAATACGTTGGGATGTTCTAACCAAACATTCCCATAGCTTCATGTAATTCAAATGTTGTTCTGCAAGCAAAAAATAAGTAAAGATAAAAATAAAACAAATGCATCAGGCAATAAAACGCTAATATATTCGATACCTCATCACACATCGGGTTAGGTTAGATTCAGGTTGTTTAACAACCTGAGTCTACAATGTCTCTATGGTACCTCTAATGCTTTCAGCAAATCTTTCTTACCTACTGCTATTGAACTATGGAAGGACATAAATTTAGGCACCTATTGTCATGTTTTTTTAAACCCTCAACCTACCACTACTACGCTGTTATTCTAACGTCTACCTTTTTTACTGATCTGTTATACTGCCGGTAGTGCTGCCAATTCTACTGACGAGGGTGCTATCACTTGTACCTATTTTTTTTCTTTCTCGCCCATCATCTTCTAGCATGTATACTAACTTTTGTTTACCGTTGTATAATTATATAACTATTGTATAATAATGACCATAGTGTTTATTGATGCGTTTGACCCCCCGCCACCCCCACCCCCACTTATGTAATACCCTGAAAAGGGTCTTTAAGGGACAATAAACGATGACAAGCGATCCGCCATGCGAATGTGAAACAAACGACCAGCCGGCGCCCAGTAATCTACACGTATGCAAGGCAAATTGTATATTTATCGAGCGTTATTTTAGTTGCTTTTAAGTAATAAACATGTCCTCACTTAACAGAACGATCGGAACAATAACGCAGGACTCGTGGTACGACGTGCAGTTACAAAAGTCACTATAGAAATGTTGTGTTTCTATTGAGTTTCCATTACCTCGTGCGTGCTTTGTGTTGAAATGCAATAGGGTACCATGCACAATTTCTGCCTGGGTTGGCGTCCGACACCGCGCACAGCAAATCGGAAACATTTCCTTTCCCCTGACCGGTCGAAACCTCGTTGGGCGCGAGTGCTGGCGTGCGAACGACGTACCACACGGAGAATCGCACATATAACCCGTGTCTCCTGCTTGACCCCGCCATAGTCCGCGCTGGTTCGCAACTTTTCTGCAGTCGGCAACATTGTGTCCGAACAACAAGGACTTAGAACCGGCAAAAACAACTGGAGCCGACACCCTACAGCGGAGCGCTTCAACACATTGCCCCCCCCCCCCCCCCCCTTAGTTTATTGCCACGAAGTTCCACTGACGCTATTAGGACGTCCAGGGCCCGCCCCATACTTTGGAGACAAGAGGGTGTTCCCCTTCCCTCCCCTCCTTCGATTCCCCGCTCGGTGGGGGCAACGCGGCGTGGCCACCTCTCCCCTTTCGGATCGGCGTAACCACCCACGCCAATTGGCTCGACACGCCGCGCCCATATCTAATCGCCGGCACGAAAAAGCTCGCGCGTGTACGTACAGTATCTAATGCACCCCCCCCCTCCCCCCACCTCCGCCTCATGACCGGTCGGTCGGTCGGTCACCATCACCGCGTGCGCGCAAGCGGCCCACAACGAGAGAAACGAACGAACCAAAAAAGAGACGGAGGAGATCGCAGCATCGCACACATCAACAGCGGCACTGCGTTGCGGTAACCCCGGCGGTGCTTTACCGTGGCCCGCTTGAACGCCTGCCTGTCTGCCCTCCATGCATGAGTCGCACGCATATATGATCCCCCCGTGCGAGCATGCAGTGCGCGGCCTCGCCCAAGCCGGCACGACTGAACCTCCGAACCCCTCGCCCCCTCCCCCCCTCCCGGCCTTGCCTTTAACCCTCGGCCTGCATGCCACGTGCCATGCCCGAGACCCCAAGGCACCACCGCAAGCTCCTCCCCTCCTCCCATTTCTTACACTCGAATAGACCCCCCCCCCCCCTCCCACTTCCAAACACCGGATGCGCGCCCACCCCGAATCCGAACGAGAAAATCCCCCCCCCCCCCTCTTCCACTATCCCACCAAAGCTGGCGGCACATATACGCGAAAAGTATATATGTGAGTGTGTGTGCGTGCCAGCACGCGTCGAAGCCCCCGGCCAGCTGAACGTGGTCCTGCTGGACCTGCGCGTGCGGCCGATGGTACGCGCCGCGGCGGTCTGTCTGACCGCGCGCGCAGAGGCCGTCACGCCCCCGCCTCAATAATGCGTACGTCGCGAGCGACATTCAGCTCGCGGTAATGCCCGAACGTGAAGGAAGCAGCGATGAACCGCACAAGAGGCGCGCAGATGCACCGGCGTGAAGAATCGGAACAGGAAACCGAATGCAAAAAGAAAGAGAATTAAGGAACCCCACAAAATCAAGTTTGTGTACTGCCATTATGGCGGCAATTTAGGCCATAGGTCGTGCCCCTCCGCGCATAGCTCGGCTATGATATAGTTATAGCTGGAATCGTGCCGAACTAAGAAAGCATTTCGTAATGCACGTTGGATAAATAACTACAGCGTTTGCTGCCTCACTGCTATTGAACAATAAAACTGTTTCACTTCTCGGAAGGTTTAATTCCGACTACAGAAGCGTCCAAGATTGGCGTACTTGGCACGTATTGAAAAGCTTCAGCCTGCACAATAAAGAAACGGGCGGTTTGAGAGAGTACCAATGCCTAGGACTATATAGAACTGTGCATTTCCAGCAAGCAACACTGGAAAGGAGACAGTGACGTGGCTGGATTTGAGTCCTGCGCCTAAGTTTGCTTAGGGGCAGGAGTTGCTCGGCAATGTTTAACATTGCCGAGCAAGCTACTCGGAACTTCGAACTGTTTATCGAGGAGAGGTGCAGATCTTTATCACAAGGCGCGTTTAACTGTACTGAAGGTTACCGTTTAAGGTTCGACACTTTCACTCTACTACGCCGGGAGTGCACTGAAAGGCGTTTAAATTTTTGTCGATTCTCCTCAGGCTGACTTGACGGCAGAGAATACAAGAAAATGAAACGCGGGGCCGGTAATTATATACTGCCCAATGTTGAGCCTCGATGCAGCACTGAACACCGGGACGAAACTGTGGCAAGCCTTGGGCGTCAAAACGAAGGCCCTCGATATCACACCACGAAATGTGACAGGCGATCGCGAAACGAAGACCGACTGGATACCTTGAAATACAACGCACGACTCACTCTCTCTCTCTCTCTCTCTCTCTCTCTCTCTCTCCAACAGGCAGAGGAACGCAGTGTGGGCCAATCAATGCGCGAGTTTTAATTAATCACGGCTCTCCGTCGCGCTATGGCTGGAAATTATTTCTTCGTATACGAGGCACGCCAAGGCATGCCAGCTCGACGGCTCAAAGTCGTTCGCACGTTGTTGCACTGAAGAATCACGCCGCACTGACGCGCGTCGAGCTGCCGTCCGCGCGAACGGCGCGCGCAGGAAAGCTGGAAAGCTGGACAAGGCTACGGCGTGTAGGAAATCGAACGAAGCGTATGAGAAGAGATGGGGATGAGACGTAAAAAGAAAAAAAAGGACGAAGAAGAGAAGGAAGAGGGGGACAGGCGTGACGGCGCTGGTGCGACGACGTCGATCGGATCGTGCGCGTCGCAACCCTGACGCGACTCCGCAGGCTGACAGGAGAATGGGGCGCGTGTATGCACTGCACGCGATCGAGGACGAGATGCAAATAGGGTCAACCCTTGGGCCCGACGACGAAACCGCTACCGAAGAAGCGCCTGTGCACGATCGGAGCTATGCAGGCGTCGAGGCTCTCGTTAGCTGCTCGCTCTAAATACAGACTCCACGTCTTCTCGCGCGTTCGAGGCCTTCTCATTAAGTAGGACGATGCGCAATGCGCATGTGTGGTACACTCGGCTAACGCGGGGGCACAGTTGCGTGCGCGAATCGCTTCTCTCGTGGTTATAACGTGGGATTTGGCGGTAAGGAAATGTCACCTTCGGCTAAGCGTATACGCGTGCGTCCTGACTGGTCGCCCAGTCAGCTTAGAACGACACGCAACGACTCGTCTTTCGTCAACAAGAGAAAGGCGATAGATGACCCTGCACTACGGTCTCGTCGCAATCATAAAAAAGTTGCACGAGGTACTATTCATCACGCCGATTAAAAAAAGAAACAGCCAATATTCCCGAAGGCCACGCCCATCCACAATACACAGTTTCGAGTGGCGTCGCATCGAGCTCGACAGGGTGACAGTTATATAGAAGAGTCCATGGAGAGCGTTGCGCGGAGCCAGTGTCGTATAATGTGAAGCTGTGTAGCAAAAAAAAAAAAAAGAACGAACGCATAAAATAACCGCAGATTCAAAGCATGCAGTGCTCGGATTATAAGTGCAGCATGCATATAAATCCAACACGGCCGGTGTGCCACCTCCTGGCTACGCCACTGGTGGCACCTACCCTTCAGGGGTTTAGCCAACTGGCAGATCCCTGGCAAGCCCGAGATGTCTATTCGGGCAAATACGCGGTGGCACTTACGAAATAGCCTAAGTCGTTTTCTGTTATAGGCGAGGAAACGACGACGTGCGTCAAACCCCGGGGACGAGGCAACTCAAACTTCGCCTTAAATGGATAAGATGCCACAGCGCTCTTGTAGGAGGTGTCGGGCTTAGACATGATCACTGCTTGCAGGAAGCGCAGGACGTCGAACACCACGCCGTGCATCGATCACACGCGATCAAACGAGGAGCGGCAAAGTGGGCCGGAGGGGAAGGGCGTCCGGAGAGCCGGACGTGCAGGGCCGAGGCCTAATGAGATGCCGCAGAGAAACAATGACGCCTCGGCGACGCCGCCGCCTCCTTGAATATAGAGAAAAACATGCCGTACAAGAGGTGGCGCTGGGGCGCGGAAAGTCGGGATGGCATTCGAGGGAGACCGCAGCGGATGCGACGACGGAATGGCGGCGCGAGCGTTTTATAAGTGACGAATCTACGACAGAGGCTTTGGCCTCGTCTGTAAACTTGCCACCATTTCGCAGGTTATACCGTAGACGCGGGGGGCAGTAGCAAGTCTGGCAGCGACATCTTGTGGCAATTTGTGCAACTACAAAATGTTTGGCATGTTCTTTCTTTTTTTATTATGTGGGTGTGTTACGCCACCATCATCGAAGGAAAATCATAAAACCACTGCACGTTAACAATTATGTCGCTGCAAAGGCTTTACACCTCATTTAAGTAGAGCGTGTAAGTCAATGCACATTTAACTTTGAGGGCTATCTGGTTACACTGTACAGCATAAGACGGCGCTACCAGCGTTGTTGCTACCCTACACGTCTCTGGTAAGCCGGTATTCCGCCAAACGCCAATACGTTCACATTTAATATCTCTAACATCATATTTTTAGAGCATCGGCCCGTTGCTTCACTTCGTACAAGGCGTTTTCGATCAATGTCCCGCGCCCAGAGACCGAAAGGAAGCCTTCGGGGGGCGTTGTGACGCGTCCCACCGCTGCCACCAGCTCTTAAAAAATTAAATTGCGGGGTTTAACGCGCCGAAGCTGCAGAGTGGAATATAAGAAACGCCGTGAGTCGAAGACTCTTGAATAGTCCTGACTTGTACTCGTGCACCATGCACGCAAAGCGCGGCGCACGAACGCTTTTGCATTCCGCCCCCATCGGAATGAGCCACGGATTGAACCCGCGACCTCGTGTGCAGTAGCGCCACGACATAGCCCCTACGCTACTTTGGCGGGCAGGATGTGCAGCTAGCCAATAAGAAAAGAACACTAGCAAAAAAAAAAAAGAAAAAAGAAAGGAAGTAAAAGACGTTTTTCAGTAAGTAAATTGGAAGCCAAACCACGAACTTGTTGGGAATGGCGTATGATGATTTACTGTCAACACCGGTTGGGACGTGATTCATGTTAACGGGGATGAATGGATCTTACACGAAGGGCCCAAAAGTGAACACTTAGCTGGCGTTAACGCAAGTGGCCAAATAGCCTTTGGTCTACAGTGAACAGACGCGTGTTCACGAGTGTACTGGTGCTCGTTTCCTCGAAGCATTCCCTCGCAGATGCCAGTAAATACACGTTTCTCTGTTGTAAATACAATACAGTAAATACAAATACAGTAAATACAAAATTACACGTTTCTCTGTTGAACATGTCTTTTTTATATATATATTTGAAATATTAAAGCTCGTTCTCTTTGTCCCTGTTGCCGCCTCCCATATCTCGCAAGTTCTTTTCTTTGCAAGGAGTGACGTCAAGGCAGTTCCCGCTACGTGCCATGAGAATTTAACCAACTTGCGCAGCACGCTATACTCCAGCGTTATTTCTTTATAACACACACACACACACACAAACCAACGAGCTGAAGTGCAACTACCCCACATTTTACAAAAGCCACGTTACAGAACGCACGTCGTATACTGACATTTTGTTGCATTCTATAGATTTTCTGCACAAACGCAACTGAGTCATGTACGATCTTTGGCGAGCGTGGTCTAGGCGTTCTAATTTGTTGTAGCGCCGACCCTACGACGTGGACATAGAAGGCGCATGAGACAATACACAACTTATAGACACACAAACGCACAGACACACAAACACAAACAACACACACATACACACGCGCGCACTGCCACTCCGCGCGTCAGGCGCCTCCGCACCGTTGCTTTGACTCGGAGACAATGCCGGCGCGCGTCCCGCACGCTCCGTAGCACTCGCGACCGCTTGGCGCCTACGCCATCGGCATTCATATTCCGTGACGCTTTCTGTTCGAGTAGAACCATCGCGTGGCTGATTCTTGTGAAGAGCGAGGAAGGGATCGGATCGCGGCGGGTGACAGAGAGAGAGAGAGAGAGAGAGAGAGAGAGAGAGAGAGAGAGAGAGAGAGAGAGAGAGAGAGCACCACTGAGGCTATAGTGGCATCGTCGTATCGCCGACTCCTGCGGATAGCAAGCAACGAGATCGGTAGAGAAGGGAGAGCCATCGAGGGTAAGGAGGACGCAACGGAAAGAAGTTTCGACAGGACAAAAGGACGCTTCGGATGAGAGGCCCGGGGAAGAAGAAGCCATCACGGTCATCGACAGCCCGAGGACGTCTCGTAGGCGTCTCGGAGTCAGCGAGGATGAGCGCGGGCTAAGGCTGAGTAGAAATTGAGTGGGAGGAATTAGCCGGCGCTACGCGTGCGACTGTAGTTTGCGTCTACATAGTCCGGTCGCGGCGCGGCATCTCCCGACCCAATTTTTTTCGCGTCCCCCTTCCGAAAGGATCGAAAGTGGCTCAGGGACGATTGAGTCCGCGATCTATACGAAGCAGTTCGTTTGCGGCACATGGTGTTATTTAGACCAGCGAGGCCCGGCGCGTATATTTGTACGGCCGATGAGCTCTGATCGTGGCTTGCGATGAAATGGGCACGCGGCCATGGGTGTTACACTTCGCGGCAGTGAGTCAGCTTAGAATTCCCGAACTTGTGGCCAGACACCGAACCGCGCTTCATTCACGCCGCTACCCGACGAGCGGGCAAACAGTCAAACGGCGTCGACAAGCAGGGCGGGTGACTGCCGAAGGCGCGTAATCTCGCCAGTGCCACTACCTCAACAAATACATTTTTTTAAGGTGAAAGCCTTTAATGGCCCATACTCGCGGCGTCAGACCGTCCGTCCGTCCGTCCGTCCGACCTGGAACGGTGCCAGCTGTGGCCTCTCCCCCTCACACTCTCTCAGCAATCACGTGATGGCACAGCGGCGCATAACAACAGTTGCGCCGGCACATCTGTGGCCTCTCTCCCTTACACTCTCTCAGCAATCACGTTATAGCACAGCAGCGCGCGCGGCAACGCTCCTTCGTCAGACGTCTCGTTGCAGCAGTCGAGTTTAGTCGGATGGCTCCCAAGCGGCCCGGTGATGATCCCACGGCAAGGGTTCCGGAGAAGCGCCCCAGGAATGTGGACTTCCCCGATACCAAACGCCAGAAGAAGAATGGGCGAACGCGCATGAGGCGGGCTAACAAGTCACCGGGCACCATGGCCAGGGAAGCGGAACGGAAGCTACAACAGCGAGTGGCCGCGTCACCGGGCACTCCACTCCATTCCACTGGGAGTGTCATGCACAAAAAAAAAGAGTTGACATAGTCAGTCGAATGGGCACAAGCTTTCCCCGAACCCACTTTGGAATTTACAAAGTGTCCTTCAATGTTTTTCCGTGTTATTGGCTCGTGCATCTTTCCAGAAATTCTTGGACACTTTTTTTTCTTATTCGTTCTGCTATCCCGTTATCAGTTATCAAGTTAGAAAAGTGTAATCATATATAACCAGCTTATATTCGAATTAACACACAGCGCGTGCAGCCCGTATACTGATGAAAAAAGACGTTGCGCTCACGTGCATTAAATTCTTCATAACGCCTGCATACAGTTCAGAGTGACAGTGAAATGAAAAAAGAAAGAAGTAAACTATTATTGCAACAATACAGATATCAGACACGGCATGATTTCCTTGCGGGTCGACGAAAATGAAGAGAGTGCGATGAAGAATCGGTATAAGCCGCGAAGCGAGTGAAATTGCAGCTTCCTACCGACTCGTGGAATGTGGGACTCGGGTCCCGATGACGCGTTAAGCAGACCTGCGGGGCTGTACGCAACGAGGGATCGAAACTGGCCAGACCTCGAGGAAATCCGCGGTTAAACCTCTCCTTCTTTTTTTGCTTTCTTTTCATCCGTGAAAACCCTACTCCCTACGTAGGGTAACAAACCGGACGCGCGTTTGATTGACGTCCCGACTTCTTCATCTTCAGCTTCTCCTGTCACACACACACACACACACACACACACACACACACACACACACACACACACACACACACACACACACACACACACACACACACACACACACACACACACAACAACAACAACAACAACAACAACAAAAAACGCAACCGTGGAAGAATGCGGTTAAATCACTCTAGGAAAGCGCGATAGCCGTCTGCTAAGCGAGGCAAAAGAAAGAAAGAAAGCAAGCAAGAAAGAAAGAAAGAAAGAAATCAGATGAGATGACAAATGCAGTCGGGTTAACCGGAATCAAACATCCTATTTGCTACCCTACACAAAGGTAAGACAGCAACGCAGCAGCCTCAGTATACTTGTGGGACCAAGCGAATACGTGCTCAATCCAAGTAAATCCGCGCCCTATACAGCCTGCTTTACGGTAAGGGAAAATTAGGACGCCTTGCTATTCCGATACATTCGCTGCGGTACTTACCGTAGTGCCTTCTTCCCCTTTTCTCTGAGCAGAGTAACATGCTTCTAGCTCAGACTGACCTCACTGCTTTCCCTCAAATAAGATTTCTTTTCTTTCGGTTGATATGTGAATTGTTACGGCTCCGTTCAACGAGAGACGGGGAAGAATGCATTCCATATGCGAGCTCGTGTCTGAAGACCTCTTCCTTCTTGTTAAGAATAACCGTCACGGCACGAGTTAAGTAATAAGAACGGATCCTAGTTAACAAACGACGTACGGCCTAGCAATAAAGAGGACTCAAGATACGACATTGTTTGGATTCTTCAATGCACAAATTCTACCGTGAGACAGCTACTCAAGGACGGAAACTGTATAAGGCGAAACAAGCGGTCGGCTCGTACTGCATTTACATCGGATCACTGCACGTAACAGTGTGGAAGCGAGACTATAGCTCCGCCTCAACGCCTTCATCCCCTAGTTTCGTCATCGGCCTTGCGCCATCGCGAAAGAGAAGGAGAAACGGGTAGAAAGTCGTTCGAAGCCGGGACGCAGAGGGGAAGAACGGCCGATAGCGCGTCCCCTTTCTCCCCAATCTGCGCTCCACCCCGGACACCAATTCGGCGCTTTGCTCGGTTTTATGTGGTTCGGTCGCCTTCTGTACCCCTCCCCGCAGTGCTCGGTGTCCGTTCCCCGCGACGGTTGTTAGGTCTCAGTATAGCTGCCGCGCCCGGCAGCCGCCAACTGTACCCGATCGTCCGGAGCGAGGCTGCGAAGTCATCTGTAATCTGCTCTCGGCGGGAACGCTGGGTCGTTCCCGCTAACTCTGTCCCATAGCTATTCCCGACGGTTTCACGGTTTGTCATCGGACGGAGCTCCGGCGGTTGATGAAAGTGTCGGGGATCCCTTTCTCTCTTCCTTCTTTCCTTTCTTTCATTTTCCTCCTTTCTTTCTTTCTTTCTTTCTTTCTTTCTTTTTTTCTATCTTCACTTTGCCTTGCTGAGCAGATAGCTATCACGCTTTCCTAGAGTATATTTCTTTCTTTCTCCTTATCACTGCAGGCTTAGTATAGTACCTTGTCGCCTTTGCCGCTGAAGCGATGGACAGTGTGCCCAGCGGTATCTTGTACTGGACGAACAGACTCGAATGTGCTTTAGCAGTGTTTTCGAGCGTACAGGCTCACACAGTTGGAGAGGAACACTTCTCTTCCCGCACTAACCGCAGTATTCAAGAACGCAACTTAAGTTTCGCGATAGGGCAACTTATGAAAGCACCGGGAGAATACAAGTTTGAGGAAAGTTTCGGAAACTCCACTTACGGCCCGCTTCTGCAAGTGTCAGTTTTCTGGGTGAGCAAGCGTCATAGGGAGATTTAATTCTTTCTGTCATTAATTGGAGCGCAAGTACACGATTGCAACGTCGGTGCAACATCTAATGTTGCAGTCTCCAGAAAGAAACACCGCATAATGGAACGGAGTATCTATTGCTGGCTGATTTTGCCGATTCGTTGTTTTTCGTCTGGCCACACCTGACAGCCGTCGCTGTACTGAGGCCGTCACTACAGCGGTCATTACGTCAGCGTCGCGTGTGCATCGTCGTGTAGTTTCTGGTCATATCTTGTTCTTTCGCTTCTAGGAGCCCGGAGTGTGTCTTGTCTGTTAATTAACTCCTCTGAGAGCCCCTTGTTTGACAGCCTTGTGAGAAGGTTAGTTCTTGAAACGTCTTAAGGGTCGATCAGTACTTAAGTCGTAAGTATAAGTTTGGTTTGTGAATGCGGCGCCAAGAACTTAAACCAAACCTCACATTCGGCGCGCGCGCAACGCCACCCAAGTCCGACGATGGCTCCGAGAGCACTGAACGTAACTTGCGAGGCAGGCGTACAGTGCCAAGAACGAGAAGGAACATCCAAGCTGCAGAAGACACGGTGGCACAGCGGCAACAGAGGGGGGGGGAGAGAGAAGGAGGATTGAAACACATAGAAATAAGAGAGAGAGAGAGAGAGAGAGAGAGATTGGGGGAGGGCACGGTGAGATCAGTGCTCATGGCATGTATACAGTAGCGGGCTGCGGAGGGCTGGCGGCGGCGGACAGGCGTTCGACGAAGACAACGACGGGAGCAATTTGTCACCGCGGGGGTGTTCGTCCGTGCGCGGCGAGCGATGACGGCGGGCGGCTTCGGCGGTGCCGGCGCCGAGCCGTAGCCGAAGCTCCACTTGGCGATCCATTCTTGTTCCGTTCCGCCAGAGGCGCGCTGAAAATGGTCTTCTTCTCGGGTGTCTTCCCTCTCGCCACACGTCGTCGCTGCCACCACGCCGACCGTCGTTATCGATTCGACCGTCGCCGAAAGTGAAGCCGTCTTTCATCGCCACGGCGCGCGCGCACGCTGAGGACGAAGAATAAGAACCCCAGTGTTGGACCCCATTCTCCCTTTTTTTTCCCCGAAGCTCCGGGGAAAAATCCCCCGCCGCGCGAAGTGCCACGGTCGCTTCCCTCGAGATCTTGAGAAGGAGTTGCGTTGTAAAAGGAAGTGACACCCGACAAGCTGTGCCGAGTTTAGACGAGCTCGGTATAGAGCTTTCAAAGCGGCGCGTTTTTTGGGATGTGCTTGCGCGTGCGTAGGCATTAAGTTTCATCGGGCAAGCCTAAAGGACATTATACTGCGGTATGTTCGAAATGGGCATTACTGCGCATGTTAGGTGAGCCTGGCGTCCTCTGTGTCGGCGTGATTTCGTGCGTCATTGCATTCTTATGATATAGAATGCTACATGTAGGCCAGACGCCTGTCAATCCTTTCAGGGTTTTATTATTCCTGTGCCTGCCTTCCTATACTATATAAAAAGATGTTCACACACTTCGGGGCTCATTTTGTCCCCAAAACACAATCGCCACCTATCGTGCGCGGTCCCCTCTAACTCGTAACTCGCTCGCAACTTTCATTCAAGAACTTTATGTCCCGCTGATACGCGGATGCTGTTCGTGGCGCGCAGCGCTATAGGAAACGAGCGCATGCTAGACAGATGACGGTTATTCGCTTGTGGACAAGTCCCCAAACGATGGAATGTTCTTCTTAGTGGGTGCTCACATGCACACCTCCCATATACGCCTTTCCAATTTCCTCTGTAGTGTAATTACAACCCGAGCGAGTTCAGCATATAGTTTATTTTCGAACATTTGCCTTGCCTCTTCCCTATCGTTTGACGCTGTCTAGATGGTCTTCACCAGCGCGGACATATTAGTATTAGTAGAGCATGGGTGTGTCTTATCTGTGCCGTTTCATCCTTCACCCTACAGGTCTGAAGCACACAGCCAGAGCTCTCCTATTCCCACTGAAGACATCGTTATATCTCGAACCTGTTCGTCGGAGGACGCCGTGTATTGACACTGCTGGCTCCAGCTGAGTGAAAGACACGGGACTTTCTGACAAATTTTGACAGTACACTGTGTGACGTAGGACTGTACGGTGACACTGCGTAAGACTAGGAACGCCTTTGCGGGCTGCGTGACAGTGCCCACAGAAATAGTTCGTGTGTACGTGCGTGTGTGTGCTTTGTTTTTTCTTTCTTTTTTATCCTTCTTTCTTTCTCGCCTACTGCATCCCCTTTCCCCTCCCCCAGTACAGGGTAGCCAACCGGAGATAATATCTGGTTAACCTCCCTGTCTTTCTCTCTCTCTCTCACCAGCTGAGTGGTTACAACTCGTGTTTTAACGCAAGGAATTAAGAAACAGACGAGGCAAGCTACTTAGTTACCTTTTATAAGTATACTTCGTTCAGGTGCCCACAGCCGTGCGAAGGAGAGATGGCGAGAGTGAGTGAGTGGATTTCTTCAATGTTACTTTCGCGTTGCTTTACTTTGGAAACGACGAAACCCTCGCCATTCATCACCCAAAGGGGGCTTGAATGGAGCTTCGCGGGCCATGCCTCGTTTTCTGTCGACCAATCAGAAGAAACGCTGTACCTTTCACAAGAGCGTACGGAGGAGGCGCTGTGTCATTTGTCGCGTCCGCGAGAGCGCAAATCCGACCCGCTAAAGACACCCATGGCTGGCATCATCCTCTCAGTCCTCCGTTCCCGGGTCTATCCGAGGTTCGCGTAGCCAGCTTCATTTTTTCTGCACCGAGGCGTTTATCGCCCTGCCAGATCTCGTCGTCTCGCTCTTCGCGACGAGGACGGTATGTACACGCGTCTCCGTGCCACGGCCAAGGGATTGACGCACAGCCTCACAATCGAGGGATGCGGCGCGCGAAGAGCTGGCGGTTTGCACGCGAAGAGCACACGGAGCGGCAGCATGTCGTTTGCCTACAAGAAGAAGAACGTGTTATTATACTGTCATCAGCTAGTTAGTTTGATCCCTCGGAGTCGTCGTGGCGTCTATATGCAAGAACAACGACTTGCTCTGTTTTGTCATTTCTCGACAGAGTTTTGTCATTTCATAACCTTTTCTTTTTCTCAGGTAATAGTTTGGGATAGCCGACTCTTTATGCAGCCAAGCTTCCAATGCTTCACGCCTAATAAATAAGAAGAACGACGGGAACGCGGTGTGCGCCTATGTTGTGAAACAATATACTAGCCGACACCGAACTAGCGGTGCGCCTTAAGGAAGCCCTGCGCACTAAGAACGTGAAATCGCGCCCTCGGCGGGAAAGTGCGTTATCGCACCCTGCAATGGAAGGAAGCAGACACGGGAAAGCGCAGGGGGTCCACGTTCATAACTGTTCGTCACTGCAATAGCAACACCTTCTCCACATATTACCCCGAGCGCGACGCAGGCTATAGCGCCACCAGCTCGACCTTGGAGGGCGCTCCTGCTACACGGCTCGCGCTTTGCAATTCCTATGCGTTTATGCAACTCTGCAGTAAACGACTCGTGCTTGGTAGGGCTGGCACCTTTCTGCACCCCTGTGTAGCATGCATGCACCAGCAAAGTCAAAGCCGCACACGTCAGGCGGTTCCGCTTGAAAGTGGACTGCAATGCGCGCAGCACATGAGCCGAAGGGAGCGCTGCCTTCGTATGACTCTGCTCCTTGGACAGTATTCGCAAGAAAGTTCTTATGCGCTTAGCTGTTCGTATAAGCGCAGACGCTACAGCCAATGACGATGCTGGACACAGAGAAGGCGCACTACCGATGCCAAACAGCGCTTACGAACGAACGACAAAAAGAATGAGGAAGGTTGCTCCTTTTATATAGCAAACGCTCTTTTTTTACTTCCACGGCGATTCCAGATGTGTGAACTGCGATACGTCAGCTCCGGCACGCGGAGCGTAAATCGCGTGCTGCCTTCCCTCGCCCTCGCTCAAGGCACGCGCCACACGTCCGTCCGTCCGTCGTCTAATCTGGGCGCGGAGGTCTACGCGATAAGCATCTCCGAGCGCGCTCGAGCACAGCGCCAATCCTAGATGGCGCGGATGCGACTCGTGTGTGTGGCGCGTCGTATAGCATTCCGCTTTGTGGACTCGTCAGTGCTCCGCAAGCGTGCAGTGTAGTAACCTCGCGACACGCAGGAGTGGCCGAACGTTGCCACGTGACTGCGATAAGCATCGATGCGCGTATGGGGAGATCGCGGGACTCAGATTGCGCGTGAAGACCCCGCCTTTGTTTCGTGCGACCCCTCGACCCGATTTCCCGTATGACGCGTAAATGTTGTCCGTGTTGAGGCCACAAACAACAACAACGTATCGCGCGATTGTAGGGGAAAATTCTCAGAAGAATATTGGTGGCATATAGCGCGTTGATACGGTACAAACGTGATCGAGCGTGTTCTTCAGAGTATTCATCCAGCGATAAATGTGGAAGCGTTATAAGCCTCCCCTAGCCGACAAACGTAAACGAATATGTGGTGGATTATAGAAGAGACCTACGCAACACTGGTAGCTAAAAGGAAGCGAAAGCATGCAATAAAGCGAACATTGTATATTTAATAATAGACAATTAATAGGCAAATAATAAGCAAACGATGCGAAAAGAAAGCTTCGCTTTAACATTGATCGCAAATCAGGACGCACCAGAAGGGTAAAAGTAGTAAGGCTGCATATGGGGGCCTGTGACATCGCTCGTGCCGTTTCAAAGGCGGATGCTCTTATCATGGCCGTAATTATTATCGTCATTAGAGATCAGCCATGCCTCATCAGGAGAAGTGAAACATAAGGAAAAGTGATGTGAACATAGACAGATAACGTGTGGCGGCGTGTGGTGTATGCATACACCACACGACACTGCTTTTTGCTAAACCTAAAATAAAACGCCTAATTACGGCTGTCAAACTTTCGATTTCGCTGGAGTTTATATTTGGGACAACCTTACTAACAATGCAAAGCTTGCTCCAACTCTTTACTAATTCTTGAAGAGTATGATGAATTCGATCCATAAATATAAACAGTTTCCTTTTTTT
This sequence comes from Dermacentor andersoni, assembly GCF_023375885.2. NCBI lineage: Eukaryota > Metazoa > Arthropoda > Arachnida > Ixodida > Ixodidae > Dermacentor > Dermacentor andersoni. The sequence continues at coordinate 91,637,785 of NC_092824.1, read as the reverse complement.
CCCTATAAGTGATGCCTGACCCATAAAACACTTTGTTATAATAGGTAATATTGAATATCTGATGTCTTGTTCATGCATCACTACCGTCAGAGTTGCATGAATTATTCTTTTAAAGAAAAGAGAGAAAACATTCTTATTCCACATATTTGTCACCGAATTTTTTCACGCGCAGCTAGAATTGTTCTCGACCCTTCCAAAAATTTTCTCGAGTCCCGGGAAATGTATAAGCACATATGCATCGTGTAAGCACGTACGTCTATAATAAACTAAGCGTACTATAAAGATATCTGATTAACTCAAGACAGCTGCGTTGCATATATATCCGTCCTCGATGTATAGCAGTTGGCCGTTTTAGTTACTTGAAGCACTCTCTTCTTGGCACCCCGATGTTTAGAAACAATTCTCTTTTTTCTTATTTTTGGTTTACACACGACGGCCGAAGCAAACCTAAGCAAATACACTCGTGAATGAAACAGATTACAATTTACTGAAGGGAAGCTTGATATGAAACGTTGTAATTTACTCTAATTGTGCTACACGAAGCTACCACAGCTGCAACCCATCCGATTTTACCAGAAAGCTTCGCACTCAAAGAAAAATTCGACTAGGTACGGGGATCGAGCCCACGACCAACGCTTCTCCCGCGCCACCACTCTAACTCCCCCACATCACATCACTCTATGTAATCGGGCAGCTTACAACTTTCCATTTCATCAATCATCCTTCATCTTTCGGGCTTTCGCAAAACTGATCCGTCTCGTGAACTGGTGCTTATAACACACCGGGTAGCTACAGTTTTGAAGAAGCGTATAGTCTATCTGCAGCCATTCTTTAAAAGCGCGTTTTCTTTTTCTGAACATTCCTAACTCACCGGCGATAATCGCGTTAGTCGCTATTCAACGCAGCGCGCCTGGCAAAGAAACCTCCCTTCGAAACACACGAAAAGAAAGTAATAAAAAAAAATGACGCCACCGCGAAATTGTAGCCTCGACGGGAGACGCCTCATGGCCGGAAGGTTTAGCAAATTGGTTAACACCGCAGCCGAGCACAAGGTTGGCTCTTCATCCGGCTACTGTGCAGTTTAGTGGCTCCTAATCGCCGACTTCTGCGGCTTCGTGTGTACTCGCAGCAATCAATCAAGAGTTCACTTAAGGGCGCCAGGAGAAATTAGCCCGCAGCAAACGCACCGCATGAACCGCTCGCCGACTACCGCTCTGGTTCCGGGCGCGACTTAACTATCAGAACTAGGGAGATTCCTTGAGGGCCAGCTCCCGCTCAATTAAGACAGCGCCGCGTTCAGGCCATCACTATCTCTCTCTCGCTCTTTACATAAATATATACATACTACATAAATGGGCGGCGGAATCGCGATTCTCCTCTGGAAAGGATTCGCGCGCTCGGTCCAAAGCGTGGATGTAACCACTCGAGAATCATGCGCCTCACGTATTGGGCGGCGCATACATATATATCTATCTCGTCGCGTAATAGCTTGACCGGCGCGTATGCCGAGAATGTTTTGGATCCACGCCGCTCTCGGAATACAAATGAGACCTGCTCGATTCTCGCCGCTGCCGAAGAAGCAAGCGAGCGAGAGATCTCCGCATTCGCTGCTGTCTCTCCGCGGCTTTCGGGTAATCCAAAACCAGAATGCTTATCCTTTTATACGTCCGTCCTCGGTATACCTTGTACTACGTCTGGCATGAGGGGAGGGGGGGGGTCGGCAAAATAGATAAGTGAAAGAATAACGAGAACGTTTAACTCGAATCTGCCACGTACTATTGAAGAGAATAAAGAGTACATAGTTGCCGGTAAACAAGAGGGCATCGAGCCGGCCGGACATTGAGTCAACTCTTCATCTACAGTGGAGGCAGGCAGGAACGTCAGGGCTGAGGGCGGAGAATGGAGGATTGACGTCATCATCCCGCCGAACGACACGCTCGCGCCCTCCCCGAAGTGACGTCATCGCCTCGCTTGAACCGAGAGCGAATCACAGGCCACGCGCAGTCCAGTCGGCGCGGGATCTGCGGTGCGACTTGGCGGCCGTCCCACAAGTCTCACTCGAAATAGTGTGTGCGTCGGACCCGCCTTCCGTTTCCTTTTTTTCTTTTTTTGACCTTTTTTCTTGCAAGGACTCCTTCTGCGCGTCGAGAACGCCACGGTGGGCCTCAAAATAGCGTCTACAGGGACGCGCGCAGCTTGTCCCGTGACATCGCCGTGTGTTCCACTTCGAGTTGTGGGAGACCGATACCCGCGGGTAGAACGGGTAGAGAGGCAACGGCAAACGTGCGGAATGGCGCTTACACTGCCCATCAGATAGGGAGAGCCTCCAGTGTTCTCGCACGGTATAACAAACTTACAGGTTGAAGATATTACATGTTGTTCATTAAGTGTTTCCGTCAGTGCACCCGTTTATCCCTCCGCGCACAAAAAAGAGCTAGACTGGGCAGCATGGCAGACATTCGACAGTATACAAAGCCAGTGGTTCGCCCCCTCTTTATCTCTAGAGCGTCAGACTGCCTCTCAAGTGTGACTCCGTGTAGCCCATAGGCCACGCAGGTGCGGACAGCACCAACACCTGCTTACTTGTGACGGGCGTAGGTACACGAAAGAGAGGGAGGTGAAGAGGTAGGAAATACTGATACGGCTGTTTAACCGTTCCGAAGCTGTAGGATGCGCTATAAAATTTGTCGTAATCCAGGACTGCGGATCAGTTTCAACCGCCCGTCGTTCTTGAATCCGCATATACTCTGTCTCGTTAAGTTGGTGCAGCGCCGTGAGGGCTGCGCCAGTCAACCACAAAAGCGAACCCACATGATGGGAATCCCTCCATCGCCCGTCTCTGATTGCCCACTTCGCGACACCGACTGAACGACAGTGTTGCGGAAGTATATCACTAGCGCACAATGGGCGAGCGATCCTCCCTTTCTGTGGAACGCGAAGATGGAGACTCCTGGTGGTGGAAGAGGAAGTTAAGCCGCTTCTCGTCAGCGATTGGCTAACCCTAGCCCCCACGTACATCCTCCGATGCTCTGCATGTAATTGGCGAGGCGTAGTACAAGTGCAAGACCGTTTGTTGCATTCGACGCCATCGGAATCGTAACGACGCTGCTACTGGAAAGCGAACCCGCGACCTCGTACTCACCAGCGCAGTGTCACAGCCAACCAGGGAAATATGCAACCTTCTCGCCTTTGCCTTATCATTTCTCTGTCTCCCTCTTTCTCTTACAGGGAAAGCAGCAGATGGTGCAACGACACAGGCCGGAAAGGCGCCGACCTTGCACGGATTAAGAACAACACGAAATGAAGACAGATCAAATGAAAAAACAGAGACACCAGCATTGGGAGGGCGGGCGGGCACAAAGCAAACACGGGACAGGCAGGCCCGCCGCCCCGACCGCGAAGTTGGCTCACAGAACTGTGAAAACCACAAGCGACGCGGCCGCTAGCAGCCGCCGCCGAGATCCATAAAGCCATCCGTTCTTAAAAACCAGCGAAAGCTGCGCGGATTCCGTCTTGCGCCGAAGCGCGCGGGACAGACGCGCGAGTGCGCAACTTCAAAGAAAACGCCCGCATGTGGGCGCGCGCGCGAGAGAGAGAGAGAGAGAGAGAGAGGGCTTCTCGCTTCACACACATAAGCAAGAAGCGAGAGCTCGGTCTTTGGCTTGATGTATGTGACTCGCGGGCCCACGGTGACCGCGCGATGCGACCGAGAGACTCCGGCCCTCTCGTCTTGCAATGCTTCCTTCCTTCTCTCCATCTACACGCGCCGCCGCCGCGGCTTCGCCAGCGCGAAACGACGGCGCGCGCGGCGGTGCCTTCAAAAAACCGCCACCGCCGCCGTCCCAGTCCCCCTCGCCCGGCCACCCTACGCTCGCAAGCACGGTACAGTGCGCCAGGGCAGTTTAAATAAAAAACTATATTCCCGAGAGAAAGGGAGGGGTAAAGGGAGAGACGACACGCGGAGATGCCGGTACGTGCAGAATTAAATAAAAAAAACGCTACTGGGCGGAAGAGCAAGGCGAGTGTCTTGCGAGTGTGCGATGAGAATTGTGAGGAGCGCGCCCCAAGAGCCACCCTCCCCCAATGAGAAGTCCGCTCGCCGCGAAAAACTTCGTATGAGCGGCATCTCTATATTCTCGAAAATGAAAGGACTGAATAGAGGACAGAGGGTGCCTGTGTTTTCAGCAGTTGGCCACCGCCTCCCCCCCACTCATACGGCTTAATTCCGAAATGCCTTCCGGCTTTTATTCGTTCTCTTTTCTTTTCTTTTTTCTCATAGCTTCCATTCGGGGCGACGCACAGCGTGACGCCTTTGTGGTGGGAAACGGTGGAAGCTCTTAGCGGGCACAGAGACTATAGTGCGTAAGCGGTGGTCGTTCTCGCGTGGTTGAAATTTGGACCGCTGTGTAGGAAAACGTGTCAGCAACGGTGCGAGCGTGTTCCGGAATGTTTCTTCCTGTCTTTTTTTTTTTTCGGCGGCGATAGCGATTGCGGGGTGGTGCGCGCTTGATTCACGACCGTCTGCAGTGAGATTGTGTTAAAGGGAAGATAGGTGCCCGCGATAGGCGCTAGCGTTTGATATGTCACCGATCAGAGAGCAAACTGGGCTAGCCGAAATTCGACAGTTGACATTAAGAAGAAGAAATGGAGTCGGGCACGACATGCAATGCATGCGCAGGTGACCGGCAGTGGTTGCAAAATGGGTGCCAAAAGAAGGGAATGGGAAATTTGCAGCCATAAGATGGGGTGAGCTAGTACAAGACGGGAGTTATTAGAGAGATCGCTAGGAGAGGCCTTAGTCCTGGCCGAAGGCATATGATGATGATGATGATGAGGGCGATGTCACCGAAGCGACATCACACGAGAAGCTCGCATTCCGTATAGACGTGAGTGTAGCGTACACGAGGTATCACCGTTTTCATATAGACCCTTTTTTCTTTCATGCTACCAGCACAACATAAATGGGACACAAATAGGTAACGCAGACAGCACCAACGCTGGCTCTTATTTACCTTATTCTGTACTTGCGCTATTAATTGCGAAAATTAGTTAATTAAGTAAACGGTATATTTAAATTTGGCAGCGTTTACACTGCAGGGATGCAGTAAAAAGCCTCAGTTCATTCAGACACCACAGTCTTCCATATATGGCAGCTCGCGACGTGGCTTCGTAATCGCCTAACAATGCGGGGCTGGTTCGAAAGTCAAGCGTACGTGACAGTTCTTGCTTTCAAGAGCAGCAAAAGAGCAAGTGAATGCTATTCGAGCCTGTAGCGCTAAGGTGGATTAAGATAATGAACGACTACAGCAGCACCGCTTATCTGATATGATCGTTTACGGTGCTCGCACATCCTCTTGTGCAAGACGTGTACGGCAAGTGCGTGCGGCCTACAGTAGCGCCTACACACCGAACGCCTTACGCAAGCTGCACTGCAGGGCCCTCTCTTATACCACGCACGAACGCCCCCCCCCCCCCCCCCCCCATCCCATCTGTCCCTTCTAACTCGAACATTCGGTGCGAGGAACAAAGCAAGCCAGGACTGCGGGCGGTCGATAAAACGCCTCTACGTCTCACGTAAAGCATACGACGAGGACATGCACAAACGCGCACAAACAAAATTTAGTCAATGTAAGGGACACAACGGCTTACGCAACGCGACGCGCACAGGGGGGCACGCACGCGCAGACACCACACACACAAACACACACACACACAGAGAGAGAGATACAACACACACATTACGCACAGACGCAAACATGTACTAAGAGACGCAGACGCAAGCAGACATACATACACACGCGCGTGTGCGCACACACAACACACAAACTGAGAGGCACACACACACACACGCTGAAACGGGAGCCTCATTATCTTTCCCGCTCATTAATCCGGCCCTTTGTCTTCTGAAAAGCGTGGCGGGGGCCACGAGACGCGACACTCGGACCTTGCGCCAGATATGCCGTCGACAAAAGGAGGAAGAAAGAGGGGAGACGGTCGTTGGCCTCGCCTTTCGAAAACGCCCTGCGTGTCCGCTACGTATACGCTATAGTATACAGGCTAAAAGAAGGAGAAAAAGAAATGGGGAAGAAAAATGAAAGAAAGATACGCCGCCGTTTAACGAACAGCTACGTTCGCGCACGCGCGACGGCACTTGCAAGCCTGAAAAGACGTCCTCCACCACTGCCCGTCGCCTTTTTTCTTCGCGACGTCGCGGCAATAAATCACCGCATCGACGTTGCGATTTGAGGACCTGTCGGGCCGCTTAATTGCGAATCGACGGCGAAGACGGCGAGCCCCCCGTGGGCTGCGCGGCCGACGCGGATTACGAAGGATTAAGAGGCGCGTCGACGACGGCCGTCGGATTAAAGCGTGAAACGGGGGGATGCCTTCCATCGCACGAGCGTGTGCGTTATATATAGAGTGACCTAGCACCGAAAGAACGAAATTCGTTCGGAAGGGTGGACACTGACGCAAGTGTAGTGTATATATATATAGAACGCCGAGAGGACCCGCATTATAGCCTTGTCGCAGTGAGCCGCTTTCTCGATCTTTGCGTCCCGCCTGCAGCGTTGTTTGCGTTACGAAGATATAGCCGCGCACCAAGCTGGCCTTGTAGTATTCCCCATCCTCATCACCATGAGCGTATACGTTATGTTCCCTTGCAGGACGTATATATAGCACTCCCCAAGCAATGTTTGATTACCCGTGATGCCTTGCGTCCGCCTGTACACTCCTGCAGATTTCCAGATTTCGTCACACCTTCTATACGTTCATCTGCCGTCCTCGACAGCGCTCGCCATTCAGCTGACATTAATTGCGTTACCATAACAGACCACTGGTTAACAACACCTCTACACATTACACGGCGTGGTCAGCTCTATTTGTTTCTTTTAGTCGTAACTATAGAATACCGGCGACACAATCTAATACCCATAACTGTGTTTTCGTGTTTTAAGCTTCACGCTTATGTAATTGTTCGTTACATCGCTCGTTGCGCCGTCCTCACCCTCTTCTCGTACTACTTAGTTATCCTCACAAGTTTAGCCGCAGATGTAGGCATTGGTATACAACGCAATCAATGTACACTTTGCCCTTTGATGATACGGTAATCTGTCGCTCATCACTCGAGTGTGTAGACAGACCGTTAAATAAAAGGCAGCAAAACGTTTCCGAACGGAGACGTAATTTTAGCTGGCGTGTGATTAAAGTGCTGTCGGCAGCGCCTTCTGCAGAATACGGCCTGTGCTACACTGCTGCGTCGAGGGGAAGAGAAGAAATTAAAGGAGCCTATAGATGTTGAACATGTATGGGTAATAGTTCGTATTGACAAGCCATGCATTAATAAAAAGAAAAGGCAAAGGTAATCTTCATGCAACTTTCGTAAAAATACAGCAGAAGTTGTAAGAATACATAAGTATGTGCCATCTTCGTAGACAAAAAATGTGGGTCCTGGCATGCCAGATTCAAGCCGAGAATTTCGCACGTCATGACGACAGGTTATAAGATGACACAAACCACGAAACAAGCGCACACTCCACGCAATACGCTCGCATATGTAACTCCTGCGAGAAACAAGCGTCCGTCTCGAACGTTGACCAAATGCTGTACAAGTGCATGGTGGAATGCGTCGCACGCCGAAACCTCCAGCTCCGGCAAAGTATCGGCCGTGCATACGTATATATATTCACACGTGTGCGCACACTGGATACACGTAAAGCACACCGCTATAAAGCAACAACACCTCGAGTCACGCCTATTCGATTATCCAGACGCGACACGTATCCCGCATGTCGCCGTTTCGCTATACAGGCAAACGAACTGATATCGCCCAGGCACTCCAAAAATCTAGCCCCGTTAACTAGCGAGATTTGGGCCAGGCTGAGTATACGCGATCAATTAGTAGCCATCGAGATAACTTCGTAAATAGGTAGTCAGCGTAAGCCAACTTATAATTAAAACAGCCTTATCGACCTATAGCCGCGGGCGCAAAGATACCAGACGCGCGGGTTCTTCGTTTCTCTCTCTCTTCTTTTTTTTTTCTCGAGCCCCTGGCAGTCTTTTTCGCCGTGCGAATCGATTCATTTCCGTAGAGTCGACGATACGATCGTTTCTCGTAGAACCCCGGCGGCTGCCTAGTATATATATATATATATATATATATATATATATATATATATATACCGCCTTGCACCGGTTGTGCGTAACTCGTGTAGGTATATACGTTATAGAGTGGGAGGCCCCCAGTATCTACGGAGCTCAATCTTGCAAACGGTAGGACACTTTAGCACTGTTCGGCTTCCGTGAAAAACCGAAAAAGAAAGGACGAAACAAAAAGAAAATGTGGACGAGGTTAGGTACAGAATGTGCCGCATTCATATGCAGAAAAGCGTTACCTTGGGTTCGACGTAAAAATGAACGGAACTAAAGACACGTATACGAGCGAGTGCAAACGAAGTAAGCATGCAAGGCCTGGCCTCATTTTCGAGAGCTCGACAATTAGGCAAGAAGTAATACGCTGGGGTAGTTATCCAAGACTGGTTCGTGCAAGGCGTTGTATGCCTATATACTGTTTGCAGCGTGCCGGTAAGGCATGCAGGACCGTACTTCCTGACATTGTCTTGCAGCTCGCTAAGCCGAGTTTACTGGAAGGCGATTCTCCTCACGGCAACCGATTTCATCATCATCATCATCATCATCATCATCATCATCATCATCATTTTATCCACTGCAGGTACGAACGCTTCTCCCAGCGATCTCCAACTGTCACTGATTTGTGCCATTTGACACCAAATTATGCCTGCAAATTACCTCATTTCATCGCACTATGTACACTACTCAAAACAAAAGGTCGCCGTAGTTACTACGTACTTATCACACTATTTACTATCTTGTTACAACCGCAGTCGGTAATGAAGAGAGTAACATTACTGACAAAACAAGCTAGTCACTATTATTAGTAGCTAACTATTTCAATCGCAATATCAACACGAGACACAAGGAGTATGCCAGGGCTGGATCGATGCTTGTTCGATATATGCAATATATCCGGTAGCGCTAACTTCGTTTGTAACAGATAGCTGCAACCCATTATAGGAGCAGTGACTATACCTTATTTAGTCAGTAATGTTACTGAACTCTATCCGTTACCGACTACAGTTATATCAAGGTAGTCAATAATGTTACAACGCAAAGAGTAGTTCTCTGCTCTCTTCGACTATACGTTTATCATTCATACGGCCCTCATTAAACTATATTTATTTAGTATAATGAACATTACAAAGCATCAATCATGAAAGGCCAACATGTACCGACCGACCGCGATGCTGACATTATAACCGACCGCGATGCTGACAAAGGCAAGAAGACGACAAACACCAATGAATGACAACAACGAATCCACGACGGTGTACAAAAAAGGCACAACGACTGACTGCTGGACGGCTCACACGTCGCGGTCGCGGGTTCGAACCTTATACGAATGAGGGAAAATTGAAGTTGGGACAAATGGGGAGGGGAAAAGGGGCAAATAGGACATACTTTTGCCAATGAAACGTACAATATTTGTGATAGACGGCCACGAAAGTTGGCCGCATGCAGGCCGAAACTTGACAGCTACCGGTGTAAAGTGGCACAAGTACAAACTAACCTAACGCGAGCGATTCTTTCTTGGTTTTGTCCTCCCAGGAACCTGTTGAGAAGAAAGTGGAAACAGGGAGACCCGGTGAGAAATATAAGAGAACGAGGGTAGACAGTGCGGCGTCAGGCTTCGCAATTATATATACTTTGGTCAACTGCGAAGCCGGAAAAGTTGAGCAAAACTTTCGATAATCGAAAACGTGATAACCTAAATCATAGCATAAGAGTGCAAGCGCACAAGTTATGAAACAAAACAAGTTTTAACAAAAAAAGTGAAGGACATCATTTGGCGAGAACGATCAACGAGGCGAAGCTATAGACTATAATGACGCTAAACCACCAAGGACGAAGAGATATCGGTAATTGACAGGGGCCGCTAGCACATGCACAAACCGTTCGTAAGAGACCGTTTCCAATCGCGTTAATGTTTACGCCACCCGGTGGCTTCGCACCGTCCATCTGTAAGCTGGGATCTGTGCCTCGATGACAATCACGCGCCCTTGAGACAGAGAACATCTGGGTCAGAAAAAACCCGCGCTTCGCTCAAAGCTCGCATTCGAGCATGCCGATCGACGCTCGCAGTCCGCGCCATCGACCTCGTTCGCGTGACAGATGCATTCGTCACCGCGGCGTTCCCTAATTGCGTTTTCCATTCGTATTGCTTTGGGGGCCCGACGACAGCTAATGACCTCCGCGCGGCCAAGCGTGTATGAATGTGCCTTCGACACTGAACGTAAGCCGCCACAGGTGGGAGCGAGATTAAATCTTAAAGTTCCTTTTTCTTTTTTTCACTTAGGAGCAGCAACGTACACAGCCGATCTGCAGGCTGTACGGTCGCGTCTGTCGCACTCGCTGCTAGGTGCGTGTGTTACAAGTGTGCGGCGTTGTCAACGCATTATAGCGAGGCAAAATTATTTTCGACAAGATTCGCGGGTGGGCGAACCTGACCAATTAAGACAAGGCCTGCCAGCTTAACGAAGCCCGCGTCACTCCGAAGGCACGTCAAATGCACCTTTGCGACATTCTCGTAACTTTCCACTCTTTGCTCATATGCGGTTAGCATTCAGTACTGAGATATTTACCAAGCTCTCATTACCGTAATGGCTTTCGCTTTTGTGCGAATCAAACTACTTGCGCTGCATTTGCAGATATCAATAAACAATTTTTAACAGCGTAGCGTCGATAAACATCCTCACGATATTTGCGGCCAGGCGTGAAATTTGTGCACTTGTTATGAGAAACCGATAACAGGCCACATTTGCAATAAGTTCATTTATATCATCAACCTTAGCTTATATTATGTCACTCCTTAAAGGCGAGCTACCTCTTATCATATACGGAAGCCTCTAAAGCTCCCTGTGTTTGAGAAGAGAACTTCAAAATTTAGCGCGCCTGAATGGATGCAACCGTGTGCTACAGTTTGGTTTTCCTGGTGTGTTCGTCATAACTTAACTGTTCCCGTACTTACTGCGCTAATCTATTCCATGCTACACTTTACTACAGTATCCGTAATATCACAACGACTTAATACAAGAATCCAATTGTCTATCGCATTTGAGCATCTGGTCAGAAAGAGTTCAACATCTCTGTATATTCCCGCGTTTGTAGTCTTTACGATCATTATGATCCTGTGAGCCAGCAAAGGATACATTTCGTCGATGACCGAAGCCTGCGCACATGCTCGCTACGACGAAGAAATGAACACACGGTTTGTTGATGACCGCTGTAAGTATAAATACTGCCATACTATGAACGTGCATTCAACACTGATGTCCAACCTCTCCCTATATATATCCAAACATACAAAACTGCAGACACGTACGACCCGAACGAAACGAATCTTAATGCCCGAATATTACACGCATAATTCACGGGACTACATAAACAGAAGCGTAGAAATCTCGTTGAATTGAGTTTCCAAAAACACAAACACGACAAGTAGCAAAGCTTCGGGAGAAAAAATGACCTGAAAACGAAGCAAGCATACTCCGCAAAAAAATAAAAGTAAGTAAAAAAAAATACCCTGGAAATTCATCCCACTCGACGTTCTAAATATGGCTCCATGTCGGCAGTGACGCGACAAAGAAAGAAATACAATACAGCCACTCATTCTATGAAGTTAAGCAGATATTCAAGTTCCATACTCCAACAGCCACACAATTTCAGTCTCTCTCATACTATATACAACATTCACGCTTAGCGACGCCTCCCATATGTGGATGTACAATTAATCCTCCAGAGCGAAGACGCGACCCGTTCATCAACTAGTGGTGGAGTCGTTTTCTGTGTTTTTTTATTTATAAACCGTCTCTTTCCTTGAAGCTCCTTTTGTTTGTTTTGGTTCTTTTTCGATTATGAAAGAAGGAAAATTAACGATCGAGCTTGCAAAAGCTGTTTCCTCCTGCGAGTAAACGCAGAAACCGGATGAGCGCACACTACAGCAAGCGGTCTCGAAAAGTGCATCAATTTCGACGAGTCCATTACGGACTCCGCAACAAAACAAGCCACGCGCCTGAAGAGCGGACCGCTCGTTCTTGCCGCCGTCTCGTTTCGTACGCCCTCTGCCGCCAGCGTTCCATGCAGTGAGCAAACACACGCATGCAGTTGTCGAGACGGAAGCCGAGATCAGTGTTCCCTCGAGACGTTCGCGAAAAGATGGTATGAAACACGGATTGCAACAAAGATGCTGGCATAAGCTACAGCAGAAACACGCCTCATTTTTTCCGGGCTCGTGCTAACGGAGTATACAATTTCAACAACCTGCAGCATTACCGCGCGAAAATATAAAGAGAGAGAGCGAGAAAGGAAAGCACGGACGTACAATAAATCTTTCTGCCCAAAAAAGAAAGAAAAAAAGTAAAAGAAGCATGGCTATAGGCAGAGAATGAGCGTATTATACTGTCCCTGCTTATACGGAACGGTCAGCAGGGCTGAGATTCCTAAAACTGTTCGTAAGAGTACGTATTTATATATATATATATATATATATATATATATACGTACATATATAGGTGTCAGCTAGCCGAGCAGACCACCATAGGTGGCCGGTCCAAACACAAACAACACTTAGGGACTGAGAGCATTTTATATTTGACCCCTGGTTTTTAAGTTCGGTCATTATTGCATGCACGTTCCTGTTATGATGACGTCAAATTTCTATTTTTTTCAACGACTCAATATTTTCTTCACGGTAAGGTTACCGAATATAATAATGCAACAGCGAAACTACAGCCGAGTGAACGATGCCGACCTATACTTGGCAGAAATAGGAAGAAGCCTGATTAACTAATCTCAATGACACCAGGTTTCGTAGACAAATTAACCTTGTGCGATTCAAAAGATATGCAGTAATTATTTAGAACTGTCACTGATTTAGAACCCTGATATATCGTGAAACCGCTTACTTCGATTGCGTATATATGGTTTACCCATACCCATATTACCCATATTTCTTTCGTTTGAGATTGCACTGATGCAGTGTGCTGACCATAACTCAAAACTTGTAAACGTGACGTCTACGGCGCTATGAACTAAAGATTTCACGTACGAAGAGTTCTCTTCAGTGCAAATTTCACTGAATCACTGTACGTAACTGTTTCGCCACTAAGTGCGTGGAAAAATTAGTTAAAGGGTTCATTGAACAGAAGCGCACTATATCAGTTTCGTCTGATAAATTATTCTTTTGACACTCAAATTTCGTTGATTTAGCAGCAACAGGCTGAATATTAAAAGCGAAAATGCAGGTCAAAGTTCAGTTTTCTTTTTATTCTTCCAACTGTATGCCCAAATTAGGGTACGCCAAAGCGAGGTCATCGACTAAAAAAAAAAGTTATTTTACGTATTTGAGCCACTGCAGCTGAGTAAGCGTTTGGAAACTCGCTAAGCTCAGTTTTCTTAGGGTCATTTAGAACACAGGGAAATCCATCTTAAGCAGTCAAAAAAAAAAAAAAAAGAACTAGGCCTGACTGTCAGACACCGTCCAAATCCATGACATCACGGCAAGCTGAAACGGCAGCTTCAAGGTGACGTCGCCACAAAGCCTTTCGCTCTTGCGTGTTCTCCGACTTTATCCAGCCTGTTCCCACGGTAAGAGGTTGTCTGTTGGTTATTTTTTTTTTGGGGGGGGGGGGGGGGGATAATGTAGAAGGGTAATTTGTAACACGGGTAATAATGTTTTTAAGGGTGGGCAGGGGATATATTAACTAGAAGAGTGTGCGACTGGCTACCATACACAAGGGTTTGCAACGGCTAGAAAGAGAAAAGGGGGAGAACGCATCCAGCTAGGGCATTCTACAAAATGTGCATGTAACCGGAACTAAAGAGTTCATAGAAACGATTTTCCAGATTACCAATTTCTCCCATTCGATCGTAACAATACCAAATATTTAAAAATCCTATCGTAACGACGTCAAGTAACGTTGGTTATTGGAGCACTTAGGTTGAGAAAGAGGATAAAACAAAGTAAATGATCATGCCGACAACTGCAGGCAGGGTTCTATTCTTTTCCTTTCTTTCTTCTTTTTTAAAATCGCCTCCTCAGGCTTCTGAGGCCGCTCGGTTGGCAAGACAATGGCCGCGCTTCAACGTTTAGCCACCCCCTTTATTCCCACTTCTTTCCGCAGAAATACCGCAAAATATCAAAGCACTCGCCGACCCGAGCCGCAGGAAGCGGGCGACGTTAACAACGTGCGAGGGAGCGGATTGCGACGGCGTCCACGACCCCGGGTTCGTGAACGGCCAGCCACGGGAAACGAAGCATGCAATACCCAACGACTCGGGGCGCGCGCGCGAGAAATTACAGGAGGAAACGACGACAGAGACGCGCGTGCGAGCGCCCGCACGCTGTGGCAGCACCGCTGGAAGAAGACCCACCAGCACCGCCAGCGCCGGCGACGCGGAAAACGGTCGCCACGTGACTCGCGGGCGTCGACCAATGGGAGCCGTCGCGCGGCCACATCAAAGGGCTCCAGAGGCGGCGCCCTACCCTCGCGGTGGTTCTCTTTAATTGGGACTCCTTTCCTCGAGGGGGCTGAAGGAAAGGGGAGGAAGACGACGCTCTCTCACACTACTCTCCTTCCCTCGTCAGTACGGGGCCGTCTGGTTCCTCGTCGTAACAACGGCGTGACTGGACGCGAGGCTTTCCCGCGGCACTCGGGAATGCAGCCAGCTGTGCGGAGAAGCCCGTTTCCTGCGCATGTCGTCCCGCCGGAGAAGCGGGCCGACAGGCGGAAGCGAGGCGGCGTTTTCAAAAGACTGCTCTCTCCTCTCAAAGAAGGCAGCGCGCGCGCTCTGAATTCTCTCACGAAAGAAAACAAAGGCGACGTGAGAAGACAATCGAGAGATGAATTAGTTCTTCTGCCTTTCTTCGATCTTCTTTCTTTTGCATTTACTTGCAGAACTTCATTCTGTTCAGTAAGAGCAATAACTTGTGTATGATCAACGCGACTCAATGGCATATAAGAATGAGCAAATAAAAAAGTTTTCGAAACCAAAAGGCGAAGGTATTTTCGCCCCTGATAAGGCCATTCTCTTCAATTCGGAAACTCTGCCCTTTCGATTAATAGCAAATGTGTTTTAACGCTCACTTTACGGGGGTATAGCGTTGACGTGTAGGTGCGTACAGAAGAACCGGTGAGTCAATACACGTCAGTACGGTGAGTAAATACGGGAGCGCCAAAGCTCGGAGGTAGAGACGACAGGGCATGTCAACGTTCTCGTCCCAGCAACAAGCAGGGGAACCGAGGTGACTCGATTTTTGTTAGTTAGCGAGGTAGTTTTGTTAGTTAGCCCACATCTAGCGTGGTGCTAACTGACAATCCCCAGCGCTAGATATAATACCCACCCACAAATACCCAATAAAGTAGAGGGGAGGAAAGCCACCGCCGTGGCTCAATTGGTAGAGCATCGCACGTGTATATATAATGTCGAAGATGTGGGTTCGGCTCCCACAGGCGGCGAATTATGTGTTCGTGCACCTTTATTTCCATGTCACTAATTGCTCTACATTTAAATTAATGGCACATGCAATTCATCTATGCTGTCCTTGGCTTAACATTCTTTTAGGTTAATATGGTGGTAACTGTCGACGTAGCAGTTCTCTAAAAGAACACTTATTCCGCGCGCCATCTCTGCAGCCCGAAAACTACTAAAAGAGGGAAATTTTCGCTCACAACTACAAGGAGGGTCCAGAAAAGTGATGTATGGCCTCTTCTTCGTGAGACTTCTCTACGTAAGGGGCATGCAGGAATAGCTTAAATGATAGAACATATTCGAAGAAGCCACCAAAAAACTGCAGCCCCATGCATGCAAGGATGGGATACGCTACTCATTAAAAAAAAAAAAAAAAAAAGAAGAAACACTTGCACCACATGTCTGTGGCCGTTCCAGAGTTCCAGTATTATAATCCGTGACTTTTTGGAGGACAGACATTCATGTCCGTAACTAGAGCCAACTCCACTGCAGCCTGAACACCTCTCCGTGTCTGTTACTGTCAGCGCCGTATCTCCGACGAAATCCGTTCCGGCCCTTCTATTTTTTGACAGCTCCCTACGTCGCATGTTCCCCTGCGTCATCCTTGTTTTAGGTCTCCTGGTGGAATACATCGCGTTCTGATACCGATGTGCGAAGCCCCAGGATAGGCGTCTGGCCTTCACGATAACTACGTGAAGAACAAAAAAATAACGGAGCCAAAAAAAAATACACCCGAGGAGAAAGAAAGAAAACGCGTCTTGCGACGTTAGGACAAGAGAGAAAGAGACACCGATGACGAACAAAACCTTGTCTCAAACGGGGGCAGGCGGGAGCACGAGGACCGCATGTGTGTCGTCTGGCCAGTTTCAGGGGAGACAGACGACCAGATGTGCCACGTATAACACGCGTATACCAAGCGAACGAGGAGGCGCGCGAAGCGCGAGCAGACATAAACACGACGTTTCGGCGTTTTTGAACGACACCCACAAGACCCCGTCCCCACGGGGGCCCCAATCGCTCCTTCCCGCCTCAAACTATATGGCGCGTTCTTGACAGCCGAATGTGTGTCCGAGCGTGTACTACGCCCATCCGACGAGCTTGCTGTCGTTCGTTCGTTCGCTCGCTCGCCGACAGAGGAACGCCTGGAAGCTATATTTGAGAGCCGTCAGACCGTCGACATCTGGCCGTAAAACACCGCGCCCCTCGACGCTTCCCCGTTCGCACAATTCCCGTTTTTTTCTTTCTCGTTAACTTTTACGTCGACGTTGCGTACGTGTGAGAGGTGAACTACGTACGCTGGGCTGTGGGTCATTCCCAACGCACGTGGGACATATACCAGTACGTGCGGCCGGGCATGAGTTGAGTTACTCCAGCAGTTCCTTGGAAAGCTTCAAGGGGGGAGGAATCGGACATGTCGCGTAGATGTTGTGAGTCTTTATAGCGCGACGCGAGGTGTCGGCCGGAGAGTTCTAGTCCTGCTGTTGCACTGGTGCACGACATGTGTGAGCCATGAGCTCGATCAGTCAGAACCGCGTTTCCGACTAAGAAGCCTCGTTATACACGTGAGGCATTGGTGAGCGGGGACCGGGTCTTGTAGCTCGTCGAAACAAACTCCTTGTATACACTGTCCCGGGTAACATTTCTGTCGTGAGGACAGACGCCACCGTGACGAGACATTGCACTTTGCGGGTGGGTATCTTAGTATTGATGTAGTCTCTCATTTTTCTTTAATTTTGTTTTTTCGTTGAAGTTGGTGACACCGGTTACGTTCATAACGACGCGTACCATGCATTTCAGGGTCCGTGAAAATACCATAATGGCCAATGCGCGCGAGCACGCGACATTACAATGCATACTGAAGAACAAATCGTCAAATGGAGTTCCCTGAAATTAGCTTTATTTGGTACTGTAACTGGTAAGCTTGGAGAGAACTTATCCCACCTAAATCACACGGCCGCCACGATGAAGAAGACAACACTTGCAACGGCAGCCTGAATAGCGCAAGCACATGCACGCGCAATGTACAGCGAAGAAAAAAAAATGGCAGACGCGGCGAAAGGAGCCCCAAGCGACTGTCAAATAAAATGTACCGAGTCGCCAAGCAAAGAAGTTGCACGAAACAACAGTGTATATCGAATATTCGAAACCTTGCAGCAAAAGGCTGAAACTAATAGGCACGTCTGAAGTGCCGGCATTATAGTCCATAACACTCAAAAGCAGTTTCACTTGAGGAAGGTTACAAAAATATTTTTTTTGCTTTTATTTCACGTCATGGATAGTACAAGTAAACAAAGAAATCTTATTTGAGCCATATAATTGAATTGGTATAGAAATTATCTATTATGAATAGACGACATGAGAAATTCCGTAAGCTGGCTTCTCCGCATTGATACGTTGGACATTAAAGGGCAAGAAAGAAAAAGTAAAAGGGGTGTCTTCGCTTCGTCCCGCCCACAGAAGAAGCCATCCCGCTACGCTGACGACAGGACTAACTACAATCCACGGTCTAAATGACGTGGCGCTCTTCCAACTCTGAACGAAATACGATTAGGGCCCCACCCTCAGCACCGCGGTACACAGAACCACGGCCGCGCTCGAAGGCTAGCAGGGCCGCGGCAGAGCACTCTTTCCGAGACCCTTTTCACAACTGTAAAGGTAGCTTTCCCGCGAGACAGCTTGCCAGGCTAATGGCGACACAGTAAATTCTTTTGCCATTCCGCACCCACGAGCACAGTTTGCTTGTCTAACGACATGGAAGATGTAGCCCTGCATGTTCTTGTGATGACATCATATGCGTAAGAGTCAAGCACCACCGTGCGCAGCTATAGCACATGAAGCTTGACCGGTGCCGCCATTAGTATGGCAAGTGTGCAATGCAGTGAAGCCCACGGCGACTTAGGAAAAGAAGTGTATTCAGATTGCACTTGCTTCACCCACTTTTCGCTTATACCTCTCGTATTATACTTCACCACTTACAGGACATCGAACCCAAACGATAGATGGCAGAATGTCGAAGAGTCAGCAGGTGCAAAACGCAACTTGACGGCTTTGTAAGCAAGACAGCAAACAACGAGAATCTCGAAAGACCGCGCTGCGGAGCTGTATATATAGAAGTCCATATATGACTTACGCTTTATACGACACTTGCTGTCTCCCTTTCTCTCTAGAGAGGGAAGAGATAGCAGCGCCGTCTGTCGAAGGAGAGAGATGCAAGAGCCGAACCCGCACAAAGCGCGTAGCAGAAACACGCGCGGCGCAGTCAAAACAATAGAACAAGACGGAGAGAGAGAGAGAGAGAGAGAGAGAGAGAGAGAGAGAGAGAGAGAGAGAGAGAGAGAGGGGGGGGGGGGGCGGAAGATCATTCCCCTTCCACAAGAGACCACGAAGCGATGCGAGGCAAGGGCAGGATAGAGCAACAAGACAACTAGTACAGCCTAAAAGCTCTTCGCGTCGGCCCCAACCACACGACACTATAGGCACCTCTTCTAGCGTCTCACATTTACGGACGAGACAACTTGCAGCAGGCGTCCCCTGCGGCACGTTGCGCCTGTTCTGGTGCGTAAATCAAACTCGTGCCTCGATCGTCTTCGGTCGTATATTTAAAAAATGATAACAATAACAACAGAGCTGGGCGTCCCTACTAGGCGGTAGCAACAACAAACACCTCCAGCGCCTTACGGGTTTAGTGTGCTCGTTGCGCATGCGGGTCGCAGGATGAGACCCACGTACTGCCACCGGGAGGTGTCCTTTGTGTTCCGAGCGCCCCCTGGATGCGGCCGATATCGTGGCGGTATTATATGCCGTCCTTCGCGAAGGCGTCTCTCGCGAGGCGTGGAGGTAACGACCGCGCCAAGTGGGGATGTGCGGTGGGGGATGGGAATACGACGGTCAAGAAAGCAGAAACAAAGGCGCCAGAAGGGGGGTCGTTATTCAGTCGACGTCGCTCAATAAGCGGCAGCCAGATGGCGCGCGCACCGGTTTGGGGAGGAGTGGGGGGGAGGGGGGGGGAGTCCAAGATAGGCCGGTATATTCACTACTACATACTGGTGGTCGTGCGAAAGCGGAGCGATTTGCAGGCGACAATGACGGTGCTGTGTGACAGGGACGCGGAGCATGGCTTTGCGAGTCGCGACCATAAAAGGGGAGGTTGGAGCGCTGTGATGTACACACGTGACGGTCATCAGCAATCGACGACGACGGCGTCCGCAAACGCACGTATTAACGCCAAGACAAAACGAAGCATAAATCAGAACTGCAGCATACGCGATGCTAGAGCTGTACACTGGTACGGCAAATAATGGTCAGATGGATCGTGGCAACTGGTCTAGGTAATCATCGCCAACGTGTACACACGGGCATGCACACCTAATAGACACTGTGGGAGTTATACGGGGGGACAACGAGGGGTAGAGGCGACACAACACAAAAGTGAGAACAGACGAAGTGACAATTATATGAGCGCCCAATCCGGTTTCAAATCGTGAAGGTCGAGCGGGAATCTCAACCTTATACGACAGGAATGGGGTTGCTCAAGCCGGGCCGCGCTACGTAACATTTAAGGCTGAGAACCCGGGGATCGTCCAAATGGAAAAATAGCTTGCGTATCCTATTCTGAAGCGGCCATATTCTTCCTATAGCCTAACCAACCTCTTCATTCGACGTTAGTGTTTTTCAAAAGGAACAGAAAGCGAGTGGGCGGAGATGGCACTGGACGGCGGTAATCGAACCGGCGACCTTGGCGGCCGCTACGCGACGAACATTAACCGCAGGAAACAAGGAAAGAAATGCAGCTAGACCGAGAACGGCTCGGCCCCACCTTCTCGTCTCGCACACGGACTCGGACACTATATATACGGCGCCGTAGTTAGCGGGAGCCCTGCTCACCTCGCCGACAGCGTGTGCACCTTCTTAGACCCGGCGGCAGGTAGCTGCATGCAGCCCGAAGCACGTGCCTGGCACCCGCGCACGGCAGCAAGCCAGGACGGCAGCCCGGGAGGACCGTTCCGGCAATTTCTCGGGTGTCTGGCCGTGCCGCTGCCGCCGCCATCGGCGCAGCCGGGAAATCATTATCGACGCCGCCCCGATCAGCGGCGCGGGAGGAAACGTCACGCAGCAGCCCGCGCTGCGCTCTCCCCTCCCCGGCTTGTATTGCCGTGTAATACCGTGCAGTGGGCGAGGAAAGAAGACGCCGCTGAACGTGTGATCCGAATTCACGAAGGCCTCACAGTGGAAGCGCCAGCGTTTCCGTTGCTTGTTGCGACGGGAACGTTGCACGTTCACCTCATTTGCACTCGTGTGTCATTCGTATACCGCTTGTATGTCATTTGGTGCGAGAAAGAAAGGAAGAAAGAAAGAAAGAAAGAAACAGAAATTTTAAAGGCGGTGAGGTCGGCCTGAGGTATATTCCTCAAGCGAGCTGCTTTGCGCTAAGAAAAAGGAGGAAGTGAGAAAGAAAGCGGAATATGATGGGTGTCGATGACGACAGAGGGGAGATGCAAAACGCATAACAGGCAACTCTACTCAAAGCCTTGAGTCCAGCCCCGTAGTCATTTGATGAATATCGTGTACAAAGCCAAACACACACGGAGCCAAGGAACGCACCGAGAAAATTAACTGTTAATTTTTACTGCTTACTGTTTATTTTAAGATGCTGACAATTAATCAGTCCGTGTTAATCAGTCAATTTGCGATGATCTGTCTAATCATTTCTTGGCTACATCGTCTATTAGCTGCGTACGATCGTTTTTAGGTGGCCGTATTCTAGTTAATCCCCTCGGTTCACTTCAATGTGTTCTCGCAGCTGCGTACGATCGTTTTTAGGTGGCCGTATTCTAGTTAATCCCCTCGGTTCACTTCAATGTGTTCTCGCTCTTTTGACGATGTTGTGCATTGTGGTAACCTGCGTTTTTGTCCGAACGATCTAGCATGGTGACTTAGTACTAGCCGTAACCTTGTTATAAGTCAAATTTAGCAACAAGATCGCAGTTTTCTTTTCGGCACACATCATTCAATGAAGTGTTTGCCACCACCGTTCTCCCAATTTGTCCGGTATTCCAGTATCCCCGTAGACGGCCAGGTAAGACCCTGTGTACGTAGCAGCCCGCTTCTCTAATGGTGAAATGTGTATTAACGATAGTGCTTCACTTGTTCTTTTCTCTTTTTCCTTCTTTTTTTTTTTTTTTTTTTCTGGACGAACCGAGAAAGCAAGGGTGAGGAGTATTTTCTCCAACTTGCCAAAGGGACCATTATGTACGGCCGCGTGACGGCGAGCTTCCCATACGGCAGCCTATAATTTTTTTTTTTTCCCCACACACACCATCATGTAGTTGGAAAAAGAAAATAAGGTGAATTGTATTGAACTGACAGCGTGGATTCTGGGTCCAGTTATGCGACGTCCTTAGAGCGCAAAGGCCTTGCGCTACCTTGCAGGTACCGTCACGATTCAATCTCCTTCTATAATACGACCATGGCTGTGCCTTCCCTGCAACTGCACGGAATTAGAGATCAAAGTGTAGAGGAGAGCATGCAAGCTGTGTCAGACCGCGGGGTCCTGCTCTCAACATGGAGTGCATGCTGCTGCCACCGCTACCGGTACCACCGCCGAATTCCTCGTGCACGTATGCCCGCCTACCACCTCTTCTCCTCCAGTTATACTTACATGCAGCAGGCGTGATTTGCTACCCGGTGTGCGAGAGAGATGATGGCATGCAGACATTTCGCCGCGTAATAGACTCCGGTTTCTCTATCGCAGCTGGGTGGATAGGAAATGGAATTGAATTCTGTTGGTGTGACTAAGCGGAACGGAGAACCATGCAGGTCATCGTATACTTAAGTGCGTTCGTAAGAGCATCCTGGACGCGTCATCTGTGTCACTTGCGCCTGCGTGGTTTTTCGAACCGGGACCGCACCCGTTTCACCGAGCGGTGGTTACGGTTGCAGTTTCATTTATGCCTTTCTGCGCGTGCTGTTTTGTTGGTCGGTCAGAATGATAATAACGATGACAGACTTAATTTGCCGCTGCATGTCTGTGCGCACGCGAGACGCGGCGCCAACGACACCATTTGCTGATAGCACTGGAAGTGGACTTGATGACACAAGATGTAAGGTGCCAGACGGTAGCGTGGACGCCCGTTTAGCTGCAAGTACCGTATTTGCACGTAATTAACGCGACCTCGAATATTCCGCGAGGGGACGCTTTTTCGAACTATAAGAAAAATTATATTATATATATATATATATATATATATATATATATATATATATATATATATATATATATATATATATATATATAGAGGATTAACGCGAGGTTATGCCGCAATGTAACAGAAAACGACACTCAAACGCAGGTGCCCGCAGGGCTCTTTATACATCGTTACTGCCAACTGCCATCTCAAAGCACAGTCAAATGACCGAATGCATGCACAGTATAACTGCTGACGTCTTTGTCACCGTTGGCGAAAACGGCTTCGCTGTTCATGCCACCGAGTTGTTGGACAGGTGACCCTAGAGTGTGCCTCGTTTGCCTAGTGCTCTTTAGCTATCTGCAATTTGATGTACCAGAAACAGAGAGAGAGAGAGAGAGAGACGACTTGTGTTATATTCGTGCAAATGCGGTACTTCACAACTAGCAGCCATTCCGGTCGTTTATGGAGGGGCATTGATCGCATCCTATAGTACCCTCCAATCGAGGAAGACGGCATAAGGAATCGATTGAATCGCGGTGAAAAAAAGAAGGCTCGAGCGACAACACCCGTGAGAGTCCCGAAAGGGACGACCGCCTCTCCAGACAGGCACAGCAGATATACACCACGCCATCGCGAGGCGTTGTAGCTCATTCGGTTCGATACCGAAGAGAGAAACGTGCATGCGGCTGTATACGGCAATTAGCGCCTGCGGGCGATTCCGCATATTTTATAGCAGCGGCGCCGACGTAGGCGGTAATTAATACCGCCTATTAGCCGCCCTCTCCGCGGCCCCGGAAAGAAAAAAAAAAAGCTGATGCGAACCGCAGACGCGTTGTTAAAATATGATGAAAGAGAAGGAAAGGGAGTTACCTCTCACGAAGTCCAACGCGCATTCGTGACCAGGCTACAAGCACGGTGCTAAATTACCCTTCGACGTGTGCAGCAAATGAGAAACACAAGCAAAGAGCAAAAAATGCGAACAACGCCCGCCGGCTCACATAAGGAAAATAATCCGCGGAAACGCACTAAGTGAAACGCGCGTGCCTGCACAGCTCGCACCAGAAATCGTGCCGGTCCGCAGCGAACGCGCGCCAAGCTAAGCATGTACGCAAGCTAAGCGTTGAAGCGACTTGGCTTTCTCGGCGATGAAACCTTCGCGTGCCAACGTAACACCACGTGACACACGTGGTGTTACACGGCACGGCCACGCTTCGGTTTCACAGAGGCCTGCACACACATACAGCGGCACAGTGAGATGAACCAGAGGAACCGAAGGGCTCGATTTTACGCAATATGATTACGAAAAGTAATATCAATGCGAAAAAAAAAAATGCTTTAGATGGAAACTGGAACTTTAGGTCATGGAACTTGCACGTAAATTGTGGAGACCGTTTTCAAGCGCAAGTGTACGTGCTAATGAAAATCGCGTACGATATTGCATCGGCAGGTAACATCGGTCATCTCGAAGCGCATGTATCCGGCTTATGACCAATGCTGGCACTGACCGCGTGCTATATAGAACGTAGGAGCGCGTATACGTTTGGCCCATTGGGCTAAAGTATAATTAAACGCTCATACGGGTACGCGCCTGTTGTCGTCAAATATGCCGCGTCATCTTCGTGGTGTGCCTACCGGATGGTGTAAACATATTAAAACACTGACGTAGCCCCTCCTGACAGGCGTTAGGCTGTACGGGCACCTTACCGATCGATATAGGGAAGCGATGAAAATGAGACGACATTGAGAACGACAAGGACCGAAGCTTCATAGTTCGCATGAGTGTAGGTGGTGTCAGGTGCCGAGCGTTACCGAGCTTGAAGCTCGGCAATATGTTCGCACATCTAATATCGACTGCAAGCACGTCGAGCCGTGCAGAATTGGTTATACATGCCGATTCAAGCGCACTTGGGCATTTCTACATCTCGTCGACGCCCTGGCGAGCGATTGGAGATGACGTTCATCGCGTGCATCCGATTTTGGTTCATCCGCTTATGGGTGTATGTTTCGGCGCTGTTGTTAACTGTGGACAGGTTCGGAGCAAAGTGGGGACCCGTGCGCGGCCATCACCAGGAGGGGCCGCTGTCCGGGGACAGTGACAATCTCCCTTACTAGAACGCAAGCCGCGGATCTCCGCAGGGCGCAAACAGAAACTGTTATGCACCTGTTATAATTTTAAGAAATAAGTAAAATACTGCGACACTGATCCAGCCGATCAGCATCGTATTCTAAGGGGTTGCAGGAACAATTCTCCCCTAAGAAATCTCCTGCGGCAAGCTCGCTCACAGGAGCCGTGAGCGAGCTTGCCCTCAAAGCCAAGCCGACTGGGTGGTGAAGGTCGCGGCCAGCTGGACGCCACCTTAAACCACTCCGCCTGATCTCGCCTCCCCACCTCACCCTCGCCTCGTATTCGATAAAGTTTATTTCCTCCTCCTCCTCCTTGAACGAAGCGCTCTTAAAGCAAACAGCTTTCCTCTTCTTTACTTTTCTTTGTTTCCCTCTATCACACGTGTTCGCGGTGGTAGGCAGCCTGACTTTTTGCGCGGAAGGCGGCATCCTATCGCGCAACCGAATCATACCTGAGTTGCACTTTTTTTTTACATTATTATTGCTATCAGAACACGAAGCGCATAGTAATGTAAAGCAAGGTCTAACTAGCGCTCTCTTGGTGTGACCTGTTATGCCAAGTGCCCCCTCTCGATCAGCAGAGAGGGGCCACGTACGTGACAGAGGCAGAAGGTTTGTGTTCGGCTGGAGTGGCACGTTCTATAGAACGAAGGATACAGAATAAAATTGCCAGTTTATTTGACTAAATATACTTTGAGTTCGTGATGAATAAAGAATTCTTACTAAACGCGCTTAGTCTGCTCTGGAAAGCGGTACGGTGCGCTACCTTTATAACGAAGTGGCATACGAACGAACGATTTTGGAAGTCCCAAGAGGTTCGTTATAAAGACGTTCGACACACACGCGCGCACGTGTATAATACATACATGCATGCATACACACATACATACATGCACACACACGCGCACATACATACATGCACACACACACGCGCACATACACACACACACACATACATGCATGCATGCATGCATACATACATACATACATACATACATACATACATACATACATACATACATACATACAGAAATAGCGCGCACTTTGCCACACACAATTTTCCACGCGCACCCAAGCGCCAACGAAAACTGGCATGCCTACTCACTACACGCTCGCGGAGGCCCATAATCGTGGATACATAGGCCGCCGCACACACTGCGAACGATCGCGCGAAGCCAAGCAGCCGCGATAACTGGCGGCCCCACGCGCTCGGCTTTCGGTCGCGCGCGCGAAACAACAGTGGCGTTCTTTCTTCTCGGCCCGCGAGCAAAGAACGGGGCGACTGGTTTACGGCCTGTTAGAGTCGCCACTTATCATGCCGCCCGTGGGTAAATAATCCGCGCCCAGCCCCCCTGGAAACCCCAACGCGGACGCAGCAGCGTCAGCGCGCGGTCTCTTAGCTTATGGCGAGCACACGTTGTGTGTGTATTCGCATGTCCCGTCATCTCTCGGCACCCCTTGTTATCGGCTCAAAGCCGAAGCGCGTTCGTCGCAGGGAAGGGGGGTCCTCGACCGCCCAAGCTACTCAGCGAACCTCCGCACCGTGCCGATTTGCCTGAAACGAGCCCCTGGAAGGGAGAAAGAGAGAGAGAGAGAGTAGTGGAATTCTTGCAAACAAGCTTTTTTTTATGGCCCGCGGTCGGATAGCGCGCAGATCCTACGCGTGCTGGCCTGCTTGAGCTCGTTTCTTAGACGAGCCACCCTCCCCACCCCCCAACCCCCGTTATCGCGACGTTCCTTGCCGGTCATCGCCTCAGAGAACACGGCGACTGCTTCACTGCATTGCTCGCCAAAGCGTTATAGGGGCTGCACGAAGAATGCGCACTTCGTGGCGATCGGTTGGAATCCCTATTTAAAAAGAAAAAGAAAGAAAATCGCGCACATACCACGCTCGGCGGGTATCGGTGTAGGCGAAGCTTTGGCAAACCAGCAAGACGGAACGGCGCACTTCGATAGAATTCGATGACGAACAAGCCGTCAGCCAAAGCGGCAAAGACACGCGACACGGGAAGCTCTCGCACGAGAGCTCGTGCGTCTAGTGGAAGCCGACGCGCTCGTGCTCTCACGCGCATGCGCACGAGACGTGGCCAAACGTCTCAAAAGAGCTGCACTTGGCGCCCAACGTGAGATAAGTATGCATGTGTGAGGTCGTGGCCTAATAGTTAGAGCATCGGGCTCTGCTGTGCTGCGTGAAAGACCCGAGGTGCGATCCCGCGCCATGGGACACGTAATTCATTTCGGCGTGCGATTTATACGCGGCAAGGCAGCGACAGTCACGGTCAGCAGAAAAGCCACCCGGGTGATACGAAAAAGATGCGACGTAGGACCTCAGAACATGACGAATAATGTGGAAAGCCAGGACAAAGAATACGACGAAATGCATTTCGGCATATATCTGTGTAGCAACCGCCCTCTTTGAACACCGGAATGAAATTCGTTCTGAATAACAACGTGTAAAGTACGCATAAAGTATACAAGAAATCGCTACATGCAAGACGAGGAAGCAAGAGAGGTGAAGCACCGTTTACTGGGATGTGCCCTTCCTAGTATACTGTTTCGTTTCACGGCGAAATGCGAAAACACCCGTGTACTTAGATTTAGGTGCACGTTAAAGAACCCCAGGTGGTCGAAATTTCTGGAGTCCTCCACTACGGCGTGCCTCATAATCAGAAAGTGGTTTTGGCACGTAAAACCCCATAATTTTAATTTTTAATACACGAGACATGAAAACCACTCCGAGGTCCAAAGGCAAAGTAACGGATGTCGTGAGACCCCCAGCTCAGCGCGCGAACTGCGGCATTCCAGCCAAAACCGCGGTGAAATGGATCGAAAAAAAAAAAGGCACTCATTCGTTCACGCGAAGGCTTCCCGAAGAAGTTAGCCCGCGTATCACCCGCCAAGCTGTATACTCTCCCAGCGCGATAGCGCCAGGAAGCAAGCCGCATACCGGGACGCTGTCCACGCGAGCCAAATGCGCGCACGCGATGATACTTATCCCGAAAAACAGCCTGCATGCGTCGCCCACATAAGAAAGCGCGCCCGGGTCCTTTAAAAAAAAAACACCCCCGCTCGGGGCCACCCACTCACGATGTCCTTTGAAGCGCGAAAGAACGAATTCCGCGCGAAACGACGCGCACAATAGAGTTGTGCGTCAGAGAATTGGCCGAGAAAGGAACTCTCTCTCTCCCTACCTCCACAGCAAGGCGCGAGATTGCCAACTTTGGCAGGAATAGCTCGAGAAAAAGAAAGAAAATGGCGGCCAGTGGCGAAAGAAAGCGGCGTAGAAGTAAGTGAAAAGTGGGGGGAGGAAGTAATCACTGCACGGATATACGGCAATGGAGCGAGAAGCACGACTGGATCATGGGGCGCACGCGAGCGGCGGAAATCCCCCGCGAATGCGTTCGCTTTTCGGCTTTCCGTGCTTCGGGGTGAGAAAGTGTGCCACGGTTGGGAACCTCTGTCGTTTGACCTTGCCATGGGCTGCCTGGAACGTTAAGTGAGATCAGTCGCTTTCTTTTATTTATTATTGCCGCAGTGAGCGAGTAGGTTGAGTGCGACGGTGAGTCGGTGAGCGAGCAAGTGAGAGAGAGAGCACGCGTGTTTATACGTGAGTGAGTCAGTGATTAAGTTTGCGAACGAAAGAGAGAGGGTGTCTACACGTGCACGTTGGTGTGCACATGCCATAGTGATAGACCCCCCCCCCCCGCCCTCTCCCCAAAAAAGAAGGGGGGGGAGCACACCTCTTCTCCAGCGGTAATTAACACGCTGTTGTGTTCCGGACAGCGATATACTGATAGCCAGCAGTAACTGTCAGGCTAGCACCGCACGTAGTGGCACCCCCCCCCCCCTGTATCCCACTATCCGGATAAAGCCAGATTCCCGTCCTCACCGATACGGTAAAAAGCCGGAGAGCCGTGAAGCCCGGTCCAGCCTGCGCGAGTCTTTCAGCGTATAACTCGGTCCTCGGGGAACCCAACTCCGAACCAGATGTCACCGTTACGAGACGTGTGTACTTCAAGTACGAGCACATATGGGTCCTCGCGTGTGCCCGGACACGCGCATTAATGTTATCGATGCGCCTTAGGGGAGCGCTGACCTGTTCAGGTATGAGCGTGCTTACTTCCCGTTGGTAACCGTCGGTATAACCTCCGACGCAGCAGGACGCATGCGAATTTATCCACAGATGGGACTGAGCGCAAGAATTCTGAATGTACACCTCGGTGCGCCGTCACGGTAACCACAAGAGCTCAGTGTTCGACAGGCAACGTAAGAGAAAGAGTAGGTGAGAAAGAAAGAAAGAAAGAAAGAAAGAATAGACAAGGGACGGAAGAGCCGGCCAAGAGTAATTCAATAAGATATCATGGCCAAGGCGAAGCCGGAAAAGGCCAAGTGTACAAAAAAGAAACGCGATAGCGGACGACTAAGAGGTATTCCTTTTGTCAGAAGCGGGCGAACTATTAAACCACACCGCTCTCCGCCCCGCACACACCTCCGCACTTGAAGAGAAGCGGCCAGGCGGCGGCGTCGGTGCGGCTGAAGAAATTACAGCCCCGCGGCCAAATCGGCGTTTTGAGAGAATGCAAAGAAATACACGCCCGCCCGCCCGCAAGCGCGCACGGAACTCACGGAAAAGGATAAGGAAGAAAAGGAAGAGAGGGAGGGAGGGGAGGAAGAGACGAGAAGAGGCTGCCGGAACGCAGACCCCGTGCGAGCGAGACACAGCGTCGTCCTAAAGCCGTCGTCCCTCCACGTTTGCGCGCGCGCGCACCGCAGCGCGTATACACACACACCGCGAAGGCAATGCAGGCAGGCGTGTGCGCCGGTTGAATGCGTGCAAGTCCCGCGGCGTCGCGGTTGAGCGACCCTGAACGATCCCATATTCACGGGCGCAGTGTATAACGCGGCCAGGTGAGGGGAAGTCGGTTGAGAGAGAAACTACACGCGGGGCGTTTCGCTGCGCACGCAACCGGGTCGAGTCGCGCCACAACCGCCGAATCGCATCGAACCGCTCGGCAGAGGGAATTGGGCGAGATTCG
The DNA here is from genome assembly GCF_023375885.2 of Dermacentor andersoni. Lineage (NCBI taxonomy): Eukaryota > Metazoa > Arthropoda > Arachnida > Ixodida > Ixodidae > Dermacentor > Dermacentor andersoni. The sequence continues at coordinate 91,607,832 of NC_092824.1, read as the reverse complement.
CAGCATGGGTGCGATCAATCAAACGTGCGCGTTTCTTTTTTTTTTTCTTTTTCTTTTTTCTTTAACGCGCTGCTATAGCTGTCTACTAGCGGAAGAAGCACACCTCCAAGACAGACAGGAACCTCGGCACAGGCCCCCCAAACTCTACAGATTCGGTTTGTCTTCACCGTCTAACACTGCCTTCTACGGAAAGTCGACCAGCGCCAGCCAGCAGCGTGACAGTATACTTATCGATAAGTGTTAGGTGCGACATCAACGCATGTCGCCACTAATGTTGAAGTTCTATTTTTCTTTCTTTCTCTTTTTTTTACCCGGTACTAAGCCCAGGGCTTCGAGCTAGATGTATATGGCTTCAACAGTGCTCGCCTCCAACTCCACAAACGGGACGTGTGTACCGAGCGTTGCAAATTAGCTAACGTGACACAGCGATTTATAGTGCAAGTAGCACGTCCGCCTATTCAAGTAAGCCAGAGCATATGTGGCAGCAACAGGGTTCGTACGGGACATATGATTCAGAATTCAAGGATTTCAAGGATGCCAAAGGTCGAAATTCAAGGACGGGATGCAAACCTCATACGTACACATACACTGGATGCAATTTCTTGCATCTAACTATATATCTGCCGAGTTGGACGCACGTTTCAAGCTCTTCCAGTGGCCTTTCAAAGTTGACTTCCTCACTGTGATGATGTCGATCGCATTCTGGCAGGATGGTTAGTAGCGTCCGGCGTCAGCGAAAATTTCTTCGTGACGCTAAAGCCAAATGGCTAAAACTTACTTTCCGCTAGGCATTTCTAGAACCTAGGACTCGCAGATGGAGCCATGATGATGGTGTGAACGAACTAAAAAAAAAAAAGTATAGTGCATGATACAGCTGAATTTGTCGCTTCACGTGGCTTCGTCTAGTCCCACGACGACGACCATCATCATCATCTTCTTCTTCTTCTTCATCATCATCTTCATCATCATCCTGGCTACGCCCACTGTAGGGCAAAGGCTCTCCCATACTGCTCGAACTACGCCGACTATATGGTAGTTTAGACAAGCCTGCCTTTGGTGGCCGTGGATATGCCACATCGCATCACTCAGTCACACTCTGAAAATACATTAGTGTCCAGACCATAGTACCGATGCGGAGTTTGTTACTGTGAATGTTCAAAGGTCGCCCCCAACCCTGTATAGCCGCCGGGTTAGCTTAGCTATTGTAAGGCTATGCTGTTGCGCTGCTAAGGTCGAGGTGGCGGGATGGAATCCCGGCCGCAGCGGCCGCATTTCGATGGGGGTGAAATGATATCTTAGTTGAAATCAAGAAAAAGAAATGGGCATGGGCAGGACACGTAATGAGGAGGGAAGATAACCGATGGTCATTAAGAGTTACGGAATGGATTCCAAGGGAAGGAAAGCGTAGCAGAGGGCGGCAGAAAGTTAGGTGGGCGGACGAGATTAAGAAGTTTGCAGGGACAACATGGCCACAATTAGTACATGACCGGGGTAGTTGGAGAAGTATGGGAGAGGCCTTTGCCCTGCAGTGGGCATAACCAGGCTGATGATGATGATGATGATGAAATGAAAAAAAAAAAAAAAAACGACCGTGTACCGTGCATTGGGACACACGGCGTTTGGCAAGTAAAATCCGGGAATTACAATTTTATTTCGCCCTGCAACCCCAGTTTTAAAAGAGTATAAGGAGCACATTAATTTTCAATTAGTTTTAGGGACCCTCAAATCTCTTCTTCCATTTTCTTTTATTTTTTTTCCCATATTCGACGGTTTTAAGAGATTTCAGAGGAAGTGGGCGAACCCCGCGGCAACGCACCATTTACCCCAGTCGAGTAAGTCATTTACCTTTAAAAAAAGATAATAAAGAAATACCCTGGCGTATACCTGCAGACTATACAGAAATGGAGCGCTCACCAAACCTTCAGTCAAAAGCAAACGTTCGCTCATTCTTTTACACGTTCGACTTGCCTCACGAGTTGCCGGAATTTTAACAGTTCGCGTGGCTGCTGAGTAAGTTAACTCAGTGAGCCCGTGTGACCACAGCCAATGTCTATACAACCACCACGCAGCCATCGCGACGATAAAGTTTCAATGCAAGCATACGATGCCTGAGAAAAGAATGCGCACCGCGTAAATTAATTACGGGAGTGCTTAATTGAAAAAAAAGGAAATCAATAAACACAGTAAACGAGGAAAGCTGGAAAAGCTTACTTCCTTTTCGCCTTCTCTCTCTCTCTCTCTCTCTCTCTCTCTATATATATATATATATATATATATATATATATATATATATATATATATATGTATATATAATTAGGCATGCAATAATGATCCAGCTCTCCACGTCGTTAGATTACAGGCGGGAAGCTCCTCCGCCGCACTCTACGGAAACTCTTGTGTATTCGCAGGGCCAGCTAACAAATCGTTGTTTCGCGTAGCATTTTAATGTTTTTCTCTGAGTGGCCCTGGACTTTGCTATGTGTCGCCGACCAGAAGTGAAGTGAAGAGGGGGTACGTAGTTTTTTGTTTTCTTGGTACTGCTCTCGCTAAAAAAAAAGAAGAGAGAACACTAAGAAAAACAGACCAGAGGAAGGGGGCGGGGAGGGGTCGATGAAGGAGGAAAAATTTGGAGAGGGAGAAAGCGATCAGACAGAAGGAGTTCTGGGGAACGATAACAGATCAACGTCCGCGTCGTTTCGAGCGCGTGCCATGAATATATATGGCCCAAACACGACTGGCAACGCGCTTCTTCGCCGTGAGAGCTTGGCGACCGAGCAAAGCGAAGAAACAGGGGAAGAAGGGCGGGGAGGGGGGCTAGAGGGAGGTGGCACGGGCATGGCTCCGGAGACGCAAGCTTCGGTGTTAGAGAAACAACTCATGGGTGGATGAAGAGCGCACTGGGAAGGCGAGAAAGAGCGAGGGAAAAGAAAAGAGGGAGGAAGAAGTGTACATACACGATGGAGGGGCGAACGCAACGTTTAGTAAACTACGTACAGACACATGCGCGCGCCTCACCTGCGCCTGCGCGGTTCTCGAACGATCGGACAGTTCGAGGCGGCGGTCATTACTCTTTTATCGTCGTAATTAGCACGGGGCGATTAGCTCTATGCCCTGAACAACCCCCCCCCCCCCCCCTCCCGAAAACAATGCGGCATTAGGAGGCCGGCCGGCGACCGGCTCCTTCCGGCGCGCGAGCGATCACCCCCCCCCCCCCCCCCGCCATCCTTCCCCCCTCCCCCCTTAACCCCCAATGCTAGCTCTCGCTTCGAGTTCTTGCATAGCACGCGGCTGCCGAACCAATCGCTGCCACAGTTTCTCAAGTCTCGGCTATCTTTCTTTGGCACCGGCGGCCCGCTTCAGACTTCATTTTATTTTACAGCTCGCATCATTCACTAACGTAATGAGCCGCGCACGCTGCTGCTGCGGTTTTCGGTGAAGAGAGACAGAGAAGCGGGAGGTAGGGGGGGGGGGGGGGTCGAAGTTGAAACGGCCATTTGCCAGTTGCAGGGCGCAAATGAAGGCGTCGAAGTGCAGCAACAGCATTGAAGACCGATTGCTATAGAAGTGCTATTGTGATGGTAATACCGGCATGCGTTTCTTCCGAGGTGCCGAGGCTGCATACAAGGACTACGTTGTATAATATACCGCCAGACGGAACCGCAATCCTCACACGTTGGCTTCGTATACCGTCCTTCGCTGAAACTCCCTGGCGATATTAGCTATAGCCTCCTTCTCCTCCTCCTCCTCCCCCCCTACGTAGAGCCTTTTGCATATCTCCCCAGACGCGGCTTAAAGACGAGCCCACAACTCTTTGCGCTGCCTGGCGCTGTTTTCGCATCTGGAAAATAAAAGATGACGGAATATATGGAAACAGAAAACGTAGCTGTGTATGGCGATACAGCTACTCGCGCGGACGCAAACGACAGGGATGTTGCACGACCTCAAGGTTAAACGTCCGACACTTCGCAAGGTCTAACATGACAAGCCGACAGGAAGGTGGAATTCCGGGTTGGAGAGGTTGGAAGGTCCGGCATCTGGTGCTCTGAAATTGGCCCTCGGGCATGCGCACCCGGAAGTTGTAGAAGAGGAAGGGTACATATACTGCGGAGGTTCTCGTTCAGGATGAAATTGTGAAACATACTTTCTCGATCGAGCCATCACTGAAACCACGTTTTGCTGTAGGCTGGCCCCTCTCCATGCTTAACAAAGGCAGCAGCTATACTACAATTTAATACGCTTTCATCAGTTAGCGACCTTGAAAGCACAGCCTTTATTGACCTTTATTGTAGGGAAGATGTTGTTACGATAGTCTTGGGAACTACGGGAAGAAAGGGACTATAGACTAAAAAAAGACGAGCACTGTATGTGCTCTTGTTTGCCCATATATTCTAGTCCCGTCCCTGGCGCAGTTCTGAAGAAGTCCGGTGATATGTACCAACAAGCTCTATTCAAAACACTACTTCTTTCTCCGTACCAACAAGTGCTCAGAATATAACGGACGTTTTTATACATGCACAATAATTCACGCTCGTTGTTCCTTCTTTTTCTTCTCTCTCTCTCTTGCGTGCGTTAGTTGCATGCGCTTGAGTGTCCTCTCTATTGCTGCAGCTTACTTATTTGAGCAAATTTATATTTCCCTTGAAGGTTAAACGAGGTAGCCGGATGGGTACAACTCCCAACATATTCAGTTGGACATCGCTTGTCCCTGTACCAGCCTACCTCCAATACTGCTCTGACGTACAGACCGTATTGCACTGACAACACGCGCAGTCTATCGGCAGCTGCTACGATGTCTCGGGCACTTGACTGGTGCGCATCACTGTCTACAGCGTATACGCTTATGGCGCAGCCAAATCTCTCTCTCTCTCTCTCTCTCTCTCTCTCTCTCTCTCCTATAAGCGTACAATTCATAGCATCACGCGGAGGTCCGAACAAAGGCGCGCGCGCGCGTGCTCGGTGCCAAAGCCGCAGTCTACGAAGGCAGCCCACCAAGCCCCACTTGAGACGCGCAACAGCGGTATCGACCGATTCCGCCGCGAAACCGCAATATCCGCGCGGGAAACTCGGCTCTCGCCGCTAAGTGTGAACGGTGGAAGGCTCCGCGAAAGAAAACACGCGCCTTTGAGGAGCACTATATATCGCGTTCGCAAATGGATTCAGGATAATGGTCAGGCGGTTCTTTTTTCCTTATTTGCTGTTCTCCTCGAAACGTGGTTCGGTGAGAACTGTTCTTTCAGTGAGAACTGTTCTGTTTGCACAGCATCGACCGCGATTTGGCGTAAGACCGGGATTACTGCTATCTACATGCATCAGTTCGCTGTTCACAAACACAGACGCTGGCAAGCTTCCGGTTTTCGCTCTAGAAATAGAACGCGTGCAAGAAAAACTGAACCCTGCTTTTTTGTGCATACTTTTCTTCAGCAGCTAATCACAATGTGATTGAGCAAACTTGAAGATACGCTTCTCTTACTTTTGGTATAGCGTACTACAGTGAATTCTCACTTGACTGAACTTCAAGGGACCGAAGGAAATAGTTCACTTAACTGAAAGTTCACTAAACTGAATATTCACTAGACCAACATAAGACATGGCTTCCATAGTGCTAGAAATGTGTGAAATGGAATTCGTACATATCAACAAGTACAACGTTCATAACAGTTATAATGCTGCCTTTCTCACTTAGAAAAAAAATCTGTAATCTTCTTTTGCACTTGTACTTTTAAAACACAGGCAGTAAGAAAACTGTCCAAAGAGTCAATGTTTTTGTATGTTTCTTCTGGCACAGCTTGCTGTTGAGACACAAATTCTCTGTTTTCCAATGTACCATACAACCTCAGCTAGAGTTATAGGGCTTGAAACTGGCTCGGCAGTTGCCTCTTCTTCGTCTCTTCTTCGTCTTCTTCGCCTCTTCTTCATCTCTTCTTCGTCTTCCTCGCCTCTTCAGGGGCGCTGTAGCGCCAGCGGCGGTTTGGTGAGGGCGGGCATCGGTTCTGATCGTAAAAATAAGCCTTGGTCCTCTGAGCGAGTTCGTTAAACTGAACTATTGACTGTTCCGAAATTCGTTTAAGTGGAACATTGTTGCATAGAATCTATAAGAAAACTGCCGGGGATATTTTAAAAGTTCGTTATTCTGAAATATTCGATAAACCAACGTTCGTACAAATGAGAGTTTACTGTAGTAGGACACGAGACCTGAAATTTCTCGGTAGTCGAAAGAGTCGAAGGCTGCCAGAACGCGTGCAAAAACCGTCAATAACGACACTACTCGTAATGCGCGCATGGCATGAATGGAAACCAGCCTTAACGCGCCCATCATCATAATGAACGCAGCTTCGGCGGCTCCGAGCAGTGGTTAACCCGCAGGGCGTTACCGGAGTACAACCAAAGCCCCGCCACCCACCAGCGCGCGCGCACACCTTTCACGACTCGGGGAACAACCGTTCAGTGCCGATCGGCTATAGCGTTCGCCGAACGACCGCTTCGTAGAGCGGGCACCGCCTATGCAAGTTGCCGCGACCGGCCCCATTCACTTCCTCGCACCGAAGGGGCACGCCGCGGCCCCTTCGCCGAGCGAAGCCCCAACTCCGCGTTCGGCGTCTTCTTCGGATGCCTCGCTCGCTCGCGCGCGCGAAAACCGCGGACCGGCTCGCAGCGTCCGACGCCTCGCGATGCGAACGAAGGGTGGAAGCGACGCGCTGGGCGGCCCCTGCGGGCGAGAGGGGCGCGGCCCAAAAATTATCGCCAGATAAATCGACTGCCCACCGACTCATTTATCAAGGGCGCCACGCTGGGGACCGTGAACGCCGCCGCCGCCGCCGCCGCCGCCGCTGCAGCGGCGAAGCGCCAAGGCGCGCGCGCGGAGGCCACGTCGGAGGAAGAAGAGTTATCGGACTCGCAGAGGGGCCGAAAGGGGAGCGGGGGGGATCGGGCCCCGGAAGTGGTCGCTGCTCGCAAGGAAGAGCGCGAGATTCCGCGTTGTGTGTTGTGTTTGTGTGTGTGTGTGGGTGCATGTATAGAATGCATCAAACCCCCACGAGCTTGCCCTTGAACAGCGCGTCGTCGGCGACGGCTCGTGGTCGTTTTCAATTTGCCATCGGCGATGCGGTCGAGTTGATAAGCGATTGCCGGAGCGCGCGCTCGCGTTTAACCGTGGAGATAACGGCGCCGATTCGTCAATGCGCTTTAGTTGTTCTCGAACCCGTTGAAGCAGGGGAGCCCGCTCGCGAGGGGGGGTCCACGTGTGGAAGGACGGGATACAGGAGGGAGGGGGGGGGGGGTGAGGTCGCTCAATGCGCCGCGGTACAGATGTCCGGTTTGATGCATGTCGCAGATTCGCAACTCGGACGTTGTTACACCGGGAAAAATGAAAGCGAGCGCTTCGATTCTCGAACAGCCAGTTCTAGAGTGATGATACACCGAATAAGCGGCCTCCAGGCTTGGTTGCCGGAGTTTAATTGCCCCCCCCCCCCCCCCCCCGCAGTTACTCCGGTCCTCCTCACTCGCCCCCCGCCCCCCTCCTGCAGAAATGAGGTCGTCGGGAAGGCAATTGAACCCGAGACCTTAAAGCCATAGCCACTGAGCCAACGTGGAGGGCAAGCGACCTCCAAAACAGCAGTCTTTACAAGTAATCTTCTTCGGGTTCTAATCGTCGCCAAAACGTGACGTCCCGCAACGTGACAGGGCGTTCACAACGTGGCATGACATCTACAACGTGACAAAAAGATAAACACGTACTCGCGTCAATGTTTTGTGTAAACTCACACTTCTCAGCAGAGTTGTCTTACCGTAAAGGAAAGCTTGAAGTCGAGCTAGATCGATAGATTGGAAGTCTACCATCTTTTTATGTATGCCAATGTGCGATTTAATTGTGCACAAAAAATGCAGCCGAAAGTCCCAGTGCTTCTCATTTAAACCGCCCACGCTAAACGGACGAGTTTAGGTAATTTCCACATGGCATTCCTCTATAGCGCTCTATGTGAATCGGTCAGTATTGACGTCACAGGAGGGGCTGTGTAATTCGCAGCAGGTGGCGCCACTACGATGTCCTATTTTCGTCACTGTCTCGCTCACAAGAGCTCCGTTTATGAATGCTACGAATGACGAATTCGTTATTACAGATGCCTATAGCCTTGCAACCTAGCTCGACTTATTTTCCTTAAGCGACCCTTTAAAGAATTTGCTGAAGTTCAATGAACGTTTTCGTAAGGGCCTGCTCCATCCACCAACTTTCTTTGCTAATACTAAAAAAGAACAAAAGCAAGAGAACGAGTGATGAAATGTTAAGAGCGAGAGAGACAGGGACAAGGCGGTCAACCGGTGTCACCTCCGCTGCCGTCTGACAACCCTGCACAGGGAGAGGCGAGGAGGTGACAGAAGTCGCTGGCCGATAAACATGCGCATTGCAATATAAGTATACTGCGTCATCGGGCCATCAGTTCGCAGTATGAACGGCTACACACACTTCGTTATCATCAACACCACTTTTCATGCCAGCCGGTTAGAACGTTCTCTCTGCCATTTTCCCGCGAAAATACACAAGGGTGTATGTGGCTTCGCTTTCAACGTCTGCCAAAGTTGCGTCAGATGTCTGCCTCGCAATTGCGGTGTTGACAGCATACCTGTATCCGCAAAGAAAAAAAAAATTGTACTAAGAATCGAATTCTGGATGGCTAACGAACAATATAGTATGCATAAAAGTGGCGAAGTTCGAGTGAGCCAACTATCTTGCTTAAAGAAGCAAGAGTTATATGGACTCAGTCTTAAGGAAACGCGAACACGTTTGGGGTAAAAAAAAAGGCTCCATCACGTTTGTGTCCGAGACACCACGCGCATTAGAAATGAAAACAAACGATAATCGCCGCTTACAAGATCCAACAATCGTCGTACACATGACCATAACAGCTGAAAGCTCGCAAAGCTCGGCGATGTACACATCCCCCGGATTTAAACGGCGCCCGCGTTAATGCGCACTCCATTAGACCGGGCAGTTACGCGCGCCGTCACAAAAGAAATAAGAAAGACGGATGACAGCAATCTTCGCGGAGCGCCTTCTTGATTGCGCTAATATAGCCTCTCGGCCGGTAGACACGGCCAAAGAAGGCAGAAAACGAAGAAGAAGAAAAAAAAAAATCGCGTAGGTGACAAATCTCATTTGGCCTCGCCGCCTCCCCACTCCCCCCTCCCCCGGAGGGGGGGGGGGGGGGTTCTAGGAGGACGAAATAGAAAGCAGCGCGCAAGCACGTGGGTAGCGAGGCGCTTGCAGAGAAAAAAGAAAGGGGGGGGGGGGGACCCAGGATGCATCAAAACGAAGAAAACGCAAGCTCGTCGCGGGTGTTGGGCAACTCCCTTACGGCGCGGTCACAACCCTCTCTCCCTTCCATGTTTTTTTTTCTTCGGACGACGCCCGCCAGCTACCCTTCTCGCTCAACCCTCCTTGGCGCGCTGGTACTCGATCCGAGCGCGCGCCAGCGCTGGGCTCATTACACGTGGACCACCCATGCTAAAGGCGCTGATCGATTGACGGACATTTACCACCTAAGCGAACGCGGGGCTGACGCGAAGGCGCGCGTGCGCCCGCGGGAGAGGGCGAGGAGTCGCCTCCCCCCCCCACTTTGCTTCTTCTAACGTATTACGACGACGCCCCGAGTAAGCACCGCTCACGCGGCGGGCGAGACGAGGAGGGAGGTGAGGACCAGGGGTGCCGCACTGCACCGCCACCACCATTGCACGGGCGTGATTAACAGCCGCCACCACCACCAGCGTGAAGTTTCGGTTCGATCGCACCCCAGAAACCGAACGAAAGCCATACGGGTTTTTTGGGTGGGCGCCGATGAGTGCGCGCACCGGCAGGAGGAGGACGAGGAGGATACGGTGGTTCGAAGGGGTTGAAGTATCGTATTTACTCGATGCTAAGCAACCGTTTTTGAGTTTTTTTTTTTTTTTACCTATACCAGCGATAACCATAGTTGGGCGGAGGGCGATCGCCGCCAGTGCAGTATATACCCCGCATTTAGAGCGCACTGGTCGACGACATCCCGAGGAGGTGTACCTATCACGCAGCAGGCGAGAGAGAGAGAGACGGCGTGCGGTGCACCACCAGTTTGCAGGCTTGATTAACAGCCACCACCGCGCGGGGCTCGGTTCGATCTCTCCCCAGGACAGGCGAGAGGGGCGGGGACATTCTATCGATGAATATAGATGCCCGCATGAAGGAGAAAGTGTTGCTTCGGGGAGCAAAGGGTACCCCGTTCACTCGAATCTATAACAACTTCTTCTTTTTTTTTTTCGATGCCCATAATTACTCATGACCTTCGGTCGCCTACGATCAAAGTGAACGCGCTTAGTTGATGAATCGTGCCCTGTATCCCGCAGGAAAGAAACCGGAGGTCCAGGAATGTGTCGTGCATAAATGAACCGAACACGGCGGCGAATAATACAGTGGCGAGAATGGCCAAGCGCGTATTTTGGAGCAGATTTTGCAGCAGGAAAAAAGAAATGACGATTTGGAGCAGGTGCTGTAGCAGTCATTAACGATTATTCAGGATGCTTATTGGCTATAGGTCACCAGTGGTGGGCGCCACAAAATTATTCCAGAGTGCAGGCGCACGTCATTGAGAATATTCTCGAGGAAGATAATCTGCGTACGCGGATCACTCACGAACAAATCACAACCATCACGCGGCCACACTGTGTCGATCTGCACGCTCGAAAAAAAAAAATATATACCGCGCACCCCAGTCGGTAAAACGAACCCCACACAAAAGCACAAAAAATTTCGTGGCAAGGAAGGAAGGAAGGAAGAAGTGGAGAAGGAAAGGCGGGGAGGTTAACCAGTTTAGCTTAACCGGTTTGCTACCCTACTTACGGAAGCGGGGTTTGGGGGATGAAAGATGGGGAGGAGAGAGAGTGAATACATAACACAGCACACACATCGTCAGTTACAGTCCGTCACTCTTGCGCGGTACGTGACATCACTGTCACAGCCGCTTGTCCAAGCCCGTCTCCTTCATAAACCGAAGTAGTCCCTTCGTCGCCGTCAGCTGCGATGTCTTCTGTCGGCGATATGTGAAAATAGTTGCAACTGACAATGGTCTATTGTCAAGGTGCGCTATATAACGGACGCCAGGGACTGTCTCTGAGCGTTATATTCAGGACATATATATATTCACGTGGCACGCAGGGTGGCATTTCGAGCTGTCTTATTTTGTCGTCCGTTGACGAACGCCTGTCCCAACAAGGTCACGCCCCCGGCACGAAGCATACGAATTCGGGAAACGCCAACAATGCGGAATTGGGTGCGAACGCACACCTCTTTAGAATGGAAAACTGGGCGTGTTTGGTTTAGCATATTTCGACGTGAAACGCGCGTAGAAGACGACGCACATAAGACTCATATATGCACACCCAGAGGCCCAGTCCACACCTTCATCCTAAAGAATAAGCACAACCCGCTAACATGGCACAGATAGTTTCCTAATGGGGCACCGCAAACGAAGCGCGATTGCCCACTCCATTGGATTAGCTCGGAGACACTTTAGCTGGTTCAGCTTTATGAATGGCAGCAGATGCGACGGCCCTCGTCTCGTCGGGTAGCGGAGGCTACTACCTCGCGCTGACCGCAGCTACTTTGCGTCATGAGTCCTCCGAGATTGCGCGGCGCGGATCACACTGGAGCAGCTTTGGAGCAGTTTCTCGAATTTGTAGCATGGATGTAGCAGCTTAAACGGAACGCAGCACGTTGGAGCAAATGTAGCAACATTCCCATCACTACGAATATGACTACACACTCAGATAGAGAGAAAGGGGAGAGGGGAGGGCAGATTATTCTTGAAACAAAGGGAAAGATAGAACCAGTTTCGAAGTGATTTCCAGCACGGGAAAAGTCACGGTTGCATAGTTAGCTCGCATGCTTCCACACGACACCACGCCGTGCTTAAGTGCTGAGCTCGTGTGCTCAATTGCTTACGTCATCGTCCACTCTTCGCGCTAGAAGTTGCAACAACCCAACGTACAGCCTAACCTATTCTAACTTTTACCAGATATTTTTTTTATTAGCATGCACCAATTAAAAAAAAAATGCATGTGGCAGATAGCACAATTCTAACCCTTGAGCTGACTACTCGATTAAGCTGCCATTACTTCTACTAGAAATCAGAACGGTTAATTAAATAATTATAGCAATTACAGCAATTGACCTTGTAAAAAAATTTAATTATGGGGCTTTACGTGCCAAAACCACTTTCTGATTATGAGGCACGCCGTAGTGGAGGACTCCGGAAATTTAGACCACCTGGGGATCTTTAACGTGCACCTAAATCTAAGTACACGGGTGTTTTCGCATTTCGCCTCCATCGAAATGCGGCCGCCATGGCCGGGATTCGATCCCACGACCTCGTGCTATATACACGTATGTACATTTACGAATTGTAGCCGGGGAGTTCGCAAGGCGTATGCACTTAGAACGAATTCTCAGGACTACACCAGTTTCGAGATACTTATTTTGAATGTGTCCGACCAAATGGGTTGGCGCCAAATGGGTTGGCGCTCCGGTTACTTTTGTGCTTCAATGTTTAAAACAGTGTTTCGTTTAAAAAAGTAAGTGGAACAACAGTGCATTACTACCGCAAGTTTGACGTCGCATATCTCGAAACCGGTGCCATCCTCGGAATTCGTTCCAAGTCGATATGTCTTGCAAGATCGAAATATGCGCGGACAAATCAAGAAGTTAATTAGTGTAATTATGTTCATTATTTAATTGAACATCTTTTATTTCCCGTAAAAGTAATATGGCCGCCCCAAACGATAAATTTGGCTCAAGGGTTAGAACTGTGCTACCTGCCAAGGGCAATATTTTAAGAATTTGGCGCAGCTAAAGAAAGAAAGAAAGAAAGCGAAGAAAAGCAGAAAAAAAAAAAACACCCTATATGCCAACCATGTCGAATTCAATTCGCATTGACTATTCAGCGATCTGTAGTGGCGCTGACATTAAACACATGTACGGCGGTCCATCCTACTTTCCGAATAACCCGCCCAGCACGTAATTATAGTAAACGTCAAGGTTAATTTCGAACTGCCTGCAGTTCCATGTCTGCATTTCGTATGAGATCGCTTCGTTGACAGCGATGCACGCTCTAAAAATCCCCGCAAGATTAAATTCGCGTCTTTTTTTTTTTTTTCCTTAATACATATACAGCCCGATCGAGGCAAACTACGTTTCGAGAGAAATCACGTCGCCCCTGAAAAATAATAACAGTGGCTTCGCATCGTTTGTCTGGTAGAATAGCCAAGATATATGAACTGCGCAACAGTATACCCCGTACACAGCTATACAGAATTCCAAATGCACTTCCGTGCGCGCGCGAGTGTGGGTGTGTTTTCGGGACGGGACCATTATTAAAAGGGATTATGCGCCACTAACATAATCCTCGCTCGGTCGGTCCTCTCGGATTTGGCGATGGCTGAGAGCAGCGCCAAAGCCTCTTGCCGTATAGCTTTAGAAACACCCGATCTCTGAATGAGCAGCCCGGAACTGAACTCGCTGAGCGTAATGGGTCCCGGCATATACGGTACATATACAAAAAAAAAGAAAGAAGAAGCGTGCAAACCTTGTGAAACGAATTCGAAACTGTGGGGAAACAAAGCGCGAAACGTTATCTTTCTTCTATAGCTGATGTCTGTGCACATTTCGTGCGCGCAGCTTTGAGAGGAAGTCAAGGATATAACTTTCGCGCGGAATCCTAACCGACCGCGTTATAGCTGCAGGTTAGAGTCAACCGCTGGCGCGGCTTCGTCGGACTTGCGGATTTCACATTCTCTCCAATGCGTAGCGTCAAAACAGCCCCCCCCCCCCCCCCCCCCCCCCGCCGTGGCTTTGGAGTTGCGCCGCTAAATCCGAAGTTGGTTCATGGTATAATGTGACATTAAAAGAGCGCTTGCAAATTGAGGCGCTCGTGTTGTTCGGTCCTGTCCATGTACGTTCTCGCGCTCCATTAATTTTACTTTTATCACATCCCGGCACCGGCGGACGCATTTTTGATGGGGGCGAAATGCGAAAACGACCGTGCACCGTATATTTATTGCGTGCGCGTTGAAGAAACCCAGTTGATCAAAATTAATTTGCAGTGCTTTACTACGGCGCGCCTTATAATCACATGGCGGTTTTGGCACGTAAAACCCCAGAATCGTCCGGCCTTAAACAGAGATCCCCTCATCACCAGTCTAACGATTAAAAAAAGAAAAGAAAAGAAGAGAGAGAGAGAGAGAGAGACGAATGCGACTAGTCTGTAGACCAGTCCAATAAAAACTCCTTGGCAGTGAACGAGCACCCTTTCGAAAGAACTGCGAAAGCGGTGGTGTTGTGCTTGCGAGAGCCTAAACCATGATGCCATCCTGGTCATTTCTTTAAACTGGGTATGTGTAGGATATGCGTGGCATAACATGCATGAATGACGCGTTTATATATGTACTGATTCATCATGACGCCACATTCAAGGGTGCCGAATGAAATGGCAGCTTGAGGTTCTTTCACGTGCGCCCATTATTTGCATTTCGCCCCCGTGGCGAACCGAACCCGCGACCTCGTACTCATCGGCACAACGCCGTGGCACGTGATCCACCCAAGCAGGTATAGTTGCTTCGTCCCGCCAGACCGTCAGCATTTTCGATAGGCCACCGCCCGAGGGAGGCCACAAAGCAACTCCCGCGGAGGGCAAGTAATTAGGCAGTCCGACACAGGTGCGGCGCACACAAGTGACTCAAATCCGGGACCGAGTGCATGATTTCACTGTCCAGAGTTAGAACAATAGGGCGCGTTTCACTCTATGGGAACAAAAGATGCCTCTCTCCAACGGACTAAGCACTGAGCAGAGCGCACAGGGCAGTATGTGCTAACGCTGCAACGACCAGCGTCTGCAGTCAACCCAAACAACGCGGTTTCTCGTTTTTTTTTTTTTTTTTCTCTATCGTTCTTTCACTGTCGCTCTCTCGCAATCCCGCGATGTGAATACCGTATAAACTCGATTAATATACACGTTCTTCTGTCTATTTTTTTTTTTTTTTCACTGACAGCATTTACGAGTCCACCCTTTCGGTTTCACCGATGGGGTTTCAATCCTGTCGACTGCGCGAATTGAAGTTTCAAAATGCATTATGGTTCTTTTGCAGGTACATTCGAGGAGATGACGGAATAGGCGTGGCACATTGCGTTACGGTCTTTTGTCAGGCGATCTGTCCAGTGTGCCTGCAGAGGTAAGAGAACTATTTAGAAACTTTAACCCCAGCTCATTTAAAGGGGCACTAAAGCAAAACACTCCATCAGTTTAGACGGATAAAGTGTCATTCGAAAACTCTGCTGTCATTCATTTCGAAATGATAGGTTCATCACTAGAAGAGAAAATGAAGATGAAAACTTTAGTTTTTTTTTTTTATTAATTTCGCGGCTAATCCCCAACGCTGGTACGTCACTGTGATGTCACAGACTTCAAATTACCTTTTTTTATGTTTAGTCGTCGTTAGGTCAACAAAAGTTTCCGAAACTCGCAATGTACAATTTTTGGCCCCTTTAGAACACAATGTTCAAGTTTTATTCATCAACGATGTCAGTTTTACAAAGGATTGTATACAAAATTAGCACTACACAGGGAGTCCCAAAGTTAGAAACTGTCAGGGGGACTTCCCATACATGCACAAAATGAAAAAAAAAAATAATAATAAAAAAATTAAGCGATACAGATCAAGCATTGGTTACGGTGACTTTACAGACAATTTGATAAAATAAGGAAGAGTGCGAAAAAACAAGAAAATATGAAGCTGTTTAGCTTCACAGTAAGACAGACAGTTCACAGACAGTTCAGTAGTAAGTATTCTACCTTTATCACTAATTAATTAACTACACACTAGCAGACGCTGTCAAGATCCATGACGTCACAGAGAGCTGGTACGGGAACTTCAGGAAGGTGTCGTCACCCGTCTCTTGATATTGCGCTTTTTTTTTTCTGGCTTACCAATTGTCTGATCGGGCTAAGAGCGGTGTCAGTGATATTGTAGAATAAACGACTGATACTCAAGAAAACATTTTTTCTCTTAATATCCTGTCACTTTTACAGCGTCGTTTTGTTGTTGTTCAGCGTAAGCAGTGCTGCTATATGGCACAAGCACGTGTACTGTACGAGCGTGTACGGTAATTCCGTGTTTTGTGTATCCCAACACGCATGAGCGTGGGGCGGATCGGGGGCGGCGGATTTCCCCGACATCAGCCGATCTGTCGCCCCGGGCTAACTTGCAGAAGCCTGCGCGGAAAAGCGGTGCCGTGTGTTCAGCGGGAACCGCGCGCACTTTCCGCGCGTAGACAAAAGCTTGCATCGGGCACAATGCGTGGCGAGAGCAGCCCGACTACAGCAGCTGTCAAAACCACTGCCGGCTTCGCTGGGATCTAATTCTTTGCCCTGGCAACCCTTTAGCTCCCCCGAAAACAGCTCTTACAAATTCAGCAACACGTCGCCATAACGTATAACTAGCTATTGTACGTTATGTACAGGGAGATAACACGTAGTTACACGTAATTACAGTTACAGTTACAGTGAACACGTAGTATACGGTTTCCCGAAGAGGTGGTTTTGCTGAAGAGATGCGACGGCAAGCAGCGTGAAGTTCGCGCTAGATGAAAAAAAAAATTGAAATAAAATAAAAGCAGAACGCACTTTGTTGGAAACAAGGAGTCATGTCGTTCCGCTTTTATGGCATGGCCATTCATCCCTCGTGCACGTTTCTCCGTTGGTAACGAGCAGAGAAGCTGGACGTACAAGTTTTGGGGGAAACTGTACGTCCAGGGTGCCCACTGCGCTTTTGATTGGACGCGTAGTCGGGTCGTGTACTAAGGCTCCGCTGGAACTTCCACGACTGCAAGGACCCGGGGTTCGATAGAGACTTTACTCTTCACCTCTCTATAGCTCGTGAAAGCCCGAGGTGCTACAGATGATTGAAAGGCGGCGCCACATCACACCATTGTCCCTAGTGACTTCAAAGCTTTTGACAAAGGCTGCACCTAGTGTATCCAATGACAGGCGAACTTAACTGTGCTTTAAGCACGCGAACCCTGGGGTAGTCTGTCAATGTTTTGTAACATACTCGACCGCGACACGAAACATAGTGACAAGCGTAAGTGTGTACAGGTTTACGCAGCAACTCCAACTTTACTTGCCACCATCCCTCCATCTCATCCCGCGCAATTATCGATAAAAGAAAGCTCGACAACAATAATTTTTGCAGACGGCATTGAACACTGCGGCTTCTGATGGAACAAGCTCTGATTAAAAGTCCTCCACGGATTGTAAGGCCATCGCTACTTCGCTTCGGCAAATCGTGGCATCGCTACATCCAAGCCTCAAAACCAACAACCCCTGCCTGTCTAATAAAACCCCCCTGCCTGTCTAATAAAGCCATGCACTACCTGTCGTCGAAGTTTGCACAGTGACGGCGAGAGAGGCCTAAGCGAATAAGAGCGGAAGCCGCCGTGAACGACATCGCACATTTGCCGAACGTCTCTGCTCAGTTACAGGGTTTATGCTTCATTTTAAGAACTCTGCTCTTCCCGTCCTACTTAGTCACAACGCTCGTGCTCCGCTGTATTCAAGTTCCCTGACACTGTCTTCCCGTCTCTCACACGGAGACATGCGGCCCGCCTCTCTATATATGCCATTCGCCGCTCCTTCCATTCCCCATTCCTTTCTCTCCCCACCACACAATAAACAAGTCACGTTATATACATTCAGATAAGCCTGCATACCCTTACAAAAGTCATTATAGAGATTCAGTTGTACTTCTGCCGGCAATTCCTGCCTTTAGTATACTTTTTTTTCGAGATGCAACTGAAGTTTTAGCGAGGGATACCCCTTTCCAGCCTATTCCCATTTCGTGCTTTCTTTTTCGCATTCCTCGCCTGGCCACACAACATATACGGGTAAATCCATTGCGCGCTTTGCACTATCCTCCTTCAGCTCCCTCCCATACGTTCTGCCCAGATATTGCCCGTTTACAACTTTCACTATGAGATCAAACATCCTCGACCTCACCCACAGCAGCCGCTCATCCCTCCACAAAGTCGGAAGCCTCTTCATCTCTCGCCCCATCCGTTCCCCATCTGTCTGTCTGTCTGTCTGTCTGTCTGTCTGTCTGTCTGTCTGTCTGTCTGTCTGTCTGTCTGTCTGTCTGTCTGTCTGTCTGTCTCCTTGTCCAGTCGTCATGTTCGCCTATACACGACGCAGACGCTTATGACTACATATATGCCTACCTCTCCGAATCCCACATTCCCTATCTCTTTCGCCTACCCTTGCAGTCTCCCCACATTCCTTATTACTTTCTTCCCCCTTATTTCCCTTTTCTGGTCGTCTTGCTCAACCATACCCACTGTACACGTTCATCCCTACGCTCGCCTTCTCACGATTTCCCTTCTTCCCCGTTTCCTTTTTGCCTATACTTGGTCGAGGCAAAAACGTCACCTCCGGCGTTTTTCCCGAGCACCGAGCCGGTACACCCCCGGCTCGACAAACAGTGCCCGAGGGCGCAGAGCGAGTTTGTTGACTTTAAACGCCCGCATCGAGGCTTTATAAATGCTGAAAGAAAGGTTCTGAAGACAAATTTTCAAAACGAGTGAAAGAGAGAGAGAGAGAGAAAAAAATAAACACAGGACCGGCAGGGCACCGCGTGAAACCAAACGCAGGGAAGCGGCGCCAGTGATTCGATCGGGAAAATATTATTCGAACAGCGTGTTTTCCGGTCAGCGGGCGAAGCTCTTCTCTCGACACGGCGAACCACCGGACTCGGGAGTCACGGCGGGTGCAGCAAATAAGACCCGAACGCGGCAAATACAAGCGAAGGCAAGCGGCAAGTACACAGCGCATGGGGATGAAGGAAACAATACGCTATCGGCTGTAGCGCTCTTCAAACAAGAGCAGCTGTTTATCTCGTTCGCCGACCAAGAAATCTGGGGGCGTAAATTACTGAAAGCCGCTTTCATCAGAGGAATTGAACTCTCAAGATAAAGCACGGCGGGTCTCCCTGTGACGAACCGAGCGCCACTATAATAAAATAAAAAGGGTCGACTTAACGCAGCGAGGTTGCCATTTCTTTATTACAGCGCTTTTTTTCTCCCCTTTCTAATACAGAGAGCTCAAGGTGCAGCGGGTCCACCTCCGAAAATGAAGCCCTGCATTTCTGCGCGATGCAAATGTGTATGTCGGTGCTGATGTATTTCAGTATACATTTTGGGGACCGAGAACAGGCGTTAGCTTTAAAGCATCATAGATGCATATCCCACTGCTCATGCATGACGCTAAAGGCTCACTCACACTATAGGCCGACCTGACACCGATTTCGGTCTGCTGACTGTCGGCGACAGCGTTTTTTCCTTCTTGTAAGCACTTCTGTGACACTGTATACCGACGTTGACAATCTGCCGACGGTCCGCGGACAGCTAGGCGTCGGTAAAGTGTGACAGAGGCGCCGACACGAAGGTATAAAACACGTCGCCGACAGTTGCCAGACCGAAATCGGTGTCGGGTCGGCCTATAGTGAGAGGGAGCCTTAAAGAGACAGAGTGTACACACCACTCAAACTAGCTAAGTTAATTAAAAAGGGCAGTGTATTGGAACGCGCTTCTGAAAGCTATACCAACTAGGCTCATATATTTAACTTGATAACTGGCGAATAGTTCGCACATTATGAGATGCGCGACCGCTAATAATCCATTCTGAAAGAAGTCACCTTTCCATATATAGCTATACTGTAGTTTTACGTCGACAACGCTGTTTTAGTTATCTGTACCCCGTTTTCGGTCAGGTTAATACCCGACCCACGCGCTTATAGACCGTGTATTGACCTAAAGATGAAAAATGAAAGAGAGAGGAGGAGGGGAAAAAAGACGGTGATATGACACCCAGGCGTCTCAGAGCAGTCTTCCCTGCAGTCCCGTGACAAACGGCACACAGATTCGAATCTTGTCGCAATTCAATTTCGCTAATTTGGTGTCTCGAAGGAGAGCTCCTTTTCGACACTTCTCCCTCCCTGTCCCCGTCAAAGCCAAGAAAGAGGAACGGTACGTCTTTGTGCGACAAAATGAAAGACATTCGCTTTCTTCCAATCCATTTGGACGAGAAATATAATATTTGTCTCCCCGCGAGGAAGTCCCGTTAGCATAAAGATCGTGGAAATGGAACCGCACCGAGGAAAATTTAATCGATCCACTTATCCCTATTCATTTTATGTCTGCCATAGGACGCAATTCAGTCTTCAGGCGCACCCGCGGAGAGCTTATCGATTGGACTATAGCCGCCTTCTTGACTCATCTTTATGCTATGTCGGACATTCCCCTTTCCATTACCTAATGCAGATATGCCAGCGACGACTGGCTGTGGGATCTGTAATTTATACCACGGCCGTCCGCTTTTGTCTTCCACGCGCGCACGGACAGCCCCGGAAAACAAGCTCCCTTCCTCGGGCGCCGCCAGCAAGCAAGCCGAAATGGGGAACCCCATCCCTTCCCCCACCTCGCTTCCCTTTAATCCAGGCTTCCTTTCTTCCTTATTTCGCTTATTAACATGCCGCGCCAGGCTCTCCCGAAGTCATTCGCGTTCACGGACGCGCGCGCCAAGCGGGACAGAGGCACAGATTGGGCGGCGGCCCTGCGGTTCCTGTCGGGTGCTCCAGCCGCGAAAGACTCGAACACGAGCCACCCGGTCGCGTCCGTGATCTCTTTCTAACGCGATTTGCCCCCTCTCCCCCGTGCCTATTGCCCAACTTCTCAGCTCCCGCCAGGGTCCCCAGCAACGAGTGAGAGTTCGCTGTCCCAAGCTTCTCCCTGTGAGGAACCGCCGCGAGAACTTCCCCCCTCCACATTACGCCCAACTCCCCGCGACCCTTTTGTTTTCCCTAAAGCCCGACGGAACTCATTCCCGGACCTTTGACGACCGGTCGAGTGTCCCTTCCAAACCAAGTGCCGCCTCCATGCCCTGCCTTGTTCCTCAAAGAGCGTTCCCCCCCAAGAAGCAAGACCCTGCGCGTTGTCCGTGCTCGCACAGCGTTTCCACGTCTGTGTGCCTTTCCCGAAAGATCCACATAACAGGGGTTCGGCGAAAGCTTTGTCATCCCGCGATGGGGAACATCGAGTCAAACGCGCTCTCTGCCACTCATGCTGGTTCCTTCGGCGGCCGCGCACGCCACAGGGGCTTTTCCGGGGCCACATTTGTCGTCGGCTTGTCAAAGAAGGGAGACATTCGGAACGTGAAGAACGAAATAAAAAAATACCTCAAGAACAGAACGACGTCTTCGTCATCGGCTCCGAAAGCTTCAGTGAACGTAAATCGAACTTGCTTTTTCCTTCGCTCCTTTCTACAAGAGCCGCGAACGCGCTGCGTGCTCTTCCCGTATCTTGTTTCCACCCCACCCCTACACACACTCTCTCTCCCTCAATCTCCCCATCGCACACACTATATACCCTTGTGTTCTCCGGAATATGTCCTCTGATATCCAGTTTCCAAGCCCCTCGTCCCCCGGCATCGTCTCTTGTCCACTGTCATTTTCAAAAGGGAGGAAGCGTTTCCTTCCCCGACCTTCTCCCGAACGATATCCCATCCTCCCTCTCCTCCCTGCCCACCGCGCGCCCCATCCCTACCGTTCCCGTTACTCCTCCTTCGCACATCTATAGCTGGTTGCGGGCTCGTTTGTTCGTCCTTTTCTTTCCCTTCGAGAGAACAACGTCGCTCTCGATATCTCGGGGAGATTGCGTGCGCTGTCAAATCGCTATATATACAGTTGCTTTCGAATGAAGCCGATTGAAGAAGGAGGGAGGAAGGGGGGGGGGGGGGGGGGGGCAAAATGCGATATGAACACACGAGCGAATGAGATGGCCTCTTGCGGGTCTAACACCAGGGCAGAGAAGTGAGCACACGGCGCCAGTGCGCGTTACATCACCATTTCTTCCTTTCTCTTTCTTTCTTTCTTTCTCGCAGCGGTCAACTATAGACAACATCCGGGTGCAGTAGCAGTGGTCTCCCGGTCGAAAACGACTCAAGTCGTCAGGAGTCGCGCCGGCTGTGGGGACTGGGTCGGTGCGGCGTTACGCGTTTGTTTTGATGTCGTACCATACTGGGGCGGTGGCGAAGGCGGGGAAGCAAGAGGGGAGGGGGGGGCGTAATGGTACGTTCGCTCGCTGTGGCACCCTGAAGATTGGGGCGTCGAAAGGGACCGAGTCCCTGTAGCGATCAGCCTGCGGCGTTGCGCAGCGCTTGAACCATCGGAGGCAGCGCGCGGCCGTGACGAGACGCTTTGACGACGGTGCAAGCTTGTCACCGGCCGGCGCAACTCGAAGCTCACGGGAGACGTTCGACACGGTGTGCCCTCATTGTGCCAGTTGGTATATGCATGTCCGATGTACTCGTGCTGTACTGTCGCAAGTACAATATCGAACGAAACGCGATTGGAACGATCCAAACAACACTATGAAATGAACAATAACGGAACGCGATTCGAACGGAAGAAAATAACATAAACTGCGCGAAAATTCTTTTGGAGGATATTGTAGAACGCGACAATGTATCTTCAAGAAGAAGAAACCACGTAATCAAAACACATAGTCAAATATGTTGCCTACCTGAAATTGCTAACTCCCGATTTCCTTGTCCCGATTCTGAATCTACGAGTTCGTGTTTAGTATGTCTAGGAGAACACAAATAGTGCAATAGCAAATACGTTTATCAAGTTTCCTAAGTTAGTCACGCTGGAGGTCCATGCTGGGATGATAAAGCATGAAACGAGTGAGAGGCTATGGCACAACTCGCACTAACTTCCCAGTTAGAGTTGCAGCTGATCAAACTGTAGAGGCAGGATGAAACCATTTTCCTTTCACGCCGACTTCGGCCACTGGGCATGAGCCAGTGAATATGTGCCCCTTGGCATGTGCACTCTCCAATGAGCCCGCAAAACTCACACACACACACACACACACACACACACACACACACACACACACACACACACACACACACACACACACACACACACACACACACACACACACACACACGCACGCACGCACGCACGCACGCACACCGAGACAGGCACAAAATCACATAGATTGAAACGCCAAACATACTGTTCGCATTGAGATTACTCGCGCAGGTCTCTACGCAGCCGTACAAGAACGAGGACAATCGAAGGAACAAGCACAACAAACGCCGGTGCCACACCACTCATGTCAGGTACCGCGTAAACGTTCCTCGGCTTAAGCCGGAAAAAGAAGGAATGAGAAAGGGCGCCCACTGCGCGCACTAAGAACGGCCGGCTTGCGTACACCGAGAGGTGCCAAGACGAGTCCCATACAAGTCAGCGCTGTGTCTAAAATCCCGGGAGCGAGGTGGGGAGGGTGAATGCCTCAGTAGACAACCTCTCCCCTTCCTCCCCCCCCTCCCCGGCTATGTCCTTTCCCTTTGGCCGGCGCGTAAAAAGGCGCCTAATGAGGCACGCTTCAGGGCTCGCACAACAGGTGTCGCTCCATTTGCATAACAAAAGCCCGGGCGCGCCTTCGTTGACCCTACCCTCCCCCCCCCCACCCCTCCACGACAGCAACGTCGCTGCCGACGACGACCCCTGGCGAGCGAGCGAGGGAGCACCGCTGTCTCGCCAGATTCGTATCTCCAGATTTCTCGAGCGCGCGGTGCACGTCTCTCTGATACCGTATTTACTCGCTCAAGACCTACACCCACCAAATTACGCTCGGCAAGCCTGGGGAAAAAGAAAAAAGGAAATGAAAACTGCTGCACCGAAAGTCAGTTGCAACAACGCGTTCACCGGAGCGGCTTCCCATAGAAGGAACCAGGTTGTTCTTCCAATTAATTTCGCAAAGACCTGTTGAGCAGAGAACTTGTTTCTCCCGCGAACTTGCACCATCATCTTACTTTCTTCTTCTTTTGTTTCTATGCATGCTGTTATCCCTTGAGCTAAGTAGTGGCTAGGACGGAACCGACGGCGATAGCCCACATCACGAAGTATATTGAATAAGCATTCTTAGTGGGTCATAGGTATATTATAGCACACACTGTGTAACGGTTGCGGCGCTGTGCGCGGCGTTAACAGGTAAGCTCACGCCTGACTCTAGAATCGTCATCATTCTCCTAATACTGCGGGTAGTATGCCCGTGAATATGGCACTCAGTCTTTCACCTCCGGGACTTCTTCCTCGCCTCTTCCCCTTGTGGAGGCCGTTTCAAGGACCGCTTTTCGCTTCGCTTCTCTAACACGCATGTGTGGCGGATGTTCCTTCCATTTCTGTGTCTCTGCAAGCGTCACTCTCTCTCTCTCTCTTGTCCATGCTTTGGTGAGTTCTTGTTGTCATGCGCACGGCTGTCCATTCCCTCTCGCTCGCTTGGCGTCAACAATGGCCCATTGGACAACCTGTACTCCACCCACTGGAGACGCTTCCCTTTCCTACTCACCTACCTCCTCGTCATCAACCCTCCTTCTCACCACTGTCGCGAAGAGAAACACAAGTCCAAGGGTCAGCTCTGTCGGACGCCTCGGATTACTCAATTTGAGGCTCCCCGACGCTATACAGCGAAGCTACGCAGTCAACACCTCCCGAATCAAGAGGGGTCGCTTACCCTAAATTACGTTAGCGTGCAAAACGCGCGGGGGGAGGGGGGGGTGCAATTTGCAACGGCTTCCCTTGGAAATGGCATGGCGAGTCATTAAAGGACACGGAAACGGGCAGTCGACTTAAAATGAAGCGGGGACTTCCACGAACCGGAGGTGGTGCGCAATGCTCGCACGACACAGGGACACGTCGGAAACACTGCCGGGGTACTTCTGACCCACGCCGAGCAGCTTGTCAGATATGCTACGCTGCGCATGATACCTCGAAAGTTACCCGTCGTGGTTGGCGTAGTGGCTATGGCATTGTGCTGCTTAGTTCGAGGTAGCGTGTTCGATCCCCGCAGAGAATGCCGCGTCTCAATGGGGGCGAATTGCAATATATATATATATATGATTGGGGGCCGATTATAGATTTGTGATGCCATTTTTGATGCCATTACAATTGAGGACGCCAACATATGGTGATAAGTCAGCGCTGCGTGTGCCTTTCGGTGTCTCCAGCTTTCGCGGTGTGCTCATTTTTACCGAGTCAGCATTTCAAGCATGCCCCGCAGGCACGCGGCCAGACTCCCACCGGCAATCGCATCCTTCGGCCATACCACTATGTACACCATAACCCCTGTAGGTACCTGTTTCCCTGATTCAGAGCGTTCCGAGGGGAAAGCTGCTTGTTATAATGCGTAAGCATTCTAGGGCTATTTCCCTCGAAAAATCTGTCTCCCCGTCTGGAATGCGTGACACACTCCACAGGTATGCATGAAGTGTATGGGGGTATATGCGAGAATGCCTTATGAGTGCGCATGACTATAGAGATTTATGATTATGACAATATATATGTATACATTGACTATGAGCGACAGGGATGAATGCTTACCCACTATCTAACAAGTCCCACTAGGCAATTTCTGCATTAACATTCTCCCCCCGAATTTCCCGGAACTTATAAATTCGGTGAAATTGTCACGCTTTCCAGATCTTCCATGATGGTAGCCGCAATGCACCAGTCTAAAAGCAGATTCAAGCTACGAAGCAAATCCATACAATTTCCTTCCGAACGAAATGCTCGCAGCTGAAGAAGAAAACCCGACCTCGCCCGGAAACGATTCCTTAAACCGTTTTGAAAGTTTCGTTCCACAGATTTCGTACACAACATTTGAAGAAATATCAAACGAATCA
The DNA here is from genome assembly GCF_023375885.2 of Dermacentor andersoni. NCBI lineage: Eukaryota > Metazoa > Arthropoda > Arachnida > Ixodida > Ixodidae > Dermacentor > Dermacentor andersoni. Next base: position 91,582,018 of record NC_092824.1, on the reverse strand, counting down.
CCATTCTTCAGAAACATTTTTTAGCTCATTAACTGCGACAGCTGCGTGCTTTCACCACTCCCTGCAGAGTCTGCGTGGCGAACCATTTCTCCGCGCAAACTGCCAAGGGCCAGAGCTGGGCTGTCGCGCAGTGGATGAGGCCATACCAATCACTCCTGCCGCAAGCGTCTCAGTTCCATTACCAGTGGTGGTGGCCATGGCTATGGGCACCAAGGGTCTTGCTTTTCTTCGCTACATGGTGAGGACGAGGACGTGGCCTGGCGAAGACAAAGACGGCATGATGGCACGTCGCTGCCATGGCTTATAGCGGCCATATATATGGCGTCATGTTGCTGTATGGACACCAGGTCGCGGGTTCGATGCCCGGGCGGTGAGGACCGCGTTTCAACGGGGGCGGCGGGGGGGGGGGGGGGGGGGGGTAGAATGCAAGAACGCTCGTCCTCCAGGTGGTAACAAATTATTCCGGAGTCCCCCCCCCCCCCTCCCACCTTCCACCAATTGCGGCGTGCTTCAGTGGAGACGCGACCACAGGGGTGTCGTACACGCCGGTCACAGGAGCAGGAGCAGGAGCCGCGGCAGTCAGATTTGATTTCATCCTTACAATAAGTTCGTATTCAAGAATGTGACGAGGCACTCTTCCCTATCGCATGTCCGTGATCAGCTAGCAGAGCGTCTGCCGCCAACGCGCAACAGCGGCGTGATGAACTCTCTCGATCGGCTGCATAGCCGACCTAGATAACGCAGGCGCGCGCGTGGGGGCGACGCTTTCGGAAGAGAACGCGTCCCGTAACCGCACTGCGCTGTCCCTGGCGTTAATTGGCTTCCCGCCTTGCACAGCCGGTTTCATTTTTCCCCCGGCAGCCCGAACTCAGTCAGGCAGAACAGCAACAACGCCCTATGCCGCATGCAGCTAGCTCTACAGGAATTCTTTCCTGCGGCGCAGCTTTCCGTCGCGCGCGAGCGTTGCATCACGCGGACGAACGCTCGACTCTCACAGCCGGCGAACCGTTGTTGTTACACACACGACCAGCGCGAGCGTCAGTAGAGAGTTTTAGAATAGGGGCCCCAAACGTTTTGGGGCCCCAAAGAAATAGCGTCGAAGCCACTGCGCATGCGCGAGACGCAAACTGCGTTTGGGTTTTGCGTTGGGAACGCTATTTCACCGATTTAGCGGGAGCTCAAATAGCGTTCCCAAAAGCTTTGCGTCAACAAACATGGCGGCACCCATCTAAGCGACGGCTCTAGCCTAGCACCAAACTGGGTTCGATTCGCGGTAATGCGTGAAGTTCGCAAGCTAGGAGAAGTGAATGCAGTTATCGCTTTCTCTCAACTAGCGTGTGTTATGAAGATTGATTCATTAGACGCCGCTGATTCCGAATTCGAGTGTGGATTTTATGGCTCGTAGGCCTAACACGGCTAAGCTTGGCTGGTGAAGGCACGTAAAGTTGGTTTTGTTGCTCCAAACTAAGCACAACTAATTGTTTGCTGCTTGAAGAATAACCTCTAAATTGTAATTAAACGCGAATACACGCAAGTCAAAATTACTATTCATATCGTAAGATGGTATATTTTATTTAATTATTTTTAATCGTTTTTCTTAGACGCCGTAGTGGCACTGTCAGCGCAAGACGCTATCTGCAAACGCAAAGCCCTATTCTAAAACTCTTCACTCCTGCGTGCCCCAACGCTAACACCCGCAAAGCTCTTTGGGGCCCCAAAATATTGGGGCCCCTATTCTAAAACTCTCTAGTGTGTGTGTGTCGTCTGAGCGAACAACTCGTGTTATCCGGGATTAGAAAAAGAAATTAAAAGCGATATCACCGTCATCCAGCCGGATCTCTACTGTAAGGCGATGTCGATACAGAGGTGCATACACTGTAGCGCGTCGGAATTCTGGCGCATCCCGGTGGCTCAACTTCGACTGCCAATGCACAAGAACTGGAGTGTAGACGAAGAACCCAGACTGCTCAATCGAATGCTGTCAAGTTCGGTCTCCTTGCCTTCTCTCTGACTGACTCGACTCTCCGAATGGTGATTGGCTCAAACATCCAAACACGGCGACATTCGACATACGAGAGCAGGATGACAGTTGCCTACGGTTGTATTTCTTACTAGAACAAAGAAGAAAAAAAGAAAAAGACAAAATTGAGGCATGGACGATCCCTTTTTCCACATTCCCTCTTCTTTGTCTCTTTCTCCCACCTTTTTTTTTAGTTCACAAATAATCGTTTATTTCTCTCTCTCTCTCTCTCTCTCTACCTTTTTGAGGCTGAGTACTCTGTTTGACAGTCATTTATTTCCCTTCTCATCGGTTTCCACGGTAATGTAAGTTATCTTTCTTGTCCTCCTACCGGCACACCATTCTGAGCCTATTCCCGACCGTGGATTTGTGCCACGCTCGGAGATCATTAACATCGTCACCAAGGATATATCAACGACGTGCCCGCAAAATCGGTGACGTGCCTAAATATCTGTCACTTGGTGTTGATGAAGAAAGTCTCAATATTGCTGGAGTCGCCAGGCAACTAAACGTTCTTGGAATATATGGATGCAACCCTGGCATAATGAGTGTAACGCAACATATCAGAGGCTTGTAAGGGGGCCCAAGTCTCTCAATGCGCAACGTACAAGATGCCCAACAATGCGAGAAGATTTCGTTCTTTGGTAAGTCGAGTCGTCTAACAGCATTTCTACCTATGATATATAGCACGTACACTCTCGGGAAATATAAAAGTGAACACTCAAATCGATTTAAGAACGCCGTAGTGGCTAAACAGGCATGTGCCGCAAAAGGGTGTTCAATAATACATATTTTTTTTTATTTTGCAGCAAAACTACTACTTTCATACTAACATGTCAGGAAAGAAAAAAAGGTTTCAACAGCCAGTCTTCATCACGAAGCTACAAAGGAAACCCAATACGGCTTACTCAGAAATAAAAGCTTCGCAGTTGAAGAAAAATTCGCCTTCTTCCGCCGGATCAAACCCGAGACGAACGCCTTCTTAGGGCGGTCGCTCTTCCACCTGCACCAACCGGGAGGAGACTGGGACTTCTCACGGCGAGGCCGAATTAACCGACAACTCGACGCGCAGAGACGCAGAATATGGCAAATCGCGGTCGGAGGAAGGTTGACGAAAGCGAAGGAATATCAGCTATCCGAGTGTATAGCTCGAAGTCACAAAGGTAATGCGAACGCGGCTTTCATATCAGCCTACCTCCACCTTGCGGGCTTCCGCACCACTGACCTGCCATTGGCATGTCAGATTCGACTCCGTCATTCCCTCCCAGACTTCTCACTACAGTACGCATGTTGTCTCAAAAAAAAATATATATATATATTTTTCAACAGCCTCGGCATAAAAAACTGAAATCAAATGGTACTGCCTACGTGCGCCTCTTTGACCAGAGTCATGCATTAAGACATTTCACGTTGCACGGTTGTGTTAAAAGAAACTATTCTTCTTATTATTATTATACTTTTAAATTTTTTTCTGGGCCGATGCCGCGGTCTCTAGACTTTTGCTCTCGACTGTACAACTCGTTCATCACTGCGCTTAGAACACAGCTTAGCGTCACAATGACAGAAAGCAAAACTAATTAGCGCTGTCAGAATCCGAAGAAGTCGGCTGTAAGGTAAACTTACGTCATGGCTGCCGCACCACTTCGGTGGTGCCGAGAGACGAGGCCGAGTTCACAAACCGCTGAAGTTAACCCTGAAGTGCGCGGCGAGGTCGATTTCTAGCATATCGTCACACGCGGCGATATCGCAGGGCGCCCTGCCATTAGAAAAACTTGCGCAACGAAAGAAGACGCTAAAAGACGAAGGGGAAAAAAAGAAAAAGAAGGCGGTGTGAATCCAAAACTTTTAAGATTGCCGACAGTGGAGGTCAGTGCCCTTCGCGGAACGGTTCCGCATAATAGAGGCGCGGGTCAAATAACCTAACCACTCGCAGCGGGCCCATTTCCCAGATACGTAAACACACGTAAAGACGAGTATACACACACAGTCAAAAGAAAGAAAGAAGGTAAAGCCTCCAACAGGACGGACCCACGCATCATGACGCTCACGCGATGGAACGTCAAAGCCCGTCGAGCAGCGGCGTGGTCGTCATGGTTACCGCGGGCTGCGCACACAGGTTATGCACGGCCCGTGCCGAAACGCAGTGGCAAGGCCTGCCGCCCGATTCGAAGAGCGCGAAGACGTTGAAGGCACACCACGAGGAGAAAAGAAACAGGGGACGCCGAAGTCGAACGCATACGCCCTTTGTGGACGACGTCGCCGACTTCCATTACGCATTCGAGCCGCCGCGGCACACGACGCGGAAATGCTGCGCGCTTGATCCAGGGCCTTAGGGGGGGGGGGGGGGTCGAAGTTGTGGAAGTCTGCCTGAAACCGAGACGCGAGTGTGACGTATACGCGACGACAGCGAGACGATACCCGCTCAGTCATCGTAGCCGAGAGCGACGAGGAGGAGGAGGAGGAGGCGTTACTCATCAGGAAGCTCCGTACACAGGTGGGCGCCACCAAGGTGTGTGCGCGGCGGCCGTAATAACGCGAAGCGGGGTGTAGTGTAGTAGCGAGCCGTGTACACACTTCCGCGTAAAGGTGTCAAAATCGAAACACGGCGCCGTGCGCGTGTGTGCGTATGTATGCGTGTGTGTGTCTGTGTGCGTGTTTGCGCGTATGTGCGTGTGGGTGTGTGTGCGTATACGTGTGTGCGTGCGTGCGCGTATGTGCCTGCGTATGTGTGTTTGTGTACGTGTGTGCGCGCGTGTGTTCGTATGTGCGCGCGTATGTGTGTGTGCGTATGTGGGTGTTCGCGTATGTGTGTGTGCGTGTATGTGTGCGAATGTGTATGCGTGCGCGTATGTGTGTGTGTATGTGTGTATATGCGCATATGTGTGCGTGCGCATGCGTGTGTGTGCGTATGTGTTGTCTGTGCGTGTGTGTCGGTGCGTGTGTGCGTATGCGAGTGTTTGTGTGTGCGTATATGTGTATATGCGTGTGCGTACGCGTATGTGTGTGTGAGTGTCGCATATAAGTGCCGTGAAGTGCCGCTAGTAGATCGGAGTGGCTATTCAAGCTGAAAACGAAGAAGGGAACGGTTGCACGAGCACAGCGGCACGAGGCGCGATCCCGCAGTGTTCGAACCAGGCGGGCAGCAGTTCCGAGTTCCTGGTGTGAACGAGGCAAGAGTTCTTGACAGGCGAGACGTCCGTGGCAAGGTGCGGAGGATCACGGAGCCGAGCGTGGACGAGGACGTCCGAGGAACCAGGGCTCATGCTGCCAGTGCTCGAGACCCTGGCTGACCCGAGGGCCACCGGTCCCTGAGCTGCCGCACCTGAGCTGTGCCGAGAAGCGTTCCGGTCTGGCACAGATGTCGCTGCGCGGGACGTGGTCCTCACGTGCGACTGTAGCACGTCGGTCGCGAGCGGCGTCCGAGCCGGACACCGAGGCTGCGCGTAACAAGGCGTCCCCTGGCTGCTGCCGCTGCGGCTCCTGAGCGTGCCGAGCACGAGAACCGTGCTGAACGGGGCCTGGGCGTGTCGTCGTCGCAGCCAGCTCGAGCACGGGTGAACGCACAGTGCCGTGACGACCGAACCGTGAGCCTCGCCACACGGAACTGTTTCAGCCCGTTTATTCCCGTGTGCTGGGTGTGTGGACACACTGACTGCCGTTACGCCGGTCATCAACTCTCTGTACATATATAATTTAAAGGTTGCTTTGATTTTTTATAAATGCACCTAAATAATTCTCTTTCTTCCGCATCACTGAGCACTAGCAAAAGTGCCGAATAGTCTTAAACACCACAGTGTGCGTACGTGTGCGTGCGTGTATGCGTACGCGTACGCGTGCGCGTGTGTGTGCGCGTATGTGTATGTGCGTGTGTGTGTGCGTATGTGTGCGCGCGCGCGTATGTGTGTGCATGTGCGTGCGTATGTGTGTGAGCATGTGGGCGTGTGTGCGCGTATGCATATGCATGTGAATGTGTGCGTATGCGTGAGCCGCACAGCGCGGCGTTGACGCTTACCGTGCGTGTATACCGGACGTGCGCGTTCGACGGCAGGAAGATGTGATTCACGGCTTTCATACAGCCGGTGCGTTTCCGTTCAGGCTCCCGCGATCGGCGCTCGAAGCGCGTTTTCAGTGAAATTCGGGCCTGTTCGCCGCGGTATATAGTGCCAGTATACGAGATGTTCTAAGACACCTAACGGCACACGCGCGTGGAAGCGGCGAGCTTTTTCGAACTGCGGATGACTATATACGAGCCGTCGCGGGAATGGCCAGTAATGTAACGTACGCAGGACGATGCCGTAAAATTCAGTGACGAACGCTGACGCGTTGGAAGAGAGTTCGTAAAATTAAAATTAATCAAATTCTGGGGGGGGGGGGGTACTAAACCACGATGTGATTATGAGGCACGCCCCTAGCGGGGGGACTGCAGATTAATTTAGACGCCTTGGGGCTGTTTAACGTGCGCAAAAATCTAAGTGCACAGGCGCCTTAGCATTTCGCCCCATCGAAATGAGGCCGCCGCGACCGGAGTCGAACCCAAAACCTCGAGCTCAGCAGCGCTTGCAACGTCAACTGAGTTACCGCGGCCAGAAAGAAAGAAGAAGAAAGAAAGAAAGAAAGAAAGAAAGAAAGAAAGGAAGAAGCAATTTTCTCAATATTTTCTAGCGCATACGGGACGGGAGCGCCTGTTATAAAATTAGAGAAAAAAGAAGCGTTATAAATATATGACAATGATGGCGAACCGCTATTTGAAAGACGTTCGTCATTTAAGCCATTAAGAAGCGTCAGAGGTATAGCGCGGCTGCTGCATTTTGCTGTGCATTCCAATTTTGGGGCCCATCAGCTGTTGCACTTCTTAAGCCGTAGAATGACCATTACAGTTCCAAGGTGGACTGATGTAGAAGGTCCGCAATTGCCACTGTCGGCACTGCACATTACTGACAGCTGCATGGAAACGAGGCCAATGGGTCGCAGGAAGACGGAGACTCGGAGTGGTCAACAGCGACCGAATAAGGGACAGCTCAGCCTGGAACAAATGTGTATTTCGACGGGTTGGGTTGTCTCGTCTTCGTCGGGGCAACGAATGCTTTCTTTGGCAGCTTGTACTTACGCTGTCCCTTAACGTTATGACTGCAACCGCGTATTCGATTCGCACCTGCAGCATGGCGGGAGGAGAGTGACCTATACGCAGTCGAACCCGCTTAGAACGAACGGGCTTGTGCGCTGAAAAATAGTTCGGTGTGTCAGGTAATCCGATATACCCAAATCGTCTATAACGAAGTTAAACGAACTTTAGCGTTGCGTTTATTACATACGGGCATGCCATCTTTAGTGGAGAAATGAAGCACGGAATAAATCTATTTCACTGAAAACAAAACTGAGCGCGCAGTAGGCAGTAATCTTTTGTTACTCTCAGAGCTATCAATCGTTATTCAGCGTCGCCAAGAATGGTGCTCTTGATGCGCGAAGTTGCCCGTAGACCTGCTTCAGTCCACTTCCCCGAAGTTGTACACACGGTATCGGAACGTCACCTTCACCGAAAAAAGTGCGTCCTGAAAAGTCGGGCGGAGAGGCTTCTCACCTGTCAGTGGGCGGCCCGAGTTCGTTATATGCGATGTCCGGTTTGGCTATGAGGGAGTGATTTTGCGTGAGCATCGGTCAGTTGGTTTCGCGCGTTCGATATTGAGAAGAAATCGCTTTATCCGGGTTTCTATATGTCCCGGTTCGACTGTATGCATGCTGCCGCAGGAAGCAGTCGATGCCCTGACGACGACAAGTCTGACTTGCCGAAACGTTGGTTCCGGGTCCCCGTCACACGCGTCGTTAGCGAAGCGACAGTTTATACGACTACGCGCAGATTGGCCCGCACTCTGACACTGCCGGCATTGTTGAACGATTTCGACTTCATCTGATAAGAAAAAAAAAAAAACGGAAGGGACGCAAAAAATATAATGCAGGACAAAAAGAAATAGAGAGAGAGAAAGAGAAGAAAGAAAAAGAGAGAGAGGGGGGAGAGAGAGAGAGGGGGAGAGAGAGAGAGAGAGAGAGAGAGAGAGAGAGAGAGAGAGAGAGAGAGAGAGAGAGAGAGAGAGAGAGAGAGAGAGAGAGAGAGAGAGAGAGAGAGAGAGAGAGAGAGAGAGAGAGAGAGAGAGAGAGAGAGAGAGAAATCCAAGACGTGCACGCGTAGACACTTTTATGGCGGACGATGCGTCGCTATTTCGGGAACTTCGACGACGCCATCGGCCGCGGTAAGAGGGCCTATTTTGCCTAAGTGCTCGCCGAGTACGCAGATGAGCCTCCCGAACCCCTTTCCATTCGATTCCATTACTCAGAGGCGGCACAGAACGTCCATTAGCAGCGGCACGCGTGGTCGCGAATGACTCCCGAGTCACCGCGCTGCACTCCAGCGTCCCGCCGTTCGGCTCGAAAGTACAAGTATCGAGATGTCTAGATTAGGTCCAGGTGGGGGGAAGCTGACCGCCCGTCGCCGGCACGAAAAGCGAATGGGCAACAGCCTTTGCTTTTTTTTTTTGCTTTTTTTTCGCTGCCTCGCGAGGACAGCTTTCAGCAGTGGTCTGCAGTAAGTCTGCAGGTGTGGTGAGGTTAAGAAGCACAATCGGAAGCAGATATTCCTATACTGGTTGCGTTGGGAGGCCTGCAGCGTGACCACGGTGGTACCTGTACGACTGATTTCGCTGAAGTCGATTGTAAAATCATCTGGCTTGTCGATCCATCAAACGATCCGCCGCGGTAGCTTAGCGGATATACCTCGTTGCGCGCTGCTTAGCCATAGCAATCGCGAGATCGATGTCGGCCGCAGCCGCCACGCTTCGATGAAGGCGAAATGAAAAAAGAAAAAAAAAATAAAGCTCGTGTACACTGATTTAGGTGCTCGTTAACGAACCCCAGGCGGTCAGGCGTGCCTTACAATTTACGGCGTGCCTCATTATCGAGACGCGGTTTTGGCACGTGAAACCCCAGAGTTTAATCTTTTTCTTTCCCTTTTTTTTAAAGTGAATTCAACGGTACTTCGATGTATAAAATGAATTATTCTTTCACTCGTAGTGAAATTTCTAGGTGACCTGGGCTCTGGCATAATGCAGCGGTTCCTTCCACTCAATTCTGTGCCACTCTCCGCCGATCTTACCTTTCTATTCCCTTTATTTCCCGTCCCCCAGAGTAGGGTAGCCAACCAGGCGCGTTTCTGGTTAACATCCCTGCTTTCTCTATTTATTTCCTCCTCCTCTTCCTCCTCCCCCTCCTCCCCCCTCTTCCTCCTCCTCCGCTGATCCCGTTCATAACGCGGGCGGTGCGCCGCTTTGACCAGTGACGAAAGGCCAAAGGAATGGCACTGAAATGTAATCTTATGTTATCCTGGTAATGGACTTCGGCAATAATTTACATCCGGCTCCCTCTTCGGAATCAGGAATAGCAAACTGATTAAAAACTATCACATTCATTGTAAAGCCCATGCTGGTGCAACAACCAATGATGACAACCAATTCTTTTTTCTTTCTATTTTTTTTTTTTTTTTTCAGCGTATCACCCCAGCGTGCTTAACGAATTTAGAAGGGCGGAAGATTGCTTTTGTATTAAGCGCCCTTTGTTGGACTCTGAGCGATGGGATATCTCTCCTGATCTGTTCGTGCATCTGTGACGTCTAAGTATACGATCACTACAATTTTTGCTTTCGCATTTGTGTACGTATGTGTTTCAATAGTAATTCAACATACGCAGGTCACTTGCCTGCTCCTAAAATATCGCCTAAGTGACACCGGCGGTTGAAATGATGCTGTCCATTTCCGCGCTTTATAATTTACATAAAGGATAACCTGCCACGCTTGTTGTTTTGTCACGATTACGCATGTCACACAACGCGTCCATCGTTCGCAGTCCGCACACGCCGTGGTTAACACAGCTGCTTGGGCGAGTTGCATGGTGAATGATTAAGAACGCATCAAAGCGCAGGCACATTGCGTTACGTGTGCCTTGCTCATAACATATGTAACCGCATCGGACGCACCACTCGCGAGTAGCGCTAGCTTACGCTCCCATGGAGGGCTACTATAGTTAAGCACACAGGCAGATTAATGCCCCAGAAAGTGGACGGAAGCCAACCGCCTGCGCGCGTCGCCCGCTTAGTGAGAAGTGTCACGTTGAATCACCGGAATATTCCGCAGAACACCAACCGTCGCTTACACAGTCCCAATTCGTCATTGCAATTGCAGTATACGGCCAAGTCTCCCTCGACATGACGCAACACTGCTGCGCTGGCTGTGAGTCGGAGCAGCCTTCACTAATTCATGCAACCACCTTATTCGAATGGTTGACTCACCCGTTCGCGCTCGGTGCAGATGTGAAGAAAATATCGAGCACCTTGTCCGCTAGTGTTCCCGCTTCAACAAGTAACGGCATACTCTGCAATGTGTAACCTCGAGTATAGAGTGTACGGTATAGGTGTACGTGTACGGTTTTACCGAAGCAAAGGTCCCAGGAGCCTGACCTCACATCGCTAGACCAGTAAGCCACGTTAGCTCTTCCACAGTATACAGTAAAACCTCGCTATAACGAAGTTGAAGGGGGGAGCCAGAACTACTCCGGTAAATTCATTACTCGGTTATATCAATTGTTGCTTGTACTGCAATACGAATCCCTTAGATGATTTAAATGGGAATTTTCCTTACTTCGTTATAACCATTAATTCGTTATGTCCCGTTTCGTTATAACGAGGTTTGGCTGTGGCTTAAATCGACAGACTTGAGCTTCCGGCTGTTTACACGCCGAACCCTGTATATATATCGCTCGTCATGAATTTGTACTCTTGTCGTCTCCCTATCTTTCACTCCCCACGCCTGTCCCCATCAGTGTAGGGCAGCATGCTGGACAAAGTCTATTTAATCTCCCTGTATTTACTTACTTTCCCCTTTTCATTCTTTCTTCATGCGGGAGTTGTGGTTTCGGTTTCAACAAGTGACAAGTAACTTTCTTTTTCCCAATTTCGTCTACCTTTTCCTTTGCTAAGGATATGAGACTTATCGCAAATTTATAGTTTATTTCTCAATAATTCTACATTTAAATAGGAAAACGAGAATTAAATTATCCTATGCTTTCTTTACCTTCAGTGTCTTAGTTTTACAGGGGTATAAAAAAGGCCGAGCTCCTCGGTGCACCTTGTTCTTAATTCACAGATCGTGATGTTTCACAGGCATGTTTGATAAGGTAATTCGAAATATCTTAAAACAACCTAAAGCGCTGGTTGCAATAGGAGTCCCCCTAAAGTGGTAAGCGCCACAGTTACTGGGACCACCACCACCACCCCCATCATCGCCGTCGTCAATCGTAGATGGTAACCTCAAGCGGTGACCTGTGGCTACGGCATTGCGCTGCTGAGCACGAGGTCGCAGGTTCGATCTCAGCCGCGAAGGACGCATTTCAATGGCGATGAAATGCAAAAAACACCCGTGTGCCGAGCTTTGGGTGCCCGTTAAAGAAAGCCAAATGCTCAAAATTTAATCTGGAGCTCTTCACAGCAGCGTCTCTCATGGTCCCTAGCGGTCTTGCTCTGAGCCATTACCATCAATCAATCAATCAATCAATCAATCAATCAATCAATCAATCAATCAATCAATCAATCAATCAATCAATCAATCAATCAATCAATCTAAGTTGATGCCGAGCGAACGGAAGCAACAGTAGCGATGCAATGAAAGCTCGCTATCACTATAACGGCTGCAACTCGGGCTCGCAGAGCGCCACATTCAGAGGTCAGGAGTTTACGATTCGACAGCGCATTCGGCAGCGGTAGAAACGGACTCCATCATTTTCTTATACAGCAGTTATAGCAATCTCTTATCTCGAATCGAAGCGTACAGAGCAGAGCTAACTATCAGCCCGACTAGTGTCATTTCCGGGCACAGCGCAGCCAGCACGATCGCCCTCCGTGGAACGGCAATCAAGCGCGTTCAGCACACACGACTGCCAGACGTATGGTAAGGTGGAAAGAGCTGGTTGTTGGGCAGCTGCATCCTTTCTGCAAAGCATTCCTGTGCGTACGTGCACAGTCCTTTCCAAAAGAGTTCCGTGCAGTGGATTGGGAAGTACCGTTAAATCATACACAGAAAGAAAAGAAACACACGAATGTTTGAGTGCTCCACCAAAATTGCTCGCTGGGGGAACTGACACATGCTATTCGAGCTTCAGTGGACGGTGGCCGTTCGAGTCCACCCTCAAAGATCTCTCTCTTCGCTGCACCTAAGCCCCATTACTGCCCGTTGCGAGAAATTCCTAAGGCCGTGTTAGAGCATAGTCACGAGTCTTCAAGCTGCGAAGACGCGCACACCTCGTGTAAACCGAGCAGCGCGATCGGAGCCCCTGAAAAGCGCGAATCGTTGGAGAGGCGCCGCGGAGTCGTATCCCACTACAAGTGCGTGCAGAGAACGACCGAGGAACAGGAGCCCTGGCATAAGAGACTGGAGTTCCTCCGGCGTGGAGATCAGCTCGATGGACGAACGCAGCTCGTCTGGCCTTTCGGTCTGCAGCCGTTGAAAGGGCGGTGTGATCTGGGCGTAGTCCGCTTTTGGCGAAACCCCTTCCCTAAGTTGCGAAGCAATAAATTACGCTTCCTAATGCAACAGCACTCTTACGTGGTCGTGTCTAGTTCCCAATTAGTGCGCGAAGGAGTAGATGTTGATTTGATTGATTGATTGATTGATTGATTGATTGATTGATTGATTGATTGATTGATTGATTGATTGATTGATTGATTGATTGAGTGAGTGAGTGAGTGAGTGAGTGAGTGAGTGAGTGAGTGAGTGAGTGAGTGAGTGAGTGAGTGACGTATGTTAGCGTGTGAGTGCAGCCTCGGAATTGAGGCACTACACAGTATTCTCGCTTACGGGAAACCGACGAAATGAAGGGCACGACCCGATTCCCACCAGTATTGGAATTAAGAGTCTGCGACAGGTGACACGTAGTACACCTGCCCGAGATACGCGCATACGCCCACCTCTCCCCCCCTTCCCCCTCACCTCCATATTTCACTCGTTCCTCAAGCGATAGGCTTGTGGCACACAGATGCACCGAATTACAGACATCCCAAACACTCGGCCGGCGACGGGATCAAGGGGGCCAGAGCGGAGGAAGGGCTAACCAAAACGTAACAGCGCATCGCAGGAGATACCCCTTCCGCATCGGCCCATCTCGCGCTGTTTGAATCCCCGAGACACCGAGAGAGAGAGAGAAAAAAGAATTAAATAGAAATCAAGCGCCGTGGCGGCCGCCTCTTCCTGCCACCGAGGTGAAGGCATGCATGCGAGCCTCCGAAGCAGAGGCGCGGTACGCGGAAAAGAAAGGCTTCGGGGCTGGCATTACAGGGTCATCCCAACGGACGCAGTGCACACATACAAGCGGAGGAGAACGGCGATCTCCGATCGCCAAGGCGGCGAGGCACGCTGCCAATTCCTCCGGACTACACTACCGCCTCTCCTCTCCCCCGAACCTCCCTCACCTTCCTCCGGCCGCCGCTGCCGCCGTAGAGGGAGCACCTAAATGCGCTTCACGCCTAAATGGAAACCATTACGGCACCGGACGCCGCCGCCGCGCCCGCCGAGAAGACATGAAGACGAAGACGGCGCGACGACGGTGCGCGACGTTGGCCCGTGCGCGTAATCCCCCCCCCCCCCCCCTCAAATCTTTCCTCCCACTGTCATTGTGTTTTTTCTTTCCCTTTGTTTCTTTTCTATCATACATTTCATTCCTGCGCAGCCGTTCCAGCCTCGCAAAACACATGCGCGACGTTCACGGGGCCGACGCTGTACGACGCCGCAGTCGTGGCGGAGATGGCGTTTTCTTTACTTCCTGACGAGCTCAAGGCCGGCCGCATGTAAATGGGACGGAACGGTACCCGTCTGGCTCAGATATGCACGGGCTTCGGTACGTATATACATGACGACTGCGAGTTGTGCAGCGCCTGCTATATATATACGTACTGTTATTAGACGGCATGTGCTGTATGAGCGGCGGACTAATGCGAGACAGAAATGCGCGATGTTCCATGCTGCAACAAAGAGGACAAGAGGGGTTTAGGCCTTGGCGACTGGCCCTGATCCAAAACTATAGCATTGACTGGAAGTTTCGAACAACATCATTTCCATTACCCTTTCGGCCATCAACGCCTTCATTGCCCATCGACAGCGCGCACTTGTGGATCGATCTGTACGTACAAGAACGTATACTGATATCGGTAACTGCATGCGCTACAACGCGATTGTTAATTTAAACTTTCTTACGGCGTTTTATCTACGCTTGCGCGACTTTGAGCTCCTGCTTTTCTTTTAGCTCTCTCTCTCTTTGAGAATTTTGAGAATAAAACACGCAATAACACGATTAATTCACCGGTCAGTGGAACAATACATTTCAACTAGTGTTGCATATATGACGCCTTACGAAGAACGAAGCCTGTGCCGTGGAGTCTGGCCTGGACGTCTTGACGTAGGAAACAGGTACCGACATTAAAGAAAGAAAAAGAAGAAAAACGCATTGGCCATATTACAAGACTATTAGTGTTTCGTTGTGTCTGGTTTTTGTCCTCCGTGTACAGCATTCGCACTGCTCTATTCCCCTTTCATTTTTTTTTCGCTAAGCCCCACACCAGCCAGTCCAGGTGAAAGCTAGCAGTCTTGCCGACAAGAGCGTGTACACGTTTCACGGCACAAAATTTAGGCAGATGATTACAGCTAAGGTTTCTAGCGCGTAAAGAACCTTCGTATAGCGATCCCTCAGAGACGCCCACAACACCTCTTGCGTGTAGCCGAACAATTAATAGAATTCACCGAAATAACAGCGGTTTAGCCGTAGACGTCCCTGGTTCAACCGTTGTTCATCACTCGCGCGTATATTGCTAGTATATTCGAGAACCCCGCACAATCTTGCATCGTTGTCACGATGTTTGAATTACAGAACAACGCAACAGTTACCTACACCTTCGTTTCAACTTCGATCTCCTACCACGTCTGTCCTTGCCAAATCATTGGTGTCGTCGTAGGGTTCATTAATGGCTTCGCGGCGGAGTGTGCCTTCACAATGTGCGCGAGTGGCTGTGCTCGGTTTTTGCTTGGCGAAACAGATTGCTCTCCGGGCGCCGCGCAGATGCTGCCATTCAGTAGACGTGCCGCAATGCCGCACGCGTCACATATATCAGACACGTGTCCGGCTCAAATATTTGAAGCATCACACAATATAAAAACGAAAACAAAAAATTTTAATACAGGAAAACTGAGGGAAAAGTACAACAATGCATCTGCATGACGCATGCCGTCGCTATGGCCCTGACGGAACTGAGATGCGTGTCAGTTAATCGACCTGGCTGGCAACGCAATTGTGTGTGTCCATCTTCATACGCTCGGTTTTTATCTCGTCGTACCATTCGGTCTCATCATAATAAGCCAACAAACACTGACACCAAGGACAACATGGGGGAAATTACTTGTGCTTAATAAATGAAATAAGGAAACGATAAATTAATGGAAATGAAAGTGGATGAAAAAACAACTTGCCGCAGGTGGGTTTTTTTCATCCACTTTCATTTCCATTAATTTATCGTTTCTTTATTTCATTTATTAAGCACAAGTAATTTCCCCCATGTTGTCCTTGGTGTCAGTGTTTGTTGGCTTCTTATGACTAATAAAAATCGGGGCCTCTCGGTTAACCCCCTTTCTTCTCGTTCATTCGGTCTCGTGTTCTTTGACGCAACGTTCTCTAACAGCCAAATAAGTATATGGCGGCAGCAGGAAAATTAACTTTCCTGAATCGGAAACATTAAGGGGACGGTGTCACTAAATTTGGTTAACACGCCAATAGTTAGCATTTGGTGACCACCTCCACCACCGGCCCTCTGTTAACATATTCTATTCGAGGCTCCGAACATATTCCTAAGAGACCCTTTTTAGCCGACGTAGAGTTAGATCGGTGTTTCTGGTAAGTAGTCCTGTAACAGTTATGTATGATGTGACCCGCGCATGTCCTGTGTGCTGTGCACGGAACTAGAAAGGAGATGTGCGTTTGGACCTAGCATTAACTTTGTTCGCGGATGACGGTCGATAACTAATGGATGAGGACTAAAAAGTGTGTACATTATTAGTTAGCGGCAAGGACAGACATCAAGTGAACTATATCCGTTGCGGCGCTACGTTTACTAGTCTCGTCGTAGTATTTGTTTACTAGCTTATACGGTCGATGAAACTACTATCCTTAATTCTTACAGCTATCTACTAATTTGCTATCGCAATCGGAGCTTCGCTTTTCGGGCGGAACTGCGATTTTTTTTAACAACGAAAGTTCTACAGTTGTACCATGCATGCTGATGAACTACAGGTACACGTTACGCGCGGATTGACTCCAAAAATTTTGGCATGGACTGCACGTGTTTCGGGACACCCGCACAGGAAGGCCATGGCCTCTCGCACACAGACATTTGAGCCTACGCGACGTAGGCAGCAACCTCTTAGCATTCAAAGCACTTCAAGAATCTCAAGTTTTAACTATTGATTGCCGAACCGCTCGACTGGAGGATCCCGTATATAAGTCGCGCCGGTTTCCTTTCCAAACAGCGAGCTTCGCGAGACTCTACCGTGAGGCTCTTTATCTTCGCTGCTTCAGTGTAGGGTAGCAAACCGGGTGCCAACCTTGTCTAACTCACCACCCCTCTCTCTCTTGTGCGTTCCCTGCAGCCACACGACCGCAAAACGGGCCACCGAACGACACCCGGTACGGTGTGGAAGTCGAGCGGCCGGTGGCCGGCGCAAAGGGGGAACGCGCGCCGATGTCAGCCGCGCGTCCGAGGTGTGCACACACGCGAAAAATAATCGGCACGCCGAGTGTGCTCCGTGACGACGGCGGCGTTGTCTCGAGCCCGGCTTCAGCGAAAAGATATTCGGCTGTTCCTTCTCCCGCTGCTGCTGCTTCTGCATGCCAGCCAGCCATCCAGCTGTAGCGACGCCTGCTCTTTCTTTCTTTCTTCCTTTCTTTCTTCCTTTCTTTCTTTCTTTCTTTCTTTCTTTCTTTCTTTCTTTCTTCCTTTCTTTCATACGTGCCTGCCTGCTGTGCGCGACGCGACCGGCGTGCGACAAGAACAAGCGAGCGAGCGAGCTAGCGGGGCTGCACAGTTGCTGCAGTACCTCATACGAGACGAGCAAAAGCGGTGGCGGGCGTGGACACGCATTCGGAGATGACTGGGTGCGCCGAGACGAAGACGACGTCGTAGTTCGCTGCCCCTACACACGCACACGTCGGCTTCGTGTGCGGCGTGCGTCACGCCGGGAAGACCGACTGCGCCGAGACGTGTGGCTTCCTCGCTTCGCGCGCGCTTCGTCGCTACAGCATGCGGCGGCGACGACGGTCGTACGGTACGACGCGCAATTGCGAGAGCCGTCGTCTGAGAGGTCGACAGTGTCACCGTGTACACGCCTTGTCCACGACCTAGCCAAAGACAGCAGCTGGCTATGGTGTTGGGCTGCTGAGCACGAGGTCGCGGGATCGAATCCCGGCCACGGCGGCCGCATTTCGATGGAGGCGAAATGCGGGAACACCCGTGTACTTAGATTTAGGTGCCCGTTAAAGAACCCCAGGTGGTCAAAATTTCCGTAGTCATCCACTACGTCGTGCCTCATAATCAGAGAGTGGTTTCGGCACGTAAAACCCCATAATTTAATTTAATTTAATTTAATTTAATTAAAGACAGCCGCGCCTCTCCTTTCGCACTCCCTTCGGGTCTCAATCGGAGGTCTTGAAACTCAACTTCTCTTTCTTACATGTCTACCATTTAAATATGAAAAGAGAAAATAAAAAACAAAGAAGAGAAAGAACGATAGGCCGGGACGAACTCTGAAGGGGACACTGAATAAGAATAATTAAGTTAAGCTGTATGAGTAAATATCGCTTCCGCAAATAGTACAACTGCCCCTCCTAACGTGAAAGCAGTCTCGGCAAGTCAGACGCAGGAATGAAAGACGCGGATGGCGACGCCGCCGTGAAGTTCCTGTACCACGTCATTGTGACGTCACGAATTTTCGTAGAGTCTGCGCTGGTCTTGGTTAACGCTCTGCCAGCCTGTTGTCGCGATTTAGCGAGATATATATATATATATCGAATTGCAGCTCACAGATGTAAACTGGACGCTTTAGCGAGAGAAATCCCGATTTCAACCTCATGTGTACAGTCATTCATGCAGCAAAAACGCGCTGGCGTGTCGCCCCCTTTAGCTCTGAAAGTAACGCCTTGCGCATGATGTTTACAACGAGGCGTGAACACTAGCAAGAAGCCCATGCGGCTGCATCCGTTCAGGTGCGTAAATTGAAGTCGCCACCTCTGCACTATCGACTGTTTCACAGACTGCCATAAAGGTGCGATACGGTTCTCCAGCCAAGTCAGAGGTTGTTCAGTGCGAAACATACGATATTACTGTGTGCTAGATGCCTGTTTCAGATTTTAAAAAATTTAAGTAAACGAGTCTACAAGCCTCTGCTGGAAAGCAAATGGTGTGAGCAATTTCGGGAGTTCTTACCTCGCATACAAGTATTTCTAACTGCAATCCGAAAGTGTTTCTCGGGCGAAAGAAATTAGGCTAGAAGAACTTAATTGTTTATTGGCGAAGAATGATAAGAACACATTCTATAGGAGCCCTAGACACAACCAAACAAATTTCCAGAAGTTCTCAAGCGTCGGAAATGCCCAAATCATTAAACCGACAACGGCGCCCAAACCGTATATACAGCGCAGCCACGTCAGTGCGACGTTTCGGATTTCAAGCATATTTTCTCATATTTATCGCCCTTAAAGCTCACGAGGGTTGCAATGTGGTCTTCTTGGTAATACATCTTCCAGGGGCCTACGGTATATACCGCGATTAAAATACGGGACAAAAGAAGACACACAGGGACACACACAGCGCTACCGTAGGGTATCAGCTGTGTGTGTCCCTGTGTCTCTTTTGTCCCGTCTTTTAATGGCGCTACCCACACCGCTTGAAGCCGTTAGAGCGCCAGAATAAGTTTCGTTTGCTTAGAACGTAATGTGTTTTTTTCCCCTTATTTCAGTAATAAACAGGTAACAAAACGAGAGAAGACGTCAAAAATGATGACGTGACGAAAATCTGGTACAAGAACTACTTCGATGGAGCTTATCCGCCGGTCTTCTGTATCCGCGATTTCTTCCGGATCCCACAACCCGTCCACTAACAGTAAGAGTGGCCTTAGGCGGTGTTTTCGAAACGTAATTTGCTCTAATACAGCTTTCAGTGAATGGTTCCCGTTTGTGGTTCTTTCGAGTCGAGCGCTCCAACGATTCGACGAAATTCGTGGCAATATATGGAGCAAAAATAAGCGACCTATGACCAACTCGGGCTGTTCGTAAAGCGCTTGGCGAAAAATGCGGGACACTTGAATTGCATTCCATCATATAACGATGAGGTCCGCCGCGGTGCGAAATAGAGTAAAATCAAAAGTGAAGTTTAAAAGCTTAATTAATGTGCACACTAAACATTTTACGCCTTTATAGGTGTATAAAGGGTGCTCCATTGTCCCATGGATAACACGCTCAAGCTTAAGGGGTAAGATCAAATCGTTGGTGAGGACCAATGAAGGCACATCTCGTTTGCGGACTTTTTTTCTGGCAAGTAAGACTGATGCCATCTTTCAAAACTATCGCCGTCAAATTCTCTTGTCCGACGTTGCTGCGCGCCACAGGACAGTCGGAATTACTACGCAGTTTTAAACGGCACCTTTTCCCATAGCACGTCTACTTAGAGCTCGTTGTCGAGCGCAGTGAAAAATGTTTAAAAGCCCCATAGATTAGGGATGTCCCCTATGGGTCACCCTTTAGGCTGAAATTTTCCGGGTCAGAAAAGGCCGGGTCAGACAAAAACACAATTCCGCGTGAACAAACCAAGCAACTTTTAAATGTAGCACAGCGATTTTGCTACATTAAGATTACAGCAGATTGTAACCACCTGCCCCCATCCATTGCCTACAAAGAAGATCCTGCGGCCTCCCAAGACGTGACGAAAAATTTTCTGCCTGTGTAGCTTAACACGTTTGCGTATCTTTGTGCTTTGAATTTGTGTTTTTTTTATGTGTGTGAGCTTTCTTTTCCTTTGCTTTTTTTCTTGATTTCATCCGCAACTTTATATTCTGTTCTTCTTCGACCATGTACCCGCCCAAAGGCTCTGAAGGCAAATAAATAAATAAATAAATAAATAAATAAATAAATAAATAAATAAATAAATAAACACGGAAAAGGCGCAGGCAACGACAGCGTCGCACCACGTTTAACAACATTGCAGACCGCTGAGCAGCTGAGGACACGGCGTCCTTTTTCTGGTGTAGGTGTGTTCCAATTCTCAACTCAGCATTACTCATTTCATCTTCGCTTCGCGGTGACGTCAGACGCTCGCTGACGTGCACAGCGAAAGGACAACACGGAGCATCGGCAAGTCAATACGGAGCGTCCACTGAAGTAGAGAGAGAGAGAGAGAGAGAGAGACAGACAAAGGAAAGACTGGGAGGTTAACCAGAGATTATCTCCGATTGGCTACCCTGTACTGGGGGAGGGGCAAGGGGATGCAATAGGTGAGAGAGAGAGAGAAGGAACAAAATAGAAAAGAAAAAATAGAATAGAAAAGGAAAAGTTTCATTCAGCACGATGGGGAGGAGCCGATTTAATTCCCAAGACGAATTTACTCCCGCCCTGGGTGAGCAAAATCGTCGCGTGCCTTGCAAGTTTGTCAACTTCGTCACCGCACTTAATCCTCTGCTTTTCGCCGCTGCCTTTTCCTTCCATCAGCACCTGCTTTGTTACTCTATAAAAGAAACCCTTTTTTCTCTAACTTTACGATGTCTCTCCCAGCGACTTAGTTAATTAATTATTAGATTAATTATTAATGAATGTGAGCAACATTAAGCGAAAGGGGACGGCGGTAAGATGAGAAATTCAGGGCGTGCTAGACGACATTCTAGCTGAGATTAAGATGTGGAGCTAGACGGATCATGAATGCGTGCAACAGGTCCCTGACCCTTTTGCTTAACGCTACGCCCATTCATTCATTCATTCATTCATTCATTCACTGAATGACGAAACTATCGCAAAAATAGCAGCAATGAATATAAGGTAAATTTAGCCTTGCATAATGCACAAGTATCTATTTCTCCTTTTTATGCTTTGCTTCAAAAAAAGATTTTTTCGAGAAAAAGGTAAGCCAACAACGCTCACTTTGATGTCAGTCGTCTTTCCACGTAACAATATGCGAAACAGGAAGGCTTTCGCTTTCTTTTTTTTCCACAATCACACTGGCTGCGCAATGTGAAGGATACACATGGAGACTACATAAAGAACAAGGCTCCTCGTCGCAATCATATATATATATATATATCTGTGTGTGTGTGTGTGTGTGAGAGAGAGAGAGAGAGAGAGAGAGAGAGAGAGGGCCTAAGCTTTGACATATCGTTTTCGTAAAGCCATCAACCAATGTCCTTTGATCTGTTAGTCAATTAAGCAGTCCAACCATGCAGCGCGGTCTCCTCGAGCAACGTGGGTCATTTTGGTAAATCCACAGCGTGGACTCGGGACCAAATCATCTGAAATTCAGATGAGCTTGGTCATTCGATTGGATACGCTGTGGGGACCGTTTATTGACAGCACGTTACGCGATGCAAATTAGCACCACGTGGCCACGCAAGCGAGAAATAAAATCTCAAACACGGAGAACGAAGCGCGTGTTTAGTAGACAGTGCCGTGCGCACTGCTTAATTGTTTAACCGCCCTGCGAGAATCAATGCATCAACTTGTTCTTCAATAAATTTTTCTGGTAGGGATTAACGCAGAAATCCTGCTATTTTCAAAAAAAGAAAAAAAAACGAGAGAGAGAGAGAGAGAGAGAGAGAGAGAGAGAGAGTTGTTTCCACATAATTGCGCCAATCTGTCAAGTGTTAGAAATGCCTGTAACCACTAGAAGGCTTGTCTACAGCTTAGAGTCAGATAATGAGCACTGTGTTATGTATAATATTTGTTGCCTTCAAAAAAATAAGTGCAAGCGACTTACCCTGGTTTTGTTGCGGACTGCTTTATATTTGAAATGCTTGACTTCACCATTCACCAGTCATTTAAAGATCTGACGTTGTCAAGCCGGCTACGCGTTGCACTTGTTACGAATACGAACATTTCCGTCCATTCAATCAATCAATCAATCAATCAATCAATCAATCAATCAATCAATCAATCAATCAATCAATCAATCAGTAAATCAATCGGTTATAACGGGTGCCCGACGCAACGACTGAGGAAAATAGCTCTACTTCGTTAAAAGTGCCGGTAAGACTCGTGCAAACGAAGTATTGTATGTAGCCATTTGCTTCTGCATCTTTTAGTATTGTGTACCACTATTATGTAACGAGGAGCAGCAGTCACCATTATAAGGTGACCACATGTGTTTTTATTCTTAATTCAATAAAAAAAAAATCACACGCACTGTACGTGAGCTGTATATTACTACATGCCAGATTTCTGCGCGTTTTAACCGCATTTTGATATGTTTCGTTAACAAAATTAAAATTAAAATTTACAGTAAAAAAAAGAAAATGATGTTGGTTCTCGGAGGGTTCTTCTGTCGTCGAGTTATAGACTTCAGCATTGGGCGTCGAACGTTTGCGAGCCACGGGAGCTCTCAAAACTTCGAGTTCAAGAGCCGTTCGTGACAGTCACCAATAAAGTGAATTGAATTCCGGGGCTCGTACGTGCCGAACCACGATTTCATCACGAAGCACTCAGCGCGCTGCAACATTAATTCCCTACTGAATACCCCACACATCGAGACAACACGGATGTCTTGCGCCTAAAGCAAGCTCCGGACCTATTCGGTTACGTAAATCCTGCAGGCGGAAGGGCGGGAACCACTAAACACTATGTTCCCTATCAGCTTTCTATACGCGGGAACGACCGGCACAGTGATATAAGTACCTCATTTCGCAACTTAATTACATTCCTTCCCTTCTACGTGACCTGCCACAGCGCGCGATCACTGTTGTCACAAGGGACGACAAACAGATCAGCAGCGTCCATGGCGCCGTAGCGACCGCGTACATGGGCGCGCACCCGTGCCCCTTTTAAGCTGTTGACATGCACAATGTTTGAAATGGGCGGCATGGCGTTTGAACCGCGCGTCGCTGTACAGCGTTAATGCCTATGCAAGCGTGTAACGTGTATTTGCGTAGCTTGCGTGTTCGTGGTGTGTGTCGTCTCATCTCTCATCGCACACCGGCAGTACTTATATGTAACAGGCCGGCTGTTATACAGACCCGCCACCGTTATCGGTATCATCGTCAGCCTGTGTTATCTCGACTGCAGGCTGAGCGCTTCTCCCGGCGATCTCACACTTGTTCCATGCAGTCTTGCATCGACCGGCTCGGCCCAACGCCTGCAAATTTCCTCACATCTCGCACTGACTCGGACAGACCTAGCTGCAGCGCCGGTATATAAGGTGTGAGAAGAGTAATACTCTCTAACACCGATTCGAACAAGAATCGAATAGAGCCAGAAACGAATCTAATCCAATATCCAGTACTTTTCGAACGGTCTTCGAATAAAGAGCTGGTGTTCGCATCTCGCACTGACTCGGACAGACCTGCGGCGCCGGTGTATAAGGTGTGAGAAGAGTAATACTCTCTAACACCGATTCGAACAAGAATCGAATAGAGCCAGAAACGAATCTAATCCAATATCCAGTACTTTTCGAACGGTCTTCGAATAAAGAGCTGGCGTTCGCATCTCGCACTGACTCGGACAGACCTGCCGCGCCGGTGTATAAGGTGTGAGAAGAGTAATACTCTCTAACACCGATTCGAACAAGAATCGAATAGCGCTAGAAACGAGTCTAATCCAATATCCACAACGTTTCGAACGGTCTTCGAATAAAGAGCGGCTGTTCTCGCCATTAATACCAAACGATGTGCCGCACGCTATTATTCAAAACGTTAGCAAGTTTCTCACCATTACCTTTACACGTTATCGAGCGTTGTTCATTGAAAGCACAAGCAGGGGCTTAGGCACAAATAAAACTGTTCGTCCGCGCACCCATGAACCATGGAAAATTGCGAATGATCGCAGTTTAGAGGCGACAAGTTTGCCTCCCTAAGCAACGGAGCACGTTCCACTATATACCTAAAATTCGGTGTTTAAGTTCTATTATGGCCGCCGCGCGGTGAACTTTATCAAACTTTTTAAATGATTCTGCCGTTTTACGTGCCAAAACCTCGATTTGATACGAGGCACGCCGTAATGAGGGACTACGGATTAATTTTGACCACCACGGTTTCTTTATACGCGCACCCTATGCACGGTACAGCGGCGTTCTCGCATTTCACCCTTCACTGAATGCGGCCGCCGCGGGCGGGATTCGATCCCGCGACCTCGGGCTTAGTAGGACAACGCCACAGCCACTACGCCACCACGGCGGACACATTACACTTTCACTCCAATTTTATGTTTGATCGCGCACGCTCGAGTGTTCGAAATTACTCGAAAAATATTCGAAAAAAAAATATCCGCATTTACGAATAATAACTGTTCGGCTCGAATACCGAAACGAATCGAATGATATTCAATTCGTTATTCGAATGTTTCGAATACTTCCACAACTCCACGCTCCGCCGAGCTCCCATTCTTTCTCTCAAATCTATGTTCAAGCTACAAGCATTCAGCGGCTATAGAATATAGTCCATTCCGCGTAACTTTCCGTTACGTCGGTCGTTGCACTGTCCTCGGCATCTCCTAAAGCTTTATTTCTTTTTTTTTTTAAATCCTCCTACCCTACTGCGACTGTCCTTAGTCAAGACAAATGCAACCTTGCACAGCTTCAAGAAACCGACAACCAAACACGAAGCCTTGTCCTGCTGCCAGACTACTGAACATTGAATGGTATCCGACCACTAAGCCCCATTATAAGAAGACTGACCGATTACAAGAAGTTACAATACCGGACACGAGTAACCCTACCAGTCACGCTCATAATATTTCTCCTTGGAGAAAAGCAGGAGAGACGATAAACACTTCGAGCTTCGAAGTTCGAAAGCGCCTCCCTCAACTATAGGCGACGGCGCGTGACGTTTACGAGGCCGTGAAACAAGATCTGCCTCATCGGCTGGTAAAATCAGTTTTGTCGCGTCGTAGCTCAGCGGTAAAGAACGCAGACTGGCAAGGCCTACAGAGGCGTAACGTAAGTTACCTAAGCCGTCTCGGGTTTAATGCATACAAAGTCAGTCAGCGCCTTCCGTGAGCTAGTATTTGTGAAACCCGGATCCCTTTTACAACTTGAAACATACTCGACATTGCGGCCAGTAACAATATCTTGTAGGAAGCGCGTTAAAAACGACGTAAATTTCGGGAAGAAAACATTGCGGTTGCTGGGAAAAAGAGTAACGGAATGGATACAAGGTAAAAAATTCCAAGCCCGAAGTTGAGGGACACTCGGAAGCAATCCATTTACGGTTTACCATAGGCACGCTCTTTTAGAAAGGCGGCAGCGTCACGCGAGTTTTGGCGTCCTTGTCGGTTGATTGAATCGTGCGGGATTAGAAAACTCGCGCGTTCTAAAGATAGGAAACAAAAATACACACTCCGCGTATAGAGGAGGTACGAGCACGATCTCCTGACAAGGAAACAAACTTTCCTTCCGCGTAATCCAACCAACTCGGAGGATTTCATCCTTCAAACTTAAGCCGTTAAGTGATTGAGCGTGCTACAGCGCGTACGAGCAAGCTTCAGCACGAACCTGCGTGATGGTGCTTTTCGTAGCGCTTTTTCGAGATTCGAGCGAAACCTGTCCTTTTGAAAGCTGGTAAAACGCGCGCCCTCGTACGTTTAGTACAAGCGCTTTTTTGGAACTCGCCGAGATGGAAACAAATATCTCGGCAGCGGCATTTTCTGACGAACGAGCTGAGATTGCGGAAACATTTACTTTTTTTTTTTTTTAGTGGCTTGTTCATGAACAAAATCACGTTTAGTATACTAGAGTTAGAGTCGCTGTTATGCAGCTCTCCTGGGGTCGTGAACGGAGAGTTATTTGATGTACGAAAAGCGATTAACGGTTTTTATCGTAAACGAAAGGAAGTTCAATAAATTATGCGCATAGGCACCTACGGCTGGCACTTCCAAAGGTTGCCAAAGCAAAACGTGCGCATGAATTAACCGTCATTCGGTTCACTATACAGTGAAGAAATTCAGCTTTGCGGATAGCGCGTGTCGTATAGTTAATGTGAATTTAAATTGTAAGACATCCACTTTCAGATCGCAGAGAGAGAAAAAAAGAATTTACGTAGAATCTCCTCAGGAAGTTAGTTATCCGAATGATGCATTAGCATTTCGCAGTAACGCCGTGGTGTTGAACGCTCACACTCAAGACTGCTGGTAATCCTAGCACTGCTCAGTGGCTGCGGCTGTCTTGGCGACACTGCGATAAACGCGACAGCGCTGCGGCGATACGCACTGCTGCGGATGGCGGCGCAACGGGAACTGATGAGGCAAGCACACTTCTGCAGGTGGCAGCGCCAGGTGCGCTGATGACGGCTTACTGATGATGGTTTACCAAAGGTGTACTTAGTGCGCGCCTTATTGCACACTTCACGTGATTACAGGGAAGCGCTCGTGCAACTGCTCGCGCGTTCGTCGTCTTCTTCCGCAGCTTGCTGGCTTATATTGAAAGCGATCGTCTTACGCGAAGGAGGGACGAAGGGACGCACGGACAGTTTCCTCGTTGGGTAACCGCGGAAATGCTTACGCATTTAAAAGGCTTCAGAGTTCTCGCGCCATTTGGCCAGACACAGTAGACTCCGACTTAAAACGTCGTGGCATGCAAGATGACGCAGCGTATGTAATTATGTTCAAACGCGCGTCATTCATCTGTTCTACGTATGCCATAGCTCACAACAGCGTAAATCAGCCGATAACGGACCGTCGCGTACCCGACGGTCCGTTACGCCGGAATCGGAAGTTGCTTACTCACATTGGGTTGGTGACGTTCCAGAAGATGTCGACGAGCTTCTTGCATCGCGCCGGTCGCGGACCCAGCAGCAAAGCCGCAACGGCCGCTACGAGAAGCACCAAAGCCGGCCTCATGACGGCACCGTGACTATACGAAATCACTCCGGCGCACCGCACAAAATCGGAGACGATAAGCTCCACGCCTCTCGACACAGCTTGCTCTCCGGGCAGGGTTGTGGCACGCACACAGCAAATGAGACAAGCAACGTGGACGGAAGACACGGGCTCCCA
This sequence comes from Dermacentor andersoni, assembly GCF_023375885.2. Classification (NCBI taxonomy): domain Eukaryota; kingdom Metazoa; phylum Arthropoda; class Arachnida; order Ixodida; family Ixodidae; genus Dermacentor; species Dermacentor andersoni. The sequence goes on along the minus strand of NC_092824.1, from coordinate 91,554,690 downwards.
AGTTATCCGGAAGACGGCCGCTCAAACGAAGTCGAACACACCGGTAAGTTGGGGACGACGTCGACGACCGCCACCGTGACGACGACGACCGCTGTCGCTGAACCGTCGGAAACGCGCGCACTTGTCGCCGGTGGTCAGCCGAACTTTCTGTCCGTCACCGCCACTTATTGGAGACGGAAGCCCTCCGGCGTCGACGCACCGCCTGGTCGACGGCAACCGCCGCATGAGCGCACGTGCGTGTGCGTCAAAAACACAAGCACTGCGGCGAGTCCAGTCAACCCTTTCCTGGCCACTACTAACTCAGCTACGTGGGCAGTTCGGGGTATCAAGAAACTAAGCGCAGGCAGTGACAAGTACGAATCACGGGCAGGCAACCGGCGATACACAGGGAAGATGGCGATCGGGTGGTAAGAAAACAGACGACAGAAACCGCGGAGCAGACGACGCGCTCCGCCGCCACCACCACCACCACCACACCGCCCGGCCCGCGCGCGCGCTCACAAACCGAACTCGTCGCGTTCTGTCTACCGCGCCCGCGCCAACTTCGGAGAGCGCGCCGATGGGACGAGCGCGGGCAATCTCGACGCCAGAGCCGAGAGCGGCGAGCGCTGGGACCGGCAGCAGCAGCGGCGGTTGAGGAGAAGGAGGGCAAGCAAAAGGTCCCGGAGAAAACACGAGGGGCGGGAAGGGAGGGGAGCCTGAGTAGCACCGCTGATTGTCGTGTTTTGTTGTTGTTTTGCTTTCGCGATCTTTGCGGCGGTGGCGGCGCGCGCCAGTAGTCTTCTCCGTCCGGTCCTTCTGATCTTTCTCGCTCTGCACAGCCTCTCCTTCCCCCCCCCCCCCCCCCCCCCCAACGGCCACTCTTCGGTGTTCTTATAGAGGTGGCTCTCCGTTTTGTCTGTTTGCGATTTATTATTCGCGCCGCCGTCTCGCCCTCACCCCCCGCGCAGGTTGGGGGGCTCGCTCGAGAGTGCGAATAAAAGCGAGGAGGAAAACACACCTTGAACGACCAGGGGCCGCCTTTACCAAGCGCAGCGGCCGACCGGCTGGCCGGCGTCATAGGCGCACGCAAAGCAGAGAGACGGGAGCAAAACTAAATGGATGACTGCTGACGCCATCTGACGGAGAAAACAAGAACGCAAGCGCGCGAACGTGTGCTTGCTTGCTTGCTTACTTGCTTGTTTTGGATCTGATGCATAACGCTTGCAAGCCAGCCTACTCAGCGCCAGCTCGTTTTTTCGAATGAAAAAATGACTTTCTTTAGCGCTTCTTTGAAGAGACGTAGAAATGCGCTCGACGAAAGAGAAGACATATATATGCGCGCAACGCGTACCTTGAAGTGTTCCTATTCAGAAGCTGGCTGTAATCGATAAACACGAAGAATACCTCAGGCTGCGGAAACGTGACACAAAGCGCGTTGTCGAGCTTTTTCCCGGGAACGTGTGCAGATTGCCTCCTTTGATGTCGTTTCCGAGCGGGAATAACGAGAGGGCGGATTTTTTTTTTTTTTTTTTTGAGTCCTACCCTGTTACTTTTTGACTCACGGGAGTGGCATATCGCGCAAAGAAGCAAGAAAGTGCAAATAACAATAAATAAACAAACACTATATGAACGACGAATGCCACCAGCTCTACATCTTGCTCTTGCTGTCGACGCTAGATTAAATTATACCGCCGTCCTTTTAGAGTTTGTTCTAATTCCGCCCTAGCCTAATATGCTTGATATGAAGCCGGATGTGCTTTAACGCGACATATTTAAGGGCCCCGTGTGGCAGAAAATCCGGCGTCTACTTCGTGCGTCGACCGTCATTTCGGCAAATATCATTCACTACCAAGCAACCCTAACTACGCATACCCAACCACGCAGAACTTCCGTCTCGCGCAAAGAAGTTGCTGAACCGATTGAATTCTTCAAAGTAAAATACGTCAGAAAAATCGCAAAGTACGACTTACGCACAACCTACAGACCTGATAGCATAGGACTATAATTTGATATACGAGAAAACATAATTACGTTACGCGGAAACTCAAACACAAACCCAATTTCCAGCGTTTCTGCTATTCATGGACCAGCCACGGATTCCGAAATTTGAGCGCATCGGCGCGCGCAAATTTCGGAGGCCACGGAACGTCGAGCCCGGTTCCTTGAAACACCTACAGATGGCGCTCGCCTCCGCCACATCGCCCCCCCCCCCCCCCCCCCCCAAGAGCTCGCCTTCGTGCATAGCATTCGCAGGCCGCGTTTCCCAGTAAACATTGCGGTTATATCAGCTACAGTTGGCGGGAAGCGTGAGAAGCAGTCCGGGACCTTTGAATGCTATCGCGTTCCACTCTTAAAGGCGAAGCTTTAAAGACATGATTAAAACCTCTTTTTTCGCAAAGTATTGAAGCTTGAATGATGAAAATGCGACTAAGGAACTCAAATGTGTTTTGTTCTTTCGAAAGCCTCTCGACCTAATTTTACGGGGACCGAAAGCAAGAAAATTGGTAATAGAACAGAGAAGACAGGCAAAAAAAAGAGAAAATACCAGACAACATAAAACACAGACAAAACAGACAGACAGTCAGACAGAATATACAGACAGGCAAGACATAGAGAGAAGATAGGTATATAGAAAAAAGACAGTCCCAGAAAAAGGCATAGGCTGGATAGACAAAACAAACCTGGACGCACGCATTAGAAACTTATTAAGGTCAGGCAGCATTTTAGAACTCGCAGTCTTGGCTCTCTTGGATTGTAGTCTTAGAGATGCTTCTTTTCGGTTGCCATTAGCTTAGATACGTTCCCGTCTACTTATATTGCAGTTTAGGGAAGACGTACAAGAAAGGAAAGAAAACTTGGGCACGGTTTTCGGAAGGAGATTATCAGAGACGGCGAGGGTCGGAATATACTTGGTATGTGTACTAATCATCAAAGTACTCATTATTAACCTGATCAAATTTTTTTTCATTCATCGCCTTAGGACAGATGTTGTAATTGCAAAATCTCAGCCAGTCGTTGCTGCGTAACTAAGTATAGAGGTACGCACTGACGACATCCAGGTCGCCATATTGTAATACGGCTAGCAACGGCGAAAAGATAAGCCGCGCATTATCCAGATCCCCTTATCTCCGACAGCACCGGCGGGAGCTGCGAACAGGACTACACAATGGCGTATGTGACGTCATGTGAATACTACCTATATAGAAATGCTTCCAACTGCCACCAACTTCTACGCATCCACTCCCGTAATGGCTCGCAACGTGGATTGAGGTTTCACAAAGTGGTACTGACAAATCAGTTTTGCGGATGCCCGAAAAGTTGTGGAAATTTCATGAAAGGGGAAAAAAATATCTTCCACGAAGGGGTATTGCGTCCAAAGACTTTACGTACTCTTACTGCCACAATAACTATCCAAAGTAGACTATGCGAAGTATACATGGGAGTCTACACGATACAATGTAGACTACCGTTTAAGATAAACTAGAAGGAATGACGGCTGAAAATCTTGTTCCTGTTGTCGTAAGTTCGTCTTAAGAGAAAGGATTCGCAAAACGCGAGACATACTATTCTTGGCGAACCTAAATATCCACGAGACGAAGCTATAAATAAAGCTGCACTAAAGCTAAAAGACAGATGCATTTTCTTTTTTTTAATTTTGGGGTTTTACGTGCCGAAACCACGATATTTCTCGATAAATTAAACAGTCGTCGGCGAACAGTCGCACAGTTACGTTTTCATTAATATCTGAACAAATATCGTTAATATAAGCGAGAAATAATATCGGTTCAAGGATAGACCCTTGAGGAACGCCTGAAGTTACAAATAAACGATCGGACTTGTAGCCGTTTACGTCCACGTACTGCGTCCTACCTGATAGATATGACCTGACCCATTCCACTATATTGTTATTTATTCCAAGCTGTTTCAATTTGATAATTAATTCATTATGAGGGACCCTATCAAAAGCTTTTGAGAAATCAAGGCATATGGCATCAACCTGTTTTCCGTTATCTATTGCTTTTGAAAAGTCGTGGATGGTTTCAACCAGCTGTGTGACCGTTGACAGTTTTTGCCGGAAGCCATGTTGGTTCGAATGTAGTGCTTTCTTATCTTCTAGGTACTTATATATTGCTTTCGATATTACATATTCGAGGAGTTTGCAGCAGACACAGGTTAAAGAAATTGGTCGATAATTTTCAATCTTCTGCTTGTCACCGGTTTTGTGTATCGGGATAACTTTTGCAACAAGCCAGTCGTCTGGGACCAGTTTTTGTTGCAAGGATGCATTAAAGATAATTTCTAGGTATCTAGCAACGCATTCAGCGTATCTTCGCAAAAAGGCATTTGGAATTCCATCCGGACCTACAGATTTATGTTCTCTGATGTTTAGCAGCAGCGATAGTAATCCTTCATAGCTAATTCGTACTTCTGACATATCTGACACGCGTGAAAATGATGTTACTGTAGTTGGAGCAGTAGAATTAGAAACATTTGAAAAGACAGACTGGAAGAACTGGCTATGGTAAGACGAAATTTTTGAACAGTCAGTTACGATTTCGTTGTCTGTCATAATCTGTCATAATCGAATGAGCGGCTCGGGTTCAGTAGGTTTTCATTGCCATCGACATCAGCCAAACATACACGAGTAGTTCCTCAGACAAGAAAATTCGACCCAGCTAAATTCGTTTTAACGGAAGTCTAATGGCCCAGATATATGTTATATACGCAACATATACTAAAATATCAGACCCAGCTTATAAGTGGGCCAGCTACGTTACTGTCGGTTCATTTAGCTGCAACCTAATTGTAACAAAACTGAGAGAAAGAGAGAAAGAGGGCGGGGGAAGGCGAAGACACTCTATCCTTTGAAATGAGGACTCGAGGAAAAGCGAAAAGTGTGCCTCTATTACTATTTCGCAATTTTTGAAACGCGATAACGCTCGGATCACTTTCCTCGCTAGCTTAGCATCACCCGCGTCATCCCGAGCCCTCGCCCCAGCATTAGCCGTTTGGCCACAGAATAGCGTTGTTCCGAACCTGCGCTATACACAAGCTAAGCGCTACCCTCAAGATGGGACGAAACCCTATCTTGCGATGCCCTATCAGGTTACCCCCTTTTCTTTTGGTCCACCGTATCAGGAAACGTGCACTTACACAAGAAATCTAAAGACCAGAATTTCCCTTCTTTTTTTCGTTCTCCCTATTTCTTGCATACGCGACTCGTTCCATCATACCGTCCGCCTACCTGTACGATACGCCCGTAATTCAGGTGTCGTTAGTTGCATGAGCCCCCGACGTTATATTATACCTTCGCTCAAATTCTCTAGTCCGCAAAAAAAAAAAGAAAGTACAAGTTTTCAACGAGCCTCAGCAACAAATCCTCGAACTCTGAGAGAAAATTATTGAACACACTAATATTCAGAAACATGATATTGAGATCGGGAAAGAAAAGAAGAAAAATAAAACGAAAATAATGAGTGATCGCGGAAGTATTACGCAGAGTTACGGCCCAAAAGCAGAACTTAATTTCGAAAGCCCCGAATAACCGCCCCCCCCCCCCCCCTCCCTCCGTCGGTTCACGTCGTATGATGTACACCGCGTGTATCGGGTTTCCAATAATTGCGGAATCCCAAAACCGCCTGCGCAAACGACCCCTGAGTCACAACGCGGCGAGGAGAACAGGTGGTCTCCGGTATGTTCCAGAGCTCCGTATAATGAGCAGAAACATGCGCCCAATAAGCTTCGTCGTTCGAACACTGAACTCCCTGGTAATTTTCTTCGAAGAAAATATGCCCTACCTTTGTTTCCTTGTTTGCTCGAGGCTTTCTTTCTGACTTTCTTTCTTTCTTCGCAAAACCCAACTTCCAGGCGCCCTAGCATAAACCACGTTCACGATCGAATATGTGTATTCGGTGCGTTGAGTTCGTTTCACTGAACGTATTTCTGAAATGATCAGTTCGCTCGATTTAGGCGAGCCGATGTGAATTTAGAGAAGTTCAGGCAGCCTTGTAATTCTGTCTTGTATTTTTCTCTCTCTTTCAATGGTTGCAGTATTCAGCAAATTGGTGAAACTTAACGAACGTTTGTTAAAGAGGAAAAACATATTTTTTCCATGTACACCACATTTTCGGGCAGCGGGCTCGAAGTGCTCCGTTTGATTCTCTCTTTCACGTTTCTATCTTACATTTTGACTCTCTCTCTCTCTCTCTCTCTCTATTATATATATACATATATAATATTTTATACCGGCGGACCGTAAACCGCCGAGGGGTTCGGGTTAAACCGTTCAATACTTCGCGCTTGAATTCCTCTCACGGACCTCCACGTTCAATGTTTATTTTGCCTAACGGCGCCGCCTCAACGGCAACAGTTATCTGATTCGTTCGTGAGTGTTTATAATTTGATGCCCGCCGCTGCAGCTATGGCTATGGACATGGCTACGTGACCACGGCTTTTTACTACTAAGCGCGGGCTCCAATCCCGGCGGTGGCGGCAGCATTCCAACGGGTGAGGGAATGCACGGTACGCTAGCTAGGCGACCAATAAAAAAAAAGTTTATTACAAAAAGTTTATCATTTTATATTAACATTTTCTGCACGTTCTACTTCGTAGAAGTAAAGGTCTCCCGAAAAATATGGGCAAGCAGTAGTCTTTCGCAGCCAAATCAAACTAATGGGATTTTATTGAGAAAATAATGCTGCTGGTAAGTGGGAAACCTTGAAATAGTTGGAAAGTGCTTGAAAGTTACGGCATAAGGCTGCAAAGGAAGAATGCTTTTGTGCTTATTTATTTACTACAGCGAAGAATTCTTTTGTGCTATGGAGACACCACAATTCATGCTAGGGTTGACTGCACAGTTTCTAGTCTGTTTACGTATGGTCATTTTATGGGTGGCGCAGATATGTAAGATGCACCTAGTGATGATTTCGTTGAGGAAAGGCCAGTCAAAGTACCAATGGCACTAATTACTGTCCTACACAATAGACCAGAACATTCACTTGTAGTAATATGTTTTACAGCGAAGCTGTACATGGCTCGCGGATTCGCCTGTGCGTCCGTCTGTCGCTTGTAAGCCGAAAACTCCTCTGGTGCAACGCCATGCGCATGCGCGAAAAAAAAAAAGAGATAGGCGCGCGATTGGCTGTTTCAGTAGTGACGTCGTTGCTATCAGTAGCAGCCTAGTGCACGCGCAGCAGTTTCTCTTTGGCTCCGAAATGGGTAGGCCACGCGTCATGCGTACTCCTGAAGAGCAGGCAGCTTTCGATCAGCAACGCCGCGAGCAGAACCGGAATCGAGCTCGTCTGCGCCGTGCCGATGCTGCAGCCCGGCCACAAGAACAGTCTCGTGCAGCCGAGCGCGAGCAGCAACTGCTTACCGAGGATCCGGCAGCCTACCAAGCCGTCGTTTAATGAACCACCGGGATTAACCCAGTGATAAAAACCGGGGCCGCAGGTTTCAGCTTCGCTGGTTACCCGTCTGTACGGAGTGCTTGGGCGGGGATTTTTTTTTTTTCGACGACAGAGAGTGCAGTTGTCGACGTATTCAGCAGTTTGAAAAATTTAAGATCACACGAAGAAAACGACATGAATTCAGCCCGTGTAATGTATCATGTACACACCATTGCTCCTATGCCGTTAAGGCAAATGCATAACTTAATTCTTGACGCCAGCTGTTTCCCACAAAAGATGCAAACGGCGAAGACAGTTGCGATCCACAAGTGAGGCAAGAAAAAAAAATGACGTTGGATATTTTAGGCCAATCTCAATACCACCAGCGTTATCAAAAGGCTTGGAAAACATTACGCAAATGCGACTGCGCCGTTTTTTTTTTTTTTTTCAAATTTGATGGCGCAGGTTCTTTAATGCGATAGCTTTCGTTGTCTTGTCTCTCCATTTTGCGGTTTGTCAGTTTATGGCCGTTCACTGCCATCTTGGGACCCTGGGCGTCGCTGAGTGCCACTATAGTCACCGAATAAAAGCACCAGCGAACGGGCTTATGTAACCCTCGTGCGCTGAGACCCAGTATGTCCATCTCTGGTTTTGCGTAACAAACCAACTTCCTACATAAAGCCTGAACATATAATGCCTGCTCACAGGCATCTATCTCAAAAGCACATCACTCTATTAACGAAATGGTGAATTATATCTAACGTATTCTTTTATTTAATGTCTTCTTTGATTTAGTCCCTTAGTATACATGTGCCAGTGGGTGTGTGTGCCCGTTTCTTAGCAAGCCTCCAGAACGGGCATGTCCCGCTACGATTCCTACATAACACTCCTCAAACAAAACAAAACCAGTCTTTGTACAGCATCAAATAAGCATCACCAATAAGAAGAGCTTCGCTTCACATTGATTTTTACATGTCCATTGGGTCCGTACACAATACCAACAGAGCCGAATGAGGAGGTATCAGACGAAAGTCAAACGAAAATCAAACGGAAGAAAGAAAACGAGAAAAAGACATGGACAGTTGATGAATACTGTTGTGAAAAACAATAAACATTCACATATGTAATACATGTACCTACACATGAGTTTGTATGTGTCCGTTACTACATAACAGGATATGGTGAGGGACGTACACAAAGCTATCGCTTCCAGAGATAGCCAAAGTTGGTTCTTCTGCATTTTGTAAATGTCAGATCTACGGAGCAATTCTTTCTTGCTCAAAAGGAGCCCATAATTGATGATTTTGAGTGTAAAGACCTCGTAATTGGTACCCACACTAATTTTTTTCAAAACCTCTTCCCTGGTTCTGGTTGAATTCCCTCAAGCAAGGGAGAGAGGAAAGTCTAACGACAGGAAATGTGGAGAGGTCGATCAGAGAAGCTCGTCTCTGGCCTGCTACTCCACGACTGGGGTAGAGGGTTCGGAAGAGACAGGGAAAGTAAGAGGGAAAGATGAAACGACGATGAAATGCTACAGTGAGCACTGCAGCGATCAGTCAAATGAACGCACAATGTGTACGCACAAAAGTGTACGTGCAATGCGCAGTTCCTACTGACGCACGGCGCGTGCTGGGTTCAGCTTATTCCATACCAATGCGAGTTATGCGGCGTCGGTACGTCGATACGCGAATCTCTTATACATACAAGGTACACCGATCAGGTATAAGAGCACCCTATACATACAATCGGTACCAGGATGACGTACGCGAGCACATTGTACATGTAGGTACGAGTCACGTGGGTTACAAAACAAATGCATTTGCGCTCTTTCACACAGCAACAAGCACCGGATCGAGAGTTTAAAATACCTGAACCACTGTCCTAGCAACAGGTCGTCTCACACCAGCGAGGAGGATTCGCAAGGCGCCTATCAATAGCTTGAGCGTCATCTTGACTTGGTCGCCCGATGAGTGGGATTCAGGTTCGTTGTGTAGCGGCTGCACTTCTGCATCACGATCTTGCGAAGCAGGCTTATATTCAAAGCTGTGAACAAGCCCTTCAGACACGAACGTGTATACTGCACATAGTCACATCCTACTGCCTACACTGATCCTCAATCCTCATACCTGCCCTTCCCTCTGACAAAAGTAGCCGGTTGAGGGAGCTGTTATCTCAGGGCATGCCTCTGTGCGTTTCCTCTAGCAAATTATATCCCCCCTCCCACTCCTCACGTAGCTATGGAGAGGGCGTAGAACTCGGTTGATGGCCATAGCTCAAACTGCATCGGGTTATACCAGTGTGACACGTACACTTCTAATCGCGATGGGGGCCAATACGGATCGGCTTTCTTCATCGCAATAAAAAATGGTCGCTGCTACACGGTCTAACGATTCGAATCTAGTTATTATCGTCTGCTGATCTTCTGCAACTCTCGGAACTGCAAAATGCCCTGACTGGAAATGTAGATTTGCGAAAGACGGTTAAATTTGGTCAATACTTCCAATTTTTCAGCTTGCTATTGCTGACAAAAAGCAATGTCAATCTTGAGCTGCCTTCACTTGTTTTTACCGATTCACGGATCGCGATCGTCGAATAGCCATCACGATCCGACGATAGCCATCACGATCCGACAGTGGCCGTGTAGCCGCCACACGGATCCGTATCGAGCTTAATCCGGATCGCCCCGATCGCGACCAGAAGTGTACGTGTGACACCAGCTTTCGGCAGCTGATAACTATACGGCGTCCCTGTTGTTATCTTCTTCCTGTTTCGGGCTAACAAAAACGAAACGCACCCTGAAAATCCGTCATTATAACAAGCTCTCCGCTTACAGTCCAGTTATGAGGAGCCATTAAACGTGGGCTTCTCAAACGATGCAAGCGTGGTCCGTAGCCTGAGCCTACATAATGAGGCGAGCGAACGCTGAGGAGGTTGTTGCAGCTTGGAAAAAAAAATAAAGCGAAAAACAAACTCGCGCCCAGGTCTGCGCATTACGCGCGTAAGGTATGCATACAGAAAGCGTCGCATTACTCTTGAAATCAGAAACTGCTTCAACTAAAGTTACTTTTTTTTTCGCTTCTTCATTTCACCCGCGATCCCCGCCCACTCATGCATCGTTATCCTCGCTTCATTTGGCGAGCTACTATTTGAATTCAGAGAGAGAGAGAGAGAGAGAAAGCGAATGTATATCTTCTAAATTTGAGGAGTAATGGAAAACAGACTCATAGAGAAGTGAACGCGTCATCTTTCGGATGCTTAAGAGAATTCAACGCGAAGTTTCTGCTCACGACTCTTTGCAATCGCCCAGTGGCTCGTTTGTCCCACTTTCTAAGAGTGCTCGCTATATTCTTCCGTTATGTATGGTGTCCCAGCTCACGTTAGGCAAGCCATTAAAAAAGAAAACATTTATAAGTACACAGTGCAGGATAAGATTTTAAAACGTATAGTGGTCGGTCGCCATGCCTCTGGCGACCGAACACCATACTTCTTGAAATGTTATCTTGCACTGTGTGTGTGTGTGTGTGTGTGTGTGTGTGTGTGTGTGTGTGTGTGTGTGTGTGTGTATGTGTGTGTGTGTGTGTGTGTGTGTGTGTGTGTGTGTGTGTGTGTGTGTGTGTGTGTGTGTGTGCGCGTGCGTGCGTGCGTGCGTGCGTGCGTGTGTTTGTTTTGTTAAAGGCCTGGCAATCAAACACCACACGTTTTAAAATCGTATCTTGCACTGTACTTTCTTTTTAATAATATTTTCTTTGAACAGCTTGACTAACGTTAGCTGGGACACATGATAGATGTTTAAAAGAAAAAAAATATTTAATTAAGGAAAAGGGCTTTACGTGCCAAAAACCACGACATGATTATTAGACACGCCGTAGTGGGAGACTCCTGACTGATTCTGACCCGCTCATTAAAGCGCCCCTAAATCGCCGCCATAGGAAGGAGGCGTGGATTGAACCAGCGACCTCGAGCTTAGCAGCGCCCTGCCCTATACACTGCAAAATAATTTGCACCCTTAGAAGTTAATAAAAGTGTAAATATGTCTATAACTCCCACTCTTCCACCAAAAAGAAAAAGAATGTAAGCGTGTGAGCTAGAGACACATTTCGAAGAGGTAGAAGACGCGGGAACGGGACACAGTCATTCTACAACAAAAACGAGAAACGAAGCGAATTGGTATCAGTAGGTGAAGTTAGTCAAAATAAGTTAACGCCTGGGTTCGAAAACAGCGGACACGGATCACGCAGTCGAGAAGCGGACGAGACAAAAAAGAATGAAATATTAGAAAGAGAGAAAATTATGCGCGTAAAAAGAAGACGTCAGTAACGACATCTCAAGTATTACATATTGTATTCACAGGTATAGCATTTCGCAGCATTCGCAAGCGCCGGCGCGACACACCTCTCGTCTCGGAGTCCACGCGCGGACGTATCCGCTGCGCCACTCACTTCTAGTCTTGGAGGCCACGTGCGGACGTCTCGGCGGTGCCACCAGATGGCGAAGCTTGTCCAGAAAGCAGCGCGAGGGAGGAGCCCGGTTCCAGCATGACGCGTTTCGAAGCGTTCGCAAGCACCGGCCCGCCATGCATTTCGGAAGCCGCGCACAAGTTTCACGGCGGCGGCGCTAGATGGCGTCGAGTGCTCAAGTGGAAGCGCGAAAGAGGAGTCCAGCTGCAGCATGCACCCCATACACAAGTCGTTTCGACGGTGGCAATACGATATGTTCCTATAAATTGATTCAATGCTAAACGCCTTACCGTCAACAATCACTGTGAGCTAGGTAATCTCGATCTTTATCATACCCAGGAATTCTGGACAAGCGTTTGGTTTCCTTTTTCGCCACCACGTGGCGTATCCACCTTAATGATTTGAAATTCGCGCCGTCACGTATGCCATGACGCACAACAAAAGAAAACATAATAAAAAGAAGCGCACCCTGAGACCGTTGCTTCACCTCGGTACTTGAAAACGAGCGCGCTCAAGTATCGGCCTTATCTGCTACTTGCCCGACTGGCAATGAATCGACGATTTTGTTAGACACCTTGCCAGACAGCTCGTTGGCATTCCGTGTGAGATGTCTGGCCGAGATAATGGCTCCCGCAAAGCTTCCCTTTGGTTTCCTTCGTTGTATTTTCCTATTATTTGTACACCACTGCAGCCGTGGGCTTCCATATAGTCAGCTTTGTGTTTCGTGGGTTTCCGGTAGAACCGGAATGATTGAATAAGAGGAAGCTTTAGCTAGGGTCTATCTTCGATGCCGGCCGCTCAAATACATGTAAAAGATATGATTTTGTGCGAAAACAGCTCAATGACCTGAATGAGAATTGTTGCATTTAAGAGAGAACGTGTAGCATTTAAGAGAGAACGTTAAATCAGTGATTGCAGCAGAAATAATTTTGATTTAGGCCATATAGAAGTATTGACAAGACGTCGGAAATCAGTAAATCTGAAAAAAGAATAGAAGTACGAAGTTTACAAATCCGCTTGTTAGCATCAAAAACTGGTATCACATCTCTATATTGGAGCAGCTCAATCGGGCAAGTTTGACGTATGAATTTATGATGTATGTGAGGTTGTTACAATGCTTGTCAAGGTTTTGCGAATGCCACATTCAGGAATTAGTGGTGTACTTAAGGGTGGCATATGTTATATCATTTTCGTCCGCAATAAATGAAATATTAGGTGCAGCTTAGAGAATTGCGACATTATTTTTTGTTGGTGAGGTGCGGGGTTGTATACTTCAGGTAGCGTTTCTTTAAATTTCGCATATTTTCAGAATTTAAAAAAGTGGAAGTTAAATAAAAATTCGTGGTTTCTGCAATCTCATTTTAACGGTCTCTTGTGAGTTCAACATAACTAATTAATTTCGGTGCAGTGATTGTGAGAAGAAACCATTGTTCATTTCCCATGTAGGAGCTAAAGCTTCCGGTTAGGTTCGATTTAGAATATTATTGCTGAAAGAAGAAGCAAGACGGGTAGCGTATTTACAGTATGGGGGCCGCAATTCGATGGGGGTGAAAATGCGAAAACACCCTTGTACTTAGATTTTGGTGTACGTTGAAGAATCCCAGGTGGTCGAAATTTTCCTGAGTCCTCCACTATGGCGTGCCTCATAATCAGATGGTGGTTTTGGCAGGTAAAGCTCCATAATTTAATTTTTCGTAAGTTACAGAATCAGGAGTAATTTACAGTAATTGGCAAAGACAATTACTGCAGTCTAGTTTCTGAAGCATTGTCTTCTTCAGTCCCAAGCTCCTGCTCATCTTCCTCAGCGTTGTGCAGAACTGTGTAACGTATTTCCACCTGGCATGGAAGCGCCATTCCGCTGATTTTTATGCTGAAACGGACTAGTAGCGTTTTAGGCAGCCGACAAGTACGGCGTCATGGGATGCCTGGATGGAGCGAGTAGTAGGTGCGGTCGGAGAGATCTCATAGGTTACGTCGCTTACCTGACAAAGGACCCGGTAAGGCCGGAATAGCGGGACATTAGTTTTTTCGAGCGGCCGAAGCGGCGGCTGGGAGATCGCCGAAGGACAAGATCCCTGGGAACATAATCGGCGTCCCGGTGACTAATGTCACAAATGCTTTTCTGCGTTTTCTAAGAAGCACAAAGGCGACGGTGAGCAACTAGGCATGTTTCTTGGGCTCGAGCAATTACATGGCGGGTATATTGAAACACGGGCTCTTGAGTAGTAGGCAGTATTGTAAAAAGGCAATACTGGATCTCGGCCGTACAAGGAATAAAATGGCGAGTAACCTATAGTGTCGTAGCGTGATTAATTGTAGGCGAATGTGACAAAAGTGAGAGCAATATCTGAATCAAGATGGTTTTCAGAAACACACATGGAGAGCTTGTCCGTTATTGATCGAATAAGCCGCCCCCTAAGATCGTTCGTCTGAGGGTGGGATGCTGTACGAAGTTTATGTTTGGTAGAACAGGAGCGGAGCAAGTAGACCAGAACTGTAGAGAGGAAGGAGCGACCCCTGTCGGTAAGAAGTTGACGAGAAGCGCCGTGGTGAACATGATGTTGTGCAAGAGGAAGTAGGCTACGTCTGTTGGAAGGGCTCTGGTGAACCCGAACCAAGTTGTAGAATCAGTTGCGACGGCAGTCCATTTGTTGCATCAGCAAGATGTGGGGAAAGGGGCCAACAGTCGTACACCAACGCGATGAAAGGGTTCGGTAGGATTGCCAAGAGGTAGGAGTAAACCATCAGTGAGAACAGATGGCTTCTTCTGTAGTTGACGCAACTCACAAGAAGCGACGTAGCGGCGGGCCGATCGGTACAGACCAGGCCGTAAGAATCGTTGCCGGACACGGTCATACGTACTGATTCCCCGAAGTGACGAAAAGTTGGTAGATCGTACAGCTTGGACAGAAGGATCAACAAGAGAAGGATCACATGATCTAGATGTGAGCTTGTACATGATGCCACGTATACCGGATCTCAGCACTCTTCGGTAGCGAGGTCAGCGAAGCACATAGCGAAAATGCAGAAGCAGAAGCATAGCACACAGGAACATCAGGAGCATCGTCTAGGTGGTAGTACTAGCAGTTGGCATGTTGGTGTAAACTCGCACAAGCAACCGTGTACGAGTATTCCTGTAGGCGTAGCGCCCAGTGACCTAGGTGACCGGTAGGGTCTTTGAGGGACGAAAGCCAGCAGAGCGCATGGTGGTCTTTCGTGAATGTAAAGGGCCGACCATACAGGTAAGGGCAAGATTTTGCCACTGCCTAGAGAAGTGCAAAGCACTCACGTTCAGTATTGAACTAATTGCACTCATCTGGAGAAAGCAGACAGCTGGCGCAGGCAATGACGTGGTAGTGGCGTCGTTGACGTTCACAAAAACAGGCACCGATTCCATGACCACTGGCATCAGTGCGGACTCCTGTTGGAGCAGTCTGGTCGGAGTGCGCAAGAAGGAATGGAAATGTTAGGAGAGAGATAAACTCCGAGTAGGCAGTTGCTTGTTCAGGACCCCAAGAAAATGAAACGTCTGCCTTCACAAGAGCAGAGGGCGGGTGACCTCCGCAAAATTGTGCATGCGGCGGCGGAAGTACGAGCACAGGCCCACGAAGCTCCGGATATATTTAGCACATTTGGCACGGGAAGCATCCGTACGGCACGAACTTTGCCCGGGTCTGGGCGCGCAACAGATGAATCAACAAGATAACCGAGGATAGTAATTTGACTGCGTCCGAAGTGGCATTTAGAAGAATGAATTTGAAGCCCAGCATTGAGAAAAGCAGAAAGAATGTGCGAGAGGCACACCAGGTACGTGGCGAATGCAGGAGCAAAAATCAAGGCGTCATCTAAGTAACAAATACAGATGGACCACTTGAGGTCATGAAAGAGTGTGTCCATCATGCGTTAAAAAATAGCTGGAGCATCACATAAGCTGAAAGGCATGACTTTGAAATGATATAAGCCATCAGGTGTTATAAACGCGATGTTCTCTCAATCTATGTTGTCAACAGCAATCTGCCAGTATCCGGAACAAAGATGGATGGAAGAAAAGTACTTTGCACCGTGGAGGCAGTTGGAGGCGTCATCAACGGCTGGTAGAGGATAAACGCCTTTCTTGGTGATTTTGTTGAGGCGCTGGTAATCCACGCAGAAGCGCCAGCTGGCGTCCTTCCTTTTAACTAGAACGACATTGGACGCCCAAGGACTGAATGACAGTTCCACGACTTCTCGAGATCATGTTCCTGACCTCCGTTTGAATTGTTTGTCGTTTGTGCAAGGACCATGACATGGTCGCTTGTGAATAGGGTGTGCGTCACCGGTATCAATACAGTGGGTCGTGAGAGAGGTCTGTCCTAACGGGCGACCCAAGTAAAAAATGTCGCTGAACGAGGAGAGCAGGTGGCATAACTGGTCGGCGTGGTGAGGCGAAAGTTCGGGAGCAAGCATGTTTGTTAGGTGAGGAAAGACAGCCGGCAAAGAAGACGTCAACAGGAGATGGCGTAATATCAGAAGTCAAAGTTGAAAATTGCGAAACTTTAGTGAACCGTCTACGAAGCTGGTCGCTCATCGCAGAGATGCACGCGCCTGCATCTAGCAGAGCAGTGAAGGGACACCATCTACGTACACATCAAGTAAATCCGTATCCGTCGGCAAGGTCAGTAGAGCAATTGCAGTCGGGATCGTTCTAGCAGCGTCACTCCAAGGAGCTGCACCCTTCAGTTTCCCGTAGAGCGCCGGTACATGGGCGAAGGAGAACTGCAAACAGGGAGTGAGTGAGACAGAGGTCGTCGTGGTGAAGGTGAACGACTCTGCCGTGTAGATGAGGACGCCTTAGTAGAGTTCGATGGCTCTATGGAATCTTCCTGTACTATACGAGTACCTGGTGACCGGTGGTAAGGTTGGAACGCAGATTGATATTGGGATGACGTCCAGGTATTGCGGTAGTGAGGGGAAATGTGGCTGCAGCGCCTCGGCAGTTGCAACAAATCGGCTGATCTATGGAATCTATGGCTCTATGGTTCTCTATGGTATATATATCCATATATATATACCATATAGATGTTCGCTATTCCGCTGGATTGCGAAAAGGTCGAGAGGGGCACTGCCGTCACGAATGAGGGACCGTAGGAAAGGCATAGGTGTCCGATCGGTTGACGGAACAGACAGTTTGAATTCCAAGGTTGCTCAACTGGTCGCGACGACAGACTGCACAAGGGAAATCGTCCGTCGAGAACCGTTCGAGCAGGTCTGGAAGCGAACAGGCACCGCGGCTTTCATCTTCTGGCGAATGATACGAACGAAGCTTTCTGACGCTTACGGCTGACGCGCGGAGCGAAGGACCTTGCACAACGACGTAGCAGCCGTATTTGGAAGACGCGTGAACTGGCGAGCGATGCGACGAATTTCTGCTTCTTCGAAGCGTCCGCCTTCGTTAACGACGTCCGCGATAGTGGGAAAATTTGCCTTTCAGTGCGTGGTTCACTTTGCCTTCTTCTGACATCCTCTCGTAAACCCTGCGGCAAAGGGTGAGAACGTCCTGGGTGTATGTCACATATGAATCGGTTGATGCCTAGACGCAGAAGCCAAGTTCTTTTGCGCATCTCGCTGACAGCCAACAGATTTCCCGAACAAATCGTGGAGCTGTATTGCTCCCACCTCGACAGTTGTTCCTTGTGGTTTCGAAACCAGGCCCGTGCCGTTCCATTCAGGTAGAAAATTGTTAGCCAGTATAACAGTTTGGTACCACCTGTTATGGGCACTGACGCGCTGGTACATTTGGAGCCGCTCATCGACATCAAGATTGTCTGTCCCGGAAAATGTTCCTGAGTTGCGGGACTGGGACAAGATGACTGTCGGCGTTATGGTAGTGGTTGCGTCTATCGGCATGGTGGCTGTATTTGCACTGGCTCCATCGGTCGTCATATTCGACGGTTTTAGTACTGCGTACGCACACATCCGATTCGTGCGTGCGTACGTAGGGAGCCTTGCATGCTGCTCTCGTGGTTCTCGTTTGTTCCGGAGAGCGCGAGACCAAATAGTTTCCCGAAATGGCAGCGTCAAAGGCGACCAGCGGAAGGCTGTACTTTTCAATGGCCTACGATTTGGCTTTGCTGCGTGAAGTGAACGCGCAGAAGCCATTCCCAGATCCTGCATGGTGGGAATGCATAACAAAAATAGGAATTCTGTTTTTGAGAAAATGTTCAGTGTGTGCTGTTTGCGCGAAAGGCTCCAGCTGCTTTTGGCGCAGTCCGTCGCAAATGACCGTGCCAGCCTCAGAAAGCAAGTACTCGGTTTTATTTTTTTCAATATGATTCGTGCATTTCATCCGTATTAAAAGTAGAGTGTCTTAAAGACCTAAATATATTTCCATGAAGCGGAAACGTGCCCACACGTTACATCACGTTAGCGAGATCAACATCGTCTAGTTCGACCGATGGTTCGACGTACTGGCGGATGCGCAGCCAATGCGCTCTGACGCGCCCGGCGTCTAACGCTCGCCCTCTTACGTACGTAGGCATATCGCAGTACTAAAAGCCCTAACGCGACACGCGCTCCTACGTTCCACAGAGCACTTTCGTGCAGCGTACGTATCGTCATGACGCATTACTAAAGCTGTCTATTGTTAATGGCCAGCGTACGTCCGTTTCGGAGCTCCGTCGTGCACAGCAGTAACCCACACCTCCAAGAAATATGTTCCGGAAGGAAGAAGCAAGACGGGAAATGTACTTACAGAATGTACAGTAATCTACAGTAATTGACAAAGACAAATCTACAGCAGGCTAGTTGCTGAAGCGTCGTCGTCGTTGTTGTTGTTGTTGTCGCTGTTGTTGTTGTTGTAACCTGTGAAGCGTGTGGCTCCAAAGCGTCGTCGTCTTCACCCCCACGCTCGTGCTCATCTTCCTCAGCGTTGTGCGGAGTAGTGTAACAATATATTTGTTGGTAGGATATGTTTGTAAAACAGCTTGGGAAGAAAGAAGAGCAAAGAAAGGGATAAGGCAGGGATGTTAATCAGAACGACGTCGGGCTGGCTAAACATCACTAAGTGTTTATTTCGAGAATTCTATAACGGTCAGATTAAATAATTCAGTAGATGCTACTGCCGTGTGCACCAGAGATTTTCAAAGCGCTGCGCTACAAATTGCCTTACAGCGGTCCTGCTCTCCCCTTATTATTCTTAATACACGGCTGAAACATTATGAAGCTATAACTTGACAATCTCAAAAATGCAGAGCCGTTCTGCGACCTTACAGAATCCAAGAAGATTTCCAGTGAAAGTGACTCTGTCGAACAGTTCCAGTAGGAATTTTAATTGCATGTAATATTAACATACAGCTTAAAACTTTGCACGCATAGGATTCATCGTTGAACCCCATGTTCTCCACAATGGAAGCCAGTGTCACGTCTCGTTCTCCAAAGACGCCGTAAAATACAAGTTTAACGCTTATATAAAGCAATAAATAACCAAAACGAGTTAAACTTTGCATCCGTATGTAACTTTACCTGAGCCATTTCTAAAAATATTATGTCACTGCCTAGTTTAGCTGACAAAGGACAACGGGGATATTAAGACATTTGTACTCACTGGTGACTTTTCGTTGTGTTTGTCTGGTTCTTTTGTTTGCATCGTGAATTGAGATACTCCAGATTCTCTGCCATCAGAACGGACGGCGCTTCCCTCCGCTGGCTCAAGCCTTGGCCATGGCGGCTGCACTAGCCCCCACAGAAACTGAGGGCGACGTAATCTGCCCTAATTTCACTCAAAACGTTCTCGTCGTATCCACCCCGGAGAAGAAGAACGCCGCCGCTTATGCAGGAATCCAGCAAATCCGCATAAGCGAAGGACTGTACAAAGTGGCCGCATACATAGCGGCCCCAGACAACACCTGCAAAGGGGTCATACGAGGGGTCGACGCAGACATCAGCGAGGCCCAACTCCAGCGCATGATCGTCAACCATCGTAACCCGAAGGCTCTGGAAGTCAAACGAATTAAGAACACCACCACAGTGGTTGTCCTCTTCGACGGCATGAAAGTGCCTAACTATGTCATGTGCGGCGTCAGCCTTCTGCGCTGCACGCTCTACAAACGCCAAACCGAGGTGTGCTACGCGTGTGGCGGCTTGGGACATCGCGCGGACGTCTGCCCCAACCCCACCAATGAGGATTGCCGGGGCTGCGGACTAAGCTCACCACCCGATGACCACCAGTGTTCGCCGAAGTGCGCCCTTTGCGGAGGCCCGCATCTTACGGCGGACAAAACGTGTAAGCAGCGCTTTCAAGTCCCATACGTCGTACGCAGACGCCGACGGCGCCGTAAGCGCGCCAACAACACGCACCAGCAGCAACAGCTGGCCAAGGAGAACAGGCCACGTGGCTCCAGCGCGGCGGGAGCCCCCAGGAGGGAGCGCTCCGCCACGCCCTCTGGTCGACAACGCAGCCTCCCCAGAGGGCGCTCTCGTTCCCGAGGGCGCTCTAACTCCCGGGTTCGGATCCAGGAAACGCCAACCTGGGCCGATCGTGTCAAGTCGAAGCAGACGACGCCGGCTTCAAAGGTAACGCAGGTAGCATTGCCGGAGCATAAAGTTGATCCCACAGTCGCTCAACTCATGCAAGAGAACGCTCGACTCAAAGCAGAAATGCAGCAAATGAGGGCCGACTTTGAGTCTTTCCGTAAGTCGTACCCCTCGCAAGTCGAGAAGCAACAGGTGCCCCCCTCAGGGGAGCCACAGGCGCGCTCGGGTAAACGTAGGGCCGCGCCCCCAGAGGGGGACGCTGACTCTATGGAGACCGAGTCCAATAACAAAGACTTAGAAAGCATGCAGCGGGCAATTCAGCAGCTCGCTGAAAGCGTGACTGTCCTCCTTAAAAGGATGGCGTCCCTGGAAAGTGCACAGGCCGCGTTAGCTACGGCTAGACAGCCTTCGAGGGAGCCCCGTCGGGCACCTTTATCCGCAAGCGCCGTCCCCGTCAACAAGACGGTGGAATGGCCAATCCAAGGCAATCACCATGGCGGTCAATCCCAATAAGTTGGTTGTGTGGCAGTGGAACTGTGCCAGTTTCCAACGGCGCAAAGCTCCGCTGCAGCAATTCGTTTCGGCACAGGCGGTCAAACCGCACGTAATTCTTTTACAAGAAACTCTCGATGACGCGCCCACCTTTCCGGGATACCGGGTTGTATCGATACGGGAGGAAGGAAAGCGGGGTTTAGCAACCTTGGTCGCACGGAAGTGCTCCTTTCAAGTACACAAATTACCAATTGGCAAAACTAGGGCGGAAATCATTATGGTCGAAATTATCCCTAACAATTGGCTTAAGAGCAGTGTCTTCCTTTTAAACATATACAGCTCGCCGTCGGATCAACGGCAGGCATTCGCCACGATCATGACAAAGGCGGTGGCCCTGAGCAAGGGAGCCCCCATAGTGATAGCGGGTGACTTCAATGCCCCCCACAATGCCTGGGGATACCCCCGCCAATCCACCAAGGGCAATCTCCTTGTCCAGGCAGTTGCTGACTGCTCACTGGAATTGATTACGGATCCCCAATACCCGACGCGAACCGGCACGTCGGTAGTCCGAGACACCACACCGGACCTGGCGTTCGTCAAGAACGCCCCCGGAGCAGGATGGCAAAATTTGCAAGAGAACCTGGGCAGCGACCACTTCATTGTGGAGATTACCCTAACGATTAGCACAGCCCCTACCAGGGAATTTAAAGTGACGGATTGGGATGCCTTCCTGAAAATACGGAAGGCGGACCAGACCGACTACGATAATCTCGATAGTCTGTTCACAAGACTACAGAAGGACGTACAAGCTGCGACCAAGGTGGTTAAGACCGACCTAAAGGTAGATCGTATGGACGCGCGCCTTGCGCACCTCCTAGAAGCCAAAAACTCCATCCTGCGCCGCTGGAGAACGCACAGACTCCACCGCCGGCTTCGTAGGAAAATTGCGGAGCTCAATCGTACAATTGAAACTCATTCCATCGAACTGTCCAAACAACAATGGAATGAGGTGTGCTCCTCGGTTGATGGGCAGATGAGAACGGGGGGCAAATGGAACCTGCTCAAACACTTACTCGACGATTCGCAAACCAAAAGCAATCAGAGACTAGCCATCGATCGCATAGTTCATAATCAAAAGGCGGCGGGCGTATTTGAACACGTCCTTTTGCAAGAGTTGGCCGAAAAGTATCTTCCGCTGGGCCACTCCGGTGACGGGGATTATCCTTGTTATCAGGGGGGAGCGGTGGGGGAGCTCGACGCCCCCTTCACGGAATCCGAAATCTGGGAGGTGCTGCAAACGCTCAACGGTCGCTCTGCACCGGGCCCGGATGGCATCTCCAATAAGCTCCTCCGGAACTTGGACGAACAATCAGTTGCGCTGCTCACCGGGGAGGTCAATAAAATTTGGGAAACGGGCCTAGTCCCCGACTCCTGGAAGACAGCCTCAGTGGTGCTCATCCCGAAACCAGGCAAACCTCTTGCGCCGGAGAACATGCGGCCCATCTCGCTCACGTCCTGCGTGGGTAAGGTGGCCGAACATGTCATTCACAACCGTATATCTAGGCATATAGAAAATAATGAGTTATTCCCTCACAACATGGTCGGCTTTCGGCCGGCACTCTCCACACAGGACGTCATGTTACTTATAAAGAGGCAAATCATTGATGTCGACACTAGAGACACTCGGGGCATCCTTGCTCTAGACTTGTCCAAGGCTTTTGATAACATCTCGCACCGGTTCGTACTAGACGCCATCTCAGATCTGGACCTGGGGCCACGATTCCATGCGTACGTTAGCTCCTTCCTCAGGGATCGCAAGGCCACTGTCAAAATAGGGCAAATCAAATCGAAGGAATTTACATTGGGAGCGAGAGGCACCCCGCAAGGGGCGGTCATCTCTCCCCTACTGTTTAACATCGCCATGAAGGGCCTCTCGGACAGACTGGTCACAGTAAGAGGAACGGGTCACGCCCTCTACGCGGATGATATTACCGTGTGGTGCATGGGAGGGTCTGACGCTGCAGTTGAGAGTGCGCTCCAAGAGGCGCTCGACATCACAGAACGCTTCCTACTAGACACGGGCCTGAGTCTGTCACCAACCAAGTCCGAACTTCTATTGTATAGGCCCACCCGACGGGGGATTAGGTGCTCCACACCCTTAGATCAAGTTCCCATAGCCCTCTATACGAGGGACGGACAACAAATTCACAGAGTGGATGCTATCAGGGTCCTCGGACTCTTGCTGGAATCTCGCGGGGGCAACTCGCAGACTATAGCCCGCATTACTTCGAAGACTGAGAATATGCTTCGGCTTATGCTCAGGGTCTCGAACCGCAGAGGGGGTTTAAGCGAGAGCAATCTACTCAGACTCTACCACGCGTTTCTGATGAGCCACGTTAACTATGTAGCCTCCGCGTTGCGCTGGTCTAAACGGGATGAGGCCAAAATCAACGCCCTCATGCGCAAAAGCATCAAGCGCGTGCTGGGTTTACCACTCACTACCAGCACCGCGCGTCTCATGCAACTAGGCATGCACAACACCCTATCAGAGGTGATCGAGGCCCAACGTGTGGCTCAAATAATTCGACTATCATCATCGCGAGCGGGGAGACGCATCCTCGAATCCGTTGGATGCGGTCACCAGGAAATCACGGAGCGCAACGTGACCCTATCACCCATGGTCCGAGATACGTTCAAGGTAGATCCCATGCCACGTAACGTCCACCCTCAATACAATGTAGGGCGCCGGGTAGCCAGGGCTCGTTCCCTGTTAAAAGCGGCTGCTGCCACTCCGAATCTGGCATGTTTCGTTGACGCCGCCCAGTACGAGTGCTCTGATCACTATGCCGTAGTTTCGGTTGACTCCAATGGCACTCTGATTAATTCAGCATCCGTGCGGAAGGTTTCTTCAACAGTAGCCGAGCAGGTTGCTATAGCTATAGCACTGAAGGACCCTCTACGTTCCAATATCTATACAGACTACAGATCGGCAGCCCGAGCTTTCGCCTCCGGCTCGATCTCAAAGGAGGCGGCGGCCATCCTCGGCAGCGAGGAGGCAGCTGGTTTTCATAGCATCAAATGGTTCCCGGCCCATATGGGAATCAATGTACACTCTGAGCTTGTTAACGCCATTGAGTTGACCCATGACTGTGCGCGAGGTCTTACACACCGCGGCGGTTCAGGTGGACTCACGGGCGGCGACTTAGGGTTGTACAGGGATTCGCTTCTCACCTTCCATGAAATCTTGAAACATTATCAACTTGCTCGGCGGGCCTTTCCGCTTCCACACCCTAAACTTAATAGACCACAATCGTCGGCGTTTCGCATGCTTCAAACGGGGTCATTTCCCTCCAGGGGCAGATTCAGTCACTTCGCGCCTAATGTAGAACCCCACTGTCCAGACTGTGGGGAGGCGTACTGCTCCTTGTCCCATATGCTCTGGCAATGCCCTGCGTTACGCAGCTCATCGCTAACCACTCTAACTGACTGGGAGGCAGCCCTTAAGAGCGGCGACTTCTCACAGCAACTACGGGCTGTCCAGAGGGCCTGCGACAGGGCGGAGGACCACGATCTTCCGACCCCGACGTGGGTGCGGCCCGCGACGGCTACGGGGACTCCCTGAAAAGGGAGGTACCCTAACGCCGGTTCCTCAGGACCATTAATAAAGTTCTTTGTCTGTCTGTCCCTCCGCCGACGGCTTCCCCGTAGCCCGAGACTCTCCTCAAATTTACGACTTTGGTTGGGCTTGCCGTGGGGGATGTTTCGGCTGTGGAGGCAGGGCTGTGGGAAACTGGGAGAGGGACCGGAGGCAGAACGACTCGGAGGAGCTGGGGCACAAGCACCTTGTAACGGCCACTCTGACGAGATCTGAAGATGTTAAAGGAAGTGCTCTTATTTGTGTAACTCTTGCTTGAAGAATAAACGACAGTATATAAATCAAACGGCAGTGCATTCCTGAACGATCATCAACAACGACACCAACGATTAGGTGTAACAACAGGGGATGCCTACTGCGTGCGTCGTAATACGCATGAAAACAAGTGAAAAATCAGTATTCACAAATTATCTGCAGAGCTCATAATTAAGCCAGAGAATGCAGAGAATGCAGAGAAGGTGCTATGGTAAGGCAATTGATAACTCCTTTTGCTATTCTTGTGTCATCAGCATCCGCCATTTGCACCACTATCGAATCTGTGTGTGATTTAAAGTTATTAAACAATATTTAACGTATCAGTTAACAGTTTCTTCTTTGAAAAACAAAGGAAGATGGTAATAAGAAGAGGAAAGGCGAAAGGTGGTAATAATTATTCATCGTTCATCTGTTCGCTAATGACTGATTTATCTATAGAAAATAAGAGAATAGCAAAGGTATAACTCGACTCGTACCTGACCTTGACACCGCAACTAATTGGCGTAACGGATGGCTCATGGAAATAGACTCTAACCAATATAAATTTATGCGCATGTCACGGATTAGTTGAACCTTATTTTTCATCCATGCATGAACCACATCGATATTAAGGTGTTAGCTGCAAACGACAACAATGTCGTGGCACAATACATTCGCAGGAAGTGAATTCCAAGGAACAATGGTTCTTAGAAAAAAAAGGACAATCATAGTGATAACAATTGGAAATGTAGGAGCTAACTTTAAGTGGATAGACTTCACGCGAGTGAACAATACTGGTCCTTCTGATGAGCATACTTCCGTATGATTATGGAATGTTGAATAAAACAGCTTAAGCCGTAACCTGCTTCATGATTAAAAAAAGGGGTAACACCAAGACCTTTTTTTCATTGCTGTTACACTTACAAAGCGACCGTATCTCCCCAGGACATACCTTGTCGCGGCAAATTGGATTTTTCTAATAAATTATTATTCGCACCACAAAACGGACCTCCCACATGGTAACCATACTCAAAGTTGGTAAAACTCATGTTTTATACGGTGGATCTCAAGCCGAGGAATTCTGGACACATTCTGTGGTACTCCACAGGAACACTCAAGCGTTACTGAAAGGGCAAAATTATATATATATTGTCACGTGGTAGTGACGTTAAAGAACACAGTAGCAATACTGTGAAAGACAAAAGTAGCTTTTATTGGGTGAACCTGTGCCCACAAAACAGGCTACACTCAAAGCACAACGAGAGCGGCGAACACAGTCGGCGATCGGCCAAGATCTGATCAGCGGGTAAAGCGCGTCGGCTTTTACAGATCAGTCGTCGAACGTTCCAGAGTAATCGCTGGGACCCGCATGCCTTCCACAAAGTTCTACGCCATTCGTGTCGCGCATACACGCGATCAGATTACGCAAGGTTCGGTGACAACAGACAGCGGATAGAAGCATCGATAACATTCTAGAAACTTCCGATACATTTAGACGCGCCCTGCCCTTAGCGATAACATTTCGTGGACGGTAAAAGCGCTCACCCGTAAAAGATAAACGAGTTGGCGTGTAAATTCCCCCTTCTCAAAAGGCATCGTCCCGATGCAGCAAGCATAACAGAAGAGTAAAGCACAAAAGGACACTTGTTGAAGTAACAACAAAGAAACAAAGTCCGAGGTGACACAGTCCAAAAAAGAAAAGAATAAAAAATTCAGCTATGCGACGTCCCCAAAATTCATTAGCGCTGGTGAAACGGCTTAAGACGCACAACATGAACTACTTCAGGTCGTGAGCGGCGCCGCTGTTAATGCGAAATGCCGTCTGGAACGAACTCATAGCCCAGTTCGCCAACACGTCGGGTGACCTTGTAGGGTCCGAAATAGCGTCGCAATAGTTTCTCACTGAGTCCTCGACGACGTATTGGGGTCCAAACCCAAACACGGTCGCCAGGCTGGTACTGAACGTAGCGTCGTCGGAGATTGTAGTGTCGGCTGTCGATACACTGCTGGTTCTTGATCCGTAGGCGGGCGAGCTGTCGGGCTTCTTCGGCGCGCTGGAGATAGATAGCGACGTCAAGATTCTCTTCGTCGATCACGTGCCGCAGCATGGCGCCGAGAGTCGTCGTCGGGTTCTTGCCGTAAACCAGCTTAAACGACGTGATCTGTGTTGTTTCTTGCACCGCCGTGTCGTAAGCGAAGGTTACGTACGGCAGGGCGGCATCCCACGTCTTGTGCTCGACGTCAACGTACGTTGCTAGCATGTCGGCGATGGTCTTGTTCAGGCGCTGCTCCGTGAGACCATTCTTCATAGGCAGTTGTCCGCCTGTGGCTTGTCTGGCTGTATTGCAGAATGTATTGGGTGAGCTCTGCTGTAAAAGCCGTTCCTCTGTCGGTGATGAGGACTTCTGGAGCACCATGTCACATCTGGATGTTCGCGACGAAAAATTTCGCCACTTCGGCTGCGCTACCTTTCGGTAGAGCTTTAGTTTAAGCGAAGCAGGTGCGACAGTCCGTCGCGACGACGACCCACATATTTCCGGAAGTTGATGTCGGGAACAGTCCCAGCAAGTCCATCCTGATCTGCTCAAAAGGTCGGTAAGGAGGCTTGATCGGTTGTAGTAATCCCGCTGGCCTTGTCGGTGGTGTCTTGCGTCGCTGACCGTCTCGGCATGTCTTAACGTAACGGGCGACATCGCTGGTTAGGCGCGGCCAGTAAAACCTTTCTTGTATGCTCGATAGCGTCCGGGAGAAACCGAGGTGCCCAGCGGTCGGATCGTCATGTATAGGGTCTGCAGTACTTCTGGACGCAGCGCCGACGGAACAACAAGAAGGTAGTTGGCGCAGACTGGTGAGAAGTTCTTCACGAGTACGTTGTTTTGAAGCGTGAACGAAGACATCATCATCAGCCTGGTTACGCCCACTGCAGTGCAAAGGCCTTCTCCCATATTTCTGCAACAACCCCGGTCATGTACTAATTGTGGTCATGCTGTCCCTGCAAACTTCTTAATCTCATCCGCCCACCTAACTTTCTGCCGCCCCCTGCTACGCTTCCCTTCCCTTGGAATCCAGTCCGTAACCCTTAATGACCATCGGTTATCTTCCCTCCTCATTACATGTCCTGCCCATGCCCATTTCTTTTTCTTGATTTCAACTAAGATGTCATTAACTCGCGTTTGTTCCCTGACCCAATCTGCTCTTTTCTTATCCCTTAACGTTACACCTATCATTCTTCTTTCCACAGCTCGTTGCGTCGTCCTCAATTTGAGTAGAACCCTTTTCGTAAGCCTCCAGGTTTCTGCCCCGTAGGTGAGTACTGGTAAGACACAGCTATTATAGACTTTTCTCTTGAGGGAGAATGGCAACCTGCTGTTCATGATCTGAGAATGCCTGCCAAACGCACCCCAGCCCATTCTTATTCTTCTGATTATTTCCGTCTCATGATCCGGATTCGCCGTCACTACCTGCCCTAAGTAGATGTATTCCCTTACCACTTCTAGTGCCTCGCTACCTATTATAAGTTGCTGTTCTCTTCCGAGACTGTTAAACATTACTTTAGTTTTCTGCAGATAAATTTTTAGACCCACTCTTCTGCTTTGCCTCTCCAGGTCATTAAGCATGCATTGCAATTGGTCCCCTGAGTTACTAAGCAAGGCAATATCATCAGCGAATCGCAAGTTACTAAGGTATTCTCCATTAACTTTTATCCCCAATTCTTCCCAATCCAGGTCTCTGAATACCTCCTGTAAACACGCTGTGAATAGCATTGGAGAGATAGTATCTCCCTGCCTGACGCCTTTTTTTATTGGGATTTTGTTGCTTTCCTTATGGAGGACAATGGTGGCTGTGGAGCCGCTATAGATATCTTTCAGTATTTTTACATACGGCTCATCTACACCCTGGTTCCGTAATGCCTCCATGACTGCTAATGTTTCGACAGAATCAAAGGCTTTCTCGTAATCAACGAAAGCTATATATAAGGGTTGGTTATATTCCGCACAATTCTCTATCACTTGATTCATAGTGTGAATATGATTTATTGTTGAGAAGCCTTTACGGAATCCTGCCTGGTCCTTTGCTTGACAGAAGTCTAAGGTGTTCCTGATTCTATTTGGGATTACCTTAGTAAATAGTTAGTAGGCAACGGACAGTAAGGTGATAGGTCTATAATTTTTCAAGTCTTTGGCGTCCCCTTTCTTATGGATTAGGATAATGTTAGCGTTTTTCCAAGATTCCGGTACGCTCGACGTCATGAGGCATTGCGTATACAGGGTGGCCAGTTTCTCTAGAACAATCTGCCCACCATACTTCAACAAATCTGCTGTTACCTGATCCTCCCCAGCTGCCTTTCCCCTTTGCATATCTCCCAATGCTTTCTTTACTTCTTCCGGCGTTACCTGTGGGATTTCGACATTCCGGACAGGCCGGACAGGCCGCCATTGGAATATGAACCTGGCAACGCTTAACGCTAGAACGTTATCTAGTGAGGCGAGTCTAGCAGTACTATTGGAGGAATTAGAGGGAAGTAAATGGGATATAATAGGGCTCAGTGAAGTTAGGAGGCCAAAAGAAGCATATACAGTGCTAAAAAGCGGGGACGTCCTGTGCTACCGGGGCTTAGCGGAGAGAAGAGAACTAGGCGTCGGATTCCTGATTAATAAGAATATAGCTGGTAACAGACAGGAATTCTGTAGCATTAACGAGAGGGTGGCAGGTCTTGTTGTGGAACTTAATACGAGATACAAAATGAAGATTGTACAGGTCTACGCCCCCTACATCCACTCATGATGACCAGGAAGTCGAAAGCTTCTATGAAGACGTGGAATCGGCGATGGGTAGAGTGAAAACTAAATACACTATACTAATGGGCGACTTTAATGCCAAGGTAGGCAAGAAGCAGGCTGGAGACAAGGCAGTAGGGGAATATGGCATAGGCACAAGGAATATCAGGGGAGATTCATTAGTAGAGTTTGCAGAACAGAATTATATGAGGATAATGAATACCTACTTCCGCAAGCGGGATAGCCGAAAGTGGACGTGGAGGAGCCCGAACGGCGAGACTAGAAATGAAATAGACTTCATACACTGCGCTAACCCTGGCATCATACAAGATGTGGACGTGCTCGGCAAGGTGCGCTGCAGTGACCACAGGATGGTAAGAACTCAAAATAGTCTAGACCTGAGAAGGGGACGGAAGAAACTGGTACATAAGAAGCCGATCAATGAGTTAGCGGTAAGAGGGAAAATAGAGGAATTCCAGATCAAGCTACAGAACAGGTATTCGGCTTTAACTAAGGAAGAGGACCTTAGTGTTGAAGCAATGAACGACAACCTTGTGGGCATCATTAAGGAGTGTGCAATGGAAGTCGGTGGTAACTCAGTTAGGCAGGATACCAGTAAACTATCGCAGGAGGCGAAAGATCTGATGAAGAAACGCCAATGTATGAAAGCCTCTAACCCTACAGCTAGAATAGAACTGGCAGAACTTTCGAAGTTAATCAACAAGCGTAAGACAGCGGACATCAGGAACTATAATATGGATAGAATTGAACATGCTCTTAGGAACGGAGGAAGCCTAAAAACAGTGAAGAAGAAACTAGGAATTGGCAAGAATCAGATGTATGCGTTAAGAGACAAAGCCGGCAATATCATTACTAATATGGATGAGATAGTTCAAGTGGCTGAAGAGTTCTATAGAGATTTATACAGTACCAGTGGCACCCACGACGATAATGGAAGAAAAAATAGTCTAGAGGAATGCGAACGTAGACAATCCACGCTTAAATGCCCTATGGACAATGTCGGTATGCCCTTCCAAATAATCGACGAGGCCTTTTAGCTCCGGGTCTGCTCGTTGCTGTTCAGCGAAGTCTTCCGCGCTTATTATTCCAAGGAAGGCGTCGTCATCCTCGTCATCTTGCGGCGGCGGGTCAATGGGGGCGCGTCATAGGCAATCGGTATCTAAGTGTTTTCGTCCGGACTTGTAGGTTACAGTGATGTTGGATTCTTGTAGTCTGAGGCTCCACCGCACCAGCCGTCCTGAAGGGTCCTTTAATTTAACTAGCCAACACAAGGCGTGATAGTCGCTGACACGTTGAATGGCCTCCCATACAGGTAAGGGCGGAATTTTGCTGTAGCGTCACTGTGCGTCGTCTTCTGCATCAGCAGACGAAAAGCGCCGGACTTCGCACTTATTGGCTCCGTATTTCAGTGTTAGGGGCGACAAAACCCATGGGAGCGCCAGATCGATCTTTACTCGTAACCGCTCGCCATCACCCCTTTTAGGAGCAATGATCCCCGTCACACACGCTGGTACCGCGGATTGACGACGCCGCGGACAAGCGTAGCGCTACCCACCTCACGCTACTCTGAAACTAAACGCCAATGTACGGTTTTCGATTCATTAACAAATCTAGACAAACTGTAGCTAAATACATTGCGAAAGCGCAGCGCACGAAGACGACTTCTCAATGCGTATGTAATACCGCGCGGAGTCTGAAAAAGTCTGCACTATTTCTGAGTACGATAATTTTGTCTTCTTGGATGATTAGTTCACCTTCCTGTGCGACACATGGTCACGCAGGCACTTCGCTACTGTCATTGCAGCGAACATTAAATATCGTTGCTATATCAGCGCCTACAGTATGAGATGAAATGGCTCCAGGTGCTTGCGACGCGACCTTGCTTGTTTGACGTCCGCGGCCTACACTAATCGAAACCACACACTCTTAAAACGGTTGCACCTTTTGGGGTGTACATTTGTCCGACAACAATAATGGTAATCTGCCTTGCTTGCGTTTCCTTTCTCGAAAACTCGGCGCTCGCTACTCTCCTGTCGAGAATCGTGTGTCCTACTCATAACGCGCAAGCCGTTCGTGACTGGGAAGTAGTGGACTCGCCGCGTTAAAGAAAGGAAACACGGACAAGATAGCTGATGGTTGTCGTTGTGGGACAATATAAGCCACAAAGGGTACAATGTTTTTAAAGAGTGCACACTCTTAAAGCAGTTACACCCTTTGGGGTGTATATTTGTCCCACAACAATGATCGGCTTCTGCCTTGCTTACGTTTCTTTTATTTAACGCTGTGAGCCCGGTACTTCCAAGGCAAGAACGGCATGTGCGCTAGCAGTGGCACACAACATTCTCGACAGGAGAGTAGCGAGCGCCGAGTTTTCAAGGAAGGAAACGCAAGCAAGGCAGATGACCATTATTGTTGTCGGACAAATGTACACCCTGAAGGGTGCAACTGTTTTGAGAGTGTAGTTCGGGAAGTGTAGTTTTCATGCTACACTACAGCTATAAGAAATGGCTTCCTGTGGGTAGGCAGAGCTACATTTTTCTACACCAAGTAAAAAAGTGGTGGCTTCCTAAACAAACTACACTCTTGCAGCCAGTGTAGGTAAAAAAAGTAGCCCTATTGACTTCAAGAAGCACTAAATTTAAACCGTAAGGCAATTTTTTATAGCTGACGTTGCAACGGCAATTGCAAAGCGAGTGTCATTAAGTCAGTTCTTACGCGCATAGTCTTGAAAGGCAGCAGGGAGGGGATGGGCGTGTATATTCCTGAGCACGTCTTGAGCGTCCGCGCGTGTCGGCTTGAGTTTGTCTGCGCACGCGTGCTTGTGTCGCCCTATTTGAATCTGCGCGCGCACTAGCGCGTTTATGCGCCTGTGAGAACACAGGCGTTTGTATATGCGTGCATTTCCGTGTGCGTGCGTGCACACATTTTTATGCGTGTGTAAATGTGTATGGGGGCGAACATGTGTGTATCTATGCGTCTGTGTGTGCATGTGTGAAAAAGAAAGAGTGGTATTTGTGTGTTTGTATGTATATGTTTGGGCGAGCGCGCGAGCATTTCCTTGCTTGGCCCTACTCTCGGAGACAAATGGGGTATAGTGATTATTTGAAGAAATATTTATGTCCGCAGAGACAAGGACTAATGACACGGTCTTTAAGCATTATTTCTTTGCGAAACTCAAAGCGAAACAAAAAGAAAAAAAATAGGGGTCATTCAACTCTGTGAAGGTGGATGACCAGCTAAGCTCTAGCACATCACACAGGATTACACAAGCGGTCTTGTATTTATTTTCACCACTCTAGAAACGCTGCCAGTCGAAATTACAACACGAGAAGGGCACCCCATTCCGAGGGTGAACTCCATCAAAATTTTAGGACTTCTAATCAACGCCAAAGGCTGTAATGCAGAAGCTCTAAACAAGCTGAGCGCGCAGGCGAAAAACATACCAAGACTCATAACTAGAATCGCAAGCAAAAGGGGGGGACTCAAGGAGGACAACCTACTCAGGGTCTTCCAAGCTTTCTTTATCAGTCACGTTACTTACACGGCACCGTACCTCAAGTGGAGCAAAATTGAAAAGAACAAACTCGACACACTCATCAGGTCCGGCGTCAAAAGAATACTCGGTATTCCACAATCCGCTAGCACATTAAAACTACTTGAACTTGGAATTCACAATACCACAGACGAATTAATTGAAGCACAGTTTATTGCACAGATCTCTAGGCTTTCGTCAACTAAGCCGGGAATCAAAATTCTTGATGAAGCTGGTCAACTCCCTATGCAGGCTCCGCTCAACCGACACCCCCTGTCTAAATTAGCCCGTGAAGGTATAAAGGTCGAGCCCGTGCCGAGGAACATCCACCCAATATATAACGAAGGTCGCAGAAGAGCGCGGGCTAGAGCCATCCTTCGACGAATAGATCCTTACGGGGCAGATGCATTCTTCGTTGACGCCGCCAAATATGGCAGCGAAGACAGGTTTGCAATCACGGTCGTTGACGCGCGCGGAACGCTTATCAGCGCCGCATCAATCTACGCCAAACACGCGAACGAGGCGGAGGAAACCGCGATAGCCTTGGCTCTTCAAGCCGCAAAAGGCCCGGCGTCCATTTTCTCTGACTCGCGCACGGCGGTCAGGGCTTTCTCGTCCGCTCTAGTTTGTAAACACGCAGCCAACATCGTTAACAGATGCTTTCGTATTAATACGCGAGAAGAAACTGCAGGTCATATCAACATAGCATGGTTCCCGGCACACATGGACGATGCAACTAACCGAGCGGGTTGCAACCCTAACGAGCGGGCCAACTGCCTGGCGCGTGAATTCACGAACCGCGCCAGAGCTAGCAGTCCGGCTCTCCCGCAGGATTGTCCCTTCAAAGATAAACCTACAACCTTTCACGAAATTACGTCACATTACAGACAAAGCAGGAGAAAATTCCCTCCCCCCAGTCCGAAACTGAACAGGGCTCAGGCTGTTACTTTCAGGCTTTTACAGACGAGATCGTACCTCACCCCGAGAGCGCTTAGTTGGATAGACCCGAACTTTCCGCAATCGTGCTCCAAATGCGGTCACGCGTGCTGCTCCTTCGACCACATGCTCTGGCTGTGCCCGTACAACGCGGGCTCCGACTTTCATAACGAGTCCAAGTGGGACGCCTTGCTGAAGAGCTCGGATTTCACAAGCCAACTACAGGCCGTCCAGAGGGCCCGCGACGTCGCGGAGAGTCACCATCTCCCTGTCCCGTAGTGGGTGGAGCCACCAACTTGATCGGGGAGCCTTCGGGTGCCCCCTAATCAAGTTCCTCAGGACACTCTAATAACGTTCTTGTCACTGTCACCACTTGGTAATGGTAGTGACGATAGCCTTACTGTGATTACTGTGATATATACGGGTTGGTCCGGTTACAACCTTAGACAGATGTCTTGGCCAAAGTAGAATCTATGCACGACCATTGTTGGTTAATTGAGTTACTTCGAGTGGTGTAGCACTCCAAACCAAATTCTTCATGCACAAACTCAGTGAACCATTTATTTTCTGGTTTTCAAATGCCCACATTGAAGTCTTCAATGATGATCACAAAGGTAGTGTCATCGCAGCTAACCAATGCAAAGTGCGTGGTAATGAACTTCTCAGTACCACACTTGGGTGTGCCTGAATATACATATATAGACAGTGGATATCATAATTTCGTCTTTCGTTTGTACGGCAGACACTGCACTCCACAGTCGGTGCCTCTCTCCTCTTACGAGTCATGTTGTATGGTTGTACATACATTTCCGCCTATGCATATGCGGCAATGCCTTCGGCGCGTGAGACCATGTGCGGTTCACAAATGATTCCAGCATGCCCATCGACGGGAAACAATGCATCTTTATTATTATTATTATTATTATTATTATTATTATTATTATTATTATTAGTAGTAGTAGTAGTAGTAGTAGTAGTAGTAGTAGTAGTAGTAGTAGTAGTAGTAGTAGTAGTAGTATTGGCGGAGCACTTGAAGCCTGCTTCACCTCCGCCGCGTGACAGCCCGATACTTCGCAACCTCCAGGATCGGCCAAAATTCTTGCTCCCTGACACGACAAATGCATTTCGGGGCAGAGGTACACAGCTTCGCTGTGAAAGCGCCTGTACAGTCAGTATTGCCACCCTGTATTTTGTCTCGATGGCACCATCACCATCGGCACGGTCCCGCTAGGAGCTACTAGCGGTTCGCGTTCGTTATCTTCCTTGCGTCTTGACGGCGATGACGCGCTAAATCTGCACTATCATTGCGTCGTGCACCCCTACTTCGCCCAAGCCAGCTTTCGGCGGCACACGTTCGCTTTTGTATTGACATCAAAGGTTTAAACTGCTTGATTTAGAAAAAAAACAAAACAAATGTACATCAAAAGTGCACTGGCCGCAGGGAACGTACTCACGGAGTGATGCTATTGATCACATTATCACAAAAGGCTGGGCTCTGTCAGGTCGCCCTTAAAGACGGTCTTTTTCAGCGTCAGTTATGCTTTCAGAGTTTATCTGTAAAGGATTTGTAAAATAGAAGCATGTTTATTAATTATTCGCTCAGCTAGGTAGTCTCGCGGACTGGCTCCAAGCTACACATGTCCGTTACCCACCTAAGATCAATTATTGACAATTTAATTATCGTACCTTCGTTTATTACGAAAACAACTGCTCAGCTTACTCCGTATGTAGAGGCTACCAATTTCAACACTGGAATGATAGCAATAATGTCAGCAAGATTTACATTGCTCTATTAAAATTTGGCGCCGTTAAAAAGTAACTGCCTGGATATTCATGGTGCAGTACGCTTCTGTTAAAGCAGGTGCAAATGCTCCAACGGGTTTTCTTGTCGCAATTCAAGTTCATCAACTTAAGCACATGCGCTCAACAGTACACTTCTGCTTTTACTACGGACTCTCCTACGTTATACAAGAAGCACCTCAGCGCTACGGTATATCACACAAGGTGTGCGAGAACATTGTGCGCGCTCCCGATTACATATATGAGCGTTGCTGACATCAGGCTGGGTTTCCTGGCGTCATTAAAAATAAAAACAGCTGCCTGGCGGAAATCAATGCAAAATTATTATGGTACATTATATCAAATACAGTAGCGCGCACGTGTGTGTTAGAACAAAAAGTACTGAAGTATTGGGATGAGTGCTTTGCGGAATATATTTTAACTGGCTATTGTTAACACATAAAGAAAAAAATACCGCTTTTTTTCTAGAATTATTGCTGATATACGTATGCAGTCAATGGAAACATGAGTTCCGACCTAGTGCCCGTGGTGGAGGCAGCCCCAAACCGCACGGCTACATTGGCAAACGATATATTGGTTGATTAGGGCGAAAAAATCTAAAGTGGCTCGTTGCAATGGGGGCTCATACCCGAAACAAGAACGACATAATCAGGAATGGCCCATACCCTCGTAAGCAAGCAAATATGCAATGGCTGAATATGCATATACATTGTTTGACTATGCGTATGACTTGCTGTTGAATTGACACCATGTAATTATTCGTCTTTTCATTAAACATCATAATTCCCGATTTCTCTCTGCTAAACTTAAGGCCTAGGCTTTTCGCTGCGTAGCCACAAACATTCGCTCGTGTATAAATCACATTCATTCTCGATAGTGGCAGAATGTCGTCATCACACATCATTCCGGGAACCTTCTGTTGCGCGATTTGTCAATTACTCATGCAAGATAAATCAGACCCTAATTCACTGTTCTGATTCCTGATGACGCCAGAAAACCAAGCCTGATGCCGCGAACGCTCAGAAATCTATTAGGGAGAGCAAATAATGCTACCACACACCTTTTGTGATGTACCGTGGCACTGAGGCATTTCTTGAACAATGTAGGAGAATACATTGTAAAGACAGAGGTGCATCCTTGGATGCGTGTGTTCTAAGTTCATCAACTTGAATTGCACCAAGAAAACCTGTCCGAGCATTCGCACCTGCTTTATTAGATGCCTACTGCACTATCATTATACAGGTGGTCTTTTTTAACGGCACCAAATTTTAAGAAATAGATCAATGTAAATCTTCCTGACATTATTATCATTAGAGTGTTCAGACGGTAACCTCCGGATACGGAGCAAGTTGAACAGTTGTGTGCGTAATTCACGAATGTATGTTGATTATCTTTTAAATAATTGATCTTGGGTAGCTAAAGCGAATGAGTAGTTTGGAGCCTGCCGTCGACATTGTATAGTTGAGCGAATATATGCTTATGAAACATGATCCTGTAAGAGTAAGAACAAATATCTTGCAATTAAGCGCTCTCTGAAAGCCTCGCTGACGCGGAAAAAGGTCGAGGGTAACGTCGACCTGACCGCTTCCAGCCTTTTGAGATATTGTCATGAATGACATGGCTCCGTGAGCATGTTTCTTGCGGCCAGACGACTGTCGATTTTTATTCACATTGTTTTTTCCGAACGCAAGCCGTTTAAAGTTGAAATGTCAATATAGCAACAAACGTGCGCTGCCGAAAGCTCGCTTGGTCACCGAAACGATACACGATCGAATGATAGTGCAGATTTTGCGCGTCATTGCCTTCAAGACATTGCGCTGCCACCGACGGAAGCAAGATAACGAAGTTGAACTGCTTGGCAGCCTCTTATGGGCCGTGGTAGGCAAGGGCGGCATTACTGACATCGCAGGCGCTTTCTTTTTGCAGTGTCATTCGTAGTTGTCTCGTGGATTTAAACACGGGCTTTAATGGTCTCCACATCGCGTTTGTTTCCAAGAGTAGGTGTAAGCAGGAAAATGTTCGCTCACACCCGCAAACACGCAAATACCCTCGCACACACACACACGCACTCTCTCTCCCTGGCACGAGCACACACTCTCTTCCTCAAACGCATTCACACGCCCTCTTCATCGTGCCCATCGTACGCACAGATATCCATGCGCACACAAACACGCACAGTTATGTCCGCAGGCATGCATGCTGAAACACGAACAAGCACTGTCGCACATGTGTACATTCACGCGCCGCCATGCATGCGCCGAAAGCACGCAAGCGCACACACACATGCACTAACACGCAGATGCAGGCATGCACACACGCCGCGAACGCTCACACACACATACGCGCACTCGCGTGCAAGCATATGTACATACGGAGGCACTAGCACGCGCACACACTCTCCGCTGGCACGCACACTCACGCACACTATCTCTCTCCCTCGCGTATACACACGCTCTCTTTCCCTCGCGCGCACACACATGCTGGAAACAGTGAAAGGTGAGCGCGACAGTGATTATACGCCGGCTGTGCGAGATTGATAACACAGAACTTAGTTTAAAGGAAAAAAAAAACTTTAAAAGAACTTATATTCTGGTCATGCAGTACAGTTTAACAAAGGAAAACATCGCAGCGTAGTACGCAACGTCCGCTTTGTCTTGTCTCTAAACAGCGTCTCTCTCTTTCTTCTCACACAAACACAAACACACACACACACACACACACACACACAAACACACACACACACACACACACACACACACACACACACACACACACACACACACACACACACACACACACACTCTGTATCCCTCGCACGCAAACGCACTCTCCCTCACACGCACGTACTCTCTCTCCATCCGTCATACGCATACACACACACACGCGCGCACACACACACGCACAATACGCACGCACAGATATCCATGCGCACACAAACACGCACACATTTTTTCGCAATCCTGCATGCTGAAACTCGAAAAGCACACGTAGGCACGCGTACACGTACACACACGCCCACGCATGCACCGCAAGGGCGCGCACAAGCGCGCACACACGCAGGCACCCACATACGCTGCGAACGCTCACACACGTCGCGAACGCTGACACACGCATACACGCACTCGCGCGCATGCAAACGCAAATACGGAGGCACACGCCCGCACACTCATACACAGAGCGAACATGCGCATAGAACCATACCCAGGCACGCTCAAGACATGCACATGCATAACCACTCTGTACCATCTCGGCTGCTTCTCAAAAGCCTGCACGTGCAAACAGGCTGCATAACACTCCCTCTACCAATACCTTTTCAATGTCAGCTGTAATAAATCGCTTTAAGGTTTAAATTTGGCGCTTTTTTAAGCCAATGTGCCCTCTGGCGGGAGGGTGCAAAACGATTTTCTCCTGTCGTTGGACTTCACCGCCCCTGTCTGACTTTCTTTAACTGCTTTAACGTACCACCAATGTTCCGACTAAGTGCCAAAATGCATATGTTGCTAGAAGGGACTACCCTCTTGTTGTCGTCGTTTGAAACTTTTTGACCCTCGCCCTATATTCTGAAATATAAATTAGAAAAAAAAAAATTCCCATTGAGTCACACTTGTGCGTTGCTGTGAAGTTCCGAAGGAGAATGTCCAGAATTCCTGGACATGGTACTCTAGAAATATAATTTAGTAACCCAGCCCAATCTGTGTTTTTATTGACCCTTTTATAATATCGACACTAACAATAATAATAATAATAATAATAATAATGGAGTTTTGCGTGCCAAAACCACTTTCTGATTATGAGGCACGCCGTAGTGGGAGACTCCGGAAATTTCGACCACCTAGGGTTTCGACCACCTGGGACCACAAGAAGCGCTGAGTGCGTGCGCCTGTAAAGCTGAGGGCGCATGGAAAAATTGAGAAAAATAAGGCAGCTGCAAAATTAACGTCCATTTTGGAATGCCAGCCTCTCCGTAACAGGAGCCAAAGAAGAGGTCGAGCCTACCGAGACGCTGCAGTAACTTCCGGCGCAGACATGTATATTCGCCTGCCCGGGGGGCGTCCATATAGACGTAGCGCGAGTTTATCATCTCAGTGACGGTGTGGCAGGGTCCATTAGCTCGCACGGCTAGCTGTCACTTCTGTTTTTGCTTTTCTTAAAAGTTGTCGTAAGAGAGGAGAAGCTTTCTCATCAACGATGCCTCCTCTAAAGAAACCGGTGTGGCGCGCTCGAAAACCGAACGGGTAAGAGAAGCCGGGCTCTAGAGAAAAGGACCCCGGGGCGTTTAGGGTTAACATTCTTTGTTCATTAACGCAAGACAGAAGAGACGCGAGAGCCTCGTGGCTATTGGCGTGCACAGGCGAGGCGATCCTTATTAGCGAGACAACGACGCTTAATTACCCTGTGAGCGTTGCCGAGACGTTGAACCCAATGATATCCTGCTGAGCACTTGACAAGAAACGGTATACAGCTTGCCAAACGTACGTGCGTTTGCAGCTTGCAAAACGTCGTGGAGTGTAGGCGATCAGCGTCTTCTGAAAAGTAGACTCGGATGACTATGAACGTGGCTTTTACAGCGTAGACCTCCAAAACGTTTAGCGTAACTTTGACATTGTACGTCGCCGAGCACTTTGAGCGCTTGAAGTTCATTGAAGAGCGCGGCGGTTACCCGAATTGGTCCGATGGATGGTTTCAAACCGGGCGCTCTCACAGCCACCCAATGCTCTTCCCGCTAGACCATGGTCTACCCAGTGACCCAAATTGGCGCGTAAAACAGTGAGATGAAAACCGGCAGACGTCATCTCACGGTGAACGTCGAGGTTAATGCGATTAGCATTGGAGTTATGCAGGGACACAGCGTATTGCCAATGCCGAAACGCGTATGCAGCCGGGCTCCACTCTCGTGCGTACCACTGCACGCGCGGCGCCATCTAACGGTGCCGCCGATAAAGACCACGCGTGGCGCGAGTTCAGTTACGCTGCGCGTCGGATACATTTACAGGATCATTTCTGTTACTGTAAAGCAATCGACAGATACACAGTGCGCATAGGTAGTTAAACAAGCTGGGGTCAAAGAGGTTCATTGAAGGGGGGCACACAAATACTAGTATATTATACTCAGTGACTCATGTTGGCATCGAGCAGGTTCACTGAAGAGCGGTACAAACCGAGTAGCACGCACCCAGTGTTTCAAGGCGGTGCCAAAGAGGTGCGTACACAGGGGAATGTGCCCAGTGCCACAACCCCAGTTAAACCATGTCGGCGTCAAGGA
This sequence comes from Dermacentor andersoni, assembly GCF_023375885.2. NCBI lineage: Eukaryota > Metazoa > Arthropoda > Arachnida > Ixodida > Ixodidae > Dermacentor > Dermacentor andersoni. The sequence continues at coordinate 91,513,641 of NC_092824.1, read as the reverse complement.
TGTCCGTCGAAGAGCGGCCCATACGAACAGCTGTGACCTAAGTTGTTCCCGCGATTGGTTTCTAACCCTGTTACCTCAGCATAGCAGCCCCATGCGCTACCTATGCGACCCCGTTATAAAAGTCGGTGGGAAAACGGTTAGAAACATAGAAAATCACTCCCCTAAAAGTGCATGAGGTACCCAAAACATGTAAATCACATTAATAGTCCCAGGAAAGTGCCGGCATTTTTAAATACGTGGGAAAATTTCGGTGCTGATAGTTACCGAACCTGCCTCTTCAAGCTCAGCATGCCCGATGCTGTATCCGCTCGGCCAAGATCAGTGTTTCAGTGTTACGCCTTCGGGCGAAACGGGCAAACTTTACAGCAAAGCAGTTAATGCGACTAGAAGAGAGAGAGTGAGAGAGCGCGGAACCATGAAGAGGAAGGGCATGGCGGTCAACCAATTTGCTGGTTGAACTTTGGTTGCTGGTAAGCCCTGCTAAACCTCCGGTTTGCTACCCTACACTAGGGGCAACGGGAAGGGGGGAAATAGAGAGGAAAAGACAATGAGTGAGCACTGAGAAGGGTTCAAAAATGCTATATGCCTGTGTTTCACGGTTTTCTGAAAAAAGAAAAGAAAAGCTAGATAGGTCACAAAATTTATACATTGAAACCTGAAGTGGGGAATGTTAAGGACAATATGTCGGCAAATTTTGAAAGTGTGCGTGTGGTAATTAGGGGTTAAATTATATTTGCCATACTCTCATTTACCACCGCTTGTGAGGAATTGTACGAAACGCTCACAAAGGTTTCCCGCTTCCCCGGACGGACCCAAAACGGCAGAGATTTCATATTTAGATGAAGTGTAAAGATGAGCTGTTTTTCCCTTTCAAAATCAGTTCTTTGAAACATCTGTATAATCTTAACCTTCCTATTAAACGAGCAAAAATATTTTCGATGGGACAACCGTGTTTTTTTGCACTTCTGTAACCTTACAGTGCCCCAGGCTGGGTTCATATTATACCAGAGAAAAAGAAAATGGCTATTACCTTTTTCACGTACCAAATATGGATTCAGCAAATTATCATTACTTGTACCAAGCTTGCTCAACAAAATTGCGAGAGATGGCACTGATATAAAAAAAAAATGTCCAAGAGCGCATAAACCCATATGTAACTGAAAACTTTCTTTCAAACCAGTAAATATGCCTAACATTTTTTTGTGATAATATATCAATATTGACTGCCGGATTTTTTTTTCATTTGGTTTTTACAAATGTAATTGATGTTCAGGTGCATTTGTGAGTGTCTTATTGTACGCACTTGTGTAAATTTAATTTGTTTGTATGTTTAAAATCAGCACCTTGTATTATTCATAAAACGTCGCCTTATATTTACGTGTAACGTAACACTGATTACGAAAGTAAAATATGTATGTCGTAAGCTATGTTAGGAAATCAGTTTATTTTCATTATATTTAACTGTATACTATTAGCATAAATTTATTTTTGGTATATGATTATGCATAAAATATATTTATATTTATTATTTTTTTAATGCGGGGGGGGGGGATTGGGTGCAGAACTATTGCATTGTTTTATATCTGCATGTAAGGTAACACTGTTTAGAAAAACGCATGTATTTTTCAATTCATATGTACCATCGGTGTATTTTGTTCTATGCATTTCGAATGTTATTTCTCCGGTTTGTTTTTTAAATGTTCTGGCTTCCTTTTTATAAAGTTACACCAAAGTGGTATGCACACAAAATAACTACGCACTCATGCAATCTATGTGCATGCATGTGTTTCGATGCCAAAGATAGGGGGCAAGGACCTTTGTCAAGCTCCTACATACGAGCTTGACAAAGGCATTCGTTAGATGCTGACGCTGTAATGAATGCCAAATAAAGTGGCTTGATTTTACTTGAAATGTGGCCCACTATATGGGTGCCGTCTATGGAAAGTGTGAAATATGTTTAGGTTAATTTTGTGCTTTGAAAATAATTACTGAATACTCGTCTCCACCCAAATTTACTGCTTGTCACGAGGCAGGTAGTTGCATTTCCTTGGCCTTCTCAGTGAAGTATGCGAGACGCGTTATGTATATTTCAGTGTAACAGGGAAGCATGGCGTAACTGACGAGCGATAAATGTTTAATATGTGTAAATTGACTGCAGCCTTTGTAGATAATTACTTACTCAAGTCTTCCAGAATGTCACACTGCCGTTATCCCCGATGTTTCCCAGAGTCCCCAAACAGCTAAACACCAAACAGAACTAAACGAAACTATACAGCTAAACAACCAATTTTAAGCTATAGTTGAAAGTGGGGGAATGTTAAGAGTAACCCACGGCCAAAACTTTCACATTTCTGACTTAATAAGGAGCACTGAAAATAATTACTGAACACCCGTTTTTTTATCCCTTATTTTAATGCGTTATGCAAGGATATAACATTGTTTTCCCGAAATCCTCAGGGAAGTGAACAAGGCACCTAACTTATGTTTGGGGAAACAAGGGGTACGTTGTGGATAACGTCTAGGCAAAGTTCAAAGTGTCTGGGTCAATTATGCATGGCCTGCGCAATAAATTACGGATTCAAGCGCTTCGGAGCTTCATAAAAGTTCCACGTTAGAACTCAGCCCGCTGCCCTGCATGGCGTAACTATGCATGCCACTAACGTGCGTATAATATACATATATATATGTGTGTGTGCGTGCGTGTGTGCGCGTGTGCGTGCGTGTGTGCGCGCGTGTGTGCGCGTGTGCGTGCGCGTGTGTGCGCGTGCGTGCGTGTGTGTGTGTGTGTGTGTGTGTGTGTGTGTGTGTGTGTGTGTGTGTGTGTGTGTGTGTGTGTGTGTGTGTGTGTGTGTGTGTGTGTGTGTGTGTGTGTGTGTGTGTGTGTGTGTGTGTGTGTGTGTGTGTGTGTGTGTGTGTGTGTGTGTGTGTGTGTGTGTGTGTGTGTGTGTGTGTGTGTGTGTGTGTGTGTGTGTGTGTGTGTGTGTGTGTGTGTGTGTGTGTGTGTGTGTGTGTGTGTGTGTGTGTGTGTGTGTGTGTGTGTGTGTGTGTGTGTGTGTGTGTGTGTGTGTGTGTGTGTGTGTGTGTGTGTGTGTGTGTGTGTGTGTGTGTGTGTGTGTGTGTGTGTGTGTGTGTGTGTGTGTGTGTGTGTGTGTGTGTGTGTGTGTGTGTGTGTGTGTGTGTGTGTGTGTGTGTGTGTGTGTGTGTGTGTGTGTGTGTGTGTGTGTGTGTGTGTGTGTGTGTGTGTGTGTGTGTGTGTGTGTGTGTGTGTGTGTGTGTGTGTGTGTGTGTGTGTGTGTGTGTGTGTGTGTGTGTGTGTGTGTGTGTGTGTGTGTGTGTGTGTGTGTGTGTGTGTGTGTGTGTGTGTGTGTGTGTGTGTGTGTGTGTGTGTGTGTGTGTGTGTGTGTGTGTGTGTGTGTGTGTGTGTGTGTGTGTGTGTGTGTGTGTGTGTGTGTGTGTGTGTCGAAAAAGAAACACTATGGCAATTCAGTATGCCAAGTTAACTGGTCCTGGATAAAATACAGCTCTTAGAAAAACATTCTTAAGCAAGCGTTCGCAATTATCCCACGGGCGTTATCGATCGTGTTATCAATCAGTGTCCCAAGACTACTGTTCGTTACACCAAGTTTATAATTGGTGGAGATGGGGGTCATAGTAAGTGCAATGGGTAGCGAGACTTTAATCTATTTTTCTCTTTTATTATGCATTATACAAAGTTCGTAGTAGTTTTCCCCGGTGCCCTAGGTGAACTAAACAATTCACCTTGTTCATAAATGTTGTGTCAGGTTATGGGTAATATGTAGGCGAAGTTCGAAGTGTGCGAAATAATTACTTCCCTAGTAGTGAACGATGTATGCAAGTGATCTAGGAGTGTTATAAGTGTGTTCTACGAACAACGCAGAATTTATCCCGCTGCCCTGCGAAAACTATGTGAGCCTAATGAAGATAAAATTTAGTGAGGAAGAGCGAGTACGAGATTATGACCAATGTTCTGGCGAAGTAAAATGCGCATGGATGAATGGCTTTGTAAAGGGGTAAAAAAAAAAAAAGAAATCGCCTACAAGGGTCCGAATACGTTGTGTGCGAAGAAGGTCTCAAACGCGCCAGTCATATAGGGGCAACGTTTTAATGGGCGTTATTTAATTACACACACATGAATTTCTTATTGCAACTGCACGTAAGAACCGCGAGTCGAATTCACAAAGCTTTTCGTCCGTAAGTGCTACTCCCCACGTGTCAGCCGCTTTCGATAACAATACGTCCAGCATCAGGATTCGCTGAAATTTGCTCTTAAGAACAATACCAGCGTATGCGAGCTTGTTGCGCATACTAACCCAGCTTCTCGACGCAAAAGATACGCTCCGCCCATCTTCACCCACTGATACTACAGCCGGGCAATCTGCGCCTCGCATAGTAAGAGAGGACACGGAATTCCAATGCAATGTGCCTGCTGCGCAAATGCCGAGGCAGCTTTGACGTCGAACCCAAGAACTTGTGAGAAGTATGACTACGAATGCAATGATGTCGTCCAAGAAGAGGCATCTCTTCTTTGGTAACGAGCCAGAGAAGAGAGATAGATAGATAGATAGATAGATAGATAGATAGATAGATAGATAGATAGATAGATAGATAGATAGATAGATAGATAGATAGATAGATAGATAGATAGATAGATAGATAGATAGAGAGAGAGAGAGAGAGAGAGAGCAACTTTAGTGAAAAATGCCTGCAGAGTCGGTTAGGCTCCCTCCACGCAGGGAGGACAAGCTTTTACCGCGACGCGGCCACTGCATCAGTCTCGTGCATTGTGCTCCTCGAGGTCTTGTTTCCTCCCTACTTCCGCGGATCCGAGAGGGCCGCCGCCCCCTTCCTCGGGGTGCTGTCCCCCTTCTCCACGGTTTCGCGCGGTCGCTGCCTCTCTAGAGCAGCCGAGACCTAAGGATGTGCACAACGTGCTAGCAACAAGCGACACAAAACCTGCGCTGTGAGACTTGTCCTAGGCACGAGGCAATCCACAAATGCATCATGGGCGCATAATACATTTCGAGAAATCGAGCCAGCCACATTGGATGATTGGATTCGACCTCGCCGCATCGATCAGCAAGACGTTTCCCTTGTGTGGACGAAGCTTGCCGAATTCGTCTACGATGAAGACCGACCACGCCATCGTCTCATTGGCCCACGAAGACCCGAACAACCAAGGTCGCCGCGGGGTTATTTACACACGCTTCTAGTGCTTAAGGCAATCGATGTTTTTTTTTTCTTTCTTCTCTTTAATGTGTTGGCATTAGGATTGTGAAAGTGGAAAAGAGTGTATGCGTGTGCAGCAAGCCGGTCACATGGTTGAGGTAGGGAGGAGATGGAAGAGCTTAGAAAAGCGTGTATATTTCAGGACGCGCGCCCACTGAGCTCCTGAACAACACATTGTTTGCAATGTGATGAAAGCGGTTTAAGTCATTGAACTCGGTTCTCAAAGAGGTGCGACGTAATACTAACGCGTCTCTCTCGCATTTACCGCTAAATCGCCACCGATTTGGTTTTCTCTCAATCACTTATCCCAATCAGTAATCAAATCACTAGAAATTGGGTCGTAGTACTGCAAGGTCGCTTAAGTCTGCCATCTCCTATTTTTTTTTCTTTTGGTAACGCCTATTCTCCAAAGAACTGTTAGTATAGTTCGTGCCCCAATAAAACGTATGCAGAAACTCAACCGCAGTTCTCCAAGTATGCATAAGCATAGCCCCAAATTTCAGTTGACCTACCCCTGAATTTCAAGTTGACCTACCCCTAAATTTCAAATTGGCCCACCCCTAAATTTCAAATTACCCCACCCTGAAATTTGTTGGCCCACCCTCAAATTTCTTGGCCCACCCATTAATTTCAAAAAGGCCCACCCTCAGATTTGTTGGCCCATCCGGAAATTTAAATTAGCACACCCGCAACTTTCAATTCACCTAACCCCAAATTTGTGTTGGACACTCCTAAAATTTCAAGTTGGCCCGCCTCAAAATTTCAAGTTGGCCCACCCTAAGTTTCAGCCGGGACACCCCTGCTGTACGCTTACCGATGCATTCTCTATGGAGCCCTATGGGTTTGCATAAATCTGATCATATGAGTATTCTCTCTGATCAATTTCTTTTTTTTTCAATTGTTCCTTATCGCGTATAAAGCTACCAATCATCTACATTTACACTATTATAACAATTAAATGTCCTACCTTCGCAAATTATGCATTTTCGTGCAGATACAAGGCATTACACTTTTCGCGAGACAGATTGTGCTGGGGTAGTAGCCAGAAAATGCTTACGTATTTAAAAGTATTAAACTTGTTTTCCTTTCTTCTTTTTTGAAGTAAGATTCGTCGCTTTTTGTAAAAAAAAATAGCCTATTGATTTATTATAATACAGAAGAAATCGTAGCTTAGATGAGAAGCTTTCCAAAAGTTTCAGAATGACCTTGTGCTGCTGCTGTTGCTGAAACAAATGAGGTCTACTTTTGAGTGCCAGCTTAGCTGCTCCGTAGAAACTGTGTGTCAGAGCTTTAAACATGCTTCGTACTTTGTATACGTGATTGTGACTCAGTGTTCGCATCGTCTCTCGCATAAATAAACTTATTCTAAACACGCGACTTTTAATTGCTGCGGGGACTCTTTGTCTATGGCGTAACCGGTGCGAGGCAGTTGCCGCAAGACATCGTCGCTGCGCTCTGTTTCCACTTCTGGAGCGGCTCCGCTCTTAGCTACTGTCGTTTCTGTCAGACGAGTTGTTCTTCCTTGGGGAAGAAGAGTTCCCTCGACAGGGGATCAGGGGCAACGAAGGGGCAGACAGCCTAGCTCGAGGGATGACCAGCCGAGCAGAAACGTCAACCGCCCCAGAGGGGCCACAGATCAACTGCGGGAACAGCTATTCAGAGCTATTAAACCTCTATAAGGGGCTAAGATATCAATATCCCCCACCAGATAAAGCATTAACAAAGGAGGAGGCCGCAGGATGGCGGAGACTGCAAACGGGCTCCTTCCCAAACTTAAACATACTAAGTAGGATGTTCCCCACGCAGTATACAGTGCAACCTGTCCGTGGTGTGGAGCTAAACCAACATTATACCACATTACATGGGAGTGTACAAGAAACCAGGCATTCCACAAACACAAAACACCAAGTGCGGAGCAATGGGAGAGCTGGCTCACCAGCCGCGAGCTAGAGGCTCAAAGAGCTCTAATAGCGCACGCGTGCGAGGCGGCCCGGCTCAGTGGAGCCCTGGACTAGGGGCCCATCCATGGCTGAAGAGGACCCAAGCTTCCAGAATGAAGACTTCGGCCTCGACACGCTAAATCCTTAAAAGAGTCACAAAAGTTTTCCATTCCATTCCATTCCATTCCCTCGACAGTGGTCATACCGTTTCCTGTCGATGGCTGATTAAAGAGTATGCCTTAATTTTCGAGCAGCCTGGTAGCTGTTGAAGCCTGGCCATCAAAAGTATTCATTGAATGCACATATAATGTAGGTGTCCGTGATTGCTGTATGTGCGTGCGCTTGTTTACATGGTCATTTTTGTATATAAACATCTCGTAGCATCGCTACAAAATTACGTAAAGTGCCTATGTCACATCACCATTGTACATAACCATTGTGTACACTGTGTATATGGAACATCGTTTTATATAATGTGACAATTAGTTGATGCGTAAGTGCGTGTTTGCGTGGGTCTATCGGGTCATGTGTTAGTGAGTGAGGACTCACTCACTAACACATAACAAAAAATGCGTCCCTGTCTTTAATTAAATGAAATGTGCGGGCTCAGTCTGTCACTTGGTAACCCCGAGTCATAAACAGCGTGATTAACGCATTGCGAAACAGCAATGCGTAACATAATTAATAAAGACTTTGATGAACCCGCTGGATTAACACGATGAACCGCTCATTGCACGCCTCCATGATGGTGATTATGTGCACCCCGATGTACGGCACTTGAAATAAACACTGCGATACAAAAGCACAAAAAAAAAAACACACACACACAAAGACGTAACCAGTAACTGAGAAAGAGTTTGATGAACCATCGCAATCAACCCAGCGATAAACGCCGGGGCCACACATTTCAGCTTCGCTGGTTTTCCATCTGTACGGGGTGCAAGGGCGAGATTTCTTTTCGGGTATGAACCATTGCAACGAGCCACTTAAGGCTCTCGCCTTAAAAATTATTCTTTCATATTCAAATGAATCTGTCTAGGGTCGCTGCATTGCATATGCAGAAGCTCTGAGGAGTCGTCCTGATGCAGATAAAGTGTTCCGAAAGAGCGGATATACCCGTTTTCGTCTGTGTCTGATACTTAAAAGCGTTTCCCTTCAAATAAACGGCGCCTACATATTTCATTCAATGCCGTGGTCGTGAAGTGAGCAGAACAGAATCGCGTGTCGCGTTGCCGCCGCGTTTTCAGAGACATAAGAAAAAATTTTTAAAAGCCCGTAATAACCCTTGAAAGCGTGCAATTAAGTCAGAATTCTCCCTTCTGGGATCATTCCGGAGTGAGACGAAAAGAAATAAAGAAAATTCCCATGCATGGGCCCGTTTTATTAACGCGTCCAAGGAACACCCTCCCCTTTCCAGCGGCCGTGCGACGCTGGTACAAAACATGCAAGCACACAGAACGTAATACTAGCAAAAATCGCGATTTCTCTCGTGCCACGAGAATCCGAAGCGCTACGGGCTTGGAATGAAACGAAAAAAAATATGAAAATAAAAAGAGAACGAAAGCGGGAAGGGGAGGTGAGATCACCGACTACGGAGCGCCGATAATTAAACGTCCGTAATTAAAACAGCCGGCAGGCCGTGCATAGTATATCGGCCGGTGGGGCTCAAAGAGGAAGGTGCTGGATCGCCCCGCGAGAGGCCCGTGCTATTACCTAAATGCCACCCTCGTTTCCTTCCCTCTCTGGCGTCCCGCGGTGTCGCGTTTTCGCCAACCCGTTCACACAAGGTTCACAGGTCCGCGCGTAACGGCATGCAGTCAGAGCGCGCACGAACTATAGCGCGCCGCCATCGTCGAGGTTGAAATACCCCATCCGGAACGGGTGCAAAGGCTTTTTTTTTTTCTTTCGAACTCTGTCCCTGTAATGGGAGCTATGAAGAGGTGATATATAAAACCTTAAAGGCTCATGTTTTTCTAGTTCTTTAATTTTCACTCTCGAATTCCCGAACTTTATCAATCCTTTCTCTCGCTATGCTTTCTCACGTCTTCTCTCTCTCTCTCTCTCTCTCTCTCTCTCTCGTTTCTGAGTGTGCTGTTACGGCTTGCTTATCGGACTTTTTTTTTTTAGTTCCGTTCAGCCTCCCGCAGAAGTTCACGCGTTTAGCAGGCGAGAGGGCGGTGTTTCAGGAGCGCGATATAGGAACTTCATTTTCCCTCATAATGAAGCTTCCCTTTCTCCTACTCTCTCTCTCTCTCTATCTATCGATCTCGTTTACACAAACGTGCGTTTAACGTTTAACGAGCGCTTAACGAACGTATGATTGAAACGCAATGACAGCGTTTCAATACAGCTTTTTGTTCTGTTTTGTTTTAATTTTTTTCCTCCTTCGCCTTCGCACGTGGTATAGGCAAACCCGGCTTCATTAATATGCGTACAGTAAGTGTCAGAGCGTGCGTTACAAAACGTTTTTCGTTCAACCGTAGTCCGTACGTAGCCGCGAGGCGGAAGTTCTAGGGTTTCATTACGCCCACCGTCTTGATTACATTCTCTTGAACTTCCAAATTTGTATGTGTGTTTGTACCACAGTCGCAACCACTCAACTGCACGCTCGAAAGGACACTATCATCATACATTCAAGCGCGAACAATTCCAAAACTAGAAAGATGCGTTGTTTCGTTGCCAGTATCACATGCATATGTTGCAGCGGCTTAATTCAAGCGCTGAAATGTACACTGAGAACTACTCCGGGCTTAGAGATGGACTATACAGAAATTTGAAAAGATGTGAAACGGCCGTTAGACGTTTCTTCTGGTAGGCCACGTGGGCACTCCAGCTGAGTCCTGAATCAATGATCACTCCTAGGAATATCTGTGTCCTGGCGTAACAGGTTTCGTCCATTGATAGATACAGCGTAGGACGTATGCTGACTATGATTCGTCTGCAACTTTCGTCTGCCCATTTAATTAGCACTGCGGTCAACCACATCGCAGAAACCTGAGGATAAAGATCGTTAGGCGTCCTTCATACTCTTTAAACTAAAACTTTAAACACGAAGTCTGACAAGCATATATGCCTGAAATTGCGCTGCTGAAATGTTTGCTATTAACGGATAATGAAAAAAATTTGTAAGAACCAACCACGCTTACTTTTCAAGAATGTGTTAAGCATGCAGTGGTAAGTGGTTATTTGCGGGACTATATTGCACTCTGTTGCGGGGGGCGCTCCCGCTTACCATCGTGCCTTACCCTTACGCGGTAGCCTACCGGTACTTCGAGCGCCACTTCATCAAGCAACGCATTCGGAACGCCGTGCAGCGCCTGCCACCGCCTCTCATCGCAGACGCTGCGGCCACAGGCGCAGCGTGTCTCAGCGACAGCGTTCCAGAACACTATGGCTGTCACGAGGGAAGAATGCGAGAACGCTCCCCTTGCCGCCGTGCCACCACGCGGTACTGAACGGTACTACCCTGCCAGCGGTGCCACCATCCCGTCCCGCGGCTCGGTTTTCACGCGCAAGCATAAGTGGCCAGCTCGTGAGATCGGCGGTGCCTGTCCGAAGCCGCGAAGCAAGCGAACGATTCCCCTGGAGGTGAAGACAATCGCGCGCTGGGTAAAGTACGAAGGAGGACGCTGAGTGCGCGGCAAAGTAACCCCACCTAGAGGAATGTGTAGGTAACGTTGAGAGAAGTGGGGATGGAGAAACAAGGCGAAGCATCGCGGAGAAGGGAGGTAGGCGGAGGCGCGCTGGGTTGACCCCCTCTGGCGGATGCTACATGTTTTCTTTGCGATTCATATGTACAGGGTTCGTCTCGCGATAACATCGTCATCGTGCGCCGTACGCTGCGTGTCCAAGTGAAAGCGCGCGACGGTGAGCCAACGATGGCGGCTCAAACTCGCACTCGCAAAGGAAGGAAGCGCGCCGTATTCCGTCGAGCGCATTGGACCGGGGAAATGGCACTGTACTTCGGCCGCGCGCGGTCGCAGAGGTTTTATTTTGAAAGCGATCCTCTTTGCGGGCCGTCTATGCGGGCCGACGGCTCGTAGCTTTGCGTGCGCCGTGTTCTCACTGCTCAGTTTGCGTTGAAGAGATCGACAGCACGAAGGTCACTTCGCTCGCTGCTGCTGCCGCGATTCCTCACGCCAGCATCTTGAGAGCGAGTGCCCGCGGTCATCGAGTGTAAAGTGTTCATGTTCGCCTGTGCGTGCTGACACCATGCTAGTAATTTAGACAGTAAGCGAATGCTTAAAACGGGGCGTTCTACTCCGGCGGCTGCTGCGTATGACGCGGCCGCGCGAGCCCTGTCTCGAATACGATCTGCGATGCGGACAGTGTAGGTGTCCAGGCGCACCGAGGGTCGATATCGTCGAGTGCGCTGTAGCACCAATACGCTTGCACGTCACCCGCGTTCATGAAGTTAAACGCCACTGCGATTTGTTAAGCCTCGCACGCACCTGAGGATGTGTTACACCTGACGTCCACACGTTCATGTCATCGGCGAACATTGAAATCCGGACAGCACATGCTATGCGTTCCACGAGAACGACAATACCAAGGTTGAAGAGCGCGGGGCGCAAGACGCAACCTTGGGGAGCACGACGGTGTTTGTAGTGTTGAGAGGTCGGACCGTCATAGGTCTGCACACACACAAAAAAAGACCTCGTGTGTAGATAGTCGCGCGTCCACCGTTACACTCGGGCACCAAACCCAACCGATTCAAGAGCGTCAAGTACAACGCCACAAGCTCCCTTTTTTTTTATTGCATTAGTTTCCCTTTACGTCCAGAAACATAGAGCGACAGATAACCGTTTATGCTGATCGAACGTAAGTGACCAGCAGGCCAACAATATTTTCAGTTAGTGTCTTCTCAAGTTTCCTTTGTCTCGTTGGCTCTCCTTGCACCCGGTATTTCATAACCTGCGTAGTCGCCATGGGTATTTGTGTTCCTTGCCTTATGTATATATACACGAGTTAAGATAACCGTGCCAGTAATTGGCATCCATGAAGTATTTCCGTTACAAGAGTGTTTCAGTTAAACAAACGTCTCCATCGCGAACACCGCGAAAAAATTTGAAATATATGCTGTGAGCACAGACTCGCAAAGGTAAAAAGACTATGACGGGTACCACGCGCCACACAAAAAAAAAAAACAAATATGAAGAACCCGTTAGCATAATTTCGGATGTGGTTATTAAATGCGTAAGCATTTCTTTGCCTACCCAACGAGAAATTTGTCCGTCACGAAATTTATAATGGCACCGCGCTGCGTGGAGATAAGCAAGTGGCACAATGCTTACGCATGCTTAGGCAACTACCAGAACAGTTTCTGAGCGAATTTTAGAGCGCAGCTCTTTGGCGCCCGTTCCTGCGTTTCGCGGCGCCGTCGTCCCTCGCCGTAACCAAGGTCATCATCCGCGCGCTGCTCTAGCTGTGCGCGCACCTGCTGCTATCGCTCGCGCGCGGCGCGAGTCTTGCTCTCCCCTTATCCTCTAAAGCCGGATCACGTGCAGTGGCGTAGCAACAGGGGGGGGGGGGGGGGGGAGCCGTGGGCCCCGGGTGCAAAACGCCAGTGGGGGGGGGGGTTCATATACGTCTGAAGACACCCCTCTTTCCGCCGGCTACACCAGGGGGGGGGGGGGTAGACAGAAGACCTATGGGCCCCGGGTGCCAGACGACCTAGCTACGCAACTGATCACGTGTTCGGTGACTCTCGCCGCTACCGTCTAAAGCCCCTTAAACTTCGTAAAGTAGTGCCACGCTTTGAAGAATGCCGCCTCCTCGTCGCGCGCTCTGGCCGAGGCCGCCGCCGCGTCGCTATTGGCCTAATAGCATCACGTGGGCCCTCGCGCCTTGCTTCAGCGCTATTTTTGCTCGAGAAGCGTCTACGGAGTGGCGAGGAGCGCATGGTGGCGCCGTTGCTACGCTCGAGCAGTGTAGGTGGCGCCAGGGTGGAGGAGGGAGTGTGAAAGAGTAGAAACGAGGAGTGAAGGCGGAGGAGGAGAGTGTCGCTACTTTACGAAGTTTAAGGGGCTTTACTACCGTCCACTCCGCTCTCTCCGTCCCTTCTCCCGATGTCGCTGCACTGCCGCGGTGCCGGCGGCGGGCGCTCCTTGCCGACTCGAGCGTGATCGACGGCTCTCCGCTGCTCCGTCTCCGCGTCGCGTGGCTGTACGGCTATCAGCCGTGCCTATCGCTTCCCCGTTTGTGGGGCGCGTTCCTCAGTGGCATTTGTCGCCTCTGGCAGTGCTTGCGCCTGACTGTCCTTCTCCCGCCTCCACTCTTGCCCTATACCTCCCCTCACCTGGCGCAGTGCCGTTGCGGTGACTCGACAGACAGTTATAGCGTTTCGTACCCTTACTTCTACTTCCCACCCCAACCTTGTGCAGCCACGTTGAGGCCTGTCTGTGAGTGAATGAGTGCGCGACCTCTACTCAATACCCCTGTTCTCCAGCCGTTTCCTCATTCCACCTCCGAAGAAACATTAAATAAGGCCGACGGCGACGCGAAACGCGGGAACGGGCGCCAAAGAGCTGCGCTCTAAAGAACCACGAAGCTCGCCTTCGGGCATAGCGTTCGCCGCCAGCGTTTCCCGATGAACATTACGGTTACACAAGCCGCATTTGCCGGAAAGCGTGAGAAGCAACCAGGGATATTTGAATGCTATCGCGTTCCACTCCTAAAGGCGAAGCTTAAGTGTCCTAATGTTTAATGGAGCATAAATATGGGTATGCATAAATCTGATCATATGGGTATTCTATCTGATCAACATTTTTTTTTTCACTTGGTTTGAATCCCTTATAAGGCTGCCAGTCACTTACAGTTCCACCATTAACACGATTAAGTGTCTGAACTTCGAAAATTACGCATTATTGTGCAGATGCAAGGCATCAAAACACTTACAGACAGATTTTGCCGGGGCACCCGCCAAAGTATGCACAAAAGTTGCGCAAGAAACCATTGACCACTGGCCTCAATGTAAGTGAATTCCGGTAAACCCCATTACCTAACCCACCCCATTTATCTCACTCTCTCTAGCTGAATTAGCTGAACGCCTCCAGAAAGATATATGCTCGCTTTAGGGAATGCATGATGCGCTGGAAAACGCATATTTGTTGCCGTGAGGACGTTTAAGTAGCGTTTATTGTTCCATCGTTTTAAGTTCGCAGAGAACAGAGCCGTTAACCAGCATATCTGTAGCGCTGTACTATAGACTAAGTGTTATACCAGAACTTCCAGCCTTGCCAAAGACCTCGCGCGACAGCGCCCGCGTCTCGCAGACAGACAGACAGAACGGCAGACAGACAGACAGACAGACAGAACGGCAGACAGACAGACAGACAGACAGAACGGCAGACAGACAGACAGACAGACAGACAGACAGACAGACAGACAGACAGACAGACAGACAGACAGACAGACAGACAGACAGACAGACAGACAGACAGACAGACAGACAGACAGACAGACAGACAGACAGACAGACAGATAGATAGATAGATAGATAGATAGATAGATAGATAGATAGATAGATAGATAGATAGATAGATAGATAGATAGATAGATAGATAGATAGATAGATAGATAGATAGATAGATAGATAGATAGATAGATAGATAGATAGACAGACAGACAGACAGACAGACAGACAGACAGACAGACAGACAGACAGACAGACAGACAGATAGATAGATAGATAGATAGATAGATAGATAGATAGATAGACAGACAGACAGACAGACAGACAGACAGACAGACAGAGACAGACAGACAGACAGACAGACAGACAGATAGATAGATAGATAGATAGATAGATAGATAGATAGATAGATAGATAGATAGATAGATAGATAGCAATTCGTTTCAGAGCCGCAATGACCTCCATGCTGAGTTCAGCAAGTGAATTCATGATGACTTTCTCCATAGATCATAAGCGGAGTTCCTACACAATCCGGGGCCGCATTTGTCAATAACTTCTTATATATATATGTGTATAACTATGGCTTAAGGTAGCCCACCTGAAAAAGGTTGCAGCAATAATCATAATACAAAGATTACTTGAGCCTAGAATTATCATATGCTGCCGTCGTTCGCTCGAAAGGTATTGTTATTCCAGTTAGAATGTTTCCACACTGTGGGGGGGAAAAAAGAATCAGTATGGGGCACCGTTAACCGGAACACCAATGTATTTCGCGGCACATTTAAAGTCCGTGGCACTCGGAACTGGTGCTAAGCGCAAAGTTTTTAGCAGAAGCTTACGCTTTGAGTGCTGCCGTACTTCAATTCTGCAATTACGTACCCCCCGAAAAACGTTAATTAAGAAGTTAATTACTGAAACTTCCGATAATCTCATATGGCGATCATCGCGCAAGTTCTAACGTCTACTCCCGCTACCGCCATGAAGCTTAGTCTGCTAAAACTATTCTTCTATCTCAAATCCTGTTTCTTATCAATTTGAGACAACCGTCACTGAAAAGCGCAGCCATAGAGAACTGTCGCCGTTGGCGAGAACGTTCTCCACGCGGCGCGCTATAGTGGGTTTCAGCCGGTTTAAGCCGGTGACCAAGTTGTTAGCACAGAGGTGCTATACTGTACCTATAAGTGCGTCCTCCCTAATCGTTTCTCTTCGGTATATTTTTTTTTAACTGTTGTAATCTGTAGGGCATTCATCACTAGATTACGAAAACTCCTACAGCGAGATACAGCTGAGCAAAGGGTCGTTCACACGAACGTGATTTGCAGCAGGTCTAATTGATTAACGGCGCACAGGGGGGGATTGGGGCGACGCTAAAGGTGAAGCCGCAGGCACGCAATAACCCTGTCAGAGGGCAAATTAAGAAGTTCGTTACACCAATAAAGAAACTACACAAGAAAAAGAAACGAAGGTGTGAAATTCCGCTTACTCACCACTTTCCTTAATTAAAGATGTGAACTAATTAGACTTGCGCGCGTTCTCGCGGAGACAGCTCAACTGTTAATTGCTGGTCGCAGCATTTCGACCTTCTTCGAGCTTAATCGCTTTTCTTCAATTCCGGTAAAGCTCCCTCAACACTGCCCGGTTATTCATCAAACCTGCGCGAAATTCGAGCGCCGTGTTCACAACCCAAAGCGGTAAAGCGTGGTGATGAAAAATGACCGCAACCGGAGTTCCACTTACAGAGGTCGAAAATGAACGAGGAGGTCACATGAAAAACACGAAGGAAATGTCGAAAGAAAGATACAAGGAGCAAAAGAAAGAAAGAAAGAAGTCATGAAGAAAAAAGAGAAAGGACACCGCGCTGTTAAGCGAAACAATCGCTCAAGCACATCGACAACGGTGCATCGCGTGTAAACAACGTTCCTTATATTTCGACGTCAAGTGCAACGTGAATCGGCGCCATCGAAAATCAATGTGTCTGCGCAATAGAAAAGTAATAAATAAATAAATAACACTATGGCAGCTATATTAAGGAGAGAAAAGAAACAGAAAACAGGTCAACTGTTGACGACACAGTGAAGCCGACGGGACAAATTTGCCAGCCAAAAAGAACACCTACACGACGCTTGAAGTAATTGCCAGAGCCAAGACGGACGCGGGAACCGCTTAAAAATTGCAGGCAAAAGACAGACTTCGTTTACGCGAAGTCGACGCAATCGGGTAGGTTCGGAAAGTCGAGCGGACCCAGTCCAACTCGATCGAGTTTACATGCGTATCGCCAAGTGGTATTATACGTGAGTCAACCAACCTTTTCGCATGCTTGTTGACCGAACTCGTCTTTATAAAACCACTCGTCCCGACCGCGGCTAGCGTCCACACGAACCCGAAAGCACGATTGCGAAATTACAAGCCGATTTAGACGGGACTTTGCCGGGTCCAGAGGGGCGTTTACACGAACGCGACAGGTGGCGCATCGTCGCGCTTCTAGCGTATCGCGTCCACGTAAACGGCGCTACATAATGCGCCGTGAAGGCGAATCGCGCTGATGCGCCCAGGAAGACGTATAGTTCGAGACGGGGTAAATAGTCTCAAGCGGTGCGGGTAAAACGCTGACGTGTCGCATCGAAGGGGAGAGGAAAAGCGAGAAGGTTCGCGCCTTGTGTTCTCGTCCACTCACTGGCGGAATCACTAATCGCCGGAAACCGTGAGTGAGTTGTTCCACGCATGAACATCGGCCGGTGCAAGCGTTAGCGTCGTGCTGTGAGAAATTCGATACGCTCCTGTCGCATTAATCTAAACGTGGCTCGTGTAAACGTGTCTCGAGAGACACTGGCTGAAAGACTGCGGCGCCTCGCCCTCGGCAACGAGACGCAAGAGACAAAGTGCACTTGCGTCTGCCTCTGGTCTATAAGGCTAGACCATGGGATAGTACTCAACGATAGCAACCGTACCGAGATAGCCAATAACAGAATAAAGCTAACAAAAAATATAGATTGGGCAAATACGGTGTTCAAGGAAGGCCTCACTCAGCATTACGTATATGATCAATCGGAAGATTAAAGAATGCCAGAGATGTCGACGCTCAGCGCTAATTTACCAATCGCACAACACAACATGTCAGCTGTGACAACGACCAGCGACAACGCGCAGCCACGGAAAGAAGCTCACCGAGTGCTCGAGACCGAATGTATACATAGGGAACGATTCCATACAGCACTGGCAACGAAAGAGGCATTGTCAAGGCTATAGAGTCGATCTAAGCTATCCGTTGCCAGCGAAGCAAGGCGAGGTGACTGATATCTCGCGAGGGAACGCTACGGGTCGAGGTTACACAACCAAAAGACAACGCCAACGGATCCACACTTCGGCCACCGCGCATAGCAAGCACCCACGGCAACGCTGGCAATTATAGACACAAAGGCGGCGGGAAAACAGTCACTCAGCTTGACGTGCATTTCGCAGCTTCTTATCCGCCCGGGTGCAGTTATGCCGTGCTCCTGGTTCTTTTCTGCCCAGCCAAGGTCGGCGGAACCTGAACAACGCGATCTGCTGTTCCTATAGTCTGATGGCACGCATACGCTTGCCGCGGGAAAAAAAATAATAATAACGAAAGATGACCCGCGCTATCGGGCAGCGCTCCGTCGAGAGATGTCGCTCTCGTAAACAGGCCGTTCTCCGTCACCCTAATGGATCGCGCTCCCCGAACGCACGTAGTGCACATACACCGCCGGTGCGGCAGAGCTGCGACTTTGGGGGGAGGGCCACGGTCGACGCAAGTTCTGGAAAGCGTCAGCTGGCTCGAACCGTGTACCAGCACCACCACCTATGCCCGTCGCATGCACAACAGGCATGGCTTGACGGGTCGCGCGAGTGGCAATATGGGGCTCTCTCTCCGGCCTTATCCGGCCGCCCCACGACGACGGGGACGACGGCGAATGCACGGAAGGGAAACGTGGCGATAATGCGCACGAAAAGCAATTAAGGATTACAGCACTCCGCTTGCCTCGTCACGGTGACTCGAGACGCATTTCTGGGTTCCTTGCCCGAGACCCACGGACGGCCACCGTATATGGACGCTTGACCTCAGCATCCGCTCAGTCAGCCGCACCGGGCGTCGAGTATATATGCGCTGCTTCATCTCGTAATGCGTTCAAACTGAAAACGACCAGAAGGCATTAGAACGCACCCCTAGTCATTGTCATCGCTTTCGATGCCTATATATTTTAAGTATTTCCAGCGACTGTAATTTTCAGCCTTTCCTTTTTAACATCCGCGTCTCGCATTAAGGAGTATCGCAACCGTAGGTCATTTCTTTTTCTTCGATTGACAACTCGCGCCACCACTTGCACAGAGCTCTTGGTCATTCCTGGCCAATAAACACATTGTCATCATTATTATTATCATCAAAACCTCAGTAATTATCATCATCAGTAATAATCAAGTAAGGTTGTCAATGATATTTCTCGTTTACGCAATGGGCTCTTGGGGTAACAAGTCTGGCAGTAGCTAATCAATAATATGAATATAATACGGAGCTCTGAAAACGAAACTGTGGTAGAACGTCGAACGAGTACTGCTAAGAAGTATCAGGTACAGCAATAAACAACCAAAAAAATAAACAACACAATAGTTATCAAACATAATAATACATACTATACTCATTAAACATTACTAAGCGCTTGGTAACGTGTTCATAAAATAATCCTTAGCTAAAGGTCTCTGAAAGACTCAAACGCATTTTTTTTCTTTTGTTTGGTGGTTTCTGTCCGGCGTTTAGATTTTCTTATTTTATCTAATGTCTTCCTATATTATTTACATTGTACACATTGCACTTACGCTCGACCGCTTCCATTCGAAGACGCGTAATTTACTTACACGAATCACCCAAACAGATTTTCACCTAATTAACGATAATTCACTAATTAGCTTCTCACTTCATTACTCTACGGCACACATTGCAATTTATGAGTGGTAGCCGATAGGTTTTCAAGAAGTATCCACTTGGAATGAATTTTCAGAATGACAGCAGCTTCGAGATATTCGTTGCCAAGGTGTGGGACGAAATACACGGGCCTTCCAGTTGCCTTTGCGCTTCAATGCTTAAAACAGTGTTTTGTTAGAAAAAAGAAAAAAGGTTTGTGGAACAACATTGAACTTTTACCGCGAGACTGATGGCGCACATATCGCGAATATGGTGCCAGCCTCAAAATTCGTTCTGAGTGGATATGCCTTGAAAACTCACCGACAGCAATTCGTACATTTCAACACGTGCAATAAATTAATTCATTAAGATGCTAATTATCAAATTTAAGTTAGTTATCTGATATTATGTTTCGGTTTCTCGTGCGAGTAATGTCCGAAGCTTTGAGTAATACAGCTCAAGGACTAAGAATGGGTAATTTGCTACAGGCGATTATTATAAAACTCTACATGGTTACAAAAAATGGTTACATGGTTACTCGAGAGAAACATCTCGAGTTCCCGGCGCCTAGTCAAATGCAGTATTCGCCATTATCGCGGCCGACAAAACTGTTCCGGCTGCTTCGTGGGAGGCGCTACGTGAGCGGTGCACTACGTATTTCGTTGCCGTTGGGCATTGTGGTCCGAGTAGGCTTAGACGTCACGACCAATTGGCCAATTAAGGACGCGCGTGCCCTTCTCAGTCGGACGAGGGAGCACAGCAGTCTCGACTGTGGTTGTTGGCACCGGCGCCCTACGTTCAAACCTGCTGTCCGGAAAGTACTACGTTCAGCCTAACGCGAATCCGTGGTTATAGGCTCTAAAAAGCCCACGCAAATTTGAAGCGGGTCGAACTGCATATAGTGGTAAACACCGGGGTCAGTATAGTGCCCATGATTTCCAGCAGGTCCTCAATATACCGTTGTACCTAACATAACCTGTGCGGTATAGAGGAAAGTGTGCTATATGTCGAGTTTTAAACGGGGATACTCAGGCATTCCACAACGAAAGCCCATTTCTGGAATGCGGGTGCACTCTGGAGTAATCTATAGACCAGAACACGCTAGCCTCGCACCCAGGCTAATCGAACGCATACTCTCGCACCCGGATTACCCGGTCGACCAGCGCCATTTTGTTCTGGGCTGCCAAAGCGTGTTCGCCGGCGACCAACAGACATGGCTAGCGCTAGCTCTAGGACTCCAAAGTGCGGAAATGTGCCCGTTCACGCGAACCCAAAGTACAAGAAGTCATCTGGGCATCGTTGCGTCGTGTTTGGATGCCAAAATAACCAGCGGAAAAGGAGCAGGTTGCTTAGCGCTGTTTGCGAAGAGCACAATACACGTAGGGAATCGTGCCGGTGCGGTGTTTTCAGCCTGCACCGATTTCCATCCGCAACGAAGAATGACAAGCTGCGCCACCGGTGGATAGCTGCAGTGAATAGGAAGAACTACCAACCCAGTGAAAATGCACGAGTGAGTATTCGATCTGTGTATATTTTGGTGCCACGTTCAACTTTGCGCCCTACGAACGTAATATGTGTAACACGCAGGTTTGCTCCGAGCACTTTCTGGACAAGCCCACAGGGCAGAATCCCGCGCCGGTGCTTCGCCTTGGCTATAACAAGAAGGCTAGCCTTTTCGTGTTTTCATTCAGGCAGAGCTCCCGACGGTTAAGCGGTACAGTTGAGTTTGCGGTTAGCGATACTTGCAGCTGCTGCACGGCATGACCATTAAGCGTGAACGACAAGTTGTAAGCGACAGTATATTGCCCTGCTGGTGAGCGTTATTGCTAATGAAAGTAAAACGAAGTCTGCTCGTCACGTAGCATGCGTCGACAAAAACGTAAACAACGACTGCTCGTCGCCGAAGGCGTTCTTGCAGCGCGCCTGTCTTTACGAGGTGGTGTTGCAGGTGTCATTCGTAACGAATTCATTTGAGCATCCTGAGCTCTAAACTGCGTGCGGGCTGTTATGCAGGGCAAAGCGCAAAATTTTTCCGTTCATAAGGCGAGGAAAATAAGGTGCTTAATTATTGTTGTATTTTGTAACAAAATTTTGCTCGTTCTCACCAGTTTCTTTTACTGTTTTCTAAGGGAGCGCTAACAATCCGATATGGCCTCGCACAAGCGAAACAGGTCTGATACCAGGTAGCTGCAGTTGGTGGGGCTAATTTTTTGGAATGCAGGTGCGGTTGTTGTCTTGTACCAAAGGCTTCCCTGATGATGCAGCTTTAAGTAGGGATGGTAATTTTATGTGCCCTGTCATGGTTTGTGCAACTGTACAAAACCTGCATCCGTCATGCTCGCCCTGTTATATGGGCTTTGACTGCACGTGTAGTTGAACATTATAACTACTGTAGTTCCTCATTTTCCAATGAGTGCAGGTTTAGCATCACATGCTGCTTGTTAGAGTACTGTAGGCTTGTGTTCTTAATGTTGTACTCTTAAGGGGTTGCACGATACAATTGGCCTGGTGCATTTTCTATTTCATTTTGAGAGGACTTTATGTCTTCGCAACAGTGATGGCATGGGAAAGAACTACAGCCCTTCTTACTATAACATACATATTGTTTTCAATGTGCAGGTGGTGAAGGGCAGGCGTCTGCTAATCAGGCAGTCAAACGACCTCGCCAGTTGGTTGCCAAACGCGGCCAACCCAGTAGTGACCATGACAAACAAGACCAAACTGAAAGTGCAGAGGACAATGTTCTGCGTGCTTTAATAAAATGTGGCACCAACACAGTGCTGTAAAATCCTTCACAGGTTACGTGCTTACGTGGTTACCCGATGTATTCGCTTCTGCAGTCTGCACATCACTCAGTGTGGCCATTGCGGACTTGCATGAGGTCTTGAAGTTTGATTGAATCGAGACAGCGAAAATGACAGGCTAGAAAAAACCCGAAACACGCCTTCCGCCCAGCTAAAAAGCCCAAGTTTCGCTTTCGCGCCGGGTCGCATCTCCCGGCGTGGCAGCCCAGGCCTGCTACTTCGCGGCGCTTGGGATAGATGGCGCGACCGGCGCTCATCAATATGGCGGCGCGCTTTGAATTCACGGTGTTCTGGTGTATACTCCGCGTTTTCGCGATACCCAGAAGAACCGCTGCGGGACGTTTTATTTATTTGTATTATTTGCTTGTATTGGCCCACAAGTGGCGTTGTCGTGGCCACACAAAAGCCCAGTTGCTCCTAGAGCAGAGCACCTGCGAGAAAGGGCGGTTTGATGAGTTCACAGCTGTGCCGGCGCCGGAGCGTGAGTCACTAGCAATGATTCCAGCTGCATAGGCGCGCGCTCACGCCACTCGCGCAACCAATCAGAGCCGTTTGGCTTCCGCCGGAGAGGGAAAGGGCAGGTAGGGTATCGCGCGCGCTGCGCCGGCTTCGTTTCTGTTAGTTCAGTCTCGGAAAACGGATGAGACGGCCACGCGTTGTGCGTTCCCCCGAGGAATAGGCAGCGTTCGACGAGCGGCGGTGAGAACTCGCCCGTGAAAGGGCTCGCCGTCGGTGCGCTCATCCAGCCGTTAGAGCCGTCCGAGCCCGGGCAATCCGACAGCAACCAGAACATACCGAGCTGTGAGAACGGGAGGCCGAAGCAATGCGGCACCGTTACCGGTGGTTTACTTAAGTGTGATCAGATGCACACAAGACAAGCTTCGCTTACCTCCATTTTCCGGTAGGGGAAGGAGTGATCCTTTCTTTTTTACTTTGGAAGCCTCATCTTGCGCAAAATACAGAGGAAATGCTTACAAGTAGACAAACAGATTTGTCTCTTGCAGGAAATGCAATAGCTGACGGTAGTAGGATCCGCCGATCCAGTGTTCATTGTCGGGAGGGCGTCCTAGGCGAAGGGTTGTCTGACGAAGGTGGTGAAGAAGGCTTAATAAAGTCTGGGACAAAACCACAGCAAGTGCCACACGTTTACGTTTCATGCAACGGTGTTGCAGAATAGGCAGTAAGAAACTTAAAGTCCGCGGTGTATACTTGGTGCCAGAAGGTGGTCGCAGCCTGCGCAAAGGCCACCTGACATTGAGCGTTTTTGCCGGCGTTTTCTGGCGTTTCGTCAACCGGCGTCAGTCGGCGCCGACACTGAGGGAGGCGACAAGCCGTAGCGCCGAGGTCTGGACAAGCCAGATCTCAACGCCGACTCCAAAAGCGGCTCGAACTCCTACAATCGTCTTGATCAGCAAGGAGGAGGATGAAGCAGGAATAGACGGAAGGACACGGAGGTTAGCTAGATTAACAGTTCGCTATAGGTTCGCTAATCTTTCCGTATTTTTTTCAATAACATTCAAGTAAAATAAATAAATCTGGCCACTTTACGATGATGGCGGGTGCTCTACTCACGTAATGGTCACAATAACTATACTGAAAAAAATATTGCGAGAAGTGTCACTGTCTCTACTGTGTGTTAGGCGTGTCGATATATGAACATTGATAATATTTTAGCGCCAGCTGACAAGCACGTCATTTTGTCTTTGTCTGCTAGCACTAAAATGTTATCCAAGTCTCTCTGTCCCGCAGTTCCTCTCTCTTGTGGTTTGCGTGCGTGACACTGAGAACCAGGTGCCAATTTCTTCCAAAGGCAACGCGATCGGCAGCCGACCAACCAGCCGTCTATGGCCAGTGGCGGTGGCAGACGGCGGGAGACCCGAGCAGTATACAGCTAAAACAAGACGAGATTGCGATGGCGTGTTCGTATCGGCCGAATCGCGCTTTAGCCTAGCCGACGCCCCCCATCCCTCTTCCCCGAAATCGCCTCTGCACAACGAGTCTCAGCCGAGGGGAGACGATTGCACGGCGGTAGCTCGGGCCGGGCAGCAAGAATAGAGAGACAGCCCCGGGGGCGCCGCAGAGAAGCGCAACGCGCAGGGCAACACAAAAGGTGGGGGGAGGAAGAGGCTGGAAGATAAGGGGGTGGAGGAAGAGGAGGCAGATGACGAGGTGGAAACGGCTCTGCGGTGAACCGCGCAGCTCAACTGTTTCCGGCTGGTATAATGTAACTACCTCGCGCCCTCGCCCGCTGGGCGCTCGCCTACCCTGCACTGATTCATTTCGGCGGCTGTGTAGCAAAGAAGGGGGGCGGAATTGAAAGAGGCGACGCCGCATTGTACACCAAGCCCGAATCGCCGTTTCCATCGCTTTACACTGTGCGTTCCAACATCTTCCATTGCATTCGCACTGATCAGGCGAGGGGCATAAAACAGGGGTGAATGGGTGGGTTAGTTGAGGAGTAAAATACTTTTCCGCTTTCGCTTTCCGACACTGATACAAAGCCCCTACCCGGGGCTCTTCCTCCGCGCGGGTCTCTCCCTCTTTTCATTTTTCTTCTTTCATTTTAACGGTAGGCACACAGGCGTGGGATGTGTATATATGTAGTGCGACTGGACGCCAGAACTTATTGCAATTCCCTCACTTTTGCTGTTCCCGTTTTCTCGTCCTATTCTTGCTTTCGTTTGCGCATTTAGAATTCGACGGCCCCTTCCCACCACCTCGTTTCATCTTTGGGATCACGGCTGAGCGGAAGTGGGGTTTCGATGAAGCACCTTTCTTTATATATCCCCCTTTTCTGACGTCACTCGTTCACGTCCTCGCAGTGTTCTCGAGTTTATCTTATATATATATATATATATATATATATATATATATATATATATATATATATATATATATATATAGTCATATCATTAGAAGCCAACAAGCATTGACACCAAGGACAACACAGGGGAAATTACTTGTGCTTAATAAATGAAATAAATAAACGATAAATTATTGGAAATTACAGTGGATGAAAAACAACTTGCCGCAGGTGGGACCCGAACCCACAACCATCGCATATATATATATATATATATATATATATATATATATATATATATATATATATATATATATGTGTGTGTGTGTGTGTGTGTGTGTGTGTGTGTGTGTGTGTGTGTGTGTGTGTGTGTGTGTGTGCGTGTGTGTGTGTGTGCGTGTGTGTGTGCGTGTGTGTGCGTGTGTGTGTGTGTGTGTGCGCAACGAAAGGCAATTTCGCACCCCCTCCCTCTCCCCACCGATTCTTCTTCCTTTCCATCTTTCAGAAGATCGTTCGTCGATTCTCTCGTTCGGCGAGACTTACCGCGACGCTGCTCTCGGCTGTTCTCCACCAGAGGAGAGCCGCACCCGCGGTAGTTACACCGAGCTCGGTCATTTTCGAGCTTCACGCAACCGCGCACAAGACGAGAGAGACGCGGATAACTGCTCCGACGTCAAAGGCAAAAAAAAAAAAAAAGTAGGGGCGGGGAAGAAAGGCTGGCAGAGAGACAGAGCAAGACGGAGGCAAGAAACTCACGAATAAACGTGAGAAGTGGCGCATTCAGACAGGATAGAAAGATATAAGGGGGAAAAAAGGAATAATATAAAGGATACGAGAACCTCGAGGCAGTTAGGGGTGCGAGCGATTGATTTCGTGGCCGCTGCCTGTCAGGCCCTCTGATGAACGATGTCACGGAAACCCATGATGATGCAGCGTTCCCCTGCCCCTGCCCCCCCCCCCCCCCCCCCCCCGCTTTCTTTTTCTTGCTTTACACGGTTCCTCCCAGGCTTACGCTTCCTTTCGTGCCTGCCTGCATTGCTGCGATGACCAGGCATGCAGTGCGCTAGGACCCCTTCGTAATGACTCTGATTAGTACGCTATATATAAGCTGCATACATTTCTCCCACTTAT
This sequence comes from Dermacentor andersoni, assembly GCF_023375885.2. Taxonomy (NCBI): domain Eukaryota; kingdom Metazoa; phylum Arthropoda; class Arachnida; order Ixodida; family Ixodidae; genus Dermacentor; species Dermacentor andersoni. Next base: position 91,487,384 of record NC_092824.1, on the reverse strand, counting down.
AGGCACTGCAAGTATAATGGAGCGAGCGTGTCGTCTTCCGTAAAAAAAATATCCGCTGAACAGGTAACACTGGAAGCGTGAGAAACATTGATTGCTCAGTGCTTCGCACAAACAACGTGATTGCGCAAAGAAAAAAAAGCCAGAGAACAGCAAAAACGGGCACCACCGCTCGGAACAGGAGAATCATCGCGCTGGTGGCGGTCTCCCCTTTCCCACGGCGGTTAAACGCTAGCAGCTCAAGAGTAGTATTGGGCATTTACAAGTTTTTACTAAGCTCACTTTGGGCCACAGCATTCGTTACGGAGTTTTGGAAACAGCGTACTTCAAGCGGCATACGCAATTACTGAACAACCTGCAATAAACTGAAGTCTGTTAATAACGCCCTAAAACGTTTTTAGTGCTCAGAAGAATGAACTTCAATGCCCCCGGTTACCTAGCCGCTGTATTGCAGTGTATATCTAAATAGTTGCCTTCTTTATCATCACTGGCATCCTCTCTCTCTCTGTCATTTTACTACCCCCTCTTTCCCTCACGGCTGGGCGCCGTTCACGTCTCAGCAAGCTGCGTTAGACAGTTACCGTATGGCGAGCAGTAATGCCCCCCGCCCCTCTTCCTTTTTAATTAATTTATTTATTTCAATCAGCAAGCAATTACAACTGCACATCGCACAAGAAGCAGGTGACCGGGTACAGCAAGAACTGGCTACTGCTCGCTAAGAAAGCGAAAAAAAAAACAAGATGTTTACGAACTTCTGCAATGCAAGCGCACTCAGTGCATCCACTTCAAGCAAAGTTCAAGCCCAGCTGGCGTTGTCCGAAGGTGCCTCCTTCCTTTCTTTCCTTATTTTTGTTCCCCTCTCCGGGAACAGAAGCCAGCCCGCTTGGAAGCTGCCCCTGACGCGGGTCTTCGACAGCGCCGCGTAGCGCAAATCCCATTGTACGCTCTGTCATCGGAACTAACAAAACGTGGCCGATGACGACGACGAACGATTTGACAGGCAAGCCGGCGCCGACACGGCACGGCGCCTTCTGCACGCAGCGGCGGCGATTAGGAAAAAAGAAAGAGTTGCCGAACACTCGTTCGTTCGTCGACCGCGCGCAGAGGTCTCGCGTATATGCGAAATCGTGAGAAGGGGTTGCTTCCGCTTCGATCGAGGCGAGCCGTTCGTTGTCAGCGCGCGTGTGCGCACGCGTAACACACAACGCGCACCGCAGGAACGCTCGCACTGTAGGCACACAGTACGGGCCCCGTCGAAAGACCCCAAGATGTCGTCCCCGTGACCGAAATCGCCGTCGCCGCCGCGACCGCCCGGAGAGCGGCGCTTGTAGCGCCGAGAGCTCGTCTCGCGCATAAGAACGACGACGACGCCCTCTCGCGTCGCCGCAACCTCCATTTCCTTACGTTCCTGTGTTGCCCTAAGCCTTATGCGTCTGCATCACTCGCAGAGACTTCGCTCAAGACTGCCCCCCCCCCCCCCCGCTCATTCCTTCCTCCAACGACTACCTCCCCCCCCCCCCATCTCCTCCAACTCTTCGTCCCTTCGCAGGACAGCCTTTGACACCAATCAAACTCGAAGGCAGCGTGTCGGCCCCTCCGGGGTCCCAGTATACTTTTATCCTTGTCGGCATATCGCACAGCGATTTGCCTTTCGTTTTGTTCTCTTTTTTTTTAATTTAGGCTCTCTGCGTCCCAAGCAATCAAGGCGGCCGGCGTGTCATCGTTCCGCAATGTCCCTGCCGACTCTCTCTTCTTCTTCGTCTGTGTCGTATTCGCGATCCCAAAGCGCATTGCCGGCCAAGAGGAACCATTGGTTCCGCGTGTCGATCGACCCCGCCGGTAGGGCGCGCTCGCACTCCTACACCCTGACTCGGGGGGGTGGGGGGGGGAGAGAAAGAAATGAATGAATGACGACCGTGGCCAGCAGCAGCAGTAGCAGCGGCAGTAGCGGGCACATCACTCGCGTCGCGGTCGAGCTGTCATCGCTGTGACGCCTCCGGTAGCCCCTTCGCCCTCGCCTTGCATGCCTGCGTCTGCACAGTGAATCCGCCTGTTCTCTTTGGCTTTAATTATTCCTTCGCGTTGGCGCCGTCCAAGCTGACGGCGTATTGCACAGCAGGACGCCTTGTGTTCGCGAAACGCTGATCAGTGAAAAAGAAACGGTTTTGTTCCACATGTGCGCGTTGTCTGCTCGATACTCCGCTTTCACAAATACGCGGAACTAGGATTGAAGACGTGCGGCACTCCAGAAAGGAGCAGACGACGCCGCGAATACGCGTACGGGGACACGCGCATACGCAAGATGGCGCTCCCGATTGGCTGGGCTGGTACACACGTCAGCTGTAACCACAGAGTTTCTCACTATATTACCTAGTGGGAAATCTGGCGCTGCTGCGTTATGGTATGCATGGGAATGCTGGCATATTGTGACTTCGGATTAGCATCGTTCTCGGAGAGCCAGGCAAGCACCGTTCCGTCTGTCACAATGATTCATTTTCTATTAAAACAGCACGCAAAAAGCTGTTTTAGCTTTATTATTACACAAAAAAATGTTTTGTTTAACTATGAGAACTTGTTGTTGCATGTAGAATTATATGAAACGTAAAAAGTATCAGCGGGCCGCTAAAGTTGGAGGACAGAAGACAAGATTCGTGCTCGTTTCGGAACAGTTTGTCGTCTGTTCTTGCTTTTCTTCGCTTGGTTATGCATTGCAGGTGAGTAAACTTCACTGAAAGATGTAATATGCGTGAACAGAAAAAAATTTATGAAGATTTTGCTCTAAGAACGCGTTATTTGTGTAGCCATATCCACGTTTTAGACGAAGCCTCTTACAACATCTGCCAACACAAGCCTCGCAGATGATAGTGATCTAAAGAAAGGAAGGACGCTTGACACATATACCGTCATTCCTATGACGGCACGGCGTCCCTTAAGAAACTCCCATAGACGGTGGCGCCAGATTTCCCTCTAGGTGTTATAATGAGAAACTCCATGGCCAAACAGCGTTGCGAAACGGGGTACGCGCACTCCTTGGTCGCCACAAAGTGTTACCGTATACCCGCTCCGTTGGCGATGAGCAAACAAGACAGGCGTCCACCGCGCTATGGCGCGCTAGAACACGAAACAAAGCATCGACTGAGGCACGTCTGGAAGCAAACAACCAAGCGTATACCGAAACGGGTCAGAGGCAGACGCGAAGTGCCCGAACGCGAACGGGACTCGTGGCGCCTGCAGGGAACGGAGTCGCGATTCGAGTGTTTAGAAAGAAAAGAAAGGGGCACACGTCTCCCTCCGGGGTTCGAGGCCTCGAGCGCCCACCCACAGGGTGCCGTTTATATCGCGCCCCCGCAGCGGGCCAATCATAACAGAGCGCCGGGCGCGAGCACTAAAGGAAGGCGCCTTCGCGGATGAGTGGCTTCCCGTCCAAACATATTTCTCCCTTCTCCGGCCCTGAGCTTTCGGCACGCCGGTAGCACCGAACAACGGGGGTGCCGACGATTGTTGTGAGCCCGAGTGACCGTTGGCGGCGGGCTTTCCCTGCAAAATAATGTACGCCTTCTTAAAGTGAATAAGTGTATAAATCGGTCTACAACTCCAACGGTGTAAGGGTGTGAGTTAAAGACCGATTAACGCGGGCGACGTTTATTCACTTTTAAGGGAGTAAATATGTTATAGCATACGGACTCCACTGACTCCAAAGTGGTTCCAGCGTTACTGCGCCGGTAAGGATTGGGTAAGGCGGAAAATTCGCGAACTAAATCACACGTTCTTTGTATGTTCAATTAGGCTGCCATACTTTAATGTCAGCCGCGTTCACATGTATACCTTCCAATTCTATTGCCGCTTATCATCATCATCATCATCATCAGCCTGGTTACGCCCACTGCAGGGCAAAGGCCGCTCCCATACTTCTCCAACTGCCCCGGTCATGTGCTAATTGTGGCCATGTCGACCCTCCAAACTTCCTAATCTCATCTGCCCACCTAACTTTCTGTCGCCCCCTGCTACGCTTCCCTTCCCTCGGAATCCAGTCCGTAACCCTTAATGACCATCGGTTATCTTCCCTCCTCATTACATGCCCTGCCCATGCCCATTTCTTTTTCTTGATTTCAACTAAGATGTCATTAACGCGCGTTTGTTCCCTCACCCAATCTGCTCTTTTCTTATCCCTTAATGTTACACCTATCATTCTTCTTTCCATAGCCCGTTGCGTCGTCCTCAATTTAAGTAGAACCCTTTTCGTAAGACTCCAGGTTTCTGCCCCGTACGTGAGTACTGGTAAGACACAGCTGTTATAAACTTTTCTCTTGAGGGATAATGGCAACCTGCTGTTCATGATCTCAGAATGCCTGCCAAACGCACCCCAGCCCATTCTTATTCTTCTGATTATTTCACTCTCATGATCCGGATCAGCAGTCACTACCTGTCCTAAGTAGATGTATTCCCTTACCACTTCCAGTGCCTCGCTACCTATCGTAAACTGCTGTTCCCTTCCGAGACTGTTAAACATTACTTTAGTTTTCTGCAGATTAATTTTTAGTCCCACCCTTCTGCTCTGCCTCTCCAGGTCAGTGAGCATGCATTGCAGTTGGTCCCCTGAGATACTAAGCAAGGCAATATCATCAGCGAAGCGCAAGTTACTAAGGTATTCTCCATTTACTCTTATCCCCAATTCTTCCCAATCCAGGTCTCTGAATACCTCCTGTAAACATGCTGTGAATAGCATTGGAGAGATCGTATCTCCCTGCCTGACGCCTTTCTTTATAGGGATTTTGTTGCTTTCTTTATGGAGGACTACAGTGGCTGTGGAGCCGTTATAGATATCTTTCAGCATTTTTACGTACGTCTCGTCTACACCCTGATTCCGCAATGCCTCCATGACTGTTGATTGCCTTGTTGATTGCCTCCATGATTGCCGCTTATAGCAAGCTATAAGCCGCAGTAGAAGCAATCGTTCGGTCGCTCGGTCGGTCGGTCAAGAGTCTCGACCTGATAGAATTTTTTTTTTTTTTTGTGGAGAAAGGATATGCTTGTGAAGGCTGCATCGCCACCAGAACTTTCATGCCGTTGGATAAACCGTGAGTATAGCGTATGCGTTATCTGGACTTTAAATGGCCGCCCTCAGCTTCGCGACGCGGCGTCACAGTTCCAAGCTGCGTCTTGTTATCATGGTACAGTAAACCCTCGTTATAACAAAACTGACCTGTGTGAAATATCGCCTAATACGAAGCTTATTGTTTTCGAGCGTTTCTATGACTATCATATATCTCATCCACTTTTAGTGAAGTACCGCTTATAACGAAGTCAGTTTCCTGTCCCGATGGCTATGTTACCACGAAGGTTTACTGCAGTTCGTTAGCTGTGACGTGTACGCATCAATAAAAAAAAATTCTCAGTGCCCTTCTATTCTGTGAAGGATGACCAACGAAACTGTACGTGGGCGCCTTAATGGGGAACTGCACCTCCCCCGCGGGTAGGCCCGGCATTGCACTACCTTCGGGATCGGTTCACGTATGGGGATTTCTTAACGCCTGCTTCACTTCCGCCGCGGGTCGGCCCGGCATTGCACTATCTCAGAGATCGGCCCACGTATGGGGAGTTTTTTGCTTACCAAGCCAACGACACGAAAATTTCCTTGGACGGCAGAGGTATATAGCTTCTCTGTAAAAGCTATTCTCAGTACGCAACTGATGCCACTGTGTGCAACTGCAGTCGCACAAAGCGGCAGCAGTCGCGAAGTGAAATAGCTTACCGGCTTATCTGTCCATTGAAGCAGTGCACAAGGAACAGGGCACAAAGAAAAGAAAGACTTGATGCCCACTCGCCCCGGCTGACACTGTTTGATCGAACAGCCTGCGCAATACACGAATGTTATTTCGCTAGCGCGCGTAGGCAAGAATAACGGCATTGGGGGCGAGGACTTACGGAGTCGCCATCTGTCGGAAGCGCCTCCCTTGCGTAGTATGAAGGGATAACGAGGCGCGCTCCTCATAGGTTTCGCTTACGGCGCTCAATAATAACACCGCGCGGCAGCCCTCCTGGACATCTATGCAAGTATTCTCAAAACTAAGGAAGTTTTTGACTGTCGATATAATAATCTTGGGCAAACTGAAACCACAGAATCGTTTACAGACGCTCTTTACCGAATACGTACAGTGAACGCCACTGCGCGCGGTCGCCACGATGGAGTCTCCCGAAACGGCTTCTTACGTGAAAGGTAGGCAAACGCTGTGAGTAAATATGTGAAATATGTTCTTATAGTGGGCTGTCTGTACAACCAAATGGAGCATACCAGAATGAAGCCTCAATGCAGCGATCACACGGGTTCGCAGCAACCGACTGCGCGTCTGCATGCATGCATGTCCGCACACAATGTTTTGCTTTCGCTGTGAGCGCGTTTTCGCACCGTGCCGTGAGCTTTAGGATGCAACATATGAGCATCTGACAGTACGCTAGCAACCATTGTTGCGTGGACGCTATCAGAACTGTCCAAAATTAATTACGTTATAGAGACTTCGACGCCCACGGCGACTGTGATGTGCCGTCGCGACGATTCAATCTTTTTTTTTTTTGTCTTTTAAATTCTTGGACATTTGAATATTATTTCTCAAGTTGCGTCGCACTGTATGTTTATTAGTCTTCTAAGCGTGCGATTTCCCTCTGTTCCTTTTTCGTAATCCAGTGCATTAATTCATAATACAAACATGACCATATACCATGCCTTTCTTTTAATGTGCGTCTTACCGCTCGCTTTCCGTTCCAGTGAACTTGCCAGTATCTTGCATCAACAAGTTCATAGACCAAACCGCCATGACATTAGCCGGGCAGCTGGCGCGGGCGAGCGTCTCAGTGCGCGTTTTCTGCTAATCACCGAACATCGCGCAGTCCCGGCGCCGTAGCAGAAATCTTGCTCACGCCTCTGCTTGCTGCATACCCGAGTTGTAGCCGATGGTTGTCTGCCTGTTCTAAGTTTTGCCAACCCAGCTTCACGCAGCTCCTTGCCCTGCGGCTACGCGTGAATAAGGCTGACACCGGGCTCTGTTGCGTACGCCCGGCACTGAGGCACCGAGCAGTAGTCTACCATGCTGCAAGCCTCCAAAGGCAGCCACTACCAATTATAGTACTTTCAAATGTGGTCAAGCAAACACCCAAGGCGTTAAAGCCTCACCACTTAATCACAACCGCAACGCAGGTGGGACTTTAAACTTTCGTTTTCAGCTCGCTTCGGCGCTTCCGAAGCAACCAACGCGGCCGCTGTGTCCACGTGATCCCTCATGCCACGTCACGCCGACGGTGGCGCCAGCGTTTCCAGTGGTGGAGCTCGCCCCCAATAGGCATACAATGACACACTGCGCCGTGTGCCGCAAGGCTAGGGTAACCTTTCGTCGCCGACGTCTGAGAGCACTCGTACGCGGTATATGCGTGCCACGTGTTCACTATTGATTTCCCTCCGCGATCCCGCATCGCGCCGTACCGGCGTACTGCCGTTCCAGAACTCCGTATAACGCCTCCGTTATTCGCGCGCAGCGCTCCCACACATGTGGCAATCGTTTAGCAGCGTGCGTTCGGTGGGGGTATATTGTACGCCACAAACACGAGGCACAAAGGGGTTCGTTCCCCTTCGGAGGTCCTGCGCGGTTATCTTGATTCAACGGTGCGCACAAGCGCGCACATGGTAGCTTATAAGCGAGAGTCGGGGTCGTGTATACACACTCACAGCAAGCGCTCCCTCCTATGGGCGCCGTTTCGTACCACGGAAACCGCGAAGCGGGTGCCACGGAGAACACAAGGCGCCAACTTGTTCAACGGCAGGGCTGCCTCTTCTCAACGGCGACGCGCACGCAAAGTGGCTGTCAGATGAATAATGGAGACGAGCTGCGAACGCGATCAGGAGGATGGCATCCGAGGCGCCCAATTTATGCGGCGATAAGCCTGCCGGGCATAGCTGGGCCACGTGGCCGCTGACAACGACGAGAAAGCCGCGGAGACGTCGCGTAAAATATGGATTGTTATCCTTACTATATCTTTACTTTATTTTTGTAGTCCCGGAGAACGACGCCGCAAACAAACGATACAGTGGAACGCGGTCTGCATGGTTAGATATCTTTGTCACATCGTGTCTTCCTTATCGTCACCACCTACCTAAATATCTAGTGAATGATTTAGCTGTCACGAGTCAAGAAGGAGATAAGATGAGTTAGCGGACAGGCAGGCTTACTAGATGGAAGTTTCCGAGTTGATACCTTTCACAGGGGTAAGCGAAAAGGCATAAGAAAGAACGCAGGAAGAGAGAGAGAGAGAGAAACAGGATTGCGTTCCCACTACGTTCGTTGACACAGGCCCGTATAGATGGCAAAAAAAAAAAAAGCCCAGCAACGCGTTGACGTCCACCCTTGTACGACGAACTTTCACTCCACCCACAGCGGTACCATGCGTAACGATAACTGCGGCTGTGATAATAGATATTCTCTGATATAACACTTATATTCAGCATGCGTAAAACAGCGTGGGTTCACAGATCAGTTTTTCCCATCGGCTTTCCCGAGTAACCAAACATCGTTAAAAGGTTATCTGAACTGTAGGTATAAACCAGTTATACTACTAAAAGATAAACAACAAATTACTGTAGGTTTTAAGTAGTTATGCGGGATGTCTTGTCTTTACTGTTGCGGTCATGGCTCGTTTGGCAACATCTTTTTTTCATCATCAATCACTGCACGAGCGCCCAACAGCAAAGCAGAAAGCTCCTTCCCGGTGTAGTGTAACTGTCCTGGTAAGTACAAAGACGCTGGTTCTCCTGACTTCCATGATGACACGAGGAGGCTGCTCCATTGTTACCCGGATCGTAAATCGGAATCATGTCTCCTTTAGCGAAAAAAAAAAAAAAAACAGAAACGAACCTGCGACGTCTAGCACATCTCTTTTGTGGTCTTATGACACAGACGTCCTACAGTATTTTTGGCACGGTACTTTTCAAACTGTTCAAATGTCCCTCCGTAATCCTCCAGCGTTCCAGATAAAAAATTTTCGTCTCGTCTTCTTGTTAATAAAGTATCGACATTTCAATGATACTGCTCTGTTCGGCTAGGCGTGGTACTTCGTAATACATGTGTTTTGTGACAGGACAGCTACAGCCGGTAATCTCTTTAATCTTGTCTGCTTGCAAGAACACGTGCATGCACATGCAGCCACAGACTGGTGGGGTTTATTCGAAAACTCGTCATAATAGCCAAGAATTGTCCTACTCAACGTGGCCGTTTGTTGAAAGGCGTGATTCACAACCTAATATGCCCTTTTCTGTTTAAGTTAGCAAATTTTTTTGTTGGTTTTATACTTGCACTGTTTGATTTACTTTATCTGCATGCCAACACAAGACGCGCGCAGTTCTACAACACGAACGCTACTTCAACCATGATTGCTAAGAGACCTACCTACACGGCTTCGAGATTGAAATGGATTGCTATTTATGCAATACAAATCTATCTATCTATCTATCTATCTATCTATCTATCTATCTATCTATCTATCTATCTATCTATCTATCTATCTATCTATCTATCTATCTATCTATCTATCTATCTATCTATCTATCTATCTATCTATCTATCTATCTATCTATCTATCTATCTATCTATCTATCTATCTATCTATCTATCTATCTATCTATCTATCTATCTATCTATCTATCTATCTATCTATCTATCTATCTATCTATCTATCTATCTATCTATCTATCTATCTATCTATCTATCTATCTATCTATCTATCTATCTATCTATCTATCTATCTATCTATCTATCTATCTATCTATCTATCTATCTATCTATCTATCTATCTATCTATCTATCTATCTATCTATCTATCTATCTATCTATCTATCTATCTATCTATCTATCTATCTATCTATCTATCTATCTATCTATCTATCTATCTATCTATCTATCTATCTATCTATCTATCTATCTATCTATCTATCTATCTATCTATCTATCTATCTATCTATCTATCTATCTATCTATCTATCTATCTATCTATCTATCTATCTATCTATCTATCTATCTATCTATCTATCTATCTATCTATCTATCTATCTATCTATCCATCCCATTTACACCACAAGGATTTGGCACTTCCAACATTTTGAACAAGAGACATACAAACAAGCAAACGCAGCAACGTTCGGGAAAGAGGGAAAAACGCCTGATATCGACAACGCACAAGTCGATAATTTCCGGCAATATCGCGGTGCCCGAAATTGCCACCAAAAGCGAAGGTCGACGCGAAAGGGGAAAGGGGGGACAACAAAGGAGGAACAAGAATGTCGACGGAACAGCGTTCGGCCATTCTTGAATGTATTTATATAAATTTTCATTCTTCCTTTTTTCTTTAAGCTATAGGCCTGTGTCCCACATATCAGAAAGAACTAGAGAGAGAGAGAGAGAGAATTATAAAGCAATGGTCGCGATGCGATCCGCGCGGACGGCGGCGGGAGCGGCCCGCGCAATGTCACGGGGATCGAACTGTCAGTCAAGGCGCAGGGCAAATCTATTCTTCGTGTCTCTCTCGCTTGCTCTCTCTCCCATTCCCCCAGAGCCCCGTTCGCCCTTACAAGTTCCAAGACGAGGCCAAAGATGACGGCTTGCGACGGGGAATGCGCTAAGAGCTTTGAGAAAATAAACAACCGCGTAGCACGCCGACTAGCCCCGTAAGAAAGAAAGAAAGAAAGAAAGAAAGAAAGAAAGAAAGAAAGAAAGAAAGGAAGACTGGAAACAACGTTCGAAACGGCGCTAATAACTAAACCTTGTGTTGCTTAGTTCTGTTCAGCGCGGTCGCTCCTGCAAGAAAGTATGTTTCTATCTCTCATCCTCTTTTTTTCTCTCTCTTCGTCACAAAGTTGTTTATTCACGGCCCCTTCAGTAGAAAACGTGTGAAGGCTTTCTTTTAAAAAAATAATTCCGTAAGAATTCTGGAATCGCTGGAATCCTTGTAGACCGTTCTGGCATTTTTGCAGAAAAAATAAAACGAAGCTTTCACAGGTTAAGATGGACTTTCGAAGGGATCACCAGTGGGCGAAATAGGTACGCGACGAGTCAGGTAAGCTCGTCGAAATATTTGCTCCGGCTTAAGGCATCACTTGTTCAGTCGCTCATCACCACTTTAATTTAAAAGATACAGCCAAAGCGCGCTATAACAAAATATGATATAACGAAATACTGGATAAAACAAAGTGAAATTCCCCTAGAAATACTCATATAGATTCAAGGTGCAGTAGATGCACTAATGGATATAACGAAGTAATGGATTTAATTAAGAAATTCTGGCTCCCCATACGACTTCGTTATAACGAGGTCTTACTGTAGTCCTTCGTCTTCATGCTATCTACAGAATGTTTGCAGAAACTACTCTATACAGTTTGATGGTCAGTGCCAAGTTAGTTTAACACAGGATCGTGAGCAGCAAACATTCCTGAACTGTTACACGCAGTGACATGACGTTAACCTGACGTACACAGGAGAGACTGGTGGCGACTCCACGGTAGGCTTACGGAACAAGTTGCCCGTGACGTCACATATTTCGGCATTGCCTGGTCGAGGCTATAGTTAGCCGCCTGTGAAAAAGTGTTGCATTGCATTCGAAAACAAACGAAAGCACGTCGTGACTCTCGTACACTTTTCCTGCGTGAAGAGAAAAGAAATGCGCAAAGCAGTAACGAAAATCCCTAGCGTCACGGTTTGGCAGCGACAAAAATATTAATAAAAAAGAAACTTTGGCCTCTGTGTTGTGGGTTGGTTCCACAGGACTGATTTCGCAGGACTGATTTTTTTCCTGGAATCGCCAACGAAATACTGGCGTTCCCTTTGTAGTAGTGGAGCTTCTTACTAGAAGATGACTGGGTGTTGGCTTCTGCAAGGAATGTCTTGCGCAGATTTTCTTTTTGAACTACGCTAATTAAAGAACCACCAACTAAGTACGGTTTATTAAATGAAACAAACCGTTTCGGAATCCTGACTCCTTCATCAGGAAATTTCCGGAAGCCATAACAGATCCTCATCCATCCAAAACATGGGGTGAAATTTAATACAGCTACTCGGTTGGTGTCGTATAATTAATCGAACTTCAAGTGTTCCGCATCACGACTGATTTCTTTCGAACGTTTACTTAAAGGGCTCACACAGTCGTAACGATCCTTTCAATTTTCACTATTTTCACTTTCCTTCATGGCTTCACACAAGCTTCTTATCTGCTATCGCTTGTATCGGCCACTCACCGAGACAGGCGGTAAAGAAAACTAATAGAATCATGGAAATGCATCCTTACGTAACATGCGTTTGGTTTTGTTGCCTTTGATCTACTTTGCAACCAGAGTATACTGCATGCATTTAAGGGCATCGGTGCGGAATGCAATACATCCGAAGAACAGGAAGGACGAAAAAACAACCACGAAAAGAACGAATCAGAAACTATACGCGTTCCCAAAAACAATGAAGCGAGCCAACGAACGGAATGCAGCGGGGACGTACGGTGAAAACCAAGGGGAGCTGTTTAAACGAGGGAGAGGGGGCAGTGAGGGAGGGGGGGGCGAGCTGGGGGGAGCCACCAGGAGCTTCCGAACACAAATGGATTTTCGACAGCGCTCGCTTCCACAGCCGACGTTTGCGAGAAGAGAGACAGACAGATAGACGAGAGCTCAAAAAAGGAGGCACACACGTATGGTACGCGGCCGAACATACACAAGCGCGTGCGGGCAATCTGCGGTTTCCGTGTGGGGGCCTGTGAGAAGAAGAGCCGCGGAAAACAGAAGCGGCAAAAGGAACAGAAGCAGTAACAAAAAAGGAAAAGAAAGACGATTCGTCTTCTCCTCTCCCTCTTCCTCCCCGCTAACTTTTGTGTGCAGCGAGAGCCACGTGACGGGCGACGAACATTGCATGAGCCACGCCTCCACGTGTGCAGCCGTCCGTCTTTAGAAGAAAAGCCGTTCTTCCTTTCTTCGCCACGCCGATCCTCCTCTTCTTCCTCTCGCGTTCTCGTCGACGGCTGCCGAGTGCTCCCGTACGTGCGGCCCCGTTCGCTCGTCCCGCTGTTCCGTACCGTAGCCCAGCGCGGCCTCGCCATCGACAAGAAGCCAGTGGAATGGTGTGCGCGTACGTGTACCCGAGGCAGAGGCCGGGCTCACAAACAAACCGCGGCTAGCTAGATGGCTGCGGCGCCGCGTTCCGATGTGACGGATCCCCCACCCAGAGTGCCCCCCGTGTCTCTTTCTGTCTTTCGTTCTCCCGGGCCGAAACGTCGCCCGAACGTCGGTCGTGTTTATTGCCGCACTGTCCGCGTTCTTCGAAGGCTAAAGGGATAAACCAGAACAAGAGAAAAGCTGCGAGGAAACGCGGCTGGTGTTGAAGGCACTCCGCCAGCCGAAAGACTGATGGCGCCGTTCTGGATCGAGAACCACTTACTTTTTTTTCCCCCTTGTTGACATGCGTAACGGCTTTGCTTGAGTACAACTGAAAAGACAGAGCTATAGCCTCGCGTATGCGACATTTCGAGCCCTGTCGCGAGCGTGCTTCGGCGAGAAAAGGAAAGAGAAAGCTTACGATGATTCTATGACTTCATGCCTCGTCACTTGTGCGGTCGTCGACGTCGCTGAGAGCTTTAGAAGTGAGCTGAGCTTCAAGCGTTCAAACGGAAACAGAGTACTCGGCATGAAAATCAGGGCAATTTCATCGTGGCATCTACACATGACGACAACTTTCCGTGGCAGCACAGCCAGACCCTACGCACACGCGCTCGCACGTGCGGAGCTACTGCTCTTGTGTTAGCTAAGTGGTGCCGACATTTTGCGCAACATTCTTAGATGTCTAAGAACGTTGGTTTCGCTGGCGGTTTACGGGACCAGGGATGCCAGAAATGTATGCCAGAAAGCTAGAAAGCTAGGAACAGAGAGAATCATTTTCCTATATCTATCTTTTTATTAGTCATAAAATAAATCTTGAACAAAACAAAAGATAATGAGTGGTACGGTTTGTTTTACCACACATAGTTTCCAGTTGCTTTCATTCACGGACTACATGCAGATGCGCAGTAAATGCATGTGTGCTTCGGCTCCGTAACTTTTGTTGCACTGCTACAGGAAGTTGTCGCCGGGTATAAGTGCAAACGTGAGCGCCCTCGCACGGTCAAAGATGGAATGACGTTTTAAAATTTCGTGGGAGCGAAGGAAGTTACGAACTAGGCCAATATGACGGAATTATTATGAAGATGAGGGCGATCGAGGGAGGAACAACAAAAGCTGAAGCATTCACCCGTTTCCGCAACTGAACTGAGTATTCAGGGACGAAATCTTGGCAAACCTTCGTCGGCTGTTACGTTTCGCCTACGACGCGCGGTATAGCCGGCGCGGATGCAACGGACGCCGGGGCTTCGTTCAAAGCGGCGGACATTTTGGCCCGTTCGGAGCTGCCGCCAAGCCTCCCCGCCAAGCGCGTCCAGGCGTGTTTCAGTGCCACGTGTCTTCGTGTGTGCGTGTGTGTGTGTGTGTGCCCACGCTTGTCAAAGCGCGGCAGCCGGGGAGAGGAGCTCCCCAAGTGTGAAGCGAGGAGGTCTGACCGGCGCCGGGTTGGCGGATGCGTCACTACACTCGCCTCAACATGTCTCTCAGCGTGTCCGTGCCCGCCGTCACGTGGCCTCGTCACGAGGCCTTCCTTCTTGCCCTCAACTGCGAAAGTATAAGAGCAGCTGCTCCCGGACGCCGAGAGAGGCTCCGATTTCTTCTGTAGAGTAACGTGCTCTCCCGTCTCTCCACTTCGGTCGACCTGACCGCCCGCTCTTTTGCGATGTTAGAATAAACCAGTTGTTCTGTTACCAGTCGACTCATGCTTTGCCGGGACCTTCGGATGCTTCCAGTTGTGCCCCAGGCCGCCAGGCCAACGCTACCCTTGGGGCTTGCGACCCATTTGCAACAACGGGCGTCAGCACTGAGAATCCAACACGGCTATACCATGAGCGCGGGGCCATTATACTTGAAACGCAGAAGGCATTTCACCGAAGTCTTCAAGCACAACCCCAATCTCGGCCACGATCGAATCAGGCCAAGCTTTGCTGCCAAACTTGGACGTACGTATCAAAAGAGATACAGGAAAGCTAGGGAGACGGCGAACCCAGCCTCCATTCACGACTGACTGAGGTTATGTCGCTTGAAGCGTGCTGAAGCTTATCGCAGTTCTACTTCCCTTCTTTCCCCCTCTCCCTCGCTACAATATTCACCTCCCCCCCCCCCCCCCCACAAACACCAAACTGCACGGCAAATATAACTAGCCAGCCAGTCTCTAAACTGGCTAACTCCCCTGTCTTTCCCTCCCTTTCTCTTCGACACTCTTACTCGTCAGCGATATGTATTTGCTTTCTTTCACGGAACGCGATAGTCTGTATACGCATCACTCGAGCGACAACACACTGTCGATCCGCGTGACATCTGGCGGTTTCTGCTGCAAACATCGCAGACAGATCCCACACGTGGCGGACAGCCGCGCGAAAGGGAGATTCGTGGCGCAACGAACAAAAGGCCACTGGACACTGCTCCATTCTTCGCGTCACTTCGAGTCTGAATCGACAGGAGAGGGAAGGGGGGTGGGGGTGACTTTTTTGATTTCCCGCCTTTCTCTGGCGTCCTGACCGCAACGTGGACGCGTGCTCACTGGACTCTTCTTTCTTTTTGGCGGCCGGAAATCGCCCGCCCTGCACACCCCTTTGTAGTTCTTATTTCGGGCGTCTCCCACGCGGAAGCTGTCGGCAGGGGGGGGGGGGGGGGGGGGGGGGAGCACGAAAAGTTTCTCTGTATGTGTCTGTCCGTCCGTACGTCCCCGAGAGAGAGAGAGACAGACGGTAGAAGAATCGAGGCGAGAAGAGGCGAGACCGGACCACGCTTTGCGGGCCAGCTCGCACAATGGACAAGATATCCGAGCATCCCTCTGGCCGAGCGTCGTTCGGCGCCACAATGACGCCCAATACCGTTTGGCTGAGGCCAGAAATAGACGGGTGCCAGCGGCGCGCCGGAGGTGGCGCGGCTCGCAGATTGAAACAGTTCCGACGCCGCGGATCTCGGAAGAGTGCACAAAGTACACAAACCACGCACGTCAGCACAGATTTTAAGCGTGAACGGGAAATGACTGATGGAAACACCTTTCACGCTTAATTACTGCATGGACGCGTGACGTACAGTCGCCTTGAAGCCGCGGTTTTAAGCGTGGAGTAGACACAAGTGTACGCTTTTTACAGTCTGGATTGAGCAATTGCTGCAAATGCAGAACCTGTAAACGGAGCAACGCATTGGAGTAGTTTCGGAATTGTTCGTGTTTGGGATTTAAGCGATAATGCCTCTTATAGTTGAATAGAGTAACAGCACATGGGACAAGACATCCTTTCTTTCCGTTTATCCTGTCCTATGCGCTGTTACCCCTTAACTATATAGCGCATGAAAGAACTTAAAGTCTTGTAGATGGAGTCGTGATTCAGCGAAAAAAGAAATGTTCCGCGCGAGATGAACAAAGGCAAGAGGGAAGCACGGACGGACAGCACTGTCCGTGTGTGCTTGATTTCAGTAGTGTTCTTCTCGCGCTGGAAATTCTTTTTCGAATGTTGGAGAGAACCAGATTTATTATCAAAATACGAGCGCACATGCTATATATTGCATAAAATATAGTGTGCCAAAGATAACTAAGGAAGCGCTGCACGCTGTGCAATCATTGCCTCCGCGTATCTGCATATCCATGCAGTCAATTTGTGTGGATCAAAAAAAGAAAAGAAAAACAGAAACCAGGCGATAATTTGGGTGTGGTTGCAAATATTGCGTACTTTGCGCTCAGCGCGACAGTATAGTGTGAACAAACTAGTTGCACTTTGTGCGTTTACGCTTACGATCTGTGCACACGATCCGTACACGTTGCGCACGTACAGTGAGGACACGTCTTAACTCTCTGTAAGCATGCGATACCATGTGATTGTGACGTCACGACAACTATACGCGAGCGCGCGTGACGGGAGACCTTGCACGCTCTCATTTATCAAAGTGACGTTTCTATGCGCCGCATCTCTTACAAGCTTGCGATTTCGTGCACACCGCAGACGCGCCCTAGCTCGCGTATGCTCTCAACGCATTTCCAGTTTTCGGTCAGATAAATCCAAAGTATGAAACATTGCTAATCCTTTGTCCTCTCTTCCTGAGATGAGAAAAGCGCTGGCTGATTTTCTTACCATTGATATTTCGGATTAGGACCCAAACGGGTAGCGTATAGGCGCAGCCATGAATTGCGACTCAGTTACTGTGAGCAGCCTAAAATTCATTAAAGACAAAGCGTTTCTTATAGCGAGTACCCCGCACTTTTCACGTATCGTGTGTGTTTTACAGCGTCTTTCGTGGGCCGGTCCCGGAGATGGTGCAGTAAAAGAAGTATGCGGTGATCCCGAAGATAGAGCTGGTACCGGCAGTACAATCGTGCGGTATACCATCACATGGTGGTGGTACCTCGATGCGGTGGTATACCAGCGGTAAGGCGAGCGTTCTCGCGTTATGACAGCTAGCGTGTTTTGTTTTTCTTTCTTTTTTCTTTCTTTTTTCTTTCTTTTTTTTTAGACGGTGTCGTTGAGACGCTGCGCCTCATGGCCGAAGACGCAGGCGCTGTCGCTTGAGAAGTGGCGGGCTTAATTCTCAAAATAAGTTATACGGTTCATACGTTCCTTTCAGCTTGCCAATCCGTTCAGAAAGCACTAGTCTTTCATCGGCTTCAACTGAAGCTTGAATCGCCTCATAACTTGTTTTAAAATTTTGCAGCTTGGTTAGCTCGCTGTTAAAAAGTTATATTAAAGAACACGTGCTTCCTGCGACTAGCCGATGCATCTATTGCGAGTTGAGGCTGATATTTTGAGGAAGGAAGAAAAATTACACATGCGTTATGCAAGCTTACCTAGAGCACCTATAGTGGCGTACTAGATAACCACAGCCGCAGAGTGAAAGTCTTCCGAGCATATTTCCCACATCTTTTCAAAGTTTTTGATGGCGCTCTTCTCGCACATAAAGCATGACAAGTGCAGAAAGTTTGAAAGCTGAGAAACGCTTACAGGACGGATATTTCAATTTGGTACAAAATTTGATTTCGAAACCCCGACCTGACATCATCGACGTCATCGCAACGTCATGACAAAGAGCAATAAGTCGCGCTGTAATAATGCTATAGGTATGACGAACGTCGCTTGAAAAAAACAATAAGAGAGAGAGAGAGTGAGTGAGTGAGTGAGTGAGTGAGTGAGTGAGTGAGTGAGTGAGTGAGTGAGTGAGTGAGTGAGTGAGTGAGTGAGTGAGTGAGTGAGTGAGTGAGAGCGAGAGGACACAACCGAGCAAAAATATTTTCAGGCTCCGCTCGCGTTCACAGCGATCGCAGAAAATTATCGCAGAGAGCTAGTATGATTATGACGCCATGACGCGCCCGCCTACTGGGTGCTTAAACCTCACCGGTTGGCAGAAAGTATTACAGTAAATATATCGAGCTCTTGGACGTATGGCGGTATACTTAAGAGTTTAAAGGGCTTGGAGCTTAATCTATCTACTTTCATATGAACGCCTAAAATGTAGTACGCGTATTCCTTTAAAGGGAGACACTGAAAGGGGGAAAGAAATTCTGCCTTGTATGCGGTGTGCCGGTGTAGTTGCAGAGCCGGTAATGAGTCTGTCTATAAACCACGCTCAAGACACATGCCTTAGGAACTATCTACTACATATGAGCATACACTGTAAAATAATTTATACCCTTAAAAGTACGTGAAAAGGGGGTGTAAATGTGTCTATAACTTACGCCCTTAGGGTGTGAGTTATAAACACATTTACACCCCTTCTCACTTTTAAGAGAGTTAATTATTTTACAGTGTACGCTGGTGTAGATAAGTGGCGGGAATGGCACGATAAAATATGCATAACGGCAGCTTGATTGGTCCCGCCTCCCCGTGAGCTACAGCCAGCAAGCATGCCAACAGATATCGAACACCCTTACGGCAATGAAAAAGATGAAAAAAAAAAAATTACACGACACGAGCAAAAATTCTGCAACTTGCAACGGTGACAAAAGGCAAAATGCATACTTCTCGCGAAGCACAACTTGCGCGCATTGACAGAGAGACATTTGCTACCATGTGTTCTGGTTACATGGCCCGTGATCAGGTCTGTTAGTTCTAACAACAAAAAAATTGTAAGGTTGAACGTACCCTCACAGTGTGTTACAAAGCGGGTCGCTGTAACGGAGGGTGCCGGATTAACTTTGAGCCTCTGGGTTTAACAAGCACCTAAGTCGAAGTACACGAGCAGTCCTTGCATTTCGTCCGCATCGAAATGAGGTCGCCGCGGCCGTGGATTCGAACCCGCAACATCGCACTCAGCGGTAGAACGCCACTGAGCCACTGCGTCGGTGCAGTACACTCGAAATCAAGCGAAGACTCGACCTAGCAAACCTTCCGCTCGTGATAACCGGCTCAAATAGACCAAAAATACACCAACTCGGGACGTTACACTTACGTCACTGGCGACGTGCATGAGCGTAACGGACCTCGATGGCATTCAGGTGCGCTCTTACATCCCTACCGGCTCTACCGAAACGACAACATTCACCAACAGACACACAGCAAGCTTTCGCTGGACAACCCCCGACGTCTACTGTCGGCGATTTGTGCGACCTCGACAGGCAGGTGGCTGATATGCTGCAATCGCTAATTAATACAATGCGCATTATACTGAACAAGCTGCAAACACCAGCAGCTCGAAGCGCTCTGCAAATACTGGATGCACTAAATCCAGCATCGTTTAAGCATCATGGCTCGATCAATAGTCCCCTTCCGCACTGAACTTAAAAGTGCGTCGATCTTTCAATGGAATGCCAGGGGTCTAAGGACCCGTATATCAGACTTTCGCCAATTCATTTTCACACATCGCTTCCCCATACTGGTCATTTGCGAACCAAATACATCAACTCCACTCAGACTGTCCGGTTATGAATCTTTCGTCTCGTCCACATGCGGTGCGAGCACGAAAGTGATCATCTACATCCGCACGGACTTAACATATGTCGCTAATGCGATAGAGCCTCATGACGACAACCAATATGTCTGCGTAAATGTCCAAAAGAAGAATGTGTCATTTGCACTAATTGGAGCCTACATATCCCCAGCGGCTCACTTTGACGGTGAACGACTAAAGAAAATATTACTAATGAACAATGGCCCCTGGGTTATCACAGGTGATTTCAACGCGCATCACCAGCTATGGGGAAGCACTAAAATTGACTCCAAAGGCAGGAGCCTTGCCTCCTTTGCTGCCGACCATGATTTGTGCTGCGTGAATGACGGCAGCCCTACATTTCTGCGAGGCACGACCTACAGTAGCTGCTTGGATTTAACTTTGGTGTCACGGCGCTTTGCCTCGAGCGTCCAATGGTTTACAGACATAGAAACACATGGAAGCGACCATATTCCAACATACATAAAGATTAGAGGAGTTGAGCAACGCTCCTCTACTGCCTTGCGTACAGTTGATTGGTCAAAATGTCAGAAGGATATGGATGACACATGTCGGGAAGGCCTCTCACACACTATCGAAGAAGCAATCGCAGAGGCATTGAAAACATCCATCTGCTCGCTTCCAAGGTCAACAAGGCGAACAGACTTGGACATGGAACTGGAGAGGCTGCGTGCAGCACGCCGACAAGCGGAGAGGAGGTATCGGCGCACGAAGTCCGTCTTGGATCTGAGGGCTTCACGACGCATACAAAAGAAAGTCCAGCGTCGCATGGATAAATTGGAAGATAAGAGATGGAAATCATTCTGTCAGTCGCTTGATCCCCGCAAATCGCTCTCGCACATATGGAGAACGGTTAGGGGTCTTCGCTCATCTCCGCATCAAAGGAAGCCCTTCGCTGCTCTGGCCCTCTACCAACTCCGCTCGGAACTTCAAGTGGCTGAAGAGTTCTGTGCACGGTTTGCTGGGTCCGTGGCCATCATTACTGACGCAGCATTGAATGACATTCCTGAAGCACGTGTACCAGAAATGAACGTGCTATTTTCACTCGAAGAGCTCGATGCTGCGTTGGCGACCTGCCGGCGTTCTTCGTCACCAGGACCTGATGGCATCACGTATGCTGCCCTATGCCACCTTGGACATGACGCACGTGATGAGCTGCTCAACTACTACAATGAATCTTGGCAGAACGGCGCTGTTCCTAAACAATGGAAATCGAGCCCCTTGATCCCCATTCTGAAACCTGGAAAGTCTCCGCTTGAGATCTCATCATATCGTCCGATTGCGCTTTCGAGCTGCGTAGGCAAAGTGATGGAAAGAATGATTCTTGCTCGATTGAAATGGTACCTAGAACGATTCAACATCTATCCGGACGCCATGACAGGTTTTCGTCGAGGTCGCACGTCCATCGACAACGTCATTGACATCGTAACATGGGTCCAAAATCAAAAAAGCCTCAAGCGCCTATCTGCGGCACTTTTTCTGGATATAAAAGGAGCATACGACAACGTCGCCCATGAGGCCATACTAAACTCACTTGAGGCTGTTGGAGTTGGTGGCCGGATGTATCAATGGATTCGGGACTATTTGACTGAGAGGCGTTTTTTCTTACAGACCGAAGACGGCCCAACTTCAGACCATTCCATCTGCCGTGGTGTGCCGCAGGGTGGAGTGTTGAGCCCTATTTTGTTCAACCTCGTCCTGGTAGGCCTAGCGGATTACCTACCGCAGACAGTACATGTCTCAATATACGCCGACGACATTTGCATCTGGGCCTCTGCGGTGACTCGCCCTCAGCTAAGAGCCAGGCTTCAGCGGGCGGCAACCATGACGGCTTCTTATCTCCGAGAGCAAGGCCTCAGTGTGTCTACTGAAAAGTGCGCATTACTTGGTTTTACGCGGAAACAAATGTCATCGTATCCAGTTACCATCAATGGTCAAGCTGTACTCTATGTTAAGACGCATCGCTTTCTGGGCGTCATCATTGACCGCAACCTCTCGTGGAGCCCTCACTGCGCCTATCTGAAGAAGAAGCTAGTCGCCATTGCTCAGGTCTTCCGATTTCTATGCGAAAAAAACTGGGGTACACCAGTCCATTCTATGTTGCAGCTGTACAGGGCTTTGTTTCTCGGTCCTCAGCCTACCAGTATTGTCAAATGCATGCAAGACGAACTTTCGCGCCTTGGAGAGCATACAAGGTCAAGCCCTACGCACGTGTTTAGGGCTGCCTAGGTGCACCTCAACAGCAGCGACAATCGCCATCGCAGGAGACCATACAATCCAGACACATGTAGCTGTCGACTCTCTCAGAGCGCACATTCGCCATCTGTCAAGAATCCCCGACCATCATTTGGCCTCCCTACAAGCCGAGAGACCTCAAGCGACCTTTTCACGAGTTATTAGCGCTCATCATGAGTACATACCGGCATCATTTACACCGGCGGCGAAGCCTTCCTCTTCCCTGTGGTGCCTGCGACAGCCTCAAGTGAATTTTGCTATTCCTGGAATTACAAAAAAGTCCAATCATCCATCGCCGGCTCTGAAGCAACTTACGCTCATATTACTGCACCAGACGTATCATGACCGTATACATATATATACCGATGGTTCCACCTCACCTACCAGCTCAACTGCCGCATTCGTCGTTCCAGCCAAGAACGTTACAGTTAAATTCAAATTGTCGCACACGACTACATCTACATCGGCAAAACTTGCAGCTCTCCATGCCGCTATGATGTACATCACCGAAGAGCCTACAGAGAAATGGGTCGTATCTTGTGACTCAAAGGCAGCCCTTCACAGCATCAAGTCCGCATTACGTCACAGAACTTACGAGCAAATGACATCTGAAATCAGGGAACTGCACCACCATGTTCTGGAAAGTGGACACCACATTATATTTCAGTGGATTCCTGCTCACTGTGGCATCGTCGGCAACAACCTAGCTGACAAGGCTGCCCGGTGTGCCCACGAAGATACGAAGACGCGTCCAACACCTTTGGCGAGGTCGGACGCTGCCAGAGAACTTCGCCAAATTGCGCGTAAGAAGTCCCAAGATCTCTGGATTTCAAGTGGCCTAAATTGCAGATTACGTAAACTGGACCCCACGCTACGGCTACAACTGCCATCTAGCCTTCCCCGCGGCGAAGCAACCTTGTTGTGTCGCTTGTGGCTGGGAGTGGCGTTCACGAACGCATACTCCTACCGTATGGAATGGCCGAGAGCCCGATGTGCGACTCCTGTGGGTGCGAGGAGACCATCGAGCACCTATTGTGTACCTGCCCTCGCTACGATGTCCAACGCCTCTCTCTGCGGGCAACTTTACGCAGACTGGACTCGAGATCTTTCACCGAGTCAAAGATACTCGGACCGTGGCCACACCCGTCACTGGCTCGAAAAGCGATTCGTGCACTAGTGCGGTACTTGAAGTGCACGGGCTTAACAGACCGTTTATAGTGTCCTTGTGTATGGTGTCGCTCCAACATGTACTCAGTGCTTCCTCTCTCCCTTTCTTCCTCTTTCTATTCCCCTTTCCCCCACCCCCAGTGTAGGGTAGCAAACTGGATGCTGTTCTGGTTGACCTCCCTGCCTTTCCTACCCTTGTTTTCTCTCTCTCTATCTTGGCGCGTAATTCGAGAAGGAAAGTCGGGACTTCGTGTTTTCTCCGCTGACGTAATCGAAGTTCCTCAAAAGAAAAAAAAAAAAGCAGAGTTACTTTCAAATGCAGTATACAGAATAACAGAATATTGGAGTCGTAGACTGACGCATCACTAAATAATAATAATAATAATAATAATAATAATAATAATAATAATAATAATAATAATAATAATAATAATAATAATAATAATGGTGATGATGGTGGTGATGATGATGATGGTGGTGGTGGTGATGAACTATTGTGCTTGTTTGTTGGACCACAAATTGCATAAAACGTCCACTTCTTTGTTTTTTTCTTGTCGAATAATTTTTAAGGCCACTGCACACATTCATTATTATGATGTTGCCGACGCCTTTAGACCCGAAACTGACTGTCACATAACCTGTCACCGCAATAACAGTTCTGGCTGAACTCAACGTCACGAGATGGCGCCACCGTAACGCTTACACGGACAAGCTAGAACCCTGTGTTATCCCTACGCTCACGCATGCCGGTACCGTTCGCCAACATTCCGCAGGCGTAGGAAAAAAAGGTCACCCCAATAAAAGTAATTGATCTGGAGCTAAAGACGTCATCAGCTTCTCCTTCCCCTCTTATCTCCCCTCCTCCTCTCCCCATAACCGGCACCCACAAGATGAGTAGCATCCCACTCAAGCCAGTGACGACTCAACAGACAAAGCGTTGGGGAGCGAGCAAGACATATACAATAGGACGAGGCAAAAAATGACGCGGAAGGCGCTGAAGATCTCCACGAAGTATAGAGACAAACGACAGCGAAGAGAGATAGGAAAACAAGTAAAAAAGAAAGAGCCATTTTCTTGGGCGCCTCGTCCTCTCTTCACTCCACGGCTGCCACTCCCTTCTTCTCACCTCCTCTCCCCTGGGCACCACACCAGCGCCGCCCGACCTGGACCCCCCACTGATCGGAACCAATTAGGGACAGCGCATTTGACAAGACTCGCGGCACAGATAAAGGCCGCATGCGATGAAGAAGAAGAAGCAGAACAAGAGAAGCGGTGAGTCGGAATGACATCGCCGAAGAGGAAGGAACGCGGCCAATCAAAAGAGAGAGGGTGCGGCCAGGCCATTTAGCAAAACACTATCGCGTTCTCATTGCCCTCGCCACATGCGATTCTGCCGCATGTGCAGAAGCGTCAGCGGGAGCAGCAAGTATGTTGCTTCGGAGAACGCCGCAGAGTGGCGCCAGTGTACGACATCCAGGTTTGGTAGACGTCCAGGGATCGTATTCTGGATCGATCACATCGGGCGATATCTTTAATTAAACGCTGGTTGGCTGAGAAAGCAGGGAGAACGCCCGTCGTTTCAGCGAAGCGTCACGCCGAGCGCAGCGCCACGCGAAAGTTGGAAAGTGTATCCCCGAAAGAGGATCATTCGAAAATGCGATGTCTTGGTTCGTTACGCCCGTATATCCTGTTGGTGACTTTGTAACCACTAACCACGAATTTCGGGGGTGTCGAAAAACACGAAGAAGGAAAGGTAAAACAGAACGCGCTTTAGTGGTAGAACTTGCCACAGCGATGTTTCAGAGGGGTCGCCCGGGGCATCCGTCCAGTCATCCACGGGTGACAGCGAGCTCGAGTCATCGGCAATACCAGAGGCTGCTTGAAAACTAAACAGAAGACACCATCTTTACGGAAAGCTTAGGCAGAGTGTCACCGCCTTTGGTCTTCTAGAAGAATGGGCACCAAGAGGGCTTGCTGTCCGGTTCGTGCGCTCTCTTATTGTACTGAGCATGGAATAATGGTATCAGGAAGAAGCTTTGGACTGATCTCCCCTCCCCATTCTCTGCCCAAACACAACCCACAAAGACAGGGACGCCTTGGTCCCTGCGGTGTGACCGTCTGGAGGCAGCTTTCGGCTTCCGTCTGCCGCCTCTTTCTGCCACTGCCGCTTCTGTCTTCTTGTTTGGAGCTTTCTCTCTCTCTCTCCCCCCTCTCTCTCCCTAGGATGAAGCGTCCATTTGCCCGCTTCCTTCATCGTCGGCTCGGAACTGCAAAGGCCGCCGCCGAAGCCAGAAGCTGTCCGCCGGGGGCCTTCCCGAATGATCGAGTCAAAACATGGTACCCCCGTGGCCGCTGGCGCGCGGTGCTCCTTCGGCTTTCGGGCGCTGGGAGTCACCGCATGCACGCGATGCGGCGCTCCCTTCCCAGACGCCCCCCTCTGGCTATCTCTCTTTCTCGACGGACTTTGCCCTCTCCCCGCCCAGCGGTTTAAAAGAGTAATTACGGGGAGGGACCCTTTTTACGCGTCCGACGCCTCCGGTGTCGAGCTGCTTGACGCGTGTGGCCTACTTCGTGTCATTGTTGTACCCGCTTAAATGCGCCGCTCATCCTTTCGAGATGCAACCTTGTTCGCGGTCCCCACCAGTCGCTGGGGGCGTGTGCGTCTCCGCGCGCGTGCGTGATGGTGTAAAGGCAGACTCCCTGTGCTACGCTGATGCCTTTTGTTTTCATGCCTCAGCTTCACGAGTGACAAGTGAATGTTCAAGCTGGGGCTGTACTAGTTGAACCTGGTTAAAGCTTTCGCTGACCCTCTTACGTCTCTCCCGCGTTTGCCAGCAGTTGACCTCTTTTTTTTTTTTTCTTTCTTTGCACTGAAGTATAGTTTTCTTTCGTAACACGACCCACGTAGAAGCCGAATTAATCATCCCTGCTTCGGTCCGCCTGTATACTAATAGCAACCAACTATGTATCTTGAATGAACAGTAAACTAAAAACTGAAACGACATTGGAAGGAACATGTCCTTTCGGTAATTGCGTCACCGTGAGAAAAAATAAAGAGAAATCATGTTACAGTGACAACTGGAAAGGCCAACGGTTGTATGAAAACGATAAAAAGAAGGGCCACCGAGCGGCAACAGAGTGCTTTCGTTCGTTTATTCTGTCACTGCTGCAATTTTCTCGCCAAAGTGTCGTGAATCGCGAAGTTCAGCTTTTCCTTTTTTTAACCGAATGCGACATTGGGCACTGGAACAAAAAGAACAGAGAAAGTAAACGGCGCTTTAGAGGTAGCCTGGAGAGAGAGAGAGAGCGCAAGGACAGGAAAGGCAGGTAGGTCAACCAAAAGAGCACCCGATTTGCTACCCTAAACTGGGGGTGGGAGAAAGGGGAATAGAAAGAGGCAATTTATGAAAGACATGTAAGCTGATTTGCCTACAAAAGAAAAACGGACTAATACTGAACATACTTACAGAATGTCGAATTTTCGAGCTTACCGCGTTCATGACATACAGAAAGCCAAAAAAAAAAAACAAGACAGACATACACCTGAGAGGCTGGAAAGCGCGGCATTTCAAGCAACCAGTCAATTCCAGCTACTAATCCACTGGACAACTGCGGATCCGGCAGCAATCTGACCAATTCGGAAGACAGATGACGTCCAATGGCTGCGTGCATCCGTGCGGCCACCCGTCGCGTTCCTTCGGCCAGACCAGAGTACGCACATGTATTGCGTCAGAAATGATCGATGGCGACACCTCTCCGAAGCTAACGCGACTTAACCCGGCAGGGCCAATCGAGATTGCGACGCCCCATTATGGCGACCAAGCCGGGTCGAGCTCGTCTACGGCAAAGTGGCCGCCGCTAGGCGGCAGCACTATAGCTAGTTGCGGTGGCACGCGCAAGGCTAGAGAAGTTCTGGAAAATCGCGCGAACCCTCTCCTTTTTTCTTATACGTTTTTTTTTTCTTTTGCGAAACGAGCGCACAATTTCTCGGGCCACCGAACGTTTATTTCTTTCGCTGGCGGTGATTCCGAGAAACCTCCGCCACATGGCCGCCATCACCAAAGGTTATACGGCGTAAAACTACCCATCAAGCCAACCACTTTCCCTCGTATTACTTCATCCCCCCCCCGGCCTCCTAAGCCACCTCAAACACGTGACCTATCCATAGCCCGTCTTTTATGCCCTCTCCTAAAGAACCAAACCAAGAAACCGCAGGTGTAGTTGAGAAGGATGTATAAAAATAATAATGATGAACAATGCCTGCTGCCTCTCTCCTCCCCTTCTCCACATTACGAGGCGTGATGGTAGTAGGGGGTAGTTGGAGGGGGCAAGTGAGGGCTTGCTTCGCAACGCCGAGTTTACCACGAATGATAAATCCTCAGCGCCTCCCACCGCGAACTCACCGGCTCAAAATCACCAAGACAAGAAGCAGCGCACCAAGTACACATAAGGAGGGAATGCCGTTAAAACCGCGCAAGGCCGGCCCCACGGCAAACCAACAAATAAAGGGGGGGAGGGGGGGGGGGGGCGTCTAAACACCTCGCTACCCCTCCGCCCGTCACTTTCTTTTTTTCTTGCCTCAAACACTTAGCCCACCCTCCACTTGCCCTTGCGCCTTCACCCTGACGCCTATTCGCCGTCATATTACACACCTTCGCGGAGTGTCTCGCTTCTTTGCCCAGCGCGCGTACGCGAAGTCCCTTGCCGAGGCTCCACGCGTTTTTCGCCAATCCATCAAAATTAGAAGTCATTGGCGGAGGGACGTCCGACGCCGACGCCAGGAGATGTGGTGGGTGCATCGTCAGGGTCCACTCTCACTTCGCGCGCGTGTTTGTGCGTACGTCGTTGTTTGTTGTTCGTGCGTTTCGTTTCCTTCTGTCCACCGACTCGAATGCTTTCTCTCTCTCTTTCTCACTCGTTCTTGCTGATTGATCGAGTCCCAAAGTCCTTTGTTGTTGGCGAGCGGGTGCAACGTTCAAGCCGAGACTTGGCACTCTTCCGCACGCCATGGGTGGTTTGGAGGACTTTGCGCCGCGGCTGATAAATTGTTTCCCTCTGACTTATTTTTTTTTTTTTTTAATTTCTTTTTCCCGACACCAGAATGGTAAGGACTGTGAATGCGAGCGCGTTGTGGTGCTGTCATGTATTGTCGGATGTCGCTCTCCGTGTAAATGAGCTTCCCCTTGACCCCAATCCACTTTCTCTTTGTATGTGTCTGTGCGTTGGGGGAGGGAGGGTGGGGGGAGGCTTTCAAAACGAGTTCGCCCCGTAATGGAAACTGAGAGGTCCTCTCACGAAACCGCGCGGTCGCGTGACCAGAGCCGCGCGGAAAACCGAGTCGAGTATATATGCATACGGATCAGTTTAAAAGAAAATAAATTGACCCCATGGTAGCTGGCGTGTGTGTAACAGACCGTGACCGAATGCCAGGGACAGGCTGACGGCTTGAAGTACATAATACACGCAGGACTGTTGTTAGGCAAAATCGACTTTAGAAGGCAGCGGGATTCTAGAATTACTTGAGGAGTAGGTTAGCTTTTTTTTTTTTTTCGTTTTCAAAAAAAAGTTGGTAGAAGATTCCGAGTAGTTTGGTTAAAAAGTGGCCAGGGTGACGTGAGACATATATGCAATGCAGCCCGGTGGTGGTGGAAGAATAATACGAGCGGAGGAAGTTGATCGAAGTAAGCTACTGCGTCGACCGAGACGGCAAATGGTTGACTGCGCCCCCCCCCCCCCAAGACCCCCCAGAATTTCAAAGGAATGGCATATCCAGAGATCTAAGAACCGATAAAACGTTACTGGCCATTGATACGTCAGTCTACAAAAGCAATATAACCTCGCATTAACGGAAGCCATCATCTCGGTGTCGTTTGGAATGTCACATTCTTTTACGCATCACAGTCCACACATGCGGAGGCCTGCGATAGTGCAAGAGTGCCTGGCGGTCCCTTCGCGAGACAACTTTAAAGGGCAGCTACGGAATATTAAGTTAAGAGTTAAGTTGTATTGATAAGTTAACTTCAGAAAAAGAAAAAAAAATGTCGTTCTGACCACGGCATAACACTTGGTAAGCCAGGAATTGCGCGGGAAGGGAAGATGGGCGGCCACGGTATCTTGTATATAGCTGCCGCACTTCCTCACAGTGACGTCACGAATTTCGGCGGCGTCGGCACGAGTCCGGCTCAAGGCTTATCGATGACAACGCAATTTAAGAGGAACCTGATATTTGCTTTGTTTTTTTCGGCGCTATATATATAGAGCTCATTCGATCAACCAATGGCCCTCAGTCCCAAGCAGCTGCGGAACACGTGACCGCGTAGGTTACATAAGCGGTGGACTATTTGGGTTACAGAATGGGTGCCAAGAAAAAGGAAGCGCAGTCGAGGACGGCAGAAGACTAGGTGGGGTGACAAAATTAAGAAATTCGCAGGTGCTAGTTGGAATTGGTTGGAGCAGGACAGGGGTAATTAGAGATCACAGGGAGAGGCCTTCGTCCTGCAGTGGATATAAAATAGGATGATGATGATGATGACGACGATAACGACGACAGAGCCACCCAAACAGAGCTCGTTTATCGTGCCCTTGGTGCACAATAAAGGAGCCCAGTTACGCCGGGCCTCTCTTATAGCTAAGCCAGTGCAGTTTCGGAACGTTCAACTTCGCAATATAATATGACAAGCTTAACATTGCAAAAAGAGAGTTAACAACAATGAATAAATAAACGAAATAGATTTAGCGGGCGAATCCACATTGGGAGCTTTGGTAAAGAAAGTTCATGACACTTCTTTTTCTGCTTCTACAAGTCATATCCTGCAGTGAACCCTCGAAGTAACACACCTATTGCTTTCGAGAGGCTGCAGCGACTCGAGGCGCATTCCCCACTGTTACGTTTCGCCTACAACGCGCGGTAATGCCGGCGCGGATGCAACGGACGCCGGGGCTTTGTTCAAAGCGGCGGACATTTTGGCCCGTTCAACGACGCCGCAACGCCTACCCGCCAAGCGTGTCCAGGCGTGTTTCAGTGCCACGTGTCTTCGTGTGTGCGTGTGTGTGTGTGTGCCCTCGCTTGTCAAAGCGCGGCAGCCGGGGAGCGGAGTTCCCCGAATGAGGGGCCTGGGGGTCTCTCGGCTCAACCGCTCGCGCCGTCGTGGGCCCCTGCTGCGCCGTCCCGTGACCTTCATCCCGTGACCTTCCCTCCTTCCCTTTTGGACCGCGACGCCGAGAGTATAAGAGCAGCTGCCCCCGGACGCCAGGGGAGAGGCTCCGATTTGTACTGTTGAGTTACGTGCTCTCCCGTCTCTCCACTCCGGTCGACCTGACCGGCCGCTCTTTTGCTATGTTAGAATAAACCAGTTGTTCTGTTACCAGTCTTCTCATGCTTTGCCGGGACCTTCGGATGCTTCCAGTGCCCCAGGCCGCCAGGCCAACGCTACCCTTGGGGCTTGCGACCCATTGGCAATAACGGGCGTCAGCACCGAGACCCCAACAACTCGGGCCAGCGGTGCGATTCCAACATCTGGTTGCCAGCGGTGAGATCGCGACAACGGAGGCCAGCAGCGAAGAGATGCGGTTGACTGTATGCTGAGCAGCACAACGACCATCCGGGAGCAGCGCAACGAGCCCTGTGTGATGACTGGTTGCCTGCAGCGGAACGACTGCGCTGAAGTCTTGGCTGCGAGGTTTGGTGAGTGCGGGACTTTCTTCTTCTGAGTTTTGCCAGGCTTTTGTTAGTGTTAGAAACAGAGCTGGTAATTGTAGTTGTCGTTGCTACCGGGTTAGTTTGCGGCAAGACAATAGTAGGCAGTAGAGAAAGCAGCATTCAGAGCAGCCATGGATTTGAAGTCGTTGCGCAAACCGATATTACTGGAGCTTGCAAAAGAGTTGGGTCTGGATGTCTCAGACAAACTCAGAAAACCAGAACTGCTAAGGGCTATTCTTGAGTTAGAAGCTGAGGATGACGAGCTGTCGGATTGCCTTGAGACCATTGAGGAGCGGGCAAAAAGACATGAGCGCGAACTTATAGAACAGAAAGAAAAAGAAGAGCGTGAACACGCTTTGGAATTGAAGCGTCTCGAGATAGAGATGGAACGCGCTCGTAATGGAAGTCAGGCACACGGTGCAGGAGAACGAGTATTGTTCAAAATGACTGACCTGATGCGGCCGTTTAAGCTTGGAGAGGACATTGGTTTGTTCCTGGTTAACTTTGAGCGAACGTGCGAGAAGCAGGGGTTCTCTCGGGAAACGTGGCCACAGCGCTTGCTCACTTTGCTACCCGGCGAGGCGGCCGACGTAGTAGCTCGCTTGGAGAGAGAGGAGGCAGAGGATTTCGACAAAGTGAAATCGAGTCTGCTAAAAAAGTACCGGCTGTCAGCGGAGGCGTTCCGTCGGAAGTTCCGGGAAAATGAGAAAGGCAGAAGTGAGTCGTATACAGAGTTTGCCTACAGGCTAATGTCAAACATGCAGGAGTGGCTCAAAGAAGAGAAAGCGTTTGGTGACCACGAGAAAGTTCTGCAGTGTTTCGGGCTAGAACAGTTTTATAGTCGGTTACCTGAGAACGTGCGGTACTGGGTCTTGGATAGGCCAGACGTTAGTACGGTGGCTAGAGCCGCTGAGTTAGCCAAGGAGTTTGTGACGCGTCGGGCTCGTGGAGCTAAGGACGGTCAAAAGGGTGAATTTGGCTCCAAGTTTGAGAGGCCGAAGTTCACACCCATGAGAGCAAAGGGGGATACACGTAGTGCGGATGCGAGTGAAAGCAGTCCGACCGAACGTAAGGAGACGGCGGCAACCGAAGCCGAACGCAGAAAGCGGTTCGAGACGAGGCAAGCGCGCGTTTGTTATACGTGCCAGAAGCCGGGTCACTTTTCGGCGCAGTGTCCAGAAACAAAAACACAAGTCGTGTTTTTGTCTATATGCAGCACTGACGAGAACATGAAGCTTCTCGAGCCTTACATGCGAGACCTCCTCGTGAACGGGAAAGAGTGCCGAGTGCTTCGCGATTCCGCAGCTACAATGGATGTAGTTCACCCCTCTTACGTAGAACCCGATATGTTCACGGGCGAGTGCGCATGGATCAAGCAAGCAGTGGAAGCTCATAGCGTGTGTCTGCCGGTAGCAAAAGTGCTTATTGAAGGACCTTTCGGAGCACTTGAGACGGAGGCCGCAGTGTCATCTATGCTGCCCCCCCAGTACCCGTACTTATTTTCGAACAGGTCCGATCACCTCCTGCGCGAGAAGGGGCTTTTGTTTGGTGAGGCTAGCGTTCAGGCCTTAACCAGATCGAAGGTTCGGGAGCTCGCTGCAAAGGCGGTAGTTGCGGGGCCGACGTTGTTGAATGATGAAAAAGGGTCAGAGGCGCAGCAAGCTGGTATTCAGAGCACGCCCGAACGGGATAAAATTGAGCCTGTAGCGTTAAAGGCACCAGATACTGGAGAGGAAAATCCCGACACGGGAAAATTAGAAGAGCTGTCTCCAGATTTGCTCATCGCGCCTACGTCAGACGGACTTAACAGGTTGCTAAAAGTCAGCCGGTCGGCTTTGATAGCCGAGCAAAAGAAGGATGGCAGCCTAGAAAACATACGCTGCATTATCAAGGAAGGTATCGCCAAGAGAAATGCTCGCTTTGTGGAAAGAGGTGGGGTCCTGTACCGGAAGTATCTAGACCGCAGGGGAGTGGAGTTCGATCAGCTGATCGTGCCTCAATGCTATCGTCAGGATCTGTTGCGCTTGTCGCATGGGGGTTCGTGGTCCGGACACCTAGGAGTTAAGAAAACTAAGGACCGTCTCTTGCAGGAGTACTATTGGCCAGGGTGTTTTCGGGACGCAGACCACTTTGTGAAGACATGCGACACCTGTCAGCGGGTGGGCAAGCCAGGGGACAAATCGAGGGCGCCGTTGAAGTTGGTACCTATCATTACGGAGCCTTTTAGACGGCTCGTCATTGATACAGTTGGACCTCTGCCGGTAACAGCCACGGGGTACCGACACATTTTGACTGTGATCTGCCCAGCGACAAAGTTCCCTGAAGCAGTGCCGCTTAAAGAACTCAGCTCAGTTGAGATAGTCAATGCACTGCTGTCCATATTTGCGCGAGTTGGTTTTCCTGCAGAAATCCAGTCAGATCAGGGTACAGTGTTTACTAGCGCTTTGACGACAGCCTTTCTCGAAAGGTGCGGGGTAAGGCTGTTACACAGCTCAGTGCACCACCCCCAGTCGAATTCCGTTGAGAAGCTCCACTCCGTCATGAAGCGCGTGTTGAGAGCATTGTGTTTTGAACATCAAACTGACTGGGAGCTGTGTCTGCCTGGAGTGATGTTTGCTTTAAGAACCGCGCCGCATGCGGCTACGGGGTTCTCGCCAGCTGAGCTGGTGTACGGTCGCTCGCTGCGATCTCCGCTTCGCATGCTTCGAGAATCATGGGAAGGCAGGGGCGACGACCCAGTCGTGGTAGAGTACGTGCTTAAGCTCCTCGAACGCTTAAGAAGGGCACAGGAGTTGTCAGGTGAAGCAATGGCAGAGGCCCAGCAGAGGGCCAAGGTTTATTATGATCGGACAGCCAGGGCCCGTCGTTTTGAGGTGGGCGATGAGGTCATGATATTGCGCACATCGCTAAAGAACAAACTCGACGTGCAGTGGGAGGGCCCAGCACGGATTGTTCAAAAACTGTCGGACGTTAACTACGTGGTGAGTCTGCCAGGAAAGCGGAAAGCACAGCAAGTTTACCACTGTAATCTGCTCAAACCCTATAAGCAACGGGAAGCAGTGGTGTGCATGATGGTAAACGTGCCCGAAGAGCTTCCGGTCGAGCTTCCGGGACTAGGCTCAGTGACAAACAGGAAAGACGCCGATCAAGTCATTAGTGACTTAATAAGTAAAGCATCGCTGTCGCCTGAGCAGAAAACCGAACTACACCAGCTCTTACAAGAGTTTCAAGGTCTGTTCTCTGAGAGGCCTGGTAGGACTTCTGTCCTTACTCATGACATAGAACTTACCTCCCCAGAGCCAGTACGATCCAAGGCGTACCGGGTGTCACCCCGCCAGAGCGATATTATGGAGGCTGAGGTAAAGAAAATGCTACAGCTCGGTGTTATTGAAGCGGGTGAGAGTGATTATACCTCCCCTTTGATTTTAGTTGAGGTACCGGGCAAGGAACCTCGTCCTTGCGTCGACTACCGCAGGCTTAATTCCATCACTAAGGATCAAATTTATCCGATCCCTAACATCGAGGAGCGCCTTGAGAGAGTGAGTAGCGCTCAGTTTATTTCCACCCTAGATCTTGTCAGGGGTTATTGGCAGGTTCCACTTACAGAAGAGGCTAGTAGGTATGCGGCGTTCATTTCACCAATGGGGACATTCCGTCCTAAAGTTTTGAGTTTTGGTTTGAAGAACGCGCCATACTGCTTTTCAAGCCTCATGGATAAAGTGTTGCGGGGACAGCAAGAATTCGCTTTACCGTATCTAGACGACGTAGCGATATTCTCCGCATCCTGGCCTGAACATATGGCGCACTTGCGGGCAGTGCTAACCCGCCTGCGCGATGCGGGCTTGACAGTCAAGGCTCCCAAGTGCCAGTTAGCACAGGCCGAGGTTGTCTACCTCGGACACGTGATTGGTCGGGGTCGTCGCCGCCCCTCTGAAATAAAGGTGGCCGCTGTGCGAGACTTCCCGCAACCGCGCACGAAGACCGATATTCGGTCGTTCTTAGGTGTCGCCGGCTACTATCAGAGGTACATCCCCAGGTACTCTGATATCGCGGCTCCCTTGACGGATGCTCTAAGAAAGACAGAGCCGCAAACAGTCGTCTGGGATGAGACGAAGGAAAGAGCTTTTAGCGCCCTAAAGAGCGCCCTAACAAGCCAGCCTGTGCTACGATCGCCCGACTACACAAAAGGGTTCGTTGTTCAGTGTGATGCTAGTGAGCGAGGCATGGGCGTTGTACTGTGCCAACGGGAAAATGGAGAAGTAGAACACCCCGTCCTGTATGCTAGTCGTAAGCTGACCAGTCGTGAGCAGGCGTATAGCGCCACCGAGAAAGAGTGTGCGTGTATCGTGTGGGCCGTTCAGAAATTGTCATGTTACCTAGCCGGCTCGAGGTTTATCATTGAAACGGATCACTGCCCTCTCCAATGGCTGCAGACCATCTCTCCCAAAAATGGCCGCCTCCTGCGCTGGAGCCTCGCTTTGCAACAATATTCCTTTGAGGTGCGTTACAAAAAGGGGAGTCTCAACGGTAACGCCGATGGCTTAAGTCGAAGCCCCTAACGTGAGAATCAGCCTCAAAATTGCTTGTTACTGATGTTTTTCTTCCTGAGGCAGGATTTTTAACTTATTGCTTTTGTATAGTGTTTCAAAGTGATGATGTGCTTTCTAGTGCAATTTTCCGATTTGTGGACGCGTTCTGAGTGCTGCTTAACTACTGTAAGGAACTAGGCAGCAGTATAAAAGGGGAAAGAGCCTGGCAGGGCTTAGTGAGGGTTGTGCCGTGCTTGCTGACTGAGCGGTTGACTTTCGGCGTAGTTCTAACGCTTGCCGGAAACGAGAACAAAATGTCAACTCTCCCGAAGTCACTTTGCAGTGTCCTGTGTGCACCTGAACGTGAGAACGAGGCCTTCTCTGTGCACTGCGCTCAAGAAACGCCAAAGGACGCCCGACTTCGGTTATGGGCATCATCGAGCGACATCCCTCCGGACAGCGGATGCAGTCCCCTGACCATCGGGATCTCCTTCCCCCGGCGGGGCGGTCTGTTACGTTTCGCCTACAACGCGCGGTAATGCCGGCGCGGATGCAACGGACGCCGGGGCTTTGTTCAAAGCGGCGGACATTTTGGCCCGTTCAACGACGCCGCAACGCCTACCCGCCAAGCGTGTCCAGGCGTGTTTCAGTGCCACGTGTCTTCGTGTGTGCGTGTGTGTGTGTGTGCCCTCGCTTGTCAAAGCGCGGCAGCCGGGGAGCGGAGTTCCCCGAATGAGGGGCCTGGGGGTCTCTCGGCTCAACCGCTCGCGCCGTCGTGGGCCCCTGCTGCGCCGTCCCGTGACCTTCATCCCGTGACCTTCCCTCCTTCCCTTTTGGACCGCGACGCCGAGAGTATAAGAGCAGCTGCCCCCGGACGCCAGGGGAGAGGCTCCGATTTGTACTGTTGAGTTACGTGCTCTCCCGTCTCTCCACTCCGGTCGACCTGACCGGCCGCTCTTTTGCTATGTTAGAATAAACCAGTTGTTCTGTTACCAGTCTTCTCATGCTTTGCCGGGACCTTCGGATGCTTCCAGTGCCCCAGGCCGCCAGGCCAACGCTACCCTTGGGGCTTGCGACCCATTGGCAATAACGGGCGTCAGCACCGAGACCCCAACAACTCGGGCCAGCGGTGCGATTACAACACCACGCAAGAGCGTTCCACGAGACCTAAAATGTTTAACGGGAAAGCAACGCGATTCGAGTTCCCAGACCATGAGTATAGTCGATGCCTCAAAACAAATCCGGTGTTTCGACTCTTATCGCTCACGACCCTCGCGACTGCATGTCAAAATGTGTAGCACGCCGAGCGAACGCCCAATCCCTGCACTGTAATCTATACTCCTCTCTCTTCGTATCACCTGCTCCTTCTCGCTTGCACGATCAGCGTCCGGTGTTTCTGTTAAAGGAAAGCAGCTAACCGCATTCGTAATTCTTAACAAGCTAACCTCGTTATTTTCCTCGACAAGCCTTCTGACCTATTCTCGGCCACCACCTAGATGAAGCCTTCTCCGCTCCGATAAAAAAAAAAAAAAGAAGAAGGACGTATACCTCTTTTCTGTCGAGTCGTGGCAGACATTCAATAGGCACTGCTGGAGATAGCGAGATGGCACCGCTGTGTATCTGCAACAGCGCCGTTCCAGCTTCCGGCGCAGAAGTGGAAGACAAAAAAAGTAACCTGACGAGGTGTTCCTGGAAAATCAATCACGACGCGAGATCAGTAGCAAACAACACCGCCGAGCTGCCCACTGCGAAGGCGAAAGAAAGACGACGAGCAAAACGGAAGCGATCGTAGAGACGGCACCTTTAACAAAGGCGACCGCTCCATCACACTCTCGGTGGCTCGGCCAAACGCGGGGCAATTGAGCGGACCCCTGAAAAACGAGACCTCAGAGACGGACGCGCCCGACTCGGTGGTCCATTACGTGCTCGTTTGCTTTTTTTCTCCGACTGCGATTAGAAGAGATGAGCAAGTAAATGAGCTGGACGTGTCCATCACTGGCTGAGCAGAGATTCCCTGGCTGCGCAGAAGGATGCGCAGCAGGGAGTACGTAGGCTTCGGCCCAGTAGGTGCGAGGCTTAGGCACGGCGGCCTTCAAGGTTGGCGTGCGATGTCTTGCCCTATATCTCGGAGTCTGTGGTCACCTCAGGGGCACAAAGCTTCCTACAAAGATTACTAGGAGAACTCTGGCGGTAGAGTCAACCGGAGCTGAATGCATAATCGTCAAATAGATAATCATCGAATGATGGGACATCACAATGCAACAACCGCCGACGCGGTGTCGCGTTACAAGTCACTTCGGGGTAACACGAGGACCTGCGAATTTTTAAATGCGGCTGGTATTCTTTGGGAACTTCATATACTAACGTCTTTCTCCCAGTGACCCAAGTTGGCTACAAGCTTGGACCACAAGGTATAATGCTGCCTGCTCTCTTGCCGAGCAGACCACGTGTGTCCCTGAGTGTGTGACTCAATAAAGGACTTGGTGTTGGCTGCCGTCTGGACACTTCGTGTGGCAGATAGCCACTTTGTGTGTAGCAGTTGCAGTACGGCGTGTGGCTATACATTGCTGTGAAGTAGTGGTGGGAGAATATTCAGAGTTTGAAATACGAATCGACTATTACACACTAACTGTTCATATTCGCATTCGAAAATGTACTATTCTGTATTTTCGAATAGTTGAAAGTAACCGAATGCATCATGACAACCAATTGTTAAAGTCTGGTGGCAGTTCTTCGTCCGCTAGACGAAGTATTGCAAATTATCACAGTGAGTGAAACAAGCGAAAGCTTTCGAAGCAATGCAGAAACATAATGGGTAATGAAGCTCGATCTTTTCGGTTTCGCGGTGGAAGCCTACATGAAGACCCGTGATTTTTGCTTGTAGTCTGTCATTTAGTGTTTTCGACAGGCTAGTCAGGTAGCAGGTTCATCTTTTACGCTACAACGAGTGATGCTTTCCTTGCAACGGGCCTGATTGCACCTCAGACAAGCTTCCTTCCGCAGCTTCGTTTCTTTCTCCACAACTTCTCATTTTTCTTTTCGGGAACTATTTATCCAGTTTTTGAAAAAGTAAGTCATACTGCCGCCACACACTCGCAGAAAACATGTTTGCAACCAGGTTCTAAAGATATCGAGAGGCTATATTTGTGCAGTTTCTTTAATGACAGTTAAGGATGTTGTGTTTAAAACTGATCCCACTTGGTCCTGATATCTGTTTCTTTTTTACGTGGGTATTTTTTTTTCAGAAGTCAGTATAAGTGCGGTGCCTAATTATTCGGAAATAAATATTCCTGCTGTAAAACATAAGCGTCTGGCTATTCGATATTCGATTTCATATTCTATACTTGCCATTCGTATTCGATTCGCTTAGAAAAAACTTATATTTGCCCACGTCTAATTTAACGCTAATTGCGTTAACGTCGACATCCATCTCCCTTAGGGAGTATTTCATCTCCGAGCTATAATTATCTTCACCGTATAGTCATTTCCATCCTAATTAGGTTCGTAGCCCAAACAAATAGAAACGGATGGCGTGGATCGATAACGGTATGGTCACACACATGGAACTCAGACATAGACCATAGTCTTATCACCCGCTTTTCAAGTCCGTTAACAGCACCCCCCAGCTCTCGCACGTCGCCATTTTTTTCTTTTCTTTTTGGCTCTGGTCATGCGCTGCTGAAAGTTCAGAGCCTCGATTTCGACTCGAATATCTAAAACAATATCCTTTCGCAACTCCACACGCCAACAGAGACAGCCTTAATCGCAGTCCGCCGCTTACTTCACTGTTTGGAGTTCATCGCTTCGTGGAGCCAAAGACCGACGCTGCTTTCAAAGCCTGACGCTTTGCGCGCCAGGAAAGACAAAAGAGAGAGCCAGAGACCATCGTTAAGACTAGGACTTGTCACAACAACCACGGTGCCTTTAGCAAGGCAAGCTTCTTCGGCAACGGAATCTGTCGCCAGCGCTTTGACCCCCCCCCTCCCCCCCCCCCCCTTACAAGCATACCCGTTCAGACTTCCCAAAAAGCTCCATCTACTTTCTAGACAGCTCCCATCAGTCCGCTAACCGGATTAGAGCCTGAGCAGACGCGCCGGAGCCCGTAGCAGACGACATCTGATGCAACGACGGCTGGTCAGCGAAATGAGCCTGCTGGCTTCTGAGGCAAAGTGTGTCTGCTTCTATTCAACGCTTGTCTTTTAGACAGTGAAGTGTTTTGCGAACAAATGAACGCGTGAAGAAACGCATTTCACAAGCTCCGTTTGAACAACAGAGTGTCGTTGGGGGCGACGACGCTCGACCCGGCCCCCAATTCGCGAAGACAAAAAAGAAAGTGAGGGGGGGAAACCGCTGCGTAGTCGGACAGCCATCTTTCTCCGCGGAATACAATGACCGCTTGATTTTCGACAATTCGATGGGCTTTGCGATATGGCATAGCAAGCTCTTGAAAGCCCGTGCAATTACTGACACCTCCGAACTCGCCCCCTCCTCCCTCCCTTCCTTCCCTCTCCCGCTGCTCTCTACGATGATAGCTTGGCGAGCGACCCAGACGAGACAACCTCCTTTTATACACTCCCTGTTTCTTAACCTACAATTCCTCGCCTCGGTCCTTTGTGACGTGTATCCTGGCGAAACACTGCGCTACACCGAGATTCACGACATTTTCTCTACAAAACACACGCCGTTGCAGAAAATTCGCATACATTGCGACCACCGACATTGCAGCCCGTCTTCCGCTTTTCCAGCATTTTTTTTAAATTCTCCTGTCAAGCTGCGCAAGCAATGAAATGACCTCCTCGAGAAACCCCCTACGCCTCCGAACTGCGACACATGACTGATTCAAGGCACGCTTTGCGGACACGCGATGTCTTAGGCAAAATACGCAGCACAAAGTGATCCGCGTGCTCTTACGCACGGGAGAAAAGTCAGAAAGGCACAAACAGAACAACGTAAAGAACTGCGAAAACTAAACATAAGATAGAAGAAAAAAAAACAGAAAAAACGTGTCCTTCTTTCAGAAGAGGGCAAGTACCCTGTTCGCTTTCGAAACAAGCGCTACTGGCGTGGAAAGGAACAACAAGGCAGCGGGAAAAAGAGAAGCAAACGACGAAACCAAGGAACGGGCCTGCGAAGGAAACAACGAATGGCTCAGATCAGAGGAGGAGGAGGAGGAGGATGTGAAAGACGAAGGCCTGGATGCAAGGGAGTAGAGGGTGAGATGGGGGTAGCGCAAGCGGAGGGGGGAGTCGTGAATATAACGAGTGATAGATGGCTTCTTCGAGAGGATCCGACGCGGCCGGCTTCCCGCAGGCGAAGCAGCGCGAGTGAAGCTCGCATTTAGAAAAAGAGGCACGCCAGAAAAAGAAAGAAAGAAAGAATAATAAGCCTCTCTCTCAGACAAGGAGACGGGGGAGGGGGGGGGGGGGGGGGTGGCGAGCACGAGCGGAGAGCGTCGGAGCGTGTCGCACGCGACACGACATCGTGCTCAAGCGGCGGCGACGACGCGACACTTCACGCGCCACCCCCAAGCCCTCCCCCTCGCCAGCGCCCCCCCCCCCCCCCCCCCTACACTCGGCGCCGTGACTACACAAGCCTGGCTACTCGGCCGCGAAAAGCTTGCGACCATGCTTGCGACGATCGCTTCTCGGCCGTGCGTCTTCCCGTTGTCTCCGCTTCGCCGGGATGCTTACGCGCGCTGGCCTGCTACGATGTCGAGACGTTGAAGGAGCGATAGCTTAACACATCTTTCCCGACCCGAGGGAGGGCTCTGCCGTACGGCTCCGTAGCTCGGCTCTTGCAAACGGCAAAACCTCGCGCAAACTCTCGGCGGGCGGTCGGTTTGCCGAAAACGGTAGCGCGCCCCGTGGTCGGCGAGCCGAAATGATAAAGACAAGGAAAAAAAAAAAGAAGACAGAAAGAACGACCAGGTGGTGGGTTTAGAAGGGGGCGACGAACGCAGTAGCCGCTAAAGCGAGTCACGCTGCAGACACGTATACGACACGCGCCTGGAATACAAAGTTTTCGCAGGGTCCCTTCTGTTACTGCGGCAGCTGCAAGCAGCAACTTGAGGTTAGAGGCGTACCGAGCTAACCCGTACAGGCGACAGCGTCGGTTGAACACCATACCATGCTCGTGCTGTCGAGCAAGCATTAAAAAAACGCCACTTAATTGTCGCCGACGCTCGCTCGACCCGAGGCGAAGAAACATATCGCGGATCTTTCTATCTCTCTCTCTCTTTCTCTCCGTCCTCAACAACCACTCCGCGGGTGACAGTCCCCGGTGTACAGCGTTAAAATTTGCATCCGCGATTTTCTACAGTCTGCCAGACCGAAAAAAAGAAGGCAAAGTAAAGAATCACGAAGGAGACACATCGAGGAGTGTGGCCCATCGCTACTTACAGACACTTAATGCGCCACTAAGTAAGAGTGTAGACGTGATCTTGTCCGCCTCGTGCTGAGGTATCTCGCTTCGATCGTCGGCGCCGAGTCAAA
This sequence comes from Dermacentor andersoni, assembly GCF_023375885.2. Classification (NCBI taxonomy): domain Eukaryota; kingdom Metazoa; phylum Arthropoda; class Arachnida; order Ixodida; family Ixodidae; genus Dermacentor; species Dermacentor andersoni. Next base: position 91,445,216 of record NC_092824.1, on the reverse strand, counting down.
AGCCATTAGCATACGCGAGTGCGCGTCGTAGACGACGAAGCTGCCTGTACAGCTGCGCCTTCGACGAGTGCCGGACATACCGAAGGTGCATTAAAACGCGACCTAATCACTCTGTGCACCCCCCTCACTACCCCTCCCCGCCTCTTAAATACCCTCCTCTGTGCGGTCCCAATCGTGTGTTCCAGACGTAACCACGAAGCTGAAAGGCACCTCTCGGTGCGTCGGCGACATGCCGAACGTCGTCGCCGAAGAGCAAACGAACAAGCAACAGCGAATCGCTAATCGAACGCGACTGTCAAGGAGGCCGCGAAAGCACTTAGGACTTAAAACGGCGTGCCTTCGGAGCGCGCAGCGTTCCTCTCTGTACATCGCGGTCGTAGCTTCATTCGTTGCGTGTCTCTCGTTCAAATTTTCGAAGGAGCGTTCGCGGTTGTGCGACTACCACCGCGAACCTTGGTGCATTGAGAGCGCTGGTTCAATGCTATAGTGCCAATTAGTATATAGTGCCAAGGTCGCTCTATATTAACGCTCGATGAAGCCATCGGCGATTCACTCGAATTTTTAACAGTTAAATCGGTCCCAGTGACGTATGAGTGAAGTGGTGTATTTTGCCGTTCTAAAGTTTTCTGTGCAGTGCCATGCTCTGGTGAGCCATTAAGTTTGTGAGCAACTAGAACGCTCAGAAAAATGCTTGATTGTGCAAATCTGAAACGATAAGAGTGAGCGAACCATAAGCGAGCCATTTTGTTGTTGAGCTGCCACCCACCCCGCAGCGTCGGCTTCGCCTCTGCGCTTGCGAAGGCTATACGGTAAAAGCAATTGCGCCGCGAAAGCTAAAGCTGCGTTCGTTTTATGAATGTTGCCCAAGCACTTGAATCGGTACAAAACCACAAGTCAGTCAGCGGATGGTTATCCACCGGGTCGAAGATATTGTGATATCGTCACAGTGCTGCTAGAGTGATACACATCTGATATATCGAAATTGTTATAATCGGGGCCTCCGCTGAACATCTTGTGCGCCGACAAATTCGCATGCAAATGAATCGGCAGAGTATGCTCCGCTCGTCCACTGCGCTACGTATGTACAGACGCATACTGGACGGACCTTGAGACTATACAAAGGTAATGATCAAGTTTTCAAAATTTCAAAAAAAATGCAAGCAGTTGGTGCAGTCTGACGCCACGTGCGGAGACGGTCTACAAGCGTTGCAGTTAACCGACACGGGAACACCAAGACGAAAGTCGATATGACTGGAAGTACATTCACGAAGGCTTGAATTAGTATGTCTTAGGAATTACAGCCACACAGATTCAAAACATGGCGTTACGTGCGGTCCAGTTCAAGAAGTATAAGAAAAATAAAGACGGGCTTTGGCCTCCTCCTTTGCAGCTAATTAGAGGTTTCATCCCGCTAAAAAAAAAATGCAGACATATATTTCGAAGAGAATGAATATTGCCAGTGCAGACTGACCTGGTGTTTTTCTGTGTTGTTTATTTAATTAGTTATTTATTTGACTTACCGTATAGACTCGTGTAAGGGCGGCACCCGTGTCAGGGCCGCAGCCGCAACTTGGCAGCCCGAAATTTGGAAAATTTTCAACGGAGAAGGTATCGTGTTCGGTGCCCCGATGCCGCGCATATATATATATATATATAGATAGATAGATAGATAGATAGATAGAGAGAGAGAGAGAGAGAGAGAGAGAGAGAGAGAGAGATGCATTCCTAGCCGTGCTGGTGCAGCAGTGTGTTCATGACCCCCCCCCCCCCCCCCCCCCAAAAAAAAAAATTTCCCGTCATGGACTTTTCGACATGCCAGTTAGTCAAAGAAAAATGAGTATTTTGTCCCCTATAGTTTGCTATAGGTACATGTTCAGATGTGTTCAAATATAAGTAACGTGCCGGATTCCGAGAGCCCGTATATGTACCTTTCTTGTTGTACATTGCAGAAAAAAAAAATATTTGTACATCATTCTATAACTCTGCAGTAAAACTGGTGCCAACTAGAGAGTACTTATATATTTACATGCTGTTGTAATTCGCGTATGTTCAAGGGACCTTTTGGGTCCTGTGCGCGTAAACTTAGAAACGGTCTATAAATCCTGAATGAGTGCATGCGTGCGCGAGCTTTCGCTCGACAGTGCACTCCTAATACAAACAATCGCCCAATAAGCGGCATACATAGGCTGTAACGCGCACCTATGACGTCATAAGCGGGGCATAGCAAACGGTGAGTAATATTTGGCTCAAATGTTCAAGGAAGCATTGCCTATAGTTCGCGGACGTTTTCTTACAGTGTTAAAAAAAAATGTTGCAGTGCCCCTTTACCAGTATCAGAACGCCGTAGTAGGCACCCGACCACGAGCTGCGGCAGGGCAAGAGAACAGCTCACTCCTTCTCTCAATCGTCGCGTCAGCTTCCAAGTGCGGATTGAACAGCACAGCCATGACCGCTGGGAAACACTTCAAGGCGGCCGCTGCATGCCGCCTCACCAGAAGCAGTAGCAACGAGAAAGAAAGAAATAGAGAGAGAGAGCAGAGACCGCACATTAATCGTCCCTGCCTGTCGAACAGCTTCATCCGACAGCCGTGCAACTCGGATCCATTAGGGGCCGTGTACCCCGCTCGCCTTGTACATACGTGTATCAGCACGCTCGGATGGCTCGAAGCTGGACCGCGTCGTCCCCCAGGCGCGCACGTAATTCTCAGGTGGCCCGCTGTTGGCAGCGGTTCCATGCACGCGTGTGACCTGCGTGCGGTCTAGAAGGGCGGCGGACTTGTGCGAGGAGGCGGGCAGCGCTGCCGCAGCAGAAGTCGTTTTAGGTGCACGTCTGCATGCCTTACAAGGGCATTCGTTGCAGCTTTACTACATCTGCACACACACTCGGACTTAGGTAGAGCTGTGCGCGCTGGGTGTTCAGACTGCGCACTGACGGGCCACTTGCGGCACACATGTCATATTACGGATCAATCAATCAATCAATCAATCAATCAATCAATCAATCAATCAATCAATCAATCAATGCTCGCTCTCTCTCCCTCTCTGTGTACATTGTCAATTTGATTCTTTTCAGTGCCGTCTGAGATTTTCTGCTACACTGCAGCGGAGGGACAAGTGACCAGCCGAGATTCACAGGTGTGGCCGCCATCATCGCAGCATGGCTGTGGTGCGGACCAGCAAGTGAACCCTCCCTTGCCTGAAGCCATCAGGAATTCCTACATCTAAGACCACCCACGCTCGTTTTGGAAGCTCGTTTTTGGGCACGTCCTGTGCTACCGGGGCTTAGCGGAGAGACAAGAACTAGGAGTCGGATTCCTGATTAATAAGAATGTAGCTGGTAACTTATAGCTGGAAGAAGTAAAGAAAGCCTTGGGAGCTATGCGAATGGGGAAGGCATCTATCTATCTATCTATGCAGAAGTTCAGGCGAAGAGATCTGTGAAAAGATAAGCTGTACGAACAGCTTGACAAATTCATAACCTTTTCAGAACTACGTCGGAACGGTGGATATCTTACGATGTTTAAAACGAAAGCCCTGCACGACATATCGTGTTGTATTCTTAGAACGAATTGAACTCGCCACTATGACGAACCGTCCAACTAAAGTGTTGATATGAGCCGAGAACGCTACAAAGTCGAACGTCTCTATACAACGAATGCCTCTACAGCGAAACTACCTGTATAACGAAAGGCCGTTCATGTCCCGGGGAAAATTCCCATCTTTCACATGTGTTGTGAATGTCTCTACAACGAAGGCCACCACACGACGAATTTGCCCCTTCAGCGAATTTTGGCTCCCTAAGCTATCGCTCCCTAAGGGAGCGTTGCTGTGTTGCTTTACAACGAACGCTCATTACAACGAACGTTGCAACGAACCTGTGTTGCTTTACAACGAACGCTACGTAGCGTGGTGCCGCTGGCACTCTCCGCAGACCTCACAGAGGCGCGCTCGTCGCTAGCTTGCAGCGCGAGCGCCGCACTCGACGAGGGTGCTGACGTCGGAAGCAGTCCTGCTGCGCTGCTCAATGGATCGCTCAACTCGTGCGGTGCTTGTTGTATAACGCATCAGCGCGGGCGCAACGCCTGGCGAATAACGTCGCAGTTAAACGACGACGTGATGACGTAATCGTAAGCGACGGCCGACGATGTCTGCGAAGCCATCTATACTGCGGAAACGAACGTCAACGAAGGCACCGATGACGAAGATCCTGTGAACGAGCCGACAATTTCGACGGCAACGGAGGTGACAGCGACATTCGAGAATGTGCAGCTTTATTCGCGGAGAACGATGTGACATTCGGTGCAGTGAAAGTTGACTGCACCCGCACATTTCTGTCGCACAAAACTGTGCCCCCCCCCCCCCCAAAATAAAGTTTAGCGAATGTTTTTCGCAGTGTTTCTCACGAATTCACGTTAAATAGAAAGGTTTTCGTTTGTCGAACGTGCTTACAACCTGCTCTATTGTAACGGTATACACGGCGCCCGACTTTTACAACGAAGTGACCTGTATAACGAAGAATTTCGCAGTTACCGGACACTTCGTTATGAAGGTCGGCGTTTGACTGCAAATAGAAACACTCACGTCGCAGCTGTAGCACCACAACAGGAATACACGAATATCGTATTGTTCTTTCTGTTTATATCTATAATACGGAGTTCTCTATAAGTATACAGGACAATAAGTTAAATTTTTTACGACAGTAGTTATTATGCTGCACGTGGCGTTCACTGTAACCCTAATATATACTGCAGTAGATAAAAGGAACGCGAAGAGGTTAGGCGTTACTGGAAGGCGTCCTTCCGCTTTCGCCTATTCAATGCCGGCATGACTTCGACACGTAAGCTTAGCGTGAGGCCATATGCCGTTTTGGCGACTGGATAAGTAGTAGATCGTGCGTTTCAGCTACTATATAGTCAAGGGTGTTCTACTTTGTAAATTCATTGTTCGCGTTTCATTTGTCTACATTAGTATGAAGTGTAGAAGTGGTAGCCAAAATTGCCAATCCTAATGAATCGCAGCGGTTATTGTGCACGTACAGTAGCAAGCAAACGTCTAGAGACCACGCCGTCAGCAAAAAATAAATAAATACATAAATAACAACAACAACAACAACAACAACAACAACAATAATAATAATAATAATAATAATAATAATAATAATAATAATAATAATAATAATAATACAATTATTTCTTTTAGCACAGCCGTGCAACGTCAAATTGGGTTAATGCATGACGCTGGTCGAGCAGGCGCACGTAGGCAGTACCGCTTGATTTGAACCTTTATGTCTAAGCTGCGAAGCAAAAAAAAAAAAAAAAAAGAAGAGAAACCAAAGATTTAGCGGTACCTCTGGTCCACAAAGTTTTGCTCTCAACTGTGCAACATCGTAGCGAAACTAGTGCCCATCCCTTTCCCTTTCTTTCTTTCTCTCGCCCCCCCCCCCTCTCTCTGTCTTCTGTCTAGACGCACACGTACAATTAAACGTTTCCGAGTTGCCGGTTCCTCCTAGTGTCGACCTGTGCCCACAACTGCCAGGTTATTAGAAACTGCCCCCGAAATCTGTAACGTCACATTGAAATACCGGCGTTGCGAGGTTCGGGCCCGAAAATTAAATGACGGAAGCTCGCAGCCTGTCATTTTACCTTCTTCCAACAACTAATTGAAAACGGACTTTTGACACACTTTACCCGTCCAATCTGATTCAGTGTCGGTCTTTGACGTCCCTTAAAGCGATGTTGCATCAGCGACAGCTATGTATACGCGGCTAAGGGCGCGACACGAACGATATAATCGAATGGAAAGGCCCACGAATCCCTTCCGCGAACCATGCGCATATGGAAAGACGCACCACCAGTCCAGCGCTATCGAGAGGCAATGACTCGAGTTCGATCATGACGCGCCAGAACTGCGCCCGTTCCGAGCGCGTATACACTAAAGAAACAAAGGACGAATACGCGGGAGCGGAGCGGCCATTTTCGTAGCACGCAGTGCGAAACGACGCGCCCCCTAATGGAAACTAGGAAATGAACTTGCCGCAGACTGTACGCGCGCGCGCGCGCGCGTTTTATACGTCGGGACTATTTCGCTCGGCCATTAGCGAAAGAAACGTCATTACAGACTTCCATAGATCATACGGAGGACGCAATGGGTCCTGCAGCGCCGCTCTGTGGAACTCATTCACAGTTGCGCACGGGCACCGAAGCGGCGGGCGTCTATAGCCTTGCAGCTCTTTGCCACCGCGAAGAGGCGGGTTTCTCAATTTGCTTGTCAAGGATTCCAGCCACTGCGCGTTGCCCGGCACTACAACGCGCGCCGAGCGGGCATTATCACTTGTTCATTACAGTCGTCTGAAAAGAAGAACAACAAAAAAGTTTGTGGGCTTTGCGAAAACTGCCGCTCCCTATCGCCAGACGGCGCTTTTATCGTCAGCCATCGCGTTTGTGCAGTCGGCCGTGCAATAGCATTCGTTATATGAAAGCTGTTCATTCCTTTTTTTTTTTTTTTTCGCTTACCACGGTGGTGTAGGAGCAGTTACATTAATCTGAAAGAAAGAAGAAATTGTTTCGGAATAAATGCAAACAGCAAAACGAAAAGGGAAGAGAGTGTACACCTCGAAATAACGCGAGCAAAAAGAAAATCACACCACTCTCATTTCAACGCCATTTGTGTATTCCAGGTCCTTGTGCTATCACCGTCTGCTATAGATTACAGCTAGCGAGGTGGAGATTGGAATGTAATTCTTAATCTTGTCAACGCTGACTGGTGTTTGGGTAGGCAGCGAAAAACAAACGCTGGCACCAAATAAAGGCCCACTAAACCGACAGCGGACGTTGGGAGCATTTGGTTTCTGCTTTTGAAGATTCGCTGTCCTCCACGAAGATTCGGTGTCCTCCCTTTCTCTTATATCTCTGCCTCTATATATGTATCTCCCTATCCCCCAAACAAACACATACACGCACACCACGTATGCACACGCACATGCACGTACGCACACGGTCGGGTATATACTAAAGCGTGCTAGCATTCTCCTGCAAACGTGCATTGCAACCGGCTTCATTGCGATCAGCGTTTAGTCGCCTTCGCTTTCCGGACGAAGACGCCGCCAACGTGCATCGCGAAATGCTGCCGCCAAATTGAAAAACGCGACGTAGCGCCGCCGTGTTTAACTCAATTTGTTTTCTTTTCTTTGTTTTTCCCCCCCGAAAGCATGCGATTGCTATATCCCCGTCTCAATTCCCTTGCCGGAAATTCTCGCTCACGGCGGGAGTAACGAGACCTCTTTTGGTGTAGCGACGTTTATTCCGACGCGGCCGCCTAGCGGCCCCGAAGCACACGTTGCAGGGCACCGCGCGTGCGCAGTGCTGCAGCACTTATGCGTCACGCAAGTCGCTTAATGCGTCTCTCCGTATAACTCTAAAACTCTCCATTTCAGCTCTTTGAGACGCGCGCGCTACTACCGCGCGACAACTTTGGGACGTCTGAATGTTTGGAGGTGATGTGGCGGGGCGGGTAGGGAAGGACAGCCTTCTCCTCTCGCCGACTTCGCAATCGTGTTGAGGCTGAGGGAGAGGAGGACGACAGCCGCCTTTCTAGCCGGAGCTCGCGTCGCTTGAGACAACGTACGTGCGACGAATTGGTGTATGTATAATAGCCACCTATACTATTGCTACAGGTGTGCTAGTTAACGGCTCCGTCCTCTACGGAACTGCGCTCTGCAGCAACACATGCTATGCCAAATCACCGCCCCGCAAGTTGTCAACAAACATGTGCATCGTTCCTTTAATAAAGCGAATATCTTTATATACGACCGTTCTGCTGTTCGCATATGCTGATAATTATCGATGATTTCTACACATCTTTTTGATAATAAAAATTTATTGCTTCATATATCAGGCACTTTGATGTAGGTAAGGCAGGCAGGCCTGCGCGTACACTTCAAGATATATTCAAAGACTTGAAGCGGTGTGCCTTCAAAAGGTATCCGTGCTTTAAAGATACCTGTAAGCCGACATGACATGTACAGGTATCATGTCGCGATTAATCTCTTTTTATTTGGCAGAAAAGGTGCACATGTGCTCACTGCAATTATACTCTGTCGGTCAAGTTTCCATGCTATTGCAGACCCTTTTCGGGAAATAGTTCCCTCTAAAGAAAGGAGATGGCGCTTTCGGCGGCGCGCAGCACGTTGCCTCAGGCGAAAGCGCTCGGACTGAAACTACTATGACTGCGTCTATACACTGTGCGACCAGGTGTCGGAAATGCAACAGGGTGATCGCTAACGCACTGTGCTCCATTTGTGCGGCAAAATTCGGAACGGTGAAGGGAAGTCGTGTGCAGTAGTTGGCTGCAAAATATAGTGCACGGCATGTTAAGGAATGGAATGAACTTGCGTGGCCAAGTTCGCGGACCGCTGCTGCAGAAGGGCTGCTGTGTTGTCGCGGCCCTTCGCGATGCACGGCTTTCGTCGAGGATAGAAAAAAAAAAAAATACATTCACCCATCCGCCAGCGTTGTATCGCTCACCTAAGCAGGGGGAAGGGGATCGTTGTGTCGCTGCTGCTGTACGGGTGGCTAGAGCTTTATCAAGCTGCACAGATGCAGCTTTTTTCTCTGGCCCCCTATTTTCGAAGTAACAATGTACTGTCTGCGGCGAAAATAAAACTTGATTGATTGATATCGGAACATCGGTAAGAGCGATGATTACCGGTCGTTACGCGGCGACAAAGGGAGTAGCGCTGCTTCCTGGCATAGTAATTGTCTCGCATTTCATATCTATACAAACATCCACCTAAACTCGCATTCAAAACTTACGCTCACGCTATCGCCAACGTATCAAGAATAAATGCGTGGAGGCACTCTTGAATCAGTGCGCCGAAGCTTGGGCGACGGTCTAAACCGACAGCACAAAAATGTTCGAAGCTGAACGTTTCGTGACGGTCAAAAGAGTAAGCGAGCGACTAGCGACAATACATCGTTGCTACAGGTTATCACAACGCACACAACATTTCCACTACTATAGGGTTGTGTTCGGAAAGAACAAATCCATCCACAACTGAGCAGCGATTAGGAAGAAAATTATTGCAGACGTTATTAAACTCATAGCAAAATTTACATAAAGTGAAAATCAATTTCATGTAGCCGGTATGTATACGACTAATTGTGCGCATTGAACAATTTATATGTCAGCGGGAAGTAAAAAAAAAAAAAAGCTTGAGCAGGGCAACAGCCTTCGGCCGTCGCCTGTAATCCCGCGACACCCCCCTCACCCTTTCACGGTTCCTGAGCGTTTATGTCCGGGAAGCTCACTCTCCAGACAAACAGGTCTCCGACCAGCGGCCAAGGAGTCGTCGTGCATGAGAAGACGTCGATAAAACAAAGCGAGGAAAACAGATGGAAATACAAGAGCTGCTCGAGACATCCGAGACACGTCGGTACAAGCGTTTTTCTTTTTTCTAATACTTTTCCAGCTTGCACTCCGCTCTCTTATCGGTGTCGTATTTACGACCGTGCGCAATCCGGCGGAGAGATAGATGCCGACGCCGGATACGGCGGGTCAGGTGGCGGTGGGAGCGCGTTGCGGCGAGCCAGGGAAGCAAACATGCGATGGACCAGGTGAGCGGAGGCGCGCCAGTAGAGAGGCGGGATCTTTTTATTATTATTAGAGACACGAGGATATTATTTTTTTTTTAAAGCGAATACATGTATTTGACCATTTTGACCAATTCCTTAGTGGTCGTACTCTCCCCACCGTTGCAAGGGCGCCGAGGAAAAGGGTCACGTGCTGCAGGCGGCGTTCGTCGACAAACGCCAACTATGATAGGTATTTCAGATGCAACTGTTCTACCGCTTTGACATTGTACTAGTAATTGGATATATAAATAGATGGATAAGTAAAAGAAAAGGAAGGAAATTACTACTCACCGCAGCAACTGTTCGTCGCACTGGTGGAGCGCTGGAAAAGGACAGCCTTCCTCGTTTCCCGTCTCTCTTTCCCATGCGGCTGCGGGAGAGGGCGCCAGCGTCCTGAGAGGGAAATGGCAGACGCCTTCTACGCCAGCGCTGGCGCCGCTGGAAAGAGAGAGGGAGAGAAACATTTTATCATAGTTCAAAAAAAATGGAGGGGGGGGGGAGAGCGGCTGGAGACAACACGCATATAACAAAGCCTCTCGTATGTGTATCCACATATTTCATTGACATCGTCGCGCCCGGCTTCTAAACGTAGCAGCACATTGAGAAGCTGCGCAAACAAATAAAAACAAGCATGACATAGCACAAAAGGCACGTTTTGCACGGAGCTTGCCGCAAAAAACGACGTACGCGTGATGATGAGGTGCAGTGACGCCATCGTGGTCGCCATTGTGGTCGCCATGTTTGGGTCCTAGCGCAACGAGAAGCTGCGCCCGTGACGTCACATGAGAAGTATCTATACTACCACTACAGATGTGCCGGTTAACGCCTCTGTTCTCTGCGGGATTACGCAAGGAAACAACAAGCGTTACCTCAATAACCTCACTGCAACGAACCTACGCCTTCAAGCGCATTACTCCCTTCATAAGTCGAATATATAACTTTCCAGGCTATTCGCTTACGTTAACAATCATAGTTGATATTTTCTGAATAATTAGAAAAGTTAATCTAAAGCCACCGCATTAGAATTGCCACTCAAATAAAAAGAATTGCGCGGGTGACACAGGCTTCCGTGAGCAAGCGAGGATGACGAGGCGTCGCGTAGGTGCCCTCGCCCCTCACGCAACACCTGGCGCGCTGTTGCTGCAGTAGGTGCTCCTGTTCGCCGCCTCTGCTGTGTCAAAGCGCGCTCGTTACGTAGCATCGGAATCAAGAGAAGTTTACTGCCGTTTCGCTGCTACAGACGACAGAAGCCGGCTTTTCAATCGAAGCTTGCATTGCCTTACAAGTGACGTTGTCGTGCTCACGCAAAAGAGTAGTTACTCCTAGAGCATAGCAGCTGTGGGAAAGGGCGGTTTGATGAGCTCACAGCTGCGCGGGAGCCGCAGCACGAGTCGTTAGCACGGATTCCAGCTGCATAGGCGCGCGCCCACGCCACGTGCGCACCCAATCATGGCCGTTTCGCTTCCGCCGGCGATGAACAGGGTTTCGCGCGCTGCGCCGGGCCGGGCCGGCTTAGTTCAGTCTAGGAAAATGAATGGGACGACCACGCATTGTGCGTTCCCCCGAGGAACGGGCAGCGTTCGACGAGCGGCGGCGAGAACTCGCCCGTGAAAGCACTGGCCGTCTGCGCGCCGATCGCGCCGATCCAGCCGCCCGAGCCCAGACAATCCGACATAAACGAAAAGAAAATCCCGAGCTGAGGGAGCGGGAGGTCGAAGCAATCCAACACCATTACCTGTAGGTTACTTACCCGTGACGAAGGTCAGGTGCAGGCAGGACCAAGCTTCGCTTACTCCCATTTTCCGGTAGGGGAAGGGTTGGTCTTTTTTTTTTCTTTCGCTCAATGCGCGATTTCACGCTTTCGCATAAAACAAAAAAGAAGCGGGTAGTTCTCGATTTTACCCATACGAACGTAGGAATACACGTTGCAGGGCTTTTTAAGCGAAGCTTGCACTGGCTCACAAGTTTCGGTGGCGTTGTCGTGGTGACGACAAAAAAACCGCAGTTGCTCCCAGAGCATAGCAACTGCGGGAGAGGGCTTGATTAGTGGACAGCTGCGCCGACGCCGGAGCGTGTCATAAGCAAGGATTCCAGCTGCATAGGGGGCGCGCTCACGCCATTTTACGTGTCAGAGCCCCAATATGATTATTAGGCATGCCGTATTGGACGACTCCAGATTAATTTTGACCACCTGGGATTCTTTAATGTGCACATCAATGTAATTATGCAGAAACGTTCTTGCATTTAGCTTGCATCGAAATGCGGCCGCTAGTCTGGGGTTGAATGAGCGACTTCGAGCTTAGCGACGCCGCGCCATAGCCACTGGGCTACCACTATCGGGTGGCTATATGGAACTATGCGAACTATATGGAAATACACCGTGTGTCCCCACTAACATTAGCCAAACTGTTAAATGAAAAAGAAAAGGGTGAGAGAGCATTAAAAGAGAGGGTGCAAAATACAATTATAAAACCTGCAGCATTCGGTTGTCAGAGGTGCGACGATCGAGCACCGTAGGTCTTAAGGTCGTATCTTGCACCGTTTATTTAAATCGTCATTTTTCTTTCGAGGTATAACTTTGCTAATGTAAGCTGGGGCACCCAATATAACGCCTGTTGTCCTGCTAATGATGGCATCTATAAAAAAAACACTAGAAAAACAATTGCAGCCGATTGAACGAGTTGGAATCTATATACAGCGAAGCTTTGAGTCAGTACGTGAAGACTTGGAACACACACATACACACAGAAGCGAGCCTTTTGTTAAGCGGAGTATCTGACTAATAGCAAGCACGTCGAACGCTTCGAACGCATCCCGGTTTCAGAGGCAGCATGTGCACACGTACGCAGCGCAATTCGAATCCATTCAATGCGCAAGAAGTGTTTACTTCATTACCTTGCAGCCGCGGATGCGCGAAGGCGAGCTTTCAGGTTCTTTTCTGTTCTTTCCCCCACACGGTCGGCGCCGCTGCTGCACGGATGCGTGCGCCATCTGATGATGCTGCAAGGAACCCAGCGCCGCGCGTGGCGCACGTGTTCCGCTGCGATTGGCTGGCTTATTCGGCAAGGGAACCATCAGGCCGCAACGCCCACGGTCACGAAACCCTGCGATTTCCGCAAAGAAAAGCTTCAATTTTAATACAGTAGGTAAATGGAAAACGCCCAAAATCTCCTGGTACCACTGGGATCAGCGGAATATCTTTGGAAACATAGAAGAGACTCAGCGGAACCGAACTTCGGTGAGCCGCAGTTTTTAAGACCAACGAGAGCCCCTATTCGTTCGGCCACGCCGACGCAGGGCTAGCTTCAACGCCGAACGCTGGCGCGCGGCAGCTCGGAGACCCGCAAGCAGCCACCGTGTCGACGGTGAGCTGTGGGGGCGACCCGACTCGGAACGTTACGATCGCGTGAAACCCAGGCACCATTTCCCATCAACCCAGCGACACCGAAACAATGGAAGTTGTATCCGAGAGTCACCCGAGAGAGACCCCTGCCTGACGAGGTCTTGTCCGGGCCGTCTCCCGTTCTCTCGGTGCAGTTTCACAATCAAGAATCCCAGTGGCAAACGCCCGTTTCCCTTCATCGAAAACGCCGCCTACAAAAACAACAATCCACTGGTGAGCAAGACCCCGGCGGGCAAACCCCGGCATCGAAAACCACGCCGTTAGGGCTAGCACTAACCCAGGCGCCAGCCGCCGCCGCGAAAGCCACGTCGCGAGCCACGTGCGAGGAGCGCGGCGCCGGAACACCTATTTCTGAAGACGCGGCTGCAAGGAGCAGGTCTCGCCGAAGCGCGCCTCCATCATACGCCCGAACCCGAGCCTCATCCTTCGAAAACTACAGAGCCACTATGTGGCCAAGGCGATCGTCCAAGCCACCGGAGGGGCGCCGACCTGCAAAGGGGACGATTTCATCGTCCGCCTGCGAAACGGTTCTAGCGTCATCTGGGCACCCCACACGAGGCCACGGCGGCCACCTTCATGAAAATTATGAGCCTCACCTTCCACGGAAGATCGCACCCTGTGAAGGTGTATCTATCAACAACCGAGGGCCTCCTTAAAGGTGTCGTACATGGCATCGACGCCGCACCGGCGAAGAAGCGCTTATGGCGAATATTCGGGTCCCCACACATGGAGTCCGCATCGCGCGGGCCCGTATGCTCGGACCACCCCAGACAGCCCTACTCCCCTTCGAGGGACCCCTGGCGCCTAGATTTGTGTACTTATACGGAGGGGAGATGCCTTGCCTAGACTACCAGCCGACAAGGCAGTTCTGCTCCATCTGTAGAAGCCCCGGACACCGACCAGACGTATGCCCCAACCCAATGGTTCGTGCGTGCAACGTTTGCAACGACCTTAACCCAGACGCTGGACACACTTGTGTTCCGAAGTACGCCCTGTGCGGAGGGTCCCATCTCACGGCAGCAACAGAGTGCAACAAGCTCAAGCGCATTCCCCCCAGATGGAAGCCTGCCTCCACCATACACATCCAAAACCCAACGACAACCCCGCCCGGTCACTCAGTCGACCAAGGCGGCTGACCTCCACCCGCGGTGGTTAGCTCCGTGCTGGAAGACACCGACTTCGACTACTCGGAGTCTTCTAGCATCTACGGATCCCGGTCCGGTTCCAACCCGACGTCCAGATCCCGCTCCTGCTCTCGCCCCCTGCCTCACTCTAAGTCGCCCAGACGGCAATCTCGGTCGACGCCCAAACAAGAACAGCAGGCAGCACCAACCACCGCGGCACTCAAAGACAAGGCGCCCCAGCAGCACCAACGAAAGACCAAGGAAGCCTCAATCAAGAGGACTACCACCAAAGAACACGCGGTAAGCAGGTCAGCAGTAGTTACCCCTCGTATGAAAAAACACAGATGCCACCATCTATGAAATTTGAACAGGAACTCGAGACCATGCGCGCACAGATACACTCACACAAGAAAACAGACAGCTCAAACAACAAGTGATACCGCTCACACAAATGCCACCAGAGATGGCTCCACACGAGGCCATCATTGACCTGCAAGCCCATGTCGATGCCATCCGCACCCAGATGGAAGCCTTCATGGACGCTACACGCGCCCAGTTGGAACAAATAACACAGACTGCAATACAGCGCACAGAGGCAGCAATAAAACATATGGAAGCCACTGTAGACAGAGAGCTGAAGAACCAGCTTCACTCCATAAAACTACGAAAGACACTACGCCAGAACCTTTACAAGGCCACATCTATGGCAGGACCGAACAAGATCATATCACCGACCCCAACATCCAACAATGCCTAGACCATACAGGCACATCAAAGAAAAGCTAGAAATTTGGCAATGGAACTGCCGTGGGTATCGAAGGAAGAAAGGGCTGCATACACAATTGATCGCTCATTCTTCAAAGCCACCGGCGGTCATAGCCCTACAAGAGCTGAGTACCCGACCAACACTACATGGTTACGAAGAATACCACACAAGTCCAGACAACAAGTGGAAAATAGCCACACTAGTAGACAGAAACATCACAACCATACAACACAAACCCATAGACGACGCGGACGTAGTACATGTACTTCTCGAAATAGTATACAACGGGAACCAGAAACAGAGCGCCTTCGTCCTCAACATTTACTGGCCCCCCCAGCCAAAGACGGGCAAACATAGGCAAACTCTTTACGGACCCCCTCCGCATGGCTAAAGACAGCCCCCTGGTAATCAAAGGCAATTTCAACGCTCAGAACACGTTGTGGGTGTAGCAGAGGGAGGACTGGAAGGGTGTCCAGCTAGAAACATTGATTGAACAGTGTCACTTCACAGTCATCACCGACCCGAACATACCGACGAGGGAAGGGAACAGCGTAACACGCGACACCACTTCCGGCCTCGCCTTCATCACTCAAACCACGCGAGCAGAATGGATCAACACACTCGAAAACTTAGACAGCGATCACTACATATTAAACATAACACTACAGACTGGACGCCTACCCAGGCAGATCGGCAAAGCTAAACCACTGACTGGTGAAAAATCAGGGAAGCCCAAGAACACGACGCTGCCACAATAACGAACCTGGAAAACTGGTGTGACAACCTCCATCGACATAAACAACACCACACAAAGGAAATCGCCAGAACGGAAGAGACCCCAGAGGTGGATCCCCACTTACTAACACCGGTGGAATGCCAAACGGGGCCTCACCCACCGCTGGAAAAAACTGAAAAACAACAGGAAACTGAAGACGCGCATAGCACAAATAACAGCGGAAGCAGAGGAATATGCCATGCAATTCGCCTCGGGGAAGTGGTATAGATTCTGCGACTCTTTCGGTGGCACCCTGGATACGGCCAAGACGTGGCACATCCTCAAAGCCATCCTGGAGCCCACCAAAAGCAAACAAGGGCACAAGGCTCTGTAGTGGTTACTATACTCCTACTCAGGTAGCCAACAATTAAGACCTCATCGACGCCATCAAGACCAAGTGCTACGGTGATCTCGCCCCCACAGAACCATGTACAACACCCTACACAGGACAATCCAACCCACTAATGGACGAATCTACCACAGAAAACGAAATGACAGCGGTCATCGCAGCCACCACCCGTAAGACCGCGGCGGGCACGGACCGCATCATGAATTCCCTGATCAGATACCTGAGCGACAAGTCCATCTCCGTGCTCATAGCCTTTCTCAACACATATTGGGAACAAGGTACGGTGCCGGCGATGTGGAAATACGCACGAATAATCATGATCCCTAAGCCGGGTAAGAAATTGGCAATTGAAAACCTCAGACCCGTCTCGCTCACGTCCTGCCTCGGCAAGGTGTATGAGAAAATTAAACACAAGACTGCAGAGACAGACGATAAACACCTGCCGGACACCATGTTCGGTTTTCGCACAGGCCTGTCCATACAAGATGTGCTACTCCAAATCAAGGAAGAAGTCCTCAGCAACGTTTCCCGCAGCGGCGAACACGTCCTCCTAGCAATCTACATCAAAGGGGCTTTCGACAACGTCAGCCACCGAGGAATCCTAGAAGGGCTGGCCAACATCAAGTGCGGCGAGCGAACGTACAAGTATATTCAGAGCTTTCTGACCCACCGCACGGCGGAGCTGAATATGGGAGAGATCCATACTCCAGTGTACCACCCTCCCAACAAGAGCACACCACAAGGTGCTGTCATCTCACCCACGCTGTTCAACGTCGACATGATCCGCCTTGCAAGCAAACGGCAGGACGTAGCAGGTCTTCGGCACGAAATCGACGCAGAGGACATAACACTCTGGACCACAACAGGGTCCCTCGTTGAAAAAGAAGAACGGCTGCAAACTGCAGTGAATATCATCCAAGAATATGTCATCCAACGGGAACTACAATGCTCCTCCGAGAAATCTGATCTCCTACGAGTCTGGCGAGGCCGGGGTATAACCACTTGGTCCCGAAAGAACTAGAAAACTCGAGGTACGCCTTAACGGGGGCCTCATATCAGAGATGCCATTGCTCAGGTTGCTGGGCATGTGGCTGCAGTCCAACCAGCGGGCCACAAACGCCCTTACACTCCTCAAAACCAGTGTCAAGGCGATATCACTCATCATCTCCCGCGTAACATCCAAGAACAGAGGCATGAAGGAAAGGGACACCCTCCGACTGGTCAGAAGCCTGGTGGTGAGCAGAATCATATATACACAGCCTGCCCTACTGCCAAATCGCACAGTCCGACACACTTTTGGCGCTAGGGCTGCACAACACCTTCAGCAAACGGACAGAAGCCCCTTAAGTCTCGTAACAACAGAGACTTGCGCGAATTCGCACGGGCCGGCAAGTCCTAAAAACCTTGGAGTTCCAAGCTATAACAACACGAACCCAAGAAACCTGCTCGATGCCTCGTCACGTCCAGGACAGGTATCACGTTGCCCCGATACCACGCAACATGGACCCTGACTAACATTCTGGAAGGAGGAGAGCAAGGGCCCAGTACATGGAGAAAGCATTGAGGTTCAATACCACGGCCCGTTTTACGGACGCTGCCATGTATGGGACGAACAACAATTGAGAGCGCAGTGGCAGTGGTATGCGACCACCGAGGCCACGTTACCTCCGCTACATCGACCCGCCCATACACGATTACAGAAGTCAAAGAGCTGGCCATCGCGTTAGCCATCCGTGAAGGCCAACACGCAAACAAACCACTGACGATCCTCACGGATTCCCAGCAGGCCTGCCACAACTACCTGCAGGGAAAAAGTGGAAGACCTGCTGCACAAGTCCTAGCCCAAATACTCAAGCAGGACCCTTAGGGTATCACCACCCAAACCATCATCTGGATACCGGGCCACACTGGTATCACGGGCAGTCTGCAGGCCGATAAAGCAGCTCGAGGATTCGTGCATGACCGAGCACTCATCACGCCGGCTGCAGAAGACCCGGACCCTGTCGACTTCGAGTATTCATCCATCGTGAACTACCACAGAGGGAGTCGCTTGCGATATCCACCACCCCATCGAAATCTAAAGACAGAGGATGCCGCTGCCTGGAGTAGGCTCCAGACAGGCACTTACACCAACCTGCACATATTACATCGCACACACCCCACAGCGTATACAGGGACGAATGCCCGTAGTGCGGGGCCACACCAACCCTATGCCACGTTACGTGGGAGTGCACACTACACAGCGCAGTACACCCCGACACGAACACCACGAGGGAGCAATGGGAGGCACTGCTGTCCAGCTCGGCCCTCGACGACCATCTCAAGCTGATACAGAGAGCTGAGAAGATCTCAAGAGCAAGCGGAGCCCTGGACTAGGGGCCCCGACCATTAGCGATTCTTCTAATTATTCCTTTAATAAAGTTTATCTATCTATCTATCTATCTACACGAGCACAGTCACAGCGCAAGCAAACGCATGAAAATGAAGCTATTCTAACCGCAGCGTAGCAGACGACAAACACGAGTACTCCGACTGATGTCACCGGAGCACCGTTCGTAGAGCCGTGCACGAGGCTAACAATTGCAACAAGTTCACGGACAACTTATGTGTTCTCTGTGTGTACACCTGCCATCGCCATTCTTCCCGCAACAAGCGTCATACATCGCCTTCGTACACAGTGGCATCGCCGCGTAGACGCCTCGCAAGGCGCATCCGCCTGATTTTGACATTTTATTTCTGAATAGCTCGTGAACGGTGTGGTGCGCAAACATAAATAGCGCGTGAGATCACACGTTGCCTAAAATGAAAATAAGCACAACTGCACGCATCACCGTTGGCTGTATGTAGCATTTAATTAACTGCTTCGCATAGATTCCAACATGAGCGTTCGATCTGCATTACTATATTTTTTTTCTTACCGAGAACACCTGTATCGAGAACTGGTATGTCAGGTAGGGAGGAGTTGCGAAAATACGTTCGTACGCTTCGCACAACTACTTCCCTCCCATCTCTTCTCTCCTGTCTCGCCTACATGCGTCAGAGGAAAGTCAATTCGGTGCGCGCACATTCCGATGCGGATCAGTGGGGCGTTCCCTACCGCTGTCTGAGACGGGAACTGACAGCAACCCCCCTCTTGTGAGCGCGCGCAGTGAGGCGCCACTTCGCCCGCTCGCAGCCGGCAGATCCCATACGAAGCAATATGAAAATTTGCAGTGGACGGCTAGAATCACCAGGTCATCGCTCGTGACCCTTCGAACGTACGGAGCATTGAGGATTAGAGATATATATTAAGAGCTAAAGCTTTTCGCAGAAAACTGCGTTCGAAAGTGCTCGTGATAAAAAAAAATCCCCAAGTCTCTCTAGCGCACTTCACCGCTGACGTATAGTGCGTGTTCTTCTTCATTCGAGCGCGTGGACAAACAGAATGTTTCTGCGTGCAAAATTTGCGAAGGAAAGAATGCAAGAAATAGCTCAAGCCTAACCCAGTGCCTTACCACGTAAGACAGCAATGGCAAAACAGGATCCAAGAACTAGACAGTCGATGGAGCCCCAGCCATGATGAGTTCCGTGAACTAGGCCCTGCCAATGGATGCGCCGCCAACTCAAGTAACGCCACCAGTAGCACCACAAGAAGTAGCAAACCCACGTCAAAATTACGATTAAGATCGCGGTCGCGTTCCCGAAAACGCGTGAATTACGCAGAAGTGGCCGGCAGCTGTGTCAGTGCCAGCGTCGGATCGGCAAAAGCGGTAGCCGTCAGAGCCGTCGGGAACAAGCTCCAAAATAAAGCCTCATAGACAGACTATTTCAAAGATGCAAAGAATACGAACATGGAAGCAAAAAACCATCTACAACGCTAACCACGGAAGCAGTTGATTCCGCGATAGAAGCTAGAGTTCAAAAGCACCTCCAGGCTTTCGAAGACGTCTTCACAAAGAACATCGTCGCCCTGATTGAAAACATCACCAAGCCTATCGTCGAGAAGATTGCGAACCTTGACACCCAAGTCACCACACTCGCAAATCAAGCCGCCACTCTCACAAGCCAGGTCACCGGCCTAACATCCCAGGTCAACAATTTCATAGCACACGCAAAGAACAATTACGTCACGAAGTCCTACGGCGACAGCCTTCTCAACACCACTGAGCAGGGTAGAAAGAAGACTCGCACGAACAGTCGCAATGATCTCACCTAACCATGAAGCTACCTGTGAAGCTGAAGAGCCTCATGATGGCGACACCTAAAACCACAGCAAAGAGCCGGCAATAAACTCTGCGCATCTGGCAGTGGAACTGTCGATACTTCCGTCCCCAGTACGCAAACCTACAAGAACTCGTCAAACTGGACTACCTTGATGTAATTGTCCTACAGGAAACCAATACCCACAACGCTCGACTTCAAGGATACACCGCTCATACACAAACTCAACGCACAGCCATCCTAACCAAGAAAACGCTCACAACGCAAGAACACGAAATAGAAGACATCCCCATCGAGAACACCCTAATGGAGATCATACCAGACAGAAAAACGCAGCAAAGCCTCTTTTTCGCCAGCATATACAGCCCTCCTCATGATCAACTTCCGGAATTCGACCACTTTGTCCGTGAACTCAGGAAACGCACCAAAGACCGTCAAGTTGTCATAATGGGAGATTTCAACGCTCCACACACAGCATGGGCTTATCCAAACACCAAGAAGGGAGCCCGAGTGCACGACACTGCTCAACAACACAGGCTGACCCTCTGGAACGACCCACTGCAGGCCACGAGAGTCGGGAACAGTGTCTCCAGGGGCACGAACCCGGACCTTACGTTTACAGCGAACATCCACTGGGCCGAGTGGAGTTGACTCTCGGAGACGCTCGGAAGCGACCATACACACTATCCAACTTGACATCGCGCATAAACGAAAACTGACCAATACTGGAGTTGCTCGACTAACAGACTGGAAGTCCTTCAGAGATAACCCCAGCGGCAACACAACAATCGACGACATCGACCATTGGCTCAAGGGCCTTCTCATCACCGCAGAAAACCACACCAAGAGCATCCAACTAAGCACCAACACCCCCGCAGTCAACCCGCATCTCCTTCATCTTTGGGAGGCCAAAAGAAGCCTCCTGAAAAGGTGGAAGGGACAGAAGCTCAATAGAAAACTAAGCAACGAATTGCCCTTCTCACCATACAGGCCCAAGATTACGCGGAGCTACTTAGGCAAAATTGAACACCTTTTGTGACAGCATACAAGGGACACTCAGCACCAGGAAAGCCTGGCATCTCCTACGCGTTCTCTTAGCTACCGATCATACCAAAACGCAACAGAAGCAAGATCTGCGCAGACTTATCCACAGTCACGCTGGATCGGAGCATGATCTCCTTCGTGAGCTTCAGCAAAAACTGACAAGCCCACTTCATCAGCGAGCGGAAAGGCATACGACGGCGCACCAAACCCAGATGTCGATAGACCATTCACCCAGGCAGAGCTCCACGCAGCCTTAGGCATAGTCACTAGAAACACCAGTCCCGGCAAGGACAGAATAACTAATAAGCTCCTACGATCGATCGTCCATTCACCCAGGCAGAGCTCCACGCAGCCTTAGGCAAACTCACTAGAAACACCAGTCCCGGCAAGGACAGAATAACTAATAAGCTCCTACGCAACCTCCCACAATGTGCCACTACAGCACTGCTACAGTACTACGACTGCTGGGAAAAGGGGGACCTACCCGCAACCTGGAAGCATTCGGAGGTCATCATGATCCCCAAACCCAACAAACCCCTTTGCATCAAAAACCTCCGTCCCATTTCGCTCACATCCGAGCATCTTCAGATTCCGACAGCATCTATCCACGCAGCACGTACTCCTGCTCATCAAAGAAGACTTGCTTGACTACCTTGATAACAGACGCAAATCGTCAATCCTGACAATTGACATAAAGGGCGCATTCGACAACGTGAGCCACGAAGCCATTCTCCGCAGCCTAGAAGATACACGCTGCGGAGCCCGAATATATCACTACATCAGCAGCTTTTTGACACACCGAACAGCAACAGTAGGCGTCTGCAACCTCCGCAGCGATAAATTTCGGCTACCCGACAAAGGAACCCCACAAGGATCAGTTATTTCACCTCTCCTTTTCAATATCGCAATGATCAAGCTACCGAAACAAGTGAACGCCATCCCAAACCTATGCCATGCCCTTTATGCCGACGACATCACGCTCTGGACCAAAGCACCTACTACTCTACAACAAGAACCCAATCTACAAGAAGCCGTCGATACTATCGAAAGATACCTCCGAGACTGCGGTCTCCGAAGCGCACCCGAAACGTCGGAGCTTCTCGTCCTGAGAGCACGGACACGAGGAAGACCACCCAACTATATCGAACCCGATCCTAGTGTCTCGCTCAACGGAACAAGGATCCCTACAGTCGACTGTCTTCGTGTACTCGGACTTCACATGCACAATGACGGATCAGGGGCGGCCACTCTGCTGCGTCTCCAAAGGACACCGTCAGAAGTTACGCACCTCGTCAAGAGGATCACAAACCAAAGAAGCAGATTCAAGGGGAACGACCAACTAAGCATAATTCAAGCTCTCCTAACTACGGAACTCCGTATCACCTACGGAAAACCCTACTTGACGCTCAAGCCGGCTGAAATCAAGAAACTGAATGATGTCATTCGAAAAGCAATCAAAGTAGCCTTGACCGTCCCACCCATGGCATCAACTGAGAAACTCTCAAGCTCGGCGTCCACAATACGTGGGAAATGCTTGTCTGGCTCATAAAATCAGCCAACTCTATAGAGCGGCTCAAGTTCACACCCTCCGAACGTGCAGTTTTGCGCTACCTCAACTAAAGTGAAAGCTACTTTGCAGACACAGACCATAAAGCAAGAATCCCACCTGCAGTCCGGGACTGAATAAGCGTTGCAAGTACACCGCGCAATATGCATCATACTTACCATAAGGAGCGTCGGCAAAGCAGAATCCGCGCACTCAGCAAGAAATACGCGAGACCCTGATACGAGGTACACCGATGCTGCCCGGTATCGCTCTGGCAATAAACGGTTGGCGTCTAGCACCCCGTGCAAAATGGATTCTCGACTACCATGCCTCTTCGAAACGAAGTGTGACTTCCTAATTCGCCATGATTGTCTCGAGTGTATGCCGGTCTGGCAGACGCCCCGCAGTATTTACAGGCCCATTTTGTGTGTGTGCGACTTTAGAGGGACCCTTTCCTCGAACTGTCAAGCTCTACAGGAGAACGTCCACGAAACAGCAACGCACAAAAGAGAAGGATAAGCGTCTACAATCCCGGACCTGCGGCTTGGTATATACGGAGGCGGGACGCCCTTTCCTTGCTGCAGGCTTGGTATCTACGGAGGCGGAGCGCCCATCCACAAACCAGACTCTGTGCCTTTCACGAGACGTCGACGGGAGCAAGATCCCTCCCACGATTTTAGAGAGCCTATTTAAGGGGCTCCGAAATGTACTTTTTTACACTTCATTCACTTCTGATCATCTTTCACCAACCTTTGAATAAACCGTGTAAGTTACGCACTAGAAATCGTCTCGTCCTTGCCTCGTCGCCATGGTCTACCGGATGCCTGCAGCCCGCCGACAACGCCACGCTACCCAATGTTAACGTCGGTCGAGCTTCGATAAACAGGCGTCGCTACAACTCGGCAACAGTACGATACGCTACCCTGGAGTACGCAACACCGGGCAAGTGGCGGAGAACTACGGAGAACAATGCAGTGGCGCCTCCTCACACGTCGCATCAGCATAAGCTGTGCTGTGAAAGACTGTGCATCTTTTCCTTGCGTCTTGAACGAATTATTTTGTTTGACTTTCAAGGTAATCATTTGTTCCTCCATCTTTCCCATGTTTCACACAATCGCGAATATGCCGGGCGGTCGCCATCGCAGATCACATAGTGGGGTGTGCCAGAATACTTCGGTGCAGTATCGGTATCGATATTGGCATCGAATTCGGTATCGCCACTCGGAGGAGGGATCTGTCTCCACATGAAGCTCGAGGCGTGCAGATGTGCTTCGCATCAGCTCCGTGATTTCGAATTTTCCAAGCGCCCAAAATCTCCTGGTACCACTGGGATCAGCGGAACAGCTTTGTAAACATCATGGCGGCTCAGCCGAACCAAACTTCGGTGAGCCGCGGTTTTTAAGACCAACGAGAACCTTATTCGTTCGGCCACACCGACGGTAGTGTTAGGCCGGACGCCGAACGCTGGCGCGCGGGAGCTCGGAGACCCGCAAGCAGCCACAGTGTCGACGATGAGCTGTGGGGGCGGCTCAGCCCGGAACGCTACGATCGCGGGAAACCCAGGCACCATTGCCCATCAACCAACCGACACCCAAACCATGGAAGCTGTATCCGAGAGTCACCCGAGATCCCTGCGTGACCAGGCCTTAATTGGCCGGCCCGTCTCCAGTCCAGTCAGTGCAGCTCTACAACCAAGAATCCTAGTGGCAAACGGTCGCTTCCCTTCATCGGAAAGCCACCTGCCAAAACAACAACCACTGGTGAGCAAGACCTAGTCGGGCAAACCCCGGCATCGAAAACCACGCCATTAGGGCTAGCTCTAAGCCAGGCGCCAGCCGCCGCCGCGAAAACCACGTCGCGAGCTACCTGCGAGGAACACCTATTTCTGAAGACGCGGCTGCAAGGAGCAGGCCTCGCCAACGCGCGCCTCCACTCCCGCGCACTAACATGAAAATCATCATCCGCCCGACCACGGGCCACATCATTCGAAAACTCCAGAACCAACAACTGACCAATGCGATCGTCCAAGGTACCGGAAGGGCGCCTTCCTGCAAGGGGGACGACTTCATCGTCCGCCTGCGACACGGCTCGATCATCATCATCATCATCGTGAGCACCCCTCACGAGGCCACGGCGGCCACCCTCATGAAAATTATGAACCTCACCTTCCACGGACGATCACACCCTGTGAAAATGTATCTATCAACACCTGAGGGCCTGCTTAAAGGTGTCGTACACGGCACCGACGCAGGCACGGGCGAAGAAGAGCGTATGGCGAAACTTCGAGTCCGCACACATGGAGTAGATGGTAGAGGGTAGATGCCTTGCCGAGACTACCAGCCGACAAGTCAGTTCTGCTCCCCCTGCAGAGCCACTGGACAAGGACCAGACGTCTGCCCCAAAGTAGCGGTTCGTCGTGCGTGCAATGTTTGCAACTTGTGTTCACAAGTGCGCCCTGTGCGAAGGGGCCCATCTCACGGCCTCAACAGAGTGCAACAACAAACTCAAGCGCATTCCACCCACATGGAAGCCTGTCTACACCAGCACACCCAAAACCCAACGGCAGCCTCGCCAGGTCACTCAATCGACCAAGGCGGCTGACCTTCGCCCGCGGTGGTTCAGCTCCGAGCGGGATTATGCCGACATCGACTACTCGGAGTCATCGAGCATCTACGGATCCCGGTCCGGTTCCAAACCGAAGTCCTGATCCCGCTCCTGCTCTCGCCCTCGGACTCACTTTCGGTTGCCCAGTCGGCGATCTCGGTCGACGCCCAAGCAAGAACAGAAGGCAGCACCAACCACCGCGGCACTCAAAGACAAGGGGACCCAGCAGCACCAACGAAAGACCAGGGAAGCCTCACTCAAGAGGACTACCACCAATGAACACGAGGTAAGCTGGTCAACAGTAGCCTCCCCCTCGTATAAAAAACCACAGACGCCACCATCTATGAAATTTGAACAGGAACTGGCGACCATGCGCGCACAGATACAAACACTCACACAAGAAAACAGACGACTCAAACAACAAGTGATACAGCTCACACAATTACCACAAGAGATGGCTCCACACAAGGCCATCATTGACCTACAAACCCATGTCGATGCCATCCGGAGCCAGATGCAAGCCTTCATGGACGTTACACGAGCTCAGTTTGAACAAACACAGACAGCAATAGAACGTACAGAGGCAGCAATAAAACACATGGAAGTCACTGTAGGCAGCAAGCTTAAGAACCAGCTTCACTCCATAAAACTACGAAACACACTACGACCTAACCTTTACAAGACCACATCTGTGGCAGGACCGAACGAGATCACTGACCACAACATCCAACAATGCCTAAACCATGCAGGCAAGTCAAAGAAAACTTAGAAATTTGGCAATGGCAGTGCCGTCGGTACCGAAGGAAGAAAGGGCTGCTTACACAATTGATCGCTCATTCGTCAAAACCACCGGGGGTCATAGCCCTACAAGAGCCCAGTGCCCGACCAACACAACATGGCTACGAAGAATACCACACAAGTGAAGACAAGTGAAAGGTAGCTACACTAGTAGACAGAAACATTCCAGCCATATAACGCAAACCCATAGACGACGTGGACATACATGTACGTCTCGAAATGGTATACAAAGGCAACCAGAAACAGAACGCCTTCGTCCTCAAATTTACTGCCCCTCCCCCCAACCTAAGGCGGGTAAACATAGGCAAACTCTTTACGGACATCCTCCGCCTCGCTAAAGACAGCTCTGGTAATCATAGGCGATTTCAACGCTCAGAACACGCTGTGGGGGTACCAGAGGCAGGACTAGAAGGGTCTCCAGCTAGAAACACTGACTGAACATTGTCACCTCACATCACAGACCCGAACATACCGACGAGGGAAGGGAACAGCGTAACACGCGACACCACTTCCGACCTCGTATTCATCACTCAAACCACGCGAGCACAATAGCTCAACACACTCGAAAACTTGGGCAGCGATCACTACCATATTAAACATAACACTACAGGCTAGACGCCTACGCAGGCAGATCGACACAGCTAAGCTCACTGACTGGCGAAACATCAGGTAAGCACAAGAACAGGACACCGACACAATCACGAACCTGGAAGACTGGTGCGACAACCTCCGTCGACATAAACAACACCACACAAAGGAAATTGCCAGAACGGAAAAGACCGCACAGGTTAATCCCCACTTGCTACACTTTTGAGATGCCAAACGGGGCTTCACCCACCAATGGCAAAACAGAAAAACAACACGAAACTGCATGAAGACGCGCATAGCACAAATAACAGCGGAAACAGAGGAATATGCCATGCAACTCGCCTCGGCGAACTGGTATAGATTCTGCGACTCCTTCGGTGGCACCCTGGATACGACCAAGACGTGGCACATCAAGACCAAATGCTATGAAGATCCTGTTCCCACACAACCATGTACAACACCCTACACAGGGCAGCCCAACCCACTAATGAACGAACCTATCACAGAAAACGAAATTAGAGCGGTCATCTCAGCCACCACTCGTAAGACAGCTGCGGGCACGGAGCACATCACGAACTCCATGATCAGATACCTGAGTCCACCTCCGTACTCACGGCCTTTCTCAACCAACAATGGAAACAAGGTACGGTGCCAGCGATGTGGAAACACGCACGAATAATCATGATCCCCAAATCGGGCAAGAAGTTGTCAATTGAAAACCTCAGACCCATCTCGCTCACATCCTGCCGCGGCGAGGTGTACGAGAAAATTATAAACACGAGACTACAGAGACACTTTAGAAGTTAAAAAAAAAAACACCTGCCGGACACCATGTTCGGTTTCCGCGCAGGCCTGTCCACACAAGATGTGCAACTCGAAATCAAGGAAGGAGTCCTCAGCAACGTTTCCCGCAACGGCGCACACGTCCTCCAAGCAATCGACATCAAAGGGGCTTTCGACAACGTCAGCCACCAAGGAATCCTAGAAGGCCTGGTCAACACCAACTGCGGCGAGCGAACGCACAAGTATGTTGAGAGCCACCGCACGGCGGAGCTGAAGATGAAAGATCCAGACTCAAGTGTACCACCCTACCAACAAGGGCACACCACAAGGTGCTGTCATCTCACCCACGCTGTTCAACGTCGCCATGATGGACCTCGCAAGCAAACTACAGGACGTAGCAGGTCTTCGGCACGCAATTTACGCAGGCGACATAACACTCTGGACCACAACAGCGACTCTCGTTGAACAAGAAGAACGGCTGCAAACTGCAGTGAATCTTATCCAAGAATACGTCAGCCAACGGGGACTACATTTCTCCCCCGAGAAATCTCAGCTCCTGCGAGTCTGGCGAAGCCAAGGTAACCGCACAGTACCCACAGACCCAACAAGAAAATTCGAGGTACGCCTCAATGGGGGCCTCATACTAGAGAAGCCGTTGCTGAGGGTGCTGGGCATGTGGCTGCAGTCCAACCGGTGGGCCACACACACCCTTACACTCCTCAAAACCAGTGTCAAGGCGGTAACACCCAAGAACAGTGGCGTGTAACACCCAAGCGCGTAACACCCAAGAACAGTGGCATGAAGGAAAGGGACACCCTCCGACTCGTCAGAAGCCTGGTGGTGAGCAGAATCACACACAGCTTGCCCTACTACCATCTCACACAGTCCGAGACGAAGCAGGCCGACACACTTTTGAATATGCTTTCAAGCCCGCTCTCCGCCTGCTGATAAGTGCATCGACTGAAACATTATTGGCGCTAGGGTTGCACAACACCCTTGGCGAACTGACAGAAGCCCTTTACGTCACGCAACAATAGAGACTTGCGCGGACCCGCACGGGCCGACACGTCATACAAACCTTGGGGTTCCAAGCTATAACGAAACGAACCCAAGACACCTGCTCGATACCTCGTCAAGTCCAGGACAGGTATTACGTTGCGCGATACCACGCAACATGGACCCTAACCTATACTCCGGCAAGAGGAGAGCAAGGGCCCAGTACATGGAGAAAGCATTCAGGTTCAATACCACGGCCCGTTTTACGGCCGCGCCATGTATGGGACGAACAAGGGCGCAGTGGCAGTGGTATGCAACCACCGAGGCCACGTTACCTCCGCTGCATCGACCCGCCCCTGCACGATCACGGAAGCCGAAGAGCCTGGCCATCGGGTTAGCCATCCGCGAAGGCCAACACGCAAACAAACCACTGACGATCCTCATGGATTCCCAGTAGGCCTGCCGCAACTTCTTGCAGGGAATAATTGGAAGACCTACTGCACAAGTCCTAGCCCAAATACTCAACCAGGACCCTTAGGGTATCACCACCCAAGCAATCATCTGGATACCGGTCCACACTGGCATCACGGGCAACCTGCAGGCCGATAGAGCAGCTCGAGGATTCGTGCATAACCGAGCACTTATCAGGCCGGCTGCAGAAGACCCGGACCCTGTCTACCTCGAGTATTCAGTCATCGTGAACTACCACAGAGGGAGTCGCTTGCGATATCCACCACCCCATCGAAATCTAGAGACAGAGGACGCCGCTGCCTGGCATGGGCTCTAGGCAGGCACTTACACGAACCTACACATATTACATCGAATACACCCCATAGCCTACAGGGACGAATGCTCGTGGTGCAGGGCCACACCAACTCTATGCCACACTGCGTGGGAGTGCACACTACACAACACGGAACACCCCGACACGAACACCATGAGGGAGCAATGGGGGGCACTGCTTTCCAGCTCGGCCCTCGACGATCAGCTCAAGCTGATGCAGAGAGCTGAAAAGATGGTAAGAGCCAGCTGAGGTCTGTTCTAGTGGCCATAACTATTATAGATTTTTCTGATTATTACTTTAATAAAGTTTCACTTTCTACCTACTTATGTCTCCACATTTTGCGTAGGCGAGTTGGCAGCTCGGCTGCTTTGCGAGCCGTGGCCGCACTTCTGGCACTTGA
The DNA here is from genome assembly GCF_023375885.2 of Dermacentor andersoni. Classification (NCBI taxonomy): domain Eukaryota; kingdom Metazoa; phylum Arthropoda; class Arachnida; order Ixodida; family Ixodidae; genus Dermacentor; species Dermacentor andersoni. Next base: position 91,415,427 of record NC_092824.1, on the reverse strand, counting down.
AACACCGACGATGGTTAGGAATGTAGAGTCTGACAGGAATTTAAATGTATAACCTGCCCAAAGGGGTGCGCTGCCTCCGCTGAGGCCGGGACCTCGAAAGGTCGTGGCGCTCTGCATCGGCTCAACCCCCAGGATCCCCTTTTCCCTAGACAGGATCCCCTTTTCCCTAGACACGGCTAAGCCGCACACGGCTACAGGCGCGGGATGGTCCGACCCCCATGTGCTCGGGTCCGTGGTGTCGCAACGCACCAAACGCCTGCAGACGCAGACGCCCCTGCGGCAGAGCGGGTTGTCCGCAGAGAGCCAACGGACATTAGTCAACAAAAAAGTGCCAGGTCACGCGTCCGCGGGTTGTGATACACGATCTGTATACTTCACAGAAGAACGCCCACAGTATACTTCTGAAGCCTGTCTAAAAGAAATTCGCTTGAGGTCTCTTGTGAGCCTCTTTCAATAGAAGTTGTAGCCAGAAGGCACTTCATTTGCCTTCGTAATTACCTCAATAGCAAGGCGAAAGCTTACCCCAGCCGGACGCGGAACGCCACTCTCGTTAGACAATATCTTGGTATCATGGCCTGCCAAATCACGGCTGCAGAGGGCCACTCTCCTCCCTTACCCCCATTGCACGGTTGCCATAAGGACTCAGTCCTGGTTAACTATGTTGCTTTCACTTATCCGTCTCTCTCTCTCTCTCTCAGCGATTTCCAGTTACCTCTGTCCAAAGTACTACTTTTCCTACGTATCCAACCTGCCACATCACTCTCTTTGGCCCTAAATGTTTCCCCCCCCTCTTCTGCAGAGAGGAAGCTCAAAACCAACCAGCAGCGACCATGCATGATCGCTGCTGCGATGACCATACACTACGTATTGGGTCATCGCAGTGTATGGGACCGAACATTGCGACACCCATGCGCTCCCTCGGCTCAAAAGCAAGAAACACGCGACGCCGCTGATGCAAGCCTTGCCGTTTAAGGACAAACATCGAAGGAGTATAATAACCACAGCGAGAACGAATAAACGAAGCGCGGTAGACGCGCCTGCATGCGGTGGGGGTTCACCCGACTGTCGGTGTGGTCATCGTATCGCGCTGTCGCTGCGTGGGTCGTGTCAGTGCCGCGCGGTACCCACAAGCGCGCGTCCAGTACCCGCTGTGCGCGCCTCCGGCGATGCGGTCGAACTGCTACGTGTGCGTCCCAGTGCGCGATGAAACCGCGAACGCGACAGCGCGTGTCGTGTTTGGCTGCGTTCGCTCCGGTCACACCGCAACGGAGCGGCCGCACGACGAATTTTCGAGCCACGTCGCACACTTGCCATCCACAGAAATACAGTGTTTTCTTCAGACTACGCAGGACTTCTTTCTTTAAAGTGCCTGTAGCAGATAGCACAGTTCTATAGTCCTTGAGCTCGATTACTCGGAGAGGTGAACGTTACGTGTATGAGAAATCGAAAAAGCATAAACTAATGAGTTCAGGGCGTTTTACGTGCCAATACCGCGACATGATTATGAGCCATGCCGTAATGGGAGACTCCGGATTAATTTTGACCACCTGGGGTTCTTTTAGCGTGCAACCAATGCACGATAGACGGGCGGGTTCTTTTTCTTTTTTTTGCATTTCGCTTCCATCGAAATGCGGCCGCCGCGTCCGCAGCATTAGCTCCCGCAACATCGGGCTTAGCGGATTTGGTGTTGCGCTGCTAAGCCACCGCGGCGGGTAATAATCAAAGAAAATATAACTAATCACGGTTTTAAGTAACTACTTTACGGCACATATTGAAATTTAACCTGTAGCCGGTCAGATCGCAAGGCGCATCCACTTGGAAAGAATTCTATAAAGGATGACACCAGTCCCGAGGTATAACTCCTCCCCCCCCCCAGAAAAAAAAATAAGAAGAAAAACGCAGAAAGAAAAAGTCTGCAACGAAATACTTTGGCGAACCGGCTTGGAGGCGCATATCTCAAATCTCACACACACACACACGCACGCACGCACACACGTGTGTGTGTTGTCACACAGGCTGGACCACGACCACATCACAAAGCGTTTTCCAACATTTGCCGGTTTTCCTTTTGAATGACTTACAACTGGATCCGGAAAATTTTACTCGTGCTAATAGGCATAACCGCGTAGCTTCATAACGCGTCATCGAACAGCGACACGGCGCCTTGCTGATCGGTGCGCATAGACAGATATCAAATGACCCCCATAACGCGACTGCACTAGTGGTACACATTTTGGAAGCAAACAGCGCACTGTCATTGCGTTTACTTGTTTTTGTCCCATTTGTCAGCCAACTTTCCGGTATGTCCCACGTGTTACTGGACTATGGCGGAAGCAATTAAATAAGCATTGCGACAAGCAGCCATTCCTTCACAAGCCAACTAAGTATCCGTGGCGCCATCACATTCGCCTCATCGCTCAAAACAGTCGGCCCAACGCTTACCCTGCACGCTGGTCGGACTCGGCCCAGTGTGCTTGATTCCCGGTAGGCTTTAATCGATGCGCATATGGTCGGGGTGCTTTAATTGCCAGCCACTCTGCACACATTTTCGCCCGATACGCATGTGCAACTTAGGTAGACTGTTGCGAAGTAGACATTTATAGTTGTCGTTTTGCCAATGTGCGAATGTGGTATCCGCGCATACGTCAGCGCCATGCCCGGTGCTTTTCCGGTAGCGCAGCGGCGGGGAAGGCTAAAGCTTGCCGCGGCACGACCACGTGTTGGACTGACTTTTGCTGGTCTAAACTTTCTCCCGTGACGCTCCCTCCCAGTTTCTTAATCGCCTTTCTCCATGTACCGGACACTGCCACGAGAAAACGGAATCGCAACACAGCCGCTACGGGGAGAGGCTGCTACGCGGAAGCATTCTTCGACGGCCTTGTCCGGACCGTTCGATCGCTTCGGCCGGACGCTGACAGAAGGGAAACGCGAAACACGGCGATAACCGTGAAGGAAACGACAAGAAGACGCAGAAAGAAGGGGGGGGGTTGCAAGGGGAAGGAGGTTCAGGAGTGTGTAGGGCAAAAGCGCCGTCCGTACGCGGCTGCACAGCTTTCCAACCAGGAGGGAACCTCGCGTCAGCGCTTGGCCGCTCATACGCGCGTCTAGGTCCCTTGCGCGGCCCGCCTGCCTGTCGCCCCTGGTCTCCCGCTGAGATGACACGAAGCTCACGACCGGAACACGCCGGGAATGCGGTTGCGCGCGGTTCGCTCGCCGGCGTCCTACGTGATGGGAGGGCACCGCGTGCATGCTGTTCAGCATGTCTTCTATACCTACTGTACGGTATACATCTCAAAAGTGTATAATGCCCCACCGGTCCTCGTGCCAGTTCCCGTGCGTTTGGAGCTACGGTCGCCGCAGCTTTCGCAAGCGGAATCGGAATCGTTTTGTTTCAGTGCGTGAGTATAGCGATTACAAAGAGAGGCTTCATCCGCCCAATGTCGAGGATTTATCTTATTGGAACTAGTACTTGCGCATTGAAGCAAGACGATTCCGATCCTGCCAGAGAAGGCGTGCTGGGTCGGCCCTTAACACCCTCAGTCACCTCGGCCTAGAACACTGAACACTGAAGACCCAAATGAACTGCCGAAGGTGTGCAGTACTCCAGTTTTCATACTATTAGTACAGATTACCGCCCCTGTTGTGGCTATTGCCCGTAACAAAAGATATACTCGAAAGAGGATGCTAAAAGCTGCCAAGCTACGAACGAATCGAGACAGGCAGTTATAAGCGTTGGTTCATGGACCATAAGTTCGCTAAGCCATGCACTACGGCAACTTGTACATGAGCTCGACTTCCACGCTTTTATTTAAATAAACATACTTGCTCACCATCTCCTGCGGCTGTGTCCAAGGGCGAAAGCCACGAGAGAGGAAATGCTTAAAGTACCCCAGACAAGCCGGCCATCTTTGTTAAATGCGGCTTTGTCATCCTTGGCCTGTTGGGGCGCGATCGGAGATATTTTGTTCGATACGCGTTCTGTTCAGTTGCTGCAACGTCACGAAGTTGCAGTATGCAAAATTTGTGACAGCGGGGCGGAGAGCGCAGCCAATCAGGAAGCGGTGACCTCCCCGGAAGTTTACTTCCGTCGTTTGTCGTCTGCTTGCAAACGGTATACTACAAAACCAAATGTTTCTCGTCTTCCAAATGAATTAAATCTTTATCTAAAAAAATGTATTTTTTCTTCTCAAGCCTAAACGCGTTTTCAAATAGTAGTACGTGTGACTACTGCAATTTATAACTATTAGGTTCTTTGCGTCGTCCCTAGGTGGTGTCGTGCACAGCCAACGTTTTTAGATAGGTTGCGCACAGCGAGAAGAAAAAAGAAAAAGAAAACGACGGGAGGAGTGGCGCACTTTTCAAGGGGCAGCGACAACATTCCAGTGCCTCGCTGGCACCAATGATGTTGTCGATTTCTCTGTACAACCAACGAATTATTTGTTTCGAGAAACAAAAACGACGCCGGAATTCACTTTCTGCCATTTCTTCAAACGCGTTTCGCACCGCCGCCCGCTCTCCTCCTTCCTCTAGAAACGCCAGCGCAACAACCTAAGTTCCCAACGGAAGCGCCATTTTCTCGAATTAAACTATGGATTGGATTCAAACGTGCTATTCCGCAGCCGAAAAGGCCGCCTGTTGGATCCAATCCAATCCACCAGACGCGCCTTGCGAAGCCGTATGATCGCTCGAACTAGAACACCATATCCAAACTTCCCAGCTCCCGTCGGGTTCGGCGCCTAGCAGACGAAATGCTCGGTGGGAGGATGATTGACAGGAGCGTGTCGCCATTTTGACGTCACCAAAAACGTGGCCGCGCCCCGCGGCTGGCGACGTCGGCGCGGAGTAGGCCAATCGCGCGCGCCGGTAACCGAACGAACGCGCCGAACAACCATCTCCGATCGCACCCTTGGTGTCAAGTGGTCGGCGTAATGACGTCATACAGCGACGCTAGTGGTGGAGGCGGCACGAGTATGAATATGCCGCATAAGTACGAAATAAATGATATAAGATGCCGGACAGTCACGCATCACTGTCCTTACGAATTAAAGGCAATGCAAATTAAAGACATACAAATAAAGCGAAATGCACAATACGCATGGAGAAGGCGCACGCCAAGCGAAGTACAAAGTATACCATATGCCCCCCACCCCTTTTTTTTTTTTAAGCGATAGCTTGTTTTCGCTATCGGCCGACGTCGATAGTTTGTTTTAGCTACTTCGAAGTAACTAAAGCAAGCTACGGACGTCAGCCGATCTGGCTCTATACCAACCGGTAAGAGAGTCGACTTGGGGCACTAGATATGCGCCGGCTGCTGTCTTGGCCAGCAGACCTCGTAGACAACTTGGGTCACCAGGTACGGTGCCAGCGGGTATGTGCCACCGGGCACGAACTTTGGCCCCACCGTATGTAATATTGGTATGAACCCATTCTTGACCAATCTTCCAGGAGAGCACGACACCTGATTGGTTGGCGCGCGCCCGGGTGACGTCACGCACTATAGGAGAGGAGCTCAAGAGGGCACGCGCGTCAGCTGCACTGCTTGATGGAGAGACACTACAACGAAGTTGCAGCCAGGAATCTACGGACAGTCGGGGTTTGTACGACGTTTCAACTTGGGTACTACAATATATACTGTGTCGCGGTATCATTCGGCATTGTGGTTGGCAGCGGGATTGCCACTTGGTGTGTCCGCTGATGTGCGCATAATAAGGCTTCATATTCGCGGATGACACATGAAGCAGGTTACAAAAAAAAAAAATCCATCGCTGACTTTCACAATCACCTTCGCTGGTTTCTGCCGCAATTTTTTGTATAACGTTAATAGAATTTTTAAATATAGCCTGTGGCAGAAAGCACAAAGTGATTAAGCTGAATTACTCGAAGAGGTGGACATTACTTCCACAAGAAATAAAGAAAGCTTTGCACATTTGGATAGAAAATAATTTTTTTCGGGTGTGCCGTCATTAAAGGGTTAGCTGGAGCGCCAATGTGTTTCGTAGCACATTTTCAGGTGCATTTCCCGAAAGTAGTGCTTATAGTCTTGGGATTTCTACTAGCTAAGCAGACGTGGCTTCGCTACTCGTGAGCTTCAACTTTGCGATCACGTGTGCGCTAAAGCGATTATTTAAAAAAAATTTCATTAGCGCATTTAGATGATTAGTGAAATTATCATCGTTTACAGTTGACAGGACGGAGAGTTGGCGTGCGAAGGATGGCCCCGCGACGTAATTAGAGTGTGCTAGGAATATTAGGTATTCTAGGTCACCCTAGCGTTGCGCCTTCCCCCCAATTTATTTCCTTTCTTCACGCAGTCAAAATAAGTGTTTAAAAACTTCGTGCACTGCATGGAAAAAAAAGCACAAGACACTGACACCCAACCACGAACTTGTCTCAATTGAAGAAATAAAAAGAAGAAAAAGGTACGAGAGGGACTTGCCGATTGTGTGCCGCCAATCTTCCCGTTATTCTTCCATTCACGTCGCACCGCGCACGGGATGATCGTCGACGCATAATAGACCTCTGCTCTCCTCGTGAGCCTCGACTTGACTGACGACGCGACCCGCGACTTCCGTGGGACTAGCAAGTGGGGACGCCCGCTTGCTAAATTTCGCATAGCCTGTTCAGATGTACGAAACACTTGACACGCGGTTCACGCGGCCACGCTCTGATCAACAACACCGCGGACACAGTTCGCCGTGGATTGCGGCAGCAGCCAAATCCTATTCGTGTATCACTAAAGTTACCCAAGTCTTAGCATGTCGTGGCCTTCTACCTACGCTACCACAGAGCACGTTACAGGCAGGGACAAAATCTTCCAGGATCTACAAGCGGCATGCTAAACTCGCCAAACTTACGAAGGAACGAGCGCGAAAGGAGGCGCATGCGCAAGATCGTAACTCGACAACGGTTGCTTGCTTAGGCAGAGGGCGGAAAGGAATTCACTATGGCCCTATGGCACTGTTTATCTACGGCAAGCGCTCGCAGATTCCCAAAAATTTTGTTCACGCCTGTACGCTGCCGTCTAGAAAAGGAAATTACGATGTCTTCTTACTGCTACCTCTACTGAAGGACTGTTAATTTCGAAAGTGGCTCTCTGTGCTTGAGGCCACAAAACGCTTCACACCTAAATAAAACTGCCAGACCCGTATATGCGCTTCTGAATTGCGTAACTTCGTTATCAATATGCCGATCGATCTTCATGGCGTGTAAGGCGCCCGAACGTCTCAAACTCGAGAACCAAACCATAACAACACTGCACTTCACAAACGACTAGTTGCTTGCGAACGAGCGAGAAATCAACAGTAACAGCTTAAAGGGACACTAAAGGTTACTATTAAGTCAACGTGGACTGTTGAAATACCATCACATAAACCTAGAAACGCTTGTTTCGTGCCAAGGAGAGACTTATTTTAAGAGAAAATGCGTTCTGAAGCGTCCGCGTACCTCTAGCGCAGTTCAAATCACCCGCCCTCCGATCGAGGAGTACTGACATCATGGTCTCATATAGTGACGTTGCGCCATCGGTGAGTAGAACGGCGTCCGCAGACGGCGCTACGTCTTTTCTGCGCAAAACGCAAACGCGCGGCCAGAAACAGAGCCAAGACAGAGCCGACAGAAGAGCGAAAGCGGGAGTATGGTTACAGTGCTCTAGAATATATATTCTAGAGCACTGTAGTATGGTGGCTAGCGGAAGGAGAAACGAATTACGTCCCACATTATGTCCCACGGCACACGGAGAGTCCGTTTTCGTTAAACTATAGGCTGCGGCGAGCTCGCAGCGTGGTCGGCGTGGTCTGTGAGAAGTGACGAGCCTTTTCGCGCTCGCAAAAGGGCATAAAAAAGTGCGAATCGACGCAGAACTCGGCCTAGAAACGTGCTTCGCCACAACCAGGGCTCAATACGACCCAAGCTGGCACGACCCAGATGTCGTTTCCCGCACCGCCACCAGGCGCCGCTACTATACCTCAAACTCCAGCGCAAGACGCCCATAAGCGGGTACTTCATTCTATAACGCCAACTTCGACGCTTGTCGCAATGGACCCGGAGAGCGACAAATTGGCACGCGATGGTGGGCTCAACTTCAGCGATTTGAGCACCGACGAGGGCGACCTGCTGATGAGGGCTCGCACTGCCGGCGTCGTTGCGTACTACGACGGCGGCCTCGACAGCGGCTCTCCGGAGCGGGAAAGCAACGAGGGCTTCCCACGACATCACATGGACGTGGCATTCTCGCTGCTTGTTCCAAACGAAACTTTCGCTAGCCAGCAGAACCCTCACAGCACGACGCGACAACGAAACTACTGAAACTCCAAAGCGTGCGCGGCGCAGAGTCGAGCGCGCACAGTCGAGCGAAAACGAAACCTTTCGAACACCCATATTACTGAAGGGTAACCTCAAAATATTATTTTTTCTTAGAATCGAATAGACGTAGACAAGTAGCATTTTTTTCCGTCTTATAATCAAATGAAATGATATTTTTAATACGAGTAGTTGAGTATTAGTAACACAAATTATGAGGAGTGCTTTCGTCATCGGGCTAGTACCGGAATGTCGCTGGGGGGTCTCAAATCGTGTCATGCATTTACCTCAATTTCTCGGTTACTAAAGCTCTGTTCGCGATTATATTGACGCCTTAGACGTTCTAGAACATTGCTCTACCACTTTAACTTGAGTTTCTGGTAACCTTTAGTGTCCCTTTAAGAAAGTGCTGCGTGTCCGGTTTTAGGCGACGCTTTTCGTTGCGGAAGTAACGTAAACCAAACTCGGAGGCCGGGGAGTGTTTGAATGACTGCATCTGCTCTCACTGCTTCAGTGTTCGCAGGGGTGGGAACGCCCAGTCTTTTTGGAGCAGACGAAATTTAATTCTTGAGCAGAGAGATTCTGATATTGGGCACATAATATCTTGTTCTTAACGCAGTCTGGAGAATGTAAATTTTAATTTAGGGCATTATTATTATCAAGTGGAGTAGCAGTCACAAACCCTTGCATTATGGAACATTAAAGTGTTGAAGAGCAGCCTAAAGGCATTTTTCGTACTGTTTACGTTTACATGTGCGCGTATGGCGCACAATGTCTGTGTGATCCGCGGTTGTAGCTCAGTCGTTAATGGTGGTATGCATTTTTTAGACGAAGTAGAGACTAATATTGCTTTGGGCTATAGTCTTTACGCTGCAATAAAATCAGTGACTGCATACGCATCGAGCGCGCGATGTGTGACCGTCGTGCTTTTCCGTTTGTCACAATCGTTCACAATCATTCAAATTTTATTGGCGCACTTTGATGCAAGCACTTCACGCGCACGCACGCGCACGCACACACACATACACACAAACGGCTTCAGTCCACGCCGTGAAGGTGGTTGGTCAGCAAAGCTGTGGCATCACCTAATCCGATAGACCAATATGGCGTAGCCTTCAACGATTGAGCAATGCACTACATGAAATGATTGATAGTAAAATGCCTCAGAAGAATCGCAAGGTACGACTTACACACAACCTACAGATATAATAGCGTCGGATTGTAATTTGAATATACGAGAAAACATAGTTCTGTTACGCAGAAACTCAAACCCTTTATAACGCGATTGCGTTTTCGATCTGCCGTTTGTGGTCTGTTTTAGTAGGAGCGGCGCGGCCCCTTCGGTTCCTTGGACATCATTAAAGAAAGAACCACAAAGCTCGCCTTCGTGCATAGCATTCGTCGCCAGCGTTTCCCGGTAAACATTACGGTTACATAAGCTGCAGTTGCCGGGAAGCGTGAAAAGCCCTCGGGGATCTTTAAACGCTATCGCGTTCCACTCTTAAAGGCGAAGCTTAAGCGTCTTCCTTTTTTTCTTTTTTTTTTTTTTTGCAATGCGTTCCACTTATTGTAACTTAAGTGGGACAGGATACAGTTTTACGTGCCAAAGCCACAATCTCATTACGAGGCCCGCCGTAGGGGGGGGGGACTCCGGAAATTTGAAGCACCTGGTGTTCTTTGACGTGCACCTAAGTTTAAGTAGAAGGGTGCTTTCGACCCCATCGAAATGTGGCCGCCGTGGCCGGGATTCGATCCCGCGACCTCGTGCTTCGCAGCCCAACACCATAGCCACTAGCTATAAGCAACCGCGGCGGGTCAGAATACAAAGTGCAGCAACACCGACCGCGGTGCCAGAATTGCTTCTACAGTGATTTTCAGCAGGAAACTCTTCGGAGTCCCATTAAATCCTACCACGGCGTGGCCGAGCGTAGGGTTCGACTGCGAAGCGTTGGGAGGCGCTTGAAGTTGCACGTCATCATCCGCCGATGGGACTTGGCGCCCAAGTTGGCACGAGGCTATCCGCAGCGTAACAGCCAGGGCATGCGACCCAGGTAGCTCGTGAATTGCGTACGGAAGACTCACCACGTCTTATAAGCCTGCGTCGAGGTCGTGCACAAGACTCGCCGCTGAGTGCTGGATGGGGGAAAGCAGTATCGGCTTTCAAAACGAGCCCGCAGTCACAAACCAAGCCCGCTCACTGGCGTATACGCCCGAGCGCGACAAACTTTGTGCGGGTCGCTTTTCAAATATATAAATATATATATATATATATATTTGACGTTCTTGTTCCCGTCGCCGCTCCTCGTGGTCAAGCTGCTATTCGAGAGTCTACAGTTGCTGTTTCCTGGCTAACTGCAGCTTGTGCAACCGTAATCTTTAACCGTACGTGGACTGAACTAATGCACAGAACTTCGCGACTCATGTACTGTTGGACTGCATATTTTTTATTCATCCAGTGTTCTACTGAATGCCATGTTTTGTGTCGATATTCTCCCTTTTTACGCAAATTTGTTTCCTTTGCCAAGGGACAAGGAGTAGCCGGTGCCACCATAAAGGCGCCAACCTCTCCTTATATTCATTTCAAATAAAAATACGTTTTTTTTTTTGGTTAGTTGCTAACGCTGTGCGCGAAGGTGGGCTTATTTTTTGTCCCCCGCACGGCCAGCGCCGCCGCTGCTGCGGATTCGCGGAGGCGAGCGCCAGCTGGCGGCGCTGCAAGGAACCCAGCGGCGCACGCGGCGCGCTCCTCCCGCTGTGATTGGTCATTTGCCCACGGACACGACGAATGAATTGGCGGGTAGAGGCATACAGCTTCGCTGTAAAAAAAAAAAAAACAAGAAAACAAACGGAGCAGCCAACAGCGCGTGCACGCTGCTTCGAGAGCAACGGCACACGGCCTGCACCGCGATCTTTCGCCAAAGCTGTTCTGGGCGCAGCTTTCACGCAATTTCGGTCATTTCTGGTTTTCCGCTGTCGGCAGAATTTGGCGCAGCAATTTGCTTGGACATCAAAATGGCGCAATTGGCGCAGCATTACAACCCCTGCGCTATAGCCGATCAGAATGCGCTCCTCAGGGACTGTCCACGTTGACCGAGTGGGAACGAGAATATGTACGTACAATGCACTACAAAAGCACAGCAAGGAAAAAAAGAACTCGCGTGTGTTGTTTCGGGTCAATTCCCATTGAAAAAAAAAAAAAAACGCCTTTGCGCAAACTCCGCGCACTGGAGCCAATGTCGCTCGCAATCATCGCATATTTCAACTGTATTCTGTTCGAACGCTTTCATTATTCACAATGGTAGACGCATCCATGAACTAGAAGCAGTGACAGAACATCTTTTTTTTTTTTTTTACTTTTAAGTTTTTGTTCTAGTTTCCCGTTAAATAAAACACTTGAAAAAAATACGAGCAGGCCTCAGAGCACCATAAATAACTTACTATAATAGCCTTTCTACAAACCAGAGGTCTTGTTTTCTAGCAAGTGCATATGCCGTGTAGTAACGCAAAAGGTGGTCACGTGATAGCTCCGGCTAGCTGCTCGGTCGTCTGCTGTGCTGCTCGACCGGGCCAATAACGAGGCGCAGCATAGGGGAGCACCCAGCAAGCCAGACAGAGTTTAACGTGGTTATTTAAATAAATACGTAAAGGAAAGGAAGGAAGCTGCTGTTCAACGCCTTTATTCTTCCTTTATATTAAAGGAAAGGAGCAGTCACTAAACGCTACTACCTTTAGCAGCCTTACAAGGTGAATTCTCCCTCAACACGACGTCAACTATGTTGATCGCAGTAACTGTCTAGCGCAGTAAAAGCAGCGATAGGAAAATCATATCCACAGTTCACTTGTGGAGTGACTTCCTCGAGAGAGTTTGTCATCCGGCCCCGAACACCGGTGATGTTATTAACACGTAGAGTAGCAGAATTACGAGGTCCGACTGCTGATTTTTTGTGAGCTGCTTCTTGGACGCGTGCGAGGGACCACGTGAGTGATCGCTCAAACGTCACGTGGGAGCATAGCATGCTCCCACGTGACCACATTTTGCGCGTCATGCCACGTACACTCGTTGCAAAACCAAAACCTCGTAGAAAAGCTAGGTGTTGCACAAAATCCGACGTCTATGACGTATTTCCGGCTCCCAAAGTCGCTTCCGAAGCATTCAAACCGCAAAAGCGTAGCCTTTAAGGTCCACATTTTAAATCCAGAGGGCGCCACTCTATGGCATGTGGATATTGGGCACCACCTGTTAAGATAATTTATTTAGGGCTCATGGAGGCTTGCCAGTATTCTTTTTCTTTTTTTTCCCCTAGGGTATCGTGGTCCAGAACCCTCAATAGACTAAAAAAAATTTGTTTAATGTCCTTTTAGTACTCCTTTAATCAAGATTTCAGCCTTGTGTAGAAAACATACTGGTTCCAATCACCACTGTCCGAGAATGAGCAGTGGCGAGGCATACACAGGCATTCAAGATACTTAAGTAGATGCAATGCAGTGAACAAGCATGTCAATCTTCTGTAAAAAAGAGTAGCATTTATATTAACCCCCTTCCACCTTTTTTTTCTCACTCTCCCTCTTTTTGGACATAGAGTTGCACTCAGTACCATACGTATTTCCACACACTGCTCGTTTTTCTTTTTTTTTTTAATGAACTGACAAAGTGTGTCAGTACAGCTAGGAAACAGAGTGGAAACACACAAAATATTACAAATGTAGACACACCGGGATATATTTTTTTAACAGCTTGCACGTGGATTATCAAAATGTATGCATATGGTACAGCTGACACATTAATTCAAACAGAGCAAGACAAGGAGAAATAGTTTTAATTTTATGAAAGTAGGCTAGAGTGCCTTCAAAAATTCAAATAAGGCCAAGCCTATGCAGAATGTTGTCAGCCCTCTTACAGCACAAATGAACTCGTGAGGCTGAAATGTTCCCTTGTGAGCATTCCAGCTTCAAGTCAGGGTCAACTCACGAGATTTTTTGTTCCCATTTCAAGTGCATCAATCAAGATAATTTAAGAGTACAAACAGACCAAAGCAGTTAGATGCTTCGCTAGGGTATTCAGTGAGATATAGGCAACAGGGTGAGAGAGGAGAGATGAGAAGCACTCGTTAAATGTGCAAAATATATGCTAACTGCTGTTATAGCAAATGCTTCAAACTTGCCCTCCACGACTAGTGTGTAACACATTCTTACAGTGTTATTGCTACACAGATTTCAAAAACATTTGATATTATCTGCAGGCTTTACAGCTGTATGTTTTCATGTAATGTACCATGTGATCTCCGTGTTAAAATAAATTGAATAATGCGAAATTTTTAGGATCAAACTAAAGTGACTGTCTTCCTGCACAGTGTATGGCAGTAGATGAGGACTATTGAACACAATCAAATAGAGTGAATAATTCAATGACTACAATACATTCACTTAACAGAGAATAAACACATAGACCTGTTACACTAAGCTACATCAGCATTATGCAATCTGAAACACACTGATTTCTGACTCCAATTTGTGCACTGTTTATTTGAAGCATGGCAGCGTTCACAGAGAATAAATATGCTCATAACACATATTCAATGTGCCTAGGTGCGAACACTTCAGATGAAATAGGTGTCATGAAATATACAAGTAAGCAACGTTGTACACAACAAGCATTGTAACATTATCACCACAAAGTGAAACGTATAAACACAGACGCATACACACACAGTACTGGTCAATTCGAGTCACTACAAAGTAAGCACATTTTGTCTAATCACTACAAAACCTATTACATTGTCTTTCAGTAGTGCAGTAGATTAATGAACAATGGGCCTTCGTTTTATAGCAGTCATTCACAATAGAAGAGTATTTTAGAATTTGAAAACACAAGTGCCCCGCAGCAAAATAGAGGGGGCAATTATACCAAAAGAAATAAAAGCACACGCACTATTCTGGCACTCTGCTTTTCCTCTAATTTTTCCCAGCTTATTAGGAAAGCTTACTTTGCTGTATTAAAAAAATATCGACATTAAAATAAATTATCTTTGGTACTATGCTTTACCACCCGTCGCATGGGTAATGCAAAGAAGCCAGCCGCAAAAAAACCTCCAAAGATATACATGCAAGTTGACTTTCCTGCACACCACAAATGCAAAGGTGTGCAGCATGATGCAACGGCGGTAGAAAAGCAACTGTGCATAGTAATAATGCACATTCTTTTTCTCCTATTTTGCAGCCGCTAGAAGGCTGACCCTGGCACTGTACTCAAGGTCAGGTCATATTCCTGTAAATGCAATCTGTGAACGTTGCAATAAGGCTTTTGGCTGAAAGCTTTTTGCTGCAAGAGAAACAAGGCACCGAGAAACATACGACCAAGTTAACCTCAGGACTAGCAACGTAATCACACAGTCTCTCCATCTCCAGCCACTATCGAACTTCTCAGGTTTTATAAGTTTTGAGTAAATTGTCTTTTTTTTTTTGTCACACCCCGAGTTCACGGCCTCAAATAAACAGGATCACTGACCCCTTGAATCCTGACTAGATGTTAGAAAAAATAAGAAAAGATGCTTTTCTTGTTACCTCTATATCCAAAAAATTGTCCTGTCCACATGATATCTTTCCGCCCTTATTCTGCTCAATGACACAACATGCTTTAGTATTCCAAACTCTGGTACAACCATAGGCAAAAAACGGTACACAAGATACCACTATTTAACTGAAACAAGCCCTGAGAGACTCTGCAATCTGTTGTAAATATTTGTGTTACAGCCTGTATAAGGATGCACATGCGCTTATGTCCACAAACCTGTACAAGAAATGTTTTAATGTATATACATGATGGGCACTTCAAACCTGCACACAAGCTGCTAAGATGTTTAAGTTTTTGGGTAGAAACCCCACCAGCCCCCTTTTATTCCACCAGTGATGCAGGATCAAGGAAGCTGACTTTAAGCATAAGGCCTAGAAACAAGCACTGTTCATGCATAAGGGCAAAGAACACACATTTGAATTCTGGCCTGCTTACGTAGTTTTGCAAGAAATGTAATTTTCCTTTCTTTAAGTTAAATGCTTCCAGTTAAAGCTTTTGTGCCAAAGTACAGGGTGTGAAATGGAATGATCAAACCATGGGGTTTAAAGGGTAACTGCAACGAAATTTCGGACAGCTTAAAAAATCTAGTTTAAGTTAGTGTAGACATCGAGAAACCACTGCACAAAATTTTAAATTTGAAGTATGAGTGGAAGCCTCACGAAAATCTTGCAAAGAGTAGCCGTTTCCGATACCAAAACTGAAGGAAATAAAGGCACCTCCATTATTGTTCGCCAGTAGTGACATATCACCTAGACGGCGCGGCTTCACACAGTTCCCTCCGAAATTAGGCAGCTCACGCAGGTGCCTATGAAAACATGATGTGCTGAAAAATATCGGAAGCGAGGTGCAGAGACTTACGTCGTAGCCGCAAACCACAAAGTGCATTCGCCATTGGCTTAGTTGCTGTTTGGAGGCTTCTAACAAGAAAGCTATGCAATTACCAGCCTCACAGCTTTGCCTAGATTACTTCAGTGGTATACAGTACTCCTTTGTAACCGATTAAGCTAATGTGAAATTTCATTCCAGTTGGCCCTAAATGGTGACCCTGTGAGGGTCACCATGATGGGAAGCTCCAGATTCATTTCAACCACGTGAGGTTCTTTTACGTGCACTTACATCTAAGTAGGCAGATGTTCCTGCATTCAGCCCCCACCTAAATACACCTGCCATGGCAGGGACTCGAACTCACAACCTCTTGCTCGGATGCAGAACACTAGAGTCATCAGAGTAGGTGAAAGTATGGTGTGTCACAAGTTCAGTGGAAACAGTAGTTATTATATTAAATCAAGAATATTTTTGCACTCTTCCTGAAAAGAAACAAGTGATTTGGCACAGACGGAAAACATTTAGTATTAATAAGAGAGCAACATACAAGCCCTTAATATTCATGCTAAATTGCAATTGGTGATGTGATCGTAATAAAAAAACAAGATTGGTCCTGGATCTTTGCTTAGCACCAATAACCGTGTGAAGCTCTTTTCTATATATATGAACATGGTATGCAATTTGCACTGGTTATATGCCTGGATTATGTTCTTTTGTTTGTTTTTTTTTTTTTCCTTTTTTTGGGAATTGTAGCCGATATCATGGGTAATATGGAAGGGCATGTTACGGGTGACAAAATATGGCATTATGATTCAGAAGCTGCCCTTCGATGCCACATGTGAACCTAATAGAAAAAGTCTAACACAGGTCCATTTCCTCTTGTGCTGTTCTCTATGCGCACACTTCCATGTCACTTCGAAACTGAAAGCAAATAATACTATTAAAGAAATTTTGTGTGTAAATAGTTATATCAGGTCAAGAACCTGAGCTTATAATATGATTTAGACAGTAGTTTCACAATAGCAAACAGGCCTCCGCCATCTTGTCGTTACTGCAGTTCGCTAATAAGCAAAGACCGAGTCAAATTTTATACTCGTGCATTTAGCAGTATCAAAATGTTGTGCAAGGTGATCACACATGGCTGGCCTATTTTAACAGGAACATTAACATTCTGTTGGCACAAAATGATCTTCACAGCTATACGCACCTGCACGAGACCAGCTATATGCAGGACGATCCAAAAATGACAGAACTGTAAATTTCTACACTAGAAAAGCAAAACCAAATGCAACTCCCAAAGAAGTGAAGTTTGGTGAAACTGCAAGTCATGGTCCCTACATGCTATATAGCATTTGACAGTCATTATCATCCCAGCTTTATCTGTACTGCACACTGACCGTGCAGGTAATCTGAAGTGAACATGAAATTACAAGGAGCACTTTAAGATGCAAAATATCTATCTTTGGCGACCTACTAAATGCTTGTCTGCAGCAACCACAAAGGCAAACATACCAAGAAAAAGCTTGCTGTTATTTTTGCATGTGAACTTACCGTGCATGATAAGACTGACTACAAAAATGTATATAACGTCAGCTACAGCAATATACATGCCACTAAAGACCACCTGCTTTTTGAGGCAATGGTTACCATTACCTCGAAAACAACAAGCTGTTATCACAAGCGTATGCTAGGCGGTACCATGTTTACCCACCTGCATGAAACCAGATCTATGCAGGGTGATCCAAAAGTGACAGAATTGTGAAAAAAATTATTATTTAAATATACAGTTCATAGCAACATGTGGGTTTCACAGAATTGCCCAGAGAACATTGTATTTTTTTTAAATAACAAAATATTTTGTAGCTGCAATAGTATCATTTGTCAGTATAAGGTTGAGTTGTTGTGGCTTAACTGACACAACTGCCGCCTGTCAGCAAAAATTATAACTACTCGGGCTATAAATTTATTTAAGAAATCCTGTTTTGCACATTTCTGTGAAAACCACCATCTTGCTACAGTATATACATTATGAATTATTATAAATTCTTACTTTTTCTAACACTCATGGATTACCCTGCATATGTGACTATTTTCATTCCCCAAAAATAACTGCTATGCAGTGCTTTATGTAGGGCAGCAAGCAAATTTACACAACAGCAGAATCAAAAGATTATGGTTACAGTTCTCAACTACTATTGCCTTATTGTTGTCTGGAGATATTTGCCACATATAAATATCCACAAAATTCAGACTGATTTGAAAGGAAACTTTCATTAAAGCAAACTTAAAATTTATCACTGCATAATCTTATATCGAAATATGCTAAAACCAAAAGCAAATGAAAAGTAATATAAAGAAAAGGCAAACAGGAGAGTGAGACAAATTCTTCGTAGCATACATCTACTAGGCTGTTGGGTAGCTCAGATGGCGGGTCAACCGCCCCCGAAAGGCAGTATTTTAAGCCCATGAGTGCAATTGTGCGTCCCCCCCCCCCCTCCTTCAAATGCAGTCTGATTTTCACAAGAGTAATGAAATGGCTCTGTTTCTGCCATTCTGCTAAAGTCAAGTGGCTGGGTGTTTTTCCATTTTTCATGAGACACCTTCAATCTTGCAAATGAACTCAATAAGTTGAGCCCTGATACAATGAAGATGAATATTATGAATTATCAGATATAATGAAGTAAATCTAAATTATGGTTAGCCATATTTAATTTCGATGAGCATTCTAATGCTATAATGAAATTTAATATGTGGCATCCAATGTGGTATCGGTTACGGTGAAGCAAATTTTTGTTTGGACGAAGCTCAAGAACGCTGCATGAATCAGCAGCAAGAAGCCAGAACTTGTGCAAAAAGTAGCTGCAAGTATGCTCCTGACCATATTAGGTCTTTATACATAAAATTTACATGCTTTGATAACTGGCACTATTGATGAAAAACACACAGAGCCCCCATCAGACAGGAGCTTGGCTAGACCGTGCTTGGTTTGTGTAATCCTGTCGCACGAATTGAAATCCAGACTTGCTGGCGACAATTTTTGTTCATTCGTTAGTAACCAATGTCGACCATAATGAATAAACCTCCGCTATGAATATTATGGTGAGGTTCACTTGTATGCGCAATGTGCATAGTACATCGAGAAGTGCTTTAGAGCTCGTGTGAAAGGGGTGTTCTTATTGCATAAGCAGGCAAGTCACATTCAAACTGCAGCGCATGTAAATGCCTTCTTTCATTCTATAATGCATCTCAAAGCAAATTAGCAAGATTCTGCCCAATTTCACATCATAGTTCGTCCATGTGATGGTTCTTAATACCATGGTTCTGCAGCACAGTGTCTTGGACAGAATGGCCAGACGGTGGAGCTAACACTGGGCGCTGCCCCTCCTCTCTAGACAGCTTTGGCATCAGGTTCTCACGGCGCCCCGACGAGCGACGTTGGCTGATGATGTTGTACGCAAACTCTCTCTCCCTTTCGCGATACTTGGGGTCGAAGGTGTACCACGTGGCAAGCGCGCAACGCCGCCCACCTTCTACCGGAAGCACGCCATGAAGGTTCTCCGCACCAGCTGAGAAGGCCACGGCCCGGCCACACTTTGGTTTCACAGAGGCCTGCACACACATGGCGGCATAGCGAGATGAACCAGAGGAACCAAAGGGCTCAATTTCACGCAAATAACATCATCACAAAAAGCCAACAGGCACCACAACCAAGAAAGGCACATAAAAAGATGCCCTTTAGATGAAAACTGGAACTTTAGGTCATAGAACTTGCACATAAACATTATCTGCGCTGCCACTTTCCAGAAAGTATGCCTTCTACGCCACAAACTCAAGACTGCCCCACCTAATGTTAAAGTACTCTCTTAATTTTTCTTAATTAGGCCAAAACTTGAGTTCACTTCTATGGTTTGGAACCCTCACACAAAAATTAACATAATGAACCTAGCTGGAATTCAAAGAAAAGCTGTACGATTTATTTGCAGTAAACTTAAAGGCTACTGGCTCCCCCACCGCATTACTAACTGCAAACGGCATTGAACTATCACAAATTCGATAGTTCGAAGTCCGAAGTTCGATAGTTTGAAATTCGAAGTTTCTTTCAAACTTAACTAATCATAGGCTAGCCTTACACACCACAACATATGTATCCCCCTTGATAAGCGGACCCGGTCGACACCACTACCCTCATTCTCTAGCACCAATTTTTGCAAGGAACGACGCTTTTTCGGCACTTTTTTTTCCCACAAACAACAGCTGACTGGAATAAACTAACTGAAGCATATCCCCAGCGCCTGTGACCTGCATACCATTTGAGTAAATAATGTTGTTATTTTGTGTATTAGTTATAGTTGTATTATAACCAAGTTGTTTAAATTTTTCTTAATCGTCTACCTTATGACCAAAGAATTTGTGTGAAAAACGTGTTGTACACTTCTTTGATCCTGTTCTTCTGTGTAAATAATCTTGTGTATTCTGCTCTCCCTGCTTGGACTTCTAGTCCACAGTATCTTATAAGTAAATGAAATAAAAATAAATAAATAAACAAACAAATAACCTCTCAGTCAACTCCACTAGGGTTAAATTTGCAATTATTTTTATATTCATAATAAAAGGAAAGGAAATAAAAGAGGAAGAAAACAAAATTCTACTTCTCCTCTTCTCTGAATACTTATCTACACAGACAGGTTACCTGACCTTGGAAGTGTAAGCTATCACTGCTCTGATAACTGTAAGAGGATTATACATGCAGGGCAGTGCAAGACCACCACATCAAAGAATCACAAGTGCATAGCACTTGTGCAGACAGCAAAGCTTTTGAATCCACCTGTGCCTCTCCAAATACGTTGAACATAATCACTTGTTCCCTTCGGAAATGACTGGCTTTCGCAAACCTCTTTCTTGTCGGGATGTCATGCTAAGGCTCAAAGAAGACATTATTGAACCGAGCGACGCACGTGACACACAAGCGTCGCTCGGCCTCGACCTCAAGGGCACCTTCAACAACGTGTCACACTTGGCCATATTACGCGAACTTAGCAGTATAAACTGCGGGGAGCGAATCTAGCGCTATATGCGCAGCTTCCTCACGAAGCACACTGCGACGTGCCAATTAGGCAGCGAACAATCTGGTCAAATAAGTTTAGGAAGGACTACCCCAAGGGGCAGTACTTCCCCCCTCCTCTTCAATTTGGCTATGCAACCTTTAGCTTTCACTCTCAAGAAGATTCCTGACCTCCGATTCACACTGTACACGGACGATATTACGCTGTGAATGGCCGGAGGTTCTGACGGGCACATCCAAGACAGCCTCCAAGCAGCAATTGATGAGGTCGAACAAGTAGGTCACGAATTGAATCTCAGGTGCTCCCCCGCCAAATCACAGCTTCTCCTTCTGGCCCCACAAGGCGCTTCAGGACTTCACCCCCGAATATCCAACTCACGATTGAAGGGGACCCTATACCCCAGGTAGACAGGATAAGGGTCCTAGGATTACACCTGCAACGCAACCGAGCAAATCAGCATACCTTGCAAGCACTACAAACAACGGTAGCTAATATGCTCCGCCTGATAAGGAGGATCTCCAACAAACACGGAGGGCTTCAAGAGAAGGACCTAATTCAGCTAATCAAGGCTTTTGCCTTAAGCGAAATCACCTTCGCCATACCATATCTCTCACTCTCTAGGCAGGAAGAGGATACTGTGAAATGCTTGATCCGCAAGATACACAAAGCCGCTCTTGGTGTTCCAATTAGAGCATCCACACAAAGGGCGATGGCCATGGCCACACTAAATATCTTTCAAGAATTAACCAAAGCACATCCATCATCGCAATACCACAGGCTCACCACTACTGAAGCTCGGCGTGAGATCCTGAGACAAATTCATCATGCTCCAACATTCAACGAGAGCAAGCGACATCAACTTCCTCCGAACATACACGGCCAATACCACATCCAGCTCCTACCCAGAAACATGCACTCCGAATTTCACGTCAAACGCCGTAAACTTTGAGCCAAGGCGCTACAACGCAGCTATGGACAGGCTGTAGGAGTCTACTATGTGGACACTGCTGCTTACACCACTAGACATCATTATGCTCTAGCAGTCGTAGACAACCAGGGCAACACTGTTTGTTCAGCATCAGTCAAGACCACCTCAACGGGCGATGCAGAAGAGGCCGCCATTGCACTTGCATCGGGGCTACCCGATTGCAATGTCATCACTAGTGACTCTAAGACTGCTATACGGAACTTCAGTAACGGCTACCATTAACAACCTCGCGTACTCTCTACTTGTCTCTCACCCACCAGAAAACGACATGGCTCTCGTCTGGACTCCACCACATCAAGGACACCAAGGCAACGAAATGGCTCATGCCACTGCTCGAGGATTCACGGACCGAGTTGCCGCAAATTTGGTCCTAACTCTAGAACCCAATGACTGCCAACAACACACTAATAAAGACACATTCGTCATATTCCATGAAATTTGCACACATTAAAGACACCAACGCCAATTGTATCCACCTCTCTCTGTGCCTAGAATGCGCCAGAGAGAAATACTGTGGCGCCGACTACGAACTCGCACTTTTCGTACCCCGTGCACTTTGCACTTATTCTATCCCGCCACATACTGGACACCCAAGTGTCGCTTTTGCCCTGTCCCAATAGCAGATCTCTCTCGTATCACGTGGCAGTGCCCCATCAAAGCTACCCCCCCCCCACACACACACACACGCTCAAACCATTAATTAGTAGCGAGGAGCTGTGAGAGACTGCCCTGTGCAGCTCCGATCCCACCCTACAGGACCGAGTCCTGAGGTGAGCTGAGGAGGTAGCAGAGGCCTACCACGACTGGTAGATGGACGTCTAGCTACATAATGTGGCGACGGACGCCTGCTGGGACTGGAGCACTCAGACCTCCCTCTCCCCCCTCCCCATCCCTCCCCTCTCTTAAAAGGGGAATAAAGTTCATTCATTCATTCATTTCGAAAGCAAAAAAATGGTGCAAGCGTCGAACAGGATTGACAAAACCACTGTGAAAATATGGAACCAGGAACCAGTTCCCAACTATGTCTGATATCTCATTTATAAGTGTGCAAGTTCAAAGACTGAAAACAGATAGAACAATGACACGGCATTAACATGATGTGCAGTTGAATGCGAATGAGACAGTAGTTCGGCTAAGTTTGTTTAATTTTCCTGCAGAGCAACACAGCTACAGAGGCTCTAATACATGGTAGCCACGAAGAATGCTTACCTCTATGCTGGTTTTTTGGCTGGCAAACACAAACTCACCACCCACAAAGTCATCATTCAGGTACAAGACTGAGCTGAAATACAAGATAAAAAAGAAGTTGTCATGATATTACAGCATGAGAATTATGCTTTAAGAATTCTGAGACAGTAAGCATAGAGGCGACAGCATAGACAACTCAAGATTGAAAGCATTAATAATCTATATGTCTGCACAAAAGCGGACCATATTAAGCACGGATTGATGCTTAATAATGTGCAATCTTTGGGTGACGTGATTTAAAGTCCACGAGCAGTTTCTGTAGTGGTGCCTTTTCAGAACACCTAGCACCGAATGATTTCTTCTGAAACAAGAAATTTTAAATGTTCCAAACCAACTAGTAAAATTAAGAAATGCTGCAAAGCAAATCCTGTGTTGAGCTTCTTTTTTTCTTTTTTACCTTGGGCACTACCAGACAAATTTGCACATAGACTTCGCAGGTAAAATGCAAACAACTGGGATCCAACCTACAGTTTCATGTTCATGAACCAGCTGAACAACTCATCGAAAGCTGAGCTAGTTGGTAAGGATTCATTATGGATTCATTATGGATTCATTAAATGAAGTGAGGCACACCTCACTTCTTTTTTGCATAATGAACAACTCATGCAGTGTCTCCACTCATATGGTGGGAGCTGCCGAAGATTAGCTTTAGCAAATCATTCTAGCCAATTCACTAAAAGTGTCAAGTGTCAGCTCTTAACTAAAGTTGCACAGTACTGGGTCCATCGGGGACTCAGAGGGATTCTGCGTGGTGCTGATTTCATTTTGGCTTCATGCCTTTCGCGCTAGTATTGTGTTAGTTCCAACACCAAATGGGAATGGTGTTTTGATCTCCTGCCATTGTTGAAACCATAGAGTTTCATACAATAATTACTAGAGGGAACTCTGGCGCCGGTGTCTATGGAAGCTGCAATGGGAGCGGTTGTACCAGCATGAGAATTATTGAAGTACATGGATTTGCCTAAACTTCGTCCTTCTGGCTTCAAATGGCTTCGTGACTTTGTGAACTTGTCATTTTCAACAAAGTGCAACAAAGTGCAACAAAGTGCAAGGCGGGATTCGAACACAGGACATTCGAACACAGGAATGGTATAGCACAGAAGCCCGTTATTCAAACCATTATGCCACAGACGCATGCGTCGACAACCGACATAATACGCCCTTATGAAGTTACCCTGGGCAAGTCTGTGCCTTGAGAAGCTTGGCACGTTTGGATTTGGCCACCTCCACTAGCTGAATCGTTCCAATTAGTAGCGTTCTTGCATGTCTGCAGAGTTTTCTGCACTTCAGAAAGTATATCTTGCTCTGAAATTTACGACAACAAAGCGTATAAAGCATAATAAACAAAGCCACAAGAACGTCTGAATCCACAAGCATGAAGATCAGACAAGTCCATGTACTTCCAATCACTCCTAGGGTGGCCGAACAATTACAGTGCCAGAGTTCCCTCAAGTAATTATTGTAGGAAACTCTGCGATTGAAACATGCTCACAGCAGCCGGCAATAGACTCAGCAGCGCAGTGAAATAAATGTCCAACAGCCACTATTAACTGTCCACATTACAACACTTACAGCACTTTATAACAAACACACTATGGTAGTCGAAATAACTCGGAAAATCATGCAGATTTCACACACTGTGGGAATTAATGTAAGCGAAGTTATGGAGAGCCCGCAAGGCGAAGTCATGCGTTCCAGTAAGGCGCGGGCAGAGGACTTCAGCGTTGAATGCACCCCTTGACCATCAGCTAATGCAACGGAGAAACGCAACACAGCGGCACCACCGACCACTGCGTCTAAACCTTCAGACATCGGAGAGCTCTTGCGGGGGAGCATGAATATCTCAAAGAACCAGTCTGTTTTGGCACGAGAGAAGTGTGCATGCGATTGTGGTCTAGTGGTTAGAAGCATCGAGCTGTTGTGCTGGGAGACCGAGATTCAATTCCACCATCTACTAACACGTAATTTTTTCTTCTATTTCCTGTATGCGGGATATTTCGCAAGGCACCAGCAGCCATTGCTAGCAAAAGCTGCAGTACTTATCAAAGAAAGCTTCATCTTTAATAAACTACGAGGCAATTTGTATATTCCATATACTGATACAGTCGGGCATAATTTGTAATCAGTTTATGCCAATTATTCGTTATACACAGATTCATTATAAAACAAGAACGAAACATTATTTCAAGGAACAGTGCAATATTACACGGGAAAGAAGTGTCACAACTATCAGAGTTTCATCTTAAATTTACACTAACACGCCCACTCCCCTCATTTTAGTGAGTAAAGAGACAGATGGCACAAAATGTCAACAGACTTTGGATACATTACAAACTGACATATGAGCTCTTATTGGATCAGTCAGATAATGCTGGCAGGTATGAAATAGTCTCAGTCTATGACTACATCTACCGCTTGCCGTGACTAAGCTAGGTCTATTGCTTTCCTCGAAGAAATGTAGCTCTGCTCCTCTCACCAAATTACTAATATAGCTTATACATGGGTAAAGGATAAGATAAAAATAAACTGGTCGAAAAATTTTTTTTTCATAGAACACAAATAACTATGCATTATATGACTTTGTATGGTTACATGCATTGAGAGAATCAATGATTGATCAATAAATTTTCGTATGTTAATGTAAAACCTAGGCTATAGGTATTGACATAGTGGTAACCTCTGGATTAATTTTGACCACCTAGGGTGATTTATTGTGCACGTGAATCCAAGTGAATGAGCAATCCAAGTGCATGAGCGTCAGTAAAAATGAAACCCCCATATGGAATGGAATCACCATAAGAATGAAACCGTGACCTCCTGCTTGGCAGCAGAACACCACAACTTCAAGCCACCATTGTGGGTTCGCTAATGTGTTCAGCTCTGTGTTGTTCTTTTGCCGAGGATATGACTCGAGTGCCCACTGCTTCCGCTCGAAGGACTTCAGCGTGCATCACAATGCTGTACCTGAAGTCTCTCCAGATGTACGCTGGCAGCTGTTTAATGCACTTCCCACTTTCCTGGAGGATACAGTTGTCCGCATGAATTGAGTGGCTCATATCACTTTCGGGTCTCCTGGAAGCACCTGCAGACATGAAGCGTGGGTGACACAGAAGAATCAAAGCTCAGCTCCACAAAATCCATTATTTGTTTTTTGGTTTTTTTTCCAATGCAGTATGTCATCTGGTGTCCCTTTAGTAAAAAAATATAGGCGGAGAGCCCACCTATATTCTTGATATAAGTGGTCTATTCCACCTACTTGTCGTGGTGACTTCAGCATCGTGTTGCTAAGACCGGCCGCAGCAGCCGCATATAGGTGGGGGCGAAATACAAAAATGCCTGTGTGCCATGCATCTGGTGCACGTTAAAGGATTTCAGGGGGTCAAAATTAATCCTGAGTCTCCCACTACAGTGTGCCTTATAATGTGGTTTTGGCACATAAAATTCCAGACTTTATTTTTTAAATTCTTTTCTACCTATATTTTGATGTACTTAATAAAAGACTAGAAAGTGAAGCACTGTAACACATCAGTGTTCCACTGTTTGCAACAGTAAGCTTTGCTCATCTGTGAAGCACATGTGAAGTGGATTGTCTAATTAACTCACCACACATTCAACGAGCTGCATAACATATTCTTACTAAAAAGAATCTAACTTACGCCATGGAGTTTAACAACCCAAGATAGGTAGAAAGGGAGATGAAAGAAAGGAAAGGCAAAGGGGTTAGCCAGAAGAAAAATCTGGTTTGCTACCCTGCTCTTTACAGTAAGGGAGGGAACTGTAGGAAGATAAGAAGGGAATAGAGAGAGAAAGCGTGTGTCCACAATCACTGCTGTTCACAGCATAGGATAACAGTTAACACTTATCAGTGCTACAGTCATTTGTGCAGGTTTGTTATTGGTAAGAACTGCGACAGTGCATTCGTAGCCCTCTGCTGTAGGGGGGGGGGGGGGGTTGAATTATGCAAGGTACAGAGGTTAACAGATGACTGGGGGAAGGGAGGGAAAGATTAATATAAGAAGAGAACATCCACTGTGGATATCGCTGACATAGTAACAGTTCTCTGTTCTCTGTCACAGACGGCCGCTCAGTCCAGATCACACACAGACAGTCACTTAGTCCAGAAGCCTTCAGAAATCGCAGCAGTGCTTTTGTGGCCTTTGTAGCTGCAATATGTGAGGCCATGGTCCTAACATTTTGTTCAAAGTGAATTTCTGTCTAACGGATCTAGAGCAGTGCAGAGGTCATGTCTTTCATTTTCAAAGAATGGGCAGTAGCACAGGAGATGTTTTATAGTCTCCTTGACACTGAAGGCATTGCACTCAGCACTATCAGTCATTCCAATAAAAAATTTATATGCACTGGTGAATACAGCACCCGGGTGTAAGCGGCACACTGCTGTTTCCTCCCTTCATGGAAGTCCAGGTAAAAGCCACAGTTGTATAGACGCACCAAGAGGACGCAGCCGATCGTGAGTGAATTCAGGTGTGTGCCACTTCTATATCATTTGGTGCGTTAGCTTGCTTAGGTGCTGAGCTGTGTCCATCCTCGACAAAGGCAGAGAAACAATGTTTTGCTCCTTCGTGTGCTTTCCTAGCAGCTTCGTTGCCACAGATACCTGAGCCGGCAACCACTGAAACACAACGTTGCATCCTTTCTGATCATATGATGGTGTGTTTCTTTCATCTACGACACAAGTTGTTCACAGGACCCGCAATGAAGAGCTGACAAAAGACATTGTAGGGCCACCTTTGAGTGGCAGAATATTGCCCACTGATTACATGGTTGGTGGTTAATATAATCAACAGCACCTCGGAAGGCAACAAATTCTAAAGCGGTTGATGCTGTGACATGATAAATTTTGTAGCTGATGCTTAATGGCCATGATGGTATAACCACTGTGCCGGTGGAACTGTCTGAATGGAACAGCCATCCGTGTGTGTGTGTATATATATATATATATATATATATATATATTTCCGAGCTGGAAATAAAGTGTCATCTTTTTACTCTGCAAATCAGCCTAACTTTCATCACATAGCTGCCGGCCTTTGGCAGGTAGAACGTAAAAGAAAGTATGTAAACAATCTAGAATAGCTTGTGTGAAAAAGAAGATGCGTCTCGCGGCACAGCCGCATCGCCAACGCGCGGCTCGACTCAGCTTGCGCTGTTGATTGCTGGCGTTTTTTTAGACAGTGCTCCGGGCTGTCTCGCCGTTCCCGGTCGCTGTGCCTTTGCGTAAGATGCCGCACATAGACCTTTTCTCAATTGGTGGAGGTGCTGGGACTCAAACCCTGTCTCTTGAAACCCTGAAGCTGCGTTCAAGAGCGCTACTGCCCGCCATGACCGACAGCTCATCCCAAACGCACCGACTTCACAGTCTGTCACCTGCACCGGCGTTCCATGAGAACGGGACCCCAAGATCTTCAGCGGTGCAGACGACGAAGACGAAGACTGGTTTGCGTCATATGAACAGGTGAGCGCGCACAGCAGGTGAGATGATCCAGCGAAGTTAACCCACGTCATCTTTTATCTGGCTGGTGTTGCCCAACTCTGGTTTCACAGCCACGAAAGTGACATACCCACATGGTCAGTCTTCAAGACAACCTTTACAGAAGTGTTCAGCCGACCCACTGTTCGCACACAAGACAGCTGAAACGTTCACGAGCTACGCTGAAGACGTCGTGGACCTTTGTAAACGAGTCAACGCCGCCATGCCCGAAGCTGAGCTAATTCACCATATACTGAAAGGCATCGATGACGGCGCATTCCAGATGCTCCTAGCCAGGAATCCCCGCACTGTGTCCGAAGTCGTCAGCCTATGCCAAAGTTATGATGAGTTGAGGAAGCAATGCACTTTGACTCGGAGTGCTCCGGGAAGTGACGACTCGTTGGCGAGCCTTGATAGCATGTACGACCCATCCTCATTCATTAAGTGGGTCAAGGACTTCATGCATGAGGAAGTTGCCCACCAACTTTCTTTAGTCCCCTTCACTCAGGAGCCCACCTCCCGTCTTCGAAACACGCTCCGCGCCCTCATTTCCAAAGAGGTCACTCAAGTTGTCCCTTACGCACACCATCAGCCGCCTGCAGCCGCGAATCTCAACTCTGCGCTGGCAGTGCAGCCTGTCGCCATGCCTCTCACCTATGCACGGCCAGTCCTGTCTGTGGCTGCGCCTCTTACATATGCGCAGGCAGTACGCAGGCCTCCATTGGCATCTTTCGCGACCCAGTCCCAACCGGCGACACCGGACGCCCATGCTGCATCTTGGACCGCACCGAGAGCTGATCCTTGTAGGACACCTGACAATCGTCCCATCTGTTATTTTTGCTGCACTCTCAGACACGTCGCCCGATATTGCCGCCGTTGCCCTCAAGCGTTCTGCGATGCCTCTCGGCCCTTCCAGTATGGCAGCCAGCACTTTCGCCAATACGTCGCTCCTTGCCCCCTACCGTATGCTCGTGCTGACCTCCCTGAATATCCGTCATGTCACTCGCCATACCCTCGCCGACGCTCGCTCTCCCCAATGCGTCGGCGACCCACACCACCTGACCAGGAAAACTGAATGTCGCAGTTCAAGAGGCAAGAACTGCGCCCCATTCAAACTGTCTAAGTCCTCACGCCTGTCCTGCTAATGTGGTTGAAATTTGTGTAGAAGGTGTTCCTGCATTCGCTCGTGTGGTTACCGGCGCGGCCGTTTCTGCGATAGTTGCCAAGCTGTGCCGTTCACTGCACGAGATGACCACGCCGCTTTCTGGACTGTCACTTCGTACGGCAAGCATGCAGCATGTCACTCCGCACGCAGCCTGTACTATATGTATGCTTATTCACGGCATTGTTTACATCGTCCAGTGTATTGTCCTTGCCGCCTGCTCGCATGACGTCATCCTCGGATGGGACTTCTTATCCCGTCATAAAGCTGTGATCGACTGTGCATGCGCAGAAGTTGAATTTTTCCCTCTGTGCGACGAACCATTGCACGAAGATCGTGATCGCCCTTCTAAACTTACTGTCCGCGAGGACACAGATATTCCGCCTGGCTCCTTCGCCCTTGTAGCCATCTCTTGCGATGCCATCATTGAGTAAATCTTTCCCACCACCTTTCGCAACGCTTGACATCGCCGGCAGCTGCAGCAATATATACTTCTGTAATCCCCTCTGTGCACCTATTACGTTGCTTGTTGGTGAATGCCTTGGCTTCGTGGAACTCCTCGACTCTTCGTCTTTGGTTGATGTCCCCAGAGACTGTTTTGATGTCGACTCCGGCCAACCATCTTCAATTTCTGCGCTTGAGGAGATGTCCCGGGATGCGTTCTCGAGTGCCATCGCTGATACCCTCACACCTGCCGAACGCGCCGACCTTCTTGATCTCCTGCACCACTTTAGGAGTTCGTGCGATGTTTCACAACCTCAACTGGGCCGCATGTCGGAAGTGCAGCACTACATTGATACCGGTTCACATCAGCCGTTACGTCAATGACCGTACCGCGTCTCTGACGAACAGCGTCGTGTCATTACCACCCAAGTTGAAGATATGCTGCGCCGTGACGTTATTCAACCTTCACACAGTCCCTGGGCATCTCCTGTTGTTCTAGTCATTCAAGGCCAAGGTGGGCAGGTCAGTTTTCTTTCTTATTCCTGAGGCAGAAAGGTGCACTTGCAAGTTGTCATAAACACCACAAGGCTTATGGTGAACGTGCCAAGTGTGTGAAGCCCAACGGTAGGGAAGCAAGATGAGTGTTGACTCTGCTGCGAAGACTTGGGAAGATAGTATTCTAAAATGTTTGTTCTGGCGGTGATTTGTCAACCCAAAGCAACCCACCTGGGTTATGAGGGATGCCATCGTAAGGGGTGGGGTGCCGAATTAGAATGAATTTCAACCTCCTGGGGTTCTTTATCTTGCACTTAATTCTAGGTACACAAGTGCTTTTGTATGCAGCCACCATGGCTGGGCATTGAGCCCTTTACTTCACACTCGACGAGGGTGGCATTGTGGTCATTTGGTCAGCCATGTAACTTCGGATGAAATGTAGCTCTACGTGGGGAGCATGGACATAAGTACAGCAGATGCCAAAGCCCAGGTGTAAGCACGGCTGATACTACTAGGGTTTATGATGGCCCAGAACGACAGAAAGCGGAGCTAGTTGGTAAAGATTCATTATGCAAAAAAGAAGTGAGGCGTGCAGACAGGACACAAGAGTAGAGAAGTGGACAACACGAACGCCCATTGCCTGCTCCTAAGCTGGCATACTATGTGATGCCTGCGGTCAAAAGGATGGTCCACATCCGCCATCTCGGCCATGAGTGGCACTGGCTTAGGCTCCCAGGCCTAACCTTGCACACATACACAAGTGTCCCGTAACTCCCGTGTAGGGTAGCAAACCATGCAGTTGACCTCCCTGCCTCTTCTCTCTCCCTATGCAAGTACCCAAGAACATGGATGGGAGGATGACCACAGAGGTAGCTGAATTGGTAAAGTCCTGTGTACGTAGTGTGAAAGATGTCGGTTTGGCTCCCACCTGTTTTAAACTTTCATTGTGTACTCTCGCGAGTTTCACGTGGCGACCTGGCTGCTGTTGGATGCATTACTATTTCAGCAAGTAAATTTGTCGAAATATGCGTGAAGTTTATACGAAATCATCTGTGAAGTGGCTTACACAACCCTTACAAGCTGACCTAGTGTGCCGATAATAATTATAATATTTATTATATTACCTTCCTACATTAAATTAATTAAATTACAGGGCTTTACATGCCAAAACCACGATATGATTATGAGGCGCACCGTAGTGGGGGACTCCAGAAATTTAAACCACCTGGGGTCCTTTAACGTGCACCTAAATCTAAGTAGACGGGTGTTTTTGCATTTTGCACCCACTGAAATGCGGTCGCCATGGTCGGGATGCGATCCCGCGACCTCGTGTTTAGCAGCCCAACACCACAGCCACTAAGCAACCGTGGCGGGTAACTTCCTATATAAAACCCGATCATATAACATAGACTCACAGGCACCTCTAAAGCACGTTGATCTGTTGATGGAATGATGAATTACGTATATTCAACGGAGTCCTAGATTTACTTTATTTTCTCCGATTTAGCCACTCAGTATTGGATGCTGGGGATGTGCTCATTCTTGCCCAATCCTCCAGATTGGCTATGTCCCGCTGTGACACAAGAGGTAAAGAAACCATAAATGTTGCTTTATATGAGTCGTACATTTTTCTGTGCATACAGCTGTAATTACTATTCTTCCCTCAACGAGCATCTCATACATCGCCTTTGTAACTGTTATATCACTGTGTATTCGTTTCACACTGTGCATCTGCCTGAATTGGACTTTGCATTTCGACATAGCTTATCAGCAATGCTGTGCACAAACGAAAAAAAAAAAAAAATTACATGACAATAAAGTTGTGACTTTTGTTGTGGATAAACATATGCATTCCATGAGATTACTCGTTGTAAAGGATGAAGATAAACAAAATTGCATGCCTCGCCGTTAGTTGTGAAATATTTGACTGACTGCTTTCCTAAAGCTTCGCTCCACGGAAGACTCCAACATGTGCATTGGATCTGCATATATTTTTTTTTCTTTTTTAGTCCCATCTCTCTTCATCTTTCCTCTGTGCTTTTTCTGGCTTCACTGTCTGTTTCTGCATTTGGTCATGTTACATTAAACAACATGATGCATGCCTGTATCTTCTTTTTTAATATGTGACACACTTCTTTTTTGTTGTGAATAGTACAAGCAGCGAGAAATCTCTCTAGCATTGTTGCATTGCCTGCTATGAATGAATCGGAGCATATTGTGCCACAAGCAAATAGAAATGGTTTTAACTTCATTGTTGTAACACCCAGTTGGTATTTGTGTTGGCTTAAAACCACCCTGTAACAGCCTTGTGGCCAACACTATCGTAAATTTTAAAAAAATGGTGGCAGCAAAGTGAAGTAGACTTACCAGCCATGGCTGTTCTGCAGACAAGGTGGGTGTACGAAAAGTACAGATGTGAATCCAGGTTGAAGTAAGACTCAATGTAGCTCCGCACGCGCTCACTGGCTCCCAGGAAAAGTTCGGCCAGCTGCTTGTCTACGCTACCATTTCTCGTGAGCTGCACAAAGAATGTGTGTCTCAAAAGTTGCTTCAAATTGAAGCAGCTGTTTGCAGTTGGTGTCAGTACTGAGTATTGACATTATATATTATATAATGACAATGACATCATATAGTGACAATGAGTATTGACATTTTAAGATCACGCCCTTGTAAGACCACACCCTTGCAATTATCTCATTGGCACCAGCGGAAACAAGTGACCAGATAGCAAACTGTGAAGAAAGCTTTGAAGCAGCTGAATGTCAGAGCCAGTAAACAGCTGCAAATATCACTTCATTCCTTTCTCATCAGTGCTAGTTGATGAGCACTTCGTGCACTGTATTGCAGCACAGTAAGAGTTGAGGGCTAGGTGAGGGGTGGGTGCGCCCACCTCTTGGCCATGTCCATTCCAACTGCTGCTGAGGTGCTGATTGGCTGGAAGCGCCTGTTTCCTTCTCATGCATACCCCAGCCCAGCCAATCAGACCTTCAGCAGCAGACGAAATGGACATGTTCACTAGGTGGACACTTACAAAATATCCCCCTGTGCCACATTTATTTCTGTAAGGAAGGCAAGGTGAGCTGAGACGAACGCCTCATACGTTGCACAATTGATTGATTGATTGATTGATTGATTGATTGATTGATTGATTGATCGATCGATCGATCAGTCAAGTTCAATGTCCCAAAGCAACAGGGGAGCTTTGATTGATTGATTCATTCATTCATGGGGTTTAATATCTCAAAGCAATATTGCAATATTGGGGCTATGAGAGATGTCACAGTTGCTAGTAGAGTCAAAGAGTGCTGTGAAATAAGTTTGCCCACTTGGGGTTCTTTAGCATGCACTTAAATCTAAGAACATGAGCGGCTTTTCACTTCACTGCCATTGAAACGCAGCCACTGTGGCCGGGAGTCAAATCCGTGACTTATGTTTAAAGGGGCCCTGGAACACCATTCTTCGAAACAGAGGAACATGATGGAATGAGTGCCGTGTCTTTCAAGGAATATATTCCACAAAAATTTTTTCGAAAAGCATCTCACAGAATGAACAACGATACAAGGGCAGTCCCACAAGAAGGTCTCCCACTTTTTTGGGACGTAGAGAAACTGGTAACACAGTTGTTGGCCACACTGTTGTGAGCAGCACTTCCTCTACTTCAGAATAAGCATGTGCCCACTTCGCTCGGATGCTGTCTTGGTTTGGCAGCCATTAAAATGGAGCTCCTGTTGAACGCTACCGCGAAGTACGAAGTTCGCATAGTTTTTAGATTTTTGAACGCAAAAGGCATTAAACCAGATGAAATTCATCACCTAGTAACGGAAGTGTATGGACAGTCTTGCATGGATGTGAAGAACATTTGCAAGAGGTAAAGAGTTTACAGTCGACTGTACTGAAATTCACGACAAAGAAAGGAGTGAGAGGCCATCAATTTCCGGCAAACAGTCACGAATTTTGAGGAAATGATGCGTGAAGATCGGAGGATCACTCAGGATGATTTACACATGTTGGTTCCTGAGGTTTCCCGAAATAGAATCTACAGAATTTTAGCAGAAAAGTTGCGACATCGGAAGCTGTGTGCAAGGCGGGTGCACCGCATATGCTGGCAGAAGACCACAAACGGCAACGTGTTGATTCTTCTGCAAACTTATTTGCCGCTATCCAGATGAAAAGGACAGCTTCGTGGACTCAACTGTCACATGTAAGGAAACCTGGGCATTCCACTTTAGACCCGAGACAAAACAACAGTCGCACGAGTGGTGGCATCCCTCTTCGCCCAAGCCACAGAAATTCAAACAAACACAGTCTGCCAGTAAAGTCATGGCAACTGTGTTCTGGGACCGGAAGGAGGTACTGTTGGTTGACTTTCTGCCTGCTGGGCCAACAATAAACACTGACAGGTAGTACTGTGAAACATTAAAAAAACTCAGAAGGGCAATTCAGAACCAGAGAAGAGGAATGTTGAGCAAGAGCATAAGCATTCTCCACAACAACGCCCGCCCACACATTGCCTGTCAAACCGTCAATCTTCTTCAAAACTTTGGTTGGAATGCCATCACCCACCCATCGTACTGTCTGGACTTGGCACCGAGCAACTACCACGTGTTCCCTAAGTTGAAGGAACATTTGCCTGGACGGCGGTTCTGCTCCGACGACGAGGTGAAAGATGAGGTTCAACACTTCCTGAAGGACATAGGGGCGAGCTGGTATGACATGGGCATTGTAAAACTGCCACAGCGTCTACAAAAATGCATCAACAGAAATGGCAATTACATATCAAAATAAAGCATCCTTTAACCTTTGTAATTATATGATTA
This sequence comes from Dermacentor andersoni, assembly GCF_023375885.2. Taxonomy (NCBI): domain Eukaryota; kingdom Metazoa; phylum Arthropoda; class Arachnida; order Ixodida; family Ixodidae; genus Dermacentor; species Dermacentor andersoni. Next base: position 91,380,028 of record NC_092824.1, on the reverse strand, counting down.
TTGTAGCAAAGAAACAGCTGTTTCTATATCTGAAATATAGGAGACATTACTTTTGGGATTGCCCTCGTACAATGAGAGCATTTGTTTACCTTTCCCCATTCCCCCTCAAGTCATCGGCTTCTTTCAGATGGAGCAGTGCCAACTGCAAAGCTCTGCCTGTCACTCCTACTTCTTTTTCCTTCTTTCGATGCAGAACTTACAGTAAGTTTTCAAGGCTGGTGTCTCACACATGTCTTCTAGAGCAACAAAGGAGTGTTGACAGGAAGGGCGGAACATGTTAAGAACCCCTGCTTTCCAATTTCCTTGAAAATGTGGAAGAGCATGCATGCATGTCTCTACTGGCTGTCAGCGAGACTGTATGTTCCCTCTGCATGCAGCAGGATAACACTTGGCTCGCACATTCGTGGCAGCATTGTGTATACAGATAAGGAATACTTCCATACCGTTTTCTGAAAGTGCTTTGGTGCCTCACTAAGAATGCAAAGTGGGAAAAAAAATGACATAAGAGAGGCTGCCACCGTACTTTTGTGTGCGTCTTAACACACTTTGGTGCTCTTTAGCCATACTTGGCCCTTGTGCCACACAACTCCAAATTCATCATTAACACAACCATTTTTAACATAACACGGCATTCTTAACTAAGGTGACTAGACATACCGATTTAGGTGACACACATCCCGCTTTTACCCTCGTGGTCCCACTATTCCACTGCTTATGTGTGAGACAGAGTTTTGTCCCACTCTGGCCTCTCTGAGTTGTCCTGAAATGCCCACTCTGTCGGAGCTGAATTGGCTGTTCCCTTTCCTGGGTGTGGTTGTGCCATTTTCAAAACTACTCGAGAGGCAGGCTGCCACCATGCAGGCGACAAAAGCCCTGCCGAAAGTGAGGCAGCAGTACCTGCGATCTTATAACGGTTCAGAAAGCAAATCGCTGACTTGTTTTCGTGTGATTGTTCAGAATGGCACTTTTGTTGATGAAAGCGCAGTTCTGTTCAATGATGCAAGGGTGAAGAAATGGTTTGCCTTCTGAACCCTTATAAGATCACACAGTTATAGAGCGCTTGACGAATTATGGCCTGTATGTTTTTTTGATCCAGATACAATGCACTTCTCAATATGTTGGCTAACGAACTGTAGCCAAGCCAAAGCACACTGACCATGCCATCCTGCTTGTCATGCAAGGGGTGTTGGAAGCATGTGGAATAATGCTGAAACACAAGTGGAAATTTACTGAAAAGTTTAGAAAAGGGTTACCCTTTACATAAGTAAAACTTGGAATGAATGACTAATCTCGTTTCTATCTCCACCCCCGCATCCACCTTCACACCCTCAACCATCGCCCTGCTTTGGCATCCAGGGGATCCGGTCACATAATTTTTTACACATGTATGAACTAGTCCAAAGAACAAGCACATCTAAGATGTACCACTGAGCATGTGCTGGTGGCCTAGTTGGTTAAGCGCGATTACAAAGACGGCGCCGAATAAAACAACACACGAAGAAGGGAGACACGAGACAAGCATTTTCATCGTGTCTTGTGTGCTGGCAGTTCAAGCCAAGGGCTAGCAAACCCATCTTCTCCTACCATTCAGCTCATTCGAAAGTAACAAAACGAGGCATCATTCAATCATGTTTAACCAACGCACTTAACAAGTCATGCATGCATCGGCTGCAAAGCAGTTTTCATTATCAGGTCAGCCGCCTCAATGGGGCAAGTTATCCTCACCATGTGATCGTATCTGTTGCGGAAAAAAAATGCTCAAACAGCTCAAGCAACCTAGCGTTGTAAACCAGGGTCGAGCAGGCCCTTCTGGAACCAGGTGTGCCATCATTCCATATGTTCACGGCATATCTCACAATCTCAAAAAAGTAGGTAAACGAGCTGGTGTTCGGGTTATATTTTCCGCTCCGAAAGGTCTTGGTTCGATGTGTGCCAAAGTGAACGCTGGAAATCGGGAAAACAAACAGGTGTGCGCAAAAAAGCATGGGCACAAACATGTTGGATGTGTAAAGAAAGTAGTTTATTCGTTTCCCTTGTCGCGTGGTTCATCATATGTAGGCCAAACGGGCAGATGTCTGAATGACAGATTGCATGAGCATCGATATAAGATGGAAAACCAGCTCTCGGGTCATATAAGTGCGCATTGTAAGGCTCACAAGTGCATCCCAGATTTTGATAGAACCAGTGCTTTGAACAGAGCTGATGATCAACTGACAAGAGAGATATTGGAAGCGCTTGAGATCGAGAAGCGTGGTGTTGACTGTATCAGTGAAGCCTCAGTTTCTCTTTCGGCAAAGGAACTGGCGTATCTTGAGAGCGACACTTAGAAGTCATTCTGTATCTTGGCTTCCTTGTGCGATGCAGATGACTGCCCTGTTTATTCTTGTTGTTTTGGTCCTTGACAGCAGCTATATATTCCTATGTCAAGAAATAAAACACTCAGTTGTTAGTGCGCCTACATGCTTGTCTCATGTCTCCCTTCTTCGTGTGTTATTTTATTCGGCGCCGTCTTTGTAATAATTAAGATGTACCAACTAGCTTGCCAAGCTATATCACTCACGCTCCACCAACTAAGGTAAACAGATACAATAAGGATAAATTAATGCACTCACTGCTGCAACATCTTTTGATTTTGCAGTAGTTGCACACCAAGACCCATCGCACATATTATATCATCATGCGGTCGCATGTGACATCCCTTGGGGATGTCGTGAAGCACCTTTGCATTTTTCTTGAGCTCCACAGAAATGGTGCCTACACCGCACTTGCAATCAGAACCAATCACAAACAAATTTTTCACCTGTGTCAATTTTTCATTTTTTCACAAAGATGTCACTTCCACACTGCAAAAAAGACCTTCGTTATTACAGCAGTATGGTGTATGTAACTGCTGTGGCCCATCGTCGGTGACCCAATCTACAGAGACTGCGTTAATCGACAACTCAAAAAGCTAGAACATTAATAAATCACACGAGCTTTGCGCAACATCCACAAAGCAGAGGCAAACTTGTGTTACAGCAGTTGAGCTTAGACCTTAGTTACAAACTTACAAGTGCAATCCGGCCAGCAGTGATCCCTTCGAATGTCTCGAATTTGCTATGAGGAGACTCTTTGCCATCATAGCCATCTCCAGTGAGAGCAGCAATCTGGAGAAAAAAATGACAATGTCACGAGGCAACAAACAGCTTCACAGATTTTAGTCCTGAATCTACTGGAAAAGCACTAAATAGTAACTACAAAAGTGTGACATTGATGATACTTCATCACAATGATTTTCGCTGACATAGTTGTAGAATGCTGTCCCAACTGCATGGCCGTCACCAAACAAAAATAACTTACATGCATTATGCCTTCACTTGTATAAACTCCCACTGCTTTCTTAATTACAAGCATTAGAAGCAAATAACAGCACACATCAATGTTGAAATTTCGAAGAAAGTAACTCGCCACAATTGTTGGCATCAAGCGAAGCTCCAGAAACAACTCTGCTTCCTGTCTATAGTCACAACGACTTCTACTGCTGTAATGTGTTGAAGAATGGCTTAACCAAAACAAATACAGTCAACGACCGATTTTACGTACCCTCTAGGGAACGTAAAAACGTCTGAAAATTCAGGCAGTCCGAAAAAATGAATGCATGCAAAAAAACGCACCCTTTTTATTTTTTTCTCAGATCTAGAGGTAAAGGGCGAAGTAACAGGTTTCCGAAACCCTGCCACAGCATCAGTGAAGTGGCTATAAAAAGAGGCGTTCAAAAACTCTGTATGCAGCCGACTGCCAGTTTATTATGTACATGTGCATCGTCGGGCAGCCGGTGTTATTGCTGCAGTGGCTTGAAGAACTTGTTGATTGTTGTTTTGACGGCGTTCTGGTTGCATGCGATCATATTCGCCTCGATCTGAGCAAGGGTCATGTCAGCACTGTACACCGATGAAAGAGTCAACAGTGCTCGCATCAACTCGGCGCTTGTAGGTGGCGCAGGCATTGGCTCCTCATTTTCAACATCGGAGTCTTCTGAATCCCCCACAACCCGACGGACTATTTCCTCGTCAGTCAGTGCTGCGCGGAAGTCGAGCTCGTTGTCAGCGTCAACAAACTGTTCAAAAGTTATTTCCGTGGGTATGGAAACCCCAGCACAGCGGAGGTCGTTGATCACGTCGTCCGACGGTACTGCTTTCCGCGCTTCGATGCCATCGGCGAGGACGACGAAGACGGAGTGGGTGCCATCGAAGGCAAGCGAAATCCAAGTTGCGAACAGTGGAGTTCACTGACGAGCGTCGAAGCACCTAGGCCTAGCGTCGCAGAGCACACTTGACACAACAGACAACCACACACCACGCTAGCCAAAATGTGGCCTGCGCAAACAAACAAACAAAATGGCGCCGCTCCGGAAACTCCGCCAGAGGCGGAAGTGCGGCGATGAACATAGCCAGCGTGGCCAGACCAAATCGGTGTGTGACGACTAGATTCGGCTAGTTGTGGTTCAAAGTGGTGATATGCTTCGGCTGCAAGTGGATTTCCTTCTCAAGGGCGCTGCGCGAGGAGCCAAAAGACCTTCCGTCCATCAAAAAGTCCGGAAAATTGGACGGCGGGGGGTTCGAGCGTCCGAAACTTCAGATGTCCTTATACATTGATTCTATGGGGCTCGTGGCGGTGCTGCGAAGACGTCCGAAATATCAGGCATGTCCGAAAATTCAGTCGTTGACTGTATGATATGTGTACAGTCAATATAAGCATGTAATGAATATATGCTTATAATGAACATCAGGTATGACAAAGGCATTTTCTTGTCGGATACAATTTTGATATAACGACATTCGAATGTATATGCAATGTTTGCTATCAGTTGCAGCTTCACAGCAACCATGTTTCACCTGCAGATTCAGCTCAAGCTGGAACATGCTGCCATGACGCCACACTTAATATTTTAGTATAAATAGCATCTCACTTTGTACTTGAAGTTTATTGAACCTTTGGGGCAGGTTATAGTTGTAAAAATAGCACACTTTTTTCAATACACAC